>NC_139614.1:15462986-16754050 GCF_964270895.1 Podarcis filfolensis
AGCTTATGATAGTCTCAAGGGCAGGTTCCTGAATGTAACTTCCTCTTCAAACATTAGAGAAAATACAAGATGGATACACGGTCCAGTTATGGAGATCTTGCCCCATGAAAACAAAATTTGTTATGGTGTATAATTTGTTCAACAGGTTTTCCTATAAATGCAAATTTTGTGAGGGTTTTTTTTCCCCCTCAGGTACTTTTATGTGCCAAATAATATTTTTTAAAGTTGCAAAACGGTAGAAACAAAAATTTTGTGAGGGGGGGTTTTCCCCCTCAGGTACTTTTATATACCAAATAATATTTTTAAAAGTTGCAAAACGGTAAAAACGAAATGAGTATGATACACACAATCTTGGTCTGGCAGAAATAGAGGCTTTAAAAGAGTAGAAGAAGCAAACTGCAGCTTGAAATAGTTTTATTTTGATCCGATTGTTTTCATATGGATTGGCCTTGATGGTTGTAATATCTATCTAACCCCACCCCCACCCCAAAAAGGTTGTAGTGTCATTACCATTTTTTGTTGTGGGATTGGGTAGAAAAGAACTATGTTGTGTATATCTTCATGATGGGGTATTCTGTCCGTGTTGTGATGGGTTAGGATGGCTTCCTAACACGGTTCCAGAGTTCTTCATTTGTTGCAATGCGCACACAGAGCTCCCTGCTTTCTCATTCACTTCAATGGAGGAACAGCATTTTCTTTTCTTTTCTTTAAGGTATGTGTACCCCCTCCTTTCCCAAAAGAGCCTCAAGGCAGCTTGCAGTAAAAAAAACAAATTATAATAAGCCACAATAAATAGAACAGGTAAGAAGCAATTTGCAGGAGCCAGTGAAGCAAGCTGAGAAAATATAAATAGCTCCAGCACTATTAAAAGCATCTGAGAATAGCATAGACTTTAAGTCTGTTCTTAAACCAAAGCGTTCTTAATCCAAGGCGTGCTTTCCTATAGCAGTGGGGGACTCAACTGACAAATGGAACACACTCAACAGGAAGCGAAACATGTTCTTATTCCAAGGCAAAGTTCACAAACCACAACACCTACTTCCGGGTTTGCAGCTTTCTTAATCCAAGTTGTTCATGAACTAAGCTGTTCTTAAACCAAGGTACCACTGTATAGGGAAGGGTTTTTTTTTAATGTTTAAAGTTTTATAATGTTTTTATATATGTTGGAAGCTGCCCAGAGTGGCTGGGGCAACCCAGGAAGACGTGGTGGGGGGAGTATAAATAGTAAAATCATCATTATGGAACGGAACGTCCCTATTTTCCTCAGAGAAACGTTGGAGGGTATGGCATGAGCACTTTGGTTTGGGTCCCGAAGCTGTGAAAACATTCACTAGACGCTGGCTGTGGTGATCAGCCCCTGTTAATAACTGGGCCATTATACTCTGCACCAGTTGAAAATTCTAGGTGCTTTTCAAAGGCAGTGTGTCATTCTCTCTATGAATCCTTCTGTCTGTTTGAATAAAGCTGCCGGTGAAGCTACCTTTCCCCAGAAGAAATCACTGGACTGCAGCAAGTATGATTTTATTTTAGCCTGACATTCATGGAAGATTATGGTTTTAAATTCACATTTAAATTATCCAGAATGAAGTGTGGAGAGAAGGAAGGAAGAGGGGTGGGAAAGCCCGTTTAATTCACAGGATGTCTCCCCTTCCGTTCCTTCTGCCCGAATGCATGTCAATATCATTGAAGCATTAAAAAAATATTTCCCACTGAAAATGCGTTTGGCAATCATTTCAGCTCGCTCCAGAGTCTCATGGCAAAGTGAAAAGACAATTTCTGAGAAGTACTCCTCCTTTCCCCCCAATGTTAAGCTAAAAACCTATTTAAAGTCTCATCAAAGCCAAAAGAATCCAGTTTAGTGGGATTTATGAGGCTGTTCCATTGGCTGCAGGAGAAATTATTTGGGGGTTTTTTGTTCAGCGTTTTAAGTTCATAACCTGAAAGTCACTTTAATCAATAGTTCAGCGTAATGAAAACTTACAGCTGTTGCTTTGGGAGGAAAATGTTACTTAGCGGTTTTTTTGTGTTTGGGTTTTCAGGAGATAGTGTTTCTTAAGATACTCCAGTGAGAATAGTTTAAAAGACAGGTCCTAAGTATTGCAGATGGTTAGGTTGTTAGCTCCATAGCTTCAGCATATGTATAAATGCAATATAAGGCTCCACCCACTCCTGTTCACAAACAGCTGCATATAATGCCCTAGCTTGCACAGTACAGTAAATGAAACTATGACTTTCTGGGACCACAGAAAGATGCAGGCTCCCAGATAAGAGTTTGCAGCTTCTTTGTTTCTCCCCATACCTTCTTGCTCCTGCACAACACGGAGGTAAGCCAAAAATGTGGCTTTCTGCAAGTGTGGGGAATCTTTGACTTTCCAGATGTTGTTGAACTATATCTCTAGCAAGCATGGCCAATAGCCAGGGAAGATGAGATTTAGACTTCAGCAACATCTGGGCAGCCAAAGGTTCCCCATGCCTGGCTTAGTATTGTCACCTGAAGAAACCTTGCTACAGCTCATGACTAGTGAGGAGAGAGCTTAAATATAAGACTCGGTTCAGGTGACACACTAAACCGTGGTTTGCACGGTCCCTATAAACCATAGTTTGGCTTACTGTGTTGTGCAAACCAGGCCATAGTGTGCACTTTGAGATTTTAGTTTTAGTGCTATACAGCAGTAGAGACTCATGCCTTTGGAAACAAATAACAGAAACCCTACTTCCTGTTGTAAGCTTAATACTTTGGGTGGAAAGTCTTTTCCAGCAGATTGATGAAGACTTGCGTGATAACGATGCCAATGCTGAGATGGAGACCCAACGAGTTTATGCACATCAGTATTTTCTGATTTTTGCTTTCCAACTGCAGCACCTAACATTTTGTCTGCTGCTACTTCTGAAGTTTGGAGAGAGTTGGGTTATGGCACACAGTGGTCAAAAGGGGCTACTTCATAGCCCTGCTACGTATTCCTTGAGTGACCATTTGGACCATAGGATGCAGCTATCTGTCTACAAGTCCAACCTAGTAGCAGGCCTTTCCCTCCCTCAAGATCCCACCCATTGTGATTAATATGTCATTGGGTCAGGGCTCATTCATAACTGTAGTTCGGGAGGGGTTTGCATGTGAAGTTGCCACACATCCAATCCCTGCAGTCTACTCATCCCAATAACTTCAGTCTATGGTAGTTCCACACCTGGTGCCTGGTGAGATATGTGCTTTTGGTGTGTCCTGCCTCTCTGGGCCTGTCTTGTCCACTTCTCATGCACATGGTCTCCTGCTGCTGTGTGGGAAATGGCCGCACATACATCCTGTCCTTTGGTAGACCTTCTATCCACATTTGGTGGCAGATTCAGATTGTTGATGGCAGGAAAAATAATCACTAATTATGTAATGCAGGTAAGATCCCCTGAGAGGTGAGGAATCTCTTCCTTGCATGAGTAGCCTCCTAGCTGAGCTAATTAGTACTATCATCAACTGAATGCTGTTATTAGCATTTAATACCAGGGACTCTTCCTACTCTTAGTTCAGAATAAAGTAGCAGGGAAGGGAGAAAGATAGCTATGCTATAGAAAGGCATGGCTATGGCAAGGTGGTAGTAGCAGCACCCTACCTAGTTACGCTGTCATCTGCTCATGTTATGGTCTCTGAAAACGGTGAAAATTGAGGCTTTAAATGTGTTAATAGTCAAAAGGTGCTTATAGCAGTGAGTGCTCCTGGTTCATTATTTGAGAAAAGGTCTCCATATACATCTTGAACCCATACCACTCCTTCCTTTGCCGCTCCCATCAAGCTTCCAAATTTACGGGGAGAAAGAGAAGAGGAAGGGGAGAGCAGCAGCAGCAGGGGCAATGGAGCTTTGTTGTTGTTTAGTTGTTTCCGACTCTTCGTGACCCCATGGACCAGAGCACACCACGCACTCCTGTCTTCCACTGCCTCCCGCAGTTTGGTCAAACTTGTGTTAGTAGCTTCGAGAACACTGTCCAACCATCTCGTCCTCTGTCGTCTCCTTCTCCTTGTGCCCTCCATCTTTCCCAACATCAGGGTCTTTTCCAGGGAGTCTTCTCTTCTCATGAGGTGGCCAAAGTATTGGAGCCTCAGCTTCAGGATCTGTCCTTCCAGTGAGCACTCAGGGCTGATTTCCTTATTAATGGATAGGTTTGATCTTCTTACAGTCCATGGGACTCTCAAGAGTCTCCTCCAGCACCATAATTCAAAAGCATCAATTCTTCGGCGATCAGCCTTCTTTATGGCCCAGCTCTCACTTCCATACATCACTGCTGGGAAAACCATATGTTTCTGCAAAACAGGGCACAAAGACTACATTCCCCAGTGCACCATTTGTGCACCAGGTCCATTTGTGCTAAGGAGTTATCCTTCATACAATCATAGTTGGAAGGGTCACCTAAGTGCCAACACCCAGCAATGCAGGAATCTCAACTAAAGCATACGTAACAGATGGCCACCCAACCTTTTCTCAAAAATTTCCAAGGAAGGCGAGTCCGCCACCACCCGAGGAAGACCGTTTCACTGTCAAATGGCTCTTACTGTCAGAAAGTTCTTCCTGAAGTTGAGTCAGAATCTCCTTTCTTCTGACTCGAATCCATCTTCTAACTTGTTCCATCTTCCGTGTGATAGCCCTTTAGATATTTGAAGATTGCTATCATATCTCTCCCCTCCACCAGTCTCCTCTTTTCCAGGCTCAACATACCCAACACCCTCAACTGTTCCTCATAAGGCTTGGTTTCCAGACCCTTGATCAACTTGGTTGCCCTCCTCTGCACATGTTCAGCTTGTTGATATTCTTCTTAAATTGTAGTACCCCAAACTGGACACAGCACTCCAGGCGTAATCTGACCAAGGCAGACTGGGGCTTTACTGTGACTTCCCTTGATCAGGACACTATACTTCTGTCCCCACAGCCCAGAATAGCATTGGCCTTTTTTTTGCTGCTGCATCAGGCTGTTGACTCGTGCTAAGCTTGTGTCTACTAAGACCCCTAGATCATTTTCATATGTACTACTGGCAAGCCAGGTGTCCCCCACCTTATATTTGTGCAGCTGGTTCTTCCTGTCTAAGTGTAGAACTTGACATTTCTCTATTGAAATTCATTTTGTTAGTTTGTGTCCAGTTCTGCAATCTGTTAAGGTCCTCTTCAATCCCAATTCTGTCATCTGTGGCATTAGCTACCCCTCCCAGTTTGATATCATCTGCAAATTTTATTAGCATCCCCCCAGCACCTTTATTCGGGATGCGGGTGGCACTGTGGGTTAAACCACTGAGCCTAGGACTTGCCGATCAGAAGGTCGGTGGTTCGAATCCCCACGATGGGGTGAGCTCCCGTTGCTCGGTCCCTGCTCCTGCCAACCTAGCAGTTCGAAAACACGTCAAAGTGCAAGTAGATAAATAGGTACCGCTCGGGTGGGAAGGTAACGGTGTTTCCGTGCGCTGCTCTGCTTTGCCAGAAGTGGCTTAGTCATGCTGGCCACATGGCCCGGAAGCTGTCTGTGGACAAATGCCAGCTCCCTCAGCCAATAAAGCGAGATGAGCCCAGAGTCGGTCACGACTGGACCTAATGGACAGGGGTCCCTTTACCTTTAATACCTTTATTCAAGTGCATTATCAGGCATAGGCAAACTCGGCCCTCCAGATGTTTTGAGACTACAACTCCCATCATCCCTAGCTAACAGGACCAGTGGTCAGGGATGGTGTTGTAGTCCCAAAACATCTGGAGGGCCAAGTTTGCCTATGCCTGACTTTATAAAGACGTTGAACAACAACGGGCCCAGAAAAGAACCCAGCGGCACCCCACTTGTCACAGGATGATGAGGAACTATTAGTGAGCACTCTTGGGGTTTGGTCTATCAACCAGCACTGGGACCCATACTGAACCTGCCCTCCTTGGTGGCAATGTGATATTTCCTTGAGGAGCTGGAGGGCACTCTCCTCCCTATAGTGGATAAATCCCTTTTGTGCTCACTTGCTTAGAATGGCTGGTTCATTTGCGTTTGGAGCGCTCACAAAGAATCAAGGCTCTTTTGGGACATGCACCCCCTTAGTTACTGCATGCAATGTGACCTTTAGGGGGGGGAATCTGAAATAGCCCCTTGGATTTCTGATTCATGATCAGGATCATGGCACACAGGAAGGGGATGGTTTATTATTTTTACATTTAAAAGCAATTGACCCTTGTCTCCCATGCTGTGAGCTTGCTGAAAATCACTCTTCCCCCTGAAGCAAATTGCAAAAAGGTTTATTAGGACCACAGCAGTGGAGGAAAGGTTTGGGTACTCACCCCCACATGCCTCAGTTGCTGGTTTTGATTCACATTAAATTCAGGAATGCATTTAATGCCAGGCACAACTTGTCCCTTAAACTTTTCCTTTAAAGTTGACCCAACCAATCGTTTGAAATATCTTAAATATCGCAGTAGTCTTGTGCAGGGCTGGCCTTGTCTTGCCTTGCCACAAAGCAGAACCTGCCAGCACCATCAGGTTATTTTCTGGGGCGGGTGTTCTTTGGTACCATCTGAAAGGCAGGAAATTGTCAGTTGTTTAATTGGTTATATTTTCCATTGCTTGGGAGGGTGAACCATTGCTTAGGCTGCAGTTTGGATTTTCCCCTTCAGGTACTGCAAATGTCTTAAGCTAGCCCTGCCATAAGAGAAATCTTTCCAACCTGAATTTAGAGAAAGAGAGATAATCAGTTTGCTTCCAGTGACATATGTGTAAAGATTTTGGGACCAGACCGCGAGAGAGCATTGATCATTGACAGTCGATGTTTGACATTCTGGCACTTAAGTAACCCAGGTTTTTCGCAATGTTTCGGATAGAATACTTTTAAAGACCAGTTTGCTGCTGAGAATGTAAAATGTAGACATTGTTAGTCTTGTCCTAGATTCCCAGACCTTATTGTATTTAGCTTGTCGCCCTCACTGGAGAATTTGAACAGTGCAAACAATATTTTGTTTTGGATCATTCCACAGGGTTCAGCACCATTTTTTGTCAGCGCTACAGCTGGCACCACAGTTCTGGGAGCGTTTGATCCTCTGGATGAAATTGCCGACATCTGCGAGAAACATGACCTTTGGCTGCATGTTGATGTAAGTTAGTTTTATTAACATTTGTTCTTCGTTTCACTTTATTAATCCTTCTTTTTAACCGCGGAGCCGTTCTCACACATGCTGGGGGGGGGGGGGAAAGGGCAGCCGATTTTGCAAACCCAACTAATGGTGTTCTAAAAACCGAACTACATTTTGTTTAATGCATAAATCTGTGGACTGTCTCTCTCTGAAGAGTTCAGTGTATCTTTATTTTGATGTAGCTTAGCTTGAGAGGTTGTTTTGCCCAGACATATTTGGTAACTTTCACTATCTAAGCCCTGTACAACATTACATTAGTTTTTCATTGTGTAATATTAAGAGCTTGCCTGCATAGTAGTAGTAGTAGTAGTAGTAGTAATAATAATAATAATAATAATAATAATAATAATAATAATAATAATTTATTTGTACCCCGCCTGGAGCTGGGCTCAGAGCGGCTAACATCATATAACTAATACAATAAAAACAAGCAATCAATAGACTAAAATGCATCCCAAAATTAATTCAAATAAATTAAAATTAAAACTGAACAAATGACAATCCTCAGGTTAAAATTGAAAGCGGTTAATACTTGCCAGGACCAACTGTTTCCACTGATATTATAAGGACCTGTGAGAGGGCTGGGAACCCTCCTTCGTGCTTCTTCTTATACAAAGAGAAAGTGTCAGACTGAACCCTGACCAAAGGCCTGGTGGAACAGCTCCGTCTTGCAGGCCCTGCGGAAGGATGTCAAATCTCGCAGGGCCCTGTTCTCTTGTGAGAGAGCGTTCCACCAGGCTGGGGCCACGGCCAAAAAGGCCCTGGCTCTGGTCGAGGCCAGTCTAATCTCTGTGGGGCCCAGAATCTTCAGGGTGTTGATTTTTGTAGACTTGGACTTTTCCTCAAAGGTTGTGTATGCCATAACATAACCTTTTGTTTTATTATTCCTCCAAGGTGCTCGTGGTTCTTTCATAGGCTCCTTAGTGGAAGAAGGGGAGTTTGAGGGGGACTTCTTCCAGGCACTGGGTTCCCCTTCCTGCCACTATGTGAGGATTAGGCGAGAGCTCTGAAGACTGCTTGCAATCTCCCAGTGGGAGCAATTCCCCATGTCTGTTTGAACTCCTGAAAAAATTAGTTAGAAAATATTAGTCTGGTTGGCAGAGCCATTGGTCTTCTGAGTCCGGGACGATGGTGGTTAGGAGTTTATTATCCTATTGTTTAGTGAATGTTGACTTATTTATCCTAAATATCTAGAATGACTCCTAGATTTCCATTTCTGTGCCAGTGGTACTATCCTTTAGCAATACATTGTTTCTCTGTGGGAATTCCTTTAAAAAGAATTATACTTTTCAGTTATATACTTTTCACTGATTTTAATTTTAAAACTTGACTTCCTTCCCCTCTGTCTGAGGTTCCTTAAATTTATTTTTAATATCTTCTGCAAATCCAAATTAACTTATTTATTGATCACACACACACACACACACCCCTTATATAGCTGCAGGTTATTACAATAATCCTGCCAGTGTTTTTATCTGTTTACAATTTATCTGTAAATATCCAACAAACCATTTCCATTCTTTTATATATATAAAAAGTTTGTTATCATGATTTCTTCCAATAGGTTTCGCTATGGGAATTCCAGCACAGTTCTTTTTCCTCAACATCTAAACATTCCAAAACTGTATGACTTGCAGAAATATCCATTCATGGTGAATGACTAAATAATTTTCAAATTACCTAAGTGGTATTACTGTAGGCTTTCAGTAAAGCAGTTTTTGCAAACACAGCTAAGGAGGATTAACGTAACATGAAAGTTTGGTAAGCTTCCCCCCCCCCCCGAAAAAACCTGAGAGTTTTTACTATTTTCCTGATCTTCTTGCAGATGGTTTATTGGAAATATGCAAATCTTTTTGTTGTTAAAAGTGCCTTCTTTCGGAATCAGTGAGCTGTTGATTGCTTGGAAATAATGCCTTTGATAAGGCTCTTTATTTCTTCAGAGTAAATCATTTGGAGAAGCTAAAAATAAATTGCTTCCCTAGTATTATGTTTCATGCCATCGGCTGATGTAGCTGTCGTAGGGATGTTATTTGATTCCCTTGGGAAGAAGAGGCCCCATTCATAATTGTGGTGGGAAGATTTCTCTGCAGAGTTGGCCCAAGTGGTCTTTTTGTGTGTTTAAGGATGTGGAAAAATGTCTTCCAGGTATGAGCTGATCCCAGAGGGATGGATGCAGAGTCTATCAAGGGCATGTCTGCTGTAATTTATCACTCTCTTCTGTCCAGGCCTCCTGAGAAAAAGCTATATATAAAATGTGCTAAATTTGCAGTGGCTTGGGAAGAGATTCAGATCACCAAATATAGGCTGTTATTTATGACCCAAGGCTATATACAGCGTGATCCTATATGTGTCTGCTCTCTTGTTCCTAAATCCCATGAAACATCCTTTTCTGCTGAAACGGCCTTTCACCTTCCACATGTTCTAAATTCTCCCTGCGCAAGTAGAATGCTTATGAGTATTCCACAACTTCAGAACATATTCCATGATGGCATAGCAGCTTCAGTAGTGGCTGTGTGTGGAACTTGCAGTGTCGTCTGGTTATTTTATCATTTATTAAATTTTAATTCTTCCCTTCCTCCTAAAGCAGTCCAGCATCGCAATTATTCCTGAAACTGACAATAATTCAAGAACCTCCAAGTGTCCCTATTTTCTAGGGACAGTCCTAGATGTAAAGAAGCCGTCCCAGTTTTTGATTTGATCCCAGAGTGTCCCACTTTTCCTTAGTAAGGTAAAGGGACCCCTGACCATTAGGTCCAGTCGTGGCCGACTCTGGGGTTGCGGTGCTCAACTCGCTTTATTGGCTGAGGGAGCTGGCGTACAGCTTCCGGGTCATGTGGCCAGCATGACTAAGCTGCTTCTGGCGAACTAGAGCGGGGCACGGAAACGCTGTTTACCTTCCCACCGGAGCTGTACCTATTTTTCTACTTGCACTTTGACGTGCTTTCAAACTGCTAGGTTGGTAGGAGCAGGGACCGAGCAACGGGAGCCCACCGCGTCACAGTGATTCGAACCGCCAACCTTCTGATTAGCGAGTCCTAGGCTCTGTGGTTTAACCCACAGCGCAACCCGCGTCCCTTTTCCTTAGGACGTCGCTATTTTCATGTTGGAGGGTATGGGGTTATGCAACCCCTGAGCCAAAGAGATAACTAACTAACTAACTAACTAACTTCCCTGCACAGGGAAGTTTTTAGATGTTTAATGTTTCGTTATGTTTTTACATGAGTCGGCAGCCGCCCATTTTCATTGAAAGAATGTTGGAGGCTATGTAATATCAAGTTATAATTGCTGGGTTCCACTCTGCTTGAATGTATGCAACAGATAAAGAGATGGGAGTATAAATCTTCCAGAATTCATTTTGAAGATTCTCACTAGTTATGGTTAGTTTCCATGATTACTCATGTAAACAAACACCTTTGGTTTTATTCAGCTGTTCAGTGTTCTGTAACTTATTCTGCTGGCAGAACAATAGTAAAATATTTCTGAAGAATTTCGAACAAACTTTAGACTGATTGATCCATACCATGTATCTATGTATATAGTTCAGAGAAGGTACTTGCAGCGACATACTGTGCTTGTGTAACTGAGGCCTTATTCGAGCCAGTATATATGTCTTCTTTTGGATTCTTTGAAATGAGTGGCGCAGTCAAGAGAATCCAGTCCGTACCGTCCCTGCCGTCTAAACTTTTAAAACCCTATAATGAGAGTAATAATAAAATTATACAGTGCTGAACTAACACTTTATAACTTTTAATAAATATCTCCACAGGCATCGTGGGGAGGCTCAGCTTTGCTGTCAAGGAAGCACCGCAAACTTCTGCAAGGCATCCACAGGTAGATGACGTTTAATTTGGAAAGGGGATAATTAAAGTCAAATGCAAGCATTTTTGAAGTCTCATTGACTTCAGGGAGACCATCATTTCCTCATTGAAACCACAGACACTCACGTTTCATTTTGGATAGATTGTGTCATGGTCACTATGAGGATGTTGATTGGAAACCTGAAGAAAAAGTCTGCTATATCATATGCAATCACACTGCAATTGCAAAGTAATTTTCTGCTTTTGTCCATTTATCACTTTCATAGAGCCAATTCGGTGGCATGGAATCCTCATAAGATGCTAATGGCAGGGATCCAGTGTTGTGCCCTTCTGGTGAAAGACAGTTCCGTAAGTCTTCTTTTTTTAATTTCCCAAATGCAGCTGAAGTGTGTTTCTGCTGCATTGAGAAAATAGATAAATTAACTTAGGTTTTCCAGTACAAAAGCATAACATTGCAGACAGTGCAAACAGTGCATGAGGGGCTGATAAGGGGTGACGGGAAATACCTGATTTCTGCATGTGAATGACACCCAAACTTCTACTTATTTGCCAATACAGTGGTACCTCAGGTTAAGTACTTAATTTGTTCCGGAGGTCAGTACTTAACCTGAAACTGTTCTTAACCTGAAGCACCACTTTAGCTAATGGGGCCTCCTGCTGCTGCCGCGCCGCTGGATCGCGATTTCTGTTCTCATCCTGAAGCAAAGTTCTTAATCTGAGGTAATATTTCTGGGTTAGCAGAGTGCATAACCTGAAGCGTATGTAACCTGAAGCGTATGTAACCCGAGGTACCACTGTATTTTAAAATTAGCAGCTCTGATTAGCTAATTTAGGACTGTGCGCATGCCCATTTCAAGTAGCAATAGATTAAAGTAAAGGTAAAGGGACCCCTGACCATTAGGTCCAGTTGTGGCCGACTCTGGGGTTGCGGCGCTCATCTCGCTTTACTGGCCGAGGGAGCCAGCGTACAGCTTCCGGGTCATGTGGCCAGCATGACTAAGCCGCTTCTGGCGAACCAGAGTAGCACACGGAAACACCGTTTACCTTCCCGCTGGAGCGGTACCTATTTATCTACTTGCACTTTGACGTGCTTTCAAACTGCTAGGTTGGCAGGAGCAGGGACCAAGCAATGGGAGCTCACCCCGTCACGGGGATTCGAACTGCCAGCCTTCTGAGCGGCAAGTCCTAGGCTTTGTGGTTTAACCCACAGCGCCACCCGTGTCCCTTAGCAATAGATTACATGACTTTAAATAGGTTTGGATCCGGATCAAATTTAAGAAATGTATATTGGAGTCTACAAATATAGATACAGTTAACAATTTATCATTCTATTTGATATATATATATATATATATATATATATATATATATATTCATTCTTTTCCAAATCAATGGGATTAGGAAGTGTTTAGAAGTTAAATGCATTAGTGGGCAAAATAATGACTTAAATGAATAGGACTTCGAAAAATATGGGAAGGCATGTTGGAATGTCATTGAATTAACAAAAAAAAAGTTGGGGGAAGGTGAAAGGGTTTTTAAATTGATTGAAATGGGAAAGCGCTTGGAATGCAGAGGCAGTGAAATGCGGAGATTAGTAAATCCATTGTAAAAGCACAGATCAATCAAAGCAATTGCTGGGTGTCCTCTTACGTTGACAGGAAGCGCTGGGGAAGATCACAATGTCTCCCAGGATGTCCTGTTAAAATAAACCTTTCCCTAAACAAACCCTGTCACCACAAGCTTGCATTTAAGTGTCTGCCTGTTTAGCTAGGAGAATCGTAACCAAGTAGGCTGATGTTTGAGATCCTTTAGAAAATAAAATGTTCACTGTACTGAAAAACATTATATAGATGTATTGTCATTTAAAAATTTATACCAAAAGTTGATGCTTGACTGCCTCTCCAAATCACAACATTGTTCATCATAGGGTGGATTTGACTTAAATCAAATCAATTTAAATCACGATTTAAATCACTAGTCAGTAAGACTTGATTTAAATCTCTTTTTTTTACAGAAAGACTCATTCTTGCTGGTAAAGTCTTAATATTTACAACCAGATGTAGGTTTCATTTTTGGAATGATAAATTTTCAGAGTAGTTTTTACAGTTATGTCAAAAATTACTGATTTGGTTATACTATTAGAAATACATTGACAGAAAATTATGAAATTATTGTGAAGTTTAGTAAGTTAACTGTTTAGATTTGTACAACTTTTCTGCTGTACTTTAATGGAAGGAGAAAAATAATCATTTCCTTAATAACAATTTATTTAACTAAAACAATAACAGTATAGCATATGTATCCATGTATCCATGTATGGATGTTTGTTAACTGATGTGGTTAAACAATTTTTTTAAAAAAACTTACTGAGTTTTAGCACACTTGAAAAACTTAAATCATTTCCTGATGGATAGCTTTTGGACTATAACGTAACTTAAATAGAAAACTATCTTTAGAAAGATTTTTCCTCCAAAAGCATTTTATTTTTAAAATCTGATTTAAATAAAAAAACCCCGATTTAAATCAAAAAAATTCAATTTAAATAAAAAAAATCCGATTTAAAAAATAATAATCATTGATTTTTATCCACCCTGGTTCATCAAATATAGAAAGGTTCCAGATTTCTGTAAATTCAGGGACCAGGTTATTTTTTCATATGATGAGTTGGTAATTATTTTGGATCCAGTAGATCTGTGCTGGCATAGAGCAGAATGTACATCCAGAAATACTGCATGAGTATTCACTGTGGCAGGGGAAGATGTTTCATAGACATAGTTCATAATGTACATGAATTGTTCATCAGCATGGTAAGGAACGTTGAGAGCCCCTGTTTCAGCAGGCTCTGGGTAGCACGTTAGAATCGCTGAGTTTTCATTTGCATCCTAACTCTACGTCTGTATACCCATATACCAGTGGCTAGGCAGGTGTGAGATACTCGTGCATTGGTGGGCAGATATAAAAGAACAAAAAGCATTACATGGAAAAAGAAAATATGGTTATGTATCAAAGCACAATGTGGCTCAAGCTTAGCTGACAAGGGTGACAGAAATCGCATCAGGAAGTCTGCTCCACGACTTTGAAAGGCCGCGTTCCACACTGGAGAATAATGTTTGCAAACCGAGAAACCTTTCCAATTCCCATGTTACATAATTAGTATTCCAAGACACAGTTTCTCAAAGAACTGCTAATTTAGTTTTTTGCAGTGTTGAGGTCGGGGGGGGGGGAGATGCAGGGAGTGATGGCAGGTGGACAGCAATAGCCATGGAATCGAGAAGATATATCCATGGCCACTGTAAGGCTGGGTTCATACGTATACCCCCAATTCTTCATTCTTCATCCAAAGTTGCTTACAACCAAGACACTTGCGAAGGAAGGAAGGAAGGAAGGAAGGAAGGAAGGAAGGAAGGAAGGAACTTTAAGGTATACAGTATTTTGAGAAGATACCTGTTTCCATACTTGGAAGTGGTTGAAAGTACACACATGCTGAATTCCTGCAGTTTTGAGATAATTATCTAAGTCAGTGGTGTTGCGAATTTAGCAGTTTAATTGCGCTGCGGAAAGCGTGCTGGGGAGAGCACACGTTCAGGAAACAATGAAGAGACGCAAAAATATATTTTGCTTGGCTTTAATTACAAAAACAAAAACTCCTCTTACGTTAAATCTATGAGTATGACCCATCCATCGACCCATTCACCAGGGTACTGAGAGAGGCACACGCTGCTCTTTATATACTATACCCAATTGCTGACACAGGTTAATTAACACAACTTAACAGCACCTGCTATACAGTGAACCTTAATATTTAAATAAACCATTCAACAAGTGGTGTCCAAACTTTTATCAAAGAGTGCCCAGATTTGATGAAGTGAAGGGCCGTGAGAGGCGACCAAAGGGCCAACCAGTTATTGACCTGTTTTTAGGATTGAAGTTGTTGACCTTTTTTTAGGGTTTTACCCCAGGAAGTAAACTGCCACAGGGGCTGGATTAAACCAACCGGCAGGCCAGATTAGGCCCCCAAAATGGACTTTGGACATGCCTGATCATAATGATATATTCGCCGATCTTTTCCTTCTTTTTGCCATTCAATCTGCAGGCTCTATTTCCTGAGTCAATGTTTCAAATTCTTCGTTTATTTCCTCTTGGGTTAAGGCTAAGGGGTTAGGACTTGCCTCAGGCCGCCAGGAGCTCATTGCTGAAGTGAGATTTCAGCCAGAGGACTTAGTGGCTCCAAGCTCATTTCCTCATACTGAAACCCACAAACATAATAGGGAGCCAGACACATTGAATACATGAGGCCGTAACTTCCAGGTGACATGTCTAGGATTGCATTGTTAATCACTCTACTGCAGCCATCTGTCTTCATGAGGAAGATTAGTCGCTTCTTGCTGGCAAAGTGTTGCTCATTCTTAATTTCCATGCATAATTATTTGTCAGTTTGTTGGGATGGGCTGCAATGTTTAGTCAGTTAATTGGTTAGGTGAATTGTTTGAAAACAATTTGATTGACTGAAAAAAAAGCTCCTCAGTTAACCCGGCAGCAAATCTCGTAATACTACTATTTCTGCATAGATATAAAAAATCCTGTAGATGAAAAGGCCCACCTGTCAGCTCTAAAAAGTGTAGATAAAGAGAGGCATTACTTCCCAGGTGAGAGAGAAGAGAGAACTTCTTCTTCCAAGATGCTACCTGCTGTGATACATCATCTGAAAACAGAGAACGTGTCTTGTTTTTTCTTTAGAACTATTTTTCAAATAATGCAAACTTATATGCATCAAGGTCTAAAATCCTTGCTTAACCAGCAGAGATTCCTTCCATCTTATAACAACCCTGGTTAAAATCACCTGATCAGGGAGGTTGTCACACAAATCGCTTAGAATTGTGGTGCCTGTGGAGTCTCCGCAAGCCACCCATTTGTGAGATGTCATACTGCACATGGATATTAAGCGTCTGCTGAAAACTTTCCTGGTCTGCCAGGCAATTAAGAGTACACCCCCACAATGGTCAGTTGGTGTTTGTTTTTAATTTCTTTCTGCTGTTAACTTTTTATGATTTTATCGACCAGTTTTTACGTTTTCATACTGCTGTAAATGGCTGTGATCCCCCCCCCATACAGTGGTATATAAATATTATTATTTTTAAATAAATAGATATACAGTGGTACCTCGGGTTAAGTACTTAATTCGTTCCGGAGGTCCGTTCTTAACCTGAAACTGTTCTTAACCTGAAGCACCACTTTAGCTAATGGGGCCTCCTGCTGCCGTGCCGCCAGAGCACGACTTCTGTTCTCATCCTGAAGCAAAGTTCTTAACCTGAAGCACTATTTCTGGGTTAGCGGAGTGTGTAACCTGAAGCGTATGTAACCTGAGGTACCACTATAAATATTCTCCTGGAGACTTCCATTGATCTATCTATATTGTTCAATGTCAGGCTTCGGGGAATTCTATCCCTCCCCAGTCGCAGCAAAAAGCATAGAAAAACAAAGAAGAGTTCTTACTTAATGAGTTTATTCAATCATCACAGCGAGAGACGAAGGAAGGCAGTCCGTCTCCCATTAATGGCGTCACTCCAACTGAGCTCCTCCCCCTCCCTTCCAAGCAACAGCACTTCCCCTTACAGTGGCTGCCAGGGGCTAATTTTCTCTGAGTCTTTTGCTCTTGCACTCTCAACGAATGCCAAGTTCTGGGAGAAGGGGGGCGGCGGGTTCAGAAATACTGTCCAGTGAGAATGTGTCAGCTGGTTGCTCTGCCTCCCCTGGCTCTGTCTCCCCCCTCCTTTTCCCCAAAGCTTCTGTCTGTCTGTCTCTGAGCTGTGTCCTTCCTCAAACCACTGCTGTAATTCAACGCTGACTTCCTCTTCTCTGGAAGCCGGCTCCCTCGGCCAATAAAGCGAGATGAGCGCCGCAACCCGAGTCGGCCATGACTGAACCTAATGGTCAGGGGTCCCTTTACCTTTACTTTAAGGAAGAGAGGAGCCATTTATAGTCCTAAAAGGGAAAGTTTTAACAATCCTTTAGGGAGGCCATTGGAGAGAGAAGACTGGATGTCAATCGGTCTTCTTCTAAATTTAGCATCACTAAGGGAAAAGGTTTAAAATATGCAAAACACCCATACGCAATGTAACAAAAGAGCCTGCCCACCCCCTATTCTAAATCAGCATCCCGATTCTACTGTGGCCGACCAGTTGCCTTTGTTGACCCAAACACAGCACATGATAGCAATATCCCTCTCCGACAGCTTCTGTCCGTCTGTCTCTGAGCTGTGTCCTTCCTCAAGCCACTGCTGTAATTCAATGCTGACTTCCTCTTCTCTGGAAGCTTCAGGAGAAGTGGGGCGGTGATCTCCTCCGTCTCGTCCCCTTCAGTCCAGTCCCTGACATTCAAGCACATAGTTAAACTGGTGGAATTTGCTTGCATGTGATGTAGTGATAGGTGGATAGGTGGGTTTTAAATGGGCTAAGAAGACAAACCCGTGGAAGTTAAGGTTATCCATGGCTGCTGGTCACAATGGCTACATGCTGCCTCCAGGGTGGGAAGAATGCCTCTGAACGCCACTTTCTGCAGAACTGTCAGAGAGGGATATTGCTATCATGTGCTGTGTTTGTTTGTTTGTTTTTAAAGATATTTATTGAGATTTTACAAAAACATAAGTTTACAAAATAGAAAAAAGTCACATAGAAAGAAAAAGATACAAAAAAGAAGACATAGAAAAATACATAAAAAAGAAAAAAGAGGAATAAAAATACAAAAAACAAATAGATAAAAAAGAATTAAAAAACAAATCCGTTTTTAATAACTTTAAACTCATTAGCTTGTTTCCTTGGCCTCCTCACACCTCCCCTTTTTGTATTCCCATTTAAATAGTCAAATCAGCAAATCCTTACCCTCTTTCGTTTATCTTAACTCTATATCTTAACATATTATAACTCTATATTTTCATCCATTTATCAATTCATTTTTGCATATTCTTATTAACTTCGTTGCTAATGCCACTTATTTTCAGTCCAACATCATTTTAACATTCCTTAATTTTACAGTGTTTCTGAAGGTAGTCTTTAAATTTCTTCCAGTCTTCTTCCACCAACTCTTCTCCCAGGTCTCGGATTCTGCCAGTCATTTCTGCCAATTCCATATAATCCATCACCTTCATCTGCCACTCTTCCAGGGTGGGTAACTCTTGTGTCTTCGAATACTTTGCATATCATGTGCTGTGTTTGGGTCAACAAAGGCAACTGGTCGGCCACAGTAGAATCGGGATGCTGATTTAGAATAGGGGGTGGGCAGGCTCTTTTGTTACATTGCGTATGGGTGTTTTGCATCTTTTAAACCTTTTCCCTTAGTGATGCTAAATTTAGAAGAAGACCGATTGACATCCAGTCTTCTCTCCCCAATGGCCTCCCTAAAGGATTGTTAAAACTTTCCCTTTTAGGACTATAAATGGCTCCTCTCTTCCTTAAAGTAAAGGTAAAGGGACCCCTGACCATTAGGTTCAGTCGTGGCTGACTCGGGTTGCGGCGCTCATCTCGTTTTATTGGCTGAGGGAGCCGGCGTACAGCTTCCAGGTCATGTGGCCAGCATGACTAAGCCACTTCTGGCGAACCAGAGCAACGCACGGAAACACCGTCTACCTTCCTGCCGGAGTGGTACCTATTTATCTACTTGCACTTTGACATGCTTTCGAACTGCTAGGTTGGCAGGAGCAGGGACCTAGCAACGGGAGCTCACCCCATCGCTGGGATTCGAACCGCCGACCTTCTGATAGGCAAGTCCTAGGCTCTGTGGTTTAGACCACAGCGCTACCCACACCCCCCTCTCTTCCTTAAGTAGCTTTAATTGTCAGAAGCTGTCTGGCTAAAAAAATTTTAAAAGCTGTTTGTACTTTTACTATTGTGTGCTGTTTTAGTGCTTTATAGCTGCTTTAGGTAATTATTATTATTGTGAATGGTTTTAGAAATGCTTAAGTTATTGTTTTAATTCACTCTGCTTCCTTGTTGAGGAAATGCGGGGTATAAATGTTTTAGTAGATGAATATTGAAAAGATAGATACACAGAGAAGAAGCCTGTTCCAACCTGTCAGTACCCATAGATGAGAAAATTGGCTCCTTTTCAATCCAGGACTTGTGTTTTGTACATGATGCTGAATAGCTTGTGTCTGGTATGCATATGTTTTAGGTTTTGCCTTGACATATTCCCCCCTCTGTTTTATTATAAGCTTGACAGAGCTATCTGTGCTATATTGTAATGCAGATTAAAGGCTGTACATTCAGTTACAGAAATACAGACACTTTCATTAGGCATAATGTCAGAGTCCTTGTAAACCCTTTTCTGCAGCAGACAGGCAAGAAGAGGTGCAGAGAAGTGCCATCAAATACTAAACTTATTTTCTGTCTGTTCACAGTGGACATCTTCTATATTCAATTTTAAAGTGGATTGTGTGCTCCGTTGTGAGATGATATTCGGCAATATCATTATGAATCGGTGTGCGGTTCTATAGCCTTCACGCTCTGCTGGGAAATTGGGCAGGATATCTTTAACCTGAACACTGGCTTGCAGGCCAATTATATTTCCAAAAGCAACTTATTGGACAGAGCTGAATCAGAATTGAAATCGCCCCCATTACTGGCTTTAATTCTCTTTTCTAGCTCTTCTGTTTCTCCCCAGCACCTTCTGACTACATGATTCCAGTGACTTTTTTGCTCAGCGCCTCTTGCCCAGTTATCAATCTGTATCCTTCTCCCACAACTTTCCATTCTGACCTGTGTGCCTCTAATGCATTTCCAAATATTTCCATACTTCCATATGTGTGCAGAATTTCGTAGTCAAAACATTTGGTGTTCCTTGGTGCAGAATTGGTACCTGATTGATGCAGAGACTTTGCTTCTCCTCATCCTATTACTCTTTCAAGCCCTTCTCTGTATCATTTTTCACAATTTTTCACAATTTTGTGACTCAGTGGTCAGAACATAGCATCTTGGGAAACATGGGGTGTCTACCAGTAGCTCCCTGAGTGATCTTCTTCTTTGGTGATACTCGTAGCCAAGTAAGATTGTCTTCCATAAACACGGTTTTAACAATGAGTCAGTAAGTGACTGTGGAGGCCAATTCTGGATTCACATGTCCTTCCACATTGTTTTTTTCTTTATTTTCCTTTTACAGTATCTCACTTTCTCTTTCTTTCGGTTTCTCCTTTCCTTGTCTTTTTCTCCCTTCTGGCTTTGTTCTCTTTTAGACGAAGTAGCTGTTTTATCTTAGTGTGTTATAAAAAAGATACTTTGTAATGGGCATGTATTTTTGTATATCTTTCAATAAGTATCAATAAACATTTTTTTAATTTATTTTTTCAAGGATAGTTCGGTGAAGATGTAAACTCAGTGTTGGGCTGCTGTGAAAAAGGCAGATTCTATGCTAGGGATCAGATATTCAGAGCTGGTGTAGTTTGGTG
Organism: Podarcis filfolensis; assembly: GCF_964270895.1. Classification (NCBI taxonomy): domain Eukaryota; kingdom Metazoa; phylum Chordata; class Lepidosauria; order Squamata; family Lacertidae; genus Podarcis; species Podarcis filfolensis. The sequence continues at coordinate 15,483,371 of NC_139614.1, forward strand.
GCTAAGATGTGAGATTTGAATCTGGCCCATAGTTCACATCTGTCAGAAGCTACCTGTAATTATTATTATTTATTGAATTTATATACCGCCCTATACCCAGAGGTCTCATCGATTTGATTTTTTTGGGGGGGGTACATTTTCTGTGCACAAAAATGATAGTAGCATTAAATATTCCTCTGCTGACATCTCAGTTGAGGTTCTCTGCTGAAAAGGCTTTTGTACAAGCCCACAACAGTTATTAGAATGTTATCTGTGGATCCCTAAACCTAATTGTTAAGTTCAAGACGTAGTCTTAGAAATCCTAGGTTAATAAAATGTTATAGTTTGAGGCTGGAGATGGGAGGGCCTTTCTTTTTCTTCTTTCAACAATCTTCTGTACAACCATGCGAGAAAATACCAAAGGTTAGACTGTCAGAATCCTAAGAAAACTTCTGAAACCAATAAAAATTGCATAGCAATTGAGACATCTCACCTTTTAATCTGAGCAGCTTATTTTTAGCCCTGTGTTTCTCATTCCTTCAGCTTGCTCTTTACATACCTATATTGGGTGATTTTGCTGTCCTTGAAATTCATTTTCAAGACACATTCATTGTGGTTTACTATTCCAGTGCTCATCACTACTCAGATGTTTTGCGTTAGGAGGTGAGAAATAAAGAGGCAAAGACACAGGTTGTGGGATAAACTAGAGCCACTTTCACAGAATTGTAGAGTTGCAAGAGACCCTGATGGTCATCTAGTCCAACCCCTTGCAATGCAGAAATCTCAACTAAAGCATCCCTGACAGATGGTCATCCAGCTTCTGCTTAGAAACCTTCAAGGAAGGAGAGCCCACCACCTCCCAAGGGAGTCCGTACTACTGTCAAACACAGCCTTCCTCAAACTTGGCCCTCCAGATGTTTTTGGCCTACAACTCCCATGATCCCTAGCTAGCAGGACCAGTGGTCAGGGACGATGGGAATGGTAGTCTCAAAACATCTGGAGGGCCGAGTTTGAGGAAGCCTGGTCAAACAGATCTTACTGTCAGATACAGTGGTACCTGTGGATGCGAACGGGATCCGTTCCGGAGCCCCGTTCGCATCCAGAAGCGAACGCAACCCACGTCTGCATGTGCGCGGGTCGTGATTTGCGGCTTCTGCGCGTGCGCGTGACGTCATTTTGACCGTCTGTGCTCCATTACTTCTGGGTCACTCGCAACCCGAAAATACTTATCCCGAAGCCACTTCAACCCCAGGTATGACTGTAATTCTTTCTGATGTTTAGTTGGAATCTACTTTCTTGTGACTTGAATCCAGTGATTTGGGTCCTGCCCTCCAGAGCAGGAGAAAACAAGCTTGCTCCATCTTCCATGTGACAGCCCCTTCAGCACTTAAGAACTTATTAAACTTTCTGAACTGCATCAGGGGAATTAGACCACGTGGAGGAAAATCCCAAAAGCTTCTTAAGCTCCTAAGCCTGCTGGCCATGGGCTAGCCCACCCCACATAGTGTCTAGCTGGTCTTAAACCCGACTCTTTCCCCTCTTGCGCACCCTTAAAGGCAGATGTTCCCCATCCATGGCCTCTCCAAGCTGCACAACTTGGAGTGAGTGACCCAGGTTCCCCTCAAAAGTGGTTCATATCGTGTACCACAAGGCCGCAAAGCCCTGTGTGCGAGTCTCTGGAGTCGCTATTCGCCTGAAAGTGCCTCAGGATACTTAATATTTTTTCCACCTCTTACCTTTCCCTCCCCACCACACAGGCCTTCTGAAACCAATAAAAATTGCATAGCAAGTATCTGCTATCCACAGGCTTTATATTGACTGTTTATTGAGAGACCTCACATTTACATTTCAATTTCTTACTTTTAGTCCTGTGTTTCCCATTCCTTCTGCATTCTGTTTGCAGGTGTTGTTCCTGAAATTCATTTTCAAGGCACATTCATTGCAGTTTAAGATTCCAGTGCTCTAGATGTTTTGCAATGGCATTTTCTATGGAATTAATTTGGAGAGTAAAAAGCCAATGAATCACTGAGTGAAATAATTTCATTTTAAAGCTGGAATCATCATGTAATAAAATGGTCTCCCTGCTGCCTGGTTTTAAATGTGAAGCACTATAGAATTTTAGAGAGGGATAAGAGTTGATGCTCTTCTTGAGTGTATCTTTATGGTGCGGAGTGAGAGAGTTATATGATAACATTTAGAAGCTGCGCATGGTAATAATGAAACATTTCACTGCCCAGCGGTGCAGGTGCTAATGTGGAAAACCTTTGAGCATGTGGCTGTCATTTGTCTCTGAAGCCCATAAACCACTGAGAATTGTGAAAGAAACATCATGTAGCCTTGAACAAGATTCAGCAACAATTTACTTAACAGTGCAATCCTATACATGTCTACTCAGAAATAAGGCCTACTGAGTTCAATGGGGCCTGCTCTCAAATAAGTGAGGATAGGATTACGAGGGAGGGGGGACAAACATAAAAAGATCCTGGCCTGAGATAGTAGTAGTAGTAGTAGTAATAATAATAATAATAATAATAATAATAATAATAATAATTTATTATTTATACCCCGCCCATCTGGCTGGGTTTCCCCAGCCACTCTGGGCGGCTTCCAACAGAATATTAAAATACAATAGTCTATTGTAGTCTCCATCGTTCTGCCTGGACACTGAGGTCCAGCGCCGAGGGCCTTCTGGCGGTTCCCTCACTGCAAGAAGCCAAGCTACAGGGAACCAGGCAGAGGGCCTTCTCGGTAGTGGCACCTGCCCTGTGGAATGCCCTCCCACCAATGTCAAAGAGAAAAATAACTACCAAACTTTTAGAAGACACCTGAAGGTAGCTTTTAATGTTTAATAGGTTATTGTATTTTAGTGTTTTGTTGGAAGCCTCCCAGAGTGGCTGGGGAAACCCAGCCAGATGGGCGGGGTATAAATAAATTATTATTATTATTATTATTATTATTATTATTATTATTATTATTAATTAAACATTAAAAGCTTCCCTAAACAGGGCTGCCTTCAGATGTCTTCTAAAAGTCTGGTAGTTGTTTTTCTCTTTGACATTCGATGGGGGGGGGCGTTCCACAGGGTGGGTGCCACTACCGAAAAGGCCCTTTGCCTGGTTCCCTGTAACTTGGAGATGTTGTGTGTCTGTGTTTTAAATACAAATTCCTGGAGCTCCTTGGCTATTGTTGAGTCAGTTTCTGGACAGAGTTTACAGCAGTTATTCCGAGCTATAGGACAGATGCAGAATTGGATAGTGCGGTTCAAGCACAAGGTTTGTAGGGATTCAATGTGCCAAGTAATTACACCCATTGCTTTGCATTAAATTTAAATTACAGCAAATCTGTTTTGTGAATAAAATCAAGGCCCTACTAATATATGGAATGAAATTCAGTTCCTAATACAGATGGAGATAAGTTAGCCACCAGCTACCCGAATTCATTTCCCTTCAATCTTCCTCCTTTTTCCAAAGAAGTTTGGAATAGCTGAGCTCATCATTTTGCTGGTATCTTGGTAACCATGGCTCCTATTTTGAAACTGTAGCTCCCACAGCAAAGCCAGAACTTAAAGGGTTCCTGCTGCACACAAAAAAAGGAAGCGTCAGCTGCATTATTGCATTTCAGCATTTTTAATTACCTGTTGTGAATACTGTAGAGGTAAGACTCATGCTGTTTCATCTCATGTTGCCTCTTATAACAGGACTTGCTTAAGCGATGCTACTCTGCCAACGCGTCCTACCTGTTCCAGCAAGACAAGTTCTATGACGTCAGCTACGACACAGGTGACAAATCGATCCAGTGTAGCAGAAGAGCAGATGCCTTCAAGTTCTGGATGACCTGGAAAGCCCTGGGCACAACTGGCCTGGAGGAGAGAGTAAACAGAGCCCTTGCGTTAGCCAGGTAAAGGTAAAGGGACCCCTGACCATTAGGTCCAGTCGTGACCGACTCTGGGGTTGCGGCGCTCATCTCGCTTTATTGGCCAAGGGAGCCGGTGTACAGCTTCCGGGTCATGTGACCAGCATGACAAAGCTGCTTCTGGCGAACCAGAGCAGCGCACGGAAACGCCGTTTACCTTCCCGCCGGAGCAGTACCTATTTATCTACTTGCACTTTGACGTGCTTTCAAACTACTAGGTGGGCAGGAGCCGGGACCGAGCAATGGGCGCTCACCCCGTTGCGGGGATTCGAACCGCCGACCTTCTGATCGGCAAGTCCTAGGCCCTGTGGTTTAACCCACAGCGCCACCTGCGTCCAGGCGTTAGCCAGGTACTGCCTTTCAATTCTGAAGGTTTTGACACCATGTGTAAAAAATCATGTCAAGTTAAGGCATGATGAGTTGTTGCAATAAGATCCATCTATTAAGCTTAACATGTATTTTTACTAAGTGCCCTAACATAGGCTTGCCGGAAAATTCTGGACATGTACGGAAATTGGACGCCTAAAATGGCATCTGCGGGGAATATTTTTCCAGGGGCTTTTCGTGGAGTGCACTGTGAGGGCTCCAGCCACCCATGGCGCCACTGCTGTTGGCGCTGGCCGCTGCCTCCTTCGCTTGGACGTGCGCGGCCGCCCTGTTGGGGAACCACTTTAGCATGAGGCAGCAGCACAGTGTCCTGAGCGCAGCGGCCTCTTTCTGTGCCAGCAACTGGCATGCCTTTCCCTGGACCCCGGACCCACTGTTTACATCTCTGAGCCTGCCCACCCAGCCAACAAGGTGCGAGCGCTCCTGCCCGATGGTTCCCACCATCTCCTGCAGGTGAATGGGATGCAGCGTGGGCTCGTGTGCAAGTGTGTGTGTGTCCATGTGTGTGTTATTCCAGAAACTGGAAGCGAGAGTATTGGTTTCACTCTCCATCAGCTCTGTGATCCAGGGAGGTTGGGTGGCCTCTAGCCACCCTCCCCTCTCAGCCTGAGGCACCTCTATGGTTGCAGGAGGCTGGGTGGGTCCTTGCAGGCATCGGTGGGAAAGGAGAGCGTATTTGAAGGGGAGCCGCAGAGAGAGCAGGGCGGCAATGGCCAGAGGTGGCCGCCAAGGAAAGCAGGAAGGCAGAGGGTCCAGGGTGGGTATTGGGCTTTGGGGAAACGAGGGGCACCAGTTAGGGCAGCTGCATTATTACATGGAAAGGGTTAACTGTGATGGTGGGGTGGGCAGTGGGTGCTGCCTCACCTCTTCTGCCTTCTTGCAGGGGTCAGTTGTGGATTTTTCGGCGTTTTCCTTGAAAAAGGTCAACAATTTTGGTGTTTTCCTTTTTGAAATATGGCAAGCCTGCCTAATGTGAAAGTATAGCCGGGAAAATGAGAGATCCTGAAACGAATTGTTACAGTTCAGTTATTATAATATTAGTCTTATAAACCATGATTCTACTTCTTCTTCTTCTTCTTCTTCTTCTTCTTCTTCATCTTCATCTTCATCTTCATCTTCTTCTTCTTCTTCCTATTATTATTATACCCCGCCCACTCTGGGCGGCTTCCAACAAAGTATTAAAATACAGTGGTCTATTCAACATTAAAAGCTTCCCTAAACAGTCCCTAAAATCTAACCTCTTGAAAGTTTCAGAGGGCACAGAACACTATGCCTAGATTTTTTTTAGTGCTTCATTGTGTGGGGGGTTACAGGGTGGTGAGTATCAGAGTTGAGTTTAGAAGTCTGGATTTGTACTATCACCTCCATGGCACTAAACTGGTCCTGGGGTGTGTGTGTATCAATTTGTGGTTTGCCTCAAGGCCCCAAAATGTATGTCCCCGGAACATTCACAGAATTACAGAAGCAATCCTGTGGTTTCTGATTTCATCTGGGAATACCCTGGTTTCCCCCCTCTAGGATTACAGCTGCAGAAATGACTCCACTACATAGAATGTTACCATGAACTCAGCCAGAAATGAAGTTCTGTAGAGGCAAATACTCTGAAAAACAAAGCCGTTGTGGTTTTGCTGGATAGATGTCCTTGAAGCCTGCTGAACAAACCATTTGAGGCACATCCTATTATCCTGTGTATATTCAGAGTCTGTTGGTTGATTCCCCCTACCAGCAAAAGAATTGCTCATCAGGGTCACTCTCCCCAAGTTCACTTTGCTAAGAATATACAGATTAATGATCCTGTTGAGATCAATACTTCCCTTTGATGGTTAGCATTTAGCCAGTGGTGTATCTAAGCAAAAGTGGCATTGTTTTCCAAAGAAGAAAATTGCCTTCATCTGATAATGACCAGCAGTGATATTCAGCAAGGGAGCTAGCTCTGGAGCATTAGGCATCAAGACTTTACAGCTGAAACATCAGTTTCTCCGGGCAATAAGCCAGGTTGGTTAGCTACATGACCAACTGTACTGCATGTTTCCGGATATGTTACAGTAAGCTTCACTCTGATGCTGCAGAGATAATATTTCAAGGTCCCTGAATATAGACTTGTCTTCATTCTGGAGCTAGCCTACTGACCTTATATTTTGAGGTCAAGAATTTTTTTCATTGCCAGACTGAACTGCAAAGGTTTTTGTTGTTGCTTTTTTAAACTCGTGCTGCAGTGTGGTTTGTGTCTTGCACCATTGGTGCACCTTCACCTTTTATTAGCATTTCCCCCTGCTTTCTGGGCAGTATTGGGCTCCATAGCTTCTTATTAGACGGAAGATCCGAGACTTGTGTTGAGCCATTTTCCTTACAAGACCTTAGCTTTTGAGATAAGTGCGACAGAGGGCTCAGCCGATCCCTAAAGAGACATTTTGTGAGCTTTGTAGCAGTGCTGCAGAAACCTTCTTGTTAATTTGAGCTTAGAGCAATATGTTCCAAAGATATGTTTGCCTCGCTGCTTGTGGCACAGCATCGCCGCTGCGCACTCCTTGGTTGTCATCTTTTTTTGGTCTACACAATGTGAATAATAGCAACCTTCTGTGCAGCGTGTTTTGAGAAGGAATGAAAAAGAACATTCCAGGCAATTGAAGGTTATAACGATACTAATGCAATGATAAGCATGAGTTGAAATTATCGTTTTTGTTACAGCGCATTCATTTAGACAGTGTTGGTGCTAGTGGCAACAGTTCACCATGGCAATCTTGGTTGCATGGATATGCGTTGGAGAGAAAGAAGTCACATGCGCAAGTCTTGTTAACAATAAACATCTTGTCAACTCCCCATGCTCCAACATAAACACTCTGTAGAGTGTTCTTTTCATTGACTCCCTGGGCAGTCTTGATAAAAATCTCTTTGCTGCTGTATGCATGGATTGTTCTGAAAGTGCAGAACCATTTAAAACTAGGTTGTATTTCATTTTACTTATTTGCCTCAGACCTCATCCTTTGCTCCTTGTGCTTGAGGGTTTGCTGTGAAAGCCAGGCCACCAAAGGACAGACAGTAAAAGGAGAGGCTATTGTGGAAGTCGGCTCACCTGGTTCTGTGTAGCCTTTGATCAAGCTTGGGGGAAATGGTTTCTGTATGTTTACTGCGGAAAACGGTTGTGCTCAGTGCTGATAGGCTGGGACGTGTGATGTCATAAACCCACCTCCCTGCAGGGAAGGCAGGCTGTCTGTTTCTTTAAATATTTGAAGCGCTACACGTACAAACATATTGCTCTGCTTTCCTTTGGACCACATCAGGGAGGCTGAGAGGGAGGGTCTTGTCATCTGGGCAACCCAGGACCTCCATGCGTACCACACAGGGTTGCACACTGTGGAACATCACAAAAGCAACAACATGTACATTATTCCACTGAATATTTCTTCTGTCCTCCACAAATTGAAAGTGCCATATTTTTCGCTCCATAAGACGCACCAGACCATAAGACGCACCTAGTTTTGGGAGGAGGAAAACAAGAAAAAAAAATACTCTGAATCCCAGAAGCCAGAACAGCAAGCGGGATCTGGCTTCTGGGATAACCTTTTGCTGTTCTGGCTTCTGGGATAGCCGCGCGAAGCCTCTTCAGGGCAGCGGGATGAAGGCTCCCCCAAGAGCCGCGCTCCCTTTAAAGAGCACGCGGAGCATGTGTGCGGCTCTTGGGGGCTTTTCCCCGAGGTGGGAGAAGGGCAGCCCTTCTCCCTCCTCGGGGAAAAGCCCCCAAGGGCCGCACACACGCTCCACACGGCTCTTTAAAGGGAGCGCTGTGCAGAGCCTCCCACCTGCATTCGCTCCATAAGACGCACACACATTTCCCCTTATTTTTTAGGAGGGGAGAAGTGTGTCTTATAGAGCAAAAAATACGGTAGTTCAAAATGCACATTTAGTCAAATAATGTGCATGCAGTAGTTTAAAACACACACACAAACCAGACTCCCTGCTTGCAGCATGGGGAAAGGGCAAGACAAATGACGGAATCAGCAACTGAATCATATTAAGTATTTCTGCCATTCATTGTGATGGCAGGAAGAAGTCCCCCAGGGGAAACTGCAGTGGCTCCTTTTTCATACTATGTTTCTGCACAGCCTTAGTTTAACACTAGTCAGAGAACAGGAATACTATAATGATTTTTTAAATATATATATAAAAAAATCATACTGCAAAAATATAATGGAACAGAAATGGTGCCGGTCCCCTCCCCATTAAAAAACCCCAGTGGTTATAGAGTTTTGCATGGGCTTAATATTGACTGTGCCTCACTGCTTGCTTCCCCTCCGATTATTCATCAAATTTATCGTGGCCAATTATGATTGTTTAAAAATTATATTTCGTAAGCCACCCGTCCTTCCGTGGCAAACTTAGGCCCCATTGTGGGTTGCTGCTGGCACAGCAAAAGGTGGTTAAGCGGTGTGGGAATTGGGGAAGGTGAAAAGAAGGGTAGTGTAAGTTTGGAGAGAGGAATCAAGGCGATATCGCCTAGCGCAGGAGGGAGATACAGAACTGGTCAGAGTGGGATGGAATACCCAGCCAGGCTATTCTTGGTCCTATAGGCAGTAAATCTACTTAGGTGTTAAGAGTTACTTCAAAGGGGAGGGGGAGGCTGAGTCAGAGGCCCTATATAGGCAATTAGACATAATGTCTGTTAGACTTGTTACCAAGCAATATTCCTGCTATTAAGCCTTAGGTAGAATACAAACACAACCATTCAGGAACAGTGGGCTGATACGATTAATTCTTGTTAAAAGAGATTGTTCTTTCCCCCACCTTTGGTGGAAATACATCTCCCTGGAAATGCTCTGAATGTAGCCATCATAGGAATTTCGGTTTTTGTTAGTGACTCTTGTTCTTTGGCTAATGTGGGGCTGTATTTTGATTTAAAACAAAAAAACAGTTTCTGCCATGATGTGAAGAACAGACCACATAACGGGGCCATCCGTTTTTAACATACTTGGCTTCTTGGGTTACCCAAAACAATAAAGTATGATAAATTAATTATAAAACACACTCACACACATATATATTCTTTTAGCTCTTCTCCCCAGGTTGAGATCAGTTGGGGTATGTGCAGGTAAAGTTAGCAGTTTGGGATGAGCAATTTTGGGTGGGGTGACACACAAAGCAGCAGAAAATGGAATATAGGTCTTGTGAATAAATAGGTTGTTTTTATTTATTACATGTTAACCAAATAAACATCCTGTTAATACTAAAAGGGAAATTGTCAGGTGTTTGCCCATCACTGGAGCGCTTTTGCAGTCATTTGTTGCAACACTGAATGCCAGAAGAATATGATAGAATACTCCCTTCACCCTTTCCCTTCTTTCTTCTTAAATAAAATACACCTTCTCATGACTGTAGACTTTGGGTACCTTGGGAGTTAATATTAAGTTATTCTGCAGAAACGTTCAGTCACCATTGCATCATTTTGAGTTCCATCGCGAAGGATCAATAAGAAGGGCCCACCGATATTCCATTTGCAAACCCCACCAAGCATATAGTAGTCATTTTAGGCAAATAAATTCTCTCTAATTCTTGGACCAGTTTTGTGTTGGTATGGTGAGTAGAATTGGAGAATTAGTTCCGTGCCTTTCAGCCCAAAGCAAATGTATATTCTTTAGATATGAGTGTATACATTGAGCAAGGCAAGGTAAATTTTGTAGCTAAGGATCAGGCTTAGTAATTTATGCCAACCGCGTGTTTAACAATGCATCTCATATTCAGAAATGTAGGCAGCTGACAGGATCTTAAAACTCAAAAGTTAGTGCATTCATGTATATCTTTATGTTTAATTGCAGATACCTAGTGGATGAAATCAAGAAGAGAGAAGGATTCCAGCTGCTGTTGGAGGTTTGTGCCAAGTGCTATACAAATATTGTGTATGTCCAATCATTTTGAAACTGGTGGTGCAAAGGTAGTTGATGCAGGCAGTATTTATTATTATTATAATGGTTGTTTTTGTTATTTATTGAATTCATATTTCATATTATCATCCTGATTGCTTCCAAGAGAGCAGACCTTTAGAATGTAAATTCTACAGCTAACTGAGCTGCTGTCCGAGAACTAAAAAAATAAATAAAACTTTAACAGCATAAACTGACAGTGTGAATTCTTCTTGAATGAATAGGCCCAGGTTGCTTGTTCCATAAGGAACAAGCTTTACTTAGTATGGCAGGAAGTCTGAGTCTAAATGACCCAGTGGATTATCTGTGGCTAGCAAAATAGTCAGGCGATAGGGCTCTCCCTTCTTCTCCCTGAAAACTAAATTCAGTATTCAGCAAGAGCAAGTCTATGCATAGCATACCTGGGCCCAGTTCATGCTAGAGGAAAAGCTTAACTTCATCTCATTTCGTAGCAGCAGGTGGCATGCTTGCTGATCTCTTCCTGCTGACAACTGTATTCTCCTTGATGATTAAACCGTATTTAATACATTCTTTGAAGGAAGGCAGAAAATGATATTATGAAAAGAACCAGTGCCCTTTCATGAAAGAATTTAGCACAGCTGGTAGTTTCTACCCACTTGGGAGGAAGATTAGAACTGTAATTGAGGTAGTGTTCACACTGGGGGGAAATGACAATGCGCTGTAGATACTGCCCTCCCTCGCCCATTATGGTCTCTCTCTCTCCCCCTCCCTGCCCCCGCCAACTTTTATTAATCGGAAGTGTTCAGAAAGAACTGACTATGTGCGGGAGGAAATGTGCTGCAGCTGCCATTGTTCCTTTACAAAATATTTCCAGCGAAAATGTTGATAGAGGACTCAGCTAGACTGGTGAAGAAAAAGCTGTTTATATGCATTGTGTGTGCGATATAACGTTGTGCCAGCAGATGGCGATGCAAAGTCCCGTTTTTCTCTACTTGTTTTCCCCGTTTAAATTTACAACGCTTTAAACTGAAACACTTCTTTGATGTGTCTAGATCCAGCCAGAGAGGGGAATTTCATTCTTTAATTTTTGTGTGGGTGGGTGGGTTTGGGTTTTTTTAGTACATGCATGTATACACACACGTTACTTGAAAGAATGGAATCCCACGCTGCAATTACAGGTGAATGAAAGACCTGGAATAAGTAAAAGGTCAACCTTTGTGTTGCTATAAAGAAATATTAAATGAGGTTGGTAGTTAATGACATTTAATGAGATTGGCAGGCCAGGCTCATTATTAAGATCATGGGTGAGGTGGAATTTGCCCTCTTCCTATATTGACTCTCGTATATGTACAAAATGAGTAGATTTGCCAACTTTCTTCGTATGCAACTTGAAAACTTTAAATTGCTTCTCTCCTTTAGCCGGAGTATGCAAATATTTGCTTCTGGTACATTCCACCTAGTCTGAGAAACATGGAAAAGGGGCAAGAGTTCTGGGAGAAGCTCAATCATGTGAGTACCATGTTTTGTTCATGGGATTTCTGACTTGGATATTGTGCTTTAAACAGTTGCGTGCAGCACTAGTTTTCTAGAGAAAGAGGTTCCGGAACTCTCCACGAACACCTCCCTTGTTCTCTTATAATGGCAATGGCGCCCACCTGAGAGGTGCCGGAACTGAGTTCCAGCGAGTTCCGGCTGAAAGAATAATAAGAAGAAGAGTTTGGATTTGATATCCCGCTTTATCACTACCCGAAGGAGTCTCAAAGCGGCTAACATTCTCCTTTCCCTTCCTCTCCCACAACAAGCACTCTGTGAGGTGAGTGAGGCTGAGAGACTTCAGAGAAGTGTGACTGGCCCAAGGTCACCCAGCAGCTGCATGTGATGTGGAGGAGCGGGGAAGCGAACCCGGTTCACCAGATTATGAGTCTATCACTCTTAACCACTCAGCAGGTGGTGATTTTCCCAGTATGCAGTGTGTTGATAACTTTATCTGTTGGATTCCTGCTTGTCCTCTAGCTCTTAAAGGCATAGGAGCCCTATCAGGAGGGAAGAAGTTGGCAATTACAGTTCTGTACACTGGTTGAGGATTTATGTTCCTGATACGCATTGGAATAAAAGTGAAACCTGCTTTTGCCACGTGCTCACAAGCCCGGTTCACCTTCAGAATGTTATTTTGAACCTAGATAGGTATCTGCAGGATTCTAAAGTTTGCAGCGATCTCAGTTTAGACAAGGCTAATTAAGTTTCCCCCTTAATATAATAGATGCAGACATTATACAAGCCTTCCGCTTGCTATCAAAGCTGCTAACAGATGGCAGACCTGAGCGAAGATGAACAACTGTGCCTGCATCCATTGTCTAGACAGAGCATTCATTACCTGTTTCAGACATTTAACGTCCTTGGAACTTGCTCTGCATTGTCAATGGATAATACGAGGGGGTGGCGGGGAAAGCTTAAGTTTGAAATCCCAACCCCACTTACCTGTGAGTAAGCGCCATTAAATTCAATAGGACTTATTAGTAAGCATGGTTAGGTGGTACAGCCTGTAAATGGAATTAGAAATCAGAATGGGGTAGAATTCATAGCAAAGGGGTTTTTTGGTAACCTTTATAAATGATGGAAAATGCCTGAGCTTGAGGAAAGGGGGCGGGGAGGGACATTTAACAACTGGTTCTTTTGATAAAAGGTGTTGAACATCAAGTTAATTGAAGAAAAAAATCTGCAATAAGCAGGATACGGAATAGTTTGTACTGCTTACTGTGCCTTGTTCCAGCCACCCCCTCCTCCTGCCATCTTTAATATTTGCTGTATAAGCACTTGGAATATAAACCCAAAATGGAAGGAGAACAATGTAGCTGAAATTCAACAGCACAGCACATGTGTGGTTAATTCTGACCCTATATTACTGGATATTAGATTCTGCTGTGGCTGGATTAATCTCTCATTATCCCTGACCGTTGGTCATGCTGGCTAGGACAGGTGCGAGTGGATATCGCAACAACATCTTGAAGGACTAGAGATGTAAAAGGAATCCATTGAGAATGGATTAGCAAATGAATTTCCTTCAGGCTGCCTGTTCAACTGCTGTTGCAGCATGGAAAGCTTTTGAATGTAGGTCTGTACAATTAAGGTTACTTTTTATCATGAACGCATTATGTGTAAATTGATACACAAATAGCTTTGCAATATACATTATTTACATATTGATGTGTATAGGTGCTTCTCTACTGTTACTGTTTCTGAAATGTTGTTTAAAGACAACCTTTATACACTAATACTCCGATCCTAGCCATGTCTACTCAGAAGCAAATCCTATTGAATTCACTGCGACATGCACCTAGGTAAATGGGATTAGGACTTCAGACTTAATCTACTACCTGTTATAAAGTTTTCTTAAAATGATGGCATGCATTGCTTATCATTGTTCATTTCACATGGAAAGAAGTGATCTCTGTTGCTGCTTGTGGATTTTATCTGCACTCCTCAATTAAAGTCCTAGCTTCTTTGTCAAAGTGGGGAGAACCAACTGGATTTGACTGCCTGTTTTTTGGCTACCCTGAGGCCAAGATGGATGAGCCTATTCCCTGTCTCCCTCTTGATATCATACAGAGCAAATCTGTACAATTTGCAGCTTCACATTTAACTTAAACTGGCTGTCTCAGGAACCAATAATTTTATGAATGTCTAATCCCAGTAGATGGTTCGGTTCCCTTAAAAGATGTTAAGTGCTTAAAGCACTGATTCATACACTTGGGCTCAGCGCGTCTATTATATATGTTGGTTTACCTTATGAAATAAATATGGTGACTATGATAAAGCCTAGATGTAATCAGTATTTGCCCTTAAGAGCTTATGTCACTTGTAATTAGCTGTGAGCAATTAGATGGCTGTGATCGTGAATCCCTTTGCTAAACAGGGCTCATTGAATAAGCGTGATTATACAGGTGTAAGAAACAAGGAAAGCATTTCTGTCTGTGCAAAAATATAACCTGGCAAATGGAAACCCAATGTTACAAACAGCTAGCAGTTTATAGATAGGACAGTAATTTTTGCTAACCTTATGATGAAAACTACTGTTGAATTGAAACTTCTGTAGCTTTGTAGATAGTGAGATAAACCTTGAGCTGCTTTTGCTAGTACTGTACATGCCCCCTGGTGGAATTTCTGCTTCTTCTCACTTACAAGAATTATGCAATTAAACACAACAGGAAGGGACGTTTGTGACCTATAGAGAGCTATAAAGATGGTGTTTTGCTCCGTGTCATGCGTTTGTGGGTCTGGGGCTGAAATTCAAACGTTACTTTCTTCCATCTGTGAAATGCTATCAATTTGAAAGACGTGCTTTCATACACTTTACGAAGACAAATCCTGCACAATAGAGATGGATTGTAGAAGTGACTCAGCCCCTTATAAATTGCAATTAGAGTGTGTGACCCGTTCCTGTCTTTGGCCTGAAGACCAGTGTTTTGTGAAATATACTGTGTGATGAGTTATTTCAGTACAGTAGTACCTCGGGTTAAGTACTTAATTCTTTCCGGAGGTCCGTACTTAACCTGAAACTGTTCTTAACCTGAAGCACCACTTTAGCTAATGGGGTCTCCCGCTGCTGCCGCACCACTGGAGCACAATTTCTGTTCTCATCCTGAAGCAAAGTTCTTAACCTGAAGCACTATTTCTGGGTTAGCAGAGTCTGTAACCTGAAGCGTATGTAACCCAAGGTACCAAGGTACAGTGGAACTTTGTGTTACATACTGCCCTCCTTACGAATGCTTCAGGTTACGAGCTCCGCTAACCCGGAAGCAGATGCTCCCGATTGCGAACTTTGCCCTGGGATGCGAGCGGAAGTCGCGCGCTGGCGGCGCGGCAGCAGCGGGAGGCGCCATTAACAAAAGTGCGCCTCATGTTAAGAACAGTTTCAGGTTACAAACGGACCTCCAGAATGAATTAAGTTCTTAACTGGAGGTACCACTGTACAGATCTAGGTGCCTCAAAAAGACCACACATGCCGTGACAGTTCATTCCTATATTGCTTTATCTGTATATGATAAAAGATGTTTTCAAGTGTTCTGTCGTACTTTTACCAAGGAACAGGTTGGGATTCTGCTGACAGACCAGCTTGATTATCAGTGAGTATGGGGCAGTTTTTGTCTCCTCCCCAATAATGTCCCTAAGGAGACTTCTCTGCTTTGCCCCATCAGAAAGAAAAGCAAAACATTCACTGACGTTCTAGAAAATAAAGTGATTTACGCTGGGACACTTTTGTGAGGACGGTAAATTTGGCTTCCATCATCCACCAACACAAGGAGTCCCTTGTATGCTGACTACAGACACAACCAGGGGCTGGGATATATAATATAATTATCATTGAAATCAAGTTGTGGCTAGTAAGGAAGACCCAGGAGCACACTCAAAGTATATTCCTGATTATTCCTTTGCAGGAAGCGCCCCCTCCCCCAATGCTCTGTGGGCAAAATTCACCATTTCCTGCCGGTTGACAGGAGAAGGCACAAAGTTTAAAAGCACCGTATTTTGCCTATGAATGTACACTCCTGTTTCTTCCTTTACAGCAGTTGCAGCTTGAACTTTCTTGTACCTGGTGTATGTATTTGACATCAGGCATAGGAAAGGTGGCCGTCACTCGTCAAAAATGGCTCCCTAGACAGTTTCCCCATCAGCTCCAGCCACCATGGCCAATTGTCAGCAAAGACACAAGTTGTAGTCTGGAACATCTGGGGGGAACCAGGCTGGAGAAGACCAAGTTAGAAGGGAAGGGAAAAGTTGTGTGTTTGCGGGGGGGGGGGGCTGCTATTATTTGCTTAGTCTGTCATAGCAGCATTACCATTAACATGTAAAATTAAGCGTTCATTGTTAAAAGCCAGTTCATTATTGCTACTTCATGAAAACAGAGCATCTTGCATTCTGACCTTAATTCTTTATACAGTGGTACCTTGGTTCTCAAACTTAATCCGTTCCAGAAGTCCATTCCAAAACCAAAGCGTTCAAAAACTAAGGCACAGCTTCTGATTGGTGCAGGTGCACCAGAAACAATAGCCGACAGCCACATCGAATGTTCGGCTTCTGAAAAACATTAGAAAACTGGAACACTTACTTCTGGGTTTTCAGATTTGGAGAACCAAAGCGTTTGAGAATCAAGTCGTTTGAGAACCAAGGTACCACTATAATGAATTCCAGCCATTTCCTAACCATAAGCACTTTGTGTTATGACATAGAAATGAGCACTCTTTAGTTATCATTGATATTTCTTCGTTAAGCCTAAGGAAAATATTTTTACACCACCAACTGCAGTGGCAGATTTACAGTCCTAAGGACCCTGTGCTCATCTAAATAGACATGACTATGTCCAAACCTTTTGACAGAGCTAAGAATTAGTTAATAACATGGGTTGTCTTTTTTTCACTAGTATAATATATTAAATAGCTTTTGGGGGGTTTCTAATTAATGACCCACTCCTATAGAGAGGTAAAAAGAAAACACTTCATCTGAAAATTTATATAAATGAACAAAATGAATGAAAATTAAAGATTTAGGTCAAATATTCCTATGTATCCCTAAAATGTTTACATGTTATCGTTGACATTTGCACAAAATCGGTGATTAGCTTGTCGTAATTTAAATCATGCAGTACAAAACTTTTGATTGCTAAATTTGTTGAACTTGTTAAATGCTCTTGAGATACAGTAGAAAGTAAGTAATTTTTTTAGCCTTTCACCAGTTGCATTTGATGTGGATAATGTTAAAAAAAGATATAAATTGTCTCTACATTTGGAAATTTGGCACTCAAATCACCAATAACGAGCTTGTAAAGTGCCATGGGAAGATATAAAGTCTATATAGTGGTACCTCGGGTTAAGTACTTACCATATTTTTCGCTCTATAGGACGCACCCGACCATGGGGCGCACCTTGTTTTAGAGGGGGAGAACAAGGGGAAAAAATCTCTCCCTCTCTGTGCAGCGCCCCTTCAGCAAAGCGGCAGGAGAAACTGAGCCCCTACCATTTCTCCTCCGGCTTCGCTGAAGGGGCGCTGCGCAGAGAGGGAAAGCTGTGCAGTGCCTCTCCAGCGAAGCAAAGCCAGGAGAGCAAGAGGGATTGGTGTGCACCGACCCCTCTCGCTCTCCAGGCTTCAGCAAAAGCAACGCAAAGCCTCCGGAGCGTGGCGGGAGACTTCCCACTGTGTTTCGGAGGCTTTGCGTTGCTATCGCTGAAGCCATGGAGCCTGCATTCGCTCCATGAGATGCACACACATTTCCCCTTAATTTTTGGAGGGGGAAAAGTGTGTCTTATAGAACGAAAAATACGGTAATTCGTTCTAGAGGTCCGTTCTTAACCTGAAACTGTTCTTAACCTGAAGCACCACTTTAGCTAATGAGGCCTCCTGCTGCTGCCGCGCCGCCAGAGCACGGTTTCTGTTCTCATCCTGAAGCAAAGTTCTTAACCCGAGGTACTATTTCTGGGTTAGCGGAGTCTGTAACCTGAAGCGTATATAACCTGAAGCGTATGTAACCCGAGGTACCACTGTACTGTTGACAAAATGCAGGAAGTGTCGCAATTCATCTTTAAAAACAACAGGATCAATGTCCTCTGACTACAGATAGGTAGCCGTGTTGGTCTGCCATAGTCAAAACCAAAAAAAAAAATTTTCCTTCCAGTAGCACCTTAAAGACCAACTAAGTTAGTTCTTGGTATGAGCTTTCGTGTGCATGCACACTTCTTCAGATACACTTAAACAGAAGTTGCCAGATCCTTCTAATGTCCTCTGAGTACACATTCAGTAATTTTTGGATGCTGTCGTCTTTCTTTGCCTTGTCAATGTTCTTTACCAAAAGCACCTGGAACAAATCCAAAGCTGATTTTGTAGGATCTCTGTCTCTCCCCCCCCCCCCCCCGTTCTACAACAAAATCATCACAAACTTTTGTTTACCTTCTAAATCTGTTTCGTTCGCCTCAGCATCATCAGAACGTTTTCCTTTTCCTTAAACGTTTCTCACTTGAGTCTTCATTGGGATTGACTATATATTCTGTTAGAGAAAATGGTTCCTTTTCAAGGGACGGATTTCTTATTTCAGTGATGAAAGCATTAAGAGCAATCCACAATTCTGCAACCATCGATAACATGACCATCTCTCAACTGCAGTGATTTGTTAACAGAGTTCATTCTTTGCAACAAACTGTTCCACAAAAATATGAGGACAGTATTTTCACCCTCCTTAAACCTTTCATGTGAAGGATTTTGCTTCAACCTTTTGCAAGAAACTTCTCATTCTCTGCTGTAGCAATATCAAGGAGGGAATTCTTCATTCCTTAATCATAACGTTTATTCTAAGCCAAAATGGCGCTGGCTCTTGCAGGTCACCTTGTATCCAATGCTAGTCCTACTCACAATTGACCCTCTGAATTTAATTTAGGTCTATCCATTTCAATGGGTCTGCAGTGAGTAGGACTAGCATTGGCTACAACAACCCTTCATTGCCAGTTAGCCATATACATGAAGCATGGAACCACTGCTGTTCTTTTACCAAAATGCCAGGGAAAATAAAACCAGAGGCAAGTGGCTTTCGCACCAACAGATAGCAATCACTGTAATCCAGTCCATGTGTTTCAGAATTGTTCCACTTTACCAGAGCCTAAAGCAGCTGCAACTCAGGTTTTACAAAAATTAAAAAAGAAATTGCAAGGCACATAGT
Source organism: Podarcis filfolensis (assembly GCF_964270895.1). Lineage (NCBI taxonomy): Eukaryota > Metazoa > Chordata > Lepidosauria > Squamata > Lacertidae > Podarcis > Podarcis filfolensis. The sequence continues at coordinate 15,502,226 of NC_139614.1, forward strand.
ACCCATTGCTGGCAAAAAAGCAATACAGTAGTACCTGGGTTCTCAAACGTCTCGGTACTCAAACAACTTGGAACCCAAACACTGCAAACCCGGAAGCAAGTGTTATGGTTTGTGAACTTTTTGTAGAAGCTGAACATGCTCCATTTTGAGTATTACGCTGAGGTCTGCCTGTTTTTGCTATTTATTTTGCGTTTTTGTAGCTCTTTTTCTGTTTTGTTTTTGTGACTGTGGAACCCAGTTCAGCTACTGATTGATTGATTGATTGATTGTGTGACTGCAGTACATTGTTAATTGCTTACATTTTATGGATCAATGGTCTCGTTATATAGTAAAATGCATGTTAAATTGTTGTTTTAGGGGTTGTTAGAATGGAGTAATCCAGAACGGATTAATCCATTTTGTATTACTTTCTATGGGAAAGCGCGCCTTGGTTTTGGAACGCTTTGGTTCTGGAACAGAATTCCGGAACGGATTAAGTTTGAGAACTAAGGTACCACTGTATATATCCCAGCATGTCTTTGAAAGACGAAAGCCTGTCTCAGTCCACCCCCCTTCTTCCTTCTACTTTCCTCATCACATAATTATCATCTTAATTCCATCAGCATTAAATGAGGGCGAACTGTTACAGGAAATATGCCAAAAAAAATTATTTTTATTTTTATTCAAATCACCCCATCTTTTAACAAAAAAAGACAAACACACACACACAAAAACACTTCATTTATCAAACCAGTCTTAACCAGTAGTGAAAGAATAGGCCATCAGGGGGCACCAGTGCAACAGAAATGTATTTAAACTTCTAATTAGTGTGCATGTAGTTAATCTCTTCCTGGTGCAATCATGCAAATCTTAATCTAAAAGAAAAGTCTGCTCCAGTTTTTTAATATATATTTTTAAACATCAGCATATTTCCCCTCTGATGCATTTATAGGATGATCTGTTTTTCCGGGGAGCTAAGCTACTACCAGGGAATAACTCACAGCTTGTTAGTATTGTCTTCCGCCTTCCATCAGGCAAAAAATATGTTCTTCTTTCTTATATGAGACTTTATGTACTGGCTTATATTTTTTGGAGCATTCTGAGTCTTTAATTCATATCTTTTTTAAAGAGAGAGAGAGAGAGAGAGAGAGAGAGAGAGAGAGAGAGAGAGAGAGAGAGAGAGAGAGACTGTGTTCAGTTGGATTTGCTTCCTAGTAAGGGTGCTTGGGAGTCAAGTGATTGGACACAAAGCCCTGTGTAAGAATAGGTTTTTTTACGGATGGCTTTGGTAAACTAGGAAAGGTCTGTTTATTGAAGCTGAGAAAAGCACCTGCAAACATTGGTTGTTAGCAGGTATAAATTCAGTAAGTGTATCATAAACTTCTCCTTTTTCAGGAAAGATTGCCCAGGACATTAGTAAATTTGATCTGACTATATCTGAGTAAAAGTATTATTTGTTGGAAAGTATAGTATTTACAAGATGGGGGCCAGCAGGATGACAGAAGTTGTTAAAAGAGGATCAGAAGACATCAGTTAGGGCCTAATTTCGCCAAATGTGTGAGAAAACATTAGTGGGCTACAAAGAAAAAAATACCCAGAAGCTGTACGCCGGCTCCCTTGGCCAATAAAGTGAGATGAGCGCCACAACCCCAGAGTCATCCGCGCCTGGACCTAATGTTCAGGGGTCCCTTTACCTCTACTTTATAGGATGTACTGGGATGCAGCTTACCCATTTCTAACTAGGCATTTCTTTACAAATCCATCATTTTTCAAATGGTGGAAATAACATTAGCCAGCATAGCCTTTTTACTGCCTGACTTGGGGGGGGGGAGTTAAGCCCTAAAGCATGGGTAGGCAAACTAAGGCCCGGGGGCTGGATCCAGCCCAATCACCTTCTAAATCTGGTCTGCGGACGGTCCGGGAATCAGTGCATTTTTACATGAGTCAAATGTGTCCTTTTATTTAAAATGCATCTCTGGGTTATTTGTGGGGCCTGCCTGGTGTTTTTACAGGAGTAGAATGTGTGCTTTTATTTAAGATGCACCTCTGGGTTATTTGTGGGGCATAGGAATTTGTTCACCCCCCCCAAATATAGTCCTGCCCCCCACAAGATCTGAGGGATGGTGGACCGACCCCCTGCTTGAAAGTTTGCTGACTCCTGCCCTAGAAAGCTAGTTGCTTTCTCTTTCCCCATACAGACACATAGTTTGCCTATTGATCTCTCCATCACACCTGACCAGCCACCCCCTCAACTGCAAAATTTTGCAGAAGGGTTTTTTGTTTTTGCATGAAAAAGAATGTTATAAAACACTCATACTCAGCTTTTAAAAAAAAAAATTAAAAATTCACCTCGTCTTCTATGAATGAAAGTTTGGTCATTTTTGGACCACAGTGTTTGGAGTAGCAAGCCCTTTGGTTGCACTGAAATGTCCAGGAACATGCCACAAAATCTTAGCAAGATTTACAGGAGTGATATTTTCCTGAAAGGAAGAAAGAGCGAGAATATATAATAGATTGAATAAGGGGTTAATAGCTGTCACCCATGAATAGTCTCCAATTGGTATTTGGAAAAGAGGTGCAAGTCCTGTATATCTGAAGAACTATAATGTTATTTGCATAATGGCTTGTGTTCATTTAATGGCTTGGCTTGTATTGTTTAAAGTCCATTGTATTCTTCTTCTGCCTCATATGCGTCTCTGTCAATAATTGCTTTTACTTTTGCTAAATTGTGTTCCTGTGATTTTGTCTTCTGTTACCCAAAATATCTTGGACATCTGATACTTGAAGATACTGGCTTTCACATTTAAAACATCCAGTCTTTCAAGGGAGCCCACTGGACGTGCTGAAAAATGATCCCAATCCTGTTGTAGAGATGACAGTCCATTGTGAAATTATCTCCGCCATGTGTGCAGTTCCTTAATTCGCTCGCTAGATGGAGATCAAAAGCAACATAAATGATATCCCCCTCCTTCTTTCCCTCAGTCACCCAGCAGAAAATGAAAACGTATCGACTACCTCCTTTGCCAAGCATTTAAACTTTTTCTTTCCACTTCCAGAAAGATTAATCTTTTTCCCCCACAATCCTTTTGGCGATTAAGCTAGAAAGGGAAGGTTTGGAGGGATGGTGATCTGTTAAATCGTTACGTTCTATTGTTACAGCAATTATCATGCTGTTTATTTTGCGGCATAAAGGAAGCCATTTCTCTCCCTATCGTTATCAGCTGACCATAATAAAGTGACCCATAACTGCGGGGTAAAATTAGATTGTTATTCTTGTAACAGAGGAATTAATCTATAGCAGCAAGGCCAAACTGTATCTTGGAAGCTATGAGTGGTTCCAAAGGCAGTTAAGAGAGCAACTCTTGGTTGGCTTATCTCCTTTTACACGGTTCTCTATCTTTCTCTTGTCAGAACCTGGAACCAAGGATATGGAAGCAGCAAAACCTGGGCAGAAAAGTTTTATAGTTGTTGCAGTAGCAGCCTGGGCTATGGGGAGATGGACAGTCTTGGGGAAGCATGATTGTCAGATACGTTAAGATAAAGGTAAAGGGACCCCTGACTATTAGGTCCAGTCATGACCGACTCTGGGGTTGCGGCGCTCATCTCACTTTATTGGCCGAGGGAGCCGGCGTACAGCTTCCGGGTCATGTGGCCAGCATGGCTAAGCCACTTCTGGCAAACCAGAGCAGCGCACGGAAACGCCGTTTACCTTCCCGCCGGAGCGGTACCTATTTATCTACTTGCACTTTGACGTGCTTTCGAACTGCTAGGTTGGCAGGAGCAGGGACCGAGCAACAGGAGCTCACCCAGTTGCGGGGATTTGAACTGCCAACCTTCTGATCGACAAGTCCTAGGCTTTGTGGTTTAACCCACAGCGCCACCCGCGTCCCTTATACATGAAGATATTTATTATGTAAATACCTCCTTAGCTTTCAGAATTCCTGAATTATACTACATATGTGAAAAGGGATTTGCCCTGTCTTTGGCTAACCTTCCTTGCTTAGTTGTAGGCTTGCTGGGAAGGAACTGTTGTAGAAAACAGTTGAAGAGCTGCTTTCCCATAGAATTATAGAGTTGGAAGGAACCACAAGGGTCATCTAGTCCAACCCCTGCTTTTAGGCAGGCATCCTTCCCTGTGTTCAAGGGTTGAACCGGACACCTTTTGCATGCAAAGCAGATGTCCACCACTGAGCTATGGCCTTTCCTCAATCTGTGTTAAAATGGATAACCAAAAGTGGTCCTTTATGCAACTCACCTAGCAATAGATTTCTCTGCTCATTTCATCAATCTGATTTTGAAGATCAGATTGTTCAAAATCAGATGGTTGTTGGCTGGGGTTTGTACTTGTTACCAATTGGGTAATAATATACATTAGCAGTAAGACAATTATGGGCTACCCTTTTTGGCCAGAAACAGTGCTGATTTGCCAAGATGCATTTTTGAATCTAAACGATTCTGGGAACATTGCATTGCATTTTAACTTACTACATTTGGGTTATATTGTTTGTTGGGGGGGGTTGTGAGTCACATTGTACTGGCCATTGCGCACAAACAATAAAAATCTGTCTGATTCATAAACTTTATATGGTAATATTTCACAGGAACTCTTCACAGTTCCAGAGTGTTGGTTACAGCACTTTGAAAGCTGCCGGAGCTAAACAAATGTTTAAGTAGTAGTAGTAGTATCAGTCACTGGAACTGTTACAGAAAATCATATATATATATATATATATATATATATATATATATATATATTCCCGTTGGAAAAGATGAGAAAATGAAATGGAGCAGTTTTACAATGGAGCTATTTATATCGTATTGACTGTAGGTCATAAAAAACAAACAAGTTTTTATATACATGGAAACACCAGCCCAGCATGTCTTCACAGCATATGTAACGTGGAGCTTAGCAGGGCAGGGGATGGCAACTTTTAACCAATAATTAATATGGTGGCAGGGCACAACTGCAACAGGAGGAATGGAATAATCTTACGCAATAATCTTGACAATGGAGATCTCAAAACATCATTGACTGAAGCGTTCTGTGTAGTAGAGCATCACCGTGCTATCGGAGGAGCATTTCGCCCCTTGATTCTGGATGCATTCACACACCCCTTTGCAAACAGTATTTTAATAATAATAATAATAATAATAATAATAATAATAATAATAATAATATATTATTTATATCCCGCCCATCTGGCTGGGTTTCCCCAGCCACTCTGGGCGGCTTCCAGTGAAATATTAAAAATACATTAAAACATCAAATATTAAAAGCTTCCCTAAACAGGGCTGCCTTCAGGTGTCTTCTAAAAGTCAGTTGTTTATTTCCTTGACATCTGATGGGAGGGCGTTCCACAGGGCGGGCACAGTGGTACCTCGGGTTAAGTACTTAATTCGTTCCGGAGGTCCATTCTTAACCTGAAACTGTTCTTAACCTGAAGTACCATTTTAGCTAATGGGGCCTCCTGCTGCCACCGCACCGCCGGAGCACGATTTCTGTTCTCATCCTGAAGCAAAGTTCTTAACCCAAGGTACTATTTCTGGGTTAGCAGAGTCTGTAACCTGAAGCGTATGTAACCTGAAGTATATGTAACCCGAGGTACCACTGTACTACCGAGAAGGCCCTCTGCCTGGTTCCCTGTAACCTCACTTCTCGCAGTGAGGGAACCGCCAGAAAGCCCTTGGAGCTGGACCTCAGTGTCCGGGCAGTATTTTACTCCCATATCGTCTTCAGAAGGAGAATACGTCACTCCAGCACTGTTCGCCTTTGAGCGAAGAGCAGCTATCCCTTGTTATAAGAGAACTTGGCTCATACTGTTCTCCCCTATCATCGGTGCCCAGGAAAGCCAAAGCAATTTCACTTTACCACTGAACCACTTGTATTCTCCAAAATAGCAAGGGAGGTCACAGTACTTTTGTCTCGAAATACTGTGGGCCTCTGAGGACACGATTCTGCACCTGTATGTATGTACAGCTGTGGCACCCGTAATGGAACCAAGCATGCTATATACAACCACTGGTTTGCTAAAAGACACACAAGAAAGTCACAAGAAAACTGTGGCACATTGTGGCACGAGAGGCCACTGAAATGGAAGCCATAATGAATGGCCAGGGCAACTCCAAACACAGAGCCAGGCAAGGAATTTCAATTCCTCATCTGGAGCTTTGACAAACTTATTCTACATATCAAATTCTCATTTACTGGGCAGACTCTTGGGCTGCGTTATTATAGATGGTGAAAGTGTCCAATGTAATGGCCCTGGAAAGGCTTTTGTAAGCCATTAAGCCGGATACCTTTTAGGTTTCTGAATTTCTGAAACATGGAAGAACAAGCAGAATTAAACACCTTTCGTTGCTGTTACCTCTCTCTGCCATGTCATTCATTTCACCCCTCTCAAAACCCTAGTGATAGTATAGCTGCTATATTAAGGCATGGCTTTCTGCATCAGAATTACACAAAACTGTCAGAACGTTATGAACAGCTAGCTTAAAAAAGGGGGGGGGGAGAATGAGCCTAACGTTCATTCTAGGTGTGAAAGGAAACTAAAATAATTTAGGGCGAAGCTAGCTGCTACTTGTACATTAGCGATATTTGCTGCCGTCAGGGAATGCACCCAGACTACTAAGCAGTAGAGAAGATTAATATGCCATCTTCCTAATTCAGTTTGGAATGCATCTGATGGTGTAGAAGAATAACGCTTCTGATTCCCAGGTATTTCCATAAAAGTAATAATGCAGCAATGTAAAACTGAATGTGTATACAGTATAATAAGATGTAAGAAATTGTGCTTGCTTGTGACAACTGTTTGGTATGTATCCTGGAGTCATGGGAGTAGGAGACCGTATTGTAACCACAGTATCTCAAAGAAAGGAATCATTTGGTTTCAGGTCCAGAGACCGAAGTGATTTCTCATTATTTTATTTTTAACACCATTCTAATTCTCAACGTGTGCTTATAGATGCCTGCGTTCTTAACTTTCCACATCTGTCTTGTTAATGCTATATTCTTCTCAGGCCGGGGCGGATATAAGGAAAATCTAAACCCACAAAGTATAAATACAGTTAGTTTCAGAAATACAAGTGATGGCATTTAAAAAAACAGCAACAACTATTTAACATTTTGATATATTGAATATTATTAGATTTAATAATCAGGACTACGGTAATTGCAACTTGCGTTGTGGTAATGAATATTGACACATGACTCACAAGTGTACTGAATTTAATTAACACTAATAGAACGGATTGAATAATAGGAGGATTAACATCTGTTAGAGAGCCAAAACAGCGAGATTTATAGCTCTTTGAATAAATATTGGCCTCTAGAATATGAGGTCAATAAATCTTATGCCTGACCTTCTCTTAAACTGGCACCTGAATCCATATGGAGGACTCTGTAAGTGTTTGTGAAGTTCAGCTCCCCACCTCCTTTACTTCTCCCTGTTTGAAAAATCAGTGAGAAGATTAGGAGTCTTCTTACTGATTACAAAACAGAAGCACCCTAGTCCTTTCCTTCAAAAACCAGATTTTTCAAGCGAGATTACTAAATTGACAGGGGGGAATCAGCATAAAGAAACATTATTAAAAATGACCCTACTCAGATGTGACACTAAGCCATGGTCTTCATCTCCATTTCCCTTCCTTCCACCACCTCATATGTGGTGATTAAAGAGTTCCCAATCCTAGTTTAGGAGCAAACCATAGTTTGCTGTTTCATCCAAACTTATGTGTGCAATAATTTGCCTGCAAACCGATTGTTATGTACTGAGTTGAATAGGATCCAAAATGCAGCAGTCTGATTGGTCCGCAGGAGCAATCCAATCCAACTCCAGGTGGAAGTGAATCCACAATCTGATTGGCCTACAGGAGAATCCCAGAATTAGCCAATCACATGGGGGCCATTGTGTAAATAATTTATATAAGGCAGACATTTTGGGGGAACTTCCATTCCTCACTACTATGAGCTGAATAAAGAGCATGAAATCCACACTCGACTCCGAGTATATTTCACCAGAGTATATTTCACCCTGGACCAGAACTTATGTACTCTGCATGCAAGGGGAGCCTGAGGCTCATGACTATAATTCTAAACCTTGATTTCATGTGATACCAGCACCCAATATTATTATGGTTACTAATTTGTTCTTTAATTCACTGTAGATAGCTTGCACTCCTCTCCAGCAAATAGACTGGCATGGGATTCTGGACTAGCTGTGCTCTAAATCACCATGTTTTGGGGGACCTTCCACTGTAATAGTGGAAATAGTTTGCAAGACACTTCAGCTCAGTTGTAATTTTTCTGTGTTTCTCAACTTCTTCTACCCTCTAAGCTGGCTCTCCACCGGTTTCGAGACTTTTGTATTAAGCAGCATATTAAAATGTGACATGTGGAAGCCACTAAACACACAGCTGGAAAACACTGTTTGAAAATTGACTCTGAATAAAGCTCACAGCATTTTATTAATTTTGCTATAAAGAGCAGCATCTATACAGAGGGAGCACGTAATGTCGCAGATTGTGACCCTGTGCTCACTTTTTAAAGCATTGGTTGTGGTTACGATAAGGCTGAAAGGCCAGAAATTCTTCATGGTGCATCCACCACAACAAATTATTACAGCATCATTTGTTTCTGATTGTGACTACCCCAACAAAACATTCCTGTCTGAAGAAGAGTACACAGTGGTTAAAACTTTTTTAAAAAGAAATTATTTTAAGGACCATAAATAATAACCATAGGTAAAGGTAAAGGGACCCCTGACCGTCAGGTCCAGTCATGCCCAACTCTGGAGTTGCGGCGCTCATCTCGCTTTACTGGCCGAGGGAGCCATTGTACAGCTTCCGGGTCATGTGGCCAGCATGACTTAAGACGCTTCTGGCGAACCAGAGCAGTGCACGGAAACGCCGTTTACCTTCCCGCTGGAGTGGTACCTATTTATCTACTTGCACTTTGACGTGCTTTTGAACTGCTAGGTGGGCAGGAGCTGGGACTGAGCAATGGGAGCTCACCCCGTTGCGGGGATTTGAACTGCGGACCTTCTGATCGGCAAGCCCTGGGCTCTCTGGTTTAGACCACAGCGCCACCCGCGTCCCTAATAACCATAACAAAAAATTCAGGATCCATATTCTCATCACTGTGTGTCCTCCCCCCTCATTTGTTTTCAAAGTCATTTGTAAAATGCAATAATAATAATAAAGATGTCCTTTTACATTAGCAGATACCAAAAGCCCCTGCAAACTGTTTCCACTGTTAATTCCCTTGGGCTTTCTGGAAAAAGTGAAGAGACTCTAGATTTAAAATTTCTGAATTAATGTGCTGTAAGGTGAACTCTTAACTCTGCTTAAAATATTAATCAGTAATTAATCAATGGTGAAGGCTTATTGCTATTCATTTTTAATTATAATATTTGGATTGGGATGTTCTCACATAACAAAGGTTACTACTCTTTTGCGTTTTAGGGCAAGCATTAATTTTAAAGTTTTTATTGGAGCAGTTGTAAAATATTTAATGAGAACCATATAACTGCATTTAATAAAATTGTTTATTGGCAATATAGCTATAAAGAGAATTAGAATTCCAACTGGTGAACAGCTTTTCCTTTTAGCAAAGAAAGAAAGAAAGAAAGAAAGAAAGAAAGAAAGAAAGAAAGAAAGAAAGAAAGAAAGAAATAGCAGAAATATTCTGTGGACATCGGATATGGTTATTTTCTCTTAATTTAGAACTTATTCTAATGTAATGTTTGATATTCCCAGGAAGATTTTATTGGGAAAAAGTGGGGGAAATTACACTGCGATGATCTACACAGCTTTTGCAGGGCTAATCCTAAAAACACACGGCAGCTAGAATTATGAAGCTGACATGAGACTATCCCAGAAAAATATGCATAGATAACCTCTCTTTTTAAAAAATGTGAATGCTCCTGGGATCACTTGAAAAAGGCATATTGTGAGAAATACCTGTGTTAAGAACTATTTTGGATCTTAAGCTGCCAACAAACCATAGAATCGTAGAATTGCAGAGTTGGAAAGGAATCATCTAGTTGAAAGTGTCATCTAGTCGCCGTCTCCCCTGCAATGTAGAAATCACAGCTAAATAAACCCTGAGAGATGGCGAACCAATCTCTGTTTAAAAGCGGGTCATTCCGCGTCATTTCAAAGAGGTCATGTCACCCTTTGTCTCAGATATTGATGAAATTTGGTGTACACCCTTCCCTTATGGTTGAAAGAAACCCCCTTGAATTTCCCCCCTCTATCTCACACGGTTTTACTTTTATAGCACTTCGAAGTTTCGTTAAATCTGCGTTGTCTGTCCCTCTTGAGACCCTCGGCACAAGATATGCTTGTGCACATTTTAATTTGTTTCCTCCATAACCAATGATCAGATCTCTTTGAAAGTTTACACAGAGCTCAATAAAATGATGAGGATTTCAATAAAATGATGAGGATACACCAGCACTCAAAAGCTTTTATAAATGCCTAGAAAAAATATAAATGCACTTGTAGCCTAGTTTTTTTGGTGGAAAAACTAGGTTTAGAAAACCTGATTTACAGCGTGTCAGATTGCTTACCGGGGCAAGACAGAGCATGTTGCACTGATCCTGATCCAACTACGCTGGCTGCCCATTGGTTTCCAGGCACAACCCAAAGTGCTGTTTCTGACCTATAAAGCCTTAAATGGCTCAGGAACAGAATACCTCATGGACTGCCACCGCCCAACCTCTCCCCATATGAACCGACCCAGACCCTGTGATCATCATTGTGTGCATTCTCCATGAGAGGTATGGGGCAACCCAAAAACGGGGCCTCTTCTGTGGTGACTCCCCATTTGTGGAATGCTCTCCCTGGGGAGACTCGCCTGGTGCCTTCATTACATATCTTTTTTTTTTTTATAAATATTTATTAAATTTTCCAATTTTATACAAACACAAAAAGAAAAAGAAAAAAAAAGAATATTAAAAACAAATCAATTTCAATAACTGTTTTTCAATAACATGTTTCTTTGACTTCCTCATACCTCCCCTTCTTGTTTTCTAGTTCAGATTGTTAATCCAGCAAATCCTAATCTCTTAACATTCCTTTTAACTAACACCTTATTTTCCAATCAACTTTTTAAATTTTATGACTTAAACAATTTTAATCCCAGTTATTTTTATCATAACAGCTAGAGACCACATAAGTTCAATCCAGCATCTTTCAGAGTTCATTAATTTTATAGTATTTCTGTAAATAGTCCTTGAATTTCTTCCAATCTTCTTCTGCCGACTCTTCTCCCTGGTCGCGGATTCTGCCGGTCATTTCTGCCAAACCCATACAGTCAATCAACTTCACCTGCCATTCTTCCAGAGTGGGTAGATCTTGCGTCTTCCAGTGCTTTGCTATAAGTATTCTTGCTGCTGTTGTAGCATACATAAAGAAAGTTCTGTCCTTCTTTGGCACCAAATGGCCGACTATGCCCAAGAGAAAAGCCTCTGGTTTCTTCAAGAAGGTATACTTAAATACCTTTTTCATTTCATTATAAATCATTTCCCAGAAAGCCTTAATCTTTGGGCACGTCCACCAAAGGTGAAAGAATGTACCTTCAACCTCCTTACATTTCCAACATTTATTATCGGGCAAATGATATATTTTTGCAAGCTTGACTGGGGTCATGTACCACCTGTATATCATTTTCATACTATTCTCTCTTAAGGCTCCTTCATTACATATCTTTAGGCATCAGGCAAAGACATTTCTCTTTAACCAGGCCTTTGACTGATTAACATTCTATGTCATGTTAAATGTTTCTGTGGAAGTGGGAGTTACTGGTTTGTCCTTGTTCTTATTATGTACTTTGTGTTCTCATTTTGTATTTTTATGCTGTGATCATAGTCTAACCCCCTTCAGTGCATAAATCTCAACATGTGGTCCCCCATCCAATTCGAAACCATACCAGACCCAGCTTTGCTTTGCAAATGTGCTAGCAGTTTACAAATATAATAAATAATGTATATATTTTTTAAAAAGTCATTAAAGAAAACACTCACAGTTTACCACTGTTTAGAAAACATTAGGCAGCCTCCCCACCTTCCCATGTGTACAGGAAAGCCCAAGTGAGGATGTAATGAGGTTTTCCAGAAACGTGGGCACCTAGGGAGGCTGCATAATGTAGACCTTTGGAAAGATGCTTTGGAGAATGAAAGGAAGGACATTCCGAAACATCCCCTGCCACCTTGAAAGTGAAATAAGCAATATACCTTGCCCATGAACTTTCTGCAAAATGTTATCCTGTCTTTCATGATATTTCAGATGTTCTTTTCTCATAAATTGCTAGAGAATGGTAAGGGGAAAAAATATATGCAAGAGAAATTTTCAGCACAGCCTTGGGCCATACATGACTGCTACATGCAAGTTACTTGCAATAATATCTGCTTGGCTCAATATGCAGAGATGGGAAAGACCGATTTTAAACAACCCCGAGAAAGGCATAGAAATAAAGAACATGGATAATAGATTTTTGAAATAGGGGTTTCCCCTAATTCTTTTTAATGAGGTTGTATGGCCACGCAGCACTGTGTATTTTGCTGATTCTTTTACTTTCCTTGGAGTTGATCTGAAGGTCATTGCAATGATTTTGTGCTAAACCATATACAAGAGTTTGGGCTTTCTTAAATGTTAATGCTTCCCTTTAGATCTACCTAAAACAGAGGCACAACTATCATTACAACTCTTTAATCCCTACTGCAATGCAAATCTGGAGGTTGCCACACATGGTAGCTCAGATAACGGTAATATTCAGTGTGAATAATAGGGAGCCATTCCAAATCTCTCATGAGACATTTATTTTTCTACAGTACTGTACAACTCTCTCTCTCCCCTTTTAATAGCCAATCATCAAATAATGCATCCTTTCCCACTGAACGTACATTTGTACTGTGATTTTTTTTTGTTCCCCTAGAGGAAGAGAGCAACAAAAAACAAAACTCATCCCAGTGCACACAAACTATGAAAAGATCTTCAAAATATTTTTTTTGAGATGACTTGCTGCAATTTCTTTACTCTGGGGGGCGGGGGAATCACTTTGCAGGAGGTTGGGGGCTGTTCTCCGAACAAAATTTTAATGACATGCTTTATAGATGAGTATTAACTAAATGACCTAGTTGTGTGTAAACAAATAACTATAGATAGATATTGGTATAGATGTTAACACCGTAGCTCTTGTACTTTTGATATGACCAACCAGGACTCACTACAATGATAAGGATCACTTCTGCTAATTAATAATAATAATTTTAATTTATTTTCCGTGCTCTTGGTGACCTTCGTACTTTGTATTTGCAAGGTTTGATATTAGGCAGCCAGCTTTGCTACATTGTTAAATACTTTCTTGTTTAATTTTGCCCCATTAGGCTAATACATTTTTAACAAGCAATTTTATTTTATTCGGTACATTTAAAAAGAAAAATCTGGTTTTACTTGGCTTTTGATCAGTGTTAACTTGCTTTTGACATTAGATTTTTATCAGTGTTTTTAATGTTTATTTTTATGTAAACCGCTTAGACGTTATGAGTGACTAAGTGGTATATAAATCCCGATAACCGCTAAATGCTACTCGTATTATAGGAAGAGTGATTGTGGCATGAAAACCAGTGTGTGGAAGAAGTAGATAGAGGTTAGAGCTTGTATTCAAGCTCCTCCTTCATGCAGAAGGAGATGTTGGCCAGTAGCTAATATCTACACCATGGGTAAGCAAACTAAGGCCCGGGGGCTGGATCTGGCCCAGTCGCCTTCTAAATCCGGCCCGCGGAACGTCCGGGAATCAGCATGTTTTTACATGAGTAGAATGTGTGCTTTTATTTACAATGCATCTCTGGGTTATTTGTGGGGCATAGGAATTCGTTCATTATTTTTTAAAAAAATATAGTCCAGGCCCCCACAAGGTCTGAGGGACAGTGGACTGGACCCCTGCTGTAAAAGTTTGCTGACCCCTGATCTACACACCTTCTTTTCTGCATGTAGGAGGAGAAGGGAGCAAGCCCCCTCTTGCCCAATTGCCTCTGTCACTCTCCATCAGTTGGACGCCATCTGTGTGCAGCAAGGAGCCTTCTCTACTTTTCAGGCTTGCTTTGTAAGCCTGGAGGACCATCGTTCTAAAACGCACAGGCTCCCTCCTCTCCCTGCAGTCATCTCATGGAGGCTGAACAAGAGGGTCATGCCAGCAGGGTAGCAAGATCTCTCTTCTCCCCCTCCTCCTCCTTGGGACGACTAAAAGAATGCTTGAAGCAGCCTTGTCTCCCAGCTTTATTTACTTGGAAGAGCAATTATATCCTTCTAAACGTGTGTGGGACGCGGGTGGCGATGTGGGTTAAACCACAGAACCTAGGACTTGCCGATCAGAAGGTCAGCGGTTCAAATCCCCGCGACGGGGTGAGCTCCCGTTGCTCGGTCCCTGCTCCTGCCAACCTAGCAGTTCAAAAGCACGTCAAAGTTCAAGTAGATAAATAGGTACCACTCTGGCGGGAAGGTAAACGGCGTTTCCGCACGCTGCTCTTGTTCGCCAGAAGCGGCTTAGTCATGCTGGCCACATGACCCGGAAGCTGTACGCTGGCTCCCTCAACCAATAAAGCGAGATGAGCGCCGCAACCCCAGAGTCGTCTGTGACTGGACTTAACGGTCAGGGATCCCTTCACCTTTAAACGTGGTTGTGCGAGGGGTGTTACTGGTTTGCTCAAGTTTTAATCTTTGTTTTGTGTTTTTATGCTGCAGAACACCAACAAGATCTTCTTCTTATTTTATTTACCATTATTTATTATCATCTTCGTGTTTTCATTATGTATTTTGTGTTTTTAATCTTGTATCTTTATGCTGAGATCTACAGATGAAAAGCGGTATACAAATCAAATAGATAAATAGCATGAAACAAGCTACTTCCACATGTGCTTCCCAGAGCTTTCTTCAGAAAGAACTTGAAGCACTTAAATAGAACAGAGATGCCACCAGAATTTGAACCTTCCGTAGCCAAGCCCAGCACAATGTTCATTATATCTACAAATGAGGAAAAAACTTAATAACTTCTTAAAAGCTGTTTAAACAAGTTGTTTTAAAACCATTAGTTCCATGTCATCGGTTAAGCTTTGAGGACTGGGAAGGATCCATAGCTCAGTAGTAGAGCACATGTGAATTTAGTCCCTGGTATCTGTAATAGTCTCCTGCCAACCTAGCAGTTCGAAAGCACGTCAAAGTGCAAGTAGATAAATAGGTACCACTCTGGCGGGAAGGTAAACGGCGTTTCTGTGTGCTGCTCTGGTTTGCCAGAAGCGGCTTTGTCATGCTGGCCACATGACCCAGAAGCTGTACGCCGGCTCCCTCGGCCAGTAAAGTGAGATGAGCGCCGCAACCCCAGAGTCGGCCACGACTGGACCTAATGGTCAGGGGTCCCTTTTCCTTTACCTATAATAGTCAAGCTAGGGAGGTCTTCTGCTCCCAGAAAGCACTGGGCTACTTGATCTTATTCCATATATACAGAACACATTGAAACTCATCAGTGCACCTAATTGGGCTTTGCTAATTTCCTTTCCTTTACCGAGTCCTAATCCTGACTTTTGGCAGCTGCTTTTGGGCACCACAGGAGAATACAGCAGGATGAGCGCTCCTATGCAATATCGCTTTGGATTCCAGCCCTAGTGGTGTTTCACAACCTGGGTTTCCTACGTAGTTTTTGTTTATCTAATCGCAGTATTTCTCAAGTCTGCTTTCGGGTCACAATGTTTCAGGGCCGCAATTCCCCATATCGTGGCTGACAGAGACCAATGACACTTGACTGGTCATCTGGCTTATGTGCCTGGTGGTGAAGTCAATGAGGTGAAACTGCCATCTTTGGAATTGTGACTAAACATGTCTAAGCCAGAAACCATCCCCCCCCCCAAAAAAATGAAACGGGTAGGGCAAATATGGAGGCATCTGTTTCTTCCTCTTCATAACATCCAGTAGCTCTGAGGAATGTGGAAGCGGTTACAATTATTTTGACAAATACCTTTATCTCTCCATTTTGTTGTACGGTGCAGTGCAAGGGAAACTCTGGTGCACTCATGCGCAGCTATAATTTATTAGTGGTTTAGGGATGTGGGCCCAGAACAAATTCTAGACAAAAGAAAAACATGTTTGGGTTTTTACAGACTGCTTTGGCAAAAGGACCAAAGCTGCAATTGGGAGTGCCAACATTTGGTATTTCGTTTATCCCAGTCGGGGTGACAGCTGACAAATGACCCGGGTTTGGTTTTAATTACCGCTGGAGATGAGAGAAAAAAAGCCTTTGCATTCATCTGCAACCAATTTCACAATACAAAGCAATAAACAAGCAAAGTATTTGTGGCATTTCACTGATTTTTTTTTTTAACGCCAGTAAATGAAGGGTGCAGTTTTAACACCGTGAAACGATGGCCTGTTTGGGGGCTGTGATGAGTTCCTGGGACTGAAATCAAGACCTGTTATTTGCTATGTTGCATCTGATTCTCTAATGTGTTCCAGGGGCTGCAGCTCTTTCTGAAACCATTCTGCCCTTCATTTCAATTAAATTTATCTCTTTTTTTAAAAAAAAAAAGTATTCAGAAGTTATTAGCGGAATCTGCTCTCCTTTCAATCATGTGAGAATGATGACTAGTGAAAGGGAGTGGGTAGCTGAATTTTGCTGACACATGATGGTAATGGTATTATGGCTTGCATTTCAGCGTACAAAAGCCTATGGCAGGAATTCCCACATATGATTGATTTGCAGAATGTGCAGCAGGGATGGGAAACCTGTGGCCCTCCAGATGTGGCTAGACTGCCAAGTCCCTGCCACTTGACCGTGCTGGCTGAGGGTGACCAGAGTCCAGCCACGTTATCCATAAAGCATACTGTACAAAGTCAGAATTATCCACAGAATGGCAATGCTAAGCATGGAAAAAGTCATTACGTCTAGAAAGCCAATGTCTGCACGGACATGCAACACTAAAACCACCTTCCCCAATCAAAATGTGTGGATGTTTTGAACTACAACTCCCATCATGCCCCCTGCCAGCTAGAGGGCATGAGGTTGCCATGGTTTAGCAGTGTCACTCACCACATTTCAATTACATTCTCACACACTGAAAGACACAATGCAAGCAAAGCACAAATATGTAATATTATTATTATTATTATTATTATTATTATTATTATTTATACCCCGCCCATCTGGCTGAGTTTCCCCAGCAACTCTGAGCGGCTCTCAATCGAGTGTTAAAAACAATACAGCATTAAATATTAAAAACTTCCCTAAACAGGACTGCCTTCAGATGTCTTCTAAAAGTCAGATAGTTGTTTATTTCCTTGACATCTGATAGGAGGGCGTTTCACAGGGCGGGCACCACCACCAAGAAGGCCCTCTGGTTCTCTGTAACCTCACTTCTCGCAATGAGGGAACCGCAAGAAGGCCCTCTGCGCTGGACCTCAGTGTCTGGGCTGAACGATGGGGGTGGAGACGCTCCTTCAGGTATACAGGACTGAGGCCGTTTAGGGCTTTAAAGGTCAGCACCAACATATTGAATTGTGCTGTGTAATATATGTGTAATATCACATATATTACGCGGGTGGCGCTGTGGGTAAAACCTCAGCGCCTACGACTTGCCGATCGCATGGTCGGCGGTTCGAATCCCCGCGGCGGGGTGCGCTCCCGTTGCTCGGTCCCAGCGCCTGCCAACCTAGCAGTTCGAAAGCACCCCCGGGTGCAAGTAGATAAATAGGGACCGCTTACTAGCGGGAAGGTAAACGGCGTTTCTGTGTGCTGCGCTGGCTCGCCAGAACAGCTCGTCACGCTGGCCACGCGTCCCAGAAGTGTCTGCGGACAGCGCTGGCTCCCGGCCTCTAGAGTGAGATGAGCGCACAACCCTAGAGTCTGTCAAGACAGGCCCGAACGGGCAGGGGTACCTTTACCTTTATCACTTTCATGAAGACATCCTGAGAAAGGCACAGCCCAGAAATCGAAAGAGGATGCCTTCTTTTTTTTTTTTTTTACAGACTCTCAGAGGTCAAGGAAAGCTCAGTAAATGCACGAAATCATTTGCGAATTTCATTGACGCATTTACTACAGGATTTGTTTTGGTGTTTTTGTCTTGGACTTGGGAATGTCCTTATGATTGGCATCTACCCACAGTCCGTTTCACAACTGCAAAGTCTGCTATGAGATCATAGAATCATAGAATTGTAGAGGTGGAAGGGACCGCAAGGATTATCTGACACCTTGCAAGGCAGGAATCTCGGCTAAAGCACCCACGACACATGGCCATCCAACCTCTGCTTAAAAACCTCTGAGGAAGCTCTCGCCCACCACCTCTTGAGGGAGACCATTCCACTGTCAAACAGCTCTTACTGTCAGAAAGTGTTACCTGATGTTTAGT
This sequence comes from Podarcis filfolensis, assembly GCF_964270895.1. NCBI lineage: Eukaryota > Metazoa > Chordata > Lepidosauria > Squamata > Lacertidae > Podarcis > Podarcis filfolensis. The sequence goes on from NC_139614.1 coordinate 15,520,597, forward strand.
CAGAATCTCCTTTCTTGGAGCTTGAAGGCATTGGTTTGAAGTCCTACCTTCTAGAGCAGGAGAAAACAAGCTTGCTCTTTCTTCCATGTGAGGTAAGAGCAGGCTTCCTCAACCTCGGCCCTCCAGGTGTTTTGAGACTGCAATTCCCATCATCCCCGACCACTGGTCCTGCTAGCTAGGGATCATGGGAGTTGTAGGCCAAAAACATCTGGAGGGCCGAGGTGGAGGAAGCCTGGGTCAGAGACTTGGGTATTTTAGTGACAGCCTCCAGAACTTGTAAGCTCTCAAACACAATGTTTAAAAATCATGTTACAGAGCCTACAATTTTTGAATCACATTAGTGATATATTCAGAGAGAAAACCCAATGCATACAAGTGAATAGTAAGAGAACCCATACAAGTAACACTGACACACACTAAGTAGAATAGTAGAGGCATAACCACCCGACCCCCCCACCACCACTCCCCCTCTCCCTTTTTTCTTTTTTCTTCTTCCTAATTGGTTCTCAACCTGTGGGTCCCCAGATGTTGTTGGACTACAACTCCCATCATCCCTGAGCCCTGGCCTTGCTAGCTAGGGGTGATGGGAGTTGTAGTCCAACAGCATCTGGGGACCCACAGGTTGAGAACCACTGGGAAACCAATTCATAAACCAAGAACTCATACATTGACCACTAATAATGAAACATATGTTGTAGATATTTTTCCATATTTATTTTGCTATTTTTGTGATATACAAATGACATGGGGGGGGGGGGACAAAGCATAAGACTGAGGAAAGCCAAGTAATACTTTTTCATTGCTCTTATGTAAAAACATAAATAAATACTGGCAATCTCCCAAACATTTCCATATTTTCACTTTGCAAAGTTCCCAAGCACATCCTACAAGATGAGCATTTATCTCCTGAGAATCTCACTAAGCCACAGGGTTGTCCTCAAGCACTAGACTGAATATTGGCATGTAGGCCAGCGAAATGTCCCCAAATTCAAATTAATTTAAGCTTCTGCTCCAAAATAGGTCAAGAATAAATTACTGTTCCTGGACCTAGGTCAAGTAGGTCACTAGGCCAAGTTCCTATAAATTTCAAAACAAGGACACGGGAAAGAAACTTAGCTAAGCCACTTCAATTTTTACATGGGTTTTATTTAAAGTACTGTAGTATTTAGGTTGTGCAACAACATTGCTTTATGCAAATCTCCATTCTTCTGTATAGGAACATCTTTTACGAAGAAAGCAAGCTATTGATGAGATTATGAACTGAGCAGCAATATTATGAACATGTCTGGGATAAAACACAAAAACAAGGTTTAGGTTACATTCATCATCTGAAAAGATAATGTTATAGCTATTCTTATTCCTTTTAGAGATGTAGCTTACCAGTTCAAACAGCCCAGTGACACATCTGGCTGCACAGGAAAATGGTAGGAAAATTCTTTTTCCAGTCTAGTGAATTTTTCTACAAGGCTGGTTAAGGGGGCGAAAGGAATTTCATTAGGTATCAACAATTCTAATTATCATTTTCACTTGTCCATACATTTTCCTAATCTATCCCTAGTTCTTTTGCAACACACGTCTTATTAACAATGTCTGCTTTCTCTCTCTCTCGTATTTTTCCTTGCTTTCGAAATTGAAATGAATATTCGGGCCGTGTATCACATTCTGTATTTTGTGTTCATTGATTCGTGCTTGTGTCATGTTGTGATGTGTAATTAATATCCAGAGAGTGGGTTGGCCTATAATAAAAAAAAGCAGGACTTACCGCAAAAGCAAATCGAAATGAGCAGAGGCAGATTCAGGTGAAAACATGCCATCTTTTGAATCTAACATTGATTTCAAGCCAACATTCACTTGCACATTAGATATTAAAATAGCGAGGGATGTGTGTACAATATGATAGGTTGGGAAATATATTGAGTAATTTTCTGACATTTATATTAAAATTAATTACCTGGGTTTTATCAAGTGAAGTGTATCTTTGTTGCAGGAGAAATAATGTTATTAAGTAAAGGTAGGCATCATCATATTTAATATATCGATCGATCAGCAGCTTCTGACACTACCTTTTTGAGGTTGAGCAAATGAGTTTCAAAATCAAAGTAGGCAGTATATTTGCTCATAGGAAGGAACACAGAGCAGTTTGAAAGGAGGCTGTATTTTTTAGGGTTGTATGGCAAGTATTTATTTTCTAATTACTTGTCAGGCCAAAGAGTTTCAGAATAGTCTGGGAAGAACCTAGATATGGCTACTCTTGGGTGAATTTCTGTGCTATGATTATTCGTGGAACACCTATGTTATGAACAACACTATTTCTGAATAGAGTGCCTATTTGAATGGGACACACTTTCAAGTAAGTATGCCTGAAATCACATGCTGAAGCTGCAATCCTAAAAGCACGCTCACTTGGAAGTGTTGCCAACGAACTCAGTATCCTCTGAGTAAACCTGAACATGTGTAGGATGACGCTATGTGTCATTTTGGACTTAATTTGCAAAATGGAAGAGGCTGTGTCCTCTCCTTTCATGAAATCCTTCCTCCTTATCTGAAATATTTATATCTGAAAGTTGTGCCATGATGAGAGAAAGGTTTGAGTGTATCAGAAGAATTTACCACCAGCTTGTTGCCTTCGTAAAGTGAATTGGGTTGTGTGTGTTTGTGTAAACCTGGTGAAGAACAAGGGAGAGGTTGAGTTATATATTAGTTTTAGTTTGTGGGGCGTCGTATCCAGTGGAACGGGTGTTCACCATGTCACAAGACACTAGATAGGAACAAAGACTTGTGGGAAATAGGCTAAACCCTCAATTTTTCCTCCTATTAGACACAAACAGTATGTTCCTCCCAGCTCTCCTGACTCACCTAAGTTTTTTACTAGTTTCTGAACCCTCCTTTTTTTCTTTAGATTTCCCTTATCGTCGTTTTAGTTTTATAGTTCATTGTTTGTGGGGGGAAACACAACGTGCAGGCAAACAAACCCTTTCATTTGCTCTCTACGTTTGGTCGTTCTGCTAATTTGCCACTCTTCTTTTATTCCTTAGTTGTTTACTTCCATTGATAAATTCTCCAGAACGGGTGCCCTTGCCGCAGCACCAATAGCCGTTCCCGCCTTCAGGAGCGCCACCCTTCTGTCGGCACGCTCCTTTTCTTTCCCTCAGCGGCTGCCACCATTTTTCTGGGGTCACAACTGTCTTTCTTTCGTTTTGGTGTGTGTGCTACTTGTGCGACTGCTGGTGTGGCATTTGCATTCTCTTGCTCTGATTTAAAAACGACTTGGCCACCTCCTCCCGGTTCGCTGTTTTAACACGGGCAACGGAGTGAGCGTTCCTATTGCATTTGCCTTTGAAATTGAGCCCTAAGTGCCTCCTGGTTCGCTTTGGCGGTGATGGACTGCCTGCCCTTGTCCTTATCCTCCTGGTCGGTAGCTGTGACGGGGAGTGTGTGTCTAGCTTCTGTTTCCCCCCACTCCTGGTCCACGATGTGGCAATCGGAGTTGAGTGGTTTGGCGTGAGGCTTTTGCCCCCTTATTCTCCTGGTCCACGGAGTGGCAAATGGAGACTTTTGGGTCTGAATTTCTATAATCCTCCTCCCGGTCCACGGTGTGACAAAAGGAGTTGAGTGCTTATTTGGTGAAAATCAGAGGCTGTGTGTTTATGTGTGTGCCTCTTTGCCGTTTTAATGGCCGCCATGGAGGAAAACTGACTCTTTATTTGTATCCTTTCACCCGTCTACCTTAGGGGTTAAAGTTTCCAAAGCAACCTTAGTGAGGTGGATTAAGGCCTATATTTTCATGGCTTTACGATTCCCTTAAATTACCCCGTCCATCTCACGTTCTGGCGCATGTTGGACATTTGTAGGGCAGCCACCTGGTCGTCATCTTCCACCTTTACCAGACATTACAAATTGGACCAGCTGTCCTCAGCCTTTGGCTGTACAGTGCTCCAGCAGGCATTATAGTCAGCGTATTGCAGAGATGGGACCCGCCCAAATTGGTGACTCCACTATGGAATGTCCCATTCCATTGGATACGACACCCAACTCCCAAAACTACACTTCTTGTAAGGCCGCTTGCTCTTTTTCATTGACACACGCACACATAAATCTAAAGCAGCATTGCTTGTTTTGAAGTGAGATTGTATCAGGGAGCAGAATCTAACCCTTGTAGTTCTCATTTACAAGTGATACCTTTTAATCCAACATTTCTTTCTCGATACATTAACTAATTGAGTAGCTTGTGTGTATACTTTTGACTGAGAAAAACAAAGGTAATAACAAAATAAGCGGTGCGCCAGAAATTTTTTTATTCTATTTTTATTTGCATTTTCAAAAACGGGAACAGAGCATATTTAAGCCCCATACCCTTCCCTCCCCGTCCCACTTACAACTTTGTACCAAATATAGCATGTATACATATACCATATGACTTCCCTTCCACACTTTCCCCTATTCCTTTGCTTTTCTGCTACTCCGCATAATCCACATCTTTTTAATCATCCAGTTTGTTATCTATTAAATACTCGCATCTATTTCAACTCTGGTGGATTTACTCGAGACCTGCTAAGCCATGTATTTGTCTATACTGGTTCTTAAAATATTCAATAAACATTATCCATTCCTCCTTATCCATTCCACCTTATATTCCTTATCTTCGTTTTCTCTTATCCTGTTCATCAGACCAGCCAGTTCAGTATATTCAAACATTTTACACCGCCATCCTTCCTTAGTGGGCACTGTACATGTTCTCCACCTTTGTGCCAATAAGGTTCTAGCTGCTCATTGCAAAATTGTCATTTTCTGCCAATGACAATGCAGATCCACAGCGAACTATTTTGAGTTTTGTAACGTAATGGGTTGGGTATTAAACAGTGAGCACCTTGTGCTTTTGAACATGTATGCTACCACCCATAAAGAGGTGCCATGTATATTTTATTGCGCTTGTTTTATAATGTTAGTTTTAGCTGCTTTGTTGCATTTCCCCCCTCTCCCTTTATCTAAACCATAGTTTTTAATTCTGCTAACTGATATGAGGCATGATCCTGCCAGTGTGATGTTGTGCACACATCTCCCTGTGTGTGTGTGGGAGGGAGGTCGGTTTCTGGGTTCACCAGCCAGCCAGGATGTGTTTGTGGGACAGAATTCCGTATGTAGAAGCAATGTGGAAGGGGGAGATTTGGTTGAGCAGACAAGCAGAGCCTAAGATTTTAAGGAGGCCAGTACAAACTTGCAGGTTCTTATCAAACCAAGCATATGTAAGGTTTGATACATACATGTGGATTCTTCCCTGTGAACCACCCTGAGACCTCTGGGTATAGGGCAGTATATCAATTCTATTATTACTATGATGATGATGATGATGATGATGATTATTATTATTAATTCTCCTTCTTATTTCATTTCTTTTAAAGGATTTCGACCCTTTCTTGCCTACTTGAGCCCCTTTACAGTCTGTTGCTCTGTACTACTTTGCAAGAGAGCCAGTGTGGTGTAGTGGTTAAGAGCAGTGGACTCGTAATCTGGGAAACCGGGTTCGCGTCTCCGCTCCTCCACATGCATCTGCTGGGTGATCTTGGGCTAGTCATACTTCTCTGAAGTCTCTCAGCCCCACTCACCTCACAGAGTGTTTGTTGTGGGGGAGGAAGGGAAAGGAGAATGTTAGCCACTTTGAGACTCCTTCGGGTAGTGATAAAGCGGGATATCAAATCCAAACTCTTCTCTTCTTCTTAATATATGACTCCCTTCTTTCCTTCCTTCCTTCAGGTTGCACCCATCATTAAAGAGAGATTGATGAAGAAAGGCAGCATGATGTTGGGCTACCAGCCGCATCGTGGCAAAGTCAACTTCTTCCGCCAGGTCATTATCAGCCCCCAGGTGAGCCGAGAGGACATGGACTTCCTGCTCGACGAGATTGACTCACTAGGCAAAGACTTGTAGTTGATGCTTCACAGTGCTAGGCTTTCCTTAGTTGTGCAGAGTTTACGGCTTTGTCGCCCAACCTGTGGCCTTCCAAAATGTTGCTGGACTACAACTCCCATAATCCATGACAATCGGCCATGCTGACCGGGGCTGGTGAGAGATGGGGTCTGACAATATCTGGAAGGCCAAAGGTTAGCCACCCCCCTACCCAGTTTTCTGGGAGTAAGCCTCCTTGAACTCTAGGGGACTGACCTTTGAGTAGACATGTCTAGGGTTGTACTGTAAGAATGTTTGCGACATGAATGGTATTAGACCATGTAATCCATAGATAAATGCCCAGCTGGCTGAAGCCACTGCCAGGAGTGCCTGGAGAAGTGGTGGTCAATTCTTTGTAGCCTTGCTTATAATAAAGAGTCGGTGCTTTTCAAAACTAGACATTTTGTGTCTAACATTGATATGTCATTGGCTGATAACTGAATGCTAAAAATGGGCCCCCATTAACTGCTAACATACATTGTTATAAATTAGTTAAAGTGAATGGAGTTAAGCCATCGCTGTAGTAGGGCCAGGTTTAGATCAGTGGGTATTAAGAAAAAAAAGTACCTTTATATGCATTGTGAAGATTAGATGTTCAGGATTGGTGGGCTCTACTTATGCAAGAGTTTTTTCTTCTTCTTATGAACTAGGAAATTAAGTGTTGTGCACTAATTACCATCCACCATTTTTTTCCTGGAAGCAACCAAAATGTTACATACAAATTACTGGGTTGGGGCAAGACTAAGTTAATTTTACTTAGGTACCATTAAAATGGAGGGGGAAGTGGGTGATGATTTCAATGAGATCTAAGTTCATCAAGTGTGATTTAGTCTGAATCCATCCTATTGTAATTTACACGTCATTCTTTTCTCTTTTTATCTTGGGTCAGAGGGATTGTACGCAGTTTCTAAGACAGTTTGTATTAAATTTCTACTGCTAAAACATCAGCAAGGTATTTCTTAAGCATTTTAGAGGCCTATTGAAGTTAAATAAATTCCACATGTGTACGTGTGTGTATATATCTCCTAGAGTTGTATTTTTTTATGCTGTGTGGCTATTTAAGGTAAGGATTACTGTATTGATTCATCCACTGGTGTGTGTCTAAAGATGTAAAAACTATCAAATTTCACTTGAGCAGAGTATAAATGGAGGGATTACACTAAAAAAAAATATATAGGTGTGTAATAAGTTGAAATTTGTCCATAATATTTAGAGACATAGTTTTACAGTAAATACTTTCGTGAAGCTGAAAAGACCCATACTAGGTTTAATCCATTCTATTTAATTTGTTTATTTGTGTGTTTTAACCAATTGCTTTGTAATTCATGGTCTTGTTCTTCCATTATTGCTGTATGTAGAAGTTTTGCTATAGTTGCAGGCATGGTGTAATGATTAATTTATTAGAGATCTGTATTTTACCTGCTTCTGTGAGATCTATGTGATGATACGTATAGTGCATAACAAATTGCCTAGAAGTGCTTTTTGTAGCAGCACATTATGTGCAAAATATGTGTGTTCTTAGTTGAATCTTTGAATAAAAAGGCATTGATAACTCTTAGAAACCAATCCAGACTATTTCTTCTTTTTTTTTTAAAAAAAAATGGAGCTTGAATACTTGTTAAAGAGGGACCTCACATATTTCTCAGCTTCCCAGAACTAGTTTTAGGGGGAAGTTTCCTTCTGATGGACCCCTTCTTACCATTTAAATATTAAATCAATTTATATATACTGCCCTGGGGTGCTGGTGGTGAGCCTGCTGTTCTCACTTACCTACTCAGAAGCTATTTTGTTGTCTTGTTTTGTAGTCCCCACTCAGACAGGAAGCTCAATGAGTTGTTGCGATGATAAAACGGGGAGATGGAAGACCATGTTTTCCACCTTGAGCTCTTTGCAAGAAAGGTGGGGTAGAAATATACCAACAAATTGAGTCAGACCCTTTGTCAGCAGGCTTTCCGTCACTCACTGCAGGGGAGAGAGTGCGTTCTTCACCCCTTGGTTGTACCTCCATTTAAATGTCCGGAACAGTCCTTTGGGTATAGAGCATCCATTCCTGTCCCTAAGTTCAGATCTCACGTGCTTCCAAGGAATTGCTATGCCTGCTTTTGCTGCCCTTTCTGTGGCCAGACTTTAACCCACCAACATGTAGTCCTATGAGCAAGGAAATGATGTGTAGGTAAAAAAGGTAAAAGGTAAAGGACCCCTGGACGGTTATGTCCAGTCAAAGGCGACTATGGGGTTGCAGCACTCATGGAAACGCCGTTTACCTTCCCACTGCAGTGGTACCTATTTATCTACTTGCACTGGTGTGCTTTCGAACTGCTAGGTTGGCTGGAGCTGGGACCGAGCAACGGGAGCTCACCCCGTCGCGGGGATTCGAACCGCCGACCTTCTGAGCAGCAAGCCCAAGAGGCTCAGTGGTTTAGACCACAGCACCACCCGTAGAGGATTCTGTCATGAGCAGGAGTTAAAAAAAACCATTAGAATGACCGAGAAACCAAACTGCTTTGGTCTTTCACTGGCAGCTTGGATAATAAGCTTATGCTACATTCAATTTTTATTTCTGAATCAGCACACAATGTGTCGTTGCAACTGCTCCAGCTGGCCAAATTCTTTCCCCTTCTTACTTATCGCTGTGGATCTGAAATAATCTTATTCCTTAATTTTGTCAGCAAATCCAGGCAGGTTTTCAAGTATCCACTCTATTTATTTACACCTGCAGGTTGGCCACTATCCTATGCAAAAATGTTATTACTACATGCTGAAACATTGTAATTGTACAAATAATGTAATTGCACACAAATTCACTATGTCATGATTAAACACGCTAATTGCAGGTTGGATGAACTTGAAGCTGTTCTGGTTGGCAAATGCATTGTGTAACGTGGGGAAAATATTTTTTTTTTAAAAAAAATTAAATTAAACCAAGACGTACAAAATTAGATCCTTTTGCTTCAAATGTTAAATTACCCGCTGCACTAATTTTGTTACTTGAAAATAATTAAGCAGGACTACTATTAAGATGAAATGGAAAAATACAGCAATTTTGCTCAGCAGCAAGAAAATTAAAACCAGTCTCGGCAACTGATTTCCGTGGAGGAAGTCACTTAAAATCTGTGGCCTTGTTGGACTCCAACTCCCATCAAATTCAGCCACCGTGGCCACAGGATAGGGTGGATGGGAAGGCGAGTCCAACATCATCTGGGAGGCCACAGGTTCCCCAGCAACGCTGCAAAGCACAGTGGATGAATCATCTCTCTTAACATTGCATATCCACACCGAGGGCTAGCAACTTCAATAAAATGTAAGCCCCACCCTGCATAATTGACCACATGACGCAGTGCACGCCCACCATTTGAATGGCAATGCCCATCAACTTTGGGGCCCGGCCCCCTCAAATATTTTACTGGGGGGGCCAAAGACCCCTCAGCCCCTACTAGTTGGCTCCTATGTTCACACCTCTAAAGTCTCAGTGTAGCATCTTGTGTGGAAGAAAAAGTTAAGGGGATTCCGAATTTAATAAACAATGGCAGTGCTCATTATAATAAGGAAATGTTAGTACAGTGGGACCTCTGGTTACAGACGCTTCAGGTTACAGACTCCGCTAACCCTGAAATAGTACCTCGGGTTAAGAACTTTACCTCAGCATGAGAACAGAAATCGCACGGCGGCAGCGGGAGGCCACATTAGCTAAAGTGGCACCTCAGGTTAAGAACAGTTTCAGGTTAAGAGCGGACCTCCAGAACGAATTAAGTTCTTAACCCGAGGTACCACCGTAGCTGCTTTTTTATCCCATTTCTGTAATAGCCAGCACCTCAGAAACATAGTTGCGTCCTCAGTTAGTTTGCTTTCATCACTTAACATAAGAGAGATTTGGCTGATCAATGTAGCTGAGTGCAGGTAAAGAGATGACCATGCAACGATAATTCAGAAGTAATACAGTGTCCATTATAAGGCAATTACAATCGATGCTCCCAGCCCCTCTGACCAGTCTCAATCAAAGCTTTCATTGCTTAATCTCACTGAACCATTTTGCAGTAAATACAAGAGCTGGTGTGAGTGGATATAGCACCCAATTTTCTTGATTTTCTCAGCAACAACACTGCTCAGGCTGAGAGGTGAAGACTATACCCAGTTCCCTGAAGCTCTTTTTCCTGCGCTGTGCCAATATCTGCCCCCTCCCCTCAGTTCTCAAAAAGCTTTTATCACCCTTCATTTCTTCCCCCTGCGTCTTGCAAGTGCATTGGGATTTCTTTAAACCTTTGGTGAGTGCAGAACCTGCACAGGGTCACAGGAGCAATATTGATTTGCTAAGTTTATGCAAGACCAAATTAACAGTGGGTGACAGGACAACGGGAAAGACATTTAATAAGTTGTATCCTCTGCGTTTTGTTCTCGCTGTAAATGAGCGATACGGAGGAGGAATTAAGAGATGGAAAAACTCAGCAAATGGAAAGTTAATAGCCTCTAGCTTCCATTCAACAAAGCACTTGTAGAAGGGACAGATCAGCAGGGATGACCCAAGACATTTTGGTACCTGAGGCCAACCACTAAATGGCATTGCCAGGCAAGAAGGGGTAAGTGACTATCTTAATAATAATGATGATGATGATGATGATGATAATTTATTATTTATACCCCGCCCATCTGGCTGGGTCCCCCCAGCCACTCTGGGCGGCTTCCAACAAAACACTAAAGTACAATAACCTATTATTAAAAGCTTCCCTAAACAGGGCTGCCTTTAGATGTCTTCTAAAAGTTTGGTAGTTATTTTTCTCTTTGACATCTGGTGGGAGGGCATTCCACAGGGCGGGCGCCACTACCGAGAAGGCCCTCTGCCTGGTTCCCTGTAACTTGGCTTCTCGCAGCGAGGGAACCACCAGAAGACCCCCAGAGCTGGACCTCAGTGTCCGGGCAGAACGATGCGGGTGGAGACGCATCAGGAACAAGGGTAGGAGAAGACCAGCACCTATTTCACAAAGAGGCCAATGTAGAGGAGGAATACTGAATCTGTGGCTCCTGCCGCCTGAGGCAGTCACCTTGCCTTGCCTCATGGATGGGCAGGCCCTACAAATTGGCATAAGCTAGTTCTCTAGAGGCGATGCTTCCTTAAGTGGAATAACCTTGCTCTGCTCACCTGACGTTCTAAGCAAGAGGTGTCAAGCGCTCCTTCGGTAACTGAGAGTTGCATTTGGTGCCTATAGCGGCATCTAGACCAAAGTCTTGCTGCGGTTAACGTGCACCTATGGGAAATGAACATAGCTTAGAATGCTTAATTCTGCTGCCAATTCAAAAATAACAAAAAAGATAAATAAACACTGTCAATTTAAATGGAAGTACATGCAGCTTAAAGAATGCATGCAATTTCTTCTCCATTACTTCCGGCTGTCAATTAACATAGTCATTGAAACAGAAGTCATACGAGAAACATGGGGCGGGAGATGGAATTACTAATGTATGCAGATTTGTTCAGCATTGCCTTTAATGCGCTCCTGCAAAATAATTACTAGTGAAGTTTGCGGCTCTGCAGGCCACACTATGATTGCTGCAGGAGCTGCTGTGATTATAAAATCCATTCCCATAATTAACACAATAATTAGTTTACTGAGAATCATGTTTAGAAAAGAAACGGAACCCGCTCTATTTATTTATTATTTTATTAAAACACATAACTCTGTCTCGTCAGAGCCAGCTTTCAAAAGGAACCAATACACCAATAGGAAACTAGTCATCAGAAAGCTGTCAAACTAACCCCTAAATCATAAAAAAGCAATAAAAGAAACCACGAACAGCTACCAGCAAACAGCAATTCTTCAAAAGCCGCCCAACATAAAAGTGGAGGAGTGGAAAGCAGGGAGATAAACACTAGGTGGCGCCAGAGCTAACAAATGCTAGTTTGCCCCCATTCTCCTCCCTGCTGAGTTTTGCGATGACTACACCAAGACTGAGGGGCGGGTTTTTAAGTAGAAAAGGGGCAGATTGGGACTAGCTGAGGGCAAACTGAGGTTGGCAGGGCAGTGCCCTATTTGGCAAATACACCAGCCTTGCCCCTTGCAATTTCATTGTACACAGGTTGTACATTGAAAAAAGGTATTATTATTATTATTATTGAACACAAGTAGGCTTCTCGTCACTAAAGATCATGCCACCTTCACTGGTTGCTAAGCAACACCTCCCTTCCTCCTCCTCCTCTTGGCTAGCTGCCTGACCGATAACAGAGTTGACCCTTAAGTTACAAACTGAATGATTCTTGCTGTTGAACTTCCAATATAAAGTATGTTTTGCACACACAAATCTCAGGTGCAGTGCATTTCCAGTCAAAAGGATCAGGCAGTATGAAAGACCTCTGTCCAAGATATCTGGAGAGCCACTGCCAGTCTTGAGTATAACTACATGGGCAAACAGTTTGACCTGTTGGGAGGTAGCTTTTTAATGGCGATAATGAGTTAGGAGGAAAGTTTTCCATCACATTAAAACTAGTTTGCCATTTCCCACAACTTTATGCTAGTGAGCCTTGCTTTATGCTATCAGGGGGGGAAAGATTCTTAAACTGCAGTTGTGATTGACATGCTAATTAAAGGCTGCCAGCAAAAAATAGGTATGGAATACATCTATAGGATGACAACGGCATGCAACCGAGCTGATTGCAAAATGTGTTGGAGATACTATTGCTCTACCTTCTTTTCAAGGCCAAAAGAGCTTGCAGGTTTATTCCCCAAGCCTCGTCTTAACATGCCTTCATTCGTTGTGACAACACTTGTTTACCTTGTGATGTCAAAAGAGTCTGACAGTAATCCATCGTAATGAGCCTAACACCCGACATGCGCCTTTGAAAATCATTGTGCATTTTTCATGTTAGCCTATATATATATCCACACACATCTTATAGGGAGGATTACTGTCTGATGACTGAGCAGCGAAAAGAATAAGCAAATCCGAACATGATCTGAATATATATTTGGTACAGCCTACGATAGGTGTGTCTTGCATATCTTACTAGTTTAAAGGGGCTCTCCCAAGAGATGCTTTGGCCATCGGCAACCTTCACAGTTCGCCACAGATGTCCCTCTGGGGGTTATTTGGGGGCTGGAATGAAATCTCCCTTCTTTCCCCCCTGTATGGAAAACCAGCAGTAATGTTAAAATGTATGAATGGATTTCATGTGGCTGGGCTTTTTTTTAAAAAAAAAAAATAAATTAAATTAAGACTCCTCCACCCCCCCTCTTTCTATATATGAAGATCCTTATGACCAATCAGCTTTTACACCTTTCTAAATCCATTTCTACAGGTTGCAGTAGAGCCTTTCACCAACTCTTACTTTTTTATATTTTTTAAGATGCATGTTTACCGCCAAGTTCATGCCTTCATACCAATACTAATACTAATACTAATAATAATAATTTATTCTTTATACCCCGCCCATCTGGCTGACCTTCCCCAGCCACTCTGGGCAGCTTCCAATCGAGTGTTAAAAACAATACAGCATTAAATATTAAAAACTTCCCTAAACAGGGCTGCCTTCAGATGTCTCTTAAAGAGAAGATAGCTGCTTATTTCCTTCACATCTGAAGGGAGGGTGTTCCACAGGGCGGGCGCCACTACCGAGAAGGCCCTCTGTCTGGTTCCCTGTACCTCACTTCTCGCAGTGAGGGAACCGCCAGAAGGCCCTCAGTGCTGGACCTTGGAGCTGAATTATGGGGGTGGAGATGCTCCTTCAGGTATACAGGACCGAGGCTGTTTAGGGCTTTAAAGGTCAACACCAACACTTTGAATTGTGCTCGGAAACGTACTGGGAGCCAATGCAAATCTCCCAGGACCGGTGTTATGAGAGTTACCAACACTCTCATTCGTTGTTTCTGCCACAAGGCATAAACCAAGCAAGAATGAAAGCATTCAAACATAAGCAGCAGAACACAAATAGGGAGACAGGAAATCCCTTTATCCTATCCCAAGCCACTGGTCCATTTAACTCAGAAGGATTTCAGGCTTACCTAGACATGCCTGGGATTTAACCTGCATGCAAACAGATGCTCTACCACTGAGCTACAGCCATCCAATGAGATCTTAACGAAACAAGCAGAGAGAGACTATTTTAAATGCCCTCTGTGTGGAACAGGGATCCCTTTGGAATCCATGAAAAATTGAACCAAATAAAGCCGTATCAGTTTCCCTCCGATGCTGAAACCAACACACCGATGCACGAATGGATCCAACTTTTCACTGCTCCCAGTTCACTGGAGCCAGTGTGGTGTGGTGGTTAAGAGCGGTAGACTCGTAATCTGGTGAACCGGGTTCGCGTCTCCGCTCTTCCACATGAAGCTGCTGGGTGACCTTGGGCCAGTCACACTTCTTCTTCTCTTCTTCTTCTTCTTCTTCCCACTTGTACCCATTCATTCCTGTCTTTCATGCCATTCAATGGCAGCAGAGGTCTTTTCAGTGGCTGCCTCAACTTTATCTTCCTGCCACTCCAAGTTTCAGCATTTCTTTTGGGCTTAGGGCAGGTTCACCAATGCCCGTATTGCAGCCCTAGAGAAAACCTCTGCTGCCATAGCAAGCAGCACCAAAACACTTAAAGCAAGACTACACAAGCACTGCGACAACACAAATGTAATGAGGCAAATGTGGTTTATGGAGAACAGCAAAACAGATGTGCTTTTTTTTTTTTAAGAGATCCTAGCAGAGTAACAAAACCGCTTTTCTTTCACTTCCCAAGTGTGGAACTGATTTAACATCTCCTTGGTAGCTCCTGCAAGCACAGCAGTGTGGTCTACCACTCCTTTACATTACACTCAAGTCCTTCAACATCTGTACTGTACTATGATCCAATCCTAAATAACTTGGGCACAACAGAACTCAGGAGCACAACTTCATTACAACCGAGGAGGAGTCTGAAAGCATTTTCACAGTCGACTCCCTCCCAAAAACCCTAGGAGTTGCAGTTTTACAACAACACTACGAAATCGTGACTGGTGAGCTTTCCACAAAAACATTTTCCTCAAACCCTTCTTAGCTCGTAGTTTTGACAAGCCGTCAAGAGTCGAAACACAGTTTAAGACACAAAAAGAAAAGAAATAGTACCCATGTGCTCTGTGCACTTGTAAATATGTGTTTTTTTTCCATCTTTCAATCAAGAATATATCTAAAATTGAAACCAGTTAATATTTTCTCTCTCTCTGATATTCCTAAAATGGGATGCTGTAATACACACTTTCATCAATTAGGCAGCCCCATTAGTTAGATTTACCTAATTGTGTTATCTATATAATCCAGAAGAACAAAACAGTATATAATGCAATTCTCTCTGTGTGTAGTGTTATTAACTTCTTTCATTCAGCTTTCATACAAACCATCTCCTGGCTGAGTTTGCCCTTGAAATCTTTTCTGCACACACACACACACACACACACCGAAAAAGTACCATACCTAAAATGAGAACACGCCAGGAGCAAGCGTAGTCATCAGGGTAGTCATCAAAAGTTATTGACCTTACACGACCTTCCCTATACAGGGGACCCAGCGAATTGTTTGAAACCAGACTCCGAAGCAGACTCTCTGACACCACCGTTTCCAAATGAAAGGACTGAGGGGCTTGTATGTGTAAATTATTCATCCCGATAATGACCCCATGCATAATGTATACCTAGAATTCCCATTTTGCAGATGGAGGGATCAGTACCTGACACACAATTACTGCCCCGAGACCACATAGTGCACTTTTTTATTATTAAAAAAAGCTGTGCGAGTTATTTAGAACTTCAGCATTCCTTGTCGATGTTTAACCCAGGTAGGTAGCCGTGTTGGTCTGACACAGTCGAAACATATAACAAACTTTTAAAAAATTGTCCAGTAGCACCTTGTTGTTGTTGTTTAGTCATGTCCGACTCTTCGTGATGCCATGGACCAGAGCACGCCAGGCACTTCTGTCTTCCACTGCCTCCCACAGTTTGGTCAAACTCATGCTGGTAGCTTCGAGAACAGTGTCCAACCATCTCATCCTCTGTTGTCCCCTTCTCCTTGCGCCCTCCATCTTTCCCAACATCAGGGTCTTTTCCAGGGAGTCTTCTCTTCTCTCATGAGGTGGCCAAATTATTGGAGCCTCAGCTTCACGATCTGTCCTTCCAGTGAGCACTCAGGGCTGATTTCCTTCAGAATGGAGAGGTTTGATCTTCTTGCCGTCCATGGGACTCTCAAGAGTCTCCTCCAGCACCATACTTCAAAAGCATCAATTATTTGGCGATCAGCCTTCTTTATGGTCCAGCTCTCACTTCCATACATCACTACTGGGAAAACCATAGCTTTAACTATACGGACCTTTGTTGGCAAGGTGATGTCTCTGCTTTTTAAGATGCTGTCTAGGTTTGTCATCACTTTTCTCCCAAGAAGCAGGAGTTCGTGACTGCTGTCACCATCTGCAGTGATCAATGGGTATGGTAAACCTGTTTATCATACTAATTGCAGTCGTTACCTAATAACTATTTGCAGTCATTAACAGTCGTCAACAGGTTTACCATACCCATTGAGTCAATCACCCATCTCCTACTACCCTTTAGAGAAAAACCCCACCCCACCCTCCCACTATATAGAAGGGTCTGGTGACTTCTGTTTCAGTGTATCTGAAGAAGTGTGCATGCACACAAAAGCTTATACTGAGAACAAACTTAGTTGGTCTCTAAGGTGCTACTGGACAATTTTTTTATATGTTTTGATGTTTAACCAGCCAGTCCTCTTAATCACAGAGGCTGTTATGTGCAGAGCATGGGTATGAAATGAACAGAAAACAGAAAAAGGATACTAGTCTCTTCATATGGACTGCTGGAGAGAAATCTGATGACCAAGTCCACCTGATGATATCTCCCCCTCTGAAAAGAAGAGGTTGTGGGGTTTTTGACAGATAAGGGCCTTTTAAAATAAAACCATAACCTCATTTAATCTAAAACATTTTATTTATACAAAAATACGGTAAGTGCTCGAGACGCTCGAATAAACAAGGTTATATATGTTCACATTCCTATTTTCATACAGTGAAAGCGTTCCGTGGAAGAAGGGGGGGGGGAATCCCTTTACATGTAAATAGTACAAAAGAAAGTTAAAAGAGTTGCCAGGAGCTACTGGGCGCTCTCTTAAGTGTTTGCCGCTGCGTGACAAATATCAGGCACAACGCACACAGCGGAGACCCAGGGGCAAGTCTACGCTGCCAATTTAAACCAGTACTGAATGAGTTTGAGCCTTGTCTCAGCAAGTGACGTTCTGGGACAAACTTGCTCTGAACCTGGGTACTAGCCTGCGGCCATGAGGACTAGTCGGCTGTTCATAGCCTTTTATCTCACGTGTTTGTCTAACCTTCTTCTGAAACCATCTCAAAGTAAGCTTCCACAATTTTCAGTTCAGGAACTCTGGGAACTTACTCCAAGCCAGAGTTGTGGTTATGGAGGAAGGCCTGAAAGTTATGCCAGTTCTGAAACTAGTGGTTTAGATCTGCAATGCAGATGGCACCCTAACTTTCTGGTTTGTGGGGCAAAGCTCCTCCTTTTCCTTTCCTAGCGTAGCAGTTTTTCAGTGGGAAACCCCACTAGAGGTCACTTCACTCCAGATCTGCTTAGGAACATGATCCCAGTATAAACCCGTCTTTCCAGTAGCTCCACAGTTCAGTACATAGCCTGTTGCTATTAAACCTCGACTCCGTTTTAATTATTGAGCTCCTGCCCCACTTAATGCTTAAATATTTCTTTAAAAATTAATATAAAAGCAGATGCAAAAAGCTTTTAAAAATAAATATTTCCCCCCATAAATTTATAATTCCTATGTGAATATACTTCTCTTTGCCCCCCTCCCCAATTTCCCTATTATTGGATACACAATAGAGAGAAAAAAGAAATGTATCTGTGACCTGTATGATAAAAGCATTGCACTTGTAATACACCTTTTGTTTCTGGGGCAAATTCCTGTTAGAAAACAACATCGAGGCACAGAAGGTGCCTGAAGCCGACTGCGAAACCACGACGAGCCACACAATTTGAGCAGCTCCGACGATCTCGTATGAAAATACTGACGGTCAAAATTCCGTCATTTAAAAATTCCTGGTGAGGCCAGCTCCAAAGCTAAATATTTTGGAAGACTAAAAGAATGTAAGTCATGCCTGTGGGGATCAGTATAGGAATGTGCTCTTATTTGCCAGAGTTCTGGATGACTGCAGGCAGGGGTTGCTCACAATGGCGAGTTAAGGAGGACCGAAAGCGCTGCATGTCTCCAGAGCGGGGCAAATCTTTTTCCACGGCATCACAGACACCCAGACACTCGGGGAAAGGAGTCCACGTCCTGTGCCTCCTTTTGCGCCGGGCACGAAATCAAATGTGAACTTAAGGGCTCAAGAAACGAGACATGATGTTACCGATCCCAGAAAAGGGAGGGGAGAAGTCTACTTTGTGTCAGAAAGCACGGCAAATGCAAAACATCTGTTTCGATTATAATTGGGCCCTGCCTGATTTCAGAGAGCGAAGCTGGGGAGGGGTCGGGGAACCTGCCCTCTCCCCAAAGCAGGCTGCTAACGGGAACAGCAAAGTTCAAAGAAAGGGAAGGGCAGAGGACTTAATGGTCTTTTGCGCAGGCATGAAAGTTGAGTGGGTGGGGACAATTTTCCAAATTCAAGGAGAAGGGTGGGGGAAGAGGAGGAGAAGAATCAGACCAGTAAGATCCACTGAATCAACGCATCATAAACATACAAGAACCAGCTGAACAACCATTGCATAGTTACATGTTAAAAGAGGCACTAATATGGTCCAAATCCTCCCTCCCCCCCAACTGCAGAAATATCGTTTTTAAGGCTCCAGTGGGATGAATAAGGCACTTTTTCTGCCAGCATAACAGCAGGCGTCATGCATACAATTCCTGGTAGGATTTTCCTATCTATACCTAAGTTTCCTGGAAGACTCTTTGCAGAGATTTGCTGAGTGTGTGTGTGTGTGTTTATATACATACCTCTCTCTCTATCTACATACATAAAGTTGCTCTTTGATAGTTATCTACAGGCATCGATAAAGTGCAAACATTCTTGGCATTTTGTACAGTCTCGTGTTCTCAGGAAGCAACGGCGTCGTTCCTCCTATGACACGGCAAAGGACGCCGCTTTGCCCTCTCTGGAGCTGCGGGATGGAGGGAGAGGCAGGAACCTCAGTGACACAGGAAGTGCATCCGAGACTAATCGCCTCTTCCTGTTCCACTCTTGTGCACATGGAACGCAAGAGCAGCCCCTCTCTCTTTCTCTCTCTCTTTGGTTTCGTGGAAGTTTTGTCTTGTAGCAGGCTGTTACTTGGCACTGTTCACAGAGCTCTCTTCGGGGATCTTTTCTTCCGAACTGCTTCTTCCGGAGAGCGTGTCCTGGTACTCGAAATCATTGAACCGCTCAGCTACGCACTGCGCAGTGAGACGCGCCTCAGGGTCGTGGTCCCAGCACTCGACAAGCGTCTCGCAAACCTTCTGGATGCCCTGAAATGCGCAGCAAAAACAGTGAACACATTTTAAAACACCTGCACGTCAAAGCACTCAGCTAACGTAAGGCAACCAACTCGCAAGAGGTGAACATTTATGCAGAATCTCCTCACGCAGTATTGGTGCTACTGCGCTGAAAGAAGGCTTAGTGATGCTTAAGAAATTATGGTGCACTAAACTTACACCATATGTGAGACAATTATTCCGGAACGAGAATCCAACTGTTGGGGCCCTATCCTCTAATCAAAGGGTTAATCCCAGCCTCGTTAAGACTGGATGTACTGCTGGCCTTAATGACACGAGCACTTGTATAGTTGTTTGCCTCTGGCTCAGACATATTAATTCATTAATAGGAACGGGAATGCTATCTGGCCTTTTATTTCGACGGAAGGGAAGATGTAGCAAAAACCAAGAAAGAGAATGGTTCTTGCCTTGGTGATGTGATAAGCAACATTAGAACCAGGTTAGAATGAAATCTACTATCCTCTTTTCATGTGGTTTCTTTAAAAAAGAAGAAGAAAAAGCTTCACAATGTTCTGCATTAATTGCATACTTTAATGGTTGATGTTGACCAATGTCAAAAGCACAACCAATATTGAAAATATTAATTTTCTTGGTAATTTTCATATTAACGACATTCAAGCTAAGTTAAATATTAAAAGGATTAACTTGAAATCAGTAGCGCAGCAAATTTCATTCAGGAGGAGCAGGAGGAACCCTCTGTAAAATCCATTTCGGAATTTCGTTTTATGAATAATGGGTGCGTACACAAAAATGCAACTGCGGAGGAAGAACATGGACATGGAAGAGCTACTACAGCACACGCAAAAAAGTCCTGTGGGGTTTGAAATTTTGCAAAAAGTACCAAGAATCTTAAGGGACAATAAGCAAATACCAAAGATCAATTCACAGTGTGTGATTTTGACATACCCAGTCACTAAACTGACTGGATACCCCTGGTGGTCCCAGGTTGCCTAAATATGCCCTGCGTTCTAATGTAGTTAAGTCTTACCTTGACAGTAAATCTCAATGAGAAACTGCAAAGCAGGAGGAGAGGATATCACCAGGAGATACAGAGCTGTTGCCGACAATCCTGTCACCCGTCAGTAGGATCGGAGCCACCAAATACAAGCCAATATGCCAGGCAAGAAGGACTCAGTCTCTTACCTGATGGTTGAGCCATGAGCTAGGAATCTCTGGCCGTCCCCTGTCCCTCAATACGTTATCCTTCATGCTTTCCACACAAGGATGCTCCCGTACTTTAGAACCAAACGGCGGCTCGTAGTCTTTCACCTCTGTCAAGAGAAGGAAAGGAAACAGACGACATTTAGGCTTGAAGGCCAAGATTCTGGTGGAGCCAAGTTTTGTTCTTCACATAAGTGGAATCTGCCGACGTCTTATACTTTGTCGTTTGCCCAGCACCACACAAACACAGGATTGTAGCTCTCTATTTCCTCTAGTCCTATTTCCTTCACTTCCAAGATCTGCCTAGCTGCCTTTTAGTAAGGTAAAGGTAAAGGGACCCCTGACTGTTAAGTCCAGTCACAGACGACTCTGGGGTTGCGACGCTCATCTTGCTTTACTGGCCAAGGGAGCCAGTGTACAGCTTCCGGGTCATGTGGCCAGCCTGATTAAGCCGCTTTTGCCGAACCAGAGCAGCGCATGGAAACACCGTTTACCTTCCCGCCGGAGTGGTACCTATTTATCTACTTGCACTTTGACGTGCCTTCGAACTGCTAGGTTGGCAGGAGCAGGGACCGAGCAACGGGAGCTCACCCCATTGTGGGGATTCGAACCGCCGACCTTCTGATCGGCAAGTCCTAGGCTCTGTGGTTTAGATCACAGCGCCACCCACATCCCTTTTAATAATATCTACCTAAAAGAGATCTATATGGACAATGATGGACCTGGGCAGCTTCACCTCCAGTTCAAAACTGAGTTTGACTAGCCAAAGGTTCTGTCGATCAATATTTGAGCAAGGCATATCCAGGCCAGATAAGCAGCCAGGGATCAAGTCTTGTTTCTGTTTGCTGGAGGATGAAAATTGACTGTGGCAATGAGAAACAACAAATAAAACTAAAATCTGAAAACGAAACAAGCCAAGGCAAAACTCACAGGATCCTGACAAGACTTAAGTCCCAACTATCTCCATGTGCATGTATAACTAAGGCCCAGCCCAAAACGGGAGGTCTTGAGGTACTTCAGGTAAATGCTAAAGCTGGATATTTTTTTGAGATTTTGCTAAGAAGCAGGGGTCCCACAGCTGTGGAACAGATTGAGGACAAAGAGAGGGGTTGGGGTGGCGGCTGCACGTGCACAGGCCTGTCTTAATTTTGTTATTCAGGGTGTTGTGTACTTCAAGTGGAAAGGTGCTATCATCAGATCTACTGTTATTTAAAAACTATGTTAACCACTCAAACATTCAGCTGAAGAGGAGCAATTACAGTTGATTTCCATATAATGTAGGAATTGTTGTGCTTTTTTTGTAATGTATGTAGAATTTACTCACAAGCTGAATGACTCTCTTGCACTGGATCGAAGAGACTGGTCTTCTCTGCTGCTTCCCCCACCCCCACCCCAAGTTAGCACTGGGGGAAGCTGGGAAAGCAATACTACTAATAATGCAAGTTTAAGAAATGTAGCTAAGCTGTAACGACAACCAAGTCTGCAACCCTGAAGTAATAACATGTACAGTACTGGCAAAGTCCTACTAGCCCTGCATTCAAAGTAACTAACATTACTGTGCTGGTTTAACTGGTGGCTAACACTTCTTACTCCCATTTCAAGTACCTTCTTGTGTTACAGAACTGTGGGTTTTGTTTTTAAATCAACTTATTACAGGTTGAGCTAAATGTTAAATGGTGGGAAACAACTGTATTCCGATATACCGCTGCAAATTTTGTCAACACAAAACTCCTGCAATTTCCTGAGCTGGCAATGTTGCAAATGGATGTTTTAAGGAGACGCTAACATGGAAATGAGCGTAAACTTCAGGTAGATTCCACTAGATTTCCAAAAGTGGCTTTTGCGTCACACAATAACATGGACATGAACAGGTAAGGAGACATGAAGAAGATGGAATAAAGTGCTGCCTGCCTCCACAACTGAGCCACAGCCCTTCCTTAGCTACAGCTACAGCAAATATGACAAAACATACCTACAGCACATCAGTAGCATTAAGCACGACTAATGTAGCACATGAAAACACCCCACAAAACGTGGCCACACTGATATCCTGGTTAGATTAGAAACCTATTTTGGGTCTGCTTTGTTTTCTAAATCCTTTCCGGTCGACCAATAAACTGAAGTAAAATACTTAGGAGCCTCAAGAACATCTTATAGGACGCTTATGAAAGCCTATGAGATGGCTATGAAAGCTGCTAAGAAATCTTACTTTGCAGCTTCCATTGCATCCGCTAGCTCTCGCCCGGCACAACTTTTTAGAATAATTAGGTCAATAATGTCCTTAGGAGGACAACCAAATTTAAGCACAAATTCGACCCACAGCTGTGAGGCATTCGCGAGCTTTTTTGCGGAGAAAGTCCTGTTGCTCCGCTGTGACCTCCCTGCCAATTTAGATACAGTGACTGAACTGGAGGCCCCTCGACTGACTTCAGGTCCAGTGTTGGACCATTTCGATTGGATACTCCCTACTGATGTGGATAGATTCCTCCAAGCTGGTAGACCCACCACCTGCCTCCTTGATCCGTGCCCGTCTTGGCTGATTAGGGAGTGTCCAGATGTTGCGCGGACCGCCCTGGTTGAAATTATCAATTTGTCCCTTGACACGGGGACATTCCCAGGGGAACTGAAGGAAGCAGTGGTGTGTCCACTCTTAAAGAAAACTTCATTAGATCCCTTAGACCTATCCAATTACTGCCCAGTTTCAAATCTTCCATACCTGGGTAAGGTAATAGAGAGCGGTTGCTGAACAGCTTGGTAGGTTTCTGGAGGAAACATCGGCATTAGATCCATTTCAGTCCGGTTTCCGTCCTGGTTTTGGGACCGAGACAGCTCTGGTTGCCCTAACAGATGATCTCCGTAGACAACTGGATCGAGGCGAGTCAGGACTGCTGATCCTTTTAGATTTGTCAGCAGCCTTTGACATGGTCAATCATGATCTTCTGGACCACCGCCTCGCAGACGTGGGGATACAGGGCATAGCCCGTAACTGGCTGTGCTCTTTTATCTCTGGTCGGGGACAGAGGGTGGCACTAGGGAGGGAAATGTCGTCGCGCCACTCCTTGGTGTGTGGAGTGCCGCAGGGCGCAATTCTCTCCCCGATGCTTTTTAACATCTTTATGCGCCCCCTTGCCCAGATTATCCGGAGCTTTGGGCTGGGCTGTCACCAATATGCTGATGACACTCAGCTCTATCTGCTGATGGATGGCCACACCGACTCGGCCCCGAACACACTGACCAGATGCTTGGAAGCTGTGGCTGGATGGTTTCGTGGGAGCCGATTGAAACTAAATCCTTCGAAGACCGAGGTCCTATGGCTAGGTCGGGATGGCATGGGGATGAGGGACCAACTCCCTTCTCTTGCGGGGGCCCGATTAGTGCCATTGCCTTCCGTTAAGAGTTTGGGTGTAATCCTTGACGCCTCCCTTTCCATGGAGGCGCAAGTTACAGCAACAGCCAAGGTGACATTTTTCCACCTTCGCCGCATCAAGCAGTTGGTCCCTTACCTTTCCCGCCCCGACCTGGCCACAGTGATCCATGCAACAGTCATCTCCAGGCTTGACTACTGTAATTTGCTCTACGCGGGGCTGCCCTTGAAGCTGTCCCAGAAACTCCAGCGGGTACAGAACGCTGCAGCAAGGCTCCTCACGGGGTCTCTGCCATGGGAGCATATTCACCCAGTGCTTTTCAAGCTGCACTGGCTCCCAGTGGAGTACAGGGTCAGATTTAAGGTGCTGCTTTTGACCTTTAAAGCCCTTCACGGCCTAGGACCCTCGTACCTACGGGACCGCCTCTCCCGGTATGCCCCACGGAGAGCCTCAAGGTCCATAAATAACAACACTCTAGTGGTCCCAGGCCCTAAGGAAGTTAGATTAGCCTCAACCAGAGGCAGGGCCTTTTCAACTCTGGCTCCGGCCTGGTGGAACGCCCTGCCTCATGAGACCAGGGCCCTGCAGGATCTGATTTCTTTCCGCAGGGCCTGTAAGACAGAGTTGTTCCGCCTGGCCTTTGGCTTGGAGCCAATTTGATTCCCTCCCTCCCTCTCTTTCTTTTTTCTTTTCCTTCTCCTCCTGCGATGAGGCTACATTTTAATATTTTAATGTTCCATTATTTTAATGTTGTATTTTATTTTTGTTTTTAAGTTGTAATCATTCATCTTGTTTTTATTATTGCTTGTAAGCCGCTCTGAGCCCGGCCTTGGCTGGGGAGGGCGGGGTATAAATAAAAAATTATTATTATTATTATTATTATTATTATTATTATTATTAGGGGCCCTCAGACAAAGCGACTGTCCCACTGTGGCTTCTGTCAGAACTGGCACCTGTGATTTCTGTACCTTTGCACGAGAAAGTATAGATTGGGTTATATTCCAATGGACACCATACAATCACCGAACACACAATTTGCTGCTGAGCACTGATAGCCTACATATATATCAGGCAGGCTGGGCGAGATAATTCTCCACTATCTATTTTTGACATGAAAGGATGTGGGACAGAACTGAAGCACAGACAAAAAACAGACACAAACCGTATTTCCTGGAGCCAGCCTAAGGAAGCAAGTGTGACTCGAAGCACAATAAAGGGCATTTTTAAAAGTGCCAAGCTTACTTCTGACAAAAGGGAGGAAGCTAATAACTTTGTTAAAACAACAACAACCACCCCTTGCATATGGTTGTTACTTCTGTGTAACGCCTATTCAGAAGTCAACAAGGGATATCTAACCGGGGGCAGAATTGCAGTTGATGCGCTTAATTTTCTTTTAGTGGAAGACAGTTCGTTTTAAAAGCATCACGTTTTAGAAATATAATTGGAATTGTGGGAATACAGTGGTCATGCTTCCTCTCCAGTCTTCTCCATAATTTTAATTAAGTGTTGAAACTAAAATTTACATATATTGGCTTTTTCTTCTTTTGTCATTTCCGCAAAGGTTTGCTGTGTGTATTCCTGATTAAAAGCACACGAATCTCAAGTTATGGTAGACAATACAGGCAGGTAGCTCCCTCTTCTCCACAGAAATCTGACCCAATGCTTCATACAGGCAATAACAAACTGACCACAGATTTATGCTCCAACACCAGAAGCTTTTAAAATGAAGTGCAGAACTAGTGCTTTTCAAAAATATTGAGCCTCAGAACTCCAGAGCTCTTTCCCGCAATCAGCTGTGTACCATTTTTTCTGTACATTTACGCTTTAACCAAAAGCAGTGTTTCAGTCAAGCCAGCAAATCTTTCAGGCAGTGCACAATTACTTAGAGCAGCTCAAGGAACAGAGGCCATTTTGAAAGGTATTTTCCAGATTATTCCCTGGTAACCTTGCTGATTCTGACTGATGTCATATGCTGGCAACAAAGGACTTGAAAATAAGCAGCTCTTAGAGGGCCTGTCAGATCACTTAACTCTCCCCGTGCTTTTCTTTCTCACAGTATCCATGTCGGCTGCAAGGGCAAAATGCTTGGATGGAAATTATATTTCTCACAAAGCGTAACATCTGGTACACAGCTGTTGTGCTGACTGAAATGCCAAGCTAAAAGGGTAGTGGAGCAGTTCGAACTTTCCCCAAAGCAGAGTTGCTGAGTTTCTAAATATGACTTCTAAATTATATGCCGGCAAAACATCAAGCAAACTATACCCGTTTCCCACACTTCAGCTCCTCAGCAAGTAACAGAGCGGCCTTCTTCTTAGGCTGCTTCTTCACCTTCAGCGACACTGCTATTTATAGTGTCAGCATACAGATTAAACGCCATGTGTGTTTTCTGTTTAAAGTCAACACTAGCTATGAAGGGCTGGGATACTCCAAAAACTGCATTCGGCAAAATCTTCACTTCGCCTCCCAGGCTTTGCAAAGAAAAGAAATGTACCTGCACCGTTTCACAATTTCATTCCCAGCCCAGATACAGAACCCCTTTGTTGCATGGGGTTTAACGCACCATCTAAAAAGTGATACTGCTTCACTATCCAAGCAAATTGCTAATCTTGTTGCTGTTTCTTTCTTCTCCCACAAAAATCCACCTTCCCGCCTTTTATGAACATTCCCAAGGGTCAGTTTACAGATTTGGAGGGTAAGGGGATAGGATTAGGCCAGGTGCAAAGGTCTGAGTCATTGCAGGGGAAAGTGTCAAGTGTCCTGGGTAAGCAAGCTTAATGGCTGCGGTGACAAAATGGAGGCCAGTGGAGGATGCATGGCTC
Organism: Podarcis filfolensis; assembly: GCF_964270895.1. Classification (NCBI taxonomy): domain Eukaryota; kingdom Metazoa; phylum Chordata; class Lepidosauria; order Squamata; family Lacertidae; genus Podarcis; species Podarcis filfolensis. Next base: position 15,547,391 of record NC_139614.1, read on the forward strand.
AACTGGGTGAACATATTTGGAATCCAAGATGCTATTGGGATTACACTTGTATTATGAGGCCACACTTGGAACACTGCGTCCAATTCTGGGCACCACAATTTAAGAAGGGTGTTTACAAGCTGGAAGGTGTGCAGAGGAGGTCAACCAAGATGATAAAGGATCTGGAAACCAAGCCTTATGAGGAGCGGTTGAAGGAGCTGGGTATGTTTAGCCTGGAAAAGAGGAGACTGAGAAGAGATATGATAACCATCTTCAAGTATCTCAAGGGTTGTCACATGAAAGAGGGAACACACTTGTTTTCCCCTGCTCTGGAGGGTAGGACTTGAACCAATGGCATCAAGTTACAAGAAAGGAGATTCCAACTAAACATCAAGAAGAACTTTCTGGTGGTAAGAGCTAGTCAACCGTGGAACGGTCTCCCTCAGGAGGTTGTGGACTCTCCTTCCTTGGAGGTTTTTAAGCAGAGGTTGGATGGCCATCTGTCATGGATGCTTTAGTTGAGATTCCTGCATTGCAAGGGGTTGGACTAGATGACCCTTGGGGTCCCCTTCAACTCTACAAATCTATGATCTTCTATCCACTGCTCAAAATACACAAACAGGCAATAGTGGACAGCTATTGTTTCAGGCATGGGTACTATTGGGAGTGTCTGAATAGACAGACCCTATTCAGATATCATATGCTACCAGAAGTCCATGTTATACATGGGATACTACTGATTTTCTGAGGAAACTACCAATTCATGGACAATCTCCAAGAAAACACCACACTAGCTACCATGGATATTTGAGGCCCTTTACACCAACATCCCACACAAAGATGGGCTACAATCTATGAGGGTTATTACCGCTAGATGTGGAGATTCAGCCCGTCTAGATACCAAACTCTGTACTCACCAACAATCAGCTTGGGGGAGAACATGTTTGGGGGAGAAATTAATGGCACAGCCATGGGCAGTCATGTGGCTCCACAGACGCCAACACATTCATAGCTGACTTGCAAAACTTTCTTAGCTCCTGTCCCTAACAAGCCTCCTACGTCTAAGATACATAGATGGCATTGTTATCACCTGAATTTGTGGACAAGAGACACTTGATCAGTTCCACCAGGACTTCAATAACTTTCATCCCATCGTAAACCTGAGCCTAGACCAGTCCATGCAAAAGGTTCACTTTCTGGACACAACAGGAAGCCATCTGACCACAATGTGTATTTATGTGCTTCCAGCTTCTACCCAGAGAACACACCACAAATCCATTGCCTATAAGTCAATCCTTGAAACACAACTGTATCTGTTGAGACTTACAACTTAGGAATTTAAAACAGAGGTTCACAACTCGGAGAACTTAAGACAGAACCCCATCTTAAGAACTTATGTCAGATACTCCTCAGGCTAAAATATCAACCCAACAAAGTGCCACAGCAGAACAAAGGGCAGAATAGTACTGAGGAATAATCTACTAAAGAACAGAAGTAGAAGAGAAAATGATAGAATGCTACTTGCTGCCATTTATAGCTCCCAGCTGACACTCCAACCATCAATGATCTACAGCCCACATTGGACAATGATGCTTCCCTCTCACTGGCTTTGAATGGTAGGGCTTGTTCCTTCTTATAGAACACCTCCTGCCAAAATAAACAACAACCCCAAACCCTAACACAACTACTCACTAGCAACAACAGGCCCTCCATAACAGAGGTTTGGACACAGGGCCCAGCCCCCTGTGGCAGATTCAGATGGCAACTCTGTTTCCATGTCTACTATGTCAACACCATACCTTTTTTTTTATTATTTCAGGGCCTAACAATTTAATCTGCAACATCTGGGCTTCAGTCACTTGTTCCTCTTCTCGGTGTGATATATGCCATCATCCGCCAGCAATGCCCTTTTGCATTCTACACAGGACAAGGAAGGCCGTCTCTATGCAAGAATACATAAATGGGTACAAATCTGCCATCAGAAATAGCAATACAGTGGCACCTCTGGTTGTGAACGGGATCCGTTCCAGAGCTCTGGTCGCATCCCAAGGAATTTGCAATTGGAGCTGCCACTTCTGCGCATGCATGCGGCGTGGTTTAGCGCTTTTGTGCATGCGCGCACAGCGAAACCCAGAAAAATACTCTGGGTTTGCCATGTACGTATCCCGAAGGATACAAAACCGGAGGTGAACGCAACTAGAGCACTTCAACCTCACAAGAACGCACTTCAACCTCACAAGAAGCTATTGGCTTGGTTCACACATCACAAGAAGCTAAATGGTGGCTTACCAGGACCATGTGAATGTCCTGGCTCCTGGAGAAGGGCTAACACATACTTTGCTCAACCCTAGTCTTTTTAACTCGAACCTGTAACTAAGCCAAGACTGGCTTTGCATGTTGTCTGAGCAACAGATCTTGGTTAAGTTGTCTCTCTTCCTTAACAGTGTTAGAGACTGAAATATGAAAGCTGGGAGCTAAATGGCACCTTAAACCAAGGTTATGGGCACAACAACGGAATGTCTAGGGGTGCTTTTTTATAACAAGAATGCAAAGCTGAAAATGAATGAACTGCAGCTAAAATATTATGTTTGTTTTTCACATGGTCTAGTCCTTCCCCTGCCCACCCCCTAATATTCTTAAGAGGGTCTCTTCTCCAGTCTTCAGAGAGTAGCTGGAAGTGGGGAGGGAGAAAAAGGTCCCCCTTTCCTTCCACTCTGCCGTTTTAATCCGAAATCTTAGGCTCAGTATTGCGCCCAGAGCTCAGAAACTGCTGGCGCTAATGAAATTCCCTGTCACAAAAAGCGCCTAGAACAATGGGAGTTTCGAACACTGTTCCTTAGCCATGATCTGTAGCCAAGAAGAAGCTCTGGCTTAGTGTCATGGGTAGGCACAGTCTCTGTAAGTGACTTTAGCATTGCCTTCCTGGGGCAAAGGAATTTCAAAGGGAAATTGCAACATGCTTAAATTACAATACAAGAGGTTTGATGTAGTCTCTTGTGGACTGAACCAAGGCAAAGGATTTTTAACACATTATGTGTAATCATTGGCTTATCAATGCCAGGATGCCTGTGTTAACAACTGTTTTGTGAATTACCGCAGATAATTAGGTACGTATGACTGTCTATAGCTTTCGGCATTTTGTTTCCCTCTGACCTCATTGTTAACGCTCCCCTCCCTCCCGCCGGTTTCCTCAAGCCATGCGTACGCATTCCTGTAACTCAAGGATAACACTCATGCTTCAGAGGAAGTGGACTATAATCTCGAACGTTTATGACATAATAAATATGCCACAAAAGGAGCCACAAAGCACTTCATTGCTTTCGCTGCAAGAGACTAACTATGCCATCCTTCTAGGGAAAGACATTTTCTACAAACATTATAGTCTAGAAGAGACGCATTTCCCGAGATTCTGCCACATGAACTGTTCCCTACATATATCCCATCAAAAAAGTGAACGGTCGGTCTATTTATACCTGCATACTTTCCTGTCTTACTGCAGGTGCATAATGTTTCACAGTTTGCATGCTTACAGTTGTTATAATTTTATATTGTTACTATTCTACCATTACAGTTAAGGTGTTGGTACTAGAATAGAGGGATGCGGGTGGCGCTGTGGGTTAAACCACAGAACCTAGGACTTGCCGATCAGAAGGCCGGCGGGGGGGCCACTAGGGGGCGCATCGGAAGATGGCTGACAATAACATCTCTCCGACCCACACGAGGTAATTTGGAGGCTATGATGGGAGTAATTAGCCTCCCTACCCCCCCCCCCAGGATGGTGGGGGGGACTGCCTTGCCTGCTGTGCCCTATACCACCCCCGAATTTGTGGGGATGGGGGCACTAGGCACAAAGCCCTCCTGTGGGATTCCGGTGCTCCTGGACGCCGTCCCTGATCCGCGCCACTAGCTGCAAGAACTTCAAAAGAAACAATTTGGATGAAGGAATGCACATATTTCGAGGAAGGAGGGGGAGTAAAGACTGCTAACAGAAGAGATCTCTGATAAAATAAGACGAGTCGGAGGAACAAGAGAAATCATGAGAAGATACGCCAAGACTCGGTATGGCAAATGACTGATGGGGGAGGGGGAAAAAAACTTTCCTTTCTTTCCTTATGTGATTAAACAAGAATCCCCTCCCCTCATGAGTCAGAAATGTCGTTTTAAGGACTTAAGCTGTGGATTTAAGGCTGTATGGAGATAAACTTTCGAACCAAAGCATGTTTTAAGAAGAGCGTGGAATGTATAAGAGCTTTGGAATGATGCAGTTAAAAATGCCGTCGCCATATTGGGAAGTTCTGTCGGAGGACTTAAGTCTGAGAGGAGAAATAGAGAAATAGAGCTGTTTTTATATTGTGGGTGAAACTCCTCAGTGGGACTTAAGAGCGACAGTTTTGCGAGATTAATGATGGAAAGAGCGATGTTATCTATGAAGGCGATGATATATGGAAACTATCTCGATTTGAGGATTGGAAGAACGGAAAAATTCACACAGGATTATTATTGGTGTTTATCGGCTTAAGGAGACTATCAGAAGAGATCATAAAGAAAAAAGAGAAAATATATGAACAAGATGTGATGTGGAAACAGCAAGATAAGACTGGATAGAATTATGAACTCTGTTTGGACTGATTTGGACTGATTTGGACATTAACGCAGTAGCAAGAAGATGATCAGAATCCCCCTTCAAATCTTGAAATATGGGTCCCCCCAACAAAATTTAAAATTCGGCTTTGTAATTCGGAATTTATGTGATGTGATTTAATTTGATTTGATTGGCCGGTTAATAAAGATTATTTTTTTTAAAAAAAAGATCAGAAGGTCGGCGGTTCGAATCCCCGCGACGGGGTGAGCTCCCATTGCTCGGTCCCTGCTCCTGCCAACCTAGCAGTTCAAAAGCACGTCAAAGTGCAAGTAGATAAATAGGTACCACTCCAGCAGGAAGGTAAACAGTGTTTCTGTGTGCTGCTCTGGTTCGCCAGAAGCGGCTTAGTCATGCCGGCCACATGACCTGGATGCTGTACGCCGGCTCCCTTGGCCAGTAAAGCAAGATGAGTGCCGCAACCCCAGAGTCATCCGCGACTGGACCTAATGGTCAGGGGTCCCTTTACCTTTACTAGAATAGAGAGCCCTATATCGCTTGGGACCCAAGTACCTAAAAACAGCATGTCTTCCAACAGCATGTCTTCCAACAGCATGTCTCAGGTCTTGTGATTGGCAGGGGAAGCTCTGTTGGTGGTGTCTCTGGGTGGCTGTCGACCAATAGACATGGACCAATGACAGCGGCTTCTTAGTGGTAGCTCCCTGTTTGTGAAATGCCTTCCCTGGTGAAGTGTGCTTGCCTCCCTTCATCATTGCAGCGTAAAAGAAATTTAAACACATTCCTGCCTACCCAGGCATTTCTACTACATTTTTAATTGCTTTATTTTAACTTTTTTGAGTGTTTGCTGCCCTGAGCATCTCTGGGAGGAAGGGCGAGCTATACATGTAATAAAAATAAATACATAAGATTGCTGCACTTTGCACCTTTTCTGGGAAATCCACACTGCTTCATCTCATTTAGCAAAGCTGCCCTAGTTTTATTTCTCATATGGGTATAATATCGATCATCATAATAGCTTATTTTGGCTGGCTGGCAAGGTTATTTTATCAGGAACGTGCAATTCTGTGATTATTAATTCCCCAGCACTGCCCTGTTTGGCACAGGTATTGCACTCTCGTTTGCTGCAACGTGATGTCTTATCATCTACAATGAATCCTTTTTTCTGTTTTTTAACTTTTTTCTCTTTTTTTAGGAGGGAAATTTATAAGGGACTTAGATAAAGTAGCACACACTTCTTCTTTCCCCCCCAATCTTTCCTGACAAAAGCCCGATTATTTTAATTTCAGGCAGCTCTGCAACTTCCTGAGTGGAGCACACTGCTGGGAGAGTGCTTGTCTTTCCCCTAGACATTATTCCAGAGTCCTCAAACAGAAACAGGAAGTGTCATCAGGCATCAGCAAGGATGAAAGAGTCTTCCTCAACAAACAGAACATCCATGCCTTAAAAGGAGCATTCTGTGGAATGCTGTAAGCCCAAAGGCTAAGGAAGGAAAGCAATAATAATGATGATGAAAAGTATCTTACCAGCTTTTCTGTTTCCTCATGAAACAAAAACAAAACAAAACACAAAGCAGCAGCAGCAGCAGCAGTAGCAAAGGTCAAACCAGAAACTTAGAACTGACCTTTGCAAGACCTAAAAGTGTGTCTCCATCTGAAGAATTTAAAAACATACCTTCCTCCCAGCCCTGTCAGCATGGAACACCTGTGCTCAGAGACCTGTACTGGTTGCCGATTTGCAACTGAGCCGAGTTCAGAGTGCGACTAACAGCATATACAGCCCTCAGCAGCTTGGAACCAGCTGACTTGTGAAACAGTCTGATTTCATAATAATAATACAGCTGTACCTTGGAAGTCGAAATGAATCTCTTCTCGAAGTCCGTTCGACTTCCAAAACGTTCGGAAACCAAATCGTGGGTTCTGATTGGCTGCAGGAATCTCCTGCAGCCAATCGGAAGCCGCGTCGGATGTTCGGCTTCCAAAGAACGTTCGCAAACTGGAACAGTCACTTCCGGGTTTCGATCGTTTGGGAGCCAAAACGTTCGAGAACTAGGCTGTTCAAAAACCAAGGTATGACTGTAATGATAATGATTATTATTATATTTGTACCCCACCCATCAGCAGTTTTAAGAAATCTTTTTTTTAAAAAAAAAAAACCACTTTGGAATCTCTGCCTATTGATACTCTTTTCAGTGCTTCCTAAAAATATTTAGGTTTTAGGAAGTGGAGCTCAATGGTTTTAGAAATGGCTTGGAATGATGGTGCAGATCTAGCCCAGGAAGTTGTTCGGATGACAGATCACCTGTGTGAATCACACACTACTACTCCAGGCTTCTTGAAAGAAAAGGGAAGAGCTCATGTTAAGTAAATTAATAGTATTTTTTTTGGGGGGGGGAGGATTCCTACAACCTGTAAACACATAAAAATACAACTCCACAAAGGAGCACATGAAACATACCTCCGACACTGTTGCAGCGAGATGTCATTTCCCACAGAACCAAAGCCATGGAATATACGTCAGTTTGTTTGAAGGACTCGACGTTATCCAAGTTCATTCGGGATTCCAGGACTTCGGGAGCCATGTACCTTGCTGTGCCAACCTGTCAGCATTCACAAAATGGTTAACAAAATTATTTTTGATGGAGTAACCCGTTTGGCTGTACACGTTGAGCTTTCTGTGCTTGTTTTTTTATTATTATTAAAACCTGTGATCACAAGCTTTAACCACTACCCTCAATGGTATTTCAACGTCTCGTAAGCACGAGTAGTTGACAGCCATTCATAAATGGAAAACAAGAGTGAAGAGTCACATTTTGTGGACGCTATTAGGGTACAGGGCAAAACCTATCCCTGCATCCTGAAAACTGAGACTTTGCTGACAAAGATCATGTGCTGCAAGGGGTTGGACTAGATGGCCCCTGGGGTCCCTTCCAACTCTATGAATCTATGCAAGGGAGGAGGATGTGCGTCCCTTGCAATAATTAATTGTCCAAACCCTCCCCTCCAAACACATTAAAGCCATCACAGTACAGTGGTACCTTGTTATTATTAATTATTATTATTATTAAATTTTATTTATACCCCGCCCTCCCCAGCCAAGACCAGGCTCAGGGCAGCTAACACCGGTATAAAAACAATTGATTGAAATACAACATTAAAATGCAGCCTCATTTCAGTAGGAACTCAAATCAAAAACTTTGGGGGGGATGAAAACGTCAAGTCTCCACCAAGGCCAACTATCCAGACTGGTCCTACGTGGGCCAGAAAAAAGCCAGGGAAGTCCCCAAATAGGAGTTCCATCACAGAAGGAAAAAGGAAAAAGGAAAGAGGGGGAGGGGGAGGGGATCAAGTTGATTCCAAGCCAAAGGCCAGGCAGAACAACTCTGTCTTACAGGCCCTACAGAAAGAAATCAGATCCCACAGGGCCCTGGTCTCATGAGACAGAGCGTTCCACCAGACCGGAGCCAGAGTTGAAAAGGCCCTGGCTCTGGTTGAGGCTAATCTGACTTCCTTAGGGTCCGGGACCTCTAGGGTGTTACTATTTATAGACCTTAAGGTCCTCCATGGGGCATACCGGTTCGACTTCAAAAACGTTCGGGAACCAAATCGCGGCTTCTGATTGGCTACAGCAAGCTCCTGAAGCCAACTGGAAGCCGCAGAAGTCGCGTTGGATGTTCAGGTTCCAAAGAATGTTCGAAAACCAGAACAATCACTTCCGGTTTCCAATCGTTCAGGAGCCAAAACGTTAAGACTCCCAAGCCGTTTGAAAACCAAGGTACGACTGTAGTGGACATTTTTGCCAAGCCCTGTTTTAAATCCTCCAGCTTTGGCTTTTTCCTTGCTCCTCCCTCTGCCCCTGTCGTACGGCTCACCTGCCCACTGTTAGCCAGGTCATCCACGGAGAGGGTGGGATCCAGCCGCAGCGACAGCCCAAAGTCACAGAGGCAGCAGGTCAAATCGTTCTTCACCAGGATATTGGAGCTCTTGAGGTCTCTGTGGACAATGGGTGTCTTGGGTCGGCCGCAAGGTGTGTGATCACTGTGAAGATGGGCGATCCCTTGGGCCAAAGACCCGCCCAGCTTCCAGAGGTCCTCCCAGCTAATGATGTGCTTTATAAGGTACTCCTGCAAATTCCCCCTTGCGTGGAAGGCAGTGATCAGCCAGTACTGTTTGCCTACATCCGTCTTGCGCTCCTCGGCCGTGAGGAACTGCAGGATATTTTCGTGCTTCAGGTTTATGTCGGAGAAGATGTCTTTCTCTGTCTTCCAGGAGACGTACTCTTCGTAGGAGAAGATCTTGACCGCCACGGTTTCAAACTGCTCCGATGTGTTCTGCTTCAGTTTAGCCTTGTAGACTTCAGCGAAGCGCCCTTTCCCCACCAGGGTGTCCAGCTCAATGGGCAGGAGCTCAGTATTGTGGTTGATGTTGTTGGCGCAAGTGGAGCTGATGTCAGAGTAGTCGTCGTCCATCATGATGGCGCAAACATCGCTGCAGTCTTTATGCTTCCTGGACTTCACATTCTTCTCCCATGCCTTGTTCAGCTTCCTCCTCCTCTGGATACGGTAGCAGTAAAAGATAAGGATCACGGCTTTGGCAATCACCAGCAGCGGGACAAGGCTTATCAGCGCAACTTTGGAAATCACACTGATCACGTCTTCGTCTGGTATTTCAGTGATATCTGGTAGGATGAGATAAATAATATTGCTGAAGCGTTGATAAAAGATGCTACGGCAATAGAGGCATTTTACTGTTAGTTAATACTGTAGTTCACTTTAACCTACTACCAGAATCTGCAAAAACTTCGCAATTCTACAAACCCCAAAGGGGGTCAAACGTCTGTTTCTCAGGCATCATTCAACGGTGCCACTCAAATCCCACTGAATACATACCAAATGGGCTCCTCTGTATATACAGTGGCAAAAAACAAAAAAACCACCAGTTCAGGCAATGCTGTTGTTGCTTTTTCTCCTCTATTTGGGTAAAAATAGATTTGGGCAAAACAAGGTAAAGGTAAAGAGACCCCTGACCATTAGGTCCAGTCGTGGCTGACTCTGGGGTTGCGGCGCTCATCTCGCTTTATTGGCTGAGGGAGCCGGCGTACAGCTTCCGGGTCATGTGGCCAGCATGACTAAGCCACTTCTGGCGAACCAGAGCAGCACACGGAAACGCCGTTTACCTTCCCACCAGAGCGGTACCTATTTATCTACTTGCACTTTGATGAGCTTTCGAACTGCTAGGTTGGCAGGAACAGGAACCGAGCAACAGGAGCTCACCCCATTGCGGGGATTCGAACCGCCGACCTTCTGATCGGCAAGTCTCTGTGGTTTAACCCACAGCGCCACCTGTGTCCCAGGGGAGGGCAATTCTTGCTTACTTGCGAATTTAGTGTGCTTACACTAACATATATGCAGAATGTGGGTCTGGACCAATTTCTCACTGCCGCAAGTCCGGCGAAAAGTGATTCTAGCCAGAACCTGTACAGAGATTATAATTCCTTGTCGCTATCGGTATGTGACAGTATTTAGAAAAAGAGGAAGCTGTCACAGAAAGACTTTGTTTCGTAAGCCCCTTGTTAAAAAATAACAATAAAAAGCTGTAAGAAGTTTAGTCTAGACTAAAGGATGTGTCATCATTATTGTTATGACCAAGTTAGTTTATCAAGCAAGATGTATACTTTGAGATTATGGCGCGTGTGTGTTTGTGTGCATGCAAAACTCTCTCTCAACAGCTGAAAATCTAGTCTGAGTAAGAGGCACAATGGAACTTTCAACCACAGTGGAATGAACGGCTTGTGTCATCACATACTTGCGTTTTCTATCTAGCAATTCAGTTCACAACAGAAATTTCAACTATTTTGAGGGTGGGGGAGCCAAAATGCTTAGGGGAATACCACAGAGGCATTCAACTATTTTATTTTACTGTATTAAAATATTAAACATTTTTCCCCAGTAAACTAAAATGTAATCAAGAGAGGAGATGCTGAAACAAATGCACACATGCATAAATGAGAATAAAAGCTTTTTTAAAAAATAATGATAATAATAACAAGTCAGCAGTTTCCTACAAAATGACACAAGTTAAGGAAGTGGAAAAAAATTAATGAAGATTCAAACTAGGGCTGAACTACATGTTACATGTTTTAAAAAACAACCCATAGCCTGGTACACACCTTTTTTTGTACAAGAAAAACTGCTTGGAGAACGGTTATTAGAAGCAAAAAAAGGAAATGGAGTGTTTAACACCCCCTCTTGCTGGAATTGTCTGAAATTAAAGAAAGATTTGCAGTCCCTGGGATGATGGGTTCAGCATAGACAAACACTTACTGGGGTTTTTCCTGGGTTATTTAATGTCACCCGAAATGTATGACTACTCCACATTTAGTGGCCTAGCGAAAATATTCAACCGCTTTAAATGGGGTCTCAGATGGAAAGCTTCATTCATCTCAACTAGGCTTCACGGGATTTCAGCATGCCAGCTGCTGGATAACTGTCCACTCGGGCTTTTATGAACCACTTTCATGGCATTTGCCAAGCAGCAGATGCACCACAATACACACTCAGCTTGTTGCATGTAGCCCAGGAACTGTTTTGTCCTCTAGGCTGAATTCTGGACATCACATTGGGATTGTGGGAGAGAAGGGGCATTTGTTGCCAGCTCTGGGTACTCCCATTGCCCCATGATGGCTGACCCTGCTCCTTGGCACAGAATAGTACACCAGAATTTGCCACTAATGAATCATTTTCAGCAGCGAGTCACAAAACAAGCAAAGTCCAGATTCATCTCTAAATAGCTCCTGTGAATGTCTGTCACTTTAAGAGAGGAAAGATATCATACAGGAAGTGAGGACTAGCGGTGGAAAAGGGACAGAAAGCAGCAAGAAAAGAGAGGCAGAGAGAAAACTACAGTAGTTTGTGATTGAAGCAACTAAGCAGTTTTCTTGAGCAACAGAAGAACATCACACCTGTCCTGCTTTGAAGATCTTTGGGGCTACTTGGTTAATGATGCATTGCCTTGGCGATGGCCTTTTAAAAAGGAAATTATTGGCTCTAAGCCAGCTTTTAAGTCTGCTGGTTGACTGGTTTACATACATACAAGCATAATTTTATTTGTATGATGCCTTTCCATGGTTTAAAACCAAGCTCAAGGTGGCTTTCAACATGGGGAAAAATTACACAAAGATGCAAATGTGACAAAAGTAGTCATAAAAAATAAATAAATGGAACATTGAAAAGTACGCAACCAAATCAAACCATTTCCACATGGATCACAATAAGGTCTAAAACAAAGATACAAAAATTTAGGACCACAAATTTAGCAACAAAATCCCTAAAGAAAACCCAAGAGTCTGTTCAGCAGCCTCAGCTCATGTAGCTGGAGTCAATCAGGACACCTCCCTCCCAGGCCAGGTGGGAAAAGGCCCGCAAGGCAGGGAGCAGGTCTTCCAGGACTCAAACCCTTGATTTAGGACACAGGAGGTGAAGCTCTCTGCCCTGGGTCTAACCAGGCGTATGACTTTGGCTTGCAAGGCCATTTGGGGCAAGCCATGCCACCCAATATAAGCTAAACAAGCTAGCTTAGCCCCCCCCCCCCAAATTAAAGGGGAAAAACCTGGATGTACATTTCCAAAACATAAGATAAGTTCAACAATTACTTTGATAAAATACATATTTTGTTATGCGCAAATGGCTTTAGATACATATTAGGTCCATAAATAACCATATAGCATATATTCAACACAAAAAACAGTGACAATTTGTTGTTGACAAAGGACAGCTGGATATATATAAAGAGCCCCATTGCCTTCAGTAGCTTAGGGCATGGGTAGGCAAACTAAGGCCCGGGGGCTGGATCCGGACCAATCACCTTCTCAATCCGGCCCACGGACAGTCTGGGAATCAGCGTGTTTTTACATGAGTAGAATGTGTCCTTTTATTTAAAATGCATCTCTGGGCTATTTGTGGGGCATAGGAATTCGTTCATTTCTGCCCCCAAAGAATATAGTCCGGCCCCCCACAAGGTCTGAGGGACAGCAGACCAGCCCCCTGCTGAAAAGGTTTGCTGACCCCTGGCTTAAGGCCTCATCAAACCTAAATCCGGCCCTGACACCACCTGTCAGTTATCTGACGTCTGGCACAGAAATCTGGTATCTCCCATCTAAGCACTAATTGTCGATATTAGAGATCTCTCATCTTTGTTTTTAGCATTAAGAACCCCAGTGCTACACTCAGAGATAAGCCCCCGCCTGCTCTTTAAAAGGCAGCAAGCAGAGAGGCTTATCTTGGATACAAGTTTCGGCTGCTGGCTTTTACTGAAAAACCACAGGCAGGCTGAAATAGGAATCATCCGTCAAAAATGGCCCACAGAGGGTGGGTTAGTACTAGATCTGGCCTTTAGGCTGAAAAAGACTAGGTATAATTTAGGATATGGAGTTAGATCCAGACTTTGGCCGCAATCCTACATCCACATATATGGGACTTTCTTCACTGAATTCAACAGGTGGCAGCCTAATTCAAGCACAGAGTAGACTCATTGAAATCAAAGGGACTTGAGTTAAGGTTCATTCATGCTTCTGTTCCACGTCACCACTTTCCCCCAAGGAAACCCATGGTTTAGTGCTGAATAGGAAGAAACAGCAATCAGATTTTCTGCGGATTGCTATTTGTTCCAATTTAGTACCAAAGAGCGAGTTTTCTGGGGGAAAGCAATAGGGGCAAAACTGCCTAGAAAGCACGGGACAAGGAGAAAACGGTTCGGATCCATGCTTTGAAAGAACAAGACAAGCAGAAGTGTGGATAAGCTCAGAGTCTAATGAAGTATGATGGAATCTGGATCAAAGCCGTTGTTTCTAGTTAACAGTTGCTGGGAATCCCAAATGGGGACTCAGGTCCTGCTTGCATGGCGATGTCCCGGCTTCCCTAGCTCCCCCCGAAATAAATACACAAACACAAGTATATTGGATTAATGGGATAAATAAGGCCACAACTTTATTGGTTACAGATGTGAGTGGTTTGTCTTAGGCAATTGGGTGAAGCAAGACTATATCCTGACTCCTGTCCGACTGCAGGAAGTCTTTTAAGGGTCAACCACCAGAAAGGGGATCCCTATGATATACATCAATTGAGCACCCCCAGGGTCACCGTTAGGGTTGTGGCATGGCCCTAGCCACGCCCAGGCTTCAGACAGGAACCACACCCCTGGATCCCTTTAACGGGATACCCTTAACGGGGAGAGGCAGGCGAAGGAAAAACCTTCCCTCCCATAATAAGGCTTAAAGTAAAGGTAAAAGGACCCCTGAACATTAGGTCCAGTTGTGGATGACTCTGGGGTTGTGGCATTCATCTCGCTTTATTGGCGGAGGGAGCCGGCATACAGCTTCCGGGTCATGTGGCCAGCATGACTTCTGGCGAACCAAAGCACCTCATGCAAACGCCGTTTACCTTCCCGCCGCAGCGGTACCTATTTATCTACTTGCACTTTGACGTGCTTTTGAACTGCTAGGTTGGCAGGAGCAGGGACCAAGCAACGAGAGCTCACCCCGTCGCGGGGATTCGAACCACCGACCTTCTGATCAGCAAGCCCTAGGCTCTGTGGTTTAACTCACAGCGCCACCCGTGTCTCTATAATAAGGCTTACCCAATGCCTAACTGCCAATCAAGCCAAAGGCTCGCCACCAACACCCTCGCACCTGCAACCAACACTTAATGCCCTCCACATATTGGCCTGCCAAAAATCAATGCCCATGTCCAAAAGGTGAACGCCACTGTTACGAAACAGGGCCTCCTGGTCAAACGTGATGGCGAGGTGCCGGCAGACATGGGTTTTTGTCATTATCACACACCCCTTCCAACATTGTTCCTTATGTAATCTCCTGTCTGTGATCTTCCACTTTCGTATAGCAATTGCCCTTGACCACGGGTAGGCAACCTAAGTCCCAGGGGCCAATCGCCTTCTCAATCCAGCCCGCGGACGGTCCAGGAATCAGCATGTTTTTACGTGACTAGAATGTGTCCTTCTATTTAAAATGCATCTCTGTGTTATTTGTGGGGCCTGTCTGGTGTTTTTACATGAGTAGAATGTGTGCTTTTATTTAAAATGCATCTCTGGGTTATTTGTGGGGCATAGGAATTCGTTCATATTTTTTTTCCTAAATGTAGTCTGGCCCCCCACAAGGTCTGAGAGATGGTGGACCGGCCCATGGCCGAAAAAGGTTGCTGACCCCTGCCTTTGACCCTCCAACATAGTCCAGCAGCAAAGGAAGCATTCCTCCCAAAAAGTGGTGGTAGTAAAAAATCTCTCATCTCCCCCACTCTCCAATATGCAAAGCTGAAACAGTAATGCAAGTCATTCTTAATCACATTTAGTATGCCTATGCAAATGACACGGTGTCCAGAATTCAAGCCCAAGCCACTTAAATTCATGTACTTTTGTTTAAATAACAAAATTCTCTTTTTCGACAGCTTTAGATGGATGTAACTGAACATCAGGTAAGAAGGGGGGGGGGGGAAACGATGGAACAAAAATAGCTCTGTTGGACTTCCTTGCCTTCAATTCAGGTGTGTACAAAGACAGCCATCACACTTGCCTGTTCCGACTCTCAATGTGCTGCAAACTGGAATGTGTTTGAAAAGCTTACTAGGCAAGTATATTTAGAAACTGTAGCCTCAGTGTCAGCATCGCACTACGGATTCGCTTGCTTCTGGGGTTTTTGTGGGTTTTAGGGTAGGGGCTGCCCCTAGAGGCAGGGAATCTTGGGGACAGTGGATCATACTGGTACTCTGATAATAACTGTACACTCATGGACTATTGTAACAGATGGACCTATCGTGGCAGAGTATAAACCAGTTGCAAGCAGATGTTAAAACTGCAACAGATTATTAAAGTATCCAAGGCTGTTTTGTTGAGTGCTGATAAATTATTAAGAAACAAGACAATATATATATAATGTATCCTCTAACTTGTATAACTAGTATCCTTCAACTTGTATACGTTTAGCGTTATCTGCTACTGTTTGCTAATAATTTTCTGGAACAAATCGATCACTCTAGACTGGCTACATTTCCCCAGATGATGCACATTAACCTCCATTATTATATTCACCTCTGGTTTGATTCTGCGTAAGTTCCCCAAATTACTTTTTTGCCAGTGTTAGTTAGATCCACCTGCAATTATTGAAATCTCTTCTGTGACAACTCTGCAGCGTTAAAGACTTTTGTCTTAGCAGTGCAAATTCTATCACGTGCGTCAGCCAGGGCAAGATTATTTCATTTTATAGAATTCAGTACCAAGGTTGGCAAATTTTGCTTTTTCAGAGGACGAGAGGAGTTATCCTCATAAATGAGATTCCTCTTCCCACTCTCCCATTTCAGTATTTTGAAAAACGAAAAACAAAACACAGAGGTACATTAGATGACCTGATCCACCAAAGTCCTTCTTATGGGGCGTGCATTGGATAATTGATTAAGAAAATGTATACATCGCTTTAACATTTTCGGTAGAGTCCCCCAATCCTTAGCATTTGTAGAAACTTAAAAAAATCAAAACAAAATTTTTTTTTCCTTCCAGTAGCACCTTAAAGACCAACTAAGTTAGTTCTTGGTATGAGCTTTCGTGTGCATGCACACTTCTTCAGATACACTGAAACAGAAGTTGCCAGATCCTTCTATATAGTGAGAAGGTGGGGAGGGGTATTACTCAGAAGGGTGGTGGGAATGGGTGATTGGCAGATAGCTGTGATGAGCCTGTTGACGACTCTTAACAACTGCAATAGGTCTTACAGGAAAAAGCAAGGGGTGAGAAGGTGAAAAATGGCAACTCATTACCAAACTTAAAACCATGGAGAGACCTGGTCTGAACAAAGACATTGGATTCTTATCTCATTATACATGACAAAGCCATTTTTCACCTTCTCACCCCTTGCTTTTTCCTGTAAGACCCATTGCAGTCGTTAAGAGTAGTCAACAGGCTCATCACAGCTATCTGCCAATCACCCATTCCCACCACCCTTCTGAGTAATACCCCTCCCCACTTTCTCACTATATAGAAGAATCTGGCAACTTCTGTTTCAGTGTATCTGAAGAAGTGTGCATGCACACGAAAGCTCATACCAAGAACTAACTTAGTTGGTCTTTAAGGTGCTACTGGAAGGGAAAAAATTTTTTGTTTTGACTATGGCAGACCAACACGGCTACCTATCTGTAACTTAAAAAAATCAGAATACAATACAAACAAATAAGATAATACAAATAAAGACCAGAATGCAATAAGTGCTTTGCTCCATAAATTCAAATGGCACCTAAGCAGGAGAGCACCCTCAAGCATCCAAACAGGCCTAGGAGAGCAACTGGATTTTTAGAAGACATTTGGAGCCTCAGAAAGAGCTTCCTGGATTTCTTTTGGGAGAGTATTCCAGAGAGTTAGCACTGCAGCTGAAAAGGCCTATTTTCAGGGTGTTTCCAAACATGGCAATCTACTGGCCACCATATGGCTAGCAGGGTCCCTTCCGATTATGGTAAACGTCAGTCTGACCTACAGTTACATACTGTTGAGGATGTTTTAATGCCATTGGTGCAAAGCTTATAAACAGAACCGAGAACTATATAAAACACACACACACACACACAACAACAACAACCAAATGAGCAAACTCATTGTACAAATAACAGGCTGCAACCCTTTTAACACTTGAGGTTTAACGTAGTACTTCTTGGAATGACGTTAAGCGAATTAATACTGTAAATTCCAGCTCTAAAGGAAATTACACTGCGCTTACGATCCATCCTTAAAAATAATCAAGAGCACAGTTTCCCAAGTTCCCAACAGCCAAAGCACACTTTTTTATTTGAATTAAAACTGATGATACAATTCAGAGCAAAAATGAATAATATTTACTTTGGGAGGTGTAAAGGCAAGTGCCACCCACGTTCCAAGGGGCCATGGCCTGTTTTCCAGCAGAAACTGCCGATGTTGGATATATCCTGTATCCCTTAGAAGTGGGCGGCATCTTGTAGGATACAGCCATAATGACTCGCAACCATTCATAGTCCTGTTCTCCATTATGGTTTAGTGACCATCAATCTTAATGGTGCACAGGAAGATACAGTTGACGATAACTCAGCCCACCTTCCAAAATATAACAAACACCGCATTTTTCCGTGTATAAGACGGTGGTTTATTAAAGAATGTTAAAAATTGGGGGTTGTCTTACACATGGATAGTGCGGGGGGGGTGATTGGTGGTAGCCACGAGCAGGACATTGTAAACGGCGATTGGGCTGGTGATTGGTGGCTCTGGCAAGGCCTGCTGGCGATTGGCTGCTGCTGCAGTAACTGGGCAGGCGATTGGCGGCTGCTGGTGGTGAGTGGGCAGATGATTGGTGGCTTTGTTGAGGCGTGCGATTGGCAGTTGGCAGTGGCGGTCAGGAGGGTGAATGATTGTCAGTAATCCCCCCCCCCAAAAAAAAAGCTCAACAACTCTGGGCAATCCCCCCCCCCCACTTCCTTAATTTGGAGTCCCAAAAAATAGGGGTCATCTTATACACAGGGGTATACACATGGAAAAAATATGGTATTCACACCACCAATTTATTGTGCCCCCTCCTTTGTCACTGCCAGGACACCACCTTTCTCAAACATCATATACCTCTCTGTTTTGGGGGGCATTATTCAGTCTAGAATTCTTGTGCATGTATAGGCGCATGAATGCATTGATGTGCTCTGGATATTCCAATCCTCTCTGCTCATTAACACTTACATGGCAAGGTTAAACTGAAATCTAAGGGTGGCCTCATAAGCAAGCTACAGTGCTAAGTTCGTACACAGGAAATTATTTAAATTCCTTTCCTATTGCCCCTTGCTTGTGAAATGTTTCCCCTGCTTTTTACCTTCCCATACTCCTTTCGAGCATCTAAAGCCTTAGTAGTTCACCTTAGTTGTTTCTGAAGCTTACATAATCCCATAAATGGGTAGGAGAGGGAAGATCACGTCGCTCCGAGAACAAACTGTGTTCTGCAGAATTACAGTAAATCAATACACCGGCAATGATTTGTTTAGCCAAATTGCCCGACAACTACAAATGACGAACATTTGGGCAAATTATGTTTAGCGTGTAGGCAATTTGCATGACAATCCAACACACTGTTTTAAAAAAGTAATTTTTCCGGCTCAGCTGAGGTGCCTGTAAAGTCAGTTTCTAAGCAACGCTCCTGACAGGTTAAGACTTCAAACTAAGGTACGTGTTCAGAGAAGTCACAAGAGAAGGCAGGCCCTTTTCAAGAGGGAAGCAATTCAGAGAGATGATGGGAAATCACGTCTGAATGCTCAGCACCTCACCCTGCCAGAAATATACAGAAAACGAAGAAATAAGCTAAGGAGGCTAGGGAACTATTCCCCAACACATGCTGCCCACATTTGTAATGTAACGGTTTGCAACAGGAGACGGGTGAAACAGAAGTTAGTGACTCAGCAGTGCACACCAACTATGGATAAACCACAAGAAGCCGTGTGAATGCAGCCAGGGGAGCAGGCCCCCATACATTGTGAACTGGTTAAGTTTTAAAGAGACTTGATTTTTTTATAGGCTTTGGTTATGCAGGAATGCAAATATATATATTTGAAGCAGAGGCATTTTTTATTTAAGAAAGCCATCAATAATAACACGAGATTATAAATTCCTCCTGGAAAATTATGCAATACAAGATAGTAGATGGACACACAGGACAAAGAGAGTAAAAAAGAACCTCTAGCTGGATGGGATGTGGGTGGCACTGTGGTCTAAACCACTGAGCCTCTTGGGCTTCCCGATCACAAGGTTGGCGGTTCGAATCCCTGCGACGGGGTGAGCTCCCGTTCCTCTGTCCCAGCTCCTGCCAACCTACCAGTCCAAAAGCACGCCAGTGCAAGTAGATAAATAGGCACCACTGTGGCGAGAAGGTAAACAGTGTTTCTGTGCGCTCTGGTTTTCGCCACCGTGTCCTGTTGCGACAGAAGCGGTTTAGTCATGCTGGCCACATGACTCGGAAAGCTGTCTGTGTACAAACGCCGGCTCCCTTGGCCTGAAAGCGAGATGAGCGCCACAACCCCATAGTCGCCTTTCACTGGACATAACCATCCAGGGGTCCTTTACCTTTACCTTTTACCTCTAGCTGGAGCTAGAATGAGGCATGGTGATATGGCTGCCTCTACTGATGGACCAGAAGAACAGATTGCACCCTCTTACTCATAGGGCCTCTCACCTGCTGCTGCTGCTATTGCCGCCACTGTTACTGTTACCTACTAGCCATGGAGCAGTCCGTGGTGCTCAACAGGACTTCCCAGGCCCACCCCACCCCACTCTAAGAAAGGGGTCCCTCCTCAAAGCAAGCCACTGTGGCTGAGTTGGCCACTGAGGGTGCCTGCACTGCTACTGTAAGGTGAAGGTAAAGGGACCCCCGACCATTAGGTCCAGTCACGGACGACTCTGGGGTTGTGGCGCTCATCTCGCTTTATTGGCCAAGGGAGCCGGCGTACAGCTTCTGGGTCATGTGGCCAGCATGACTAAGCTGCTTCTGGCGAACCAGAGCAGCGCACGGAAATGCCCTTTACCTTCCCGACGGAGTGGTACCTATTTATCTACTTGCACTTTGATGTGCTTTCGAACTGCTAGGTGGGCAGGAGCAGGGACCGAGCAACGGGAGCTCACCCCGTCATTGTGGGGATTCGAACTACCGACCTTCTGATCGGCAAGTCCTAGGCTCTGTGGTTTAACCCACAGCGCCACCCGCGTCCCGCACCACTACTGTAGCAAAACACAAAAAACTTAAGGTTCAATGTTGTTAAACTTTAAAAAGGTATTTGCTTCAGCGAGAGCAGTGCGCTCTTTGTGGCCACTTGCATCCCTCGCTCTGAGGAAGGACCCTTTGCTTAGAGTAAAATGTTAAGAGGATGGCCTCAGAAATATTGTAAGTGGCAGCAGAAGAAGTAAGAGCAATGGCCGAGGGAGGGGGGCAGAGACAAGCAGGATTAGCTGGGGAAGGGAGAGAAGTGAAATCCAGCAATGCAGAAAGGCAGCAGAAGCAACGTTGCCGCAAATGGCACACAAGCGGCCCTGAAAATGGCCGACCAGTTTAGGCAAAATAAATGCAGGGTTCTTTTTTTATTGCGTTTACGTGCATGAGAAGTGTAGCTTTCATCTCTTTCAGATGGATGTCACCAGCTAACAACCTATTTCAGTTAAAATTCATAGAATCATAGAATTGTATAGAGTTGGAAGGAACCCTGAGAATCATCTAATCCAGCAGTTCTCAACCTGTGGGTCCCCAGATGTTGTTGGACTACAACTCCCATCACCCCTAGCTAGCAAGGCCAGAGTCCAGGCATGATGGGAGTTGTAGTCCAACAACATCTGGGGACCCACAGGTTGAGAACAGCTGATTCCAATCCAAAGAAATGCAAGAACATGCAATTGTCCTATACGGTGGTACCTCCGGTCGCAAACGGGATCCGTTCCAGAGGTCCGGCCACATCCTGAGGAATTCACAACCAGAGGTACTGCTTCTGCGCATGCACGGTTTAGCACCACTGCACATGCACACAGGGCACGCTTTAGCGCTTCTACACATGCGTGTGCAGCAAAACCCAGGAAAATACTTCCAGGTTTTTTGCATACGTATCCTGAAGGATACATAACTGGAGGTGAATGCAACTAGAGGTACCACTGTACAGGGATTGAACCTGCAACCTTCACATTATCAGCACCATGCTCTAACCAACCGACCTATCCAGCTGGGAATTATTTCTTTCAGCATGACACATAGAATCTCACACCTTAATTTCTACTTTTGTGTTGCTCCCCATTTTGGAAAGAAATGTTCTCTCTTAGCCTTTCCTTCCAAAATCGGGATGCTTCCTTGAAAAGAGTTATATAAAGAGCTACTAAAAGCACATTGGCATTATACTTTGCTTTTGAAGGCAAAGTTTTCCACTGTAATACCACCGCGCTCGAAGTTCCAGTTTGTGCAGGTCGTCTGCCAGACTGACACAATTTGGTTTGGCAAAGGAAGCCCATAACCTAAACCAACAGATACCACTCAGTCTCAAATCTGTTTCCCCATGAAAGTCCCTCACCACCACTCTACATCTCTGTATAACATTTAACAACATGGGATTGTGCAAGCTTAAAAGAGCATCAAACTGACTCACAGAGTGTGGTTAAAAGTTGCCTTTATCAAAATGAATCACATCCATTTCGGCACATGCCGAGTTCCCATTTTCCCACCCACCCAAAAAGTGTCAGTTTAAAAATAAAAATATACGAGACATGAAGTCTTTAGATTTAATTCTACCCATTGCAAATATTTTCAAATGACAAGTTGCTTGGGGGCTCTCAGTAACTACTATTACTGACAATTATATTTAAACATGGAGAAATGTGCCTTTAGAGAGACTGGGGTTAGAAATCTCAGCTTCCACAAGATTAAGGATGGCAGTTCCTTTGTAGCTCACCAGTTGTTAGGAGTTATTTAATTAAAAAGGAGTGCCTAGCGTCTTTGAGAAATCAGAACCTGTTTCTGCACTCATGATTTTATGTCTCTTCGCAACAAACATACACACCTTTTCTGCTTATTTAGACATAAACAAGCGTTTCAGTACATCTTTAACTGTTTGGCATTTCAAGCTGATAGTAAGCTTTTAAGGAAAACAAAACAGTGGTACCTTGGTTCTTGAATGGCTTATTTGTCGAACAAATCGGCTCCCAAATGCCACAAACCCAGAAGCAGGTGTTTCAGTTTGCGAACGCTTTTCAGAAGCCGAACGTCCAGCGCGGCTTCCGATTGGCTGCAGGACACTCCTACAGCCAACTGGAAGCCTTGCCTTGGTTTCTGAATGGTTTTGGGAGTCGAACGGACTCCCTATATGGATTAAGTTCGAGGACAAAGGTACCACTGTACACTTATATATATACATACAGTGGTACCTCGGGTTAAGTACTTAATTCATTCCGGAGGTCCGTTCTTAACCTGAAAGTGTTCTTAACCTGAAGCACCACTTTAGCTAATGGGGCCTCCTGCTGCTGCCGCTGCGCCGCCAGAGCACGATTTCTGTTCTCATCATGAAGCAAAGTTCTTAACCCGAGGTACTATTTCTGGGTTAGCAGAGTCTGTAACCTGAAGCGTCTGTAACCTGAAGTGTATGTAACCTGAGGTACCACTGTACACTTAAACAGTTGGGGGAGGAGGGAAGCTGGGGGCAAAATCCCTAACCAAACAAAATGCTTTCAAAGACCATTCACATGAGGGCAACTCGCTTTGCTGGTATTGGCAAACCAGTAGTTGTTTAAATCCAGCTCTCGTCAGACCCAGCTAACATGGTCAGGGGTGATGGATGTTGCAATCCAACATCTGGGATGTGTCCCCTACCTTGGCTATAGACAAAACGCATGGCCCAATCTTATCTGAATTAAACACAGCAGAAAGTCTATGCAGGGAAATGCACGCCCCACTATAGCAGCAAGAGCACACATGCACAAGACAAGAGCCACATGAAGGGTACATCTGGATGACAGTCCAAAAGACAAAATTATTACAGGCTATTATCCAGTTGTCTGGAGGAGCAGAGGACCAGCTGGCCACAATGTTCTGCTCAGAGTTAAACACAGACAGGAAACCGCATGTCTGATACTGTAAAAATCGTTTGTCTTCCTGCCATGGCTAACCAGGCAAGCAACCCAAAGGGGCTGTTTCCATTTAAGAGGAACACTAATCCACAACAATAAAAGCGGGATGACAACGTGCCAGTTGTCTTATGGAGGGAGTGCAAGTGCTGCAAAAGGAAGTTTGGGATTTCATCTGAGCACGCTGTTAAGTAGCCAAGCTCTGCTCTGGAGGGACAAACACCCTGCGCTAAAACTGGAGAGGCTCTCTTGAATACTTCCTAGAGGAACGTTCCCTATAACATCCCAAACACCAGCCGTGGAAGGCAGCACCAAAGCTCAAAACGTCTCGAGGCTAGAGCTGGAGGGCAGAACAAGGTATATTAGTTTGGGGGCGAAAAGAAACAGGTTTGCCTTTTTGCTGGGAGGAGAGAGAAAGGGGAGAAAGAGAACCAGAGCATGAAGAAGAAGAAGAAGAAGAAGAAGAAGAAGAAGAAGAAGAAGAAGAAGAAGAAGAAGAAGAAGAAGAAGAGGAGGAGGCGGCGGCGGCGGAGGAGGAGTTTGGATTTGGTATCCTGCTTTATCACTACCCAAAGGAGTCTCTTTTTTTTTTTTATAAAATTTTTATTGGTTTTTTAACACATAATAATAGACAATACAAAACAACACAATAACAAACAAACATATAAACACGTATAATTTCTTCACATTTTTTCTTAAACCTTCTTTCATCGACTTCCTCATACCTCCCTTTTCTGCATCCCTACTTTAAAGTTTTCCAGCAAGCCCCAATGTCAACTTATAACACTTTTTTTTTCCTTTAAATCCTTTTTCTCATATCTAATTGTTTGTCCCCGCAATTCTGTTTTACCTGACCCAAAACATTTTAACACTCATTAATTTTGCAACAGTTCTTGAGATAAACTTTAAATTTCTTCCAGTCTTCTTCCACCGTCTCTCTCCCTTGGTCACGGATTCTGCCAGTCATCTCCGCCAGTCCCATGTAGTCAATCACCTTGGTCTGCCATTCTTCCAATGTGGGTAGTTCTTGTGTCTTCCAGTACTTTGCCAGAAGTACTCTTGCTGCTGTTGTAGCATACATAAAAAACGTCCTATCTTTCTTTGAGACCAATTGGCCCACCATGCCCAGGAGAAAGGCCTCTGGTTTCTTCACAAATGTGCATTTAAGCACCTTCTTCATTTCATTATAAATCATTTCCCAGAAGACCTTAATCCTTGGGCACGTCCACCAAAGGTGGTAAAAGGTACCTTCAGTTTCCTTACATTTCCAGCATTTATTATTGGGCGTGTGGTAATACCCAAAGGAGTCTCAAAGCGGCTAACATTCTCCTTTCCCTTCCTCCCTCCACAACAAACACTCTGTGAGGTGAGTGAGGCTGAGAGACTTCAGAGAAGTGTGACTGGCCCAAGGTCACCCAGCAGCTGCATCTGGAGGAGCGGAGACGCGAACCCGGTTCACCAGATTACGAGACTACCGCTCTTAATCACTACACCACACTGGCTCTCATGCAGAAGTAGGTGATATGGAATATGGCTGGGTGGTATCTGGTTTTCAACAACGTGATATATCACCCAACTAAACATTGCAATATATCATGATGTCTGAAATAAGGATGGAGGCATGTAGAGGCATTGGCTGGCTTCATGGTTTTCCTCACATTGTGATTTCTGCATAGTGTGCACGCACGCGCACACGCACACACACACACCATGATTTGTGATATATTGCCAGGTCAAAAATTATGAAACCGATATCACAATATGGACCTCAAACCAGCAATGGACAATATATCGCCCAGCCCTAGTAAGGAAGATCTCCTGGAATTGCCAGCCAAACTACAGAATACTGCTATTTCCCCCTGAACATTACATATCCAGGATGAAGACTGCCCTGGTGTTGGAAAGCCTGGTCAATTCTAATTCATCTTGGGCCATTTCTAGATGACTACCAAACCTAAGCACACTCAAACCAACCCCTCCGTCCCAATTAAATGTAAAGCCACCGCTTTTCCTGCTCAGTTAACATCTGTTGAGTTAGGGACTGCACTCTAAACCAGGGGCAGGCAACCTAAGGCCCATGGGCCGAATGCGGCCCAATCGCCTTCTCAATCCAGCCCACGGACGGTCCAGGAATCAGCGTATTTTTACATGAGTAGAATGTGTCCTTTTATTTAAAATGCATCCCTGGGTTATTTGTGGGGCATAGGAATTCATTCATCCCCCCCAAAAAAAATATAGTCCGGTCCACCACATGGTCTGAGGGACGGTGGATCAGCCCACAGCTGAAAAAGGTTGCTGACCCCTGCTCTAAACACATTTGTTGGTTCTCTCCTTGTGGGTTTGTGTAGAAAAATGTTGCAGGATTGAGCGTTTGAGACACTTTCATAGAGTATCAGTCTTTTAATGGTAGAGGTGCATTAGATGATTGATTGACTAAAGTCTTTCCAGGAAGCAATGTAGGTTATCCAAGGGAGTTTTGCAAAACACAACAGCCTTACTAGAAATGAGAACACAACTTTTGGCGTATTTCTGGGGCAAATTTTGCAAGCACCGAGACAGGAAATAACTCCAACAAGCCGCCTGTACCGGGTTTGTGTAGTTTAAGCAGAAAACAAGTACGATCTGACTAATCTGTAAGAAGCCAGCCAAAATCTACAAGGGTGTGTTGGTTGGCTTTGGAATGCAGATCTCATAGCACTGACATATGATTAAAATTACTATTAGTCAAGTGAAACAGAGATGACTCACAGCAATAAGCACAGCCGGACTATGTGTTTCATAATTTGTTACACATTAGAAGCTATCAGTCTCTGCTGCACATATGAAAGGGAAGTGTGAGCATCTGACATGCTCTACACACAGCATACACAATAAACAGATGTAGAGAGCATGCCACAAATTTCAGCAACAAGCTTAACCCACGGAGAAAGCAAAAACGACAACTGAGGCTTACTGCAGGGATACATGGGTGGTACAATTCCCAATCCATCTGGGAGAAAATAGCAGTGGCACTGATCGCACCCATGCTAAAGAAGTAAGAAGAATGTACATTACATTTGGGGCACTGTTATGTACTGAAGTTCTCATCCTGGGCCAGCAGGGGGATACTGCAGATAGTTCAGGTCCACATATGCAAATAAGGGATTGAAAGTGACGTTCAGTGATTGGATAGTTACAGAAAGTTGTTACAGTTACGTTGTACTGGAGCTCTATATAAGCAGGCTGGCTGAACCATTCAGTTCAGTTCTGCTCTGGCCTGTGAATAAACAAGAGCTGTTTGAAGAATTGCTGTGTCGTCTGATATGTTCACCCACAACTTAACAGGCACCATCAGTGAAGAGATGCTGTTTGGCTTGACAAAGTACTGCGTGTGTGCGTCCAGTTGAGAGCTTATCCATTTAGAAGTTAATTGCTTCTCCCCCACCCCTCTCAAAATGCTTAAAGCAATGTGCAAAAATAACACAAGTTACAAATAAAATAAAATCACCACTCACTTCATCATTAAAGCCAATGGGCAGCATTCAACTCCATTTTGGGGTTATCACAAGTATTAGTGCAGGCATAGGCAAACTTGGCCCTCCAGACGTTTTGGGACTACAACATCATCCCTGACCACTGGTCCTGTAAACTAGGGATGATGGGAGTTGTAGTCCCAAAACATCTGGAGGGCCGAGTTTGCCTATGCCTGGATTAGTGCTACCACAAAGGGTGGTAGCCTCGTGCCATCTCCAAATCCATTCTGGAAGATTGGGGGAAAACCTAGAACAGATTTAGGGAGTGCACAGGGGCAGCAGAGGGAGAGATTGCTCTGTCAGCGCATGGAATTCCCCTTGCATAGCAGAACAATCTGTGTAGCACTACATTTAATACAACCCAACATCATAAGGTAAAGGTAAAGGGACCCCTGACCATTAGGTCCAGTCGTGGCCGACTCTGGGGTTGCGGCGCTCATCTTGCTTTATTGGCCGAGGAAGCCGGCGTACAGCTTCTGGGACATGTGGCCAGCATGACAAAGCCGCTTCTGGCAAACCAGAGCGGCACACGGAAACGCCGTTTACCTTCCCACCACAGTGGTACCTATTTATCTACTTGCACTGGCATGCTTTCAAACTGCTAGGTGGGCAGGAGCAGGGACCGAGCAATGGGAGCTCACCCCGTTGCGAGGATTCGAACCGCCGACCTTCTGATCAGCAAGCCCTAGGCTCAGTGGTTTAGACCACAGCGCCACCCGCGTCCCACAACCCAACATCATAAAAACTACTAAAAAGCACCAACCTACAGCAGTGGCAACAGTTACACCTACATCAGTTAGCTCTGAGGTTTAATACTGCATTTCAGGCTGCATAGCTCAGATGGTAGAGCACAAGGCTCTTAATCTCAAGGTCATGGGTTTGAGCCCCACGATGGGCAAAAGATTCCCAAATTGTGAGGGGTTGGACTAGATGATCCTCATGGTCCCTTCCAACTCTACAATTCTATGGCTCTCATCAGAGGTCCTCTGTGTCTCACCACCACTACTGCAGTGCCACCATGAAGGCGGCCAACAAAGCCATGCAAAGGTGTTGCAAAATTCCTGTTTAATTCTCATACATTTCTATAAAGTACCTTCCAGGTGGTTTTCTTCTACAGAGATGGGGAAACAGAGACATGAATGAAATCATTAAAGTCGGCTACTAGCACATTATCTGCCTGACTACCCTGCCAGCACCGAGATAATGCACTTCATTAAATAAGGCAGACAAGATAAAAAAATGCAAGTTTAAAAAATTTTTGCAGACAAGATCAAAGCCAAAGCCTCCCTCAGGTACTCTCATCAAGTGTCTTTACTGGCTGTGTAAAGATAGGGGTTTACAAAATGGGAAGGAGTAAACTTATAAAACACCACTAAGCCTGGCAATCATCTGCTGTGGTTTTGTGCTGTTCAGAGGCACTGCAAGAATTTATCAGCCTACCTAATAATAAAAGTGGATGACCAAAAAACTGCATTGATCTTGACTTCAGATAAGTTTTTGTTTACCTCACATTTCCTCCCTGGACCTCCGCTTCGTACTCTCTGCTAATCCGTTCATAGCGTTACGATTCACCCTTACTGAGCAGGCAAACTGCCTTGGCTTTATTCATTTCACAAAATCTATATACAGTGGTGCCTCGCAAGACGAAAAGAATCCGTTCCGCGAGTCTCTTCGTCTTGCGGTTTTTTCGTCTTGCGAAGCAAGCCCATTAGCGGATTAGCGCTATTAGCGGCTTAGCGGGCTTAGCGGATCAGCTGATAAGCGGCTAAGCGGCTTAGCGGATCAGCTGATAAGCGGCTTAGCGGCTTGGGAAAAAGGGGGGGGGAGGAAAAAAACCCCGCAGGAACTCGCAAGACATTTTCGTCTTGCGAAGCAAGCCCATAGGAAATTCGTTTTGCGAAGCACCTCCAAAACGGAAAACCCTTTCGTCTAGCGGGTTTTCCGTCTTGCGAGGCATTTGTCTTGCGGGGCACCACTGTACCGCTGGATTGTTTAAGAAAACACACCCTCAAAGTGGTTTACAAATATAATAGAACGATAAAATTATTAGCAATTTCGGCTTGGCGTTGACATCTCGTTCCTTATCTTCTGTAGGTGGGGAACCTGCAGCCTGCGGGCCAAATTTGGCCCAACAGGGCTCCTAATCTGGCCTATGAGGCTGTTCTATGCAAGTCATTCCCAGTAGTCCCACACCGGATGCGACGTCAGGGACTCACACGGCTACAAAGCACGACTGAGGAGGCCAGCGGCATGTGATGTGCTCACGTCATGTACACAAGCCACGTGGAGTGCAACATGTCGCATGGCATGTGGTGCAAGCATGTGGTGCCCACATCACACAGCAACACTAACACTGCAGACCTTAAAGTGACAAAATAGCTCCTCAATTCTGATTCCTACTGAAACACCTCTGGCCTTTTCTACCATGACAAAGGTTAGGATGTTTCACAACAGGAAATTCTATTATGAGAGGATATCCTAAAAAGAACACACACACCCCACAAACACCACACCCGACAGCGTAACGGGAAGGGGGTAAGGGGAGGAAAGCAAATTAAAAGAGCAATGCATATTCAAAACGAAACCTTTACACACACACATAAAGGCTTACCTGAAAAAATAAGCTCGTTGTTGCATTCTTCCTCTTTGCAGGAGCACATGAACAGCAAACCACCATCTCCCTTCATCTCTTTCATTATACATTTATCCGATTCGTAGTCACTCAAAATGTGCCCGTGCAGCTTTTGTGCGGGATTATGACATATTGTTTCCAAGGTTATGTTTTCATCATTCTTCCTCCTGTAAAAGAACAGGATTTTTTAAACAGCAGCAGCAGAAATAATCAAAACAATGGCAACATGAAACTGAAGGTAGAGGCCTGGCATTCAAGGTAAAGCTAGCCAGTTGTCGAGTCTCATATAAACTTTGACAATATCGCAGCTACAACTTCTCCATAACTTATGCTGGGTTAGTTTTGGTGCCGCTGCTTGGGGGCAAATGGTTCGAAATGCATCTTTCCAAAGTGACAGTGCTATCCTTCACCAGAGTGAACTTAATTCTTTCCAAGATTTGTCAGCATGGAGTTTTGTGCCTGTAAGTCATCTTGGGAACCAATTTGGATGAAAGGTGAGGCACAAGGAAGAAGAAAAACAACGAAAACAAAAATGCCCTGCATTCCGCCTGTTCATCGCATAATTCAAACTTGTACAACATGTGTCCCACTAAGATAAATGCCATGTACTGAGGTCTACGTGATGTTTGCCCTCTCTCTTTCTTTTGCAATCTCAGACAGGTGTTCTAGGGAGCCTTGTCTAGTGGTTTTGTCCAACATGATGGATCATGGCTGATATAACCTAGAGATTCAAAAATCCCTAGGGTGTACATCTCAGATGTGCCCAACATCAGCCTGACATATGAAGCTGGCCAACTAGCAACAGGACCACAGTTCAAGGTAACGTGCAGCTGATTTTTAAGACAGTGAAAGCCAACTGCCCGATAGGAATACAGAAATTTCAGAGGTGGCAGTCCCTGGGTCTGCACAAATGGTTGCAAAGTTGCTCCAGACACAGGGGGCAACATTTTATGACCCGTGAAACCAACCACTAGTACAACGGATTTTGTGATATCATAGGATTCATGCAGGGATGTAAGAAGACATCCCTGTTTCCGTTCTGCTGCAGTTCAGCTTCCAGCAAATCCAATATTCTCCCTCATCTTGTTGTCCACTGTGGTGGAATTTACGTCCTTAATTATCAGTATGTTATTCTACACCAGTCATGCCAATGCAAAGGAAACACAACACAAACTGGAGTGTGTGTGTTTGTGTGTGTTGTCAATTATATATTGTTTGCAGACAGAAAACGGCAGTAGTAAATACCAATCATATTCATTTAATTGATTTCTCTTGCAGAGATGGGACCATTGAGCGAGCATTGGCAATTTCCTCTCCCATTTCTGTTGGAATTCTCTGGCATCCCCGGATATAGGTGTTTGCAAGATATAGATGATCATTGTTTCATCCTTCTCCTATTCTTCAGGAAGAATAAACCAACCTAGTTTATTTATAGCATCTGATGTCTCTGCATCTGTGTGTTTGAACTTTCAGTAGGAGGAAGTCTGGCACTCCTCCAACAGTGCCATACCCTAGGACCAAACCTTTCTTCCGAATAGGATAAACAGGCTCTGGAAGGACCAATACCATTTCCAAAGCCTCACCCCTTCCTCCCTGCTTCCTATGCAAAGGCGAACACTATAGCAGTGGCTAGGCTTTTCCCCCTTGGGGCTTCTGCCAGCTACAGAGCATGGCAAAGGCAACATCAAGTGGTTAGCTGTACAGTGGTACCTCAGGTTAAGTACTTAATTCGTTTTGGAGTTCCGTACTTAACCTGAAACTGTTCTTAACCTGAAGCACCATTTTAGCTAATGGGGCCTCCTGCTGCTGCTGCGCCGCCGGAGCCCGATTTCTGTTCTCATCTTGAAGCAAAGTTCTTAACCTGAAGCGCTATTTCTGGGTTAGCGGAGTCTGTAACCTGAAGCGTATGTAACCTGAAACCTGAGGTACCACTGTATTCTTCGTGGGAAGTCAGGAAGTTACCTGGTCTTCAAGTAACTTCCCAATCTGTCTTTCCTCGCACTGCTGGATTTACATATAAGCTAAACAAGCTACAGCTTAGGCCCCCACTCTCTTGGGGGGCCCTGAAAAAATTAAAGGAGGAAAGAAACTGGACGTATATTTCCAAAATATAAGATAAAAAACAAATAAAATAAAACCTACATACAGCAACAGTGTTTTGTGTTGTGTAGGCTCCTATGATGTAAGTAATGGGCCCCGCCTGCTAGCCTGCTCCCTAAAACATCATTGGTTTGCTCGTTTCAATATATAGGGTGCCTACATTCTGCACGGACTGACTGCATGGCAACATGTGCAAATGGCTTTAGATACCTATGAGGTCCATAAATGACCATATAGCATATATTCAACACAAAAAACAGCAACAATTTGTTGTTGACAAAGGACAGCTGGACATATAAAGGTAAAGGGTAAAGGAACCCCTGACTATTAGGTCCAGTCATGGTTGCGGCGCTCATCTCGCTTTATTGGCCGAGGGAGCCGGCGTACAGCTTCCAGGTCATGTGGCCAGCATGACAAAGCCGCCACTGGCAAACCAGAGCAGCGCACGGAAACGCTGTTTACCTTCCCGCTGGAGCGGTACCTATTTATCTACTTGCACTTTGATGTGCTTTCGAACTGCTAGGTTGGCAAGAGCAGGGACTGAGGAACGGGAGCTCACCCCATTGCGGGGATTCGAACTGCCAACCTTCTGATTGGCAAGTCCTAGGCTCAGTGGTTTAACCCACAGCGCCACCCGCGCCCTATAGCTGGACATATAAAGGGCCCCATTACCTTCAGGAGCTTAGGGCCTCACCAAACCTAAATCCGGCCCTGGCTAGAATCCAGAATGGTTGGGTGCTGTAACACTGTGATGGGTCTCTTGTTGCAAGTCACAGCATTGACAGGTAACACTTCTCCAAGCCCCTCTTTTTGTGTACCAGTAGCCATGCACTGGAACTGTCCATTCTCCTTAGAAGTTGTAAGGCAGGGTAAAAATCAGATCCAGCAAAATTTGAACTTACATGTGTTTGTATGCACACCCCCACCCCCACCACAAATGCCCAATAAATCAAAATAAATTGGTATACTGCAGTTTGTTCTTTCCTTTGGCTTGTGAAGGCAGGTTTTCAGGCAGCTTGTATTTTATATATAATTTTGCACAGCTGGAGGTGTAACTTTGTTCCAATATTTCCAATGCTGACATTCTATAGCATGTTATCAAGGACAGAATTATATATTTTAGAAAGGAATTTAAATATAAAGAAGGATCTGGCACCTTTGAAGAATGACACTCCATCGCTGAAACGGTGATTGGTACAGTGCTCATTTTTAATCTTGTATCCTTTTGGAAAATTATCATGCTGCCGATCTTTTATATTAGTATAATATAGATGTTGCCAGTATGTATCTTAGTTTGTACAGATTTTGCACATGTACCAGACATCTTCTTTGACTAGACACAAAGGTATAAGGTAAAGGACCCCTGGACGGTGAAGTCCAGTCAAAGACAACTATGGGGTTGCGGCGCTCATCTGGCTTTCAGGCCGAGGGAGCCGGCGTTTGTCCACAGACAGCTTTTCGGGTCATGTGGCCAGCATGACTAAACTACTTCTGGCGCACAGAACACTGTGATGGAAACCAGAGCGCATGAAAACGCCATTTACCTTCCCACCGCAGCGGTACCTATTTATCTACTTGCACTGGTGCGCTTTTGAACCACTAGGTTGGCAGGAGCTGGACAGAGCAACGGGAGCTCACTCCGTCATGGGGATTCTGACCTGCTGAACGGCTAGCTCAAGAGGCTCAGTGGTTCAGACCATAGTGCCACCCGCGTCCCTACTAGACACAAACGCAGTGTCAGCAAAGTAATGTCATCACTTTTATCTATGTAGGACCTGGTAAAGTTTACTATTAGGGAACATCTTGTGATGTGATTCCACGACCTATCCAGGTTAGAAACATCAGATTGCAGTTTTGACAGATTTCACAACTCCATTGAGGTGTGTGCCTGAAATCAAGAGTCACCACTCCATTCCAGGGAATTCTGATACTCTCAAAGCAAGAATAATTCATAAGACTATAAGAGCCTGCTGGATCAGAACAAGGTCCCATCTAACCCAGAATCCTGTTTTCACAGGGGCCAACAAGATACCCCAATCTCTTTTGAGACAAGGAAAATCAAAAGCTTGGCAAGCGTAGCATTTTCGTTAGTACTAGAATGCAAGTATATCACTACTAACCTTGCACATTCTTATTTTGGAATGAAGAATCACGGGCTAAGGCTATATGCATATAATGCTTTACTGAGAACCAAAATAATGATTAGTTGCCATCCGTCACTAGACCTTTTGACCAAGTATCAAATTACAAACACATATATTACGGATCCAAAGCTATTTGAATGGTGGAAACATGGAATTGAAGAAAGCCCTGACTTCGCAAGTTCTGAACAACATTTAATTTATACTTTTGCAGGTTAAGAAAACTACAGACCAAATGCACATGCTTGTATTTAGCCAGAGTGAACTTACCAGACAGCAGCACAAACTTCATCCTTATCCGCACATATAGAAGTGATGTTACAGCCACTCATGCAATGGCCCTCATTCGTGCAGCTGGTTGGTATTACGTCACAAAACTTGCAAAGTGCTGCCATTTTGAATTTGCCATCAAGCATTTTGGATAAATGATCATCAGCTGCGGACAAGAAAAGAATGCTTTATTTAACGTGACAAATTTACATTTGTTCCAAACATTTACTTTGTTCCTACATACAAACCAGGTAGGGAAGCAAAGCTTTCCTGAAGTAAATTGGGGTTGCTTTTTCAAGATAAATGGTGATAACTGAGCATAGCTATTCATTTTCATTCATTTATTGACTTTATATACCGCCCTATACCCGGGACGCGGGTGGCACTGTGGGTTAAACAACAGAGACTAGGACTTGCCGATCAGAAGGTCAGTGGTTTGAATCCCCGCAACGGGGTGAGCTCCCGTTGCTCAGTCCCTGTTCCTGCCAACCTAGCAGTTCAAAAGCACGTCAAAGTGCAAGTAGATAAATAGGAACCGCTCTGGCGGGAAGATAAACAGCGTTTCTGTGTGCTGCTCTGGTTTGCCAGAAGCGGCTTGCCTGGCGTCTAAAGGTATCTAATGAAGACATCAGGCGAACTTCCCTGGGGATAACATTCCACAGACGGGGAGCCACTGCAGAGAAGGCACGTTCTCGTGTTGCCACCCTCCAGACCTCTCAAGGGGGAGGCACATGAAGGAGGGCCTCAAAAGATGATTTCAGGGTCCGCATAGGTTCATATGGAAAGAGGCGGTCCTTGAGGTTTGCAGTCCTGAGCCATTTAGTTGTGCTTGATAACACAACTAATGCCACCCAGAGATCTACAAACATTGGGTCAGACTTTAAGGGCAATATCCAACATTAATCATACACAGAGCAGATCCACTGATGTTTAGGTCCATTAATTTCAGTGGGTCTTTTTGAGTATAATACATTTGAATACAATCCTTAGAAATGAAATAACTCTTCACAATATCCATCTTAAGTCACCAGGAGTAAATCACCCTTCTGAAAGTCAAAATCACATACTGTCTTGTGGCACCTTGAAGGCTAACCATTTTATTATGGCATAACCTTTAATCAACATACCTCAGGCAAAACTTTTTTAAAAAATAAAATAAAATACTAAACAAAAACTAAAATAAGCTGCAGAGCTTTCTCTGGCAAGGCGGTGGCCTTGGAACATATATCTAAAAAAATAATAATCTATAACCTTTAGTGGACAAAAGTCAATTTTATCAGATTCGTGAAATGTAATCATTGCAGGTATAAAGGGAGGGAGGGAGAAGCCATTCCAAATTTGATCAGCAGAGAAACAAGCAATTTAACACTGTTTTCGGAGCAAAGGGATACATCAAGAAACTGATCTTTATCACAAGCAATTCCTTAAAGTATTGCAAGCGGGAAGTAGAAGCAAGCATTGATCATCATAGGTCTGCTTGTTTACCAACTCTACCCGTTTGGAAGGCAGGTTACAATCATTAGCACTTATCTAACCCACCCCCACCTCTCCAAACACACTTTTGAATGTTACTGATCACTAATTAGAGTGGCTGGGGAAACCCTGCCAGATGGGCGGGGTATAAAAAATAAATTATTATTATTATTTCTTCTCAGAAGGTTATCAAAGGCTAACACCCATATACATCATCATCAATCTTTATTACGGTCCAGAGACCCAACAAATCATTACAAAACAATACATCCAGCCTACCTCCAGGTTAAACAAGCATTTTATTTAGAATATAGGGCTCATTTGATCTTGCAACCACCGATAAAAACTTTGCCACTGCTAATGTTCTAACATTTGTCCGGTCTTCCAGTAGGAACCTGACATAGTGAGCCTCTGATTTTCCTGGGAAAGGTACCAGCAAGGGTAGTATCAGTTCAGCCCTGGCTTGCTCATATTTTGCACAATGCAACAAAATATGTTTTATGGAATCAATGTCTTGAGCACACGAGCAAAGTCTGTCCTGGTAGGGAACTCCAACACCGATATACAACTGAGGCTTCCTGAACAATATGATTGGCTGAGAACATGGCACTTGAGGACCTTCTGCAATCTTCTATTGCCCAGGCTCTTTTGTTTTGGTTTATCCAGACAAAAACAATTGCATGAGCTACGTGTCACTCTAATTAATCCACAAAGCTTCTCAAGAAGATGGTTGTCCAACAGTGTTTCCACATGCCCATCGACTTCACATGGAGGGGAAGAAGATGGAAGACACAAGAGCCTTCCAAAATGTGGTAGAACAATGGCTGCATTCTGAAGGATTTGTTTTGAGGACAGCGAGTGCGAGTATAAACCACTTCCGGGTTTATACAGAAGCCGGGTCTGTGTTCACGCCATACAGCAGGAGTTCAAAAAGTTCCAACACTGCTATAGTGATTAAACAGCCATCATGCAAGTGCATAGATTTGATGGAGACTCTGAGCAAATCAGACCCTCCAAGTGTCCTATTTTCCAGGGACAGTCCCAGATTTACAGAAGCTGTCCCTAGTTTCTGATCTGATCCCAGAATGTCCCACTTTTCCTTAGGGTGTACCTATTTTTACTGGAGAAATGTTAGAGGGCATGGAGCTATCTGACCCCAGAGCCAAGGAGATAAGTAACTATACAACCTAGAAGATATCTGAAGGCAGCCATGCTTAGGGAAGTTTCTTAACGTTTAATGTTTTATTATGTTTTATGTATGTTGTAAGCTGCTCAGAGTGGCTGGGGCAACCCAGTCAGAAGGGCGGGGTATAAATGTTGTTGTTGTTGTTGTTGTTGAATAGGATGTACCTATTTTAATCAGCGAAATGTTGGAGGGTATGAGATGTGGCAGGTTTTCCATTATGGTGCAATATTAAAAATTCACAGCACCTTCCAGCAAAATGATTGCATAATGAAGGAGTATTTTTTTTAATAAAAAAAAAGTCACTAGCTACTGGGGAAAAATGTTTTTCTCTTATGCTTAAGTCGTTATGACCTCATATACTTCAGCATGAATAAATTCTTCAGAATGACCAAGTACAAAAAGGTCACCTGGAGGTTAAAGCCACAGATCATGAGGCAATTTGAGGATTACCAAGTCTGTTTTTATCTGGTAATGTTAATGCAGAGGATTTGTGAATGGGAGGGAGGTGATCGACCCTTTCTTCTCCCCAAAGATTCTTTCCTGACAACACCTTTCTCCATTTCTCCCCATCCAGGATCCAAAACAGTGTTATAAGAATTTTAAGGTCATATATATATATATATATATATATATATATATTCATAAATATACCAAGCAAACACATACAAATATGTAAACCACATGTCTGAAACCCACAGAAAAGTCCTGAAACCATTTTCTCTCTCCCAAAAAGACCTCAAATATTTCTCTGCAAGATCGAAGGAAATGGGAAATCTCCCCATTGTCTCTGTGCTCACAAATACTGCCTTAAGGGCACATTTAAGGTGTGAATGGGACTCGGGTGGCGCTGTGGGTTAAACCACAGAGCCTAGGGCTTGCCGATCAGAAGGCCGGCGGTTTGAATCCCTGCGACGGGATGAGCTCCCGTTGCTCGGTCCCTGCTCCTGCCAACCTAGCAGTTCGAAAGCACACCAGTGCAAGTAGATAAATAGTTACTGCTCCGGCGGGAAGGTAAACGGTGTTTCCGTGCGCTGCTCTGGTTTGCCAGAAGCAGCTTAGTCATGCTGGCCACATGACCCAGAAACTGTACGCCGGCTCCCTCGGCCAATAAAGCGAGATGAGTGCCACAACCCCAGAGTCGTCCGCGACTGGACCTAACGGTCAGGGGTCCCTTTACCTTTACTAAGGTGTGAATAGGGTGAGCCTGTGACCTGGATTCAGGAATTAGGTAGTTATAACAACAACAGAGTGGCCAAAACCCAGATAATTCAATCAGGTAAACGGCAGACAGGAGATAAACAACACACTCAGGATTCTGTTTGAGACTGCCCCCTGTGATGTATGTATGATGTATTGGGGGAGGTGGTCCTGGGCTACACCCCTTCTGTGATGTACGTATGATGTTTCTGGAGTTTGAGGGTGGGCAGTTTCAAAGTCTATATAAGGGCGGGAACACCTTTGTTCTGGGTCCCTCGCCCCCTGTTCTGTGTGGCGGCAGGGGAGCACCCTGTTGCAACAGCTTTAATAAAGATCAGGCTTACTAGCTGCTTTGCTTCTCAATATTCTCTGGTTGGTCTCTGTTGTTTTCTCCTACCGATAGAGAACCTACAAAAGGACTCCATATGGGCTCTTGGGTACCCCATAAGGGAAAAGGAGCAGTTTTTTTCTCATAACAACAGGATTCAAGGCCTTTGGCAGGCGAACTGGCCTTGCAGAGTGGGCACCCCCTCACCTTAAAAACATTGCAAATGCCTCCTCTGCAAACGTATTATTACCCAAAAAAACACAGGTTTGGAAGCAAAAGCATCTGCCAAGGTAATGTCTAGTTCTTGCTTTGAAATCTTGAATGCAAGGCAGAATTCTTGGAATTATTTCAGCGGGAGTATGAAATTATTCCAGCAAAAATGTTTTCCCAGAAACTCCATAATCAAGATTCTAGAGTCATGCCAGAACTTGCTTACTGTTCCTTTTCCTGGATAATTCATGCGGATTTTCAATTCTGATGCAAAGGTTTTGCATGTGTCCTTAAATCACTGCAATGACAACCCCATGGAGGAAAATAGGATTGCCAGAAAAGCCTTTCGATTTGCAATTTTGGTTTGTCACTTGTATCAGAAGTTGTCACACTTTTACAGATTCAACAACAACATCTAGTGACAGGACTGCTATCTGGATTCAGCAGAAAATGGGCACACGTAATTAGGATGTACTATGAAGTAGCAATTAGCTAAATATAGTACAAATTGACAGTTAGCATTCTTTGAGAATTTGAGGACAAGCTAAGAGGGCAAGAATTTTGTCTGTTTTTACTGGAGAGGGTGCATAGTCTTTTGCAGAAGTGGGGCGGGGGGGGGGGGGGGAGAGAGAGAGAGAGAGACACTCTTCAAGCAACCACAGAAAGAGTCATCCATTTTATCACAATTCCCAGAGGGAAAGTGAATCATCTCTTTGGAAACTGGCCACCAGCCGCCTTTGTCTGTGAACTTCTGAACACAAACAAGCAACACAGATGAGTTCCTTGGATACTGCATGCATATTCTGAATGTTTACATTGCTCTCTTTTGCAATGGGATGTTTGCAAGCACACATTTCGCATCCTAAATTCCATTAAGAGAAAACGTTAACTGAATCTATATGCTGATATTATTATTATTATTATTATTATTATTATTATTATTATTTACTATTCTAATGATTGTTGAATGTTAATTTTTTGATGTAGGTTGCTTATTCTAAAGTTATGTTTTATTATCACATTTCTGTATCGCATTAGATTGTTATAAGTTGTACATTTTTTGTTCCTTCAATTTGTAAACCCCCTTGAGTATTGTAAGATAGAAAGGCGGTATACAAATTAAAAATTATGATGAATCTGTCCAATATTCATTAGGTAATCTCAGCTCTATATTCAAGCGCAAGCCTGGTAGCCACAGGTGACAAGGAATTACGTGCAGGTGAGTGAGCAGGCTGGCCAAGGAGAGACAAGCGCTCCGTCCCTCTTTATGAACCAAATGGATTGCAGAGGTAAAGGTAAAGGACCCCTGGACAGTTAAGTGCAGTCAAAGGGGTTGCAGCGCTCATCTCGCTTTCAGGCCGAGGGAGCCGGCGTTTGTCCACAGACAGCTTTCCGGGTCATGTGGCCAGCTTGACTAAACTGCTTCTGGCACAATGGAACACTGTGACAGAAGCCATAGGGCATGGAAACTCCATTTATCTTCCCGCCACAGTGGCACCTATTTATCTACTTGCACTGGCATGCTTTCGAACTGCTAGGTTGGCAGGAGTTGGGACCGAGCAACGGGAGCTCACCCCGTTGCGGGGATTCGAACAGCCGACCTTTTGATCAAGCAAGCCCAAGAGGCATGGATTGCAGAGGAGGGAAACTGCAGCACTAAAATTCAGTAGGTTGACGCAAGAGGGATGGAGTGCTTGTCTCTCCTCTCGCAGTCCCAAGGACTATCTATTTTTAAAGACTCGTCACTTTTATGAATTTATTAGCAAGGTTGATTTATCTGAGATATCAGCAGCATGCTAAAACTGCCCCCCACCCAACGAGATCAACTGGAGAAGTCCTGCTAAGAGTTGTAAATGAAAATGAGAGGCAGTGTAAGTTTTCCCCAGTGGTGGTGGGAAGGGGAGCTTATCTGTGATTATCTCTTTATTGTCGAAGGCATTGCCTGGCAAACCTAACTGCTTCAGAGTCTTCAGCTCCTTGGTAAACAATATTATGGATTCCTTTTTGGATTGGCATCTTATAGTGGGCATGAGCAGAGATATAATGGAGAAGATTTTGATTGTGGGAGGTGGTAATTATTTTTATCACCACACATAGGAAGGCTCATTATATCTATAGTGGTGAGTTCATTTATTGATTTGACGGATTTGTTCTTGCAAGTTTAGAAAAGATGGAATGTAAACATGTAAGTAAAACAAGCAGGGAAAACTGCCTTTGCTCCAAAGATGTGTTGTGGTAAGATTAAAGAGCCAGAAGCATCTTCCACTGATGACTGGGTATCTTTTACAGTGGTACCTCAGGTTACATACGCTTCAGGTTACAGACTCCGCTAACCTAGAAATATTACCTCAGGTTAAGAACTTTGCTTCAGGATGAGAACAGAAATCGTGCTCTGGCGGCGCGGCGGCAGCAGGAGGCCCCATTAGCTAAAGTGGTGCTTCAGGTTAAGAACACTTTCACGTTAAGAACGGACCTCCGGAACGAATTAAGTACTTAACCCGAGGTACCACTGTATTTAAGAAAATACAAAGGTAAAAGCCCTGCTGTAGCAATGAGGCTTACTGAATATCACTACTGGTTTTTTGTTTTTTTTAAAAGGTTTAATTGTAAACACTTTGAAATCAGGCTTATGTTGATTTGAAATTTGAGAGAATAACCGTGAAAATAAAGAAAACCAGAAAAGCACTTCACACACTGAGAGTCTCTAGAGCTGTAAGACTTTCGTTTTAAAATCAGTAACATACCGTAACATAAAAGATTTGGCTCTCACTATAACATCCCAAAGAGCCAAATATGCTACAACAATGCATGTGCCAAAGGTGATGCAATCAGAGGTCTGGCCAAAATGTATAAATAATGAACACCGCACCGTTTTTAAAGGAACCAGGCTAGTGCCAGGCACATTGCCAGTTACAATACAAAACACAATGAGGACCCCTATGCAAAACGCACAACGAACAACAACACCTACATATGTACAAATATACCTGCAAAACACTTCATGTGTATGTTTCGCTCAAATACACACAGAGATTAACCTTAAGTAACACAAAACTAAATGGAAAAGAAACTGAAAAGAAATGTTTCACTCACACCAACCCAGCCCTGCTGAAGGTGGGATGTCAGCCTTAACGCTAAATTTCCTGCCTTTTGTTGCAAACATCATGTCAGCTATATGGGTTTAAGCCTCATTTCCTGTTAGGGTGTTTTTCTTTCTAAAAACATTCATGCAAGTTCATAGCACATGTGATTTACAGTTCTGAGCAACAAAAAAGGAAAGAAAGTGGTTGGACTTGTTTTTTTCCTGCAGTCTCATGAGAAATTTGTGTTGTATGTATAAAGACCGCTACTGCAAATATTTGTGCAAAAAAAATCAGGCAAATTACTTAACCCTGTTAAATCAGGAAAGGGGTATATTTGTCACTCCAGATCTTGCTGGACTACAGCTGCCATCCTTCCTGACTACTGCATATGTTGGCTAGTGGAATGATGGGAGCTGGGAAGGGAGGAGAAAGGGAAAGGCCCATTGTATAGGTGGGAGACCTTGCAAATAAACGGCTCAGGACCACAAACCTCAAGGACCGCCTCTGTACATATAAACCTACCCAGACCCGGATATCATCCTCTGAGGCCCTTCTGTGTGTGCCTCCTCCTCGAGAGGTCTGGAGGGTGGCAACACAAGAACGGGGCCTTCTCTGCAGTGGCTCCCCGTCTGTGGAATGCTCTCCCCAGGGAAGTTTGCCTGGCGCCTTCGTTATACACCTTTAGGCACCAGGCAAAAACATTCCGTTTAAACCAGGCCCTTTGTTGACATCCTATACCCTTTTACAATGCGGCTCTTTTGTGTGTGGGGGGGGGTATTATTGGGTTATTATTCTTATTTTGATTTTATATATTGTGATCTTTTCTGTGAACCGCCCTGAGACCTCCGGGTATAGGGCAGTATATAAATTCAATAAATAAATAAAATAAATAAATGCTGCTCTATTGCACTGCAATGGCTACCTGTAAGCTACTAGACCCAAGTTGTTGGTAACAGTTTATAAAGTCCTAAGTGGCACAGGAAGGGACACAGGTGGCGCTGTGGGTTAAACCACAGAGCCTAGGACTTGCCGATCAGAAGGTCAGCGGTTCAAATCCCCGTGACGGGGTGAGCTCGCGTTGCTCGGTCCCTGCTCCTGCCAACCTAGCAGTTTGAAAGCATGTCAAAGTGCAAGTAGATAAATAGGTACCACTCCAGCGGGAAGGTAAACAGCGTTTCTGTGCGCTGCTCTGGTTCACCAGAAGCAGCTTAGTCATGCTGGCCACATGACCCGGAAGCTGTACGCTGGCTCCCTCGGCCAATAAAGCGAGATGAGCGCCGCAACCCCAGAGTCGGCCATGACTGGACCTAATGGTCAGGGGTCCCTTTACCTTTACCTAAGTGGCACAGGACACAAGTATCTGCCTCCTCCAATACCAAATGGCTCAATCCTGCCTGGTGGAATAACCTTCCCATTTGTGCTTGCTCCCTTCAGCTAAAGACACTTGCTTAACTACACCTTTTCAGTCTGATATGTTTCCCCCGAAAAGCAAGGGGTGGATAGTTTTTCCCCCATTAGTGTGACTTTATGAATATTTTAGTTTTATTCCTTGGTGTAATTTCATTGTTTATCCTTTGACATACATCTCCCCGGGCTCTGTTCAACAAAGGGTGATTCATAAATAACATAAATAAAGCCACTCTAAAGTCAGCACATTTTAATGTTCTTCTGTATAGGTCTGCTAGTTAAATATGCCTCCCCTCCCCACTTAAGAGAATTGTTTCCGAGTGTTAAAAAATAATATTTGGAGTTAAGACTTTAATTAGTTTAAGTTGGTTTACAGGGAGGGAAAAATATGTGCCGTTATCTTATTCTTAAAAAATCACAACTCAATATTTTGGGACAAGAATGGATCGGAATATTTTGGGGGTTTCAAAAGCCATGCGATATTTGTCATACATTTCCTGATGCGAGGCAAAAATGAACAGATTTTTAAAGCCCTTGGGATTTGCTTCCTTGATAGATGTTGCCATCTGAAATAAATGAAAGTCTATGTAGGCAAAAACAGAAGAGCAGAACTTATATAAACTAACTTTTTAAATGACTTAAATTACTCTTAGCAGAATGTTGCACAAATATACTTATTTCGAAGCTTTAAGTGTCCCTGAGAGACTTCTAAATATGATGCTACAGTATGCCCAATATCATGGGGGAGGGGCAGTGAAAGCAGCATTTTATCTACCATATGTTTGGTTACCAGCAAACCTATTTTATGCCTCATTGGTCCCATCAGAAATTTCCTTTTCCTGTTGTTTAAAAGCCAGCCCTCTGAGCAATATGCCAGAACTTGAATCATCGTTGTCAAACAGACGGAAAGCACAGAGAGCAAGCCTCAACTTCATCCGTAATAATGGGCACCTGTCAATCAACTACATATATACAGGGAAATATAGATGAGCATTATTCCCTGGTGGAAACCATTATTCCCTGGTGGAAACCAATTCATTGCACTGTGATTCAACTGTGCTGTAGTAAAGAGAAAATTCAGACAATCAATGGGTGTGTGGGGATGCTCATCTCAAATCCCATTCTACATGTCAGCTCCTTGCCTAGAGCTATCCAATCCCGGGCAGCTAGCACCGTGCACAGAATCAGCTTTTTGATACCTTCTGACAAACGTTCAAAAACTCCTACTCTGGAGACAAGCACAAAGCTTAACTCTACATGTGATGATAGCTGGCTGACAAACAGCAGGATGTCAGCATATGTATACATTTGA
This sequence comes from Podarcis filfolensis, assembly GCF_964270895.1. NCBI lineage: Eukaryota > Metazoa > Chordata > Lepidosauria > Squamata > Lacertidae > Podarcis > Podarcis filfolensis. Next base: position 15,591,462 of record NC_139614.1, read on the forward strand.
AGCGGCTCACTGTGTACAGTAGCTATGTAGATTATTAGCACTGCAGCTTCTTTTTCTAAGGCAAAAAACCAGATTTAGTATTTAAAGCAATCTGGAGACAGAAGATCGACAGCAGTCCAGGCTTACTTCACAGAAGATAAATCCAGTGTTTCGTATTAATGGCTTGTTTCTACAAGGAGGAGACTGCAAATGCTTTGACATCTGGACAGTGTTTGAAATTAGCCAGGAGCCAGGCGCATTTTGCACCTGACTGCTGGCCACTTGCGACCAAGTGAGCATGCCTGACATCTCTGCCATCTGGAAGTGCATGCCCATAGCTGTCAACGTTTCCCTTTTTTTAAGGGATATTCCCTTTTTTTATATATATATATAATTTTTATTAGTTTTTTTTTAACATATCATTTTCAACAGTAATTAAACATACTTTTACATCTTATTCAAATTTTTGACTTCCATCAATCCATCAATTTTCCAATCTAATCTCTCAGCATGCATTTCTTATCTTCCCTATTACATTTCAAACTCATAACCAATATCTCTATCTTTTTCTACTTTGTAACACTTCATATATTTCTCCTTACAAAACTTCTTGTAGTCCTACTAGTGTAATTTGTTGATTACAGTTGCTCTTCAAATAATTCATATACTTCTTCCAATCTTCTGTAAATCTCTGGTCCCGCAGGTTTCAAATCCTTCCTGTCATTTTGTCCAATTCTGCATAGTCCATTAATTTCGTCTGCCATTCTTCTTTCGTCGGAATTTCCCTTATTCCAAATAGGATTCCTCGCAAGAAAAGGGAAAAGTTGACAGCTATGTGCATGCCTGGGGATCACTGGATCTGGTCTGCTTTCACACACTAATACTCCATCCTGTAGAATTCTATCAGTATATTTTATCTGCACATTCAGAATGAATTTCTGGAACCAACATGCTTTTTCTGTGCAGCCTGAGAAGCAGTCACCATTAAGAAAAAGAGGTCGGAATAAGACCGTCCCTGGATCAAGCAACTTTTCTTCTTTAAGTTCTCAAGGCTCTTAACCTAGCTCAAGGTTGTCATCTGAACTACCCAGATGCTTAACTGAGAATCAATCAGTCAGCCCATCACTTGAAAAGTAAGACTTACCCCAAAATGGCAACTAGACATTCCATTTTTCGTGACGGTAACCTTGCTTTAAGGAGCCATTTGGCGCCTAGCTGATATATCTGAGTTTCTAACACTGCATCCTGGGCCATCACATCACTTAATTCTCATTATCCTGTAGGGCAGCCATCACCCACCAGCTGCTTTATAGATGATGCTAGACTACAACTCCTATCATTCCTTGCCATGGGCCTCGCTGGCTCTAACAATACCCACATGGCATTACCTAAACCACAACAGTTGCCACTGAAAGCCTGAGCAGTATTTAGAAAACTTGGGTGCCAGATGTTTAGAATCATGCCAAGGAGGGGGCCATTAGTTTATTCCGTTTTGCAGCTCTTCTCAAAGAAGGGGGTACTTTATTTACTCTGTAACTACATGCCTGCAGATGTTTCCAGGGCTGGTAATTAAATCTAGGCTACTTCCACACAAAGCATTGTGCATACTCGTAATATACTTTGAAATATTACTGCCATCTATTCATCCACTGACAAACCTAGACAGCATCTTAAAAAATAAAAGAAAAAAGCAGAGACATCACCTTGCCATCAAAGGTCCGTATGGTTAAAGCTATGGTCTTCCCAGAAGTGATGTATGGAAGTGAGAGCTGGACCATAAAGAAGGCTGACTGCCGAAGAATTGATGCTTTTGAAGTATGGTGCTGGAGGAGACTCTTGAGAGTCCCATGGACTGCAAGAAGATCAAACCTATCCATTCTTAAGGAAATCAGCCCTGAGTGCTCACTGGAAGGACAGATCGTGAAGTTGAGGCTCCAATACTTTGGCCACCTCATGAGAAGAGAAGACTCCCTGGAAAAGACCCTGATGTTGGGAAAGATGGAGGGCACAAGGAGAAGAGGACGACAGAGGACGAGATGGTTGGACAGTGTTCTCGAAGCTACTAACATGAGTTTGACCAAACTGCGGGAGGCAGTGGAAGACAGGAGTGCCTGGTGTGCTCTGGTCCATGGGGTCACAAAGAGTCGGACACCACTAAACGACTAAACAAAAACATTCATCCACTGCAGAAGAACTGCATCCCCCATGCTCTTCCAAATCTAGCCTGGCCTTGGGAGGGGGGAATTATTAGGATATACAATTAAGAGGCATACATTAGCTGCAGTCCTCCAGCCTAGAATACAGAATTTTCATTTGCTCCAGAACTTCTGAGTTACATTTCTGTCCCTGGTTTTAGGCTTCTCTCCTACCTACTGCCTGTGAAAACCCAGCAAGTCACTGTTATTAGTGCTATTAAATGTATTTTGCTTCCATTTCCCCACCCCTGGCACCATAAAGGGAATCCTTATGAACTAAGATCCTTAAAAGAGGATGAACATCTATTAAACAATAATAAAACAAAACACTGCTATTTAAATTGTCGTGTTTTTTTCTTTTAAAATTCTGCTGTTTGTTTATGAGGTGTAGGCTGCTGTAGGTGGACTTTGCCCCCCAAAATAAGTCTATGAATAATTTTATAACCACCACATAATGTGGGCATTTCTTAAATTCAATCTGAAACACAAAGCCACATTTTGGTTCAGTAACTAAAGCAGTCGTTATTTTACTGCATTACAAATAAAAGTAGCATCTCTAGTTTCCGGCATCTTGACTAATGAGCCATTCTGGAGAACCTGAAAGCCTGATAAACATTCATGGCATTCGGGTTGAGCCTAAGAAAGCTATTGCTCATCTGCAGAGTTATTTTTTTTAAGTGAAGACATTTTGGACTTTCAGAAAGCGCTGTCAGCTTCCCCCAAGCCTTTCAAGTTAAATTAAAAGCACAATAGGGCTAATACCATCTTCCTCTCATTCCCTCCACACGTTAAGAAGAAATGCAGTTGTCTCCTGCAGCCCTCACTAATATAATCCCCATGCTATATAGTGCTGCATGGCTGAGTTTTATTTCGTTTTTAATGTGGCTTGTTGAGCAACAGTTTTGCTTTATCAGACATGCATCTGTCAGTAGCATAAAACTGGAACACCACAGATGTCTGTCTCCTGGCTGGTGTCAGCATAGCAGGCGAGTGCTCCAGGGAGAAAACGGGTAACGCTTCCTGGAAGCCGATATCAACAACTACAGCTGTTAAGTAAAGGTATGAGAAGGAGAGGGTTGAACTGGAAGAACAGAATTCTGTGGACCAGCCTTTGCCCACCAGATGTTTTGGACTACAACTCCCATCAGCGCCAGCCAGCAGTCATGCTGACTGGGGTTGTTGGGAGTTGTAGTCCAGCACATCTGGGGTGCACCGGGTTGGCAAAGGCTGGTCTAGACTGGAACCTGGCACGGATCGTATTGATCAATTTACAGTCACTGTAAAGTTCCTCGCAACTAGACCACACACCTTCCCTATATGCATGTGTTTGTGGGTGCACACGTAAAGGTAAAGGGACCCCTGACCATTAGGTCCAGTCGTGGCCGACTCACTTTATTGGCCGAGGGAGCCGGCGTACAGCTTCCGGGTCATGTGGCCAGCATGACTAAGCCGCTTCTGGCGAACCAGAGCAGCACACGGAAACGCCATTTACCTTCCTGCTGGAGTGGTACCTATTTATCTACTTGCACTTTGACGTGCTTTCGAAGTGCTAGGTTGGCAGGAGCAGGGTCCGAGCAACGGGAGCTCACCCCGTTGCGGGGATTCGAACCGCTGACCTGCTGATCAGCAAGTCCTAGGCTCTGTGGTTTAACCTACAGCGCCACCCGCACACATACCCATGCACTTCTGTGCAGTGTTAGAAACTCAGATATATAACCTAGCTGGCAAATGGCTCCTTAAACCAAGATTACAGTCGTCAAAATGGAACAGCTAGTTGAATTTGGGGGTAAGACGGCTCTAAAGTCTTACTTTTCAAATGGAGGACTTGACTGTGATTGATTCTCAGTTAAACATCTGGCTAGTTCAGATGACAACCTTGAGCTAGGTTAAGAGCTTTGAGAACTTAAAGAAGCAAAGTCACTTGATCCAACCAGGGACAGTCCACATATATATATTGGTCTATTCTGACCTCTTTTTCTTAATGGTGACTGCTCCTGCTCAGGCTGCACATGAAAAAAATGCAATTTGGTTCCAGAAATTCATTCTGATTGTGCAGATAAAATATAACTGATAGAATTCTGCAGGATGGGGTACTAGTGTGTGAAAACAGCCCAGATCCAATGACCCCAGATGGTTATGGTAAATGATATCCTGGCACCCAGGCATCTTCAGTTGGTTGCCAGTGGTCAAAAGCCAGGTGCAAAATGCTCCTGGCGCCTGGCTAATTTCAAACACTGCTTCTGTGCCCAATAACCTGAGGCCTCATATGCCTATTCTATACCAAACTCCTTCCCTATCTGAGACATTCTGTTTCTGCATATCACAAACCACAGGAGGGGAGTGTGCCCTTGTGCTCTGGTCCAGCAAAAATGAGATGCTGGCCGAGGTGGGCCACTGGCCTGATCCAGCACACTGTTCTTATGTTCCTACACTAGGTAAAGGTAAAGGGACCCCTGACCATTAGGTCCAGTCGTGACCAACTCTGGGGTTGCGGTGCTCATCTCGCTTTATTGGCCGAAGGAGCCGGTGTACAGCTTCCGGGTCATGTTGCCAGCATGACTAAGCCGCTTCTGGCAAACCAGAGCAGCACACGGAAACGCTGTTTACCTTCCCGCCGGAATGGTACCTATTTATCTACTTGCAGTTTGACGTGCTTTTGAACTGCTAGGTTGGCAGGAGCAGGGACTGAGCAACGGGAGCTCACCCCGTTGCGGGGATTCGAACTGCCGACCTTCTGATCAGCAAGTTCTGATCGGTTTAACCCACAGCGCCACCCACGTCCCTATTCCTACACTAGAGTCTGGGGTTAAATAGAAAAGTCCTAATACAACTCTAAAAGGGCTAAGCACACAGTGCCAACTTTTACAAACGAGCCTCAGTTGAAATTGCAGCTCGGATTTTAAACTCTGCTCAGTAGAATAACAAACAGTTAAGCTCGGCTGCTAACAAGCCCTCCGAACGGATATTTCAGATGTTTGCGGGCTATAAAGTTTTGCATCTGAGAAATTTCAAAAATGTCCGCCTTCCTGTGGAATGCCTGCTTTTGGCATAAACCAAGGCATTACTGAATGCAGGAAGCTCAGCTTTTCTTCTTAAATTTTGCAAGTCCTTTCTGTTTCTATTTTAAATTTAATTAAACGAAGTGTTGGGGGGAAGTTTCAAGGTGGAAAGCTCCAGATTCTCACTAGGAAAGAGAACTGCCGATTTTTCTCCAAGGGTGACCAAAGAAATCCAAGAGAGTTTGCAAGGGACACTGAGATGGAATTGGATTAATTCCCAATGTTTGCATAACGGACCAATAATTCCAGTCTCCACATGCCCTAAAGGAAGTGTTGCATCACTTTCTGGGACGAAGAGGATGGGCTCCATCCTTTCCTTCAACACTAGAGCAGTTGGAGGGAACAGGATCTCATCTCTACAGTCATGCTATGCTCCAAGTACAGTACATTCACATCTTATGTGGGGGTTATGATCTGGGGATGGGATGGATACACAAGCTGCGTATACTCAAACCAGTGTCAGAAACTCAGATATACAGTGGTAAAAGTGTGTGGGTCATCTCTCAGGAGCAGCACTAGTCCTGAGGTGGTCACAGGAGGACTTTAGAAGCCCAACAATGAAGCTGAACGTTGAAAGATCCAGGACCGATAAAAGACCTCTTCATGCATTGCATAGTCAAAACTACGGAACTTGCCCCCTCAAGAGGGGTAATGACCACCAATTTGGATGGCTTTAAAAGAGGATTAGACAAAATCATGGAGGAGGGGTCTATCAATGGCTACTAGCCATGACGGCTAGGCTCTACCTCCACAAATGGAGGTAGCAATGCTTTGAAATATCAGATGCTGGAAACTACCGGAGGGGAAAGTGCTCATGTTCTGCTCCCTAGCTTCCCACAGGCATCTGGTTGGCCACTGTGAAAACAGGATGCTGGAATAGATGTTCCATTGGCCTGATTCAGCAGGCTATTCTTATGTTCAAAACCACAGGGATAGCAACTTGATAACTCAGAGTGTGGTGCTGATAACGCCAAGGTTGTGGGTTTGAACCCAGCTGCATGTTAGTTTCTAGATGGTTCTTGATTATTTCCAACTCAATGATTCTAGGCGTGATTCCCTTTTCAGCTCAAAGCTCAAGAAGAGGGCTAAGGCTTCCTATTTTCACACTCCAAAGTGTTTGGATTGCAACTTGCTCCAAAGAACAGCAAGACTACGGGAATAATCCCCTGTTCCCTTCCCCTACTCCAGGGTTGAGGGGAAATCTGGGAAGGCCTGGAGCTGGAAAAAGGAGCAAGGGATTCACCGAGTTCTAGAGGTGCAGCATGAGGTCAGGAATATGCAGGATCTTGCCCATCTAATATTTGGCTGGCTACCAAAGACGCTCCAAAATTGTCACACTTATCGCTATCATTACAAGTAGAAATGGCTGCTATGGATCAATAGGCCTGGCTGGTATTTATTGATATAGACTTGATACATAGCTCACTAGATAGCTCATTAAACGTGGTCAGGTAAATATTAGCAATTCATATATGTAGCATGTTTATTTTATTTATCTATACAAAACATTCCTTTCCCACCCACTGGCTACAACTTGGAGCCTAAGGTGGCTAACAGGAATAGATAAAACAGCCTTACAAATTCAGACGAAGGGTTGTTTTTTTAAAAAAAATATCACAAAATATTAAAACTATTATAAGTGCAGCAATAATAAAATGCACAGAACTTGATATGCGCTTTAATGCATATTTAATACATGTTCAACAAACTAATGTAATCTTGAGAATAAAATGTAATAGTTGGGGAGTTAACAGCTGGCATTTTTTGTGTGTGTCACATATTGCCTTAATTAGTTCACATATGCAATCTTGCCTTCTGAAGACTTTGTGTGCACACTCTTTCTCTTGGAAAAAAACCCTCTTCCTCATTTACACTAACAGGGTTGTTGGCTTATGGAATACCTGCTGAACCACAACAAACAGAATGGTGAGTGTCTGTCTAAACCATATGCTGCAAAAAAAAGAGGGTCACAAGAAACTGTTGTGGGCAACACAAAGTACCCATTTCACGGGGGGGGGGGGGATATTGACGGTGCTCAGAATTCAACAAAACAGGTGAAATACCTACACACAAAATAAAACACAGACAAAAATGCCAGCTAATCTACCCCAATAAAAAATGCAAACTTGCCAGCCAAAAAGGTGGGGGAGGACACAAATAAAATATCCATTTTTAAAATTAAAATTTAAAAGCTGGTAGAGGGTCTTAGCCAAGGGGGGAGAGTTCTTAGGGTATCTTGGTGCACACAAGTGCTATATTTGGGGCATAGTTGTAAATACATGCCTTCAGTCCATTCTGCCTGCCAATTACAATTTGTTGATAATTTAAAAGTACAGACATGTGCTTCTTCTGGTAACAATTCCGCTCACAAGTAGCTCCGAGGCTGTAATCAGAGCTGAACTATTTCACTGGCTTGTGCAATACTATAACGAGAAGATTCCGTCTCCAGCCCTGTTTAATTAGCTACCTCATGCTAATTAGGAGCTGCATCATGTGAGAAGGTAAGAAATCGCTAGAGTTGCAACTAAAAGAGCAACTCCAAAAACAGAAAGCTTGGGCTATTCTGTCCACCTAACCCATATTTTCATGACTAGACAATTTGAGGAACTGAAGATTATTATTTTTTTTTGCTCTTCTAAGATTTTCCCAAATGTTCAGCTGTTTCAGTTTACAATTACAGCAATTTGAGGCATAGACATCTGATTTTCAGAAAGTGACAACATGTCTTTTTTTGGACATCCCCTTTCTAAATGAGAGGCAGAGCTTTCCCCTGAAAAATAAAGACAAAACAGCAGGAATAGAGATACTAAAGTCTACAGAAACGTCTAATGCCTGTTTCCCACCCACCTTTTTTATTTTCTTTCTCCAAATTTAGAGGTTTCATTTATTTGTGAAAGGCTGTCTGCCATAAGCCTTCGGAGGAGGGAGAATCTATCAGGTTCCTTCATCTTTTACCAACTAGTCATAGCAGAACTCCTAACAATTGCTGCACAGTTTCAAGATGTGATCACGTCACGAAGCAGAGCAGGCCTTCAGCACGCTTCCTGAAGGCCAAGCTACAATAGACATTAAATACTTATATTCACAGATGCATGGTCACTTTTTAAAAAACACTGTAACAGGCGCTTGGAGTCAAGTAAGAATCGGGATCATGCATTGAAGGATAGGGCAGTGGGAGTTAATCTTTCCTTATCATGCCATTGTCCTAATAAAACTGCCCCTGCAAGAGAAGGTTAAAGGTAAAGGGACCCCTGACCATTAGGTCCAGTCGTGACCGACTCTGGGGTTGCGGTGCTCATCTCGCTTTATTGGCCAAGGGAGCCGGCATTCAGTTTCCGGGTCATATGGCCAGCAGTGACTAAGCCGCTTCTGGCGAACCAGAGCAGCGCATGGAACGCCGTTTACCTTCCCGCCAGAGCAGTACCTATTTATGTACTTGCACTTTGACGTGCTTTCGAACTGCTAGATTGGCAGGAGCAGGGACTGAACAACGGGAGCTCACCCCATCGCGGGGATTCGAACTGCCAACCTTCTGATCGGCAAGTCCTAGGCTCTGTGGTTTAACCCACAGCGCCACCCGTTCCCCACTGGCTATTCCTTGAGTCAAAACACAGCAGGGTGGACAGCGTTTTTCACTGACACCATGGCGGGTAGGAAGGCTGAACTACCCCTCCCACCACAGTGCTGATATTCACTGGGAGCCAGAGGCCACCTTGGGCCGAAGATGGTGTGGCCAGCAACCCGCCGTCCACGTGACACTTGTCGCACACCTGTGATGTCACACGTGCATCATCAGGAGGAGGCGCATAGTCAGGAGGTGGTCCTTGAGAGGTCATTTGCCCCCTAGAGTTGACACGCCTGTTGGGAGCCCAGAAGCAACCACATTCACTGAAAAATTAAAAGGTTCATGCAGCTGTGCGCTAATGTAATGTGTAGTTTGGTTCTGAGTCTTCCTTATTAAGGTGGGAAAGGAACTCTATAGCCCAAGGTCACATGAAACTAACCACAATTACCTTGAATTTCTGCTTTTTCGCTGGCCAGGTTTAATTCAAATCCATCAAACCTCCTTTGGGGAAGGTTCTCAGGCAGGGTGGAAGGAGAAAGAACTTGCCCATGTGAAGACCACCTGGTGGAAACCCTTACACATATGGTTCTTAACTGTAAACTATATGCAGATCTCAGTCAGCAATTTCTAGATCAACTCTGTATCCTCAACTGGAAACCAGAGTTGGAGGTCATGCATTTTCTATTACTGGGGAATGATCAGGAGCTCACCAAGTTAGTGGGTAAATATCTCTATTGGGTTTTTTGTCGTCGAAATACACTACAGACGTCTGATCTCCCAGGAGACCTAGAGATGTGACGATAGACTGCTCTTTCTTTTAGCAAATGTTCTGTGCTACTGGGGAAGTGGTAATTCTTTATTGATTTGTTTTGGATGTTTGTATGTGATGCCAATAAAAGGTTTGATGATGATGATGATGATGATGATGATGATGATGATGATGATGATATAGCCCAAGGTAACATTCTGGCAACCCCATCAGGCTTGGTAGGTACGGACCTATGGAACCGAGTTTCCTTTGTGTGGCAGCATGTTATGTTATGTTATCTCTGAAAGATCTGTATATTTACAGACATACAAGCAGAGAACGAAGCGTAGCCAAAGAGCTGCTACAGGTAGATCCCCGGAGAAGGGCCGTAGTTCAGTGGCAGAACAGGAATCAGGTTCGATTCCTGACATGTCCAGGGAGAGCCAGAAATATCCTGTCTGAAATTCTGGAGAGCCATTGCCAATCAGTGTAGACATTACTAGGCTAGAGAGACCATTGATCTGACTTCGTATAAGGCAGATTTCTATGTTCTAACCCCCAAAGATAGCACTAACCTCCCTTTCCCCCAAAAAAGTGCTCCCACCCAAAGTTTCAGCAAACTTTTAACTAGAGACACTAAGCCAGCAGTCTCTCTTTTTCTCTGCCCCTTCCAACTACACATGGAGTGTTTTTCCTTAAGGACTGAACCTTCTGTTCTGCACACCAACAAGCATCCATTCCTCCTCCACCACCAAATATACATTTGGTGTACATGTACAGAAAGTGATGTACTTGGGGTATTTCATGTTACTAAGATTTTTGCCAGTAGTCTTCCGCTAACAGGGAGTGGTTTGTTTTTATCTACTTCAACGGAGGTTACCCAGGGATACAAGCCAGGAAAAAGCTAGCTTTGCCAAATCTCCTGCCCAAGAAAGAATCCCTTTTCACTCACTCACACACTCCAAGTCAGCCAAAGCAAAATGCAATCCTATGCATGCTACTCAGAAGTAAGTAGGTTCAGGGAGGGCAAACTGCTCAGCAGTGCAACCTGGGAGACAGAGGGTATGTTACTGAAAGCAGGCATAATTCAACAGTACAAAACAAAATTTAAAAAGCAGGATATAGATTCAGAAGGATGGGAGGGAGCAATATCAATGTCCGGTGTGTCCCCCACCCCTTTTTGTGATGTTAGTACTATATCATGCAAGTTATATTTGGCAAACTGCATCCTTGTCAGAGAACTTTCTTCACTTGCAAAAAGCTGTGTTTGCCACAGCTGCATGTCTTCATCATAGTGACTGATAAAGAGATAAACTTGGCAGATATCCCTTGTGTCGTATGTACTATGTGTGTACAGGAAAATGTGCATTTCAAAAAAGAAATAATTGTCCTTGAGTAATTAGGTCAGTGGTCTTATACCTGAGAATGCTCATTAGAGATTAAGTAATAAAAATAAAAGCATTGTCATTCCGAATACACCAAGGTAATTATAATCGAACTATTCATGGTAGTATGAAGAGGGATCATTAGCAGCACACAGATTTGAGCAGGAAGAAGCCTTGGGCTTGCACACTCTATCTCCCCTCCTGCCCTGTGTTCAATGGGAGTTTTGGAGCTTTTGCATCTCCTTTTAGCCAATCACAGCTTCCCATACCCTCCAAAACCAGGAACTGTGGCTGACATGGAGCTATGGTTTGTTTAAGGGACACAGCTTCAGAAACCATGGTTAGGCGCTGGCCTGTTTGAAACTCGTCATAAATTAACATGAACCACAAAGTTTGCCAGTCCAGACGACATGACAATGTCGTTTACTGGGACATGTGAACATAGCTATAATGATAAAGACAATGCCATTTAATTGTGAAAGGAAGAAATCACAAGGAAAGTATGCATATTTGGCCAAGAGTCCCTTTGGGACTGTGAACATGGCAACGGATCCTGCTTACAGGGCCACACCAACAGAGGTTTCTGGGCTTGGATGTCTTGGACAAAAACTTTTATCCTATTTCAGCCTAAGATATAACACAGCAGAAGTAAAACCCAGAGATAAAGCCAAGTTGTTATACAAGGTCACCACTCTTAATGATTGTGCTAGCTCTCAGATAACACTGGTCACGACCCAAACAGCCGTGTATAAATGCAGAAAGTGCTACTGCTGTCTCGGCTCCTGCTCTAGAGCAGCCTCCCCAGGCTGGTACTCTCCAGATGTTTTGGATTACTGTTCCCATCAACCCTACCCAGCAAGTGCATTAGGTTGGAGGAAAGCTGTTCTAGAGCAGGCATCCCCAAACTCAGCCCTCCAGATGTTTTGGGACTACAGTTCCCATCAACCCTGACCACTGGTCCTGTTAGCTAGGGATGATGGGAATTGTAGTTCCAAAACAGCTGGAGGGCTGAGTTTGGGGGTGCCTGCTCTAGAAGATCCCCTTACAGTGGTGCCTCGGTTTAAGAACAGCCCTGTTTACAAACTATTTGGTATACGAACTCCGCAAAACTGGAAGTAGTGTTCCGGTTAGCAAACTTTACCTCGGACTATGAACGGAAGCCGAACGGTGGAAGGGCACTGGCAGTAGGAGGCCTCATTAGGGAAAGAGCACCTCGGTTTAAGAACAGTTTCAGTTTAAGAACGGACTTCCGGAACTGATTAAGTTCGTAAGCCAAGGTACCACTGTACTTTCAAGAGATGCAAAGACTTGCATTGGAAAGGAGGCAAAGAGAATTTCTAGCGTGTGTACTTATTCCAAGACAGGCGATGCCTACGTTCTTCTCTATCGTACAAGTTTTATATTACAGTACAGGAACATTCCATTATTATGATAATCTGCAACTGGACCTAACCTTTCAGCAAATGCACAGATTTTGCTAACACTTTGCACGGTACTCAGCTGTGCAAGTGTTTGCAGGATCTTTACATAAATCACTAAAAATGCTGTACCGTGACATAGCTAAACTGATTTTATGCATGCTAAATACCGTAAGTAAAACACTTTAAATCAGCAGCTTTAAAAAAAGCATGCTGCATATTTATGCTTACTATCACTATAGGTAGCTATTTGAATGGTAAGATGCATAACCTTAATATACAGGTTTCCTTTCCAGCACTGTATTTTTACCTCTCCTTTCGCCCCAATAACCATCATTTTGCAAACAATACAAAAGCATCGCCCTGTTTGTTATGTTACTATGGGATGGCTTTAAAAAAAATATGAAAGTAAGTATACAGGGAAGTAGTCCCTAGTAAATCTGCCAGCGGACATTATACGGTACCATCAATGTTCATGTCACTTTCCAGCAATAACGTAAGTGCAAATGGCAAGTCCCCATCCCACAGAGCTTTACATTCTAAAAGAGAACAAGTGCAAGGGAATTGGGAATGAATATGCTCGAATATAGTTATGTATCCTTAGGCTTCAAGTGGGTTTTGAGGAAGGATCCGTAAGGATAGAGGTAGTTCCGGGAATAAGAGACCAAAAGTGAGAGGGAAGTGGCAGTATATTTTAAAGGGCAGCTGCTCTTGGCAAAAAGTACAGATCACAGCTGGGGAACATTTGGCCCTCCAGATGTTGCCGCACTACAACTCCCATCATTCCTAACCACTGGCTGTGCTGACCCAGGGCCAAAATATGTGCCTAAAGCCTTGAGTACAACCTTGTACTACGTAAACAGACTACCTAAAAATAGAACATACAGGACGACCAAAAGTTAAAAAAAAAAAAGGTGTGCTGTGCCCCATCAGCAACGTGATGAGAGAAGTTAAGCTGTGTGTTAACTTTCGAGAAGCTTAGCTATTCTGATTATATCGTCAGTTGACAGCACTGGTACCCATAATAACCAGTGAAAAGGATTTTGCAGTAAAAGGGCTTTGCACATCAGTCCTCAATGTGGTTGCTGTTGTTGCTGTTGCTACTTAACAGTCTGCACTGAAGCGTGTTAAATGACTGAAGAGCTCCACACTTGAACAAGGCGGAAAGCAAAATGAAGAACACAAGGAGTCATGAGACAACTTAAAACCTGGACACAAAACACTGATCAAGTGACTTGGAAAGACACTGCTTCCCTCTACAGATGCTTAGCGTAGCGGTTTTTAAAATGAAGTTGCCACCATACTACTGAAAACTGTGTACGACCACATGCTTACACTCCAAACAGCTTTAACCCAGCTGAAGGAAGAAAAGGTGGTGCAGGATTTTTTTAAAGCATGCTAGTGACAGGCCACACGGCCGCTTTACCCTTAAGTTTGTAACGAGGGAGTTCTTATGTCTCTTGGCGCACTGGGGTTATAGTTGCAAAATTAAGGGAACTGGCGTTCAGGAATTCGGATCCTTTACTTTCTGGGGAATTGTGACTCAGAAAACATCAGCGCATGACTCACTTCCCCTATTTCTAGGGATTCGAACCCCAAACCCTCCTCTGCAGTGCCAAAAGCCCTGCCATCATGCCAGGAGCAAACAACCCACCGATTTCACAGAGGCAAGCAGCTCATCCTAGGCCAGGTGTGGCGGCTACGGCTGCATCTGCAAGACACAAGGCAGCTGTTCCCTGCCAGATATCCCGAAATCAGGATGAAAACTTCTGCACCACACCTCAAGCAAGAACAGAAGTTGGGGGGGCGGGGGAGAGAAGCATGCTTTCCTCCAAAACAACACTTTTTTCAAGAGGAAAGAAGAAAAACCATTCCAAAAGTTTTAACTTTTTTTGGAAGGGAGATCAACACCCCCACCCCAGAAACACAACATAGCTCAGTCGGTAGAACATGAGACTCTCAATCTCAGGGTTGTGGGTTTGAGGGAAAGATTCCTGCATTGCTGGGGTTGGGCTAGATGACCCGGGGGGAACCCTTTGCAATTCTGTGGTAAAGGTAAAGGGACACCTGACCATTAGGTCCAGTTGTGGCCAACTCTGGGGTTGCGGAGCTCATCTCACTTTATTGGCCGAGGGAGCCGGCGTACAGCTTCCGGGTCATGTGGCCAGCATGACTAAGCCGCTTCTGGCGAACCAGAGCAGCGCACGGAAACACTGTTTACCTTCCCGCCAGAGCGGTACCTATTTATCTACTTGCACTGGCGTGCTTTCGAACTACTAGGTTGGCAGGAGCAGGGACTGAGCAACGGGAGCTCACTCCGTGGAGGGGATTTGAACCGCCGACCTTCCGGCAAGTCCTAGGCTCAGTGGTTTAACCCACAGTGCCACCCGTGTCCCTTTGCAATTCTGTGGTGCTCCTTTGCAATTTTGTGGTGCTATGAACCTGAATAATAATAATAATAATAATAATAATAATAATAATGGGCTTCTGGTGCCTTGTTCACAAGCTGGATCTTGGCGGGCAGCGTCGGAAGCCCAGAGACCAGGCAGCGAAGCAAAGGCGAGGCTTACCTGTACCCCGAGCCAGCGGGCAAGCCGCGCAGTGCAAGAGAGTCCACAGCAAAACGTGCTTGGGCGCCCCGCTCATTGTCAAGCTCCCTCGGGGCGCTGGGCTGCTCGGCGGCGGAGGCGAGGCGGGCGCGGCGAGGGGCGCGCGGGGCGCGGCGAGGGGCTCCTCTGGAGGCGAAGGCGGGTCCCTGGAGGCGGAAAGCGGGCGAGCGAGCGAGCGAGGCCCCGGCAGAGGCAGCAGCAGCCGCAGCAGCCGCGGCTCTCGGCTGCTTGCTCGGAGGGCGTGTGTGACTCACCCCCGCCCGCCTTCCCCGCTTCAGCCCTGCCTTGCAGAGGAAACAGGAAATCTTAAAAAGTTCGCAAACAGCTGGGCAGGACTTTCTTAACTCTCGCAGTCAGTTCCTTCTCCGGCCCACCCTCCCTCCCGGGCTCGCTTCGGAGCTGCCTGTCAATCAAGGGCCTGAGGCCAAACCTCCCTCGCCCTCAGGGCGCTCTTTTTCTCACACAAGCTGAGGCAAAAAGAAAAATAATAGTGCCCAGAGAGAGGCGGCTGGGCATCACCGCACGTCGCCCGCTTGTTTCCTGGAAGGGGACTTCCCTCATCATCTCTGTGGCACGCGCCGTGGCTTTTTTATTTTTATTCGTGGGCGTGGACTGAACCCACCCCCCCATCAAGTAAATAAATATACTTAGAATCATAGAATTGTGAGGATCATCTATTCCAGTGGTTCCCAACCTTTTTTTTTTTTTTTGCTGTGCCCCACCTAAGCATCTCTAAAATCCTGACCCCCCCATATAATTCTAATTATTCAAAAAGTGAACTCCTGTTCACGTGGAGGAAGCCTAAAAGGCCTTTCACTGTTAGTTACTCATTCTCGAACTGCCCCCCTTAAAAATCAAGTTGCCCCCCGTAAAAATCAAATTGCCCCCCTATGGGGCATGTGCCCCACATTGGGAACCACAGAATTCTAGTCCAACCCCCTGCAAAGCAAGAATTTGCAGCCATCCCATATGGGGATCAAGCCTGCAACCTTGGCATTGAATACCCTCCAACATTTCTTCGATGAAAATAGGGATGTCCTATTCAATTATGTTGTTGTTGTTGTTACCAGGTCACCTGACTGGGCTGCCTCAGCTACTCTCGGCAGATTACAACATATATAAACATAACAAAACATTAAACATTTAAAAAAAACTTCCCTATACAGGGCTGCCTTCAGACGGCTTGGTGGTCAGATAACTCCATACCATCTAACATTTCTCCGATGGAAATAGGGACATCCTACCTTACCATCCAACATTTCCCCAATGATAGGGAAAGCAGGACATTCTGGCATGAAATCAGAAACCAGGAGAGCTTCTGCAAATCCGGGACTGTCCCTGGAAAATAGAGACACTTGGAGGGTCTAGCATTATCAGCACCACACTCTAACCAATTGAGCCATCTTACTTAACTAAAAAGTAGAAATAATATTTGAAATTGAAACGCACTCTGAGGTCACTTGCATGATGTTCCAGTGACGCAACTGGCAACCTGACTGAGACACCTTTTTTTTTCTAGAATAAAAGCCGTGGTTAAAAGTGTGGCACTTACTGAAACAACTTCACGGTGAGTAATGGCACCTTTTTTCCACAAGAAAAGCACTGGCTGTGCCCATGTTTGTATTGTTTGTACTTCTCACATCAGCAGTGCAAATGCTAAGAAGAAGAAGGATTTTTTTTTTTTTTTTTTGCAGGGTCCTATAGACAGGTCTGGGGATGCAGGTGGCACTGTGGGTTAAACCACAGAGCCTAGGACTTGCTGATTGGAAGGTCAGCGGTTCAAATCCCCGCCACGGGGTGAGCTCCCATTGCTCGGTCCCTGCTCCTGCCAACCTAGCAGTTTGAAAGCATGTCAAAGTGCAAGTAGATAAATAGATAAGGGAAGGTAAACGGCGTTTCCGTGTGCTGCTCTGGTTCGCCAGAAGCGGCTTAGTCATGCTGGCCATATGACCCGGAAGATGTACGCCGGCTCCCTCGGCCAATAAAGCGAGATGAGCGCTTCAACCCCAGAGTTGGTCACGACTGGAACTAATGGTCAGGGGTCCCTTTACCTTTATAGACAGGTCCACACACTTCAAGGCACACACTGGGTCAGCATCCTGTTCTCACAGTGGCCAACCAGATGCCTGTAGGAAACCCGCAAGCCAGATCTGAGCCCAAGAGCACTCTCCAGGGGTGGAGCTTGGTAATATGGCGCCCTGAGCGAGGACACAATTTGGTTATTGAGCTTTCTTTCTTTTTTTTCAATATACTTTTTATTAGTTTACAACAAAAATCATACATTTTTAACCAAATTTTCACAAATTATACTTTTGAGACTTCCTTCGATTTTTCTGGTAATCATCCATATATACTCCTAACTATAACGCATTTCCTTTTTTGCATTGCCTTTTAACTTTCACCTTTACCAATATATATTTTCCCAAACAATACATCTTAACCTTTACAGTGCTTCTTGAAACACCACTAGCGTTGTTTGTGAATCACATAGATTTTTCAGATAATCTACAAACTTCCCCCAATGTTCGATGAACTTTTGATTTTTAGAATATCTTATTTTTCCAGTCAGTTTATCTAGCTCCGCATAGTCTATTAGTTTCGTTCTCCACTCTTGAATTGTCGGTGTTTCTTCCTGTTTCCACTTCTGGGCTAGTAAAATTCTTGCTGCCACAACTGCATACTGGAATAGCTTACAGTCTTTCCTTCTTATCTCTTTTCCTGTGATTCCTAAAAGAAAAGCTTCTGGTTTCTTGACAAAAGTATATTTTAACATTTTTTTCAATTCGTTATATATCCCTTCCCAGAAGTTCTTAACTTTCTTACATTCCCACCACATGTGATAAAATGTTCCTTCCCTTTCTTTACATTTCCAACACTTATTGTCCGTTTTGTACATTTTAGCTAACTTAACAGGTGTAATATACCATCTATAGAACATTTTCATCACATTTTCCTTCAATCCCATGCATGCAGTGAATTTTAGATTTTCCTTCCATAGTTTCTCCCCAATTTGGTTACTGAGCTTTCATCCTGATTTGTTTGTGGAGAGGTTGTGTCAAAACAAGTGTTATCCCACACTTCCCACTGCATTTGACTGATGCTTTTCCTAATTTCAAGACGTCTGATCTTTGGGGAAGCAGGTTTGTTGCATAAGTCCCCCCAATCAATTATAATTGTGCAATTTGAATTTCCTGATGTCTGAATCCCACCCAAAAGTAGTGACCCTCTGAAAGTACCCTAAGCCTACAGTGGGCTAGTTTGGGAAATATTTTCAACTTTTGTCCTGGCCTTATGCATGGAGCCAGCAAGTCAATTCTGCCTTCACCAGTCCCACTCAGCCAGTCCGAAAGATGTCTATTGGTGTGCAGTCTTACCTATGTGGGGCAAAATCGCATAGTGTATTCCCCAAGCTTCTGGAAAACTGACTACCCTATTTTGGTCCACACAAATTGGTTGATGCATGGGCCCAATTATGATGATATGACAGGTGGCCCAGACAAAAAAATTCAACCAAAAAACATACCTGAAAGCTGTTTACACCAATAGGGGGGAAATACCAAAGAAAAAATTATTAACTCCTTCTGAGAATGCACTTGAAAGGGATGATTTTCTGACATTTTAAGTGGTATAATCTCAAGTTTCAACAATACTGTCTCCAGGATTTACAGCTTCATTTCATCTTGATTCTCATTCATTTTCCTAACTACTATTTATCCACTATTCGTCTTTAATTACTCAGTTCCAAAAAATCACTATGCCTGGTTACAATGCATACAATGAAGTCTGCAAAATGTGTTATAGAAGGCATCCAATATGCATATTGATGCAAATATAGAAGTAAAGCAAGTATACTATACACATGCTAAAGGTTATGGTACTCTGACAGTTAAGTCCAGTCACAAACGTCTCTGGAGTTGCGGCGCTCATCTTGCTTTACTGGCCGAGGGAGCCGACGTTTGTCCGCAGACAGTTTTTCCGGGTCATGTGGCCAGCATGACTAAGCCGCTTCTGGCGAACCAGAGCAGTGCACGGAAACGCCGTTTACCTTCCCGCCGGAGTGGTACCTATTTATCTACTTGCACTGGTGTGCTTTCGAACTGCTAGGTTGGCAGGAGCAGGGACCGAGCAACGGGAGCTCACCCCATCGCGGGGATTCAAACCGCCAACCTTCCAATCGGCAAGCCCAAGGCTCAGTGGTTTACACTACAGCGCCACTCGCGTCCTAAAGTGTAACCGGAGAATGCTAAACACTTGTAAATGGTTTTCATGATCAATACATTGTACTACCATAGCAATTAGGAATTTCAGCACATCACTTTTTTGCCCTTTGCGTAATCACTTCCACTAGTTCAGACTCGTTCTTAGGAATTCATTCACTGCTGAAAAAATGTTTAGCCTCAAGGAAGGGCATTTACAAAAGGTTACCTGCCAACAGATTTTATAAGAGTCTGAACTCAAATCGTCCGGAGGGTACCCTGCATTATGCTTATTTCCTTGACATAACTAACTTGGATTATCTGTTGCGCATAATTAACAAGAGTATTATCAGTTCCTCTGTATAGAAACCAAATTGTTACATTCCATATTCGTTTAATAATTCATTTATGTTGAACAGAATTCCTGAGATATAAATTTTATATTTATGTATACAATGAGAAAGGTGGGCAGTGACAGAATCACCTTCCCCACATTTCAATCATTAAAATGCATGTCTGCACCATGCACTGGTGCATATATAAGCTTGAAGGCGATTGCAGAGCCTTGTGTGACCAAGTATCCTGCTTTTTCAGGATTGACTGGGAGTTCCACCTACTTTGTAGGCTTGTACTTAAGGGCAGTAATTCTAGACACAGGCATGGAGGATAAAGCTATAAATGGCTACCAGCCATGACAGCCATTTTCTGTCTCCACTGTCTGAGTCGATAAGCCTCTGAATACCAGTTTCCGGAAATCACAAGTAGGAGAGAGTGATCTTCCTATGGCTTCCGATGGACATCTGGTTGGCAAAACCTATTTGGTGTTTCACAACTTTCCGACTAGTTGCAGGACCTTAGCCAGACCTAACAGAGTACACGCAGAATCCACGGAAGCAATTGGCAACTTGGCTGCTGACAGGATAGACGAAACAGGAACCAGGAACTTGTAGTTAGGTGTTTATTATATACAGTGGACTATTTACAGGAACAGAACACGGATCTTATGCTAGCTCTCTCTGACACGACTCACAGCTCCTACACTCACTGGCAGACTGAACCACTGAACTCAAAACACTGAACTAACAGTTAGTAGGCCATTAATTATCACTCCCTTGAGAGAGCTTAACCAATCAGGGAGCGGTCTCCATGCCTCTGTTATCACCAGGCAGACTTCAGATTGCCTTCTGGCTGTCTGCCAAACCTTAATTATTATTTTTTAAAAATAATTTTTATTAACAGGCCAATCACATCACATTATTCAGATCACATTAGTTCCAAATTATACAGCCAAATTTTAAATTTTGTTGAGGGTACCCATACATCAAGCTCCGCACGAGTCCAAAAAACCCTAATTGACCCTGTGTGAGTAGCTGCACATACACAGTTTCCCAACACTCTGCGAGAATGGGATGCTGAACTACATGGGTCATTGGCTATACCACCAGCAGGCTCTTATGTTCTTATACGTATGTTTGCAGAACATAACACTGCCCACTGTCATCATATGTGTGGAGATGTGCCCTAAAGTGTGAAAAGTGAAGTTTGCAAATGCCAGAGATTATCATTAAAACTAACCTTGCATTTCCTCCTTGGCACGTACAGTCATACCTCATGTTACGTCCGCCTCATGTTACGTTCTTTCAGGTTATGTCCCGCGGCGACCCGGAAGTACCGAAAAGCGTTAATTTCAGGTTTCACTGCTCGTGCATGCGCAGAAGCACAAAATTACATCATGTGCAGAAGTGGTGAATCACAACCCGCGCGTGCGCAGACACGCCACTGCGGGTTGCGTTCTTTTCATGTTGCGAATGGGCCTCCGGAACGGATCCCATTCGCAACCAGAGGTACCACTGTATATATAAACTTCCTATGCCTTCTCTAGTTAATCTCCTGATTTGCAGCATTAGGGTACATGTGGAACTCCAGATCGAGTTGATTGTGACCAGGAGCAAGTATTGCCAACCAAAATACTCTTTGGTTAGATTCAACTTGGCGGGAATAATTTCAAACCACTGTACTACAATGCTCTTTGAATGAAGTTTCTTTTGATCGCTACCCAGGGTTAGAAGCCAGTTCAAAATGTGGTGATCTGGCCCATAGCATTGTTGACATTACATATATGCTCCAGGGTCTTCCTTGATAAGAGATGTTAAAAATGTAAATAAACATGCAAGCGACAATTCAGTCTGAACATACACTGGGATTTCTCAAGATTTCCAGCATTTCTTCTCATTCATTTATGTCATTTGTACCCAACAACTGAAAATAGTTCATACATGCTCGCCTTTAAAAATATCTCTGGGCCATAGCTGTCAACTTACAGATTTGAAAATAAGGGATTTTGGCTTAGCTTATACATAAATCCGGCACTGATGGAGCCATGCTGCTTTTGCTGCAACTGACTGTGATTTGCAGGGGTTTGGACTAGATGATCCTAAGGGTCTACAACTCCGACCAAAGAAGAGTGGCAGACAAAACTGATGAATGACGTCGAGATGGCAAAGCTTACAGGCAGAATTAGAAACCAGGAAGAGGACCTCTTTAATAAAGAATGGGGAAAGTTTATAATTTATTTGAAAAGCTGTTGTAAAGAGTTACATACATTGGTAGGATTGACAGAAAACTTGTAGTAAAAATTTGAACTATGGATGGACAAATGATTTATAAAAATAGAGTTATGAAAGGGATTCTGAGGGGGAAATCACTACAATAAGATGCTGCACTGGTTGGAGGGTATGCTAAGCAGCACGTCGGGGCTGCCGTTGTCCTGGCGCAAGGAGTTCCATTGGCCCTTCCCCGCCCGAGAAAGAGGGAGGGAGAGAGACTCTCGCCCATGCCATCCATGAGCCCAGCATGAAGCGGTTGCGGCGCGGCTATGCTCTGGGCCAGTCAACATCAGGAAGTACCCATAATTATACAACAGAATGTTATCAGAAAGTTCTTATACAACTTGGCAGAAGCCAGACATTCAGAAGACAACTAGGTCCCTGAAGTACTGTTCACTGCAGGTACCACTATTGTATTTGAAGGGTACTGTAGATAAATACAATATTGGTTACTGGTTTGCATTCGTTTGTTTTTATTGTGTATCTTGTATTCTCATTTTGTATTTTTCTGTTGTGAACTGCCCTGGGATCTTCGGACGATGGGCAGTATACAAATTTAATTAATAATGATAAAAAATGGTTAGAGGGCTGGGCTATGACTTGGGAGACCAGGGTTTGAATTACAACTCAGCCCTGAAATTCACTGGTTGACCTTGGGCCAGTCACCATCTCTTAGCCTAACCTACCTTACAGTGTTGTTGTGAGGACGAAATGGGGGGAGGAGAACCATGGACACAACCTTCAGATGCTTGGAAAATAAAGGTGTATAAATGTAATAAAGAAATAAAATAAATCTCACAGTATTATTTCCTGCTATTACCACCAGTTATTGTAGATCTTGAGTGAAAAGTGTGTTGAGCTTTGCAAAACTAGCAGCAGAAGTGTGTTTTTACTTTTGTGCACATCTATATTCCAGGAATAGGTGTGAAATAATATAAATAGATGGGTTGCAGACGCAGGTATTCTTCTCTGCTGCATATATTCTGTCCTTCGAGAGCTGTTCAAGAAAAAACACGGCTCCGTAGATAGATGGCAAAATTTGCCGTGTGTCAGAGCCTAGTCCCATATCAAATGTAGCAACCACAGTGGTATACTTATTTTTAAAATCATCATTCCACATATGGAAAACATTGAAGATAATCTTCAAATAGGTTTTCAAGGCTTTTGAAAATGAATTAACTTGCCCTCTCCCCTCCCTCCCCGGCCTCCCAGCTTATGCGCCGATTAGAACGTAAGAAAATTTGTTCTTCAGCACATCCAGTCCAGTAACCTGTTTCTTGCTGTAGCCTCTGGAAACAGTGATGGAGGAAGAGGAGTGCGGGGGGAGCGCACAGCCCCTGGCAGCATGATCCCGGTGGGGTGCCATCGCGGCTGCCCCCCCCGCCTGTGCTGGGCACCACGCCCCCACAGACAGCATGCCATGCCCCCAGGACGCACACCACACCCCTGTGGATGGCGTGCCATGCCCCCCAGGACGAGCACCAGTCCCGCCCCACCTGCTCTCCGCTCCCTGGTGCCAGAGCATGACGCTCCGCCACTGTCTGGAAAGCCTCACAAACAGGATGTGCAGTGGTACCTCTGCTTGCAAACAGGATCCGTTCCCGAGGCCTGTTTGCAACATGAAAAGAGCACGTCTGCGCACGCGCTGGTTGCGATTTGCCGCTTTTGTGCATGCATGTGATGTTATTTTGCGCTTCTGCGCATGCGCGAGCGGCAAAACCCGGAAGTAACCCTTTCCGGTACTTCCGGGTCACCGCGGGATGTAACCTGAAAGAATGTAACATGAAGCAAACGTAACATGAGGTATGACTGTAGGCACAACTGTTGCTCCCTGTCAGCTGGTAGTCGGAGCAGGCGTATCACTCCTGTTATCCGAAGGTTACCCATAGCCATCTTGACGAATAGCCATAGATAAACTTTTTCCTTCATGAATGTGTCTAATCCTCTTTCAAGACCACCCAAGCAAAGTGATTGTCATCATCACACCTCATGGAAATTCCATACATTAATTAGGTTCTGTGTGAACTATTCCCCCCACCCCCAATACTCATTCAGGCAGGAGGCCAGGAACCTCAGAATGTGTCCCTCTCCTCTACCTGTCTATTTGTGATAGATAAGTAAATAAAAGTATTGTAAGTATCCAGCCAACAGAGGTTGTGTGAAAAGTTTTGGGTTGCCTTTACAGCAGGGGTGGTGAACCGTTACCCAATGAAGGACCATTGACCCATTGGAAAAGTCAGTCAGGGGACAGAGCCAATCATGGGCTGGGCCAGAACCAAAAGTGGACAGAGAGATTGTCAAGTACAGTATGCAGGCTCTGGGTGTGTTTGTTTTTTCCAAAGAAGTGTGTGTCAGAAACATTAATACGCAGTTCTACATCTGATCCAGGGCAATATTTGTTCATTTCCCCCAAGTTCCCCACTCAACTCTTTCTCTAGACCAGAGGTTCCCAAACCTATTTGGCCTGTTGTCCCCTTTTCAGGGGAAAAAAAAAATACTCAGTGCCCCCTGGAAACCTACTGTCAGATGGCTGTTGTGGTTGCTCGAGAGTAACCAGGCAGGACTCCAAACCTGTGTTTTACAGGTTTTATTTTGGTGCAAACTATTTACAGTGAAGAGCTCCAAAGCTCATGTCTGGCTCAATCGCTAGCAGAATCCAGGAGTGGTCTTTTTTTGGACCTCCCCCAACATAAGAGTTTCATTACCGCCAGCCTTCTCCTTCCCTCTTTGCGCCTTAGGCTACTGCGCAGGATGGGCGATGGCAAGGGCGTGTTTCCCTCCTGTCCGGCTTGCCCAGGAGTGGTGTTAAGGCTCCCACCAGCATCCTCTGGTCCTTGCACCTCTTCCCCACTAGAGGTGGGGCTCTCCTCCTCCCTGGAAGAGGAACCGCTTCGCAAGATTTTCGAAGGCTCCCTGTAACCAGTGGCGTAGGGTGGGTTGTCAGCACCCGGGGCAAGGCAAGTAATTTGCGCCCCCAAACCCGTGGATTTGCGCCCCCTAACCCGTGGATTTGCGCCCCCTAACCCTAACCCCCAGATGTTGCGCCTGGTGCGGCCGGGCCCCCCTGCACCCCCCACGCTACGCCACTGCCTGTAACACAACTGCCCTTCTATTCCTCGCCTCTGAGCCCATGGCAGTTCCCTGACACCTACCTTCTTTAAGCAAACAAAACAATCGCTACAACTTTAACTCCATGTTACGTCCGTAAGCATCAATACACAACAGATGAAACATGTGCAAACGGTTTTTCAAAAATTTCTTCTTTCTTTATGCTTCTACTGCAGTCCAGATCAAAACTGAGGTCCTCTCTCTGGCAGTGGTGATAGCGACTTTTGCTCTAAGTGACTGCCCCACGAGTGGCCATGGTGAAAGACCAAGCCACCTCCAACTTGTAGAGCCTTGCACTATAAGACTGCACGTTTTACAACAATCTGTGTGTCGCCTAGCACAATTGATTCCTGTTTTGTAGCTTGCAGCTCTCGCTGCAAATAGTATCTTTAGCAAACCAGGCATGGGTAATCATTAAAATGTTGTTCTAACATGATGTATGGGAGAGTTTCTCTTTAGTCCCTTTTCAATTAATGGGAGCTGTTACAGTGATGGATTTGAAAGGATATCTCCTTAATGCTGGTGTAAAGCTGTCTTTGTACTTTAATTACACGTCTCCCAACATCTCAGGGCTGTTGTCTCATCTTGCCCCTTGCTCGCTGGTGAATGAAGCAGAGAGTGGTGATGCTATCCTGACTCATGTAGCTGGGATTAATGATCTCATTTCATGGCTTGGGATACAAAGATACACTTTTAATACAATGGTTGTTTGTTGAAGCATGGATCCAGGGGTGCTAGTTAAGATGGCGTGCGGGAGAGATCGTAGTAGTGGAGGAAAGCAATTGAACAAAATCCAAAGGTTTGTTTTTGGAAACATTCAAGGTTAAATTACTTTAAACTCTGTGCCAAGGCCATCTCTTAATACCTTATAAAACTATAGCACTTTTTTCCCCAACAGACATATTGCATCGCCCACCCCACCCCAGCTAAAGGGGTGTGCAACTTTGGCATTTCATTACATCACTGTTTATAACAATAACTGGTATGTTAAACCAGTGAACTGAGCAGTTAGATATGAGTGCCTGAGGGAAATCATAGTAAAGGTAAAGGGACCCCTAGCCATTAGGTCCAGTCGTGACCGACTCTGGGGTTGCGGCGCTCATCTCGCTTTATTGGCCGAGGGAGCCGGCGTACAGCTTCCGGGTCATGTGGCCAGCATGACTAAGCCGCTTCTGGCGAACCAGAGCAGCACACGGAAACGCCGTTTACCTTCCCACCAGAGCAGTACATATTTATCTACTTTGACGTGCTTTCGAACTGCTAGGTTGGCAGGAGCAGGGACCGAGCAACGGGAGCTCACCCCGTCGCGGGGATTCGAACCGCCGACCTTCTGATCGGCAAGTCCTAGGCTCTGTGGTTTAACCCACAGCGCCACCCGTGTCCCATGAGGGAACTCATACTGGACTTGAAAAACAGGGGTGCTTGTGCGTCCTGCTCCACCCGTGACCTCCTTTACAAGTTTCTGTAACTTTTATTTTATATTTGGTCCACATGTTTGGAACTGAATTTTAATTTGTGGCAACTGGAACCCATAGAATGGTCAGGGAACCCCTGATGCTATAGTCCTGATAAAATAAGTAGGTCTCTGGACTTGAACAGGGAACTACTGTTCTGGGAGACCCATGTAACATGTCTGTCTGTCTGTCTGTCTGTCTGTCTGTCTGTTGGTGCTCTATAGGTGTTAGAGATATATTTTGTTACATGGTGTCAGAGCCGCCCGAGGTCCCAGCTCACAAAGGACCAACGCTGCTTCGTTGTTAAGTACAAAAGTCTTTATTGAAGTTCAGTTTCACTTCCAGAGCCGCAGCGTGCAGCTCTACGTCTCAACTATCAGACCGCTGATGCTCCGTCTGAGTCTCCTCCCCCCAGACACCAGTTTAAGACTCTAGCCTTACTCCACCTCTTCCTCTGTTCTTTCCGCCTCTGGTTCCGCCTGTCCGTTGGGGTCTCGCCCTTTCTAGACTCTTCTGACGCTGAATCCCCTGAGCCTTCCCCCTCCCTCCGGCGGGCTTTAGGAGCTGGTTCCCCATCCGGGTCTCCTGCTGTCCCCCGCGCCCGTACATTTGAACTTGGCGCGCGCGCCCAGCCAGCAACTTTCCTCCTGACCGTTTCACTGCTGCTGTCACTGCTTCCCCCTCTGGGGGGGCTAGCTGCAACTGACCTCCCCTCCGTTGGAGGCGTGGTCAGCCCTGACTCACTTTCTCTCCCCGCTGGAGGAGACGCTGGCCCTGACACATGTGACTCTTCCCCCCCACTACGCTCTGGTGGGGAAACTGGTCCTGATCCCCCGCTGCTGCTTTGGGGTTCCCCGCTGGCTCCTTGTTTCTGGTGCGTCCCCCCTGGGACCCCCCTTGCCCTGACCGTCGGCGCCCCCTTCTGGGAATCTTCTGATTCGCTGGAGAAGCTCATGGAATCTCTCGGGCCACTGTCATACTCCCCTACGCTGCCCTCGGATTCTTCCCCTTCGCTCTCCATTTCCTCTCTCCCCTGTGCTCCTGCTCCTGAGCCCCTGACACATGGTGTCCTAGTGTTGTATGTGTGTATCAACCGTAACCAAATGTCTGAAGAATTAACTGTCCTTTCTGCATATTTATAACTCTATGCATTGGTTTTGTTTCTCACGTTTTGCTTCCACAACTTACAATCCCAACACTTTTCTTTGTTCCTTTAACAAAAGAGAACGAATACAAGCCTCGCGTTGTTGAAGATGCACAATCTACAAAGATCCTTTTCTGAAGCAGCAAGATAGAGATTTCGTTGCTGATAACTAGCAGGCACTGCTGAAAACATACTTGAGAATGAAAAGGTCCTTTTAGCGGCTTATCTGCATGTTGCTTCCCTTGTGTGAGAACTGTGTGTAAGGCCTGTTCCTAGTCACGGGGGGGGGGGGGGAGGCTGTGTGTGCAGCCCGGCACCCTATGCACATTTATTCAGAAATCAGTCCCCTCGCATTCAGTGGGATTTTCTCTTAGGTGGAACTCCAGCCACGAGTCATTTTGCAAGAGACTATTGTGTATACAGGGGTGGCCAACTCCCAAGACACTGTGATCTACCTCATAGAGTTAAAAACTGGCAGTGATCTACCCTCTTTTGGGGGGTTCAGGTCAAAGTTGTTTCCTTTAAGAAGGAAAGCCCTGGTTTTGGGGGGTGCAGGCCAACACTGTTGAACTTTTTTTAGGGGAACCAAAGTTGTTGAGCTTGTTTGGGGGGAGCCAGTGATCTACCACAGACATCAAGTGATCTACCGGTAGTTCACAATCTACCTGTTGGATGTGCCTGGTGTATAACATGAAATTGTAAACACACACACACCCCGCCAGCCCTGAATCTGAATTAACCTTCATCCTCTTGAGAAGGAGAGGGTAGAAATCAGAAGCAGCATTCTTTTGCAAAGAACAGTCAAGTACCACTAACTTACTGTCAGGGAACTGCCAACGGCTCAGGGGCGAGAGGGGCAAAGCCGGATGGATTACAGAGAGCCCCCAAAGATCGTGGGAAGCAGCTTCTTCTCAGCAGAGGAGAGTAACCACGCCTCCAGTGGAGAGGAGCTTCAGGGCTCGGAGGAGGCGAGGCGGTGCCAGGACACCTTGCCCGGGCAAAGCGGGGAGGAGAGAGGTCCTCCGTTACCCAAGCCCTCCTTGCGCAGTAAGCTTCTGCACCAAGAGGGGAGATGCAGACTGGGCGTCAAGAAACTACTCTGCTGGGGAAGGTTTAAGGACCGCCCACTCATGGATTCTGCCAGTGAATGAGCCAGCCACGGGAGAGTGGCGCTCTGGACAGATAAAGTTTATTTTGGCATCAAAAGCAAGGCTTCACAGCCGAGCAGGGAGGCATTTGCCTGCTTGCTCTCAAGCAACCCCTTGGAACCATAACACTTACCAACAACAGTATGTACACGGGTGCTTCTGGGACATCTACCTGGTACTGTATGGGATATTTAGACTAAAATCAGGGTGGGGATTTCGTAATGGTCTGTGAATCGAAAAAGGAATTTTTCTCCTAGAATAATCTTGTGTTGGATACACCAATGGGTATGAGATGTATTCAGTCATGAAACCAGAGGTATGGGACGTGTTTTCTGACTACAACTCCCATCATCCCTGATGATCCCAGCCATGTTACCTGGGGCTGATTGGCACTAGAGTCCAAAAACATCTTGACAGCTACAAGTTATTCATCCCTGCATTAAATACCATCAATGTGACCTCAGAGTGCCCATCTACAGAGCGAGAGACCTGTTGTGTCTCCAAATAAGTAACTTGGACTTGCTACCTTATCAACCAGACTATTAGAGGGCAAGTGGAACTTTTTCCCATTGGAACAATTCATCCCCATGTCAGATCAAACTACTTTTTTTAAACTCCCCTTATTTTCAACAGTGGTTTGCCAAGCAGAAGGGAGTGGGGCTGCTGTTATTTTTTAAAAAAAGTTTAACGCTTCCATTGGCTTATGAAACTCATCCCATGGTTCTTTGGATCCTGGACTATGTGCTATGCTTCCTTCTTTTCCAAGATTTGGTCATTTGTGACCTCACACTAAAGAGCATTCGGATAAAATATGGCAAAATCAATCTGCTTTAAAATAACCTTCGTGGGGGTGAGGAGCTACAAAACTGTAACTAAACACTCAATCTTGAGCATCTACGTGTTTGTCAATTGATTAGAGAATTTTTGTTAATTAACATATTAATTGAATAATTAATTGTTAGCTTATTAATTGTTAAATTAATGGAGCAATTGCATACTCGTGCATTTTTCAACCCCTTCCTATAGGTGTCTTCCAACAAATAGATCTAGCTGACACATTTAGCTGATGATGATGATGATGTCGATGATTTATTATTTATACCCCACCCATCTGGCTGGGTCTCCCCAGCCACTCTGGGCAGCTCCCAACAGAATATTAAAAACACAATAAAATAGCAAACATTAAAAACTTCACTAAACAGGGCTGCCTTCAGATGTCTTCTAAAAGTCAGATAGTTGTTTATTTCCTTGACATCTGATGGGAGGGCGTTCCACAGGGCGGGCGCCACTACTGAGAAGGCCTTCTGCCTGGTTCCCTGTAACCTCACTTCTCGCAGGGAGAGAACTGCCAGAAGGTCCTCGGAGCAGGACCTCAGTGTCCAGGTCGAACGATGGGGGTGGAGACTCTCCTTCAGGTATACTGGGTGGGCCAAGGCCATTTAGGGCTTTAAAGGTCAGCACCAACACTTTGAATTATGCTCAGAAACATCCTGGGAGCCAATGAAGGTCTTTCGGGACTGGTGTTATATGGTCTCGACGGCCACTCCCAGTCACCAGTCTAGCTGCCACATTCGGGATTAGTTCAAGTTTTTGAATCACCTTCAAAGGTAGTCCCGCGTAGAGCACATTGCAGTAGTCCAAGCGGGAGATAACTAGAGCATGCACCACTTAATAATAATAATAATAATAATAATAATAATAATAATAATAATAATAATTTATTATTTATGCCCTACCCATCTGGGCGCCACTACCAAGAAGGCCCTTTGCATGTATGCATGCAGACTTTTGGAAGGGATTGATTGCTGTTTTGCAGCGCTGCATCAATTCAAGGGCTAACAAACAAAGTACCGGTATAACTCTATAAAATATAATCCTGTTGAGGAAAGTTGACCACATTCTCACTGTGGATTAAAAGCACTCTTGTTCTGCTTTACGAGTCATGACTTCTCCCAAAAGAATCCTAGGAACTGTAGCTTGTTAAGGCTCTCCTGACAGCTCTCAGCAACCTTAATTACCGTATTTTTCGCTCTATAAGACGCACCAGACCACAAGACGCACCTAATTTTTGGAGGAGGAAAACAAGAAAAAAAATATTCTGAATTTCAGAAGCCAGATCAGCAAGAGGGATCGCTGCACAGTGAAAGCAGCAATCCCTCTTGCTGTTCTGGCTTCTGGGATAGCTGTGCAGCCTGCATTCGCTCCATAAGACGCACACACATTTCCCCTTACTTTTTAGGAGGGAAAAAGTGAGTCTTATAAAGCAAAAAATACGGTAACTACAGTGGAGAAGCCGTGACTCTTGAAGGAAAATATGAGTGCTTCCCATTTCTTGGGGAGAGAATGGTCACATTCGTAGCATAGCGTATGGACAGAACCATCCTCTCCCAAACAAATGTTCGTTAAAGGCAATGTCAGCCCAGGTTGCAAAGGATATCAGGGAAATGGAGCCTGAAACTGTAGAGCATGGGTAGGCAAACTAAGGCTAGGATCCAGCCCAATCACCTTCTAAATCCAGCCTGTGGACGGTCCGGGAATCAGTGCGTTTTTACGTGAGTAGAATGTGTGTTTTTATTTAAAATGCATCTCTGGGTTATTTGTGGAGCATAGGAATTTGTTCATTTCCCCCCCAAAAAAATATAGTCTGACTCCCCACAAGATCTGAGGAAGAGTGGACCGGCCTCCTGCTGAAAAAGTTTGCTGACCCCTGCTGTAGAGTAACAGCACAAAAACTCCCTGCCCTCTTCCCAGTTTCTGTTCTGTAGGACAAAAAAGGCACAATAGAATTGCAGTGGTACCTCGGGTTACATACGCTTCAGGTAAGATATGCTTCAGGTTACAGACTCCGCTAACCCAGAAATGGTACCTCAGGTTAAGAACTTTGCTTCAGGATGAGAACAGAAATTGTGCTCCAGCGGCGCGGCGGCAGCGCAAGGCCCCATTAGCTAAAGTGGTGCTTCAGGTTAAGAACAGTTTCAGGTTAAGAACGGGCCTCCGGAACGAATTAAGTACTTAACCCGAGGTACTACTGTACAGTTGTTGGTCCAGAACTTCAAAGATGTGCACCAGCTCTGATATTCTTGGCTTCTTGGCTGTGGGGGAGCAGTAAGGTAAAGGTAAAGGGACCCCTGACCATTAGGTCCAGTCGTGGCCGACTCTGGGGTTGCGGCGCTCATCTTGCTTTATTGGCCGAGGGAGCCGGCGTACAGCTTCCGGGTCATGTGGCCAGCATGACTAAGCCGCTTCTGGTGAACCAGAGCAGCGCGCGGAAACGCCGTTTACCTTCCCGCTGGAGCGGTACCTATTTATCTACTTGCACTTTGACGTGCTTTCGAACTGCTAGGTTGGCAGGAGCAGGGACCGAGCAACCGGAGCTCACCCCGTCACGGGGATTCGAACTGCCGACCTTCTGATCGGCAAGTCCTAGTCAGTGGTTTAGACCACAGCGCCACCTGCGTCCCTTGCAGGGGAGCAGTAACTGTGCCCTATTGTACTGTCCTAAGGCAGAGGGTCTCTGTTGTCATGCTTTTGCTGCAGATGCTTCCTCTTGAGGTCTTGTGCAGAGCACAGCCTGCCCCCAAGTACTTGGCTTTTATAGTATAATGCAGTACAGTACTGTAGCACGAATCCCTATTTTGGCTTCCTGTGCTGGATGGAAATACAATTTGTGGAAAGAGAGGCATGAACAAAGCATCAGTGTTGTGTAAGAGTGGCTGAACTGCTAGTGTGATTTGCATAGTGTATGGCTTCCCTTTGGGGATGTTTTTACAATTAGGGAAGAGAGACAGAGTGGGTGAATTTGATACCTAAATGCGATAGGATATTATTGGACAAGTTTAAAACGTCTCTGCATGCTTTCAAGCCACACAGGTGTTTTTCATCTGGCGTAGGTGTTTTGTCCAAGGCAGAGCTTTAAGATATAAATTCAATATGGTTGGAAATGCAAGTCTTGTGTCTTGTTAACTTCCAGATGTGAAGGTGGCTAAATTCATTCCAGGAAATGTGGAATGAACGCAGCAGTCCCTTTCCCCTTGTCCTATTCTTACTGATTTTATACTTCATGAAATCAGCCCTCGGTGGACTCCAGGAAGTACAAAGAGAGCAGTCCAGCAGAAGTCAGAGATGCTGAAGCCTTGCTGAGATGAGTGGGATCAAGAAAGCGTTCAACCATATGCACCGTATTTTCGCTCTATAAAACGCACCAGACCACAAGACGCACCTAGTTTTTGGAGGAGGAAAACAAAACAAAAAAATATTCTGAATCTCAGAAGCCAGAAGAGCAAGAGGGATCGCTGCGGAGTGAAAGCAGCAATCCCTCTTGCTGTTCTGACTTCTGGGGTAGCTGCGCAGCCTGCATTCGCTCCATAACATGCACATTTTTAGGAGGGGGAAAGTGAGTCTTATAGAGCAAAAAATACGGTATTTCCTAAGTTTCTTCGAAGTGCTCCTGGGGCCTGGTGCAGTTGAATGAAGTGGCATTGGACGTTTCCCTAATGAAAACAATGCTTCAAAATAAGGAGCTTATGGTGTGGTGACTTACAACAACCCATTTAAGGGGAGCTGGTTCTTCTGCAACAGACTTTGGAAGGCATGCAGAATGTGTTCCAGCTGGAGCCAGAGGCTGAACAGAAGTTGGAGTGGACTGGATGCCACTGTGAACAATAGGGCCTCTTGCTGCTCTCCCTTAATTGTTTTGTTGTTCATTTATTTCCTTTGCTCTTGGTATTTGGAACCAATTACATACACAGCGATTAATTTAAACAGCATGATTAGCTGATTGGATTTGGGCAAACGTTCGAACTGCGACGTTTCTGACTGTCACTATCAATCTGATCCATTTAAGGTCGAAGTGCGCGCTCTCCGATCCCAGAGATTGTCGCTGAAAAACAAAGACTGTTGAAAAACGCACGACACTTTACTTATTGCTGCATTTTACACTGCGGCAATCTCTAACATGCCTGATGCTGAGGACACAGGGCTGAGGAGGGCATACCTATCGAGGAATCTCTAGCCTCGTGATTGCTCATCTCAAATGCACAATTCAAAGTGTTGGTGTTGACTTTTAAAGCCCTAAATGGCCTCGGACCTGTGTTCCTGAAGGAGCACCTCCATTGTCCAACCCGGACACTGAGGTCCACCTCCAGGGGCCTTCTGGCAGTTCCCTCACTGCAAGAAGCGAAGCTACAGGGAACCAGGCTGGGGAGGGGAGCTTCTCGGTGGTGGCACCCATTCTGTGGAATGCCCTTCCATCAGATGTTAAGGAGATGAGTAATTATATAACATTTAGAAAACATCTGAAGGCAGCCCTGTATAGGGAAGTTTTTAATGTTTGATGTTATACAGGGGTACCTCGGGTTACATACGCTTCAAGTTACATATGCTTCAGGTTACGGACTCCGCTAAACCAGACATAGTGCTTCAGGTTAAGAACTTTGCTTCAGGATGAGAACAGAAATCGTGCTCCAGCAGCACGGCGGCAGCAGGAGGCCCCATTATCTAAAGTGGTGCTTTAGGTTAAGAACAGTTTCAGGTTAAGTACAGACCTCTGGAACGAATTAAGTACTTAACCCGAGGTACCACTGTATTATGCTTTTATATGTGCTGGAAGCCATCCAGAGTGGCTGGGTCAACCCAGTCAGATGGGTGGCATATAAACAATAAGATGATGATGATGATGATGATGATGATGATGATGATTATCATTCCATTGATTTGAAAAGGAATAATATAAAATGTAAGCTCTCTGTCATGCGTCAGAGGATCCAACCTCCATGGCGGGATGCCAGGAACAGATAAGACAAGGAAGTTCTTACCAATTGCTTTTTATTCAATGTTCACACAGAGAGGCTTAGAAAGGCAGCCTCTTGAAGTAATGGTGTTGCTCTGAGTAAATCTCCCCTCCCCTTCTCTCCCACTTCCTCATTCGTCATCTCTTCTACGGCTGGCGCTGAGGGCCTTTTGCTTCTGAGCCCTTTGCCCTCCTATTTTTAAGGCTCGCCACGTTCTGGGGGATGGTGGGTATGGAGTGCTTTCTAGTGATAACGTGTCAGCCAGCTGCTCCAGCTCTGCCTCCTCCTCCTCTCCCATTATGTCCCAGCTTTCCCCCTCATCTTCCTCTGAGCTGTGATCTCCCTCAAACCCCTGTTGTAAATCTGAACTGCCTTTTTCTTCTCTGGGAGGGTCAGGCTGGGGAGGCGGTATCCACCATTCCTCCTCTGCCCAGACCCTGACACTCTCATGAGAACACAAGGGGCACTTCCATGCTGCAGT
Organism: Podarcis filfolensis; assembly: GCF_964270895.1. Classification (NCBI taxonomy): domain Eukaryota; kingdom Metazoa; phylum Chordata; class Lepidosauria; order Squamata; family Lacertidae; genus Podarcis; species Podarcis filfolensis. The sequence continues at coordinate 15,626,346 of NC_139614.1, forward strand.
TTTACAGTGGACTCAGTACTCCGCATGCATGCAATATTTTCGGTCAGGGACACGCCCAGCAGAAAGGAATCTCCGGAGGAAGATGAATTGGCTGCACCTGAGTCTCCCCCTCCAGAGGAGGAGGAATTAGCTGCACCCAAGTCTCCAAGAAGTAGGAGGCAGAGCAAGCGATTAGAGCAGAGGCAGGCCAGCAGGAGGCGGGGGAGGACGTGGCTTATATCTGGCCTTGGGAGTGGTCAGAAGCCAGTCGAGTCAACTGACTCTGATGGCGAAGGATGAGTTGTGGAAGCCTGGACTGCTGTAAGCCTGTTATTGAGAAATAAACCTCAGCTACTTAAACTGCCAACGTTCCGTGTCTTGTGTGGGAGAAGCGCTAAACCTGACATTTCCCCAGCATCTACACAGTGTGTCACCCACATCAAAATGCCATCCCATATGCCCCCACTAGAGGCGGTTTTAAGGTAGCACAACCAGTGTGGTCGCGCTGGGTGCTGCACTGCAGGGGGCGCCACACCAATGCCATAAGACGCATTTTCTGCTTCAAAACCCCCACCCAGAAAGTATAACTTGGGCCTACTTTAACACCGCAGCACAGACTTTGAAATGGGCTCCACGCAGTTAAGGGGTAGCATGCATCTCTCTCCTCTCCTCCTCCCTTCAGAGTTTCACTCGGGCTCCCTTTGAAGCCCCATTCTTTGCAGCTGTGGTGTATATCTCATATTTCTTTCTGCTTCCTGTGCTTTCTCTATGGAAGCCATATTTCCCCCAGGTGTCCATGCAGTTTCTCTAGTCCTTTCATCTCCCTGCTTGCTCAATCTTGGGCGAACCAAGCAGAGAGGGAACCCAGCAGATTCTGCAAAGGATGGAAAAACCAGCCTCTGCCACATAAGCATGGGGTTAATTATATTTATTGCACAAAAAGTGCATTATGTTTTACGCACTTCGGATGCTTTAGACATTGGCTTGTTGCAACTATTTCTCAGTTGGACGGAGACAATGGAAACTGGTGATTTTTTTAAAAAAGTAAGAGAATCTGCTTAATTATTAGAAGCAACAAACAAGAGCGTGATAGGTTCACCGTCAGGAGCATAACCTATCACAGATCATCATATTGTGCTTTATCTCTCTGCAGTTGTTGAGCCGGCTGCCAAAATAAGTTCCTGACAACACAGTATCTGAAGCTCTGCACCGTCCCAACTGTGGTAAAGGAAAACACGTTCCTGCTCTGTTGCTATGTACATTGGCAGGCACACGGTCTATCCAAAAAGCTGAGCTCAAAGCCCTCCAAAAACACCTGCCAGCAGACTGTTGGGAAACGTTGCTTAAACAAATATATCTGCCAACTTTCCAGTGCTATCAATTCCTCTGTGCCAAAAAACAGGCATTATTTTAAACCAGGCATGATGGATAACAGGAATTGGGCCTGGATAGGGATGAGGCACAGAATGTGATCCAAATTGTGTCTATAATCACCCTCAGAGTCACAACCATCTAAAGTACAGATGTCACAGTATATAAAAGTGAATTGGGCCCAGCTTCTTCATAGAAATAGACAGTCCTCTGGAGAGAATTGTTGGACCAGGAACAAGTTGAAGTTCTAAGTTCCCTTCTTTCACCATGGGAGAGTTGTCTTATATTTTGTACTGAGTCGTCCTAGCGGTCCTTGGATAACCCCAAAGGGGGGGGGGAGATTTATTTATGTATTTATTAAATATCTATACCACCCTTCATCCAAGAATCACAGGGTGGTTTACAATATAAAAACACAAAAATACAAACCATAGTAACCAACAAACTAAAACAAGAACACCCCCCCACACACACACAATATATAAAAGGCCATAGATTGTTTAATTAGCCAAAGACCTGTCAAGTACAGGAGTTCCCCTCTCCCTTCTGGTACCTCACCAATAAGAATTAACAAGCATCTAGTAGATTTATAGTCTTTTTATTACAGTATCATGTTGTGAGCCCAGGCCAGTATCTCTCTGCAAGGATAGCAGTTGCTCACTCTGTGTGATGGCCTGGGAGTCTGATTCAGAAGCTGAACCTGAGGAGTCCCAGCCTGCACAGGAGTCCCCGCCTCCAGGGCCGGCTGAGCCGGGGCAGGGGCTTGAATCTGAAGGGTCCTCACCTGTGCCGGATCCTCAGGAGCAGACACCAGATGTATCCACTCTGGCTCCGGAGGTGATTGAGGGCCCATTGCCTGCAGGTGCTCCTCTCCCAGCCCTGTCAAGGGAAGGTGAAGCTGCTCCTGGGTCCAACAGCCCTCCAGCCTCTCCTGAGCTGCAGAGGCTCAGGGCAGAGAGGCGGAGGGAACTAGGTTCTCTTAGGAGGAGTGCTCGCCTTAAGGCCAGGAGAGGCGGGTCACCTGTGGGCCGGGACCGCCCTTGGCCTCAGAGGAAATAAAGGCCAGTCAGCCCAGTCCCAGGTTGCAGGAGCAACGTCGTTGGAAACCTGTTTCTGCCAGCACCCAGACCTGTTCTTCCAGAGTTCCCGACCACGCCTGGCTTCTCGCTTTGGACCCCGCTTCACCCTTCGTGGAGAGTCTCCAGACCCTTGACCCAGGACTGAACTCTGACCATGCCTCACAGTAACCTCCCCCCGGGACCAGCACACTCTGACTCCCCCCCCCCACTTCCGCAGCAGGAAGCACACCAACGAGGTGACCCTCTTTCTCTGCATCTCTTTTATTCTTTGACACGCTCGGACCTCCAGGTTTGGGGGGAGGGAGAGGTTCCCCCCCACTCTCGATTGATGTATTGCCCAGCTACTCCCTCCCTTCTGGTTGCTTAGCTACTATCTCATATCTGGGTAACTCCTCTCTCAACTGTGCAGCTTCTGTCTCTGCCTGTCTCTCTGCTTCTGGAAACGCTGAGAATGGGTGGTGGTGGTTAATATCCCCCCTCCTCTTATGAACTAAGCTGCTCTGCCTGCTGCTGCATTCCCCAGACTTCGTCGTCATAGTATTCCCCGACAAGGCCTGAGAGAAGGGGGATATTTTTGCCTGGTACCTAAAGACAGATAAGGAAGGAGCCAAGCGAGCCTCCCTGGGGAGAGCATTCCATAAGCAGGGAGGCACCACAGAAAAGACCTGTTCTCTTGTCCCCACCCTCTGGACCTCTCACAGAGGAGAAACACAAATAAGGACCTCCGATGATGATCACAGAGTCTGGGTTGGTTCACACGGGGAGACACGGTCCTTGAGGTATTGCAGTCCTGAGGCTGCATACAAGATTAGGAGCTAGACTGGGATGGGGAACCTGTGGCCTGCCAGATGTTGCTGGACTCCCACCAGCCCCAGCCAACAAAGCTAATAGTCAGAGATAGTGGGAACTACTGTCCAATAACATCTCGAAAGCCACAAGTTTCTCACCCCATCCCTGTTGCAAGACAGTTAGGGAACATTACTCTTCCATGCGATCTAAAATCAAAGATGCACATTTTATGCCATCAGCATAAAGTTCTTTAAACTCTGCCTATGGGGGCGGAGGTCCGTATAGTTAAAGCTATGGTTTTCCCAGTAGTGATGTATGGAAGTGAGAGCTGGACCATAAAGAAGGCTGATCGCCGAAGAATTGATGCTTTTGAATTATGGTGCTGGAGGAGACTCTTGAGAGTCCCATGGACTGCAAGAAGATCAAACCTATCCATTCTGAAGGAAATCAGCCCTGAGTGCTCACTGGAAGGACAGATCCTGAAGCTGAGGCTCCAATACTTTGGCCACCTCATGAGAAGAGAAGACTCCCTGGAAAAGACCCTGATGTTGGGAAAGATGGAGGGCACAAGGAGAAGGGAACGACAGAGGACGAGATGGTTGGACAGTGTTCTCGAAGCTACCAACATGAGTCTGACTAAACTGCGGGAGGCAGTGAAAGACAGGAGTGCCTGCCGTGCTCTGGTCAATGTGGTCACGAAGAGTCGGACACGACTAAGCGACTAAACAACAACAACAGTTCCTGGAAGAAATCTAGTTTTCCTAATCAGCATCTACAATGAAGGACACACACATATATTTTCAAAAATACAACTACTATCGCAACAAAATTGGGGCATAGTATCTTAAAATACAAATTTAACAAAGCAACACAGGGTTGCGGGTTGTTTTATTATTGTGCAAGGAAGATTCTCAGTATCTTGGTCCCTCAGCCCATCTTTTAAAAGGATATGATTCAAGAACACAAAGAACACTCTGAACTGACTGAAAAATGCGACACCTTGGGTTTATTCTTGACATTTGAAGTTAAACAGATGTTTAGGAAAACAGATGTTTGCTGAGTTAGGTTATGTGGTGGTATTTGGAGACAAGGTGAACTGGGATCTAATAACGTGCTGCAGAATTTGTAAGGGCAAGGTGCCCATGACAAAAATAAACAGAAAAAGTCAGCATGGTTTTGTTTTGCTTATTTGAACTGACTCATTGGATATTGCTTCAGTGAGGCTGAAAAGTTTAATGGATGCACCTAGAAAGACTCGCAAATGACAGTCTCTGTATTCTATGCTTGGAACAAAGTTCCTTGCGCAACGACATACATGTAAATTACATCATCGTCGTTTTGGAAAACAGATTGGGAGGAAACAAAAAAAAAAACAAAGAGAGGTTTTTGGGTCTTCCCCCACCCACCCAACCTAAACTTGTGTTATTCCATTTACCACATCTGTAACCTGCATGTCTGGTTTAGAGCTTGGCTTGAATCTGTATCTTGCCTGGGTTGGTCCATGCCTTCCTGTAAAATCTATCTATGGCTCTGATGGTTTATTCTGCCTGCAGCAGAACCAACTGAGCGGAAGGAGCACGTGCATGGGGGCAAGTCTATCTTGATTGCCAGCCTGATGGACAGGAGAAAATCCACATTAACCTCATTCCTTGAAGAAGGAAAATCTGATCTTAGTATCCTGACACCTGACTTTGCATTCCCCCCCCCATGTGGTTAGCCAATAGTGGAAAACGTATTCCACACACCCTCCCCCCATTTTTCAGTTTCCTTCCTCCCATCCTTCAGCAGTTTTGAGTATATGTACCATTATTTGTAATTTAATAAAGTTTTTAAATGGGTTATTATTTACCAGCTACGGTACATAACATGAAGATGAATTGAGCTCCGTGCACAGAATGTGAAAAAACAACATGTGGCTTTTTGCAAGTATGTGATTTCATCTGGAAACGTTTAGTTCCATCCCATCCTGTCCAACAAAAATCAATAGGTTTGTTGCCTCTTGACTTCAGAATAAATCTCCAGATAACCTAAAGGCTCCCCCGTTCTAGCCACAGTTCCATGCTCCAGCACGAATGTAACATTATGCATAATAAGGAATCATTTGATACCTCTTCCGCCCTTTTTTGAGGGGTGAAATTGCACAGGTCAAGCCATGGCAGCATTCTTGAATCATTTTCATGGTCTCAAATAGTCTTCAGCACAAATCTGGGCAACACTTCCTTCAAGATCATCACACCATGGAACCATAGAAGCAATAGGAACAAAACCAACAGAAGGAATCTCGTTGACCTGAACAGAATAGAACCTGGGTAGCCAAAGTGGTGCCCTCTAGATGTTGTGGACTACAATTCCCATCATCTCTCACCATTGGCTCTGCGCTCTAGGGCTGATGGGAACAGCAGTCCACGACATCCAAGGACACCACATTGGCTAAGGCAAATCTTTAAAAATGTAGTATAAACACTGACAACTGGGAAACACTGGCCTACGAGCGATCCAGTTGGAGAACAGCCTTTACCAAAGGTGTCATGGGCTTTGAAGACACTCGAACACAGGACACAAGGGAGAAACGTGCTAAGAGGAAGGCACGCTTTGCAAATCCACACCGTGATCAACTCCCGCCCAGAAACCAATGTCCCCGCTGTAGAAGGACGTGTGGATCCAGAATTGGCCTCCACAGTCACTTACGGACTCATTGTTAAAACTGTGTTTATGGAAGACAATCTTACTGAGCTAGGAGTGATCGCCAAAGATCCCAGCTTAGAATGTGATCCTGGTGGTGCTGAATCCACGTTTTTCATATGAAAGACATTACGAACACAACGTGATGAAAGGAAGCCGCTTGTTTTGCTTAACAAAGTGGGTATTGTTCCCTGTGGTATATAATAATAATAATAATTTATTTATACCCCACCCATCTGGCTGGGTTTCCCCAGCCACTCTGGGCGGCTTCCAACACAATATTAAAATACAATAATCTATTAAACATTAAAAGCTTCCCTAAACACGGCTGCCTGTTCCAACAAAGCATACAATGTCCCCCAGCGGGTCAGTGATATGCAGAAGAGAGAGAGAGAAATACTTTAAACGGGATAAGTGAGTTAGCATGAAGAAGGCACATGCAACAGACTGCAATCCAATATGTGCTTCACTGACAATAAGTCTCACTGAATTCAGTAGGACTTCTGAGTAGACATGCATTAGATGTTACAGTGCAATCCTACACAGGTCACCCTGGACTCATTCGGGAGGAAGGATGGGATATAAATTGAATGAATGAATAAACAGACTACTCGGAAGTAAGTCCTACTGAGTCCCTCTGGTGTGGCCTTCTGCCTCCTGCTGGACCTCAACTCCCATAATCCCTAACCATTGGTCATGTTGACTGGTAGTCATTGGAATTAAGAGTCCCGTAGCATTTGGTTTCGTCTGCTGTGCACCAAATGAATGTCCTAGCTCCACTGATATTTATTTATATGTGTGACGCTGTGGGTTAAAGCACTGAGCCTAGGGCTTGCCGATCGAAAGGTCGGCGGTTCGAATCCCCACGACAAGGTGAGCTCCCGTTTCTCAGTCCCAGCTCCTGCCAACCTAGCAGTTCGAAAGCATGTCAAAGTGCAAGTAGATAAATAGGTACTGCTCTGGCAGGAAGGTAAACGGCGTTTCCGTGCGCTGCTCTGGTTTGCCAGAAGCGGCTTAGTCATGCTGGCCACATGTCCTGGAAGCTGTACGCCGGCTCCCTCGGCCAATAAAGCGAGATGAGTGCCACAACCCCAGAGTCGGTCACGACTGGACCTAATGGTCAGGGGTCCCTTTACCTTTACCTTTACATATTTATAGTCTGTTGCCCAAAGATGATGATGATGATGCCACCCATCTGTCTGGGTTACCCCAGTCACTTTGGGCAGCTCCAAACAAAATATTAAAAACACAATAAAACATCAACCATTAAAAGCTTCCCTGAACAGAGCTGCCTGCAGATGTCTTCTAAAAGTCAAATAGTTCTTTATCTGTTGGACATCTGATGTTCCACGGGGAGGGTGAACAATGAGACAGCAAACAACATTTTAAAACATTAAGTGCAATAAGATAACGTAACATTTAAAAAACAACTTGAAAGAGAGCAAAAGCCAGAAATAAAACATATTAGCAGTGTGATCCTATACACATTTATGTCAGCAGCAACAGTAAGACCAGCAATAAAAGTAGAATCTGTTATATTCTAGGGATGACAAAAAGGATGTTTAGTTGTTACCCAGAAGCACTGAAGGTGAGTTCCTGAAATGAAGAAGGAGGCCCATCATAGGTGGTTAACAAAAACTCCCCTCCACCCTAGCCAACATTGTCTCAGTGCTTGGAATTATGGGAGTTCAGAAGCATCTGAAAGTTCTCCAGGTGTTGTTGGACTATAACTCCCATCAGCCCGAGCCAGCTTGACCAATGACTAGGTATGATGGGAATTGAAATCCAGTAGCATTTGGGGTCTACGGGTTCCCCATCCCTGATATACTTTGAGGTATATGTTTGATATATATTTGTGGCATAGCCCTATTAACACCCGCGGAAGTACATTTTAAAATCTACCTAGAAATAAGCTCCTTTGAGTTCGATGGGGCTTAATCCTGGGTAAGTGGTGCAGTCTAAGACTGTAATCTTAAAAGGGAGTAATTTTCAAGTACAGTGGTACTTCGGGTTACATACGCTTCAGGTTACAGACTCTGCTAACCCAGAAATAGTGCTTCAGGTTAAGAACTTTGCTTCAGGATGAGAACAGAAATCGTGCTCCGGTGGCATGGCAGCAGCAGGAGGCCCCATTAGCTAAAGCGGTGCTTCAGGTTAAGAACATATTTAGGTTAACAACGGACCTCCAGAATGAATTAAGTACTTAACCAGAGGTACCACTGTATAGTCATACCTCATGTTGCAAACGCTGCAGGTTACATCTTTTCAGGTGGCGTCCCACGGCGACCCGAAAGTACTGGAAAGGGTTACTTCTGGGTGTCACCGCTCGCGCATGTGCAGGCACTCAAAATGACGTCGCGCATGCGCAGAAGCGGCGAATTGCGACCCATGCATACGCAGATGCAGGTTGCGTTCCTTTCAAGTTGCGAATGGGGCTCCGGAACGGATCCCGTTCACAACCAGAGGTACCACTGTAAGCATGTTTTGGATTTATTTATTTATTTTAGTCCCGCTGACGTGTGCAGAGGAGGGCAGCCAAGATGATCAAGGCATTTTGGCATCACCAAGATTACTGGCAGTGTTTGTAAAGGTGCTGTTACTAAAGAAAAATCATTTTGACACCCATTGTACTAAGGCCAACATGAACAAGCCTGAAGTCCAAAGGTCTTGGTGTGCTAATCTGTGGGTACTTTATCTTGTGTGATATGCACTCCTTTGGGCTGATAGGAAGGCTGCAATATCTCTGTGGGGCTACTGAGTGGCCTTGCTTTTATAGAACTGGCTGGCTGACTGCATAGAAACTCATAGTGTTTACATTTCTTGTCTTAGAAAGCTGCGATATGACCTGTTAATGAACTGTGATTAATTTTCTTTGATTGAAACATGCCAAAGCACACGTGTGTGTGTTTACACACACAAAATCACACATGTACTCTCAGTAACCAACTCTGGAGATCTCTCTAAAAGGAGATCTCCATTTCAGTCTGATGACCCTATCCCTTAAACCAGGGGTCAGCAACTTTTTTCAGCCATGGGCTGGTCCACCGTCTCTCAGACCATGTGGCCGGTTGGACTATTTGGGGGGGGGGGCAGAAATGAACAAATTCCTATGCCCCAGAGATGCATTTTAAATAAAAGGACACATTCTACTCATGTAAAAACACACTGATTCCCAGACCGTCTGCGGGCCGGATTGAGAAGGCGATTGGGCCGCATCCGGCCCCCAGGCCTTAGGATGCCTATCCCTGCCTTAAACAGAAGATAAATTAGTTATCTCCTGCCTGTATGCAAGTCTTTCTACTGATGGCCAGTATTCATAATTATTTCTGGATTGGTTGTTTCTTTGTGTTTAATGATTCCTCGTGAAATTGTCTTTTGACAGGGAACACATAGCTAGCTAGCCTTTTGAAATACTGTAGCTCCTATAAAAATTTGATGACTGAAGGTCAGGGGTTATGGGAGTTTTGTTCAACCACATATGGATGGAACTGGGTTGAGTATCCCATCCATAGATATTTTGCTCAGACTAAGTGGTTGTTTTGACAGGGATTGAGGATTAGGAAATGACTGCAGACAAATGTACCGTATTAAAAGGTAAGTTTTGGTCTGTGGGAACTTTTCATAGGCTGAAGAAAAGGAAAATTCTGCAGCTGCTGGACAATTTACATAGATATTTAGATGGACGTTAATAGTTATGCCACAATATACTTTCTTACCATCATCATCATCAACAAATAATCTCCATCGATGTATATCTCATGTGCTCCTTGGTTTACTAATTTGGATGAAATGCAGAGATCACTTGTCTTTCTTTAAAGGGCACACAGAGTCACACATTGAAGGGGCGGCCAAACCTCTGGGAAATCACAGGGCACAGATAGCCTTGCCGCCACAGATGCCACTTCTCTAGGCTCATCAAGAGCATTTTTGGGCCAGGACAGCGATTACTTTATTGAAGCAATCCGTGTGCGACTAGGTAGCAAAGAACACTATGTACTTAAGCAAAAAAACCAATCCCCCAATCTCATTTTTCCATAAACACGACTGGGCAACAGAGACATAACTCTTTTTAATGCTGTCTCGATGACTTCATTTGCTAAACATTCCAAAGCTCACCAGAGATCATGTGATTCACTCTGCTTCACTCAATCTGGAAACTGATCTGTCCTTTTGATTCGGTAACAGCGGAAAGGTCATTTATCAAACCTCCATCTATGGAGGCACAACAGCCCTGAAGGCAGGTTTTGTTCTCTTCCTTATAATCCTCTCCCTCTTTGCTATCCTCTCCTCTCCAGTCACTGTATATTTGCAAACAAATACCTACATTCATATGCTTCAGCAGCAAGTCCGATGATATGAATACTCTTTCTCTATATGAATATATTAATCTGTATGATACTGATTCAGACGATGGTTCCATCTGGCTCATTATGGTCTATGCCAGAGGTCACCAACCTTTTATGGGCCCGGGGGCACATCAGAAAGTGTAAGAAACCACCAGCCATGTGAACTACAAAATTTCACACAGGGGGGAAACTGGTGATGTTCACAACCCAGCAACTCCTGCAAACAAGCAAAACACCTATACATACCACAGACAAAAAAAGCAGGTAATATATGCCCCTCAAAGGCAACTCTCACAATAAAAAGCCCCCCAAACCAGTGGTGTAGCATGGGTTGCCAGTGCCCAGGGCAGCATGGAGGGGTAGGTGGGAGGGAGGGAGACAGACTGAGTATGTATGCACATTCAGCTGCCTAATGTCACCCAGGAGATTGCAGCCACAAAGATAAGATAAGAAGAGTTGTTCCATTGTCTGGAGAGGTCACTTCCTGGTTCGCACAGAGAAGCCATTTTCAACAGAGGCCAGCGACGGAAGTGCACAGCTGTATTGAGGCAGCACCGGGTGTCAACATTTTGTGCCCCTAACCATTTTGCGCTGGGGCAACCGCCCCTGTGCCCCCTCCCTGCAAAGCCACTGCCCAAAACTCAACTCTACAGAAAGAAATTGAAAAGTTTGGAGAGGCAGCAGCCATTGGTCAGAACCAAGCAGATGATCTGAGAGCCAGCTGAATGCCACAAGCACCATGTTGAGCACTCCAGGCAGCAACTCCCTAGGTCATGGGTCGGCAAACTAAGGCCTGTGGGCCGGATCAGGCCCAATTGCCTTCTGGATCCGGCCCATGGACAGTCTGGGAATCGCCGTGTGGATCGTCAGCGCACACGTTCTTTCGCTCTCCCTCCCTCTCCCTCACTCGGCGGCCGCAGTACCTCTTCCCTCCCTCCCTCCTGGCTTCTCCCCGCCCTGCCTAGAGGAGGAAGAGGGCTGGGCTTTGTTGGTGTCAGCAGCAGCAGCGCTCGAGTAGCTGCCATTTTAAGCAGCCCCTCTCCAGAGCCCTTTCGCGCGCTGCTAATCATCCCTCCGCCACCAGCCCCTGCCGCCGGGGCTCATGGTGCTCTTGTATCATTTCCCCCCTCCCAAAAAAATATAGTCCGGCCCCCCACAAGGTCTGAGGGACAGTCGCCCCCTGCTGAAAAAGTTTGCTGACCCCTGCCCTAGGTTGTCCAGACAAACTCTCCTTAAGCTCATCTGGTGGACTGAGCAAACATGTTGTAGAGAGAAGTGAGGGCCAGATGGGGCTCATCAGCCTGGGAAGGTAGCCCATCTAGGAGAAGGAAAACTCTGATCCTAAACCTCCACGGCCTTGAGGAATATCTTCAGGAGAGGAAAGACCTAAGGAGTAAACCCTTCACAAACCCAAAGTCAAGTCCCTAAGATGGTTGGATGGCGCCTTGTAGGCCTCCTTCTGGCAACTCCTTCAGGTGGTGGCAAATGTTTTGCTCTGCTTTCCTTTGGACCACCTCAGTGAATCTGGTAATGGTGGTGTCTTGTCTGGGCATTTCAGGACCTCCATGCACACTGCCCAGGCTTGCACCCTGGAGAGGTCACTTCTGTGCTGCTAACACATCAACAAAAAAAACCAACTCAGGAGGTGGCAGCTATGAGTTCCGGGTCTCTGCAGCCACAGCAAATGCTGTGATTCTTCAGCACTTTGACTTCACCTCCAGAGGCGCACTCCATTGTCCCTTGAGACAGGCAGATCATAGAATCATATGCATGTAGACTTGTGGCAGAATTGTGTAGGAGAGGGCAAAGTCTGCCCTCATGTTTCATTCAGATCATGGATGCCCAAGACAAGCACCTGAAAAGGGCTTGTATGCGCTAAGGATAGAAATTGTGCCATATTTAGCCACATGCTTGTCTACAGGACAAAATGAAGGTGGTATTAAGAAGGATGCACTGTACTCACTTCTTTGTAAAAAATAATAATGTTTTAAAAACAACAACAGTCATGGCCCACATCGCCTCAATCCACAATGCATTTTAAATGGGACATGGGCCATTTGATTTGATAAATGCACAGTGCAGTTCTTAAAACATTCTTCCCTTTGGGCCTCCTCTAGACTGCAAGAGAGTAATAACTTCTTGAGCTTCAAAACAACTTGTGCTGGGAGTTGAATTGGGTCTGGGCCCAAGAGCAGCTCCAAGTCAAACAAGCCCACCAAATGCCCAATGTACCTTTTCCTGCGGTTTTAAAAGTTGGCCCACTTTATCGTAGCTCACTTCCTCTTTCCATGCTCTCCGCTCTGAAGTCAGAAGAGGAAAGAGCAGGGCATCAAACACTTGGCAGATCTGTACAAAACAATCATACTGTTGCTAAGGCTTGGGATCTCATAAGCCCAGAAGAAGTGATCCACTTTTGGAATAGTTTGCCCACTCAGTCACTTAGATCTGGGGAACAGGCATTTCTGAATGGGCAACATAATGGTCATTTCACACTTGAAAGAAATTGTTTCTTTTGAGTGGCGGCACCTATACTTTGAAACTCCCTGCTCATTCATAATGCCACAGATGCTGTTTGGGTTTTGGAGCCTGTCCCATCACCTCCTGATAGATAGATAGATAGATAGATAGATAGATAGATAGATTTATTGCGGCCATTGGCCCATATCGAAAACAATACATCAAAATTTATCCATAAACAATACAATTTAAACGCTTCCAAATTAAAACACCCATATAAAACCAATTTTACTTCAGTTAAGTAAACACTATACACAATAAGCTCCCTCTATGTAAACTGCAATTCAAATCCATCAGATTTTGGGGGGTATGCGTCTTAGTTCTGGCACTTATTGATGGTACTTAAGTTTAGCTAAGCTGTCAGAGTCATACAGTGATCCATTTCTCCTCTTTTGAAATAAAACATTAATCAGGTATCTAGCGACTGCAAGGGATCTACTTGTATCTTCGTCATTTAATAAGTATATTATTTGGGCTTCCTGAGGTCTATCAGCAATTCTCGATAAATATGGGGCCAGAAACTTGGACCGTGAAGCCGAATATAATGGACAACAGAAGATTATATGGTATAACGATTCTATAGATCCACTTTTACAGTCACAGAGGAGTGAGATCTGTCCTTTGGAGAGTCTGTTACCCAACACGTTTGATGGGAAAGCATTGAATCTAGCCTTTATAAAGGCATACCTGTGCGTCACCACAGATAAGGTAGTTAAATAAGATGGAAGTTTCGTTGGTGGTGTTAAGCCAAGGTTTATCGGCGAACAGGTGCCACCACCTGTCGCAATGTTAAATTGTAAATCCATCTCCTCTAATTTGTGGGTTATAATTCTCTTGGCAGAAATTAAATCCAAACATCACCTCCTGGCAAATAGAAGGGGAAGAAATTAAGGCAGTGAGAGATTTTACTTTCTTGGGCTCCATGATCCCTGCAGATGGTGACAGCAGCCACGAAATTAAAAGACGCCTGCTTCTTGGGAGAAAAGCAATGACAAACCTAGACAGCATATTAAAAAGCAGAGACATCACCTTGCCAACAAAGGTCCATATAGTTAAAGCTATGGTTTTCCCAGTAGTGATGTATGGAAGTGAGAGCTGGACCATAAAGAAGGCTGATTGCCGAAGAATTGATGCTTTTGAATTATGGTGCTGGAGGAGACTCTTGAGAGTCCCATGGACTGCAAGAAGATCAAACCTATCCATTCTGATGGAAATCAGCCCTGAGTGCTCACTGGAAGGACAGATCCTGAAGCTGAGGCTCCAATACTTTGGCCACCTCATGAGAAGAGAAGACTCCCTGGAAAAGCCTCTGATGTTGGGAAAGATGGAGGGCACAAGGAGAAGGGGACGACAGAGGACGAGATGGTTGGACAGTGTTCTCGAAGCTACCAGCATGAGTTTGACCAAGCTGCGGGAGGCAGTGGAAGACAGGAGTGCCTGGCGTGCTCTGGTCCATGGGGTCATGAAGAGTCAGACACGACTAAACAACTAAACAACAACAAAAACAAAAACCTTTTGGTTGCAGCAGGCCTACCGAGGCATGTGATTTTGACAGGCGATTTTAGCAAGTTTAAAGGTTTTAAAATTTTATTTTGTATTTTAAAATGTTTGACGTAACTTCGTTTTAAAGTTTGCTTTTTTAAAATTGGTATTTTAAAATGAATATTTTGGACAACCTGTTTTAGACAACCCTCAGAGGTCTTCTGTTCTACTAAGGGGTGTGTACATTTTGTTAAATAAATACGTAAATAACTCAAATAAACAGAAAGTGAAAAGAGTACCAGTGAGGCACGTGCCACAAATGATAGAAAAGAAGAGAAACAGCTGGAAGAGATTTTTGCAGACCAAACACAACCAGTCACCTGGGGAAGCAACTCTGTGAGTGGCCAGCAGCACTTGTTTCTAATCTCCAGTTGTTAAAAAAACAAAAAATGAAAAAACTAAAAAACTGCTCCAAATTTGCCTGAATTCAGAACAAGAATTCTAAGTAAATGCCTGCCAGTCTGAACCTGGTCTCTTCTATTGCAAAATTGCCAGTATTATCAGAAATCAGTAACCAAGGTTACTTATAACTACATAATGCTTCCCTCTCCCTCCCCACCTCTGAAAGAAGAAGAAGAAGAAATGGGGGTGTGGGAAACTAAGGGTTATTTTACCAATACTGGAAGAAAATATACTTAAAACTTCAGTCAGTCATAATACTTCTTCTGGGTACCAAAGTTCACAGTTTTCCTTGAGGTTCTTCTAGCTGAATTATTTTCCTTTATGGCATCAAGTTATTTAAAGGACAGAAAACACATTTGAGTAGGAAAAGATGCGGGTGGCGCTATGGGTTAAACCAGAGAGCCTAGGGCTTGCTGATCAGAAGGTCAGCGGTTCAAATCCCTGCGACGGGGTGAGCTCCCGTTGCTCGGTCCCTGCTCCTGCCAACCTAGCAGCTCGAAAGCACGTCAAAGTGCAAGTAAATAAATAGGTACCGCTCCGGCGGGAAGGTAGACAGCATTTCCATGTGCTGCTCTGGTTCACCAGAAGTGGCTTAGTCATGCTGGCCACATGACCCGGAAGCTGTACGCTGGCTCCCTTGGCCAATAAAGTGAGATGAGCGCGCAACCCCAGAGTTGGTCACGACTGGACCTAATGGTCAGGGGTCCCTTTACCTTTAGGTAAGGGAAGTGTACTGAAGAAGGAAGGGAAAGTAGAAGGAGGGAATGATGGACTTGAAACAAAGACATTTAGGGTTCAGATCGTCTCATAGCTGCAGCCTTTGGAAGAATTCCAGATCACCATCCATCCAAGTGAAATTTACATACCATATTGCAGTTTTAAAGTATAAAATCCAATGCTGCCCAGTGCCAAGTTGGTCTGCCATAAAACCTCAATAGTCCACAATTTGATTATGCAGGACAGCATCCACCTAGGATGTATTATCAAGACCTGGGTGGATGACCTGGGCCTGGGAGAAACTGATGTCTATCAAAGTTCTTCCTGCAGCACCAACTTAAGTTCCGTTATTGAGGGGAGAGTTTTGAGCATGATGGCTTCATCATCTCCTATCCCAAAAGTTGCCAACCTTTGAATTCCACGGCCACCATTGGGTTTTTCAATGAATGCTGTAGGTGTCACCCCTTCTG
Source organism: Podarcis filfolensis (assembly GCF_964270895.1). Classification (NCBI taxonomy): domain Eukaryota; kingdom Metazoa; phylum Chordata; class Lepidosauria; order Squamata; family Lacertidae; genus Podarcis; species Podarcis filfolensis. The sequence continues at coordinate 15,642,240 of NC_139614.1, forward strand.
GTTACATCTTTGCCTCCCCTCAGTGGATCAGTGCCACCCTCCCTAGATACAGAAAGAAAGAACGTGTGCACGAAAACACCTCACTTTCCCCAAGGAATCTGTGTGAAAGTTGCATCTAGTAGAATTAATCTGAACCTTGATGTTATGTACTGAGTTGAATAGGATCCAAAATGCAGCAGTCTGATTGGTCCTAGAACAATAGGATTCAGAATGCAGCAGTCTGATTGGTCCTAGAACAATAGGACCCAGAATGCAGCAGTCTGATTGGTCCACAGGAGCCACCCAATCCAGCTCCAGATGGAAGTGAATCTGCAACCTGATTGGCCTACAGGAGAATCCCGGAATTAGCCAATCACGTGCAGCCCATTGTGTAAATAATGTATATAAAGCAGATACTTTGAGGGGACTTTCATTCCTCCTCACCACTATGAGCTGAATAAAGAGCATGAAATCCACTCTCGACTCCGAGTATATTTCACTTGAAAATCACATAGAGCTGAAAGAGGAAGTAGGAAAGAGGGCCACACTTGCAACTTCCTCTTTGTTATGTACTGAGTTGAATAGGATCCAAAATGCAGCAGTCTGATTGGTCCTAGAACAATGCAGCAGTATGATTGGTCTGCAGGAGCCACCCGATCCAGCTCCAGATGGAAGTGAGTCCACAACCTGATTGGATTACAGGAGAATTCCAGAATTAGCAATCACGTGCAGCCCATTGTGTAAATAATGTATATAAAGTAGATACTTTGGGGAAACTTTCATTCCTCCTCACCACTATGAGCTGAATAAAGAGCATGAAATCCACTCTCAACTCTGAGTATATTTCACTCTTCCAGCTTTGTGTACTTTTCAGTGGAGGGAAGAAAAAATAACCACCCTCATCACCTCATGACCAAGGGGACAGTAAGTGTAGGGGCTCAAGACACAGGACCTTTCTAAATCCCTACATTAAAAGGCTAGATGCTTTTTGTTTAATGTTCAGTTCATGGCTATGTGTAATTCTGGCTGGGCTTTTTCAGTGTACTGCTGATATGCTAAGTGGCATTATGAGTTGTGTTTTTCCTTTCTTTCCCCAAAGTGCCTGAAGATGGATTTACATTACGTGTCAGACTCTAAAGGCATCCTTGGAACACTTACATATTTTTCTTGGTGTAAATAATTGGAGTAGCGTCAATTGTGTCAGCGATCTGTTTACCCAGGATACAACAAACACTGCAGGGGAACCATAACTGTCACATTACTAAGGTGCATTAATAAAATGACGTGAGTGTGTGCGCTAAGTTTGTATGCTGTGGTTCAAAGTTGTATTTGTGTCTTTTAAAAAAATGTTTGCCAGCCTTTGCAAAGCTTAGGCTCAGCCAGGAGGGCTGTGTGGCTTCTAGTTGAGAATCAGCTTTGGGGAACGCAAACAAGGGCAAAGCAAATGTATGTTGACAATAAGACAAATGCGGAGAGGAAATAAATAAATGTGTCAACGTGTTGCTAAAATAATGAAAAGAAATTATAAAATGCTTCTTAGTCAACATCTACAATCAGTCATGGGTGAACGCTTAGCAGTGTGACACAGTGGTTAGTGTCAGACTAGAACCATGGGACAGGAGACATGGGCTCAAATCCTGACTCAGTCATGAAGTGCACTGGGTGATCTTGGGCCAGTCACTCTCTATCAGCCAATAATAATAATAATAAATAATAATAATAATAATGATGATGATGATGATGATGATGATGTATTATTTATACCCCGCCCATCTGGCTGGGCTTTCCCAGCCACTCTGGGCAGCTTCCAACAAAATATTAAAATACTGTAATACATCAAACATTAAAAGCTTCCCTAAACAGAGCTGCCTTCAGATGTCTTCTAAAAGTCTGGTAGTCGTTTTTCTCTTTGACATCTGGTGGGAGGGCGTTCCACAGGGTGGGTACCACTACCGAGAAGGCCCTCTGCCTGGTTCCCTGTAACTTGGCTTCTCACAATGAGGGAACTGCCAGAAGGCCCTCGGTGCTGGACCTCCGGGTAGAACGATGGGGGTGGAGACGCTCCTTCAGATATACTGGACCGAGGCCGTTTAGGGATTTAAAGGTCAGCACCAACACTTTGAATTGTGCTCGAAAACGTACTGGGAGCCAGTGTAGGCCTTTCAAGACCGGTGTTATATGGTCTCGGTGGCCACTCCCAGTCACCAGTCTGGCTGCCGCGTTCTGGATTAGTTGTAGTTTCCGGGTCACCTTCAAAGGTAGCCCCACACAGAGCTCATTGCAGTAGTCCAAGATAACCAGAGCATGCACTACTCTGGCAAGGCAGTCCGCAGGCAGATAGGGTCTCAGCCTACGTACCAGATGGAGCTGGTAAACAGCCTAAACTACAACACAGGCTTGTTGTGAGGATAAAATGGAGAGGAAGGAAACTATGTACACCGCCATCTTGAACTCTTTGGAGGAAGTAATAATAAGTAAAGGGTTGTATCCAACTATGGCACCACAGTTCAAGAAGGACACTGACAAACTGGAACGTGTCCAGAGGAGGGCAACCAAAATGGTCAAAGGCCTGGAAACGATGCCTTATGAGGAACGGCTAAGGGAGCTGGGCATGTTTAGCCTGGAGAAGAGGAGGTTAAGGGGTGATATGATAGCCATGTTCAAATATATAAAAGGATGTCACATAGAGGAGGGAGAAAGGTTGTTTTCTGCTGCTCCAGAGAAGCGGACACGGAGCAATGGATCCAAACTACAAGAAAGAAGATTCCACCTAAACATTAGGAAGAACTTCCTGACAGTAAGAGCTGTTCGACAGTGGAATTTGCTGCCAAGGAGTGTGGTGGAGTCTCCTTCTTTGGAGGTCTTTAAGCAGAGGCTTGACAACCATATGTCAGGAGTGCTCTGATGGTGTTTCCTGCTTGGCAGGGGGTTGGACTCGATGGCCCTTGTGGTCTCTTCTAACTCTATGATTCTATGACTCTATGTTTTCCTCTGAGTAGACTCACTGAAATGAATAAACCTCAGGTTAGTCTTGCTCATTAATTCCAAATCTGAGCAAGGCTAGCATTGAGTACAACCCAAATAAAGAACTATTAAGCAGAGAAATAACTTTCTTTTTGAGTAGAGGTCTTGTCCCAGTGAAGAGAAGGAAGGCAGCGAGATAGTGAGAGAGATAAAGCTGTATATTGACAATAAGTAAAGTGGGCAGGGAGGAATTTGAAGAATGCAATTATAAAAACATTAAGACTACCTGTAGAAATGCTTTTAGATGCTTCAGAAGCAAGAAATAAACCAGGGAGGTGGCCTGACAATGAGACAAAGGTTCTGAAAGGTTATCTGAAGGAGAAGGGGGATACTTCAGAGAAGTTAAAACACATTCCTTACACTGATCATGACTATGGGGAAATGCTGGCCAGATACCTGAGACTTGGCAAATGTTATGTTTCTTAAGAGTGCAGAAGAAATGGTAGGAATGTAAAAGTGCCCCCTGCCCCCCATATATATGGGTCTGGGGCAAATATGAAAATTTAAGAAACTGTCATGGGTACCGCAAAATAACCATTTCACTGAGGAGAAAACGGTGGTGCTCATAAACACCCCCCAATTAGGCAAAACACCTTCTAAAGCAAATGAAACATGGAGGAGAAAAGGTAAAAAGGTAAAAGTAAAGGACCCCTGGATGGTTAAGTCCAGTGAAAGGCAACCATGGGGTTGCAGCGCTCATCTAGCTTTCAGGCCAAGGGAGTCGGCGTTTGTCCACAGACAGCGTTCCGGGTCATACAGCCAGCATGACTAAACCACTTCTGGCACAACAGGACACTGTGATGGAAACCAGAGCACATGGAAATGCCATTTACCTTCCCGCCACAGCGGTACCTATTTATCTACTTGCACTGGCATGATTTCAAACTGCTAGGTTGCCAGGAGCTAGGACAGAGTAACAGGAGCTCACCTTGTCGTGGGGGTTCGAACCGCTGACTTTCTGATCGGCAAGCCCAAGAGGCTCAGTGGTTTAGACCACAGCACCACCTGCATCCCTTTACCAAACAACAAATAAATATTGAATGGGGAAGGGGAAGGGACAAGGGTGGTGTCTGAGGGTGCCATTTTGGAGATCCCAGCATTAAGGAGAAGCATAACAAAGTGTACAGCCTGATTAGGTCAATAGCACCCTAATGCAGGGCCCTAGGCATGTCCAACACATAGCTGTCAACTTTTCCCTTTTCTTGCGAGGAATCCTATTCGGAATAAGGGAATTTCCCTTAAAAAAGGGAAAAGTTGACATCTATAGTCCAACCAAGAGACACATTTTGTAAAATATTTTATGCAAGGAAAGAAAAAGTGTGTGTGTGTGTGTGTGTAGAAATTCATCACAAGCTGTTCAGCCTTACTGTGTACAAAAACCACCAGTGTGACAGATGAAGATGAATAACGCAAAAATAGAAAACCCTGAATACTGCCATTTTTAAAAGATGTAATTTAAGCCTAGGCCTTCGTATTATTTGGATGTGAATGAACTGAACTCTGTCATTCAGAGATGTAAGATGAAATTGCACTTTTAAAAAAAAGATATGAAAGAACTGGAAGGTGGGGAATTAATATTCATGTGCTCATAGACCCTAATGACAAACGATGCCTCAGATGTAGATTGAAAATTGACTTCCATTTGCTTATGATGGGTTTTGTATTTTAGGATATTGGAAAAAGGAACGAGAGAAAGGCAGGCCCTGAAATATCTGTTATTAGACGTGCTTGCGGTAATTGGAATATGTATCCATTTTCTTTACTTGTCTCTTACCAGTTTTGTGAATGACTCATAAATCACAGATGCTGAATCCAGCCGGTACTTGGGGGATTCGCAACCAACCAGCTGAAACACATAACAGTGTAAAAAGTAAAGTTCAGACTGTTTCAAAGTATCTTCATTGCTGACAGCAGCCTAACGTTGCACTATGTATGCAGTAACATTGCAGAAAGAAAGACATATCGGGTTATGGAAAGGGCAGGACAGATATTAAAATCATAGAATTGTAGAGTTGGAAGGGATCCCAAGGATCGTGTAGACAGGGGCGAACGAAGGCGCCGTGACACCCGGGGCGGCAAACCGCTATGTACGGCACATGTGCGACGGCGTTACGTACAGCGCCGCACATGCGCTGTACATAGAGGTTTGCTGCTGGCACTGGGATCCTCTGCTTGCAGCTGTAGCTGTGAATGGAGGATCTTCCACATGCGGCTGCGGCGGCACGATGGCTGCTCGCGCCGCCGCGAGTCCCTGTGAGGTGCCTTCTTATCACCCCCCAGACATGGCACCCGGGGCACACTGCCCCCCTGCCCCCTTGTTGCGACGCCATTGCATGTAGTCCAACCCCCTGTGATGCAGCCAATTCATTTTAAGCACCCAATCCATTTTAAGGGTCCATATGAGTGCTGTGCAGGCCGCCCATCTGCGGCCACATTGTTCTTTCTTTTATCAGATCAAAATGATCAGACAACAGCAAAAGTTTCTAGGTTTATTGAGGGTGCAATGAGATTAAGGGCCACTACCTGAACGATAATCTTGGTCATTTGATTGTCCTTTTTACCCATTGTTGTCTTTTTAATTGTATATATTGCTTGTTTTATGTTGCTATGGCTGTTGGCTAATGCGAATAAAGTTTATCTATCTATCGTGTGTGTGTGTGTGTGTGTGTGTGTGTGTGTGTATAAAATAGGCTGTGAGAGCCAACTTATTTTATCATTTCAGGGTGGTCAAGAGTGGTGTATGTCTGCTTCGTCTCCTTTCAACTGTTCTTCTACACCAGGGTTTACCAAACTTGGGTCTCCAGCTGTTTTTAAACTACAACTCCCATAATCACTGACAACTGGTCCTGGTAGCTAGGGGTGATGGGAGTTGTAGTCAACAACAGGTGGAGACCCAAGTTTGGGAAATCCCGTTGTACACTCTAAACCTTTCCCAGTGGCCAGTGCTTCCAGAATCTCTGTTTTGGGGCAGGATTCAACCACATACCAGCAAATTCAGGTTGCGCAAACCAGCTCCCCCCAAAGATTGGATTTTCTGGGATAAGGAAAGCGGTGGGGAGATGTGATATAACACTGTATGCAAAATCTCCTCTGAGAGAAACAGCACACCACCCAGACCCATTACTCCCAGTTGCAGTTGCTATATCAATTGCAGACTTTGGAGCCTTACTATAACCATTCACAGCTCAGACCACCTCATGGTTCCCCCCTCTTAATTTCCACATCAAAAAAATTCTGAGTGGATTTTTATTGAAAAATCCCCACATGGAAACAGGATGGAATGGACTTTAGTCCCAATCCTTGGCCTAAAAGAAGAAGAAGAAGAGTTTGGATTTGATATCCCGCCTTTCACTCCCTTTAAGGAGTCTCAAAGCGGCTAACATTCTCCTTTCCATCCTCCCCCCCCAACAAACACTCTGTGAGGTGAGTGGGGCTGAGAGACTTCAAAGAAGTGTGACTGGCCCAAGGTCACCCAGCAGCTGCATGTGGAGGAGCGGAGACGCGAACCCGGTTCCCCAGATTACGAGACTACCGCTCTTAACCACTACACCACACTGGCTCTCAGGATTTCATCATTCATTCCATCCCCCACTGAAGCTCAATTCATTGTTGCCCATCCCAAGAATATATTGGGACCCCCTTAAGCTCAATCCCACCCACCTGCCATGAAAGAATCCAACAAGAAATAATGAAAAACAGATATAGGAGATTGCACCCTCCTCCTGTAGATTCTCACTAATGCAGATTTATTAGTATTTCTTCACACATGTAATTTGCGGCTATTTATTGAGCATTTTGGCAGCAGTTGCTCTTGTTTCTGGAGTGACTCTTTGTTTCTTCAACAGCATGTTTAATCTTTTAAGGATCATTGGATTAGATGTTTCCGGAACCATGAAAAAAAGAAATCGCCGTGTTATCTGCTAACTCCGCAGTCAAGAATTTGCACTTTGTGAGTTTATTGCATGCTGACAGAATATCTGTTCTTGTTTACCTATTATTTAAGTGAAAAAGTCAGGAAACATTCTAAAATCATATTCACTGGCACCTTTTGGAATTGGACAGCTGGCACTGCTGATGTAATGATTTTCTTTAAAATAGGAGAAAATATAACTATAACACGCCTACCTCCAAAACTCACACTTTCTGTGTAATTTAGGCAACTCTCCATTTCCCCGTATATTACAGCTTTGGCTTATGCATGGTTGCAGAGTTTTGTTATTAAGTTCTTAATTCAGCCATTATTTTCCACCACTCCACAATGCAAATAAAATGGCATCAGTGAATACATTGTAGGTTCTATCCAGCTGCTCTGCCGTCCCTTCCAATTTCACCCTCCATGTGGGCTTTGTGTCATTTAGGGAGTCCATTATTGGTCTCCTCAAAATTCTCTCATTTTCTCTCCCTCCTCTTTCTACCACTAGCAATAATCACCGCAGGTGAGAATGATCCTGACCACCCTTGGGGGTAATGAGCAAAAGGTAAGCACTTTTACATGCCATGGGTTTCAGTAGGAGAGAATGCTCATTAAATCTGTTGAATTCAAAATTACTCTTAGTTCAGAACGTCAGGCAAGAAGCGACATGTCAGAAATGTATGAAATTCTGCACTGTGTGGGGAAAGTAGACAGAAAGTAGTATTTATTCCTCTCTCATATAGCACTAGAAGAAAGCATTTCTTCACAGAGAGCAGAGTTTAACTATGGAATTCACTTCCCCAAGAGGCAGTAATGGCCACCAACTTTCATGGAGGACCACACAGATTTGTGGAGGAAAAACTATAAATTGCTCTTAAAGAAAAAGCAATTTACAGTGGTACCTCGGGTTACATACGCTTCAGGTTACATATGCTTCAGGTTACAGACTCTGCTAACCCAATTTGGTTATAATCAGTGATTTTTTTCTGGGGTTATGTAGGGGTATGCGTACCCCTAAACATTTTGTGAAACTAATGGGAGAAGAAACTAAAATAAATAAATAATTAACACGGTGAATCGTCAGTTCCATTGCTACCCTCAATGGCAGCCTCATTTCCTGTCACGGTGTTTCCTGAGTCTCAGACTGAAGCGGGCGTTTAATGTGTGAAGTAGGAGTTGGAATCTAGCATGGCGATTGGTCAGTTTCATTGTTACCACCTCCGATGGTGGCTTCATTTCCTTTCCCAGTGATTGTCTTGAGTCAAAATGAGAGTACAGTGGTACCTCAGGTTAAGTACTTAATTCGTTCCGGAGGTCTGTTCTTAACCTGAAACTGTTCTTAACCTGAAGCACCCCTTTAGCTAATGGGGCCTCCTGCTGCCGCCGCACCGCCAGAGCACAATTTCTGTTCTTATCCTGAAGCAAAGTTCTTAACTGAAGCACTATTTCTGGGTTAGCGGAGTCTGTAACCTGAAGCGTATGTAACCTGAAGCGTATGTAACCCGAGGTACCACTGTACCCCTAAACATTTTTTTAAGAAAAAAGTGCTGGTTATAAGGCTTACGTTGGATTTTTGTAATTGAAAACTAATAAAAATTATTGCAAAAAGAGAGAGAGAATGAGTGTGACTTAACCGTTAAAAGGGTTGAATTGACCTGCATTCAGGTCCATTCTCAGCCAGGAAGCTCACTGGCAGAGCAATCTTATACATGTTTACTCAGAAGGAAGTGGGTCTTCTTCCTAGCTTAGGTGTGTTTAGGTTTGTAGCCTGGGTAACCTTGGGCCCAATCACTCTTACACAGTCTAACCTCCCTCACAGATTTGTTGTTTTGTAAAATATGAAAACAAATCCATCACTTTTAAAACCTACATAACTGGGCATATTTAAAATAAAGTCGGCTCAAGTGTCCTCCCTCCCTCCCTCTTCTCTCTTTTGCAAATGCAAAGTAAAAAAAGCAGGAAAACCTGGTAACTCCTCTGAGGAAGATTTTAAAGAACCATTAGAGCCTTAAATCACTTCAACTAGTTGGAAGAAAGTTTAAATTTCTAAATAGTAAAAGAGAAAGAAAACTATTCCAGGATCTTTTGAGTATCTTCCTGATTGCAAGGGAAAATCTATGAGCGCTTAGCAGCAATTTAAATTTGCATTTTCAGTTATCCCTGCTGAGGCCATCTAAGATGAAACAGTAGGTTTAAATGTAATTTACTGCAGGAACTACTCAAGACTGCTCTAGCTACACACACAGAACTTGCAATTATTTTTATGAATACTCCTTTGCCAATTGCCAATTTAATTTTTTTTTTTTAGCGGGGGGAGGGGGACCTAACTGCTTGAAACCTTATTCCCAGTCAGCATATAAGAATAAGATGCCATGTGTTGAAAAAAGTACATATCTGACAGTTTTGCCCCCTGTAAGGCAGATGAAAAGAAAAGCACAAAATCTTGTGAGGTAAACACTTTTTTTTTTCCTTCAGGAAAGACAGATGCTAGCACAGTTTTTCTGCCCCCACCACTTCTCACACAGAGAAGTTAACTCTGTGTTGGAAAAATATTGTGTGAAAGCAGCCTTGAAGGTTTTGCACGAAGTCTGTAATAGTGTGGGACACCAGGGATTTCTTCTCAAGACCCTTAAAAAACAAGGGAGGACAGGGAGTGGGATGGGCTATATGAGATTCTGGTGCAGAATTCGGGCTTTGTAGGCAAAACATGCCAGGTTCAATCCTGGGCAGACCTGGGAAAGAATCCAGTCACGGTAGACCACACTGTGCAACATGGACGAAAGGTCTGATCTGCTTCAAAGTAGGTTCCTGGTTTCCTGTTTAAGAAAAGGCCTTGGGCAGAATTAAAAAGAATAGATAGGACAGGTAGGATTATTGGCAAACACCCAAAGAATTTGTAGGGTGGGTGTGCTGAATCTGTAGTTCAAACCTATGCATGTTTATCCAGATGCAAGTTCAACTTACTACCAGCCAGGTGTGTTTAGGATTATAGCAATGGCAGACCCTCCAAGTGTCCCTATTTTCCAAAGACGGTCCAAGTTTTACAGAAGCCATCCCAGTTTTCGATTTAATCCTGGAATGTCCCACTTTTCCTTAGGATGTCCCAATTTTCATTGGAAAAATGTTGGTGGGTATGGAGTTATGCAAGCCCCCTGAGCCAAGGAGGTAAGTAACTATACAGCCTTTAGAAGACATCTGAAGGCAGCCCTGTATAGCAAAGTTTTAAAAAGTTTAATGTTTTATTATGTTTTTATGTACGTTGGCAGCTACCCAGAGTGAAAGGGGGAACCCAGTCAGATGGGTAGGGTAGTAATAATAATAATAATAATAATAATAATAATAATAATAGTAACGGAATAGGACACAGAGCCTAGGGCTTGCCGATAGGAAGGTCAGTGGTTCAAATCCCTGTGACAGGGTGAGCTCCCGTTGCTCTGTCCCAGTTCCTGCCAGCCTAGCAGTTTGAAAGACTGTCAAAGTGCAAGTAGATAAATATGTACTGCTCCAGCGGGAAGGTAAACGGCGTTTCTGTGCGCTGCTCTGGTTCGCCAGAAGCGGCTTAGTCATGCTGGCCACATGACCCAGAAGCTGCACGCTGGCTCCCTTGGCCAGTAAAGCGAGATGAGCACCACAACCCCAGAGTTGGCCACGACTGGACCTAATGGTCAGGGGTCCCTTTACCTTTACCTTTACTATCCTTAACATCCCCACAGGCAGACTCCCACATTAAAACCTGCCCCTTCATGTTTGTTTAGCTACAATCCCCCCCCCCCAACCAATTGAAGGAAACATTTGGAGAGATTAAAAAGCAGAACTAGAAACTGAAGAAAAGTTTGTCACCAAGGTCCACACTTCTGCGGGTTCTTAGCTAGGGATTCTGCCATGAATTCTGAAATATGCTGACTACTGTCAACTTCCATGCACAGCTGTTTATACAGACCTCCATGGTTTTGTTTGGATAAGAGGCATTTGACCAAAGAAACCCCACCCCTGCCCTTTCGACAAGGCTGTTGATATAGCTCGCTCTTTCACTGCCTGCAGGAAGTCATGGGCAATGATGCATTATAATGTTCACCATTTTGCGTCCTGCGATGAACCATAAATATTCAAGGCGCAAAACATCAAGTCCAACATGAGCAACACTTTGGGATGGGAGATCTTTACCACACCTGCACTGCACGCACATGTTTCCTCTGCTTTCCATCCTATCAGATACACATTATGAAATAGAATAAAATGTGAATTATCTAGCACCAATAAGAGATCAGAGCAGGACTGCAGGATCTGATGCCCTCTGTTGCTAGACTACAATTCATGCAAACCCTGCCCATTAGTTATGCTGGCCAGAGTTAAAGAGGATTGAAGTCTATCAACATCAGGAGGTTTCCCATTTCTAGAACAGATGCACACCTGGCAGGGCAAAATCTGTTCCACTTTTTGTCCTAGAATGAGTACCTATAGCATGTGATGGAGAAAATAACATGGTGTACCTGACACAGTGCCAGACATTTTGCTGATGAATGATGCCCAAATTTTGCCCCCTTCACAGAGAATGGGACTCATTTGCACTCCCACAATACGTGTGTTCATATTTTTCCATCTATATATTTCATGGGTTGTTGGGGTTTTTTAAACTTACCATTGCCCATCACATGCTTCTATATTTACATGAATAATTCTACCTTAAGACCAAGCCTGACATCACTCAGAAGCATGCCAGGTTTATTTTTAATTAATAGTTGTCATTGGCGGAGGGTGGGGGGAGGCATGGCAAACATTTTTAATTAGGATTACAAAGTGCAGAAAGGGAAATATTACCTCTTCTCCCTACAGACAAAATCCGAATGAAAATTTAGCTCCCTTAAATAATAATAATAAAACCCTCCTATTTACCTTCAAAAAAGGACTAATCATTATATGGGGAGGGCAATTTTCACTGGGATTGTGGTTGGGGAGAGAATGTTCTTCTTCCCCTCCCCATGTGCTGTAATCTAAATAAAAATCCCCACCTCCCCCACGCCTTCTATCATTTTCAAAAAAGGGGAGGTGGACCTGATGTGCTTATTAATGGTGTGTTTAGTACAGGGCTGGATTAAGACCTTTAGAGGCCAATATATATCTAATTCAAAACTTAAACAAGAATAAAACGTAAAATGAAATTTTACTTTTCGAAATGAAACGAAACCTACAGTAAGATGAAAAATAATGTTTATTTTTGTAAACTTCCACTTTACTTATATTTTTGGGGGGGAGGGAATCCTGCTTTTTCTAACTGCAGTTCTATCAGAGCCTCAAAACTAATCTTACGCAACACATCTACTTCTAAACTTAGTGGATATAAGGCAGCCAGCTGGCCTTGTTGCGTAGTTGTTCCATTGTGATTTTTAATATATTTCAACTGAGAAAATGAACGCTCAGCCGAGCAATTTGGGACCACAAGTGTTAAAAATCCAGCAATGGGAAATTTCTGTGGCGCCCTCCTTCCCTTGATGCCTTAAACATGTGCTTATTTTGCTTAATGGTTAATCTAGCCCTGGTTTAGCATCATGACTAGTTTGTCTCTTAGCAATTGTTCCTAAGTTAACAAATAATGTTTTCTTTTTTTAAAAAAACCAGCTTTGAATCTGCACTGCACAAAATACTTCCAAAAGCTTCCTGTTCCCCACTTTCGCATTGTTCTTGTCCTTAGGCCTCTCCTTTCAGAGACGCAGCACTCAGTGGGCTGCCGCTTCTGCACAGTTGCCGACAGGGACAGGGCCTTGCAGCTTGTGATATCCAGTGACATTCTCCCAGAGCTCATTTGCCTGGCTTCTCTGAACTCTCCACTCTTCAAACCTCTGCAGGCACATCTTCTGCAGATAAAGGTAAAGGATCCCTGACAGTTACGTCCAGTCACGAACGACTCTGGGGTTGCAGCGCTCATCTTGCTTTACTGGCCGAGGGAGCCGGCGTACAGCTTCCGGGTCATGTGGCCAGCATGACTAAGCCGCTTCTGGCGAACCAGAGCAGCGCACGGAAACGCCATTTACCTTCCTGCCAGAGCAGTACCTATCTATCTACTTGCACTTCATGCTATCGAACTGCTAGGTTGGCAGGAGCTGGGAGAGAGAAGAAGAAGAAGAAGAGTTTGGATTTGATATCCCGCTTTATCACTACCCAAAGGAGTCTCAAAGCGGCTAACATTCTCCTTTCCTTTCCTCCCCCACAACAAACACTCTATGAGGTGAGTGGGGCTGAGAGACTTCAGAGAAGTGTGACTGGCCCAAGGTCACCCAGCAGCTGCATGTGGAGGAGCGGAGACGCGAACCCGGTTCACCAGATTACGAGACTACCGCTCTTAACCACTACACCACACTGGCTCACCCCATTGCGGGCATTTGAACCGCCAACCTTCCAATCAGCAAGCCCAAGGCTCAGTGGTTTACACCACAGCGCCACCTGCACCCGGCCTTCTTCTGCAGATAAGACTACATAAATATACACCTGGCACAAGCATGCATGCAAAGCAAGCATGCAAAGTAGGTGCCCAAACTCCAGAACAACCCACACCAACCCCATATCCCCTCTTTTCTTTGAGGAGCACAACAGCTCTCTTCCAAAAGGAAATGATACTAGTTGTGAGTCTCAGTCAAAAAACCCCCGTTTTCCAGCCACATTTGCTCACACTGCATATTGTTTCCCTCCAGCTTTGGGTTCTGGCCAGACTCTAAAACCCGTGCATTTCTGTCTTGATGTCTACAGTTAACTTGCATTTCTTCATTATCCTTTTGCCAGCTGGTGATATTAAAATATACCATGTCATAAGGGACTGTATCAATTACATGAGCATTAAAAAAGAAAAATCAAAGGCAAGAGCAGAGGCAGTTTTTCTCCTTTAAAAAATGAGCAAGTGCTTCTTATAAAATATTACGCTTCGCGCCCCCCTCCAAATCGTAGCTTTTTCAGATGACATATGCTGAGTAAGAGTATTCCCCACAAGCTGTGCATGCTTATTGCCTGAATGTTATTTCAACGTATGGTCTGTAAAAAACAGGGGCAGCAGGTAAGGGCTGTTCCACAAGTTAGGTGGCAGGTGAACATGAACACATAATGTCTGAATGAAACCTGAATGTCTATATATACATGAAAGCCGTGTCCCAAGAGCTGCCATTGGCTACAGTTCCCTAAAATATACGTGTTTCACAGAGACTAAGCCTCTCGTTTGATAGGTAAGGGTATTCCATGGGAATGATGGGTTGAGACAAAGAGCTGTTATAAGGGGGAAAAACCTGCTCCTTTTCCCTTATGGGGTCCCCAAAAGCTCATATAGAGTCCTTTTTCAGGTTCTCTATCGGTAGGAGAAAATAACAGAGGCAAACCAAAGAATATTGAGAAGCAAAGCAGCTAGTAAGTCTGATCTTTATTAAAGCTGTTGCAACAGGGTGCTCCCCTCACACGCAGGAGGCAGGAAGAGGACCCCAAACCATGTGCGCAAGCCCTTATATAGACTTTTGAACTGCCCACCCTGGAGCCCAGTATATCACAGAAGGGGTGTAGCTCAAGACCACCCCCCAATACATCATACATCAGAGAAGCGGCAGACTACAACAGAAATCTGAGTGCGTTGATTTTCTCCTGTTTTTCTCCTGTTCACCCACAATTTAACACCTGACCCTTGGCTGTGCTGGCTGGAGCTGATGGGAGTTGTATTCCAACAGCATCTGAGGCCTCCAAAGTTGATTACCCGTGTAATAAGCTGTTGGCGAGACATTCATATGTACTGTGAAGTCTGATATCTTTCTTTTCCATCACACGACAATCCATAAATGCCTCACTGATGTCAGCAATGGCAGGGGCCATAGACTAAGAAGAGATCATGACGTACTGTATACAATTCTATCATTCCAATAAGAGACAGATACATAGGCTTCAGTTGTGTATCATTAGGATACCATGATTTTCCTTGAGGTGGAGCAGCTAACCCAGAATGAGGATAGCTTGGATAGCTCAGCTGGGGAGAGCGTGGTGCTGGTGACGCCAAGGTTGCAGGTTCGAATCCTATACTAGCAGATCCTCAGGGTCCCTTTGAGATCTACAGATGAAGTAGCAGCATTGGAGATGGGAGTGAGATTTGGTTCAGTTTGCATTCTAATGTGCAGCTACATAATTTGCACTTAAACAAGGGGAAAGCAAAATGAAGCCTACCCTTTAGAATTGACATTTCTCCAAACTGCATGCAAAAATTTGTATACTAAGAGAAATCCCCATATCACCCCCCATCACTGCGTCCTAAGAATGGGCTGGGGTGTTTTCTCCCCATAAATCAGGGCTGGTGCTGCATTATTATTTTTTAAAGTGCAGATTTGTAATCTGTGCCAAGCAACTGCTGAAGGCAGCTGTCTCTCTCACACTTAATGACTGACCTGGCTGTGCTTCAAACTACATGCAGTCATAAAGCATTTGTGTACAGGATATTGTGTTCATTTTCACTAAGCTCATGATGAACCCCATAAAGGTGAGGGGGAGGGAAAAATCTCCCTTGCTCCAAGACTGGGGCCTTACAATTATCTGAACTCTGTGTGTGTGTGTGTGTGTGTGTAAGAGAGAGAGAGAGAGAGAGAGGGAGAGAGAGAGAGTTGAGAAAAAAGAATACAGTATTCAGGATTGAGGCTGGGAGTGGGGGAAATGATATTTAATATGCTGCATTCTCCCTCAATTGAAAAGCATTTTGAAACATGGAAACAATAGTAGAATTGTTGCCGTCAACAATACTGGTCAAGGCTTCAGTGATACTCATACAAATCATGAACAATGCATTCATCAAGTTGGAAAACTGAGGCTTTGTGTGATTGAAAAGAGTGCTTTTGAAAAGTAATTGAACAAATGTACTTCTTCCCTTCCCTTTTACAGTGCATTCCTCGGGGGTTAGCAAAATGGCAAAAGGCTACATACTTTATCGTGCATCAGCAATTTTTTGCATGTGCAGCGCTACAGAAATGAAACTATAGCTTTGTTTCACAAGGAGTTTCCTCAGCCCACAGAGTAATAAAGCAATTCTTCAAGCCAACAAAGATGGAGTATTTTAACCAAAGGACATTCCTCGGAGATGAGGCTCGCTGCTGATTAGAAAAGGCCCATTCTGCAATTAAAATGGTGCCGCCAATTTACAACTTGAAATATTTGGAATGGTATCACAGAAGGCTCAGAGCAGCTGTCAAGGAAAGATGGTATTTTCTCATAAAGGCGTCCTTCAGAATATGAGCTACCCTTCCAGTTTTGCCTAGTAGGAGATATCTTAAATGATCCTTAATCGTCAATATAAATCAGAAAAAATCATAACAGAACAGACAGTCCAGGGTTAGTTGAACTTGTGCAAAGCAGCAATTATTTGCTCAACAACCTCTCTAATGCACTTGTATCAGGGTTTTTTACTTCTTCATGAGTTCATGCCACATAACAATAATGGATTTTTAAAAGTGCTTGCTCTTCTGTTTCGGAAACAGATTTATCATTCTGTGTTTTAAATGGATGAGGAAAACCTACTGTAAACTAAAAAGTTTAACTCCACCAGAAAATATTCTTGATCGAACATAGATGTAATAGGAGAGACCTATTGGGAATGTCTCACTGTGGCCATAGTTCATTAGTTTAATGGCAGTGGCCTAGGCAAGCAGAAAGGCACCTCTGTTTTACAAGGTATGCTCCCCCCGCAGACACTCCAAGTGTCCCTATTTTCTAGGGACAGTCCCAGATTTACAGCAGCCATCCCTAGTTTCTGACTTGATCCCATAATGTCCCGCTTTTCCTTAGGACGTCTCTATTTTCATCAGAGAAATGTTGGAGTGTATGATAGGACATCCCTATTTTTGTCAGAGAAATGTTGGAGGGTATGGAGTTATGTGACCCCCCCCCACCCCCAACCAAGGAAATAAGTAACTATACAACCTTCAGAAGGCAGCCCTGTAGAGGGAAGTTTTTTTAATGTTTAATGTTTTATTATGTTTTTATATATGTCAGAAGCCACCCAGAGTGGCTGCAGCAACCCAGTCAGATGGGCGGGGTGCTGTTGCTGTTGCTGCTGCTGTTGTTGTTAATGTCCCTATTTCCATCGGAGAAATGTTGGAGGGTATGTGGGAGGGAATAATTCCACAAATTATTCCCTCCCACTACAACAGTGCTGGCTGGGGGTGGGGGAGGGCAGTGAGCACACTTGAAATTTTGAGAACGTGTTGTGAGCACCAGTCACAAAATGGCTGCTGTGGGGGTATCGCATGGAACAACATTGCTATTGTAGAGTTGTTACTTAACCACAAAATGTCTGCCACATCCAAAAGAGAAAAAGAGAGAGAGAGAGAGAGAGAGAGAGAGAGGACCACAAGATGCTGTGTGCACGCCTTTTCATCTGCCGCCCCATCAATGGGAAAAAGAGCATCTACATCAGCCAATGCTTCCCTTGCTGACAGAAGCTCTTTGCACCTTCTCTGTTCAGAACAGGAGGAACAGAAGATGCTCAATCCTGGTATACGGTGAAATGTGGAGATACCTACAGGGGCATGTTCAGGAGGGTCTGAGCTGCTGCAAACAGGAACTAAGCAGAACAAGCAAATGGTCTCTCATGTATCTTGGATTTTTGATGACATATTTACCAAGTCCTTTCATAGGAGGTACTGGTGGGAGCACTGGTATCCATGAGACCACTTTGGTGTTGTCTGCACTACAGATTCCCCGCCCCCGCCGCCCCATCCCATGCCATTCTGGAGGGTCTCCCAAACTTGAGTTGCATTTCAGAGGACACAGTTAAGCAGAAGGGGATGAGAAAGCCCCATTGCCCAGACAGAGTTTTGCTTGCACTTCTTTGGATTCAGCTCATTGTACAGACCCAACAATCAAAGTTCAGAATCAGAAGAGTTCCAGAGTGTTGTAAACAAAATCTGCCCTTCTTCCCTTATGGGGTATCCAAGGGCCTATATAGAGTCCTTAAGTGGGTTCCCTACATCACAGAAGGGGTGTAACCCAAGACTACCACCCCCACAAACATCATACCTACATCACAGAAAAGGTGGTCTACAACAGAAATTTGAGTGATGTTCATTCAAAAAAATTGTTTTTCCTGTCCACCAGGTTCTCTGATAATGCCTTATCTGATTGCCTTTCCTGGTAGTTTGGCCATTCCTTTGAAATGGTGATTACCCAATTCCTGAGACAATGGGAAGGTTCCCTCACCCCCTTCCTCCTTGCAGAGAAAACATTTGGTCAGTTTGGGAGTCAAAATGGTTTCAGGACGGTCTTCCTGTGCTGCTCCATATATGTGTCTACAAGCTAATTAAGGCGTAGTATGCCTTTCCATTTTATAGTATTTTATTGTTATAGTAGTGTTTTAGCGATTGCTTTTTTTTCTCCTTACGGCACAAGCTGTTATTTATGTGTTGTTTTTACCTGTATGGGCCTATGGCCGTAATAAATGATATTCTATTCCATATATGTGGTCCACATATCTATGTACGTGCTTGGTTGGTACATTTATGAACATTTATGATATATGTTGTTGTTGTTGTTTAGTCATTTAGTCGTGTCTGACTCTTCATGACCCCATGGACCAGAGCACGCCAGGCACTCCTGTCTTCCACTGCCTCCCGCATTATGATATATATAAGACCTTATTTTTTTTATTACAAGAGCATAGTGTTTCACCACCCCAAAATACAAGTGGTTGTGCAGCCAACTATGCCTTTAATGCTACGCAGCCAATAACTGTGACTGTGGGGTCCAGGAATGGTGGGATCATCATGAGAATCTCTGGGCATAGTTCGGGACTTGCAGTGAATGTTAGATGGAAAATCCACTTGCAAGCCTATCAGTGTAATCAGTCGCTGAGTATAACGAAGTACCAAATAACCTTCCTGGGATTGCAGCCAATGGAACAAATTTTCTCTGGACAAAAAAATTTTTTTTCCTTCCAGTAGCACCTTAAAGACCAACTAAGTTAGTTCTTGGTATGAGCTTTCGTGTGCATGCACACTTCTTCAGATACACACGAAAGCTCATACCAAGAACTAACTTAGTTGGTCTTTAAGGTGCTACTGGAAGGAAAAAAATTTTTTTTGTTTTGACTATGGCAGACCAACACG
Organism: Podarcis filfolensis; assembly: GCF_964270895.1. Lineage (NCBI taxonomy): Eukaryota > Metazoa > Chordata > Lepidosauria > Squamata > Lacertidae > Podarcis > Podarcis filfolensis. Next base: position 15,661,263 of record NC_139614.1, read on the forward strand.
GCTACCTATCTGTAACTGAAATTTTCTCTGGGTCGGCAAACGAGAGTCATTTAGCAAAAGGGAAGAAGAGAGCAGGTGAAGGAAAGGGAGGTCTGGTTTTGTGGCTGTTTTGCACTGCAACTGCGAGTGTGAAAAATCTGGAATATCCCATTTGCACTCTGCTGGGTTGTACGAACAATGATCTCATCGCCACCCAGCTGCCTCACTTCAGCCCATTACTTGGAGCAAATTGCATGCTGCTTCAACATTTGACCTTGGAAGCATTTTTAAGAGGTAGGAATGAAAATCCATTAGATCTGAAAAATGTGGGGGGAATTATTTTTAAGAGGGTTTGAAGAAAATAAAAATAAAAAAACAGTATAGGAAATAGCCTGCTAAAACAGCACAAATACTTTCTAACCACCCAGTGGTAATAAACAATCATTAGGAAGTCAGGTAGAATTTGAAGCATGTTTATAGAAGATCAACGTTCAAGTTCTTAAACCTTTAATGAATCGAAATCACCGATGTTAGACTTCAATAGATTTGTGCCCTCACAAGTGGGGGGCATAAAACCAAAGTGGAGATCCCAGCAGAAAAGATGGGTGGGATTCTGCTTATGATATAGGCTGTTCTTGGGCCTTGGCACCAGCTTCTACTTTGAGCCCCCCCCCCAAAATGGGCTACGGAAGGTATGCCGAACCTCTAGAATAGCGTGAGCGGTAGTGAGGGAGGCTGCAGGCGGAAAGGGACAAAACTGATTCTGTAGCCCACGTGCTGCAAGTTTATTTGTTTTTCAAAATAACTACAGTGGTACCTCAGGTTACATACACTTCAGGTTACAGACTCCGTTAACTCAGAAAAAGTACCTCGGGTTAAGAACTTTGCTTAATGGGGGGTGCAGGGGCAGGGGGCTGCCCCAGGTTCCATCATGGAGGGGGGTGTCAAAAAGGAACAATTACTGCCCAACTAGGGCGGTTCATAAAAAAGAGCCAGTGTGGTGTAGTGGTTAAGAGCGGTAGTCTCGTAATCTGGGGAACCGGGTTCGCGTCTCCGCTCCTCCACATGCAGCTGCTGGATGACCTTGGGCCAGTCACACTTCTCTGAAGTCTCTCAGCCCCACTCACCTCTCAGAGTGTTTGTTGTGGGGGAGGAAGGGAAAGGAGATTGTTAGCCGCTTTGAGACTCCTGAAGGGGAGTGAAAGGCAGGATATCAAATCCAAACTCTTCTTCTTCTTCTTCTTCTTCTTTGAAAATGCCTGCTCCAAAGGTCTTATCTTACTACACTAGGGATTAGATAGCTATACAGTGGTACCTCAGGTTACATACACTTCAGGTTACATACGCTTCAGGTTACAGACTCCGCTAACCCAGAAAAAGTACCTCGGGTTAAGAACTTTGCTTCAGGATGGGAACAGAAATTATGCTCCGGCAGTGCGGCGGCAGCAGGAGGCCCCATTAGCTAAAGTGGTGCTTCAGGTTAAGAACAGTTTCAGGTTAAGAACGGACCTCCGGAACGAATTAAGTACTTAACCCAAGGTACCACTGTATTCTAATTAAGACTGAGCTTTTCAAAGTGGACAACCATTGAGGGAAGGATCAGTCTTCTAGGACAACAATTTTTTCAATTATGAGCAGTGGGAGGAACATGGACATATGTAGACTGTATCTAGCATTCCATGCCTTTGGAAGGGGCAGGATCTGCATAGCATTAATCCTCCCTTCTCTTTGACCACAGATATGCTAGGCATGAGGAACATGTAGCTTTCCAGATGTGGTTCTTCAACATCCATCAACATCTCCAATGGTCAGGGATGGTGGGAGCCAAGGTTGGTCTAATTGTTAGGCAGAGGGCATCCTTCTACCATCTCTCCTGAATCTCTCTAAGCTGGATGCCCTGATTCTGCAAAGCTAGTTGCCATCAGCTGCAGCAGAAGATGCTATCCCATCCCCGGTCTTCAAGTATGACTTCACCGCCAGTCAAAAAGGATTCTACCCATGGAATGGGATGGCACCATAATTCCTTTTTGCCTCTGGCGGCAAAATGTCTTGGGCTGAGGCTTATGGGAACTTTAGTCCAACCACATCTGGTTCCCAATGGCTAAAACAGGCAGTGATATCATTCCAAGAAAGGAAGTAAAGAAACACTTAAATTTCCAGGCAAGACATTCTCCTTTGGGCTGGAGCGGTTGGTTTTTTTAATTGAAATTCACCACAGCTCACGGACGGTGCAATTCCCAGATAAATCTAACTTACAGCTGCTGCCTTTTTCCCCTTCCCAGAGCTCTCAGGAGCAAAGTTTCATGCTGGATATGTTGGCATCTGATGAGGACTTTAGGGCAAAAGGATACCATTTTTTCCAGAACTTTCCATTGGAGCAATGCTACATCATCATATAGGGTGTCTTTAGAGACTGATGTGGGGGAACAGCAGTTGCCAAATGGAGAGTTCTGGCTGTGGATGCCTATAACAGCCAATTTTAACCCCCATCCTAAAATTCACAAGAACCTAGAAAGTATCATTTTGAAGAACAGCATTGATTACGTAATACCTTGGCCTTTGAACAGCTTAGTTCATGTTGCAAACCCGGAAGTAGATGTTCCAGTTTGCAAACTTTGCCTCGGAAGCCGAACACTCCTGCAGCCAATCAGAAGCCATGCCTTGGTTTCCGAATGTTTTGGAAGTCAGTACCCTAGTTCAAAAACTAAGGTACAACTGTACAGTAATTAAAACTGTGATGGGCAATCTTGGGACATCTATTCTAATACTTTTCAAAGAGACTTTAATGATTGGCATATTCAATAAAAGCAACAACCAGCTTTTAGAATTAAATCACTGGTGAACTTTGCTTTCCATCAAATATCTATTGCTTTGTATTTTACTTTCAATTAAGCCTGCCATTTGACTCAACGCTGGAATAAAGTGTTAATTGTATGGAATGTCTTTGATTTAGCAGATGTTCGGCCAGTTGTAAAATCTGATATTAATTACTTCTAAAAGAGAGTCCACTGAAAGCAATAAGGACAAAACAGATACTGTTGTACCGTATTCCTAAAAATTAGAGCACAGTTTTATTCTCAATGCATTCTTCCATTCAGAAGACAAAAGACTCATTTCCAATATTAATACAAACCATAGCTACGCACTCTCATGATTTAAAGAGATCATTCTTCTTTTACAATTGCACATGTCCACACACACAAAAACCTGAAGTGAATGTTATTTAAACAGAAAGAGGATAATTGTATGATGCAACGCATGTAAGAGATTAGGAGAATACCCTCTTTCCATAAGAATTTGGTCATGAGCGTTCCTAACGCTCATGTTCAGGACTCCTTGATGTTAGACCTCATTTAAACTATACATTTTAAACAGCATCATGCCCCTTTAAACAGTTGTGGCCTCCCCCCAAGAACCCTGGGAAACGTAGTTTGTTAAGGATGCTGAGAATAGTTGGGAGGACTCCAGCAGACAAATTATGTTGGAGAATGCTAATTTCAAGTGCACTACCAAATTTCTATTCAAATTCAAGTTCAGAGTGGAACACGTTAAAAAAACAAAACAACCCATTTAGCTCACCAGTTTCTCTAGATTATTTCGCATCTAGGCTGTTTTCCTAGCCTAATTTCTCCTCGAGGGCTCAATGAATGCTAAATTCAATTCATACGCTGCATTAGTTGTGCAACTGCTTTCCTTTCCTTCCTTGCTTAAAAACATGCACATTATTATTATTATTATTATTATTATTATTATTATTATTATTACTTGGTTAACACCACATTTCACTTTGGGGGAGTTATCTTGAAGGGATCTTCACTGAAAGTCCAGGACCCCAGGAAATGATGTTTGAGAACAAGTTGGTGATCATAAGGGCTTAGGAAACTGTTCCCTGGCTTAGTATAGTCTACACCAGGGATCGGCGTCGGAGGATAGGCCAGAGCGTGTGCTAACGCGCACTCTTCTGGGTCGGAGGAGCGCCTGTGCGCATGCGCACACACTATTTCCGGTGCTCCTCCAACCTGGATTTGCGCCGCATAGCTGTCAACCTTCCCTTTTTTTTGACGGGAAATTCCCTTATTCCAGCGCTGCTTCCCGCTGCTATCCCAGATTGTTAGATACCCCATAGACTGTCCCCGGGACAGGTGAGGCTCCTGATCCCTTATTTTCGAGGTTGCTGATCCCTTATTTTCAAATCTGAAAGTTGACAGCTATGGTGCGCCGGAAATAGTGTGTGTGCATGCGCACAGGCACACCTCCATCCCGCACGTGTGCGCACATGCTATTTCCGGCACACATCCAGGTTGGAGGAGCGCCCATGCGCATGTGCACAGGCACCATCAACCCAGAAGTCGGTCCCTGCACCGCACTGGTAAGAGCGGGCGGCAGGGGGCGGCAGGGGTCCCCATGGGCTGGTTAGATGAGCCCAGTGGGCTACTACTGGCCCTTGAGCCTTAGGTTGCCGACCCCTGGTCTACACTAATTGGCAGTGGTGTGCCAGGGCTTCAGAGAGGGCACATCTCCAAGCCTACCTGGAGATGCTGGGAATTGAAAGCTATCAAGTGTGCGGCACATGGAATTGTGTCTTCCTGTCGCATGAAGAATGGGCTATACAGTGGTACCTCGAGTTAAGTACTTAATTCATTCCATAGGTCCATGCTTAACCTGAAACTGTTCTTAACCTGAAGCACCACTTTAGCTAATGGGGCCTCCTGCTGCTGCCGCACGATTTCTGTTCTCATCCTAAAGCAAAGTTCTTAACCCGAGGTAATATTTCTGGGTTAGCGGAGTCTGTAACCTGAAGCGTATGTAACCTGAGGTACCACTGTACACAGATGGCTACAAGTTTCCAGGGCTGGCCTAAGACAATTTGCTGCCTGAAGCAAGTGGTGCCCTCTGCCCTCCGTGGTACACAGTGCCCAAGGCTGGTCAAATTATTGTGGCACCTGAGGCAGAAAATCCCATGGGCAGCCTTCGCCTTCTCTGGCAGGGAGCACATTAACAATTTGCTGCCCTTTCAGGACAGCTACGGTCAGCTGCTTGAGTTGGCCATCTCATTCTGTCCAGTGACAGGACTGGCCATGAGTATTTATAATATGAACTTTCAGAGTGCGGTCCAAAATTTTTCTCCTGCTCTGCTGAACCAGAAGCAAAGTTTTTTTTTGAAACGGATGCCTAAATTGGAACTGTGGGCCCTGCAAATTAGGTGAGTACAAATAACCTTCACCCCCCAATGTGAATTTTTGACTTCAAAATAAGCCCGGTTCCATATTGTGGGTTTTGGGAAAAATTGAATTTCCCTGTAGTAAGCTTAAACAAACACTTTCTTCTGCTGAAGCAAGGAATGACGCATTAAATGAGCTGGAAAGTTTTCTTTTTCTTTCACTGTCAAAACAATTTCCAACCTTAGACTAAAGGAGCTGGATGTAAATAAGCCGGCGGGTGGGGTGGGGGGTGGGGAGCACAGCTATAGAGAACATACCGTATGCAAATATCAGGCACAACAAAGACGCTGATTTTTTTCTTACGTCTGAGACTATCTCAGGGGATGTGCCAGCATAATGCACTGCGCAGCATGATGCCTGTTTAAGTAAGCTCATGCATTAATGAGTCCTACTTTGCAAAACCTTAATGAATTGTAAGCTGGTTTTTTAATTGTGGACAAAACGCACGAGTGCAGGCTCCCCCCTCTGTTCTTTTTAAAGGTCTCTCGATTATGAGATTAACTTTTTTTTGTAACCGCGTGGTTATTCTGAATCTATTGTTGATGTGGACGTGGGGCAGTGTGAATGGCCAATATAACCTGCCCCTTTCATTTAAGGAAAAGAATCAATACTTGGACCAGTGGAACTGGTCTGGTGCGTTAAGTGGGGATTTTGTAGGATCTGCTCTGATCCTCAACACAGTAGATCTCTCCATTCCAAGGACAATGTTACTATAAAATTAACTTACCATATGATTTTATTCAGGTATGGTCCTTTCATTAGAAATGGCCTGTTACTGGCCAGGATAGATTTAATCCTTGACCTGCAGGCTTTTCTCTGTCTGCTTCAATCAAATCTAACTCAAGAGTTGGTGTAGCAGAATGACTGAGTATGACCTGTGAGCCAGGAGGAAATCCCTGGGACTCATACCGTCTTATGGCTGAAACAGACATAATAGGGGAAGCTTATCTCTTCATCTGATCCATTCCTATATAAAATCGTTGGTGTGTGTTGTATGCGTCTGATTTTTACTTGGAACTTTCAGCTCAAATTTGGGGATCTGAGGGCTTCTAAGGTTTTCTTGAAAATGTCCCTTGGACTTGTCTTTTGCACAATTGTCAACTGTGCCAAATTGGGGCAAAAACAATACTCCTCCAAGTCTCAGCATTTGAGATTCTTAAATTAATGTTGTTGTTGTTTAGTCATGTCCGACTCTTCGTGACCCCATGGACCAGAGCACGCCAGGCACTCCTGTCTTCCACTGCCTCCCACAGTTTAGTCAAACTCATGCTGGTAACCTCGAGAACACTATCCAACCATCTCGTCCTCTGTCGTCCCCTTCTCCTTGTGCCCTCAATCTTTCCCAACATCAGGGTCTTTTCCAGGGAGTCTTCTCTTCTCATGAGGTGGCCAAAGTATTGGAGCCTCAGCTTCAGGATCTGTCCTTCCAGTGAGCACTCAGGGCTGATTTCCTTCAGAATGGGTAGGTTTGATCTTCTTGCAGTCCATGGGACTCTCAAGAGTCTCCTCCAGCACCAGAATTCAAAAGCATCAATTCTTCGGCGATCAGCCTTCTTTATGGTCCAGCTCTCACTTCCATACATCACTACTGGGAAAACCATAGCTTTTACTATACGGGCCTTTGTTGGCAAGGTGATGTCTCTACTTTTTAAGATGCTGTCTTAAATTAATATAGAGGCCTAAAAGGCTGCATTTGTGCTTGAGATTTTCCACACCTGTTCCCAGAGTTTGGAAGCAATGTCAGCACCTGGCATTGCTACTTCACTAAAAAATACAGACTTAGATGCTACCAAGCATTTTGGTGGCTGGCATAAATATCATCACATGAAGCCAAGGATGATGAGTTGTTCGACTTTTATATTCACTGCTTAGGGTGAAAAACACTGCCTGCCACCTGCTGCATCTCTCAAGTTCCATTCTAATGCAAACAAGACTTGAGAAATTTGATGGGTAGATAAAAATTGGGAGATGTGATTTTAATCAGCATAAAAAAAGCTCCCACCTGTACGGCTTAACGAGTCTAGAAGGGCTTCGTTGCCATTATGGGACCTGCACTGCCATTATTACAAAACATGCACAGATAACCTCAATTTAGGAAAGTAATTTTGTTCAGATCAAAGAAGCCCATTTAAAGATACCCTTAAAATTGCTGAAAACACTGCTTTAGTGCATTTTAACAACTGGAAATTTAATAGGATGTTAAGAAGGAATGGAGGACAGATTAAACAACACGGGATAGCTGAGAACAGCAGAAAAATTCAATTTAAGGTTTGGCTACCTTGGAATGCATTCAGTTAGCCAACACTTTGAATTTTCACCATAAATTTAGAAAGTTTGTAAGACACTGCTCATGTTCCTCCCTCCCTCACTTGTAGTCTGTATTGCACTGGGAGCAAACACTTTTTGTACTTATTGGAATTTTCTTGGTTATTTGTGTAGAGCCATGGGAGTCAGCAGGACAGTCATGAAACATGGGTCAGCTGCTTCATGCAGCAACAAAATGACACATTATTTTCCACTGGCAATAAAGGGGGGAGCCAGTGCTATTGCAAGCACCTCCCCATTTGGCGAAACCAGCTGGCAATGAAATGATTCCCCACTTAAGTCTGTGAGATATCCTTCACTTACACCCAAGCGTCTGTGGACAGTCAGTGCCTTCAGTAGACTCCAAAATGACCCACTGGTTATTTGTCTGGAGTGAAAAAGTGTTCCATTTCCTCTTTTGTTTTGCAATCACTGAACAAAAGCAGTGCATAATATAGAGCAAACTTACCATTGTTGTGCATAGGTCAAGGGCAAATGGATTTGTGGCTATGGACTATTTAGCGATGAAGTCAACATTACTTTTGTGTGGCTGATATACCCTGCTATTTGCTTGTTTTTTAAATAAAAAACCATGTTAGACTCTATCTAACCACAAGAGAGTGGAAAGCATTTGTTACTTAAAAATTGGAAGGGAAATGACAATATCTACTTTGAGTTCAATTTGCTGCCTAAAAGCCTGCAAAAGTTCAAGGAAACTCTCAGATCGTCTATAAGAACATCAGTGCCACAATGCAAGCATTACTTTTATTCAATTTGTAGACAACTGGACGATTCCGCTTGAAACTTCAAGTACTTCCAGGCTCACATGAGAATTTACTCCATTGGTTAATTAAATATGCTTAGGACATGATGCTTTTGAATTTTGGTGCTGGAGGAGACTCTTGAGAGTCCCATGGACTGCAAGAAGATCAAACCTCTCCACTCTCAAGGAAATCAGCCCTGAGTGCTCACTGGAAGGACAGATCGTGAAGCTGAGGCTCCAATACTTTGGCCACCTCATGAGAAGAGAAGACTCCCTGGAAAAGACCCTGATGTTGGGAAAGATTGAGGGCACAAGGAGAAGAGGACGACAGAGGACGAGATGGTTGGATAGTGTTCTCGAAGCTACCAGCATGAATTTGACCAAACTGCGGGAGGCAGTGGAAGACAGGAGTGCCTGGCGTGCTCTGGTCCATGGGGTCACGAAGAGCAGGACATGACTAAACGACTAAACAAAAACAGGACATGATGTGAGTCCTATTTCTTTCAAGGGGATGTTGGCCAACCCTCCTAAAATTCCCTGGAGTTCTACGTATTGTGTCAAATACAGAAATGAATTTTGAAATGATTCTGCCATCAAAGTTCTCAGCTCCAAATCATAGGAGCGAGTGCTGTACATTTTCCCACAAAGCAGATAATTCAGGTGCAATTTTGTGTCTTCACTGATGTGCAGATGCAAATGGTGCATTTTGTAGCTTAACTATATGACTTGCAGGTGCAGTCCCATGGAAAGGCTTGCCAACTTTTCAAAACTTTTTAAAAATTCATTTGCACTGAAAGAGAACATTGGTCATAAAATATTATCTTCACAGCAGTTCTGGAAATTGGATACCAAATACAGATTAAAACCAAGGTCAGAACTGTTAGATCTTCTATCACACACCACAGTCACCAGATTGCAATACAGAGATTTTCCCTTTCCTTTCAATTGGGAAATTGTACTGTAGCTTGTCCTTCTCCAGCTCTGTTAACTGCCTCTCTTCTCCCTCCCTCTGCCATTGTGCACCTGAAGTCTCAATCATTCATGTCGTCACTGAAGTTTATAACTACTTGGCTTAGAATACAAATTTCCCCAACTCTCGTTGCTTCACTCTCAAGGGGAATGCTCAGGAGAGTGAAGGGTGAATCTCCAGATCAGTTTGAAAAGCGATTCAGGGGTCCCAAGCCCTATTAGTCATATGCACAGAAGTTATTTAAAGTTAAGTCCTCACCCACAGGGATTGGGAACATGTGGCCCTCCAGATGTTGTTTGACTCCAACCCCCAGCATCCTCAGTCAATAGGACCAGTTATCATGGATGATGAGTGTTGGAGACCAACAACATCTGGAGAGCCACAGGTTCCCCATTCTTCCCTGCTTTGCCCCTTCTCAAAATCTGGTTGCTGTGAACTACATGATGAGACCAGCCAACAAAGTAGCCTTTTTATGTGGTATCTTCCCTGTTTTGGGGCAATACTATTTCTTTGCATTGGTTGTTCCCCATGAAGATTTTTTATATAGAAACAAAACACCTCTTTGATATCTGTTTGGGTGTGTGTGCTGAAGATATGAGCATCTCTTTGCCGTGATGGGTACTGGAAACTACATTTCCCATAGTGCAATAGGATAAAGCAGATTTTGTGGTTCCATCTATGGTGGCATGCACCATAATTCTGAGCCATGAAGGTACTTTTAGAGAACAATCACTTTCCCCTTTCATGTTTGCTGAGAGAGCTCACAATTACTGAGCCAATTCTGAGTTTAACGGAGTTGAGTACGCTCATTGTTTATATGACAAAAGTTTTCAATTATAAAGCAGTAAAGCGATACAAGGGACATGGGTGGTGCTGTGAGTTAAACCACAGAGCCTAGGGCTTGCCGATCAGAAGGTTGGCGGTTCGAATCCCCACAACAGGGTGAGCTCCCATTGCTCTGTCCCAGCTCCTGCCAACCTAGCAGTTCGAAAGCATGAAGTGCAAGTAGATAAATAGGTACCGCTCCGGTGGGAAGGTAAATGGCGTTTCTGTGCGCTGCTCTGGTTCGCCAGAAGCGGCTTAGTCATGCTGGCCACATGACCCGGAAGCTGTATGCCAGCTCCCTCGGCCAATAAAGCAAGATGAGCGCCGCAACCCCAGAGTCGGTCACGACTGGACCTAATGGTCAGGGGTCCCTTTACCTTTACCTAAAGTGATACAAAAAAGGGGGGAGAACAAAACACACAGCTGTGTAAAGGGGGGGACAGGAATATACAGTGGTACCTCGGGTTACACACGCTTCAGGTTACATACGCTTCAGGTTACAGACTCCGATAACTCAGAAATATTACCTTGGGTTAAGAACTTTGCTTCAGGATGAGAACAGAAATCGTGCAGCGGCGCAGTGGCAGCAGGAGGCCCCATTAGCTAAAGTGGTGCTTCAGGTTAAGAACAGTTTCAGGTTAAGAACGGACCTCCAGAACGAATTAAGTTCTTAACCCAAGGTACGACTGTATACAAAAATACCCTAAACCATACATTCTTTTATAGATTTGATATTATTATCCTAATACTAATGTAGCCTACTACATTTTGTATAAATTCGTTCCAAATATTGTCATATTTAAACAAGCAGAGCCTTGGTCTGTAAGCAGTCTGTTCGTAGGTTGCAAATGTTATCATATTATCAGTCCACTGATTAAAGGAGATCATGTCTTTACGGAGTATGTTCATTGTTATGACTGTTAAAAATTATAGAAGATGGAGAAAGGGGGAAGAATCAAACATCTGGAGGATGCCAGGCTCCTCAGCCCTGCACTATATCAGCTACAGCTAAGAGATAGTGTCTTGCCTATGGGCCACCTAATGAGTTTGTGGCTGAAGCAAGACCTGAACCGTTTCCTGCTCGGCCACATGCCGCAGTAAGTGAGGATGAATGATACCATTCAAAGAGATTTCACCGACAGTGTAAAATGCACGCAGCGCCGAAGACGTTATGAAACGCTGTGTTTTCGAGATGTTTCCCCCTCATATTTATTTGCTCTGCTATTTGCTCTGTCCAGCATTATTTTTATTACTTGTTTCCGACTGTATACTCAGCCTGCTGTGCCCTTCCAAAAAATACAAATTATCTCCGCCGCAGCCACAAAGAGACCTTCAGCAAAGGGCTGGATTTTGACAGCATGAAAGAAACATATGTCGAAAATGGACTCTCAAGAGCGATTGTGCCAATGGAAGCAAAGTAATGGAAACTTACAGCCAGTCCTAAGCGCATAATGTGGAACTACAACGGCAGCCAAGTGAACTGGCTTCCAAGTAATTCATTTATATGCTAGCATGCATGGTGGACACCCTGTGTTTAATTTCTCAATTTCGGCCTCAGCTGATGCCACAGGAGTTCTGGGGTCTGGGGATCAGAGGATATTTCTATTATCATGTAGATAAGGCTTCTTTCTGATCCAACCTTGTTCACAGGGCTAATTTCACTACTGTTACTCCCCCCATCCTATGAGAGAAGTTGCTCGTGGCATGTTTGTCTTCCCTAAACCCTTTGGGTGAGTTTCAGCTTCAGGATAGATTAAGGTACAGCTAATAATGCAAAGTGTGTTTAATCGAGTTCAAACAACAGCACTAATAGAAATACTATAAGCTTTTGTTTTAACAAAATCAATTTTCACAGTCCTTATCAAGGGTTCACAAGGCTTACTGAGTGAGTCTCCAGTGCACCAAGAGTTTGTCTTGGTAAGAAATATGGTTGATTGACACTCAACTCCTGTGCATTCAGCAGCGTAGCAACCACTTCCGGCACCTGGGGTGGAGCTTTTTTTTTTTTTTTTAAAGAAAGTTGTTTTTAGGAGATTAGCCAAAGTTAATGAGCTTTTGGGAAAAACATAACCAAAACTTCTTTAGCTGCCATTTTGAGGGACGGACAGCGACTCCAACACCCTGCAGCTCCCTTGACACCCAGCAATCCCACCCACCCCAAAAAGGCACCCAGGACCTACATAAAGGTTTTGCATCCACAGAATTAAGGTACTAGCCTAGCAAAAGCACTCCTGATTAAGTCCCACTGATCTCAAAGTATACATACAAAGTATACATACAAGCATAACATACATAAGCATACATACAAGCTACCCTCTCCACCTCCAAGCAGGAAACTCTGAAAGTGGATTGTAATAATAATAATAATGATGATGATGATGATGATGATGATGATGATGATGTATTATTTATACCCCGCCCATCTGGCTGGGCTTTCCCAGCCACTCTGGGCGGCTTCCAACAAAATATTAAAATACAGTAATGCATCAAATATTAAAAGCTTCCCTAAACAGGGCTGCCTTCAGATGTCTTCTAAAAGTCTGGTAGTTGTTGTTCTCTTTGACATCTGATGGGAGGGCGTTCTACAGGGCGGGTGCCACTACCGAGAAGGCCCTCTGCCTGGTTCCCTGTAACTTGGCTTCTCGCAGTGAGGGAACCACCAGAAGGCCCTCGGCACTGGACCTCAGTGTCCGGGTACAACAATACGGGTGGAGATGCTCCTTCAGGTATACTGAACCAAGGCCGTTTAGGGCTTTAAAGGTCAGCACCAACACTTTGCATTGTGCTCAGAAACGTACTGGGAAACGTAACCATGTTTAGCTGAGCCCAGAGTTCCTTATTATTAGGAGGCATTTAACTATGGCCCCTACCGGGTACAATGAATGCCTGAATGTCTGAACAGGACTCATGCTTTGTAGTATATGCATGATGTATTTGCAACCACAATCAAAGCGGGGTGGATGGACTGCAAGGCATGTTTGTGCACCCTCCAACATTTCTCCAATGAAAACAGGGATAAATAATATCCCCAGCTACCCTGGGCGGCTTACAATATATTTATAAATACATCATAAAACATTAAATGTTTAAAAACTTCCCTATACAGGACTGCCTTTGGATGTCTCCTAAAGGTTGTATAGTTACTTATCTCCTTGGCTCGGGGGTCGCATATCTCAATACCCTCCAAGATTTCTCCAATGAAAATAGGGACGTCCTAAGGAAAAACGGGGCATTCAGGGATCAAATCAAAAACTGGGACAGCTTCTGTAAATCTGGGATCGTCCCTGGAAAATAGGGACACTTGGAGCGTCTGTATTTGCTTAGAGTTTGTCAATCTAGGAGTAATCAGATTCTTCAAGTACTGAACACAGACAATGGAAAAATGAAAAGATACTTCATTTTTCCATTTTTCTGTGTTTAGTAGTTGAAGAAGTTTATTTGGGGGGGAGGCATTACTGGTTTGTGTGGGATTTTTGTCATTGTTTTTATTATGTATTTTGTGTTTTCATCTTGCATTTTTATGTTGTGAACCGCCCTGAGTTCTAGGGATGAATGTATACACATTTGAAGAAGGAGAAGGAGAAAGAAAAGAAAAACGAAGAAGAAGAAGAATCATAGAATAATAGAATCATAGAGTTGGAAGAGACCACAAGGGCCATCGAGTCCAACCCCCTGCCAAGCAGGAAACACCATCAGAGCACTCCTGACATATGGTTGTCAAGCCTCTGCTTAAAGACCTCCAAAGAAGGAGACTCCACCACACTCCTTGGCAGCAAATTCCACTGTCGAACAGCTCTTACTGTCAGGAAGTTCTTCCTAATGTTTAGGTGGAATCTTCTTTCTTGTAGTTTGGATCCATTGCTCCGTGTCTGCTTCTCTGGAGCAGCAGAAAACAACCTTTCTCCCTCCTCTATGTGACATCCTTTTATATATTTGAACATGGCTATCATATCACCCCTTAACCTCCTCTTCTCCAGGCTAAACATGCCCAGCTCCCTTAGCCGTTCCTCATAAGGCATCGTTTCCAGGCCTTTGACCATTTTGGTTGCCCTCCTCTGGACACGTTCCAGTTTGTCAGTGTCCTTCTTGAACTGTGGTGCCCAGAACTGGACACAGTACTCCAGGTGAGGTCTGACCAGAGCAGAATACAGTGGCACTATTACTTCCCTTGATCTAGATGCTATACTCCTATTGATGCAGCCCAGAATTGCATTGGCCTTTTTAGCTGCCGCGTCACACTGTTGGCTCATGTGGTCAAGAAGAAGAAGAAGAAGAAGAAGAAGAAGAAGAAGAAGAAGAAGAAGAAGGGGAGGAGGAGGAGGAGGTTGGCTTGGGAAGGACTCCTGTTTGAGAATCAGCATCATTTAGAGTCAACAGTGCTAAGCTAGATGTCTGATTTGGTATAAGGCCAAGAGTCTGGATTAGTGTAAAGCTGTTTCCTATCTCCCTATGATCAACAGTGATATTTAAATAGGCAGAAACCCAGGCTTTATAAATATGGGGATACGTTGTATATATCTTTTCATTGTGCAAGATTAAACGGCTTCTTAAATTAAAAACAATAGGTATTCTTAAGTCAGCATGAATGCTCATGAGAAACTAGTCTTCTAATTAAAGAAGAAGAAAATTGGCGCTTCTTGTTCCAGGAATTGTTTTGCAGTATCACAGCTGAATATGAGCACTTTTAGTTATTTTATTTTTTTTACCCATTTGATGTATTTTAATACATGCTGGAACATTTGGAAGGACTTTCAGCAATTACACAAAATGTACTGCTTTATAACCAAATCAATTTCTAAAATCCTCATTTAATATATATTTATGTATGTATAATCTAAAGTGCTAATCTTTGAACTGCCATCAAGTGCATGAGATTTCTACACATCACTCTTTAAATACACTCATTCTAAATAGTTGTTTGTCTTATTTAACACCACATTAAATGAATTCTAATACTTGTTTATCAAAGAAACATGCCTGGTGCTTGTAGAAATTTCTATCTTTTTTAAAAAATTACCACATTTCAAATGAATATATTTGGCCATTTTAACCATCCCTCCAATGTTACAGACTTTCGTTATCCACATTTTCAACTGACGTGTCTCATTATCTCTCCATTTAGTAATTGTGAGAATATTTGCTATAGTTAACAGGTTCCAGACTAACTTATGGTGTTCGATATGCCCTGAACTTTATGCTCAGTTTCCTACAGTAGTTAATTGGCATCCCTCTCTACCCCCCCCCCCCCAATGTACATTGATTAAAAACAGCAAGCAACCGGGATTATGGGCATAATATTCAGATTTCAGAATGGGAAAGGTTATGGAAAACAGACTTGAAATTCACAGCATGTTGTACACTGAAGGAAAATTATATAAAAATGATGTATGTAACTCTTAGTAAAATTGCAAAAGTGTATAAAACAAATACAAATACCTGCTGGAAATGTAAAGAAAAAGAAGCAGGGGTGGAGGAAGGGGGTGGGGGCAGTCTGCCCTGGGTGTCATCACTGAGAGGGGTGACATTCGGCGCACAGCCCACCCTTGACTCCCAAGCCTATCCTGAGCCGTGACCCTTCCCCCTTTGTTTTGACAGCTCGGGGGAGGCTTGGGATGTATTGGGAGCCAGTGTGGTGTAGTGGTTAAAAGCGGTAGTCTCGTAATCTGGGGAACCGGGTTCGCGTCTCCGCTCCTCCACATGCAGCTGCTGGGTGACCTTGGGCCAGTCACACTTCTCTGAAGTCTCTCAGCCTCACAGAGTGTTTGTTGTGGGGGAGAAAGGGAAAGGAGAATGTTAGCCGCTTTGAGACTCCTTAAGGGGAGTGAAAGGCGGGATATCAAATCCAAACTCTTCTTCTCCTTCTTCTTCTTCGGAGTCACGGGTGTGCGGCGCGCCATTGCCCCCCCCCGGGCTACTTCCTGGGATGAGAAGCCTCCCTCGAGCTGTCAAAAGGAAGAGGGAAGGGAGGAAGGCTGCAGGCAAAGCAGCGCAGCTCCCTCCCCCCGCCCAGGAAGCAGTCCGCCATGGGTGGCTCACTCCACCCCCCCATGGGTGTCTCGCTCTGCCCCCCTGGGCGCCTCACCCCCTGGGGTGCTCACCGCAGACGGCGACCCTCTGGGATTCTCGCCCCGCCCCCATAGCCCTGTGGATATTTTCACCCCCTCCCATTGCAAGAATCTCCTGACAATGTTTTCAGAAAGGAGGGGGCGGAAACTGCTCTTCACTTCTTCCGCTCCTTCCTGACTCTGAAGGAGTCTGAGTGTTATCTGTGTAGAGATAAGATGACTGCATAAGAAACTGCAACACTCATGCAGTCCAGAAGCCTCGTTTAGTCTTTAGTTTATTTTTAGTTTGCAGTACAGTGGTACCTCGGGTTAAGTACTTAATTCGTTCCGGAGGTCTGTTCTTAAACTGAAACTGTTCTTAACCTGAAGCACCACTTTAGCTAATGGGGCCTCCTGTTGCCGCTGCAGCACCGGAGCATGATTTCTGTTCTCATCCTGAAGCAAAGTTCTTAACCCGAGGTACTATTTCTGGGTTAGCAGAGTCTGTAACCTGAAGCGTTCGTAACCTGAAACGTATGTAACCCGAGGTACCACTGTAGCTGTAAGAGAATAAAGAAGTTATGCCTCAGAGCTTTCGTTCGTGTAGTTCATACTCTGCTGACTTTGGTGCTCACAGCTCAATGTTGTGGGTCTGTTGCACTTCGACCTGCTCTCCCGCAGTGGAAGGTCTCTGGAAGTGCTTCCCAGTTCGCCTAGCCCAGTCGGGGCAGAAGAGGTTGAGCCCAGTCATTGGCCCCGGCTCAAAGGCGAAGCTGACAGGCCCCGCCCCCAGGTGCACAGCATGTGTGCCGCTCCAGGTGCTAGAGCAGCTAGCTCCACCTCTGAAAAGAAGGTACCTTTTATCATATGTGTGGTCATGTAAGGTAATACAGTGGTACCTCGGGTTACCAACACTTCAGGTTACAGGTGCTTCAGGTTACAGCCTCCGCTAACCCAGAAATAGTACCTCGGGTTAAGAACTTTGCTTCAGGATGAGAACAGAAATCGCGTGGCGGCAGCGAGAGGCCCCATTAGCTAAAGTGGTCCCTCAGGTTAAGAACAGTTTCAGGTTAAGAACGGACCTCCGGAACAAATTAAGTTCTTAACCCGAGGTACCACTGTAAAGGCTTTCTGGGAAATGATATATAATGAACTGAATTAAATGTTTAAAAGAACTTTTGTAAAAAAACAAAACAACCAGAAGCCTTTCTATTAGAAATTATTGGTAGTGATATTCCAAAGGAACAGAAAAGACTCTTTATGTATGCGACAACAGCAGCACGGATGCTACTAGCCCAGAGATGGAAAGAAGAAAGAGTCCCTACCGGAGAGGAATGGCAAACTGAGCTGTTAGACTACGCTGAAATGGCAAAACTATGAAGCTATGACTGTGAAATAATGTGCAGTTGGAAATGTTGACAATAGGACTCATGGAGGGGATGGGGGGGGGGGAGTCTCGAGATTCAGAGACATCTCATTTTAGGGATATGTATTTGGTGTTGTAATTAATTTACATTTGTAAAATTAAAATGATTTCAAAAAGAAAGAAAAAAAAGAAACAGCAAGCAACAACAACAACAAAAAGCAACCTTGCTGTGACTGTATGTGTGTTTGTCTCAAAATGTGTGTGTGTGTGCGTGTGTGAGTGTCTCCTGAGAAGGCACACTGAAGAGGAAGACTCCCTATTGCATGAAGATTTCACTTGAATAGTGGAAGAGTCAAGAGTCTTCTGTCAGCAGGGAGAGTTCTATAGCTAGTGATTTAGAAGATTCACACCTACCTTTCTGATCCCCCCCTCCCCAGCTAAATTCAATCTTTTGTTTTTTAAAAGGTTCTAAGCCACCGTTCATCCAAACAGATTCCAGGGCTGGGCACAAGAGTTCAAATACAATATAATAAAAACAACACAATATCCTTCATTTCAATGTAAGATGGAGAGGCAACTCATGGCAGAACTATGAAGCAAGAGAGAGACAATGACACTATTTGTTACAGTCATCCCAGACTAATTTGTGACCTACAGTGAACACCACTTAACCTCTGCAACCTTTGTGTTGTCGTTTTTTTAAAAAAGCTATTGTTCGCAGAAATAACCACAGTACTTTTGCATGGGAATGTACAGGAAAAAATTCCTGCACTCTTTTACAACAAAAGCCTGAGGGGACACACATCATTGTCACCATTGTATGAAACTCAAAACACAGGAAGTTGACCCTTTTATCGCAGGAGGAAGAGGAGGAAGAAGTTAACAACATAGACAACAGAGAAGGCAAAGCCGACTCCCGTTAGAGTAGATTCCAAAGTAGATTGGAAAGAAGTGGAAGGAAAGAAAGCAAATAATTACCAGAGCTATACGTTCACACTGCCACACCACAAAGGAAGAAAAATGAGCACCCTTATCGGAGATGGGGTTGATAGACTGGATGAGTGCTGCATTCATTGTTAAATCTCTTAGTTCATTCTGTGTACCAAAGCATCAAGACAATATACAAAGCCCAAGGAAATGTCATGCATTTCCTTTCTCCTGTGTCAAAACATGTTGGAGTAAGGGAGAGGGAGAGAGGGAGGAAAACTTGGAGGGAGATTTGCTCTTTAGAAAAGGCACCCTCTGTGTTGACAAAGAGGATTTGTGTCTCGGGGACACAAACTAGATGTGACACACTGTCACAGATGTCTTTCTTCCAATTTGCTTTTTTTAATTAACAGCAGCCTTGGAGACTGTAAGTAGGAGTGGAAGAATGGGGGCTGTTAGCATGTAGTGAAGGCGCTGCTGAGATATTCTTTCTATGATGTTATGGGGCACCCTTTACATTTTCCTTCAAAGATGGAGAAGTAGCTTGGGGAAGAATGGTTTTGTCTGGAGAAGTGGCCAGAAGGAGAGTGTCGAGCATTTTTCTCCACCTTTTCCTGCTCCTGGCTGTAGCCTCTTTTTTATTTGTTATTTCTTAAATAAAACTGGAGAAAGAGACTTGCAACTTGCATGTTAGTTTGAGCCATAGAACCAGTCCAATGTGGTGTAGTGGTTAGAGTGTTGGGACTTGGGAAATAAGGGTTCAAATCCCTTTCAAGCTCACTCAGGGCAAGTCACAGTACAGTGGTACCTCGGGTTACAGACGCTTCAGGTTACAGACTCTGCTAACCCAGAGATAGTACCTCGGGTTAAGAACTTTGCTTCAGGATGAGAACAGAAATTGTGCAGCGGCGGCGCAGCGGCAGTGGGAGGCCCCATTAGCTAAAGTGGTACCTCCGGTTAAGAACAGTTTCAGGTTAAGAACAGACCTCCAGAACGAATTCAATTCTTAACCCAAGGTACCACTGTATTTCAGCCAAACCTACCTCATGGGCGATGGATCTACAGTCATGGTTTATAACATTAAGGAAGGGTTAAGGAATGGTTTTCATAATGTAGATGGACACATTACGTCCCACTTTTTACATTCCAAATGCAGTATTAAAATGTGACACCACAGGGCTGCAGAGCAACCAGGAACCAGCAGCAGGGAAGCAGCGTTTTGACGGACAAAACAAGGTAAGAAATGCTTTTAATCTACAAGTCTGCCCTGTGACATTTTAGAACGATATATCTAATCTCGTTCTAATGACGTTAAACAGGCCAGTGTAGATCCAGCCAGGATTGTTGCAAGGATAAAATGAGGAACCCATGCAGGCCATATTAAGCTCCACGGAGGAAAGGTGGAATAGAAATGCAATTTAATACATAAATAAATATTAAATTGCATTTATATTCCAATAAATGTTGTTTCTCTCTATTATGCCAAGCGTCCCCAAAAACATGTTGCTTGCTATGATTTTAGAAAAGTGTGGTTAATGCTAAAACAACCTGTGCCTCACCAACTGGGCACAGGCTATGTATTGTAGCCTGCCTGCAACCAGAGAACCATCTGGCTTTGCTGACTGATCAGGACTGCAAAAACAGGCTTGCCCAGTGCCTTGGAGATAGTTTGGTAGGTTCAGCTTGGTGGGTCATGCCCCATTCAGTTTCTATGTGTCTATTGACATTTAGCAGCTTCCCTGGTTATATCATTAGTCTTGAACTCCAGGTTAATTGTCATGACGTTTCAAAAAGAAGTGCTACTTTTCTTTGGAAAAAAAGTCTTTCCAGTAAGGAACGAACAGGAAGTGGGTCCACCTGGGCTGGAGGTGTTTAGGCTAGGGATGGACAGATCTCTCTATTGCTGGTTTGTGTCAGCTTTGCATGTGTTCATTCGTCAGTCTGCATTGGAAAGAGAATAAGACTGCAGTCTGCTATCGGAGGTCTGTCCACCTCAAATAATGCTGCAGTGACAAGATGCGGTTGGCAATATTATAAACTTAAGGAGGTATTTCCAATGCAGCGTGAAGGACAAGATATATATATATTTTATGTAATTTTATGTATGATTCCATAATATGTAGAAGAAGAAGGGCAATATAAAAATACATCTCAAGCTTACCTTTAAAATTTGGAGGCTATTTAAATCCCCCCTGCAAAAAAACCTAAACAACTAATTTTCTTGATTTACCTGAAGTGAAATGCTGTTTGCATTAAAAAATCAATTGCTTTTCTTTGAGAACATCACTTACTGGAGGATCACAGATGTTCAAGTTCCTCATCCCTGGTTAACCCAGACATTTCCCCCCATACTTTTTCTATGATCCATTGTCTTGATTGCGCTCTGAAAAAATAAAATAAAAATGTTATTGTGTTATGTTTGGTGAAGAGACCTGTGTTTGTGTGTGTGTGTGTGTGTGTGAATGTTGTCCGGGATCCATACTGCCTTATCAATGATTAGCAAGTGTCATCTACATAAGGGGCTTCATTATAATCTCATCTCCTGGTATTAGCCTGGCTAAATCAATGAATTTACAATAAGAGAAGGAAATAGCAACACAAATTCTTTTTTAAAAAAACCAAACACAGTTCTTAATTTCCTGCAACATATACTGTACAGGAATTCTGTGTGTTCTTTAGAGAATAATGGCAAAAATTAGGACCGCTGGGGGAAACTAGTTAACAGGATTTACGTTGAAATTATCTGGTATGAATTGAATATATTAGAAATAATGAATCATTACAAGCTGGTGCTTTTGAATGCTAAATCCTCATTTAGTTTAAATATACTGGCGCTGCATAGGAATGATCTCGGAGGGTAATGGGAAGTACAATAATGACAGATTACTCAGTTCGCTAACTCCCCTGATTAAAATCTTTCTCAATAATGAGCGAACCAAATTAAAAAGATGCATGATGTGTAAATAGATACAGCCCGTATTTGTTAAACTTTGGAGCAGTTCAATACACTGCTTTTTGGAACCAGCCTAAACAACCAGCTAGAAATAGGTACATATTGCCATCTGCTTATGTTACATGTTGCTGTGAACCTTGAACCTCCATGGTATTATGAAGAGGGCAAATGTTATCCAATTTATTTATTTTTCTGAGACTCCTAGCTACTTCTTTGTCTATGTGGAGCCATAGAGCTCCATGGTTCTCGGCCTACCTCTGGGGAGACCGTTGCCATGGCTGCAACTCCTTAGCAGGCCTCACTGTAGGGCTGTGTGTGCTCATGCGCTGAAATCATTGGTGGAGTATCACAGTGTTGTGCTGCCTAGCCCTCCGCTGCCACCACTGCCCCACATGTCAAATGTACCCTGCCTCGGCCCAATATACCTGAAGGAGCGTCTCCACCCCCATTGTCCAACTCGGACACTAAGGTCCAGCTCTGAGGGCCTTCTGGTGGTTCCCTCACTGCAAGAAGTGAGGTCACAGGGAACCAGGCAAAGGGCCTTCTTGGTAGTGGCACCCTCCCTGTGGAATGCCCTCCCATCAGATGTCAAGGAAATAAACAATTATCTGATGTAGAAGACATTTGAAGGCAGCCCTGTTTAGGGAAGTTTTTAATGTTTGATGTTTTATCGTGTTTTTAATATTCTGTTGGAAGCCACCCAGAGTGGCTGGGTAAACCCAGCCAGATGGGCGGGGTACAAATAAATTCTTCTTCTTCTTCTTCTTCTTCTTCTTCTTCTTCTTCTTCTTCTTCTTCTTCTTCTTCTTCTTCTTTCCTTCACAATGGCTGTGTATTTTGATGGCTCCCACTTTTGGGCACAGTGCTTGGACTCTCTGTTTGAGGAAACCCAAACGCTTTCTTCAAGAAGTTGGCACACAGTGTAAGCGTTAGCTGAGGGTTATGGGATACACAATTCATAAGTCTTTTCCAGGGTCCAAGAACCTGGGTCCAACCCTCCAACTCTCCCTCTGCCTTTGCCTCTGCCTCCAGTTTGGCTGGCCAGCCCTGCCAGTTCACCAGTGGCCTCCTCAGCTACCATGGAAACAATGCTCAGTGGGTGAAATGGAGACTGACTCAGGCAGCTCCCCACTTTCCATGTCATCTGGCCACAACGTGGCAGAACCCTCCCCTGAGTCATCACTCAAGCTCTTCAAAGGCTCCCAGACCACTGAATACATAACACCTTCTCTGATCAATCTTGCCCCATTCTGAATGTCTTCACAGGGCCCAATATAGTGCGGGCAAAGGCTCCCCGCACAATATCTCTTTTGGTGGAGAAACCAAAACCAACGCATGAGGGTTGACGTGAATGTACGTAGTGTCCCCTCAAATGACTGCTTAAAGTGCAGCCAGTTCACCTCCAACTGGCATGTGTGGCAGTTTCCACCATGCATACTGTCAGCAGAGTGCTGAGCTAGCTGCCCCCTCACATGTGGCTTTTGAAATGAAAGGTCTTCCTCAGGGTCCCTTCCAACTCCACCATCCTAGGATTCTAGAATTCTTGTGCCATCCTACTTCTGAGGCAATGAGGAATAGTTGCTAGTTTTAGCCTAGAAAAGAGAAGTCTGAAAGGGGACACGTTTTCTTGAAATACCTGAAAGGCTGTTACACAGAAGAGGGCAAAGTGTTGTCCTTTGCAGGATTAGATATCAGGGAGTAGAAGGCAGGATTGGACCATCTGATAGACTTAGGAGGGAAGCTTTTGGCTGAACATAAGGAGAAACATCTTGATGGGCAGAGCAACTTGACAATAGAACCAATTGTTCAGTGGAGTTGACCTCCCTCACTGGAGGTCCTCCAGCAGAAACTAGATACCCGTCTGCTCTAGCCCTGGATTTCCTGCAGAGTACAGGATGTTTGGACTCTATGATCCACAAGGTCATTTCAAACCCTGCAGTTCTATGGTTTTAGGTCACTGTAGCATGAGTGTATCATTTTCCTGTCCTGGGTTGGCTAATGAGGCTCATGATAATCCCTGCTGCTTTCAAGGCTGTTCCCTCTCTGTCCAATCTTCAATGGCCTTTCCCTCAGCCAAGGATCCTTCTCCTGTGTCTGGCCTGGAGGCCCCAGCAAGGTAAAGCTATCTTTTAAAATTCTGATCCTACATCATTTTAATAGATACATGGTGTACAAAACCACAGATGAATGGCCCAGACCCATGAGTCAGTTGCTTGCAGAGCCACATGCTGATTCCAATATAGCCCCACCCATACATTGATTGGGACGTGGATGGCGCTGTGGGTTAAACCACAGAGCCTAGGACTTGCCGATCAGAAGGTCGGCTGTTCGAATCCCCGCGACGGGGTGAGCTCCCATTGCTCGGTCCCTGCTCCTGCCAACCTAGCAGTTTGAAAGCATGTCAAAGTGCAAGTAGATAAATAGGTACTGCTCCAGTGGGAAGGTAAACGGTATTTCCGTGCGCTGCTCTGGTTCACCAGAAGCAGCTTAGTCATGCTGGCCACATGACCCGGAAGCTGTACGCCGGATCCCTCGGCCAATAAAGTGAGATGAGCCCCACAACCTCAGAGTCGGTCACGACTGGACCTAATGGTCAGGGGGCCCTTTACCTTTATACATTGATCATCATTGATCTTAGCTTTGACAGTACTGCAGGCTACAGCATGAGAGATCCTGAACCCAAGTACAATGTAGATCCTGGAAAGCAGCTGAACTCACTAAGAGACATATAGGAAATTCCATGTTCTCAGCTCTTTCAAAATGATCTGCCTGGCCCAGCGGGTTTTGCTGAACAAAGGCTGTGGGGTCATAGGCCGAATGTCACAACAGATAACTACAGTCATCAGTATGTGGGGAAATGTATGTAAAGGTTTGTACATGATTATGAGTAACCAAATAATTACTTGCAGTTGCTTGTGGGTCACACCCACATTAATCCTTCATGTTTTGGCAGTTCTGGATAATACACAACTAAGAGATGTGGAATGAATTTTGATATCAATCTCCGTAGCAAAACACATCATTCTTCGGAAATGGGAAACGGAATCCCTGCTGACTTATGCAAATAAGACAAAGAGAAAACTCTGCATCGCAATAATAGGAGAATGATAATTATATGCAGTGATCCTCAATGAAACACACACACACAAAAAGCACAACTTTCCAATTTAGGCAACAGGAAAGAAGACTGGTGAATATATGCAAATAGTCTGCAGAAATTTCAAACTCTATTCAGCAGAACATCCCTCCCACCCTTGGTATATTATGCTTGCAGGGATGGGGCCGTTCTAAGATATGAATTACATTTAATAAGTGAAATGATTTATGCCCTCAAAGCATTCCGGTTGTAAGAAAGCAAAATCTGAAAGCCGAAAATGTGGATCCGAAACGTCAGCTTCAACATCCAGAGTTCTGACAGATGATTTCTCAAGGTCATTACTCTCTGGTCTCGGAAATGATTTGCAGAGACCAGTACTTTGGGGGAAGGAACAGGGGCGTACAAAGTGGGGGGCAGAGGGGGCGAGCCGCCCTGGGTGCCACTCTGGGGGGGGGGTTACAAGATGGCCCCTGCCTCCCCGCAGCTGTAGAGCGGCCGAGGGCACGCGGCGTCCGTATGGGCTGCCGCGCATGCGAGCTTCGTACAGGATGCCGCACATGCTCAGTCCGTACAGGCTGCCCTGCCCCGGGTGCCAGAGAGGGTTCCTCCGGAACTGGGAAGGTCCACAGCTTGGTGGTGGGAGGCACGGAAACGCTGTTTACCTTTCCGCTGCAACGGTACCTATTTCTCTACTTGCACTGGTGTGCTTTCGAACTGCTAGGCTGGCAGGAGCTGGGACACAGCAACGGGAGCTCACCCGACACATGGATTCAAACCGCTGACCTTCCAATCAGCAAGCGCAAGAGGCTCAGAGGTTTAGACCACAGCGCCACCTGCAGATGTGTGGTAGGTATATGATCTCCCAGTAGTAAGAGAAACAACTCTGGGAGGTTTTTCCCATAACACTAAACTATGGCTTAGCATTACAAAAATAAGTCACAGGCTTGAATACTCCTTCCTCTTTCCTCTTCCACCACTGCCACAAAGAGTGTTGTTCTAGATTAACCACAGTTTATCATTATCCAAACCCTAAACTGTGATTAATCTCAACGATGATTTCTTGACACAAGCCAATTTCTAAACCATAATTTCAAGCTGGCTTGCCTCAACAAACCATTGTTAAGTTAACCACATTTCTGGGAGTTCAGATGACCTAGCATGCTGTAGCTAATCAAAAATGGAAGGCAAAGTTTGCTATCTTTCCCTTGTGGAACTTGCAAGCCTAAGAGCTTGGGCTCCTAGCGTCATTTTCATAAATGGATTCGCATTACTTCTGAATCTGCCCGCTGTGTATATGCTCAAAGGCACTCACATCTTAGCTACCTGTGACCTTGAATTGACCAAGCCAGACTCTGCTAGCGCTGAGAACAAATTCTTGTCTAAGCCCTAGCAAAATGTAAACTTTAGGTGTTAGTCTGAAAATCCAGGAAGCAGCCAAGTCCCTTAACGTCTTGGCAATGACACTTGGTTCATATTAAAAGCACGTATTTCAGTATGTTTCTAGACTAAGGCTAGTGATCTCAACACTTCAGTACTTTGCAGGTAGAGATGCCAGGCACATCAATAACACCAAATTAAGACATTTGGCATGGACACAGCTGGATGGCCTGTGCCTCAATTAGTCTGATTTAAAAGGCACCCCAAAGAATTTCTGAATAGCCAAAGAGTAAGATAAGATATTTGGTGGGTAAAGCTATTGTCTTTTGGGTAACAGATGAATAATCGATGTGTGAGTTGAAACAGGGAAAATGTAGCTTTATCTCTGCAGTGACTGATTAATCTGTCTTGTTGCATTAAAATGGAAATATATTTCAATTTCATAGTTATCTCAAAGAATTACATTTTGCTCACAAATTAATGTCCTTTCCCTCAGTTTGAAAATGAATATGTGGGAGGGGAGAATATTGTTTTACATTTTTCCCATTCTCTCTTGTCCTCTACCCACCGACCCACCCAAATCACATTACCGGGTTTTCTTCTTCTGCATATTTCTCAGTATTTACTTTTGTTTCTTAAAAATAACAAAGCTACAGATTTGGCACAGTTGCAGGCAGATGCATCGATCAAACACACAACACAATGCTCTAGCTGTCTCCTCAAAAGCAAACCCCTAAATCAAAAATCTCTGACTCAAAGGGGGCTTCCTCCTAGGCTAGGTGGATAGAAAATCACAACCTCAGCCTCTTGTCTCTTCGGATTCACAAAGTTCAAATTCCTCAAGCACCCCTGTTTTACAGGTTGCTGCTTTTTGAAGTCCTTGTTTTATTATGTTCAGTTTATTTTTCCTCTCTGACTTTGTTGTTGTTGTTTAGTCATTTAGTCGTGTCCAACTCTTCGTGACCCCATGGACCAGAGCACGCCAGGCACTCCTGTCTTCCACTGCCTCCCGCAGTTTGGTCAGACCCATGTTTGTAGCTACAAACATGAGTCTGACTTTGTTACGACAGCTTATTCCGTTTCCCTTTTCAAATAACTTATCCTTCTGGAAAATGGACGCAAATGAACAAGGAACTTCATATGGTGAAAAAAATCTTTCTTTAACTCAGTGGGCATTTCCCTCTCTTAAAAAATTCCAGTGTCAGACTACAAACCAGGGCATTTTTTCCCCCTGTGACGTTTACTTCATTCTAACCTTTCCTTTTTCTCTTACCATTCTGAAGGCCTTGCAAAAAGTTTTGCATCTACCTCGAACTGTAGGAAAAGAAACATTCCTTAACAAGCAGTCTAGCTTTCTGCCAAAATTAAGGGGTTCTTGTTTGTTATGGCATGTCTCTCTAACACTGCATTTCCATTCTCCGCTGGGGTAGTGCAAACCCTGCCATTGACTTGAAAATAATTAGATAGTGGTAGCAAGGGTGTTTTTCTTCCTTGCTCTTCAAACTAACAATTCGACTCCCTTCAGGAGCATCAGACTTTCAAAGTGAATAATGATGGACCTGAAGGAAATATCAGTATGGATCCCAGCAGCAAGAATCTAGCTCAAACATACCGGAATCCAATTTTCCTGGGGAGAGCAGCTCTTTGTTTTAAAGCCACAATAATCCTTCCTACAATGTATGATCTAAAAGGTAAAGGTAAAGGGACCCCTGACCATTAGGTCCAGTCACGGATGACTCTGGGGTTGCGGCGCTCATCTCGCTTTATTGGCCGAGGGAGCCGGCATACAGCTTCCGGGTCATGTGGCCAGCATGACTAAGCCGCTTCTGGCGAACCAGAGCAGCGCACGGAAACGCCATTTACCTTCCCGCCGGAGCGGTACCTATTTATCTACTTTTACTTTGACATGCTTTCAAACTGCTAGGTTGGCAGGAGCAGGGACCGAGCAATGGGAGCTCACCCTGTTGTGGGGATTCGAACCGCCGACCTTCTGATCGGCAAGTCCTAGGCTTTGTGGTTTAACCCACAGCGCCACCCGTGTCCCTATGTGGTGATTAGGATGGGCAAATCTCTCAGTTTCAGTTCCTCCACGTTCCTCATTTTTCCAAGTCTAAGTTCATCTATCCACATTCCCACATCGGTTTGTTATTATTATTATTTTTTAAAGGCCTCATGAAAATGTGCAATTTAGTGCAAACTTCTCTTCATGTACATGTGCTCATATGCACCTTTCCCTGAATGTAAACATTTTTTACAAACTCATCCCTAATGTAGTGCATTTTCTGTAATATATATACGTTCGTATGCATAGTTTACCCCAGTATATGCATTCTGGCTACAGAACTGTTTTCTCTCCTTGGGATAAAAATGAAACATGACTGTGAGAAGTTGAATTTGAGTCTGGCAGTGGCTCTTCTCATCTTATATAGGACCATGCTGTTAGCTAGAAATAACCCCCGTTGTTCAATTTGGCTTGCTCCCAAGGAAGTAGACACAGGACTGCAAGCACAATCTCTTTTAGGAAACTGATATTATTGAGATGGCAAATAGCAGTGGCAGCAGACACTGATATACTTGTTGAATAGAATACGACCGTCATAACCTACCCTAACTGTACTTGCAGGGTGTAAAATGTGCAGCTGTGGAGGAATTAACTGATATATTAAACACATTTTATTTGTGGAGAATTATGGGCCTTTCTAAAACTCCTCTGCTCTTGTCACCTTTACCGGGGAACACGATGATCATTCCTGTCATGCTGTGAAATACAATGAGGAAGCAGGGAAATTGAGTCATCAGTCGAAATACACCAAAGATAGCACACAATTTGTCAAAGTTACCCGGGGATGTTTGCAAAATCAGTTTTTGCTCAACCTAAGCAAATTAAACGTAATAGCATTTAAGGATGGAGCTCATTTTCCAGCCGGTCCCTCCAGTGTTGTAAAATGTAGAATATGTGATAGACTGTAGAAGGTCACGTCCAAATGAACTATATATAAGATCATGTCCCCGTATTCTATCCGGACACATTGACCCCATTGGTATCACAATCCTAAACATTTGCTCTAGTACATAAAATGATGGAGCAATCCTCTTTGTAATCTGAGCACAGCAGCTTTCTGGACGAGTAGTTGGCACTGTAGAATTCAAAACAAAACAAAACAAAACCTAAGAATCTCAGGGACTCTTCAAGACAGGTAACAAATTTATTGTGGTGTCATTTAATGCAGGTTTTGGTTGTTGTTGTTGTTTTGTAATCACACCAGGACACTTAGGATGGCATGCTGCTTCTTTTATTATCACAGTAATCTAGTGAAGTAGGTAAGGCTGAGAGACAGCAGCCAGTCCAAGGTCACCTTGTTTGCTTCATGGCTGAAACCCTCCTTCAGGTGTCGGCTGGCAAATAAACAAAGGGGCCTGTAGGAATGTGTGGGGCTTGTTCTGCCCTCCCTCAGAGGCGTAGGAAGGTCAGGTGGTACCCGGTGCGGAAAATTTATTGTCACCCCCCCAACATACATTTATTTATTTATTTATTTATTTATTTATTTATTTATTTATTTATTTTGCCTGCAAAAAAAGTTTTACATTACAGTCATACCTCGGGTTGAATGCGCTTCGGGTTGAGCGCGTTCAAGTTGCACTCCGCAGCAACCCGGAAGTAATGGAGCATGTTACTTCCGGGTTTCGCCGCTTGCGCATGCGCTCAAAATGATCATAGAATCATAGAGTTGGAAGAGACCACAAGGGCCATCGAGTCCAACCCCCTGCCAAGCAGGAAACACCGTCAGAGCACTCCTGACATATGGTTGTCAAGCCTCTGCTTAAAGACCTCCAAAGAAGGAGACTCCACCACACTCCTTGGCAGCAAATTCCACTGTCGAACAGCTCTTACTGTCAGGAAGTTCTTCCTAACGTTTAGGTGGAATCTTCTTTCTTGTAGTTTGGATCCATTGCTCCATGTCCGCTTCTCTGGAGCAGCAGAAAACAACCTTTCTCCCTCCTCTATGTGACATCCTTTTATATACTTGAACATGGCTATCATATCACCCCTTAACCTCCTCTTCTCCAGGCTAAACATGCCCAGCTCCCTTAGCCGTTCCTCATAAGGCATCGTTTCCAGGCCTTTGACCATTTTGGTTGCCCTCCTCTGGACACGTTCCAGTTTGTCAGTGTCCTTCTTGAACTGTGGTGCCCAGAACTGGACACAGGACTCCAGGTGAGGTCTGACCAGAGCAGAACACAGTGGCACTATTACTTCCCTTGATCTAGATGCTATACTCCTATTGATGCAGCCCAGAATTGCATTGGCTTTTTAAGCTGCCGCGTCACACTGTTGGCTCATGTCAAGTTTGTGGTGAACCAAGACTCCTAGATCCTTTTCACATGTACTGCTCTCAAGCCAGGTGTCACCCATCTTGTATTTGTGCCTCTCATTTTTTTTGCCCAAGTGCAATACTTTACATTTCTCCCTCTTAAAATTCATCTTGTTTGTTTTGGCCCAGTTCTCTAATCTGTCAAGGTCGTTTTGAAGTGTGATCCTGTCCTCTGGGGTGTTAGCCACCCCTCCCAGTTTGGTGTCATCTGCAAATTTGATCAGGATGCCCTTGAGTCCATCATCCAAGTCGTTGATAAAGATGTTGAATAAGACCGGGCCCAAGACAGAACCCTGTGGCACCCCACTAGTCACTCTTCTCCAGGATGAAGAGGAACCATTGATGAGCACCCTTTGGGTTCGGTCAGTCAGCCAGTTGCAAATCCACTGAGTGGTAGCATAGTCATGACCGCATTTTACCAGCTTCTTTACAAGAATATCATGGGGCACCTTGTCAAATGCCTTGCTGAAATCAAGGTAGGCTACATCCACTGCGTTCCCTTCATCTACCAGGCTTGTAATTCTGTCAAAAAACGAGATCAGGTTAGTCTGACATGACTTATTTTTCAGAAATCCATGCTGACTATTGGTGATCACAGCATTCCTTTCTAGGTGCTCACACACTGTTTGCTTAATGATCTGCTCCAGAATCTTCCTTGGTATTGATGTCAGACTGACTGGGCGGTAATTATTTGGGTCCTCTCTTTTCCCCTTTTTGAAAATAGGGACAACATTTGCCCTCCTCCAGTCTGCCGGGACTTCGCCTGTTCTCCAGGAATTCTCAAAGATGACTGCCAGTGGTTCTGAGATCACATCTGCCAGTTCTTTTAATACTCTTGGATGCAGTTCATCTGGCCCTGGAGACTTGAATACATCTAAACTAGCCAAGTATTCTTGTACTATCTCCTTAGTTATTCTGGGCTGTGTTTCCTCTGCTGAATCATTTGCTCCAAATTCTTCAGGTCGGGCATTGTTTTCTTTATCGGAGAAGACTGAGGCAAAGAAGGCATTGAGGAGTTCAGCCCTTTCTGTGTCCCCTGTTTGCATTTCACCATCTTCTCCTCTGAGTGACCCCACTGTTTCTTTGTTCTTCCTTTTGCAACGAACATACCCATAAAAGCCTTTTTTGTTGCTTTTAACCTCTCTAATAATAATATAATAATAATAATTTATTATTTATACCCCACCCATCTGGCTGGGCCTCCCCAGCCACTATGGGCGGCTTCCATAAAAACAAAAAATACAGTGAAATATCACACGTTAAAAACTTCCCTAAACAGGGCTGCCTTAAGATGTCTTCTGAATGTCAGGTAGGTGTTTATCGCTTTGACATCTGCTGGAAGGGCGTTCCACAGGGTGGGCGCCACTACCGAGAAGGCCCTCTGCCTGGTTCCCTGTAGCTTTGCTTTTCGCAATGAGGGAACCGCCAGAAGGCCCTCAGCACTGGACCTCAGCGTCCGGGCAGAATGATGGGGGTGGAGACGCTCCTTCAGGTATACTGGACCGAGGCCGTTTAGGGCTTTAAAGGTCAGCACCAACACTTTGAATTGTGCTCGGAAACGTACTGGGAGCCAATGTAGATCTTTCAAGACCGGTGTTATATGGTCTCGGCGGCCACCCCCAGTCACCAGTCTAGCTGCCGCATTCTGGATTAGTTGTAGTTTCCGAGTCACCTTCAATGGTAGCCCCACGTAGAGTGCATTGCAGTAGTCCAAGCGGGAGATAACCAGAGCATGCACCACTCTGGCGAGACAGTCCGCAGGCAGATAGGGTCTCAGCCTACGTACCAGATGGAGCTGGTAAACAGCTGCCCTGGACACAGATTTGACCTGTGCCTCCATGGACAGCTGTGAGTCCAAAATGACTCCCAGGCTGCGCACCTGGTCCTTCAGGGGCACAGTTACCCCATTCAGGACCAGGGAATCCTCCACACCTGCCCGCCTCCTGTCCCCCAAAAACAGTACTTCTGTCTTGTCAGGATTCAACCTCACTCTGTTAGCCGCCATCCATCCTCCAACCGCTTCCAGACACTCACACAGGACCTTCACCGCCCTCACTGGTTCTGATTTAAAAGAGAGCTAGCAAGCCTGAATTCATTCTGTGCTTTAGCTCTTCTGACTTTGTGTCACGCACATGTGCAGAAGCGGCGAAAAGCGACTCGTGTGTGCGCAGACGTGACGTCGCTGGTTATGTTTGCTTCTAGATGCGAACTGGGCTCCGGAACGGATCCCGTTCGTATCCAGAGGTACCACTGTATTTCATATTTACTTACAAGGGAATGTGGATTATGGGCCTCTGATAACAAGGAGGCGACTGTGGACAGATACTTAAATCTACAGGATGGATTGTGTTTTGGCTCCACTGAATTGAAATTTCAGCCTTCACGACATATGAAAACGGCCAAGAAAACAGTTATTTTCGTGGAGGAGGGTTGAGATATTAACTGATATGCATGAAATTTCAGATATAGCTATATAATCCCTAGTGTAGTAAGATAAGACCTTTGAAGCAGGCATTTTCAAAAAAAAGTTTTTTATGAACCACCCTAGTAGGGCAGTAATTGTTGCTTTTTGATACCCCCCTCCATGATAGAACCTGGAGCAGCCCCCCGCCCCTGCCCCCCCATTTTGCTGCATATGTGTCATGAACCGATTAGACACAGAGAAATGATGGGAGGAACCAGTTGGGGGACACCCAAGGAAAGAAGGTGTCGGTTTGCATTTCTTAGTACAGAAAGTATTGACCTGATGTGTAGAGATCTTTCCTATTCTGTTTAATTCAAGAGGGTTCTGGAGGGTTCTCTATGTGCCAGAAGCAAGCAAAAGATGCTTGGGTTGCTCCTTCAGAGAAGCTGAGTACAGCTGGTTTGAACTGGTTCTGTTATCTCTTTCTGTCAAGGTCATGCTGACCATAATAAGAGACCAGAAGGAGCCTAGGTTTCACTCTCTCTCTTTCTGTCTCTCTTTCGTTCTGATGTTCTGTACATAGTGTGCTTAGTGTTAAGCAGTGCTTTTTTTTCTTAAAAAAATGTTTGGGGTACTCTCATTTTCCTACTCATATTGAACTACTGCCCCTCAATGAGGCCAAACTTAGATTCACAAAATGTTTAGGGGTATGCGTCCCCACAGAAAAAAGCACTGGTGTTAAGGTTTTAGCCTTATTATAAGTTATTGTAAGTTAAAGTTACATCTGCTGCAACTGGATTTCTTATGGACAGCGCCAATTCTGTTTTTTTTTTAAATAAATGTTTATTAAAATTTTCCATCTTAATAAAAAAATCAAAAAAACAAAAAACAAAAAAATTAAAAAACACATAAATTTTACAATCCGTATTTTCAATAACATATTTCCCTGACTTCCCCACACCTCCCCTTCTTATATTCCAATTCAAATTGTTAGTTCAACAAGTTCTTATCCCCAATTTTTAACCTTTTTATATTTAGTTCATTTTAAAAAACATCAATATTTGTACAATTCTGAATGTACAGTGGTACCTCGGGTTACATATGCTTCAGGTTACATACGCTTCAGGTTACAGACTCCGCTAACCCAGAAATATTACCTCAGGTTAATAACTTTGCTTCAGGATGAGAACAGAAATTGTGCAGCGGCGGCACAGTGGCAGCAGGAGGCCCCATTAACTAAAATGGTGCTTCAGGTTAAGAACAGTTTCAGGTTAAGAACAGACCTCCAGAACGAATTAAGTTCTTAACCTGAGGTACCACTGGATTGGATTTGTGACCATTATACTCATTTACCTTCAGTAGCAGTAAAGCTCTGCTGGATGAAATACAATTGCCTCTGATCTATTTTTGGGGGGAGGATCCTGCAACGTGTTTAAGTTGTTACTCTGCTAACTATACATTGGAATCTACTCTGGATCAATGCTGCGTAGACTTTCAATGACAGAAGGCGCAGTTATTACATCACATGGGTCAATGTTCCGAACAATTTTTAGAGACTTGATGCAGCAATTGTTACTCTTGGCACAGAACGCATTTGCTGGCCCAGTGCCATAATCTGCTATTTATTTACTTATTGTGACAGAAAACAAAAACAAGACCACCAAGAAATCTCCATGTGCGGAAGCTGTTTTGAAAAGCAAGGGGTTCTGTGGAACTTTCAGTGATATCCGAGAGTTTAGTGAGGCAAAGTGAAGAAAACTCTACAGACACAGAAAGGCATGTTTTGCACAACTCTACTGGTTACACATGACTAGAGACTAAGGCTGACATCCAGTTGGGACATCCTGCTTACACAACAGACATTTATCCTTTCCGCTCTTTCCTCAGCCTCACCCCCACACCCCAAAATCTGCTCCAAAAAGTTGAAGGCCCTTCTGGAGCAGAATGAGGGAGGGTACTGCAGAAAGAGGAGGAAAGGGGTTCTATTGTGTCCACTAGCACGAAATTTGTTATTGTTCCCGTAACAGGACAGAAACGCACACTAACACATCCAACAAACTGCAAATGAGTAAGCTTCACTCTCACCCCACCCAGTGTCTGAAAAGAGTTGCAGAGCTCTTGCACAACCCTTCAGAGACCTTTCTCAAATTAAGCCACGAGAATGGATCTTCATTATCCGCCTTCTGCCAGACGAAATTTCTGGAAGTTTACACAGAAAGGTCAAAACAATTTCACAAAACTCTTACGACTGGCTGATGTGAGACAAAACTTGCACAAGACATCCGCAAGCTTTCCGAGGAATTCAATAACGTTTCAGCTTAATCACTCTCGAAAGCTTAAGGGATTATGCAATTGGAAGCGATCATTTTCACAGAGACAAATCAAAGCCTCGCACTTCTGGGAAGTGCAACAAAGAGCGAGGGATCTCTGACAGCTGTAGAGCGAGCAGCAGCCGTTGTTGTTGGAGCCTCTCTGACTCACAATGAGGTGGACCCAGTAAAAAGCTTTTTAAATACTTGGCAACTTCCGCAGTCGGGAGTGACTCAGGGGTTCATCATCACAAACCTCGCTGTGTGCTAACCAACGGAGAAATGTTATGGAAAATAAATAAATAACGCAGCCCCAAAGGCTTGTATTTTTTGCTGGAATTTGGGAACAAAACTCATGGCGCTCACCCTACAAAATGTTGCAGACTGACCTCTGTTCCCCCCTACAGCACAGCAGCTTGGGGGCATAAATGTTGAGATGATCAAGGGGTAGCAGTCTGTCTGACCAATGGCATTTGTATATCTATGGATTCATGCCAGGAACAGAAACCGCTCAGAAAAGCTGTATCTGCTTTCCCCTCAAGCCTAGCTGTATTTTTTAAAAAAAGAACTATAGTAGGAGAGTAGACAGCATCTTAAAAAGCAGAGACATCACCTTGCCAACAAAGGCCCATATAGTTAAAGCTATGGTTTTCCCAGTAGTGATGTATGGAAGTGAGAGCTGGACCGTAAAGAAGGCTGATCGCCAAAGAATTGAAGCTTTTGAATTATGGTGCTGGAGGAGACTCTTGAGAGAAATGCAAGAAGATCAAACCTATCCATTCTGAAGGAAATCAGCCCTGAGTGCTCACTGTAAAGACAGATCCTAAAGCTGAGGCTCCAATACTTTGGCCACCTCATGAGAAGAGAAGACTCCCTGGAAAAGACCCTGATGTTAGGAAAGATGGAGGGCACAAGGAGAAGGGGATGACAGAGGACGAGATGGTTGGACAGTGTTCTCGAAGCTACCAGCATGAGTTTGACCAAAGTGCGGGAGGCAGTGGAAGACAGGAGTGCCTGGCGTGCTCTGGTCCATGGGGTCATGAAACGTCGGACACGACTAAACAACTAAACGACTAAACAACAACAACAACATCGTAGGAGAGTGCAGAAACGAAGGGCCGGCTGCTAAGAGCTGAACTCCCATCTCACCTGAAATCAATGCATTAATATCCCAGAGAGAGCATGAGGTGGTAGTGGTTGTTGTTGTTGTTACAGTGCTACCTCAGTTGTTGAATGCTTCAGAAGTCGAACATTTCGGCTTTCGAATGCCAATAACCCAGAAGTAAATGTTTCCATTTTCAAACGTGCCTCGGAAGTCGAATGGCTTCCGAGGCACGTTTCTCCATTTTTTCATTGGAATTTGCCGACTGCCTATTGTGCCTCAGTTGTCGAACGTTTCGGAAGTCGGACAGTCTTCTGGAACAGATTACAGGTACCACTGTATTATTATACCCCACGCATCTGGCTGGGTTGCCCCAGCCACTCTGGGTGGTTTCCAACACAAAAAACATCATATAACATCAAACATTATAACTTGCCAATACAGCGCTGCCTTCAGACGTCTTCTGAAGGTTGTATAGTTTCTTGCCTCAGGGGTTGCAAAACTCCATACCCTCCCATACCTTCTAAAAGTTGTTTAGTTCTTTATCTCTTTGACATCTGATGTGAGGGCATTCCACAGGGCAGGTGCCTCTACCGAGAAGGCCCTCTGCCTGGTTCCCTGTAGCTTCACTTCTCGCAGTGAGGGAACTGCCCAAAGGCCTCTGTGGTAGGATAGAATTATGGACTCATGGAATTGTAGAGTTGGAAGGGACCCTGAGGTCCCTTCCAGTGCAGGAATCTCAGCTGGATCATACATAAAACCTCCAAGGAAGAAGAGTCCACCACCTCCTGAGGGAGACCATTCCACTGTCCAACAGCTCTTACTGTCAGAAAGTTCTTCCTGATGTTTAGTCAGAATCTCCTTTCTTGTAACTTGAATCACTTGGTTTGAGTCCTCCTCTCCAGAACTGGATAAGGCTGCTGTGGTCTCTGTACAATTCATGGCATGCCTTCATATGTTAGGTTCCTGACAAGAAGCCCATTTGCCACCATAACAATGCCTATGTAAGAGAGGAAAAGCTGTCCTACTCCCCAACAGTTCTCGGATGAAAATCGGGATGTTCTAAACAATAAAGGGATGCAGGTGGCGCTGTTGGTTAAACCACAGAGCCTAGGACTTGCTGATCAGAAGGTCGGCGGTTCGAATCCCCGCTATGGGGTGAGCTCCCGTTGCTCAGTCCCAGCTCCTGCCAACCTAGCAGTTCGAAAGCACACCAGTGCAAGTAGATAAATAGGTACCACTCTGGCGGGAAGGTAATTGGTGTTTCTGTGCGCTGCTCTGGGTTGCCAGAAGCGGCTTAGTCATGCTGGCTACATGACCCGGAAGCTGTACGCCAGCTCCCTCGGCCAATAAAGCAAGATGAGCACCGCAACCCCAGAATCGGCCACGACTGGACCTAATGGTCAGGGGTCCCTTTACCTTTATCTAATTATTATTATTATTATTATTATTATTATTATTATTATTATTAGGCAGCTTCCAACATAAATAAAACATACCAAAACATTAAACATTAAAAAAACTTCTGTATACAGGGCTGCCGTCTGATGTCCTTTAAAGGATGTACAGTTACTTACCGTATTTTTCGCCCTGTAGGGCGCACCAACCCATA
Source organism: Podarcis filfolensis (assembly GCF_964270895.1). NCBI lineage: Eukaryota > Metazoa > Chordata > Lepidosauria > Squamata > Lacertidae > Podarcis > Podarcis filfolensis. The sequence goes on from NC_139614.1 coordinate 15,698,890, forward strand.
GGGCGCACCTAGTTTTGGGGGGAGGAAATAAAGGGAAAAAAATTATTTTCCCCCCAGGTGCGGGGCAGCCCCCAGAACAGGCTGCTATCTGCAAGCCTTGGGAGCCCAGCGGGAACTCCCGCCGGGCTCCCCAGGCTTGCGGATATCTGCCCGAAGCCCGGGGCGCGCTCCGCTGCGCTCCCCGGGTTTCGGGCTGCAGGCTGCTGTCCACAAGCCTGGGGAGCCCGCGGGAGTTCCCGCCGGGCTCCCAAGGCTTGCGCATAGCTTCCTGAAGCCTAGAGAGCGAGAGGGGTCGGTGCGCACATTTCCTCTTCATTTTTGGAGGGGGAAAAGTGTGTCCTATAGGGCGAAAAATACGGTATATCCTTGGATCAGTGGTCACCTAACTCCATACCTCTAACATTTCCCTGATGAAAATAGGGATGTTCCAAGGAAAAGCAGGACATTCCACGATCAAACCGGAAACCAGGCTAGCTTCTGTAAATCTGTAAATCTGGAAAATAGGAACACTTAAAAGGTCTTGGCTATTGGGAAGAGGCAGCAAGTTGTTGAGCCTCGCAACTAGTGAGGCTTTGCGCTCTGATTGCCTTACATCTCATGAGAACTGGGATAAAGGCTGAGATTTCACGAGATGTTGAAAAAGAGCAAGGAATGCAGTCTACAAAGCCCTCAGCCCCTGTAAGCCTGATGAAGGGTGGAAGAGGAAAGCAACACCCCCATATATCTCTTCCTTCATCACCAACCAGCTCAGACTTCCTCATGTGTGAAGCTTCTCTGGTAGACCGGGGGGTGGGGTTATGAAGGCTTGATTACCTAGTCCCTCCCAAGGTGAGCTAAGCCTGACCGGACAGTTTACTCTATGGTTTTAACCCCTCCATGCATTAATTAGACTTAAGCATGTTAGTTATATGAGGCTGGTTATCTCAGGACTTTAACATAGCTCTACATTGGAAACAGCAGATAGCTGCTTCCCCCCCCCCACCCCTTTTCTCTAATGCATCCTTAGTCAGAATTGCATGTGGGTGAGCAGTTTCTTTTATATCTTTCAGGATTGCTGACAATCTGTGCATCTCTGCCTCTGCTCCTCTAGGCCTGCATAATCCCAGGTGGGCCAGTTTGCTGAGCCCACGTTCAGCATCAGATACAAAGTCCATAACCTTGGCAAAGAATTCAAGCAGTAAGCAATCAATGAGGCAAAATCCATTTTGAGAATTTGGAGGACGGAGCAGCTCCTCTTCATGCCTTGCTGAGAAGGCAAAATTATCCCCACAACAAATTACGTTATCGTCTAATAGCGGAGAAAGCTGCAACTTAATTAAAAGGATGCATGCATGTGGCTACGTGGAGAATCTGAGCTCTGGGGAAGTAATCTCTTGGTGTTTCAGCAAAATGCAGAGGTACTTTGGCCCATTTCCCCAATTCTCTCTTCTGCATTTAATTCTTCCTGTGTTGAAGTCATGCGTATATGTGTGTGTGTGTGTGTGTGTGTGTGTGTGTGTGTGTATACATACACACACACACACATTTATATATATGAAGGCAGCCCTGTTTAGGGAAGTTTTTAATATTTAATGCTGTACTGTTTTTAACATTTGATTGGGAGCCGCCCAGAGTGGCTGGGGAAACTCAGCCAGATGGGCGGGGTATAAATAATAAAATAATAATAATAATAATAATAATAATAATAATAATAATAATGCACAATTATTCTAAAAACAGCTTCTGGTTGAAAGTACTAATGAATGAAAAAAGGAAAACTTTCACAATCCCAGAAATAACTTGGAACGAACAAACTGACTTGCTAAATGTCCCTTGTCTGAATCTCTGGAGCTGCTACCAATCAGTGTGGACAATACTCAGCGAGTTGAGCCAATGGCTTCACTTGGTATAAGCCAGCTTCCTGATTTCCTTTGCAAGAGCCTCCAGCCATGACGGTGCTTATTCTTTTGCTGAAAGATACGCTTAGAACAATATCATTGCCTAATGACAGGCTATCGCACTTCAGAATAAACCTTGGCAGCCGCTGTGTGTGAAATTGCAGCCTGCGCACCGCATGGCGTCCCGGTGGTCACATGCGCGCATTCCCATGCAGATGCGCTACAGACAAGATGCATATTCCCCCCCCCAAGCACCCCTCCCACAGTAATTTAACTTCTAGAGACCCTGGAGAGGGAGCTGAACCTTGCAGAACGACAACACAATGTTAACAAGGCATCGCCAAAAAGCTAAGGGGGGAAAAAGAGCGACACAGTAGGGGCAGTGATTTTACCCAGAAAAGGTAACAGAAAACAGGGGCTGTCCGTAGTAATTAGAGACAGCTGGATCTCATGAGCTTACCCCTGCGTGATGGACAGGCAGACTCTCAAATGTTATTTTTATAGGACAATACCTCAATCGAATTATACCGTCACAACAGCAGTGTGTTCTTTCAAGGCTCTTTCTTCTGGCCTGAGGTAATAAACAAGTCAGACTCCACAGCAGTATCTTCTATTTATATCGGGAGCTCAGGTTTCTTCTTTGTCACTTCCCAGCACGGCTTCAGTCCTGCGGCCTTTGTGTGTGAGCCCGAACAACCCCTATTTAGGTTTTACATGCCATTTTCCTCGTTGGCTCCCTTCGGTGCCTCTTCAGAGACGTCGCTGCCACATTTTCACCTAAGCTAGACAGGTTTTTTAAAATTATATATAAAGAAGGGTTCCTGCCAAGAATGGCTTCAGAAATCATCAGGCTGCAACAAACCAGCCTACTAGTTGACACCGGCAATTCCTGAAGCACTGTTGCTTCACTGGAAACAGAAAGAAATGCTCCTCATAGACACTTTCTTTTGTCTGTGGCGGTAACTTAAAAACAACGGTCCCTTTATTGAAGCCAACTTGATTCCGTATTAAATTAATCTCCCGCAACCAAGAGGGGGTAAAGGCTATAAAGTGAAGCACGGGGGGCCACTAGGTGGCGCATCGGAAGATGGCTGACAATAACATCTCTCCGACCCACACGAGGTAATTTGGAGGCTATGATGGGGGTAATTAGCCTCCTTAACCCCCCCCAGGATTGTGGGGGGGACGGCCCTTGCCTGCTGTGCCCTATACCACCCCTGAATTTGTGGGGGTGGGGGCACTAGGCACAAAGCCCTCCTGTGGGATTCCGGCACTTTTGGACGCCGTCCCTGATTCGCGCCGCTAGTTGCAAGCATCTTCAAAAGAAACAATTTGGACGAGATAAATTGCACATGCTTCAAGGAAAAAGGGGAGTATAGACTGCTGACAGAAGAGATCTCTGATAACAAGACAAGAATAAAATATGAGAAGATACGTCAAGATACGGTATGACTGAGGGGGGAGGGGGGAAAAACCTGCCTTCCTTTTTCTTATGTGATTTAACAAGAATCCCCTCCCCTAATGAGTCAGAAACTAAGGACTTAAGCTGTGGATTTAAGGCTGTGTGGACATAAACTTTCGAACCAAAGCAATGTTTCAAGATGAAGCTGGAAAGCTAAGAGTTTTGGAATGACGCAGTTAAAAATGCCGTCGCCATTTTGGGAGGCATTGTTGGAGCTCTTGGGTCTGGGAGGAGAAAGAGAGAAATAGAGTTGTTTACATATCGTGGATCAACTTCTCGGTGGGACTTAAGAGCGACAAATGCCAAATTTATGATGGAAAGAGCGATGTTATCTACGAAGGAGATATATGGAAACCATCTGGACTTAGTGGAGGAACGGGAAATCCACACAGGATTATTATTTTGCTTATCGGCTTAAGGAGACTAACAGAAGAGATCGTAAAGGAAAAATAGAAATTATATGAACAAGATATGATGTGGAAACACCAAGATAAGACTGGATAGAATTATGAATTTTGTTTGGACATTAACGCAGTAATAAGATGATGATCTGAATCCCCCTTTGGATCTTGAAGTATGGGTTCCCACAACAAAATTTAAAAATTTGGCTTTGTAATTTGGAATTTGTGTGATGTGATTTAATTTGATGTGATTGGCCAGTTAATAAAAATTATTTAAAAATATATATATATATATAAAGTGAAGCACGGACGAACAGGAAATTAGGGAGCTAAAATTATCTGTTCTGTTCCCTCAGGAAGTCACCTATATGCTGATACGAATTCATGTCTTCTGCTGGTGAAGGTAATCCCACACCCTCAATGCAGATGAGAAAAGCTTCGGCACACTCAAAGTAAGCCCAACTTATTTTTATTTTATTCATTTGTTAAATCTGCATACCGCCCTTCGTCTGTAGATCCCAAGGCGGTTCACAACATAAAAATACAACATGAAAACACAAAATACATGAGAGAAACAAGAACAAGAAACACAAACCCTTAAGCCTCCCTCCCTCCCCCACAAATACAAATAAAGGAAAAGAGAACCAGGAAAGCTCCAATAGCCCTATTTATTTATTTATTTGTTGTACAGTGGTACCTCGGGTTAAGTACTTAATTCGTTCCGGAGGTCCGTTCTTAACCTGAAACTGTTCTTAACCTGAAGCACCACTTTAGCTAATGGGGCCTCCTCCTGCTGCTGCTGCGCCGCCGGAGCCTGATTTCTGTTCTCATCCTGAAGCAAAGTTCTTAACCTGAAGCACTATTTCTGGGTTAGCGGAGTCTGTAACCTGAAGCGTATGTAACCTGAAGCCTATGTAACCTGAGGTCCCCCTGTATATAGAAATGAGCAAACCAGTGATGTTTTAGGGAGCAGGCTAGCAGGCAGGGCCCATGACTTACATCATAGGAGCCCACACAACACAAAACACTGTTGCTGTATGTAGGTTTTATTTTATTTGTTTTTTATCTTATGATTTGGAAATGTACATCCAGTGTTTTATTCCTTTAAATTTTTTTTGGGGGGGGGCTCTCTAGAGAGTGGGGCCCTAAGCTATAAGTTGTTTAGCTTATATGTAAATCTGGCACTACCTCATTGGGTTGGTTTTGCTCCTTCCACTCAGTTCCCCGTGTAGTTTATTTTTTCTCCCTCCCCCCCCCCCATTTTTTTACTAAAAAAAATGTCCTCCTGAACATCTTGGAGTTCTCCCAATTGGGAAAGATACCTCCTGCTTGTGTTTGGAGGCTGCCACTTTGGAAACATTTGCAACAACATTCAAGCCCGAACGTCAGAAATAGAAATAATGATGGATGGGTAGAAATATATTTAAGCTGTCACAGACAATTGTTGAAGATATCATTCCTTTCACATGGATTTGCTTCATGCCGTCTGCTCATGTCACATGATAGCTAAGGCTGTGAAAGAATTGTTAAAAACAAGTCCTGAAATCATAGAAATGAACATTGTACATCTTCTTGGCAATTTTTTAAATTTATTTTTTTGCGGGGGGAAACTGTTGTCGAAGAACTGATATCAAACTTATCAGTAGTGGCAAAAGGCTACATTGGGACAAACTGAAAATTCGTTTTAACCCTTGAAGAATAATAAAAAAAAAAAAACCACTCGCTCCAGATCCTGAAGCTGAGGCTGAGGCTCCAATACTTTGGCCACCTCATGAGAAGAGAAGACTCCCTGGAAAAGACCCTGATGTTGGGAAAGATGGAGGGCACAAGGAGAAGGGGACGACAGAGGACGAGATGGTTGGACAGGGTTCTCGAAGCTACGAACATGAGTTTGACCAAACTGTGGGAGGCAGTGGAAGACAGGAGTGCCTGGCATGCTCTGGTCCATGGGGTCAAGAAGAGTTGGACACCACCAATCACTTAGTTAACTTACAGTGGAACCCTAAAAATGCTTACTCAGAATACCTATTCACTTCAATGGGCCTTGCTCCCAGGTAAGTAGGTATCGGATTTCATTCCTTGTTTATTTGAACCCCATGACAGTAAATGTGTCATTACATTGTTGAAAGACTAAATATGTTTGTAGGAAACTGGAACTATAATTTTACAGGCAGTGCTCAAAATACAATACAAAGACAACCTGAGGGTCGGCTGTTAGTTCCTGGCAAAGGATCTGTTTTGCATGCAGATTTCAAGTTCAAATCCCCTCATCTCCAGTCTAAAACCCTGGTGCATTGCTGCCAGGTAGTTTAAGTAAAGAGACCCCTGACCATTAGGTCCAGTCGTGACTGACTCTGGGGTTGTGGTGCTCATCTCGCTTTATTGGCCGAGGGAGCCGGCGTACATCTTCTGGGTCATGTGGTCAGCATGACTAAGCCGCTTCTGGCGAAGCAGAGCAGTGCACGGAAACGCCGTTTACCTTCTCGCCGGAACGGTACCTATTTATCTACTTGCACTTTGATGTGCTTTCAAACTGCTAGGTGGGCAGGAGCAGGGAACGAGCAACAGGAGCTCACCCCATCACAGGGATTCGAACCGCCAACCTTCTGATTGGCAAGTCCTAGGCTCTGTGGTTTAACCCACAGCACCACCAGGTAGTTTAGGCAATACCAAACTAAATGACTTGGCTTAAGACAGATTCCTATGGTCCTCCTATTCTACTTTTGCTTCCCTGAGAAACACTGAGGAGCTTCTGCCAATCAGTGAAGACAATGCTCAGCTAGATGGGCCAATGTTCTGACTCACTATGAGGCAGGTTCTGGCATTCCTATTTCCTTTCAATATTTTCTTTTTTTAAAGGAAGAGTTCTGTGGAGATGATGCCACATACCCCTTTGCATATAAGGTCACTGCTAGGGGCACACAATGGGCTGTGTCTTGGAAAAGTTTGGTGGCGTTATCTTGCAGTGGGATTCAGAGACTGCTCCTCAGAAGAGGAAAGGCTTTTCCAAGTAGCCACGAGTGCCAAGGAAAGCATTAAAGCTCTGCCAAAACCCACTAGCATTTGGAACATCAATGAGCTGAAGGAAATCACTAGGAAGAAAGATGAGTTTAAAGGTAAGTGTACAGTTTTGAATGAAGATGTAGGAACGGGTGTGAGGAACCACATATGTGGTCGGCAATATGTTCCTTTACTTTGCTGTTTTGCTGGCATCCCTGTTTTCCTTTCTGTGGTTAGCAAAATGCTGCTCCCAGCTTTTTTGTTTGAATTAAACGCCCGCATTCTGCAAAACCCATTTGTAAAAGCACTTTACAAGTTAAGGCCCATCTCTCTTTTCAATTCACTCCTATGGAGTATGACCAAAAAATGAAAACATCATGTTCTTGGAGGAGGTATTTGGGTCCCACTCATCTGTGTGGGGTTTATTTTCCACATTTAGTTTTATCGCCTGTTTCGTATTGCCAACATCTGTGAAAAGAATTCTTGTTACCTTGCCATGGTTAAAGTGATCAGAGCACCACAATAAGTTCTCGTTTTGCTCTACAAAGCTTTTTCTTTTTGAAAAGGTGGCATTTCTTCCCCTGCCTTCTCAAACTTCTCTGAGCAGAATTCACTAAATTTCAAGTTCAGATGTGACACAGAATAAGAAAGGGATTTTTTCCTCCTGTTATGGTTTAAATGCTTTCAGAATTCTCTCTTGACTGTCTTCCTTCTCTTCCAATACTTTTGATCTGCTTTGTCTTTTGTTAGCATACATTTGAAATATTCTTTCTTCAGATGGCAGGAACTTAGGCAAGATCTTGGCTCTCCCTCAATGTATTCACAGCAGCTTAAATAAGAGTTGGACTTTTCGCTACATAATTAGAGGAAGAGAAGGGAAATAAGTACACCAGTGCTTCAGAAGAGGGAACACACATCTGGAGAAGTGGCTTTCGAGTGTTGTATTTCTTTACGCAATCCAAAAGTGAGGTAGCACTTTCTTTAACCATGAACTCTGATTCTCCCTGCTGTGGGGATGCTCTAAATAGCCTGTGGTTTGGACTCCCCAGAGTTTGAAGAGGCTCTGTCCTCCCCAAGTGTGTTGGAGTGCAAATCTAACCAGCCTATATTTTAAAAGGAGAGGAAAATAATCCCAACATGGTTCTTCTGGGCCTCACAGTCTCCATGCACCATATTTGCCACACACCCTTCCTTCAATTTATTGTGTAAAGATGGGAACTCACACGCTTGCTGTTGGTTCAGGGGATTGCAGGCCTATCTCCCATAGGGCTTCAGAGCGTGCTTTGATGGATGATGTGGAAAAGTTATCTTAGTCCACAAGTAAGTTCTTTTATTATTATTATTTCTGATCAAAAGTTAACGGCCTAGCTTTTTGCACCAGGGAAGGATATTCCGGAACCTCCAGGAAGTTAATAATGAGCTACTTAAAGCCCTGGTGGTTTGCGAGACATTGGTGGATGAGATTAAAAATGTTTATCAAATGAATGACACCAAAGGGAACTCAAGAAAAACTGTTATAAGACACCTTGAAAGCTATTGTGAGAAGCAAAGTAATCAACCGTGCTCTGTGCGGGAAGAGAAGGGTTTTCAGGCGAAAGCAACAGCTTCTCTGAAACAGTTCAAAGACAAGAAAAACAACATGCAAAAACAACAAAAAGCCGGGAAAGATACTAAAAGAACTAATTAATGTCTGAGGTGAACATATTGCATTGATCACAGTTAGAGTCAGAATATTATGAACAAAGTTAACTAAGCGCTAAGACCGTAGCAAATGAATGCCAAACTCGAAGGGTGGGGAGTGACATATTGATGTCACAATGAATAGAACAAAGGGAACATTAAAGTTGACCCGTGCACCGTTGGGGAAAACTTTGGCAGATTTTTTTTCTTTTAATGAAAACGAGTCGAGAACAATGCCCATTTGATTAGAAGACAATTTAACAAAGTGCACTGCTTACAAAAGAACGGAAAACGCTGCTGACTGTGTGCCTCTCCTAGTGAAAACAAAGAGCTGGCGTGTGTGTGGAACACTTTATTGATGTGAAAAATCACAGGTCCCGTCCCGGGGGCGCTGCTTCCTCTGCCAAGAACAGCTATGGCGCGCAAACATAAGGCAATAGGCAACTTTAGCTGCTAAAGATAATTAAGCCCACCCCCAATCTTTGATTGGATGGTATCAAAGAAGGAAAAATCAGAGGGAAATCTAAGCCCTGCTCAGGCATTCAAAGAACACATAGATTCATAGAATCATAGAGATGGAAGGGACCTGGAGCATCATCTAGTTCAACCCAAATATGCAGCTGTCCCATCCAGGGATCAAACTTGCAACCTTGGCATTATCAGCACCACGCTCTACCCAACTGAGATATCCATAAGGGAATCAAGGTAAAGGTAAAAGTAAAGGTAAAGGACCCCTGGATGGTTAAGTCCAGTCAAAGGCAACTATGGAGTTGCGGCGCTCATCTTGCTTTTCAGGCCGAGGGAGCTGGTGTTTGTCCACAGGCAGCTTTCTGGGTCATGTGGCCAGCATGGCTATACCGCTACTGGCACAACGGAACACCGTGACGGAAACCAGAGCGCATGGAAACACTGTTTATCTTCCTGCCGCAGTGGTACCTATTTATCTACTTGCACTGGTGTGCTTTCGAACTGCTAGGTTGGCAGGAGCCGGGACAGAGCAAAGGGAGCTCACTCCGTTGCGGGGATTCGAATCGCCAACCTTCTGATCAGCAAGCCCAAGAGGCTCAGTGGTTTAGACCACAGCGCCACCTGCGTGCATGGGGGAATAAAGTGTAGAGGAACGTGCCTACATGCATGCAGGTCCCACCACAGACCACAGTCTTCTCCGTTATGGCGAGATGAATTGTGCTTCTGCTTAAACTATGGGGATTATTTCTAAATGTGCATAAATGCATATATCCTGATGAAATAACAAGTCCAAAACGTTTTGTTTTGTTTTGTTTTGTTTTGAGGTTAGAGAGAAGCGACAGCTCTATATGGTTCCTATGAAGCCTCAGGTCTACTGCCTTTAATTTAGGGGAGATTTGGTAAATCCCTTTCCCCCTTAACAAAGAAGTCCAGGACTTTTGTTATCCTTAGGGCCCCAGGCACAAGTAAACAGAGCTTTCAAAGTCAGGCTCCCCCCTTCCTCCTCCAACCAATTAATTCCTTTCTCGAAGTTCACTCAAAACCTTGCCCAACTATCCAATCCGCTCCTTAGTGTTTCCCACGCTTCCAATCTGTCATTGCCTGTGATGCTGAGATAAAGGGAAATTGCCGCCCAATTACACCTTCCACAAAGCTGTGTTTACTTCCAACTTGGGTGGGGGTGAATTGGCACAGCAAAGAGGTCTCTCCAGCTTTGGTCAACATATCAATCAGCATACACAAGTGTTGTGCAAACCTGTCTTTTCTGTGGTGATGCATATTTTTGGTGGTACCAATGTGGGACCTCTACGTAGGCTGAATGTTCTTTGGTTTCTTCAAACCAGCAAGTCCTGGGCCACAATGAGTGGTGTTTGCCTCTGCCACTAGATACTTCCGAACTCTCCTGACAAAATCAGCGTCATTGACAGCCTGAGAACATACGGTCAACATTTCTCCGATGTAAATAGGGATTTCTTCCTCTTCTTCTTCTATTTCTACCCCACCCATCTGACTGCATTGCCCCAGCCACACTAAATGGCTTCCAACATACAGTGGTACCTCAGTTTTCGAACGTAATCCGTTCCAGAAGGCCGTTCAAATTCTGAAACATTCAAAAACCGAAAACTCAGTACAGAAGCCTCAGAATGGAAAAGTCAATACGGAAAACCCAATATGGAAGCCGTGTTTCATGTTCGACTTCTGAGGAGCATTTGAAAACTGAAACATTTACTTCCGGGTTTACGGTGTTCGAAAACCGAAATGTTCGTCAACAGAGACGTTTGAAAACCGAGGTACCACTGTATATAAAAACATAATAAAACATCAAACCTTATTGTGCCCGGACTTCCTTCCATCCCTTCAACGGTTTTCATGTCTCAAATCTTTTCTTACAGTTTCTTATTTACACTCCATCCACATCAGAAGATTTACATTAATCCTGCTACAGTTTTAAAATTCTTACAATTACTCCGTATATATTCAACTAATTTACTCCAATCCTTTTCGAACTTTGCTTCTTTTTGGTTCCGAATCTTATAAGTCAATTTCGCCAATTCTTTGTATTCAAACATTTTTGTCTGCCACTCCATTAAAGTTGGGATTTCTTGGGATTTCCATTTCTGAGCCACTAAGATTCTAGTGGTGATCGTTGTGTACATGAATAGTTTGTAATCTTCCTTTTTTAATTCATCCCCTGTTATCCCTAGCAAAAATGCTTCTGGTTTCTTTGGGAAAGTGTATTTAAATAGTTTTTCCATTTCGTTATATATCAGACATATATCAAATATTTAAAAGCTTCCCTCTACAGGGCTGCTTTCACAGGGCTGTGGCCACGACTGGACCTAATGGTCAGGGGTCCCTTTAACTTTTATTATTATTATTATTATTATTATTATTATTATTATTATTAGGCAGCTCCCAACATATATAAAACATAACAAAACATTAAACAGTAAAAAACATCTGTATACAGAGCTGCCGTCTGATGTCTTTTAAAGGTTGTATAGTTGCTTATCTCCTTGGCTCAGGGGTTGCAAAACTTCATCCCCTCCAACATTTCTCTGATGAAAATAGGGATGTCCTAAGGAAAAGCAGGACATTCTGAGATTGAATCAGAAACTAGAATGGCTTATGTAAGTCTGGGACTGGAAAATACAGGCACTTCGAGGGGCTGTGAAAACCAGGATATCTTTTTGAAAGGTCTAACAGGGTACCAATCGGAATGGCAACCTCTGCCACTGTATAGTTAGAGGGGAAACTGTTCAAGCAAGGCAATGTGAGTTTATTTTCAGTAAGCCATTAGAATTCCAGTATGCCCGATGTAAAACACCTCTCCTAGGAAGAATAACATTCTTTTCTACCTACGTCAAACAACAAGGGAAAATAACTAGCGAGTTCCTGAACCTTGAATCTCAGGTCATAAAATTCAAAGGAGGAAAAAAGACTTTCACTGAAACCAAAGGAAACAGCCCAATTCGACAGTGGAAGCTGGAGTGTGACTACATATGTTTGTGCAATATGGCCATATATGGGAATAGAACATGTAAAAAGCAGGCATTGAAAGTAATCAAAGGTTGAAAATGTTAGTAAGCCTACTAAATTGCCAAGAATCAAAGAAGTTGCCTTGGCTTTTAAAGGGACCCTTGACTGTGTAATGAAGCCTTGGATGAGAAAAAGCACCGCTGACCATTCCAGCTTTACCATTTCATATTTGAGAAGTAGCTCGTCAGAAGGACTACATTTGCAAAAAGCAAAGTGATGGTGCATGTGGCGTTTGCCCACTCATTATGGAGATGTCGTACTGGGGGGCAGAAAGAAAGGGTTAATAGGTTGGACCAATAAGAAAGCCCAGGGGCAGAGCCTAACTGTGTTTAAGGCTCAACGCAGGGGTTTTGGCAGTTAGTTCAGTTGGTTTCTTGTGGGTGGGAGGCATAGGAGTCAGAGTGAGTTAGAGACAGAGAGTGTGAATCAGATTACAGTGTTTCAAAGTACCATATTTTTCACTCCATAGGGGGCACCAGACCATAGGGCGCACCTAGTTTTTAGGGGGGGAAATAAAGAAAAAAAAATTTATCCCGCTGGCTGGCTTGGCTTCCTCTTTAGCCACGCACAACCTCTCCAGCTGGGAGAGGCTGCGCACGGCTTGGCAGAAGCCAAGACAGCGAGTGGGATAGCGCTGCGCTCCCTGGGCTTCGGGCTGCAGGCTGCTATCCGCAAGCCTTCGGAGCCCGGCGGGAACTCCCGCCGTGCTCCGAAGGCTTGCGGATAGCTTCCTGAAGCCTGGAGAGTGAGAGGCGTCGGTGCGCACCGACCCCTCTCACTCTCCAGGCTTCAGCGAAAGCCTGCATTCGCCCCATAGGATGCACACACATTTCCCCTTCATTTTTGGAGGGGAAAAAGTGCGTCCTATAGAGCGAAAAATACGGTATTTAAAACTTGTTTGCATTCACAATACAGTGGTACCTCTGGTTGCGAACGGGATCCGTTCTGGAGGCCTGTTCGCAACATGAAAAGTGCGCAACCTGCAGCGGCGCATCTGCGCATGCGCGTGATGTCATTTTGCACATGCGTGAGCGGCGAAACCTGGAAGTAACCCTTTCTGGTACTTCCGGGTTGCAGCGGGCCGTAATCTGAAAGAACGTAACATGAAGCGGACATAACATGAGGTATGACTGTAAACTGGAATCTTTGTTAATACTGTTAAGTTGTGGGAGAACATATCAGACAACACAGCAATTCTTCAAACAGCTCTTGTTTATTCACAGGCCAGAACAGAACTGAACTGAAGGGTTCAGTCAGCCTGCTTATATAGAGCTCCAGTACAACGTAACTGTAACAACTTTCTAAAACTATCCAATCACTGAACGTCACTTTCGATCCCTTATTTGCATAACTATCTACAGTATCCCCCTGCTGGCCCAGGGTGAGAACTTCAGTACATAACAAATACGTTACAACCTGACTGAGTCTGAATATATTACTGAGGAAACCTGGTTGGTGGCAGTGGAAGAGATAAGCTGTGGTGGTGCAGGGTCAATAGTCTGTGGAACGACCGGGGGCTCTGTGCGAACGCCACAGTGCAGAATGAGACTTTCAAGCTAATAGGTAATAAAACAGCCCCCTGTTCAGGATTCATAGAATTGCAGAGTTGGGAGGGATCCCAAGGGTCATCTAGTCCAACCCCCTGCAATGCAGGAATTGCTACTAAAGAAGCCATGGCAAATGGCCACACAACCTCTGCTTAAAAACCTCCAAAGGAGAGTCCACCACATTCCAAGTGAGTCTGGTCCACTGTCCAACAGGTCTTCCTGTCAGAAAGTTTTCCTGATGTTTAGTCGGAAGGTCTCTTTTTTGTAACTTGAATCCATTGGTTCAGGAGAAAACAAGCTTGCCCCCATCTTCCATGTGACAGACCTTTAGATATTTGAAGATGGCTCTCAAATCTCCCACTCTCCTCTTTTCCAAGCAAACATTATAATTATAATTATAATACAGTCATACCTCATGTTACGGACACTTCAGGTTACGTGTTTTGGGGTTACAGACTGCGGGAAACCCGGAAGCTTGACTACCCTACGTTCTCCTACAAATGGACCTTGAGCTTGTTTGGAGGTTCTAGCAGGGGAGCGCAGCTATCGTATACCCTTGACCGAAGAACGGTACACTCCTTCTATCTGGGATGGTCGTCCTCTTCCACCGAGCACGCAGCTTCGGGAGGGACGCACATGGAGCGGTGAGGGAGGAAGGGGACACCCGCCTAGCCAGCCAGATCAGCCGAATCAACCCTGGCGATCAATGGGGTGACAGATGTCGCAGCCAGATCGTTACTTCTGGGTTTCACCGCTCACACATGCGCAGAAGTGCTAAATCGCACTTTGCACTTGTGCAGAAGCGCCGAATCGCGCCTGTGCAGATGCGTCACTTCAGGATGCAAACGCTGCAGGTTGCAGACGTGCCTCCATCACGGATTACGTCTGCAACCCGAGGTTCCACATTATAATAATAACTTATTATTTATACCCCACCCATCTGGCTGGGTTTCCCCAGCCACTCTGGCTGGCTCCCAACAGACAGAATATTAAAAACATGATAAAACAACAAACATTAAAAACTTCCCTGAACAGGGCTGCCTTCAGATGTCTTCTAAAAGTCAGATAGTTTTTTATTTGCTTGACATCTGATAGGAGGGCATTCCACAGGGCGGGCTCCACTACTGAGAAGGCCCTCTACCTGGGTCCCTGTAACCTCACTTCTCGCAGTGAGGGAACCACCAGAAGGCCCTCAGATCTGGACCTCAGTGTCCGGGCTGAACATACCCAACTCCCTCAACTGTTCCTCATAGGGCTTGGTTTCAGACCCTTGATCATCTTGCTCATTATCTTCTGCACACCTTCCAGCTTCTCAATATCCTTCTTAAATTGTGGTGCTCAGAACTGGACATAGTATTCCATGTGTGGTCTGACCAAAGCAGAACAGAGCAGGACTATTACAGTGGTACCTCGGGTTACAGACGCTTCAGATTACAGACTCCGCTAACCCAGAAATAGTACCTCGGGTTAAGAACCTTGCTTCAGGATGAGAACAGAAATTGTGCGGCAGCGCAGCAGCAGCGGGAGGCTCCATTGGCTAAAGTGGTACCTCAGGTTAAGAACAGTTTCAGGTTAAGAATGGACCTCCAGAACGAATTAAGTTCTTAACCCGAGGTACCACTATATTTCCCTTGATCCGGACGCTATACTTCTGTCGATGAAGCCTAGAATAGCATTTGCTTTTTTGCTGCTGCACCAGACTGTTTGACCAGTGTTAAGCTTATGTTCAACTAAGACCCCTAGATCCGTTTCACATGTACTCCTGGCAATCCAGATGTCCAGTTTTAACAGAATTAGACAGCACTGCTACGTATACTTACCTGGGAGTAAGCCCCAATGAAGACATGCACAGGACTGTAAACATGCATAGAGTTATGCTGCAAGACACGAAAAAACCTGCTATGCACTGTAGAATTCAGAAGGACTTGATTCCAAGTAAACATACATAGAAATAGTCTGCAAGATTACTGCCTCTTTCTTGTTAGGGCTTCATTGCATTCTTACCATGCAGATCAATTTATGTCTTTTGTTCCAGGCTCATCAGCTAGGCATTGTGCCCTTGGGACAGGCATCCCTGAACTCAGCCCTCCAGATGTTTTGGGACTACAATTCCCATCACCCCTAACCACTGGTCCTGTTAGCTAGGGATGATGGGAGTTGTAGTCCCAAAACATCTGGAGGGCTGAGTTCAGGGATGCCTGCCTTGGAAGCTAGAAACATGGATAACAATCCCCATCTCATCATATGGGAGCAGGGGAATCAGAAGTACACAGTGTTTATGATTTAGCAACTCTTTCACCATCCTGATTGTGTGAACAAAGAGCTAGTTAATGTTGCTTAGGAAGTGACTAAGCCACATTAATTCATCTTGTGAATGTCCTCTCCTGTAACTGTTCAGGGATCACTGAATTCATGAAAGCTCCTGTTGAATGTTTGTATGAAACAGTCTGTTTGTGCAATTGGTGTTGCAGCAGATCAAGATCTGCCAAATCTTTATTACCAGATTTCCTGTATTAATTACAAAAGGAAAAACAAACAAACAAAGGAACATTTCATGAAATCCTATCTGGTCACTGCCAGTACCCTATTCAATTAGGCAGTTAGGATCTATTACAGTGCAGTCCTATGCGTTTGTACTCAGAAGTAAGTTCTGCACTAAAATCAGTGGGGCCTGCTCCCCATAAGTGTGTGTATAGGACTGAACATTCACAGCTTCATGTTTACTGGCAAACTGATCCATTTGTTTTTCCCGTCATTGAAATATATAAATTATATATAACATACAGTACGTGCTCTCTGAGCCCAGTAAAGTAGAAACAAAGCCAGATTTTAAATATCAGCAAATCCGCAATAAGTAATGGGTTGTACTTGCTGATTTTGCAGCACTTTTACTGGCATGTGATGGACATTTGCCAGTATTTTTTTTAATTATTATTTTAAAACCCAGCTGTTTGCAGTGATTCATTTCCTTACATTTCCCAAATGACCCATAGCAAACCAGAGCAACCCTTTTGAAAGTAATAGTTGCCAAGATTAGTGTTGCTTTTTTAAAAAACAAAAAACAAAACTCCCAGGCTTTTAGAATTGAGTTTGTTAGGTGATTTCCCCACCCTAACCCTTGGAGTTAAGTTGCAGCTATTCCCACTAATAAAAATAGAATTCCCAGTAGACAAGTGTAATAAGTACACAATGCACTATCTGGTTAGGATACTAGGCCAATAGCCACGAGGGCCTCTTCATGAATTATCTTTCAAAACACATGTCTTCCCATGGGCAAAAGGCAGCCAGTTATGAGCTCCATACAGCTGATATAATACACATATCTTAAACCACCCAATGGGGGGGGGTTGCGTGTGTGTGGCTATGAAACAGGTGCACTTTGAACCAGCACTGAGTGAAAAGGGAGGGGCGTTTTTTTCTTTTCATGAACAAATACACTTGGGCAAGCTTTCTATTTTGGATGAAAAGGGGACAGTGTCAAACACATTTCAACGACATGTGTCGCGTCTTGTGATCAATTATGTTCCCTAATGCTACGAGTGAGAGTGACAGAAGACTCATCCATACTGGTGAGTTATAACAATAAAAATGTGTTATAAAAGTGGGACACCAGAGGGTGCTGTAGAGCAGCAATCTGTTGCCAAAGTGAAATTGCACTGAGAGCTTTTTTATGGCGTATTCTAATAGCGTTTTCCAGATCAGTGTAGATCCAGCCAGAGTTTGGTCCAGGCTCTGAAGTGATAGTGACATGGAACACCTGACAAAAGCAAGGGTGGTGTAGCAGACATGTTTATGAGCATCTTGACGCCCAGCAGACATGAGGGCACAGATTCCATCTGCCTTCATTATAATTCTGATGATTGTAGTGAAACGGATACACTGCCATCAGACATTTTTTAACTAAAAGGCAATTTAGCCCAAGGCACATTAGCAGATGGCCCAGATAAATAGGGAAAAATAAGTCGAATGCAGAGAGAAAACGGAACGCTCAGTTTCCGAGTTCTCTCTGTCTCTCTTCCACCCCCCAATGGTAATCCATTTAAACTATGCAAAACTGTGCGTAATCTCAAGTGCTTCTCAGAGGGCACGAGGGGGTGAAAAGTGGCCTAGAGCAAAAATGTAGTTACCTTTTCCCAATAGGCAATAAGATCTCATTATTTCAGCATCACAGTAATGAAATGCAGAGCTATGCACACTGAACTTCCCATGCACAGGGGAACGTAAGGCAATATCCAGGATTTTATATTTCTGAATGCAGAAGAAAAATAATATGAGGATGTAGCCACAAAAAAACCCCTGACTTTCTCGTTCAGTATCTCTCTCCCCCACTCCATCCTAAAGAAAAAATAAAAAGAGCTTTTGCACAGCAGAAGTATGAGCAAGGAAGATTAAATGAGGAAAAACTTTCACGGGACTAGAACTGTACAGAGTTCCTGAGCCCATGTACATGTACAGGCCTTCCTTTCGCAGGCATCTCGGTAATAATGCCTGCCCTGTGGAACGCCCTCCCATCAGATGTCAAGGAAATAAACAACTATCTGACTTTTAGAAGACATCTGAAGGCAGCTGTGTTTAGGGAAGCTTTTAATGTTTGATGTTTTATCGTGTTTATAAGACAGAAGTACTGTTTTTGGGGGACAGGGGGCGGGCGGGCGGGTGTGGAGGACACCCTGGTCCTGAATGGGGTAACTGTGCCCCTGAAGGACCAGGTGCGCAGCCTGGGAGTCATTTTGAATTCACAGCTGTCCATGGAGGCACAGGTTAATTCTGTGTCCAGGGCAGCTGTTTACCAGCTCCACCTGGTACGCAGGCTAAGAGCCTACCTGCCCGCGGACTGTCTTGCCAGAGTGGTGCAGGCTCTAGTTATCTCCCGCTTGGACTACTGCAATGCGCTCTACGTGGGGCTACCTTTGAAGGTGACCCAGAAAATGCAGTTAATCCAGAATGCGGCAGCTAGACTGGTGACTGGGAGTGGCCGCCAGGACCACATAACACCGGTCCTGAGAGATCTGCATTGGCTCCCAGTACGTTTCCGAGGACAATTCAAAGTGTTGGTGCTGACCTTTAAAGCCCTAAACAGCCTCGGTCCTGTATACCTGAAGGAGCGTCTCCACCCCCATCGTTCAGCCCGGACACTGAGATCCAGCTCTGAGGGCCTTCTGGCGGTTCCCTCCCTGCGAGAGGTGAAGCTGGAGGGAACCAGGCAGAGGGCCTTCTTGGTAGTGGCGCCCGTCCTGAGGCACGCCCTCCCCTCAGATGTCAAGGAAATAAACAACTATCTGACTTTTAGAAGACATCTGAAGGCAGCCCTGTTTAGGGAAGCTTTTAATGTTTGATGTTTTATCGTGTTTTTAATATTCTGTTGGGAGCCACCCAGAGTGGCTGGGGAAACCCAGCCAGATGGGCGGGGTATAAATTTATTATTATTAGTAGTAGTAGTATTAGTATTAGTATTATTACAAGAGTTAACTTTTCCTACCGTCTCTGCATCTTGAGTGCTGACGTGCACCTGAACCAGCCCTGGCACATAAGCATCTGCATAGTGCTGTTCAGGCCTTTTCTCCACAATTTTTTTTTTTTTTTTTAAGTCTTCAGAAGTGTGTGTGGGACGACTCTGCAGACCCTGCCGTGTGCACTGCCCCACTTGACATAAAGGTATTCTGCTTGGATACAGCTCTCTGTGTGGAGGTGCTCCAATTGTTCAGGCTCCCAACCGGAAGGTCTGTCTGAGCATGCAGCCAGCACATGTGGCCAGGAACAGTCACTTCTGTGCTTCCGTACATTTACCTTACACGTAGGGATGATGTGAGCAAGGCTTATTCATTTATTTACTTTTAGGACTCGTATCCCACCGTCGACAATAGAAGAGGCACAGGACAGGTCACATTACATAGAATCAACCCAGTACGTCCATGGGGACCAGGATTAGATTGAAAACCAATTGTTCCTCCATCGTTCAACTTAGAATCATAGATTGTAGAGTTGGAAGGGACCACAAGGGTCATCTAGTCCAACCCCCTGCAATGCAGGAATCTTTCGCCCATTTTGGGGTGAAACTTTGGGGAAGTTTTTAACATTTGAAGTTTTATTCTGTTTTTAGTTTTCTGTTGGGAGCTGCCTAGAGTGGCTTGGGAAACCCAGCCAAATGGGCGGGGTATGTATAAATAAATAAATAAATAAGTTGTTGTTGTTGTTGTTGTTGTTGTTGTTGTTGTTGTTGTTGTTAAACCCACAACCTTGGGATTAAGAGTCTCATGCTCTACCAACTGCGCCATCCCTCAGTGCCGAACTATATTAAAACAAACTGAACTATATGAAAACAAACAGAAGTCCTGGCGAAAGAAGAATCGAAAGCTGCTTTATAATTAATAATAATAATAATAATAATAATAATAATAATAATATTTATACCCCACCCTCCCTGGCCAGAGCTGGGCTCAGGGTGGCTAACACCAGTAAAATTACAGTAAAAACATAATGGGGGGAAAACCAATTTAAAATACAGGTTAAAATGCAATTTAAAATGCAGCCTCATTTTAAAAGTAGCCCATAGATCAAAACCCTGAAGGGAGGGAAACATAAGGGTCAGACTGAGTCCAAACCAAAGGCCAGGCAGAACAGCTCTGTCTTGCAGGCTCTGTGGAAAGATGTCAAGTCAGATACTGAGTCAGATCATTGGGCCTTGGAGCTCAGTATTGTCTACACTGACAGCAGCTTTCCAGGGCTTCAGGCGGATTGCTCTGCCAGCCCTGCTTGGAGATGCTGGGGATTGAACCTTTGACTTTCTGCATGCAAACTGCATGCTCTACCACTGACTATGGCTTTCCCAAGTTCCCAAAGTACATCAGCGCTAGTGCCAGCCTAAGTTCCAGAGGAATAGAGTGCTCTACAATGAAGATGCTGCCACTGAGAAACTTTTCTGAGTTTCAGCCATTCACTAGGTGTGTCTCAAAGGGTATCTGTGGCTCATCTCAGCTCATGGGAGGACAGGATCTCCTTCAAGTAACCGTTTCATAGCATGAGGTCGTAGCTTAGGGGTGGAACCTAGAGAGCTGCTGCCAATGCTCCTGTAAGGTGAACCAATGGTCTGACTTGATATACAGCAGCACCGTTGTGTGTCTGTTGTGAACCATGCCCTTGATGCAACCCAAAAGGTCTTTCAGTGTGGTGTAGTGGTTAAGAGCGGTAGCCTCGTAATCTGGTGAACCGGGTTCGCTTCCCCGCTCCTCCACATGCAGCTGCTGGGTGACCTTGGGCTAGTCACACTTCTCTGAAGTCTCTCAGCCTCACTCACCTCACAGAGTGTTTGTTGTGGGGGAGGAAGGGAAAGGAGATTGCGAGCCACTTTGAGACCCCTTAGGGTAGTGCTAAAGCAGGATATCAAATCCAAACTCCTCCTCTTCTTTCTTTTTAGGATTAATCCAAACCATACAGCCAAATGCTCCCATCTATTTTGATCTTGTTCTCCATCAGACATTCCATAAGCCATACTGTTAAAAATATATATACGAACAACCTTGAAGGTAATCACACTGCGTTGGGTATTTGTTTTACTAGAATGTCAAGACTTTGGAAAGTTTTCAAGGTCACCCCCCCCCCTTGAACAAATACCATTACCAGCTCACTGAAGCATAGCATAGGCAGACGGATGAGATTTAAACATGGACGTGAAAACCCCCAAAGCCCACCCTCAACCCTGCTTCTCACGTTTATACACGCAGGAGACAAACAATGGGAACTGTCATGTCATTGGAATAATGCCAACTATCCTTTTGGGCAAAAACAACAGCAAAATAACAACCCCAGAACAAAACACACACACAAAACAAATCACTGTGGATTGGGTCCAAAGCTGTTTTTTGCCATGTTGAAGATGCCACCTATTCATGGGAGTTCTACCTTACATGACAGCATTATATGAGATAAGTTAAATTATATCTAGACATGGTCGTCCCCTAGTAGGAAGAACTTGCCCAATCTTTTGGAAGCATAAGGATCATAGAATTGTAGAGTTGGAAGGGACCCCAAGGAATCTCAGCTAAAGCATCCATGACAGATGGCCATCCAAGCTCTGCTTCAAACCCTCCAAGGAAGGAGAGTCCACAACCTCCTGAGGGAGACCACTCCACTGTTGAACAGCTCTTTCCTTCAGAAAGTTCTTCCTGATGTTTAGTTGGAATCTCCTTTCTTGCAACTTGAAGCCATTGGTCCAAGTCCTATCCTCCAGAGCAGGAGAAAACAAGCTTGTTCTCTCTTCCATGTGACAGCCCTTGAGATATCTGAAGATGGCTATCATATCTCCTCTCAGTCTCCTCTTCACCAACATACCTAATTCCCTCAACCATTCCACATAAGGCTTTCCAGAACCTTGATCATCTTGATATCCCAGCTTGTCAATATCCTTATTAAATGGTGGTACCCAGAACTGAACATTGTATTCCAGGTGGAGTCTGGCCAAGGCAGAATAGAGCAGGACTATCACTTCCCTTGATCGAGACACTATACTTCTATTGATGCAGCCTAGAATAATATTAGCTTCTTTTTTGCTGTAGGACATGTACAAATATCTACATATTCAGCCTCTTGCACAAGGCTTTGTAAAAGTGTTTGCAGAAAAGTGCCTGCATGTGTTTTCTTTCAACTTAAAATTGTTCAAATGGCACAAACTATTGCACTGGAATCATTCTTCAGCAATAGTCAGGGATGATGGGAGTTGTAGCCCAAAACATCTGGAGGGCACTAGATTGGGGAAGGCTGATCTACTCTGATTGACAGCCAGTCAACATAGGAGTAGCCGAGAAGAACTTTTTGGTGTCTTCTAGAGGTTCCAATTCTTTGATGCAGATATTTCATCCCAGGTTTTATGCAAAGAAATCACACTTTATTACTTGTTTATGGTTAATTGCAGGCACTTTTCTGCAAACGTGAATATTTTATCAGGTAGACCAGCCTTTCTCAAGCTTGGGTCTCCAGATGTTCTTGAACTACAACTCCCATCGTCCCTGACCACAGGCCATGGCGTGGAATGATGGGATCTATAGTCCCACAACATTTAGAGACACAAGGATGAGATACAGATGATGTACAGTTCTTTCACGTAACATGTTCCAGAAAGGGCTTCAGACTGTGTACATACCATACAATTAAAGCACTCTCCCTAAAGAATTCTGGAAACTGAAGTTAATACCTCGTGGAGCCACAATTCGCGGCACTCTTAACAAACTCCCAGGATTCTTCTTGGTGCAAGCTTTATATTAAAGATTTTCTTGTTTTACAGAAGTATGTGTAATGTCTCTCATATTTTTTCTGTGTAACATTTTTACAAATCAGTTTCATTTGTTGAGACACTGGGGGGGGGAGATTGGGGGGATCGGGTGGCGATGTTTCTATTTTGCTTAATGTATGTAGGGTTTGGTGTCAGCGTTGCTTGTGCAGGTTCTCGGCTGTTCACGTGTGTTTCTTTGGTGGTGAGAGAGGTTGGGGTTGGCCTAGGGTGTGGTTGTTTGTTTGCGATTGGCTGTGGTGATCTTTATGTGTAATTTAAATGTATGGTTTGTAAGCAGCCACATAGTGACGGCTTAGAAAAGGCATGTATGCGGTCGATGGAAACATGACAGCTTTTAGCGTACAGTAATCAAGGCTTCATCACATCATAATATCTCGGGAAAGAGCATATGACAGCCACATGATCCAAAAAACAAATCCACTAGGATTCGTGAGATAAAATGCATACCAGATGAATTCACAAAGGATTGCATTAATAAAAATAAAAATAAAAAGTTGTACAAATGTTTGCATTGTGATCTCAGCTATCAAATAAAAATCAGCCTAATGTGCTAATTTAATTACTTTGCTGTTCTCGCCGCTTTCCAACCGAGCTCTAATAGTACATGTTTGCAACATTACATTCTGCACAGGACATTTGGCATGCGGATGAGCTGAGCAGTTTTTGCTTGTAAAATTTGTCGCCTCTTATTTTCTGAGACGGATATTTGAGCTGGGATTTTCCATATTGCTAGGATAAGAGTTGTTATGTACTGAAGTTCTCACCCTGGGCCAGCAGAGGGATACGGTAGATAGTTTTCACTCAGGTCCACATATGCAAACAAGGAATTGAAAGTGACGTTCATTGATTGGATAGTTACAGAAAATGGTTACTGTTGCTTTGAAGTTGAGCTCTATATAAGCAGGTTGGCTGAACCCTTCAGCCCAGTTCTGTTCTGGGCCTGTGAATAAACAAGAGCTGTTTGAAGAATCACTGTGTCATCTGATATGTTCACCCACAACTTAACAAGAGTTAAATTGCTTGGGATTCTTTCAGGAGTTTTCCTCTACCCCATACCCCCCCCCCCCTGCTGCCACCGATTCATTTCGGAAATGGCAGAACACCTGAACGCAAGTCCTTCCCCATCTGTATTGCTTTCATCTTAAACAAGTATTCCCCCCCATCCCCATGAGATGAGCCTATTGTCACTTGTGACATTCTCCACCCTTCTACAAACTGTTATGCAGTTGTTTTTCATAGAAAGGCTGATGTGAGCTTCTCGGTCCCTTTTATGATTGTTTGTGCTCCTTCACAATGAGCCTTTGTTTCAGCACAGAGAATCCCTCTCCGCTGCTTTCCGCTAGTTGAAAATGCACCGGTGCCTTTCAGTGTTACGGCATCTTAGCGCAAGTTTTAACATCTCTAGACTGGCCACTGTAGCTCAATTGCATTTCCAGTCGAGAGAGAGAGAGAGAATGTGCATTTAACTGGGAGGAAATATAATCAGCGGCAAAGACTATCATCGTTCCCTCTATTTCTGAAACAAGTTTTCATGCCCTTGTGCATATTTATTCCTTTATTTCTACACTTACATCCCACATTCCCTCCAAGGAAAGCAAAAATCCCATCCCTCCCTCTTTTTTTAAATGAAGACATGTGTGATCAACCTTTTAAGCGATAAGGACTTGTGTGGCAGAGACAACAGCAGTCTTTTTGCTTTTCAGGGATGTGAGGCACATTTGATTTTAACGTGAACCTGCCCGATTCCTGAATCGATACACGAACCAAAGAACAGCTGTCCTTCAATATCAACATTTCTCAGAACTTTGCAATGCAGTTCTCCAACCAAAAAAACATTTCTAAAACTGTACATATTCTTGGCGGCACTTTAATTCATTTAAAAAAAAAAGTTCATGAAATTATCCTTTCCAGACTTATAGGTCAGGTCTGCCATCAAATCTCTTTCTTTCACATACTTGGGCTCTCTTACAAGGCCAAACTGGACACGATAGTTATAGTTTCTTGTGCCTAAAATATTTTGTGCTAGACAGAAGAAACATTCCACTTCTCCCATGCTTTTGGCTTATTAAACCATTTATGTCCTTTTAAACTGGGGGGGTATTGTTTTCATTTATTATGGTATGTATTTTTGTGTTTTCTACACTTTCTACACTGTGATCTTCAGATGGTGGGAGATACAGAAATTAATAATTATAATAAAACATGCAATTTGCCCAATCACATTAAAGGAGAGGGTGCACAGATTGGAATTGTGCCTTCCCCATAGTCCCACGTTTCCAAGCACAATTCAAAGTGTTGGTGCTCACCTTTAAAGCCCTAAATGGCTTCAGCCCAGTATACCTGAAGGAGTGTCTTCACCCCCATCGTTCAGCCCGGACACTGAGGTCCAGCTCCGACGGCCTTCTGGCGGTTCCCTCACTGCGAAAAGTGAGGTTACAGGGAACCAGACAATACAAAACAATACAAAAACAAACAAACATATAAACATGTATAATTTCTTCACATTTTTTCTTAAACCTTCTTTCATCGACTTCCTCATACCTCCCCTTTCTGCATCCCTGTTTTAAAGTTTTCCAGCAAGCCCCAATGTCAACTTATAACACTTTTTTTCCCTTTGAATCCTTTTTCTCATATCCAATTATTTGTCCCCGCAATTCTGTTTTACCTGACCCAAAACATTTTAGCACTCATTAATTTTGCAACAGTTCTTAAGATAAACTTTAAATTTCTTCCAATCTTCTTCCACCGTCTCTCTCCCTTGGTCACGGATTCTGCCAGTCATCTCCGCCAGTCCCATGTAGTCAATCACCTTGGTCTGCCATTCTTCCAGTGTGGGTAGTTCTTGTGTCTTCCAGTACTTTGCTAGAAGTACTCTTGCTGCTGTTGTAGCATACATAAAAAACGTCCTATCTTTCCTTGATACCAATTGGCCCACCATGCCCAGGAGAAAGGCTTCTGGTTTCTTCACAAATGTGCATTTAAGCACCTTCTTCATTTCATTATAAATCATTTCCCAGAAGACCTTAATCCTTGGGCACGTCCACCAAAGGTGGTAAAAGGTACCTTCAGTTTCCTTACATTTCCAACATTTATTATTGGGCGTGTGGTAAATTTTTGCAAGCTTGACTGGAGTCATGTACCACCTATAGATCATTTTCATAATGTTTTCTCTTAAGGCATTACATGCCGTAAACTTTATACCGGTGGTCCATAACTGTTCCCAGTCAGCAAACATAATGTCATGACCAATATCTTGTGCCCATTTAATCATAGCTGATTTAACCGTCTCATCCTGTGTATTCCATTTCAGCAACAAGTTATACATTCTTGACAGATTTTTAGTGCTGGGTTCCAACACATCAACACATTCTTGCTGTGCATTTGGTCACTATTTGCATTTTGGGTGTATTTAATCACATATTCCGAGTCCCGCATTTAATAATCTTGCACATTCATTATCCACCACTTTGCACCTTGTTAGTGAAGCACATCTTCAGAAGGACAATGATGGCCCCCAGGAGAAATGATACTACACAGGACATCACAAAACACAGTGTTGATAGCAGGCTCAAGAGGATGCTGGAATAATGGTGGCAGATGCCTGCCTGGGGATTCGGAAATTGGAAAATACCACACTTGGCTGCCTCTGTGAATTGATTCCAGGTGGTCACCTTCACCACTAATTATGGAGGGACCCTTGGTAGGCAATGCTAATGAGACCCAGGGGGGAGAAAAGAATTCTTCTGCTAAGTTCTCAACCTTCTTGGGGCTCCATAGCCTGGATGAAAATCTTCTTGTCAGGTGAAAGATTAGAAGCAGCACCTTATCAGTGGCATCAGGAAGGTAGGACTTTTGGTCAGTCAAGTAAGTTTTTGTATACTTCTGTTTCCCACAAAGTTACAGTCATGATCTGCATCCTTAAAAGTAAATAGTGGTGTGTTTTTTTAGAAAAAGCCTGAGGGATTCCAGCTTGAATAGAACCAGACATTAGTGCTTAATTAATGTCTAGCGTGAGGGCGGGGGGAACTAATGGTTATTTAAATAGAATAAATAGGAAAAGCGCACATGGGCTCTCTCTGCCACTTCCAATCAATCTGAAAGGAAGTCTCCTGAAGAGCTGTTTTGCTATTGAACACTGTTTTGTAATTTTGAATTATTGTTTTTTTTTAAAAAAGCTAGGATGCTTGGGCCTTTAACGCCGGCATGACAGGCAGAAATTTCAACATGTGCAACTTTTGACACCTCTGCATCTCTATGCTGAGCCATAATGTGTGCACTGATTTCGTTTTGTTCGTTTATTATACAGTGGTACCTTGGTTCTTGAATTTGATCGGTTCCGGGAGTCCGTTCGACTCCCAAAATGGTTGGAAAACCAAGACGTGGCTTCCGATTGGCTGCAGGAGCTTCCTGCACTCAATCAGAAACCATGGAAGCCACGTTGGACGTTCGACTTCTGAAAAACGTTCGCAAACCAGAACACTCATTTCTGGGTTTGTGCCGTTTAGGAGCCATTTGTTTGGGAGCCAAGCAGTTTGACTACCAAGATGCCCCTCTATTTCTGTGCCTCTTTTCACTCATGTGAGTCACAAAGTGGCTTACATACAGCAAATAACCACATGGTAGAACATCACACTTGCAACATGAATTGCAGAAAATAACTCACAAATCATCCCTAAAAGAACCGCCTTCTATAAAACATTCTTAACCAAACAACTTAAAAAAAATAGATCAAACAGTACAACCACAAGAAAACTCGTATTATAAAATTAACAAAGTGTTAGAGCGCTCATAATGCACAAAACAATATTAGCAGCATTCACAAACTAACGGCCAAAAGGAAACCAAGCACTGCTAAATTCACAGCCACCCACCCTCCCCACCCTGATGACTCATAGTCTTCCACTCAGATCATCACAAGACACATTCATATAATGGCTGTGATAGCAACTTCCTTCTGAAAGCTCCAAGGGCTCTGAGGGCTGGAGGGTGGGTCAAGGCAAGCGAGACAAGGCCTTTCCTGGTGGCCAACAGAGAGATCCATCTCCCTCACATTAAAGGTGCAGCAGCGCCACTAGGAAACCAAAGATGGCAACCATATGGCCAAACTGACACACTTAGGCAAGCTTTTACAAAACTCATTATAAAAACTGGCAGCTTGGAGCAGACCTTTTGCCAAACTCTTGTTCAGGAAGATGTGTGTGTGTGTGTGTGTGTGTAGGAAGTGTGTGTGAAAGGAAGGATGAGATATAAAATCAAATAATTAACAATAGCATCATTCTGTTGTTGAGTCACTAGGTGCAACTGGATTGAGTGGTATCTAGGTGGATTCCCGAGTTTTCTAAGAGAGATAATAAAGTTTGTCTAGCTCCCTGACTGCCTGTTGTGTCTCTGAGCTAGGGATGGGAAATCAACTCAAACTCCCATCCACCCTTGCCACCCTGCCCAATGGTTAGTGTCAAATATGTTCTCCCTGCTATGCTGCTGTTTATTCATAATATATATGGAAATTTCCATCTGTTCTTCATCTTGCCTTTGCATCCAATTTTTTCCCCAGGAAATACCAAGTCACTCATTGTTACAAGCTGCTTCATTTTTAACTTTTTATTAACCCGAGTCTACTTTACAGTTTCGAAGTTTTATTACTGCGTCCAATTTTGATAAATCTGCTAGGAACGTGAATGCAGATAGATTTGTTATGCATGAGGGCAATTTATTGAATCGGGTATGAGATGCTGTATTCCTGCCCATCGTACGCTGTCTGTCCTGGCTCCCTCCCAAAACACAACGACTCTTACCTGCGTGTAAGACACAGATCTTTATTCAGGCAAGTAATGGCACGAGCTCAGTAGTAGGCATAGCAGGAGGAGTCAAGAGTTCATGAGGCGGGCAAGAATTTCAGAACTGAACAGAAGCGACAAATATGTCCTAATAAGTTCCCATGCCCTTCATGCCAAGCTTTTCAAGATGAGGCTCTTTTGCCTTGTGAGAATGTTGAGTTTGTAAACCCTCATTCAATCTGAGTGGGAGAGTCGATGGAGGCACCTTCTTGCCCTTGGCGACCAAGATGAGCCCTCCCCTTCCGACTGCGGTTCAGCCTCTGCTTGTTAGGATATAGTTCTATATAGTTAGGATATAGTCCCTTAAAAGGGACAGGCAGGACTATTGTGTGTCACATGCCTGTTTACATTTCCAGCACAGTCTGCTGGGAACTTCCGTTTTGTATATAGCTTTTATGTTACTGCTGTTTTGCTGGACACGAAGGGAAGCAGACATGTTTTTTCCTTTGTTCCTGAACTATGCTTAATATATGCTTGTAAATATGCTTACACACATCTCTGTCTACCACTTCCGTTGAGGAGATTTATTCACTCTGCTAATTAGCATGCTTGGTAGCTTCAGAAGGCTACTGAGGCTCGAGTCGCTGATTGATCGTCCAGCTGCCGGCCGGTGGCTGGAGCAAGCTGGGGGCCTGCCAAATGTCCCCATCTCCCTGGCAGTATACCAACAACAGGGTTGTGGACCCAGATTCATGGCGTTTACGGGAGAGTAAGACTGCTGATGACCCCTTTAGCTCAGCCATCCCCTGCAGTGGTCAATGCCCCACTCAGCTCTCAATGAAGCTTTTCACTCTGCAAAAGGAGTGGAAGAGAGAGAACATCCGCCCTCCACTCCCAGTTCCCACGATTCAGCTCCCTTCTGCTTCCTCCTCATCAGTCTGAGCTTGCCAATCCATCCTTGATCACAAGGGGGGCTCAGGACTCAAAACACTGCGTTGGAATCCAGCAATGGTGATGCTAAGACTGCAGGAGAAACCTGGTGTCATGGCTTTTGGTTTGGAGACAACAATTTACATTAAGAGTAGGGTATTTCAAAAAGTGAGAATCCAGACGCAAAAATTGTCGAGCTTTTTTTCCTTTTCTTTTGGGGCCAACGTTTTTGCAAAAACTCCAAATATAACGAAACTCACCAAAAAACCAACACTTCAGACATGGGCTGCCATACACCCAAGTTTTCCCGGATATTTTTTTACTGCTTTTCAGAAATTCCAGCCTATTTTTGACGAATGAATCCCAGATAACGTCTGGGAAATCCCAGAAGTATGGCAGCCCTAAATAAGAGGGACCCTGCTCCCCAGGTCGTTTTTATTCTGCATTCCTTATGATTTGTGCTTTTGATGGTGTTGGGGATGACAGCAACACAGACAAGGGAATGGATGGGATGTGAATGCAACAATGCAGGAGCACTGGGAAAGCACAGAACAGCAATTATTAAAGTAGGGTGATGGGTGGGCAGTTCAGTATGAATCCGCTTCAAAGGCACTATTAAAGCACTAAGGACATGTTGCTGCATACACTTAAATAAAACAATAAAAACAGTCTTGGCCCAGGGCAGTGGCGTAGCGTGGGGGGTGCAGGGGGGCCCGGCCGCACCAGGCGCAACATCTGGGGGTTAGGGCAAATCCACGGGTTAGGGGGCACAAATCCACGGGTTAGGGGGCGCAAATTACTTGCCTTGCCCCGGGTGCTGACAACCCACGCTACGCCACTGGCCCAGGGACAACCATTCTGTTATTTTCCAGTCATAGCTTTGCAACGGCAGTAGGCATCTGTGTTAGAGAGTGTATGTATTCAGCAATAAAAATTAAGCAAAAATGAGATGCTTGACAACTATATCGATGGTAGGCCACGCTACATTACAACGCCCTCCCATCAAATGTCAAGGATATAAAGAAATACACAGCTTTTAGGAGACGTCTGAAAGCAGCCCTGTATTGGGAAGTTTTTAACGTTTGTCATTTCATCATGTTTTTATATTTTGCTGGAAGCTGCCCAGAGTGGCTGGGGAAACCCAGGCAGATGGGTGGGGTATAAATAAAATAATAAAATAATAATAATAATAATAATAATAATAATAATAATAATAATAATAATAGCAACAACAATGTTGAAAATACAGCAACGAGGAGTGAGGGTTTTATCTGCTTTATTTTAGGTAAGATATTGAGAGACACCTGCAGACCATGCAACGTGGTAGAACGTGTCGTGAGCCCAGTCTCACTGCTCCATTTGACCCACCAGGATGACAAATTTACCTACCATTGCAGTTGCTATGTCAACACAGTGCGGACCAACAGAAACAGTGGAACGGCTGGACAGCATTAAGCTTCCTACATGCCTGCTTCCTGCCCCAGGCAAACTTCCCAAGCATTAGGAGCTGTTGTGGCATTTCAATAGATCAAAGGCCTTGCGGCAGGTGTTCCTCCAGCTGTTCCTGTCCAAGTTTTGCTTAACCGAATCGCAAGTGATGAAACTTTTTGAGGGTGGAAGCTAAAAAACAGGGCAAGTCAGAAAGTAGGCAAATGCAAAAGAGTGTAACAGCACAATCCTAATCTTGCTTACTCGGAAGTAAGTCCAATTTAATTCAGTGGGGTTTCCTCCTACATAAATGGGGTTGGGATTGCAGCCTGCAGCTATAATCTTAAAGATGTTTTACTGGTATTAATCCTACTGAATGCAGAGCAGCACAGTTCCTAGTAATATTTTTACAGTTTACAGTACAATCCAAATCATTGAGTTCTATTAGGTTTATTCCTAGGTAAATGGGGTTATGACTGAAGCAGTGGTTCCTAGCAAGCTTTAGGACATGGGCTGTAAATCTGAGGCTGCAATAGATTAGAGAACAGTTAACTTGTATGCTCTGCACATTATGGCTGAATCAAATGTACCATATTTACTATCAGCTCCAGATTTGAAGGGCACCTTGGTCAACAAGATGCTCCCAGTGGGTTCACTCCTTGAATTGTTATAAAATCAGTGCTTTTCCTGGGAGTACTCAGGGGTACGCTGTACCGACACCTATTTTCTAGAAGAAAAGAACTGAATAGAAAACTCATTGGGTTTTTTGTTTTTTTAAAAAAGATTGCCCCTGAGGATATGCAAAAACACCATTCACTAATCTCCGATTAGCCAACCCCTCAGAAAAAAACATTTAGTCTGTCATGAACCCACCACCAATCAATTTCCTCAGGTGTGCGAGTCTTCCTGAATTCTGTTATTACATGGAAAGGGGGAGGGGGGGATCTCTACCAACTTTCTAGCCGATATTTGCAGTATTATGAAAGTCATCCCCAACCTTCACATATGAAAACAATTCACTGCTGCTAGGTTTTCTCTCCTTCATAGAAACAAACACGTTTTCTCTCCTTCATAGAAACAAACACACCGTTCTGAATTCATGGCTCTTTTCCTCTCACCTGCACTCAATAAATGTTTGTTCATTCCCTAACCCCACCTTCGAATTAATTCCTCTTTTCCCCACTCCCCCAACCTTGGAAATACATTTATCTCTTAGTTATTTCCCGCAGAATGAATTGTTCCTTTCCCCATATCCTATGTACTCCCAAATTAATTGCTCTTTTCCAAGTCCCCTCAGGGTATTCATTGCTTCGTCTGTCCCTCACAGCCCAACTGTTCAAATGCAAGGTTGCCATATGTACAGATTTTTCCTGGACATTACTGGGATTCCAAAGGCGGAATTGACGTCTGGGGAAAATTTCTGAAATGTGGCGTTTTGTCCTGGATCTTAGGCAAGCTCAACAACTTTTGGGGTGTCCTGGTTTTTACTTTTTGGCAACCCTATCTAATGCTGATTTATTAAATACCTTTAAAAAGTGGTGGGCCTAAGAATAATGGATTTTATTAATAAGATCTGCTTGAAACGATCACAAACAGTTCAACCTGCCACTGCCTCTCCATTACTGTTTTGTTTAGAAATTTGTGGGCAAGATTAAGAGCATAAGAAAAGCCCAGCTGTATCAATGAAGGCTCATCTAGTCCAGCATCTTGTTCTCAGAAGATGCCCATGGGAAACCCACAAGCAATACCTCGGTGAAACTTGCTGTTTCTAGCATCCAGACGACTACTGCTTCCAATCCTGGAGGAAGTACACAACCATCAGATCTAGTCACCACTGACTGATAAGTCAAATTAATAAAGGATAAGGCTCTCTCTCTCTCATATATATATTTAGATACCACTTCATACTAAAGACCATCACTAAGTGGTCAAACAACAAATACAGTATATATAGCAAACTATGGGGAGCCAGCGTACAGCTTCCAGGTCATGTGGCCAGCATGACTAATCCGCTTCTGGCAAACCAGAGCAGTGCACGGAAACGCCATTTACCTTCCCACCGGAGTGGTACCTATTTATCTACTTGCACTTTGACGTGCTTTTGAACTGCTAGGTTGGCAGGAGCAGGGACCGAGCAACAGGAGCTCACCCCGTCGCGGGGATTCGAACCGCCGACCTTCTGATCGGACCCGGAAGCTGTATGCAGGCTCCCTTGCCCAATAAAGCAAGATGAGTGCCGCAACCCCAGAGTCGCTCACGACTGGACCTAATGGTCAGGGGTCCCTTTACCTTTACCTATGAAGCCGAGAGACAACAATGCCATGCAAAGCTATAATCAAATGCAGTAAAATCACAAAAAACACAGCAGCACATTTTGAAACATCTCTAGAGCTGGGATCCCTTTCCTCTTTGTGCTCCCATTTACGAAGGCACAATCCGATTCACTACAGATCACACTTACATTTTTCCTTACAACTCTACAAATCATAAAACATCTACTACTCACTCAGTTGTGGGGAGCATCAGGGAGGAGGAGGAGGAGGAGGAGGAGGAGGAGAAAAGCGTGGGATAACCATACTCCTATAACCAACATGCTAAAGTCTAATTAAGACATTAAGGGGTTAATAATAAAAGCATAGAGTAAGCTGTCCTGGAGGGCTTGGCTCACCTGGGAGGAACTAGGTAATCAAGCCATTGTTGCCCTTGAGCCCACCTGATGAAGTCAGCAGGTGAAGCCACTCATGAGTTCCTAGACTAGCAATTGAGGGACTAAGCCTAGCTAAGCCTAGTTTTACTGCCTGGGCAACATTTTTTCTGAATGCTGCATGGATAAAGCACGTGAATTGAGGAGTTTGTAAGTAGACCATCTCTAACTTAACCAAACTTGCACAGTTTTTCTAAGCTTTGGGAAAGAGGGAAGTTTTGGATCTCGCAAGGCGTAATTTTAAAGGTCGAACAGCCTTATATTTTCATGCTGTGGTTTGCTGCATGTTTTGTGATTTAAAATTTCTGCTCGGGTTCTCTCAACCAAGAATATTTGCTTGAAACCTGGATTGTGGCACCCAGGAAGGCATATTTGTGTGCGCGCGTGTTGCATTGTGTTGTAGTGGGTGCAATCTCTTGTTATCAGACCTAGGGGTACGCAGCCAGCATGTCAGTACTTGTGGATGGCAAGAGCTGTAGTTCAACGTTTGTAGGCTCCATGCTAGTAACCCTTGGCCCATTCACAATGGTAGATGGTACAGTTGTCCATTTTACTGGAGATTCTGGAAATTCAACCTAGTAGCTTCTGCTTGAAACATTTTTTTCCCTGCCACTGATCTTGGTCTTCAGAGAAAGACAGTCGTGTGGCCTAGAGCACAGTGAAACAGTCTGAAAGATTCAAAAGCATAACAAGATCTGTTGGATGGGCTACTGCATTCAGTTTAGGTTTCTCCCCCACCCCCTCCAATGGCATAAAACAGGGGTTAGCAAACTTTTTCAGCAGGGAGCCAGTCCACTGTCCCTCAGACCTTGTGGGGGGCCGGACTATATTTTGAAAATAAAAAAATGAATGGATTTCTATGCCCCACAAATAAGCCAGGAGTGTATGCCCCAAATAATAACAAATCCGAATTTTACAGGAAATTGGAAGAGAAGCTTTGGGAATTCGAGAATGGAAAGATAATTTTGATGGGAGATTTGAATGGAGTTGTATCGATTGAAATGGATAACCCAGAGATGCATTTTAAATAAAAGCACACATTCTACTCATGTAAAAACACCAGGCAGGCCCCACAAATAACCCAGAGATGCATTTTAAATAAAAGGACACATTCTACTCATGTAAAAACATGCTGATTCCCAGACCATCCGCGGGCCGGATTTAGAAGGTGATTGGGCCGGATCCGGCCCCCGGGCCTTAGTTTGCCTACCCATGGCATAAAATATGGCCATCGTTTTCTTCGATAGGCTTCGTTAAAGTGTTACTGTCTCATTTTTAAAATTTTGGCCTTGTGGAGAGCATAATTTCATTGCTATGATTTCCCTAAAGTATGAAAATGTTATATAGCAAAATTCCTAGAAGTTATACGGCTTCTTGGAATTCCAGTCCTGTAAAATGGGGCCTTGGTTGTTCTAGTATTTGTGGGGGTCGCTGCCAGGAATTGTAAAAGTTCAGAACTTCATGCTAGTAGCCTGATGTTGAGAATTGCTGAGGTCACATTGTACTGAATTAACTGGAAACGTGTGTGTGTGTGTGTGTGTGTGTGTGTGTGTGTGTTTGTGTTTGTGTGTGTGTGTGTGTGTGTGTGTGTGTGTGTTGTACTGGCCATTCAGAAGAGGATAATAGCCAACTTGTTCAGGAAAAAGCTCTTCAAACCAGTGGCCACAATGCAGAGTTAAAATAAATAAGTTTAAGTTTACTGTGATAACATTTGAGGAAATGTAGCCTCAAATATCGTAATACAGCTTTAGCAATAAAACAACCTTTTTTAAAAAAAGAAACAAATGAAGCAAATGCAGCTCTGAATCGCCCCTGTGAATTTATCATAATACAAACATATTTTGTGTGTTATTTTTTCTCTAAAATATATGCATTCATATGCATACTCTTCATTAGTATATGCATTTTGGTATACATTACTTGGCTGGAGAACCACACTGCAAATGTCAGAGGTGGCTCAGTTGGTTAGAACGTAGTGCTGATAACGCCAAGACTGCAGAATTGGTCCCCGTATGGGACAGCTGCATAGTCCTGCATTACAGGGGGTTGGACTAGATGATCCTGAGAGTCCCTTCCAACTCTACAATTCTATAACTCTAAGTGACAATTTTAAGTAAGAACTGGCCCCTGAGCAAGGGTGGATGGATCTGTCAGTTTTGGTTCTCGATTTCTCATTCATTTATTTCCTCCTCCCTCCTGATACATTTACTTTCTATGCTGCATCTTTTAGACCAGTGACGGCCAAACTTGGCCCTCTAGCTGTTTTGGGACTACAGTCCCCATCATCCCTGACCACTGGTCCTGTTAGCTAGGGATGATGGGAGTTGTAGTCCCAAAACAGCTGGCAGGCCAAGTTTGGCCATCACTGTTTTAGACTGAAAGCAGGAACTGTCTTGTTTTTATTGATCTGCAAGTGGCTTTGGGGGCGGGGCTGTACAGCAGATTAACAATTAGATGGATAACAGAATCTTCCAAGTTATGCCTGGGCAGTCCATTTGTTTGCAAAGCTCATTGGATGATCACTGTCTCCTATCACACAAAATCCCTAAAGTGGAAATCTCATGTATGTTGCTGCTCTGAATATCTTGGCAGAAGGGCAGGGCACTCACATAACAAACAAACATTAATGGATTAATTGATGGTTTTGCTGAGCTTCCGCAGGGTTAACTACCGCTAGCGCAGCTCTGGAAAGCCGCCAGTGATTCCTTTGAATTCAATTACTAACCATTTGCTGTTGCCATATATCTATTTCTCATAAAGCACCTTTGCTTAATGATGTGAGCAGTCACCAGATGGTACATTGATATTTCAAATATTTTGGCAATCGGACAAGATAGTTGGCCTTCTAAGTGCCTTTAATGCAGAGACGCGGGACCTGGACCTGTCTTAAGAAGTTGCTGGACTAAAACTCCCACCAGCCTCAGCCAGCATGGAAAATGAGAAGGCATGCTGGGAATTGTAGTCCAACATTATAGAAGGAGGGACACAGGTTCCCTATCCCTGTTTTAATGGCTTTGATGGAATCCTGACCTTAAGGGATGGTGGTGTCATGGAAATGCAGCTTCTCCAAGGTAGGATTTCACTTACCTTAAATAATAATTATAATTATAATTTATTATTTATACCCCGCTCATCTGGCTGGGTTTCCCCAGCCACTCTGGGCGGCTTCCAACAGAATATTAAAATACAATAACCTATTAAACATTAAAAGCTTCCCTAAACAGGGCTGCCTTCAGATGTCTTCTAAAAGTCTGGTAGTTGTTTTTCTCTTTGACATCTGGTGGGAGGGCGTTCCACAGGGCAGGTGCCACTACTGAGAAGGCCCTCTGCCTGGTTCCCTGTAACTTGGCTTCTCGCAGCAAGGGAACCACCAGAAGGCCCTTGGCACTGGACCTTGTCAGAACGATGGGGGTGGAGATGCTCCTTCAGGTATACTGGACCGAGGCCGTTTAGGGCTTTAAAGGTCAGCACCAACACTTTGAATTGTGCTTGGAAATGTCCTGGGAGCCAGTGTAGGTCTTTCA
The DNA here is from genome assembly GCF_964270895.1 of Podarcis filfolensis. NCBI lineage: Eukaryota > Metazoa > Chordata > Lepidosauria > Squamata > Lacertidae > Podarcis > Podarcis filfolensis. Next base: position 15,736,013 of record NC_139614.1, read on the forward strand.
AGACCGGTGTTATATGGTCTCGGTGGCTGCTCCCAGTGACCAGTCTAGCTGCCACATTCTAGATTAGTTGTGGTTTCCGGGTCACCTTCAAAGGTAGCCCCACATAGAGTGCATTGCAATAGTCCAAGTGAGAGATAACTAGCATGCACCACTCTGGCAAGACAGTCCGCGGGCAGATAGGGTCTCAGCCTGCGTTCCAGATGGAGCTGGTAGACAGCTGCCCTGGACACAGAATTGACCTGAGCCTCCATGGACAGCTGTGAGTCCAGAATGACTCCCAGGCCGCGCACCTGGCAAGACCACTGATAAAAGGGTACCTATGAAGGATGCCTTGCTGTTTGTTTATTTATTGAATGAATTCTGCTGCAGTAGTACAGGACCTCTGGGTCAAAACCCAAAACCCCGACTGTCTCAGGAGACAATGGAGGAGTGATGCCTTTGGGAGGGTTGGAAGGTTGCAGCGCCTGCTGTGGCTGTAGGGAACCAATGCAGGAGAGACCTGTTTTGTTGCAGCTGGGGCAGATGAAGGCGTCCGGTTGCGTTGCTGCAGATGCGCCATGCCATTTCTTCTCTCTGCGTTCCTCCCAGTGGTAATTCATCCTCTCATCACTCAACTGACAGATCAGTTGTAAATGTGGACTCAAAGTCAGGTCCTTGTGTTTGGGGCGGGCGCTCATTTTGGAGTTTGGGCGGCTTGCGGTGTGTGTGAGGAGGTTGTAAGGAGGAGGCTGGTATGACACAGTTTCTGAATTTTCAAATTGGGCCAGCTAGGGGGAGCTATTTTGAGATATAGATAGATAAAGGTAAAGGGACCCCTGACCATTAGGTCCAGTCGTGACCGACTCTGGGGTTGTGGTGCTCGTCTCGCTTTATTGGCCGTGGGAGCCGGCGTACAGCTTCCGGGTCATGTGACCAGCATGACTAAGCCACTTCTGGTGAGCCAGAGCAGCACACAGAAACACTGTTTACCTTCCCGCCAGAGTGGTACCTATTTATCTACTTGCACTTTGACGTGCTTTTGAACTGCTAGGTTGGCAGGAGAAGGGACCAAGCAACGGGAGCTCACCCCATCATGGGGATTCGAACCGCTGACCTTCTGATCGGCAAGTACCATTTGGATTTGTGTCATGTGTGCTAGGAATTCGTGGAAAGGCAAATCTGTGGTGAATGTTAAATGCAAGCTTGTGCATTTAAAAAGCACTAGGCAGCTTTCCTGTGATCCCATGGCTTGAAATAGTGCCGACTGCTTGAAGGATTGTTGCTGGGCTCTATAAAAGAGACAAATAATCACAACGGAATTGATTTGTGAACTACGGTCTGGTATAGTGGCTAAATGCTCTAAGAAGAAAGAGATAAAAGAGGAAGAAAGGGGGCTTTTATGGGGACATCTGCTTTTTGCATTTTTAAGATTCAAAGCACAAATACAGGCATGCCATTGAAATGAGTACTGTACATACTAATTCAGCTTACAGTCCTGTTGTAAAAAGTGAATCGCTTCAAGTTCAGATGCAGCGTAGCTCTATGTATCAGAGTGTACCAGTGTGGTGTAGTGGTTAAGAGCAGTAGACTCGTAATCTGGTGAACCAGGTTTGCGTCCCCACTCCTCCACATGCAGCTGCTGGGTGACCTTGGGCTAGTCACACTTCTCTGAAGTCTCTCAGCCCCACTCACCTCACAGAGTGTTTGTTGTGGGGGAGGAAGGGAAAGGAGATTGCTAGCCGCTTTGAGACTCCTTCGGGTAGTGATAAAGCAGGGTATCAAATCCAAACTCCTCCTCCTCCTCCTCCTCCTCCTCCTCCTCCTCCTCCTCCTCCTCCTCCTCCTCTTCTTCTTCTTCTTCTTCTTCTTCTCTGTGCACCAGGTGGGGTAAACAACAGACACAGGATGGAATATTGGTGGCCCTCCATAAGTTGCTGGACTACAGCTCCTATCATTCATTACTGCTGGCCATGGTGGCTGAGGCTGATGGGAGATGGAATGTCATGAGTTCCCCACCTGGAGGCTCACCTGTTTCCTTATCCCTCAATGTCCCCCAGAGGAAAGTAGGCTTTTCCAAATCTTCAAGACTTTGTTTTGTAATGGAGCAATATCAAAAGTCAACACATGTTCAGTGCTGTTTCTTGCACATCCATTCCTAATTCTCCCTTTCAAACGGCTATTGATTGTGCACCCCCAGGGACACGGGTGGCGCTGTGGGCTAAACCACAGTATGGGGGACTGATATGTAAATCTGGGGACTTTCCCCGGGAAACAGGGACGTCTGGTAACCTTAAACCAGAGGCACCACTGTAATAAACCAGCATTGGATAGGGTTGCCAAAAAGTGTAAAACCAGGACATCTCAAAAGTTGTTGAGCTTGCATAAGATACAGGACAAAGTGCCACCTTTCGGAAATCCCCCCCCCCCCGGACATGAATTCCGCCTTTGAAATCCCAGTAATGTCCAGGAAAATCCAGACGTATGGCTGCCCTATTGTTTACAGGCTTAGGGACATAGGAAGCTAGCCTTTCAGTGTTTCTCAAACTTGGTCTCCAGCTGTTGTTGGACTACAACTCCCATCATCCCTCACTAGCAAGACCAGTGGTCAGGGATGATGGGAGTTGTAGTCCAACAGCAGCTGGAGACCCAAGTTTGGCAAATGCTGCAATTAGTCTACCCAGCCCAGTATTCTTAACACTTCCTGCAGCGGGGACATTAATCCAGATTAGGTTGTTGGTTGTATACCTTCAAATCCTGCAGAAGGTACTTTTCAACCTTCTCCTCTCGCCTTCAGCTTAGAGGTGGCAAACGATCCTTTCATATATTTAGCGCAGATTTCTTTCTCCGTTATCTGACCGGTGCAGCGAGGAAATGGCATGCCTCTTGTTACGGTAGTGTCTGCGAGCTGTCATAAAATAGCACACTAATTATTCTGACGCCTGTACTGGAGCACCTCTGCAAATGAGTTCCACCTTACAGGCCCTTCCAGCATTGCCTTGACCTATCGCCACCGCTTTCAAATTAACTATCCGTATTCCTCATTCTCGGTTCCCAGATTCCCCGCACGCATTACATCACCCTGAGTCCAGTTACAGTCGGATGCCAGAACTGCAGCTGTGAAACACCAAAGGTGGGGATTGCAGAATAAGCCAACGCCTCAACGTTAGGCTTTGACCAGGTTTTAAGATAACGTACACTGCTGCAAACAGGGCAATGGCTCCCTGTTTATTTCCCTCTTGCAGACGGTGCTTTGAACACCCATAGGCCGGCAGCTTCATCAGCGCCAAGTGGCCAATGATTTATTAAAAGCTGAGCTGCAGTGTAATTGTGCTCACCATGTGGCGTATAAGCAGCCGCTTGGAAAGAGAGCTGGAGGGGGGGACGGACGGACCAGGGACTTTTCTTGGGATAGTTTCAATGCAACCATCGGCGTGTGCCAAAGCAGGCACACACACACACACACACACACACACACACACTCACACTCTTAATGGGTTGAAGTGTGCCTTGAATGTTAAACAGACAGGAACCTGGCACCTTCTGAGTCGGTATAATTTCATGGGGCAGAAGAAGAATATATTAATGCTAAAATAGCTATGTGTGAGTGAGAGAGAAAGGAGAGAGAGAGAGAGAGAAAGTACTTTTAATATTATAATTTGGAAGGCCTTTGAGTGCACCATTTGCAAATCTGACATAGACCAGAAATGGAGTGGCTTTTCCATTCTTGTCACGGAGCTCAACAGTCAGAGCCGGATCATCATAGTAGTAGTAGCAATAATAATAAATAGTAATATTAATTAATTAATTAATTAATTAATTATACCCCACTCATCTTGGCTGGGTTTCCCCAGCCACTCTGAGCGGCTTCCAAGGGAATATTAAAAACGCGATAAAACATCAAACATTAAAAACTTCCCTAAGCAGGGCTGCCTTCAGATGCCTTCTAAAAGTCAGATAGTTGTTTATTTCCTTGACATCTGGTGGGAGGGCGTTCCACAGGGCAGGTGCCACTACTGAGAAGGCTCTCTGCCTGGTTCCCTGTAACCTCACATTTCGCAGTGAGGGAACCGCCAGAAGACCCTCAGAGCTGGACCTCAGTGTCTGGGTTGAACGATGAGGTGGAGATGCTCCTTCAGGTATCCTGGGCCGAGGCCGTGTAGGGCTTTAAAGGTCAGCACCAACACTTTGAATTGTGCTCGGAAGCATCCTGGGAGCCAATGTAGGTCTTTTGGGACCAGTGTTATATGGTCTTGGCAGCCACTCCCAGTCACCAGTCTAGCCTCCACATTCTGGATTTGTTGTAGTAGTTGTAGTAACTGCTGAGGTCTCCTCAATGATGGGTCCCCACAAAGCTAGATGGCCCATCCACTTTAGTTCCACATCCACTGTTTGGTTGCAAGGCCTGTTGCCCTGGGAACCAGGGTCATGTGCATAACTTAGTGATTGATGCTCTGTAACAAAAATTAGCTTAAAATCCTGAACTAATCTGTAAGGTGGGGGCTTTGGTTTTGTGTGTGTGTTAAAATTATTATGTACTGGAATTCCATACGAAATTTGTGGATTTTTAAATTTCTTTTCTTGAAACAATACAACTATCTCTAATTATTTCTGTTGCTCACAGTTCGAATCCTACTCACAAATGCATCGTATTGTAACAGTTCTTTAAACAGCCTAAAAAAGCCTTTCATTCGTCCATAAAACAGTAGTTATTAAATTCTCTTATTTTAGTTGTTAGCTTTGCTGATTCAACATCGTCCATCACCTTGCTTATCCTTTCTTTTTTGGTGAATAGAGAATCCTGGCTGCTGTAGTTCCATACATAAACAACTTAAGCATCTTTTTAGGAACTTTTGTCCCTATAATCCCTAGAAGAAAAGCTGTGTGTGTGTGTGTGTGTGTGTGTGTGTGTAATCACTTTAAGCATTTTTTTATCTCATCATATATCATTTCCCAAAATCCCCTTGCTTTCTTACAGTTCCACCACATAAAAAAAGGACCACTTGTTTGTTTGCACTTCCAGCAGTTATTAGGAACCTTCTTATACATTTTGGATAATTTATCAGGTGTTCAATGGCACCTACGCGGGGGTGGAATCCTTTGTTTTCCGTCTTGTACAATTTTTCCTGCAAAGGAATATTTGCATGATGAAGCTGCTTCAGTGAAAATATTCCCAAACCACCTGGATCATCAGAGACACAATTGTGCTGTCTCCTTGACTAGAAATACCTGAGATTTACCGAGCTGTCATCTTGGATGAGTCATCTTGGATCAATCATCTTGGGACGTTTTCAGGAAACCGCTTCAGAACAAAGAGCACCATGTAGAGATTATCTTTCGTTTAATCTTTGTTTTGCAGGCATTTGCTTGGCCCAGAGCTCATTCTTCTGGCAGAATCTGAAACCCAGGAAAGCACGTGACTGAACAACAGGAAGGAACACCATTTGAACATATAAAGCAAAATCCCCCATCGCCAATTCTCCATCTATTTATTATGCTCCTTTCTAATCAGCACAGAGAGGAAACATGCAGAATATCCTGTGATCACCTATGCATTATATGCTAAACAATCTGCAAGAGGCATTTCCCCACAAATCTGGAAGGATATTTCAGCACAAGTGCACGTAGGGAATATATTAATCTTAGACTGCTGCATTGCAGTACTATAAAGAAACATGGGAAGAAATGAAAAGAGCCAGGAGGTCAGTATAAGGATGGAGGGCAGTGATTCATAGCAGAGTTGCACCACTTTCCAGTTATTCCCCTCTGTTGCAGAGTGAGGTGTGCTCCACAGCCTGACCTGGCTCACATTATTATTATTATTATTATTATTATTATTATTATTATTATTATTATTATTGTTTGTTTGTTTATTTGTTTGTACCCCGCCCATCTGGCTGGGTTTCCCCAGCCACTCTGGGCGGCTTCCACAGAGACCAAAAATACACTAAAATGTCACACATTAAAAACTTCCCTGAATAGGGCTGCCTTAAGATGTCTTCTGAATGTCAGGTAGTTGTTTATCTCTTTGACATCTGAAGGGAGGGCGTTCCACAGGGCGGGCGCCACTACCGAGAAGGCCCTCTGTCTGGTTCCCTGTAACCTCACTTCTCGCAATGAGGGAACTGCCAGAAGGCCCTTGGCGCTGGATCTCAGACGCTCCTTCAGGTATACAGGACCGAGGCCGTTTAGGGCTTTAAAGGTCAACACCAACACTTTGAATTGTGCTCGGAAACGTACTGGGAGCCAATGCAGATCTCTCAACTAACCTGCCACCCACAGGTGTTGAAGTTAGATTCAGCTTGGCTGCTTTACAATGGAGACCCCCGGCGGCAGGCAGAGCAGGATGGCTCACGCCCCCTAAAAATCCTGCACCTAGGACTCTGGACACTGCACCCCCTGGGCCCCCCACACCATGCCCCCGCCCTCACTCTCGACAGGGAAAAGGCTGTGTTTCTCTGTGATGCACTTCAGAAAGGCCGGATGGGTTCCTTCCGTCCAGATTCAGTGAGTCCGAGGAACCGCAGCCAAGGTTAAAAATATGAAAAAGATCGGATCACCCCTATTTAGATTTCTGAGGGAAGCGAGCAAACTTTGCCTCGCTTAGGTCAGATACTTCCTGAGCAAGCGCGATTAAATCATCTGAATATTTGGCTGGCTTGGTGCTATTATACCTCTCGTGTCCCAGCTGCTGGGGAGCAGTCACAGGGCAAGGCCTTTGCCTCTATGTCCTGCTTGCGGGCTTTTCCAGGACATTAGCTTAATCACTGTGGGAAACAGGATGCCAGAAACGGATGGTCATTTGGTCTGATCAAGCAGGCTCTTATTATATTTCAAAGGCTTCAATGCTGAAATCGCTCCCAATAGCCTTGGAGAGACACAAACAGGGCTTCTTCGTGGGTCCTGTTTACTCCCTGGGATGAACATGAGGTTCTTAATCTCGGGGTTGCAGGTTTGAACCCCACATGCATAGAATCATAGAATTGTAGGGCTGGAAGGGACCCCAACGCTTGTCTAGTTCAGCTGTGATGCAGCAATCTCAGCTAAAGCATCCATGACAGATGGCCATCCAACCTCTGCTTCAAAACCTCCAAGGAAGGAGAGTCCACAACCTCCTGAGGGAGACCGTTCCACGGTTGAATAGCTCTTACCACCAGAAAGTTCTTCTTGATCTTTAGTTGGAATCTCATTTCTTGTAACTTGAAGCCATTGGTCTGAGTCCTACCCTCCAGAGCAGGGGAAATCAAGCTTGTTCTCTCTTCCATGTGACAGCCCTTTAGATGTTTGAAGATGGCTACCATATCTCCTCTTAGTCTCCTCTTCACCAACATACCTATTTCCCTCAACCATTCCACATAAGGCTTTCCAGACCCTTGATCATCTTGTTCACACTTTCCAGAGCCTTGATCATCTTGATGTTCCGGCTTGTCAATATCCTTCTTAAATGGTGGTACCCAGAACTGAACATTGTATTCCAGGTGGAGTCTGGCCAAGGCAGAATAGAGCAGGACTATCACTTCCCTTGATCGAGACACTATACTTCTATTGATGCAGCCTAGAATAATATTAGCTTCTTTTTTGCTGTAGGACTGGTACAGAAATCTACATATTCAACCTCTTGCACAAGGCTTTGTAAAAATGTATGCAGAAAAGTTCCTTCCATGTAACAGCCCTTGAGATATTTGAAGATGGCTATCATATCTCTCCTCAGTCTCCTCTTTTCCAAGCTAAACCTACTCAGCTTGGGCAAAAGATTCCTGCATTGCAAGGGGCTGGACTAGATTGCCCATGGGGTCCATTCCAACTATGATTGTAGATGAGAACTGGGTTGTAGGGGTGTTCATGCATGCATGTGTGTGCTTTGTTGCACACCCATATGCAACTTCAAGCAAGTTCATTTAAATGGTTGTGGACTGCTAACTTTTAGCATTTGCAACGTGGGCTTATTCGGAGCCCGTTCATTTAGCAGAGACGCAAATCTTGGAATGCTTGACTGACTCTCGCTTGACATCAAACTCATCTGTGAAAGCGGTACTTGCATTATGCTAACGGCATGCCACAACAAATATGCCAATCAGCCACAGCTCCCAAGCTCATTATCCACATTCATTGTGGCTCGCAGATCGCAGCTGTTGCCCAACCTTGCCCTAAATGACACATTCCCAACCAAATCCATCGTTGGTGGTTAGTGCCTTCTGCAGCCATTCAAATGTTATAGCCCTTCCCAATCGCAGAAGACGGCTGACAAAAGGCATTTGGCGACAAGAGGCAGCTTCTCTGTTCTGAATGTGCAGATTTCCAGTTTTTTTGGAGAACCGGAGCTTCACTTTGGAGACTTGAGATTGCGTTTTTTAAAAGTTAGACAGAAGGGGCACTTCTGCAATTCCCAATGGGCCCTTTGCCAGCTCCTCAAATTTGTTAGTCCCAGGAGAAGCTTTGGAATGGAAGCTCATCCAAAACAACAACAGCAATGGAGGAAAGTTGTGTAGGAATCTTGCGCATCATTTCTAACCATAAATAACGTTTCATTTCATTTTAGCAGCATGACAAAGCAAGGAGGTAATGAGCCATTATGGAAACCCCATCTGTTGCTCATCAAGGGATAGGCTTTCTGTTAGTAGATTTATTTAGTGGGTTGGGGGGAAGCAATACTGGTCCTCTTATTGTTAATGAGACATGTGCATCTCATTGCCCAAGCTGAAAATATATCCTCCTATATCGCTTCACTGTCAGTCTACATGCAGTACCATGTGCTTTCACCATAAGGCAAACAAAGACAGAGGCATGCAGAAAATTCAGGCTGAAATGGGGGGGGGGGAGTTAAAAGTGAAAGAAGTTGGCTCAGGGCCAATCAGCATGTTCCAATAGCCACAGGGCTGCATCCTCATGTCATGTTCATTCTCCCTGGCTTAATTAGCACTGTTTGAAACAAGATGCGAACTGAAATACAGCTATCCTTTGAAAACCTCACTTCTCTGAATTTTGCAACGCAGTTCCTGGCCAAGATGATGTGCCCCCAAGTGCACATACCAGTTTGCATAAAATGCATATATTGGTGAAAATGACACACAAGCATGAATTATGGTAAGGGGAAATTGCTTGTAAGATTGTGCATATTCGTCGAGACTGCATTAAAATGTGCTAGGAAAAATTCGATCTGAAATGCTGGTGGCTTTTTCCGAGGGTTTTAATTTTCTTTACAAAATTCCCAAATAGCTGTATATATGCTGAATTTATGATTTGAAAAATGAGAAATGTAGAAAACTGACAAATTTGCCAATCCCCACTTGGCTCTCAAAGAATTACAGACACTGGAGAGGAAGATGGATATGTGCATCCCGTACCATGACTAACAGCTTTAACAGATCTATGCTGTTGGGCGAAAAAATTCCTTTATCTATCCAAGCAGGTCCGTTTACAATGCCAACAGGTACATAGTAAGATTATCACTTGACAAGCTTGGCTTTGTGGGCAATTAATCCATTCATTTACTAAGGAAATTCTACTGGCAGTCATTAATCTTTGTTATTTCACACGTTCAGATTCATCTTTTGAGTATGCAGTGTCGGGGAAAGCTGCATCTGTTAAAATGTTTGCCTGTCGTGCAGCTGCTGATGGCTCAAAGCCACTCTTAGAAAGATGGCATTCCTGCTGACAAGTGGGACCTGCAATGAAATGTCATACTGTGCAATGCTTCTTTCCAGTCTGCCAGTCACATCCTTTTTCCGGATACTCCATTTCAACCTCTCTGCCATGTTGGGACTCCCATATACAGTGGTACCTCGGGTTAAGTACTTAGGTGATGGCCTGGGAATCGGATTCAGAGGCTGAACCTGAGGAATCCCAGTCTGCACAGGAGTCCCCGCCTCCGGGACCAGCTGAGCCGGGGCTGGGGCTTGAACTGAAGGGTCCTCTCCTGTGCCGGATCCTCAGGAGCAGACACCAGATGAATCCACTCTGGCTCCGGAGGTGATCAAGGACCCATTGCCTACAGGTGCTCCACTCTTAGCCCCGTCAGGGGAAGCTGAGGTTGCCTCTGGGTCCGGTAATCCTCCAGCCTCTCCTGAGCTGCAGAGGCTCAGGGCAGAGAGGCGGAGGGAACTAAGTTCCCGCAGGAGGAGTGCTCGCCTCCAGGCCAGGAGAGGCGAGTCACCTGTGGACCGGGGCCGCCCTATGCCTCGGGGCAGATAAAAGCCAGCCAGCCCCAGTCCCAGGTTGTGGGAGCAATATTGTTGGTAGCCTGTTCCTGCCTGCACCCTGTCCTGCTCTTCTGCCAGAGTTCCTGACCTCACCCGACTCCTTGCCTTGGACCCTGCTTCAGCCTTGACAGACAGCCTCCATACCACACCCTCGACCTCGGACTGGACTCGGACCACGCCGCACAGTAACCCCCCAGGACCAGCACAACTTAACCTAAAACTGTTCTTAACCTGAGGTACCACTTTAGCTAATGGGGCCTCTTGCTGCTGCCGCACCACCGGAGCATGATTTCTGTTCTCATCCTAAAGCAAAGTTTTTAACCCAAGGTACTATTTCTGGGTTAGCAGAGTCTGTAACCTGAAGTGTATGTAACCTGAGGTACCACTGTACCTGCTGATACCTTTCTCATGTCCCTTCACCCCATAAGGATGAACTTTTGGAAACAGAGTTCACTTCTAGTATATAGCAGCCTTCAGCAACCTGTTCTGGACTACAGCTCCCATGTATTGGCTGGAGCTGATGAGAATTGTAGTCTCAGTCATCTAGAAGGCACCCTGTTGGCTCTGGTTGCTACATAGGATATCTCAGTACTGTACAACGATGATCAATGATGATCATTCAATTACCAAAATGGCACCCAATGGCTGGGAAGTAAAGAAGAGCCGGTAGCTCAGATAAGTAATTCTTACCTGGAAAGACCAGTTCGCGCTTTGTCTTGCTTGCTCAAGACTTAGCTCAGTTGGTAGAGCATGAGACTCTTAATCTCATGGTTGTGGGTTCAGGCCCCACACTGGGAAAGATTCCTGCATTGCAGGGGGTTGGACTAGATGACCCTTGCGGTCCCTTCTAACTCTACAATTCTATGACGTGTGTATGGAAGTTTGTGGCATCCCCTATAGGCAGACCACTTACATGCTGGGAAAGCCTATCCTCCTATAATGGGAAATTGTGAAGAAAGCTTGTTCATTGTTGTGTGTGTGTGTGTGTGTGTGTGTGTGTGTGTGTGTGTGTTTATATCTACAGTGGTACCTCAGTTTTTGAACAGCTTAGTTCACGAACAACTTGGAACCCGAAAGCTGCAAAACTGGAAGTAGGTGTTCCGGTTCTTGAACTTTTTTCTAGCTCCGTTTTGAGTCCCCCTGTGTTTCCTGTTGCGCTGCTCATTTGCATCCCCCCGTTGTAATTCAAGCCTTCCGTTTCCGATTGCGGTGCTCTTGGGGCTTATATTTGGTACTTTTGCTTTTGCTATTTATTTTGCGTTTTTTGTTTTGAGGCTTTTTCAGTTAATTTGTTTTGGATCCCAGTTCAGCTACTGATTGGTTGATTGATTGATTGATTGATTGATTGTGTGGCTGCGGAAATGGATAAAAGCCCCCCATCCAAACAATGACTATCATCAGTGCAGGCAAGAATTTATTTATTTTTTAAATTTTCATCATCTACAATACTCTTTTATTTATGTCATAGTACAGTACATTGTTTATTGCTTTCATTTTATGGATCAATGGTCTCATTAGATAGTAAAATTCATGTTAAATTGCTGTTTTAGGGGTTGTTTTTAAAAGTCTGGAACGGATTAATCCGTTTTGCATTACTTTCTATGGGAAAGCGTGCCTTGGTTTTGGAACGCTTTAGGTTTGGAACAGACTTCCAGAATGGATTAAGTTTGAGAACCAAGGTACCACTGTATGTATATATATAAATAATGATGATGGTGATGATTAATATAATATAAAACCCCAATGTTCCTACACAAAACCTGTCCATTTCCCTTGCTACTTGATTCACCAGCTCCAAAACAGCTTTTATTCGGGAGGACATCAGCTCATCAATTTCCTTCTGCCTCTCTCTGATGGAGTTCAATGGTTGCCTCCTCAGAGGCTTGCTGTGGGAACAGAGTTTTGATCTTTGCGAGCCTTGAAAGCAACGTGATCAAATGGATGATTGAGGGGATTTGACAGATGTGCAGCTGTATATTGTGGCTCATCTGCCCCCTGACTTCGTTGCTCATCTGTTTCCCTTGTCTCTGAACACACAGAGAAAACAGGCGAAGGAGATGAAAGTTGCGTTTCAAGGTATTGCCATTTACTATCCATGCATGAAGTGGTGTAGCAGCAGAAACCAGAGCATAAACACAAAACGGAATTACCGTTTCCCTATTGGGAAGATTCCCCCCTCCCTATTTAACCATCTCACTTTGAAATTGAGGATCCAGCTTGCAGCGTCTTCAAATGGCTCTGTTCTTCGCTGGTCCTGTGGCCTGTCTAGCCCAGATTGCTGCAAAAATCCTGCTGTGCTGTCTGGGGCTAATGGCCTGGTTGTACTCCAAAAATTTTGGAGGGCCCCAGAGTGGGAAAGGCTCCTCTCTTCCAGGTGCCACCCTGGGAGCAGGAGAGTTCTCCGCAGGAGAGACCCTCATACTCAAGAAAGAAAAAGGGTACAGTGGTACCTCGGGTTACAGACGCTTCAGGTTACAGACGCTTCAGGTTACAGACTCCGCTAACCTAGAAATAGTACCTCGGGTTAAGAACTTTGCTTCAAGATGAGAAATCTTGCTCCGGTGGGGCGGTGGCAGCAGGAGGCCCCATTAGCAAAAGCGATACCTCAGGTTAAGAACAGTTTCAGGTTAAGAACGGACCTCCATTAAGTTCTTAACCTGAGGTACCACTGTACTTAAATATTCAGTCTCCAGTATTACCGCCCTCAGACTTGGACTGTGGCAGTCTAGATCACCACTATTGTTGAAGGCATCCCCCCCATTTTTTACTGTGATTTTACTCTTGCCCTTCATTCCATACCCTGCAAGTGTCCCAGAAAAAGAAACGTTTCTTTCCTGCGAGAGCACGGCAGCCATTTTGGGCACTGTGATCTCGCACAAATTTGCGCTGAGACCCAGCCCTGAAAAAGTGCTTTTCTCTGGATTGTGATCTCATGCTTTGCCACCAAGACATGGGTTTTCATGCGACATGAGAGCATGGCCCCGAAAGCAGCACATATTTTGGGCCCTGTGATCTCACGTGGGTCACATGACTCTCATGGGAGCACGAACTGGAAGACGTGCATCCCAGTTGGGAACTTAACCATGTTGGAGTCAAGTCAACCAGTGTGTTCTCTGCTTTATCCTCAGAAAAGTATGCTTTGTGACTCAGTGGGGGGGACACATTGAACTCGGGCCTTTCTGGTCAAAGTCTAGGTCGGGTTCACCGCACGTGTTGCGGTGGGAGCAACCAAGACATCCCTCTGTTGGTGGGTGGGTTAGGATAGATGGCCATGTTTCTGATTGGGCACATCTCAAGCGTTGGGGAGAATTTGGTGTAGCAATTTTATGAGTGACTGATGAGGAGCTATTTATTCCCTGTGCGCAGCATTGAGCTTCGTCTTTTCGCTACACGAATTAGATCACCCGCCCACCCTCCCTATATTTAGGGCTGTTCGCATTGACCTTGCTATGTCTGTCATGAGGTCGTCTGCTTTCGGGGCAGGAGCCTGGTAGGCATTTTGCCATTTGGCTGATTGGCTGGTGCCATTTGGTTTTTGCCTACTGCGTAGCAAATCATCACAAATTGTAAGGTTGTGGTTAAAGGTAAAGGGACCCCTGACCATTAGGTTCAGTCGTGACCGACTCTGGGGTTGCGGCGCTCATCTTGCTTTATTGGCCAAGGGAGCTGGCGTTTGTCCACAGACAGCTTCCGGGTCATGTGGCCAGCATGACTAAGCCACTTTTGGCGAACCAGAGCAGTGCACGGAAACACCATTTACCTTACCTTCCGGAGTGGTACCCATTTATCTACTTGCACTGTGACGTGCTTTCAAACTTGTAGGTTGGCAGGAGCAGGGACCGAGCAACGGGAGCTCACCCCGTCGTGGGGATTCGAACCGCCAACCTTCTGTTCGGCAAGTCCTAGGCTCTGTGGTTTAACCCACATTGGTTAATTTTGCTTGGTGGAGGGGGTATGGTTGGCTGTGCCTGCCCCTCCAATGCTGCTGCTGCAAGGATATTCCATTAAGGGAATCCAGGGACTCGCCATGCTCTTGTCCAAACCCCTGTCAAGGGGCTAGGGCCACGCAAGAGCCCCTGGGAGCATTTGGGGAGAGGGGAGAGCCTGGCGCCCCGCTCTAGGCTCTCTCCAAAATGTTTTCCCTTACTGACTTTCGCAGGCTTGCAGATGTCAGTTCTGTTCCTACCTCTAGGCTGGAACAGATAGTTGCGAACCAATGCCTAAGCAACCACTCACATGCTGTAATCAATAAAGCTGTGGCCAAAAATTATGCCAAAAACCTTTAAACAATATTCTGTGTGAATTGTGTCTTTATTTGAGGGTGGCTATGGAGGGACCTCAGGGACGCGGGTGGCGCTGTGAGTAAAACCTCAGCGCCTAGGACTTGCCGATCGTCAGGTCGGCGGTTCGAATCCCCGCGGCGGGGTGTGCTCCCGTTGCTCGGCCCCAGCGCCTGCCAACCTAGCAGTTTGAAAGCACCCCGGGTGCAAGTAGATAAATAGGGACTGCTTACTAGCGGGAAGGTAAACGGCGTTTCCGTGTGCTGTGCTGGCTCGCCAGAGGAGCTTGTCACGCTGGCCACGTGACCCGGAAGTGTCTTTGGACAGCGCTGGCCCCCGGCCTCTTAAGTGAGATGGGCGCACAACCCTAGAGTCGGACACGACTGGCCCGTACGGGCAGGGGTACCTTTACCTTTACCTTTTATGGAGGGACCTCAACACGCAAATGGCTGCATCACTTTGGTTCTCTATTGAGCCAACAGATCCCACATTTTCCCATTCTGTTTTTGGTGGTTGCTTAACTTTTCCCAGGCTGAGAGATTTTAATAAGAGGCTATTGGCACATAGCTAGGCAGCGGACCATAGACCAATTACTTTGTCCCCTCAGGAAGCACACCAGGAGCCCTCTTTATCCGACACCCTGTTGTGCCTTGGTGCTTTTAAGTTGCATCTGTAAATTAATTAAAAGCAAGGAAGCATTGAGCTACTTTGGAGAGAAACATCTTCAATGACCTCGTCTGGATCCTATTGATATCACACAGTCCGATGAAATGGCATACTAGATTGCATTTCAATGGGAACTTATTGTGGAGGAATTTCAGTGTGTGCCGCGATCTGGGTCTTTTGTCGGGTTTCCCATTTCGTTTCCCCCCTGATGTAATGTAGGAGACTGAGAAAGTGGGTTGGGGGTGGCTACCGCACACAAGATGACTATTGGGCCTAATTAAATGGTGTTTAATTCATTATTAATTAAAAAATGTACCACTTCATATAATTAAAAGCTGTAAGCAATTTACATAAAAAACAATAAAAACATGACTTTCCTCCCTAAAATACTCCCCCCCTGAAAGTGAGTGTAAAAAGAAAACAAAAACAAAAACACAACTATAAATCACAAATAAAGCTGAGCAGTTTAATGGCATATCTCACATGACCCTTCATGGTTAAAGCTGAAAATGCTTCTGAAAAACTCCCTTTTCATTTTTTTGACTTTTGGGATTGCATCTTCCTCCAAATGAAATGAAGTTGAGCCCAAAGGATGATTGATAATAAATAAATAAATAAATAAATAAATAAATAGTTAGTAAATTGTCCCTATTAGTATGCAGATAATACACCAAACATTTGTTTGAGAGAAGAGAGCAAAACAACTTGGATATTTTGGTTGTTGTCTGTCGCCTTGCATCATGTTATGGTTTAGGATTCTGTTCATTTACTCTGCCCATTGACCAGTGGTTATGGGTTGTTGTGGATGGTGTGAATGGGTTTGTTGTGGATGGTTTGAATTTTAATATCCAGGAAGCGAAACAAATTCGTTATAAATTCGTCCACATGGCTGTCAAGGAAAAGACAACAACTCGATGAAGATATCAGCAGGGAGCTAGCTATCTGCTTCGCCAATCCTTGGAGGTGGATTATCATCTCACAAGCATGAGTATACCCAGAATGAAGGAAGCATTTTGGTAGGAATATTTCTTGACTGTTGGCTCAGTGCTGCCCGCTTCCCCTGTATATGTGCAAGTACCTACCTGACTTAAGGCCAGGCAGCATTTTGAAGGTCCAGCAGTGACCTGAATTAAAACTGAGCAGCTGGGAGATGCTATTTTAATACCGCACAATGCCACTAATGTAGTGCTGCTGTGGTGCATCAAAATTTTAAAAAGGCAGCTTGTGACAATACTCAACATTGTGCGTATGGGTGTGTTTTTCAGCATGGCAAACAACTGTTCTTTGTTGTTTTATCTTACAGAAATTATATCTAAACCATCCAAGTTTGAAACAGCTTCCATAGATGGAAACAAATGACACTCAAGATCAGCTGTACGCTTGCTTAATTATGACAACTTCCATCACATCCTTTCAATAGGCTGGATCCAGACTAGGTTGGTTGCACATCATCCCCAGTGAAATTCATAATGACCAACTTGTCTCATTGATTTCATTGGGGCCTAAGTGCAACCAGCTTAGTCTGGGGCCAGTCCAGTATTGGGGGCACATAATGCATATTACATATCTTCCCTGTCTCAAAACACCTGTAAACTTTGCCTATATTGTCCTACATCTTGCCAACAGGGTGCCTGTGACACTTATTAAAATGCTGTTAGAGTACAGAGTGCATGTGAGTCGTGTTAGCATTAGCAGAAATGGATTCAAGAAGCCCAATTGATTCAGATTACTTGGGCAGCACACCATGAGTTTTTACTTGTGCAACAAATTCATCAAGCAGGTTTATGGGACTTTATTCCTGGGTCAGAACTAGTAGAGCAATACAGTCATACCTCATGTTTCATCCGCTTCAGGTTGCGTGTTTTCATCTTGCGTCCCGAGGCAACCCGGAAGTACTGGAATGGGTTACTTCCGGGTTTCGCCGCTTGCGCCTGCGCAGAAGCGCAAAATTATGCCGCGTGCCTGTTGAGTTGCTGGTGTTTCATGTTACAGACAGGCCTCTGGAACGGATCCCGTCTGTAACATGAGGTACCACTGTACAGAAGAGGGTAAATGGACTGAGAGCATTTGATAAATGGCGCTCTAATTAAGTCAGCTGACCCCAGTGCCTGGGTCAGGCTGGCCTGCCATTTGTCAAAGTCTATTTTGACGTTTGGTCTGAGGGAGCATGCTGTCTTCTCAACCATATCTTGGATGACAGAAAGTCATGGTTTCGCCGAAAGGAAACAGGTTTTGTGCTTCCGCCCAAATATGTGAAGTCAAAACAAAAATAATCACAGGATTAAATGGATTGTAATGGCTGAGTGCTTTTAAGGGCTAATATTCTTTGGCACTCCTCCTTTGCCATTTTTCCATCTGGAGATAATTGTGTGATATCATGCAGAAAGCCAAGACATAAATCAGCCTGGCTACTGAGCAACTCGAAGAACTTCTGTCGAAGCTCATGAATGTGA
Source organism: Podarcis filfolensis (assembly GCF_964270895.1). Lineage (NCBI taxonomy): Eukaryota > Metazoa > Chordata > Lepidosauria > Squamata > Lacertidae > Podarcis > Podarcis filfolensis. The sequence continues at coordinate 15,753,587 of NC_139614.1, forward strand.
AAAAGTAGTGCTCCATTTGCAACCATATGCCAGCCAAGACGACAACAAGAAAAAGGAAAGGAAATGGAACAGTGGTTGATAGGCAACTTCCTAGTTGTTTCATGAGCAGCAATAATTATGGCGAAATTACTTTTGGAAAAAAGTAAACTCCTTTGGTTATTTCTGCAAGCTATTAAGTTCTCCTGTTCAACCCACATCTCCAAGTGTTGTTTTGAGGGTGCAGCGCTTACCCATACGGTCGTACCTTGGATCCCAAATGCCTTGGTACTCAGACGTTTTGGCTCCCAAACACCAAAAACCTGGAAGTGAGTGTTCCGTTTTGTGAACACTCTTTGGAACCTGAACCTCCAATGGGGTTTCTGCGGCTTCCAATTGGCTGCAGGAGCTTCCAGAACGGACTTCCAGAATGGATTCCGTTCGACTTCCAAAGTACAACTGTTTTTGGTTACTAAAGGTGGACGTCATTGGAGACTTACTAACTTTCAGATTTCTCTGCCCTGAGGCAACGGTTGTTGATAGTCTATGGTGTGTCTCCTTGAGAACTGATGGTCAGAGGCAATGACTTAGCCAGTTATGACTTACCCCTACGTGTAGAATAAGAATAAAACAGTTTGAGACAGCACTGCAGTCCTCTACGCTCTTACCTGGCATAAGTCCCATTGAACCCAACAGGGGTTTGGGCTCTGTGAACTTCTCAGGGTGGTAACTGTTTCCCTAGAGATCTGATGTGGGAGAGGTGGGTTTTGGCTGTCAAGAGCGATCAAGCCATGCTTGTTCATAAATTCATGGAAAATTAAGCTATTAATGGCGTCCAGCTATGTACTACCTCCAATGGTAGTTTGCCTCTGAAAACCACTAGCACATGGGGAGAGTGCTGTTGGGCTCATGTCTTGCTAGTGGGCTTCCCATAGACATCTGGTTAGCTACAGTGGGAACAGGAAGCTGCAATAGATGGGCATTGTTCAGCCACTTAGCATGCAGCACAGAGGCACAGGTGAATAAGAGCATCATAACAATTGTGGAGCTGCTGTTCGAAACATGGAAAGGGGCCTAAGCGGAAACTTCATCTTCTCTTGCTTTCTTGTAAATCTTGAGTTCTTCCCTGGACTCGTTCTACCCCACCTCTCAACACACCACCAGCCCTCTTCAGTTTCCTTATATAGCCATGTGACTCACATTATAGCAAGCAGTCCTCTATTTGAGGAAGTTCAGAAGGGCAAAGCCCAATTTAAATAACCAAAGAAGGGAGAACAATGGACTGGCAGCTGCCCCATCAACAATACAGTACCTGGCATAGGAGCCAACTCCTAGGGGCCAAGGTCTCTTTGCCCTCCATAAAATTTATGAGGGGGCCGGGGAGGGGCAAAGTTGATGGGCGTTGCCATTCAAATGCTGTGTGTGCACTGTGTCTTGTGATTGATTATGCAGAGAGGGGATTGCCTGCCCCCCCAATATTTTTTTTCAAGCTGGCACCCCTGGGACTTGGACAGCAGGCTGAGGAGCGCACATGTTACCTGGTCTGTCTTCCCCACTCTGTTGAGATGGCTGTACTTCTTTTAGCCCATAGTAATTATTTATAATGGGACGCAGGTGGCGCTGTGGGTTAAACCACAGAGCCTAAGACTTGTCGATCAGAAGGTTGGCGGTTCAAATCCCCGCGACGGGGTGAGCTCCCGTTGCTCCGTCCCTGCTCCTGCCAACCTAGCAGTTTGAAAGCACATCAAAGTGCAAGCAGATAAATAGGTACCGCTCCGGCGGGAAGGTAAACGGCGTTTCCGTGCGCTGCTCTGGTTTGCCAGAAGCTGCTTAGTCATGCTGGCCGCATGACCCGGAAGCTGTACACTGGCTCCCTCGGCCAATAAAACAAGATGAGCGCCGCAACCCCAGAGTCGGCCACGACTGGACCTAATGGTCAGGGGTCCCTTTACCTTTACCTTTAATTATTTATAAATTATCAGAACACATATCAATTCTGCATTAGTTCCCCCTATCTTCTCTAAGTTTAAAGAGGTTTGCTAGAATTGCAAGGGAAAAAACGTAAAGGACCCCTGGATGGTTAAGTCCAGTCGAATTTGACTGTGGGGTGCAGCGTTCGTTTTGCTTTTCAGGCCAAGAGATTTGCGTTTGTCTGCAGATAGCTCTCTGGGTTATGTGGCCAGCGTGACTAAACCACTTCTGGTGCACAGAGCACAATGATGAATGCCAGAGCGCACGCAAACACTGTTTACCTTCCCGCCACCACAGTACCTATTTATCTATTTTTACTGATATGCTTTTGAACTCCTAGGTTGGCAGAAGCTGGGACAGAGCAACGGGAGGCTCACCCTGTCACATCTTACAATCAGCAAGCCAAGCCCAAGAGGCTCAGTGGTTTAGACCACAGTGCCACCTGCCTCCCTTACGAGAATTGTACCTGCCTCTGATGCACAGCACAGCACAGCTTGTGCTGCTGCCTCTCCCAGATTCTGCAGAATGTGTATTGCAAAGCCTTTGTCCTGGCGCAGTATCTCTCCTGCCTATCCCACACGACTTCTTTCATCCCAGATGTTTCCTGACAAGAGTTTCAAAAGCAGGATAAATAGTTAGGGGTAGATGGGAGTTTAAAAGTGGCTGAGCAGCTTCCTTGGGCTTGTCTCTTTATTACTGACTCGAGGACTTCACCACATCCAAGATGAGCAGCTTAATTTTCCATCCCTGACATGCCTAAAAGTCATCATTTCATCACCATGTATATCTGAAGGAGCATCTCCACCCCCATCGTTCTACCTGGACACTGAGGTCCCGTACTGAGGGCCTTCTGGCGGTTCCCTCGCTGCGAGAAGCCAAGTTACAGGGAACCAGGCAGAGGGCCTTCTCGGTAGTGGCACCCACCCTGTGGAACACCCTCCCACCAGATGTCAAAGAGAACAACAACTACCAGACTTTTAGAAGACATCTGAAGGCAGCCCTGTTTAGGGAAGCTTTTAATGTTTGATGTATTACGGTATTTTAATATTTTGTTGGAAGCCGCCTAGAGTGGCTGGGGAAGCCCAGCCAGATGGGCGGGGTATAAATAAATTATTGTTGTTGTTGTTGTTGTTGTTTGTTTGTTTGTATTTGTATGCCACCTTTCCATAGTTAGAAAATGTTCAAGGTAGCTTACAACATGACATAATTTACATAATTACCAACATAACAAAAGCCATAAACAATAAATAAAGCACATCAAAATGTACACAACCAAATTGATAACAATTTCCTCATAAATCATATAATCTAAAACTAAAAAAGACAACATTAATATCAATAAAAATTTAAAATGACATAGATTAAAAAATATATATATATTTTTTAAAAAGGAGCCATCTCTGTTGAGCAGCAGCAGCAGTCCCTTCAGGCCCTGCCCCAAGCCAGGTGAAGAGAGGCAGGACAGGGCTCTCAGGCTTCCAGGAGGTCAGTATTGCGTTCCTGTTTTGCAGACTGCTGAGGTTCTTGATAAAAACATCTGCCTTATCAAATGAGAAACTTTCAGTGGGAAGATTTGGCTCAGCCCAACTTAAAATCTATCATTATTCTAGATTTGTTAGCCATTTGTTATCTGAAGGTCTCCAAGCAACCCGTTATCATTTGCACTTGTTAGTCACTTGTTACTTGAAGGTCTCTAAGCAACTCACAACACATTAAAAACATAAATATAAATACATTACACCATCAAAACAAAACAAAACAAACCCTGCAACAGCCACAGGAAGCTCTGGCAGCAGGCTAGTAGCAAAACAACATCAATCTATTAAAAGCCTAGGGAAAGAGGTAAGTCCTTACCTGGAGCCAAAAGGATATCAACAAATGTCGCCAGGCAGACCTTGCTGGGACCAACCTCAATGGTGAAGTCAAAACACCTATTTGTGGCTACTCAAGTCTTATGAATTCCATTGCTTATCTGGTTAACTTTCTTTGTAGACTGGACATAGCTGTAACCTAGACAAGCTTTAAATGCAGCTGAGTTGATAGTTAAAAGATTCAATATGGAAATAAATGAAACATGGAAAAGAGGAGATTGAGAGGCGATAGATGGCTATCTTTAAAATATCTAAAGGGTTGTCACATGGAAGATGGAGCAAGTTTGTTTTTCTCCTGCTGTGCAAGGTAGAACTCAAACCAATGGAGTCAAGTTACAAGATAGGAGATTCCAAATAAACATCAGGAAGAACTTTCGGACAGTAAGAGCTGTTCGACAGTGGAACAGACGCCCACAAGAAGTGGTGACGTCTCCTTCCTTGGAAGTTTTTAAACAGAGGTTGGATGGCCATCTGTCATGGATGCTTTAGATGAGATTCCTGCATCTCAGGGGGGTGGACTAGATGACTCGTGGGGTTTCTTCCAACTTTATGATTCTATGAATTGTTCATGAATATGATAATGCTCACTTAAGTGTTGGAAAGTCATAATTTAATGTTTGGTATTTGTTAAAATCAACCAGGGCCCAGCTGATCCTTCCATTAGGCAGAGAGAGACAGAGATGTTGCAGGGCAAGGCATGGTAATGACATATTGGTGGCAGGGATAGGCAAGAATTTTGGTTTAGTTTTGCAATTCTCTAGGCAATATGTAAACCAAAACACAGCTATCCCTTAGAAATTTGTATTTCTTCAATTTTTTGTGATGTAGTTCTCCAGCCCAATGATGGGTACAAAAAGCTATACATTAAGGTGCATAGGTGAAGGTAAAGGGACCCCTGAGCATTAAGTCCAGTCATGGCCGACTCTGGGGTTGTGGCGCTCATCTCGCTTTATTGGCCGAGGGAGCTGGCGTACAGCTTCCGGGTCATGTGGCCAGCATAACTAAGCCACTTCTGGCGAACCAGAGCAGCGCACGGAAATGCCGTTTACCTTCCCGCCGGAGCGGTACCTATTTATCTACTTGCACTTTGACATGCTTTTGAACTACTAGGTTGGCAGGAGCTGGGACTGAGCAATGGGAGCTCACCCCATTGCGGGGATTCGAACTGCCAACCTTCTGATCAGCAAGTCCTAGGCTCTGTGGTTTAACCCACAGTGCCACTCACGTCTCGTTGCATGGAAATGCACATATTAACGAAAACAGCCAAGAAAAATGCATTGTATTATGCAGAGCTACTTGCAAAAATGTGTATTTTAGGCAAAATCGCAATTAAAAATGTGTATTGGGGAAAACATGCACTAAAATGTGGATGGATTTTTGTGAAATCAGAAAAAATGCAAATCCCTGTGAAAGTGTGGCGAGCTGAGTTAATTTCTGTCCCTTGTCCCCTAGAGTAAGTTGCCATTTCCAATTAGTTTTTCTTAAGTTTCCGCATATACCATCAAAAGACAATTTCATCTTTTCTCCTATTTTTATCAGCTTCCTACCCCATTTTCCATGGAGGAGTTGTTTGTTCCTTTCTGTGGCAGCCTATCTTCTATCTATTAAATCATAACCACAATATTGTAATCTAATTACGTCTGTTGCTTATACCTCAAATCCTGCTCTCGAGTTCATCCTACTATATGTCTTTAAACAGTCCGAAAAAGGCACCCACTTTTCCACAAAACACTCATTAATAGATTCTCTTAATTTGCCAGTTCTGCATAGTATATTTGGTCGGAACTTCTTATTTCTTCCATTTCTGCGCATGTAGAATCCTAGCTGCTGCTGTTACATACATAAACAACTTCAGCAACTTCTGCTACGTAGATTGCTGGATTGTCCATTAGTTAATGAATTTTGGAAACAGATTGGTATAGAAATATCGGGAATTGTAGGTAGGAAGGTGGGAATATCTAAATTAATGGTTCTTATTAGTCTGAGTAGCACCAAGTTAAAAACAAAAGAAGAATGTAAATGGGTAAAATTGATGGTAACTGCAGCCAGACATGTTATAGCGAGTAACTGGGAAAATTCAGAAGAGCTAGGGGTGAACCAATGGAGGAAAAAACTGAATAATATTGTAATTTTAGAATATCTAACTGTGAAGATACACAAAATGAAAGGGTTTAAGGTCAGTGAGAAAGATGAAGATTGGTTTGAGAATATATTGAATTATTTGGGTAGGTTTGAACAATTTGAGGCACTTAAAATGTTAAAAGTTAAATAAACCTTGTGGATGGAGGAGTGTTAACATATATAGAATTGTACATATGGTTGAATTGAATATGTTGTTATTGATTATGTATACCCAATGTATCAGCTGCCTGGGGGGTTTCACTGTTTGTGTTTTGGTTGTTGGTAAAAAATAAAAAATAATTTTTAAAAAATGCTACGTAGCTTGCCATCTCATCACCTATGTTGAAATAAAATTCTATTCACATCTGGTTGACATGGAAGTGGGACAGCCTCGTGTAGATGCCTTGAAACACCATTGAAAGCAGTGCCTTTTTGTAATTTAAGGAATCTAAACAAGGACATGTACCTGGGCAGCCCTGGGCAGCAGCTTCTCTCCCCCTGGGCAGCAGCTTCTCTCCCCCGCCCACTTAGTAACTTCAAATCTACCTATGCAAAATAGTTTTAGTGCAGGAAAGGACAAGGAAACATAAAGAAATATGTACCCGACTGTGCCACCAAAGTAGGAGCCTGCTACTGGCGGAATGTTGCTTGACCTCTTAAAGAGGGTCACTGTCATTTCCCCCCAGCGCTCAGGGATAAAAAAAAACTGTTCCAGGCATTTGAGTGTAGCAGAAGTGTCGAGCCACAAGAGATGATAAGATTACAGGAAACCCAGGCATTGTATCGTGATTCACAGCGGCCTGCGATGTGGAATTCAAATTCCATCAGGCAAACACACACCCGTCAGTATTTCACAGATGAAAATAAAGCCACTCTTGTGTCCTTCTAACAGCCTTATTCACACACCAGGGATCAAAGTTTCTGCGTCCGCCCACTCACTTTTGCATATTTCCAAAGCCGCTGCCCCCCCAGCGCTGCAAACTCAGACACTTTCAGTAGCATTCCTTATCTTAATAGGCAGTTACATGAAAGATTTGGGGGGAAGGAAAATGGCACACTCTGTTGAGGGTTTTTTTTTAAAAACAACAACAACATGTATATGCAGTAGAATCAAGACTCGCTCAGAAGTTAACTTTCAGATAATTCTCATTATTTATTTCCTTTATTATCTGACCCAAGGTAGGTGCAAATCTTCAGAGGGTCTTTAAAGGAAGGAGGCGGTGTTTCTGATATTTTGACTGTTTAGGGCTTTTAGTGATGTATGGAAGTGAGAGCTGGACCATAAAGAAGGCTGATCACCGAAGAATTGATGCTTTTGAATTATGGTGCTGGAGGAGACTCTTGAGAGTCCCATGGACTGCAGGAAGATCAAACCTATCCATTCTTAAGGAAATCAGCCCTGAGTGCTCACTGGAAGGACAGATCCTGAAGCTGAGGCTCCAATACTTTGGCCATCTCATGAGAAGAGAAGACTCCCTGGAAAAGACCCTGATGTTGGGAAAGATGGAGGGCACAAGGAGAAGGGGACGACAGAGGACGAGATGGTTGGACAGTGTTCTCAAAGCTACCAGCATGAGTTTGACTAAACTGCGGGAGGCAGTGGAAGACAGGAGTGCCTGGCGTGCTCTGGTCCATGGGGTCACGAAGAGTCGGACACGACTAAACAACAACAAGGGCTTTTAACACTCTGTTGAGCAAATTGAATTGTGTCTGGAATGAGCATTTCACAAGTGCACTTGTTTGAAAACAGAAGTTAAGCGGTTTGTGAATGGAACCCCAGCCAGGAATCTGGGTGCTGCATTTTTAGACCAGCTGAAGTTTCTGAGTCATCAATAGCGACAGCATGTTGCAATCATCCGTTCTGGAAATTGCCAGAGCATGGAGTGCCACGGCCAAGTCATCCCTGTCCAAAAGAGGCAGGAGTTGGCAAAGCAGCTGTAGCTGAAAATAGGCACTCATTGTCACAAAAGCCACCTGAGCCCACATTGACAAAGTCGGATCCAGGAGTTAGTCCCAAATTGCAGACCTGTTCCTTCCAAGCCCATCCAGGAAAGGTCATTTCCCCACCTCCTGGACTCAAGAACCCAGACCACATTGTTGGCATCCATCTGTCTCTTTTAAAAAAAAATAATTAAAGTTTTCCATTGTACATTTCCCACAATTAAATGTCTACCAATACAGTGGTACCTTGGGTTAAGAACTTAATTCGTTCTGGAGGTCCGTTCTTAACCTGAAACTGTTCTTAACCTGAAGCATCACTTTAGCTAATGGGGCTTCCTGCTGCCGCCGCACGATTTCTGTTCTCATCCTGAAGCAAAGTTCTTAACCTGAGGTTCTATTTCTGCGTTAGCGGAGTCTGTAACCTGAAGCGTCTGCAACCTGAAGTGTCTGTAACCCGAGGTACCACTGTAAAACAATACATTCATTGACTTTCCTCCTCCTCCTTCCGTGGTTAATTAATTTTCCCATTATTACTATATATTCTATTTCAACCATTTATTTCCCCCTCCTTTTTCATATTACCTCAACTTGAATTATACTGTTGAATTTACCTTAATCCTGCTAGCGTTTTCACTTGTTTACAACTGTTTTCCAGATATTCCACCAAAAAAAAATTAAAAAATCCATTCCTCTTTATAAACTCGATCTTCTTGTTCTCTTATTCTGCTGGTTAGACTTGGTAACTCTACATATTCCATCATTTTAAAATGCCATTCCTCCTCCTGTGGGACCTTTCCCACCCTTCATTTTTGGGCTAACAAAATCTGAGCTGCTGTAGTTGCATACACAAAAAAGTTTTTTCTGACTCCCGGGAACCAACGTCTGCACCATTCCTAAAAGGAAAACCTCTGGTTGGGGTTTTTTTTTGGGGGGGGGAGGGGATGTTCTTTTAAACAACTTTTTCATCTCATTGTAAATCATTCCCCAATAATCCTTAACTATTCTGCATGACCACCACATAGGACATAACAGGCATAGGCAAGCTCGACCCTCCAGATGTTTTGGGACTACAACTCCCATAATCCCTGACCGCTGGTCCTGATAGCTAGGGATGATGGGAGTTGTAGTCCCAAAACAGCTGGAGGGCCGAGTTTGCCTATGGCTGGGATAGAGCATCCCTTCTACTTCTTTACATTTACAGCACATACCTGATTCAGATTTGTACATTTTCACTAATTTACTTGGAGTAAAGTACCATCGATATATCATTTTCATGTAATTTTCCTTTTCAATGTGTAACATACAATAAATGTTAAGTCCTTCTTCCATAATTTCTCCCAAAGGTCAAATTCTATATTTCGTCTTATATCTCTTGCCCAGTGAATCATTGATGATTTTGCCAGCTCATCTTTTGTTTCCCATTCCAATAATAACTTAAACATTTTAGACAATTGTCTCTGGAAACAATGGAGTGTGCCTCTGCGGGTGCGATGCAGCACTAAAACCCATCTTTTCAGTATCCAGCTTGAATTTAGAATGGGGTTGAAACCTAAAGAATGGCAAATTTCGGAATTCGTACTAACACCATTTAAAAAGGGCTCCCTAGAATCTCTCCAGAAGACAAAATTCAGAGGAAACTGGTTGACCAGGGGCAGATACCAGTTAATAGGACATTTGGAGTATGTGCACACATAATCGTAACCAAAGCCTTAGCAGAGTGAACACAGTCTAAATGAGGAATGACCTTGAGATGTTTTTCATCCATCAATCAATATACAAATTCAGATTAATCTCAGTACTTTTTAAATAATATGTTTTATTAATTTTCCATTTCAATCCAATAATAGCCTTATTAAAACAATACCAAATTAGAATACAATTACTAATACCAATTGTTCAAACACCCAAGTATATAATTTAGGTGGCCTCCCGCGTGCTAGAATTGATGGTTTGACGATTTTCTTCATTTCTGCGTTCCAAAATCTTATTAATTTCCATTACATCCCGGTCAAAATAACAGTCCCTTATCCAACAACTGCAATATTAATAACTTCTATTTGTGTTGACATATTAAATGATTTATAAATCTACAAGTGAGGCACTCAAACTATATCCTTGTTCTTCCTGTGTGTGGCAATTATCCTGTCTGTGGCGTTTAGTCCTGGCCTTTGAAAATGTTATGTCTATCTTTTCCCAGTTGTTGCTGTTCTCCATCATGCCGTGGGCGGAGATGATATCCCATTGTTGTTTCAGAAATTTCTCCATTGCTCTGTTCAGATTAAGCTCAGTATTGCTCGTTATAGTGTATCTCCAAATAGATATGTAATTGTGAGCTACATGGAAGGTTCAAAATTCCATATTCCAAAGGCACTGGTATCCAGAAGGTAGACTGCATACTTTGCATGCAAAAGGTCTCGGGTTCAGTCCCTGGCATTGTTGCTTAAGATTGGGAGATGCCTTTGCCTGAAACACTGGGGAGCTGCTGCCAGCCAGTGTTGCCATTATTGGGCTAGATGGAATCTGTATCGGGCAGCTTTCTATATAAAGGTAAAGGTAAAGGGACCCCCGACCATTAGGTCTAGTCGTGACCGACTTTGGGGTTGCGGCGCTCATCTCGCTTTATTGGCTGAGGGGGGCAGGATACAGCTTCCGGGTCATGTGGCCAGCATGACTAAGCCGTTTCTGGCAAACCAGAGCAGCACATGGAAACGCCGTTTACCTTCCCGCCGGAGTGGTACCTATTTATCTACTTGCACTTTGAGGTGCTTTTGAACTGCTAGGTTGGCAGGAGCAGGGACCGAGCAACGGGAGCTCACCCCGTCGTGGGGATTCGAACCGCCAACTTTCTGATCGGCAAGTCCTAGGCTCTGTGGTTTAACCCACAGCACCACCCGCGTCCCTAGCTTTCTATATACATTGTTCCTAACTGATGTCAGACATTCCTGTGTAAACAAAGCCCACAAACAGACCTGTTTATCGACCTCCAGTAACCAGCACTGTTGTACACCGAACAACCTATATTTAACAGGGGGAAGTGCGGAATTGACCAGCCTGAGCCCGATAATATGAGGATAGATTATGCATTGTACAAACTAAATCAGATAGTAAAGAATGATTTGAATTCCACACTGCCATCTGGTGATGTTACACGGAATGGCAAATATTGTATATGTGTGCATATGTATGTGTACTACAGTATATCTTTGTTTATATCTATATAAACGACCAAACTAGATACAACAGTGGTCAACTCAGTGGACTGGGTTGTAACTGGAGGTGTGGGGAAGCAGGCAAGAGATGACTCCTTCACCAATTCATGCTTTCCACTAGAAATTGGATTCTGTATACAGTGGTACCTCGGGTTAAGAACTTAATTTGTTCCGGAGGTCTGTTCTTATCTGAATCTGTTCTTAACCTGAGGTACCACTTTAGCTAATGGGGCCTCTCGCTGCCGCTGCACTATTTCTGTTCTCATCCTGAAGCAAAGTTCTCAACCCAAGGTACTATTTCTGGGTTAGCGGAGTCTGTAACCTGAAGCGTCTGTAACCTGAAACGTCTGTAACCTGAGGTACCACTGTAGCATTAATATAATCAAAATGGTGATAGATAGATAGATAGATAGATAGATAGATAGATAGATGATAGGCAGACAGATAGATATGAAACCATATAACCTATTTTCATTTCTGCAAGTGGCTGCCCTTGCTCGTTATTGTTTTCAAATAATTTGTCACACGTTCAAAGCTGAATACAAATAAAAACGAGCTGATAGATTCTGCATTCATTTCCCTTAGCTGTGGATTAGCATCTTGGTGCAGCTATTAGCTGCTAACTAGAGAGAGACATATGAAAATAGCCGGGCTAAAGCTTTATGGTGCAAGGCCAAAAAGCTTTTCACGGCTCCTCACTGGCATTTCCATAATTACTGATGGAATCGGTGAGCAGTTGTGGCCAATGTCCTCTTCACCCCCACCCCTTCTCAGTTGGCTAGGACAGGAGGCAAAACGCTTTCAAAAGTAACTTAATCTGCTTGGCACGGGCAAGGTTCTTTTGAAGAGCACAAATGTTTTGCCACTGCACCAGCCTAAACGAGAAGTATGCTTCGGTTATTTAATTAAAGCCGATTGTGTAGGCTTCCATTAGCTGATCATCCCTCTGCGGTCGAATTGGATCATACTGGTGGCACTGTTGAAGTAGATTTGTATACAAGCGTCCATAATGCTGCCCTGTTGGAAGGGGAAAACAGAGAGGGCCATGAAAGGACTTGGAACTTAGCTGGTGCATGGAGGAGGGAGGGAAGAGAGAGAGACAGTGAATATCTTTCATAATCTAAATTCTGACCGCCTACTGCCAGCAAGGCTGAAACACTGCCTGATTGTCCGAGGTTAGCATGAGTTCATACAGGGAATACTTGGCTGTATTTGTCCGAGAAGTGGCTTGGGTTTTGTGCTTAATGCAGCGCTGGCTTCGGTTTGGAATTCTGGCCACTGCAGATACAAATTTGTGCAGAAACAGCCTCCAAAGGAAAAGCGGTATTTATTTACTTACTTGATTTCTCTCCCACCCTTTCTTTCCAAAGACGCCCAGGGCAGCAAACAATAAAGTAGTAAAATAAAAACCCCACTAAAATGCAGCTAAAAGAAAATGAACACATTTCAAACCATTAAGAACATCTGAAAGCAGAGAATAAAGACCTCCATCAAATTCTGAACTTTTAAATTTCCTTTTCCTTTTCCGTGGCCTCATATCAGCATGGCAGTGACTTTCTGAAGATGAGGGGCGTTTCTCAGCTGCTCAGCTTGCACTGCTATTTCCTCATTCTTGGGGCATAAAATATGCACTGTAGCAATTTCACAACAAGATCCAGCCACGCATCATGCCAGCTCGAAAATCAAACTGTGGCCCACATGCAGCTGGCATTTAACACAGAGGTATGCGTGTACAAAATCAGCATTTGCAACAAATTTTAGGCTGCACACCCAAACATTTTCTCAGCAATGAAGCAAATTATCAGCGGGCTGCTCTACCCGTGAGTGTCAAGACTAAAAGCACTAAAAGAGAGAGTAAACTAAAAGAGAGAGTAAATTACCTTGCTTGAAAGCTTTGCCATCCAAGGTGGCATAATGGGCAGAGTGTCTGTGGCAAGGGCCAAATTAAAATCCTTACTCAGCTGTGAGGCTCAATGAGCCAGTCCCGATGGTCTCAAGGTTACCCTACTTCACAGGGCTGCTGTGAGAATACCGTGGGGAGTCACGGCATATATACCAACTTGAGATATAATGCAACAAATTTCTTTCCCCATTTCTAAGATTGTACATGAAATTCAGAATGGCCCTCATAAATAGTGCCATGGACAGGAAATCTGAAAAAAAGAAGTTTGATTAGGCTTTCGTTTTCATTATAAGCATGAAACCCAGCAACAACAACAACTTTATTATTTATACCCCGCCCATCTGGCTGGGTTTCCCCAGCCTCTCAGGGTGGCTCACAGCATATATCAGAACATACTAAAACACCAAACATTAAAAACTTCCCTAAACAGGGCTGCCTTCAGATGTCTTCTAAAAGTCAGATACAGTGGATGCTCAGGTTGCGAACGTGATCCGTGCGGGATGCACGTTCGCAACCCATAGCATTTGCAACCCACAGCGGCGCATCTGCGCACACATGGGTTGCGATTCTGCACATGCGCAAAGTGCGTTTGAGCGCTTCTGCGCATGCGCAACACCCAAAACCCGGAAGTAACCCGTTCCGGTACTTCCGGGTTGCTGCGGGTCCGTAACCCGAAAAAACACAACCTGAAGCGTCTGTAACCCGAGGTATGACTGTAGTTGTTTATTTCCTTGACATCTGATGGGAGGGTGTTCCACAGGGCGGGTGCCACTACCCAGAAGGCCCTCTGCCTGGTTCCCTGTGAGGGAAGTGCCAGAAGGCCCTTGGAGGAGGGTCATCTGGTTTTGCTGGTCACAGGTGGAGACAGCCTAGCCACAGGGACTCATGCTCGGGTAAACTCATGTTTGGGTTATGGAAATGTGTTTTACATGAGGCTTCCCTTGAAAATGGTCCAGCATCTTCAGTTATGGGATGGGAGCTGTGTTCCAACAAACCCCAAAGGACCTAGGCAGGGGAAGGCTGCCGTAACGAAGCGAAAACTAAAATCGCAACTTAATTCTCTTCAGTTAAATCCTGAACTGAAGAAGTCTGGTTTGAAAAGATTCAGGAGTTGTCTGAAGCAAAGCGAGTCTCCTCCAAATCAGTTCGAAGAAAACCGGGATGTTCCTGAAACTTTGGGACCAGTTCAGGGGAGCACGGGCAGTGTCTCTGCTAAAACTAATATGTCACCTCTAGCTCTGAAATGGTTATGGACGCTGCCGTACAAAAACGCTTCAGAAACTGTCCACGTGGCAACTCAATGCTTATCCTGCACTCCCTGCAGTGAAGCACCTTGGCCTAATCAAAGGCATTCACGAAAATACTCTGTCTTAATCAAGGGGTTGGTCTGAGCCTCTGAAACGGGCCTTGGCGATGCAGTCGAGTCACAGGGAAATTGTGGAAAGTGCTGGAGTGATCAATACAGTAGCACATCATTATGCTGGTTAAGCACCCCCCCCTTAAGTTCTCCAGTCCCTGAAGGTCTTCTGAATACGTCCATAGCTGAATGTGGCTTCCCTTTGTGCCAACAGTGATAAATGTGTGCAGGAGCAAGGACTTGGAGGTCAAATAAAAGAGAGAGAGAAAGTGGGGAGCTGATACTGCATTTCCTACACACACACACAGAGAGAGAGAGAGAGAGAGAGAGAGAGAGAGAGAGAGAGCGCAACACAAAGCAAGGACTTGCTGTGCAATATTATGTACACTTACCTCTGAGCAAGTCTCACTGTGCTCCAGGGGGCTGTCTTTTGTCCAAACATGTATGGGATTGCTCTGCTAGAGCTTTAATTCACACCTCTTTGTACAAAATGCCGCTAGATTATTCATCGTAATTCTTCTCAGCCAAGCTATCCCCTTTCATGCAATGTTTGTGTATGATCTGCCTTCATCTTCCCAGGTGATCAGACTGGGGGGGAGGGAAGCACACATCAACGCTGGGATACAAAGGGAGCATGACAGATGTGTTTATATAATGAACAGCAAAGGGGAACCGTATTATATAACTTTCCTTCACGATTCATCGTGCAGATACATCTGCGTGCTTTCTCTTTTGAGCAGTTCCACAGCCGTTGATTATGCAAAGACGCGTTTACACGAGTCATTCCGCTAAGCTGGACAATTTGCTCGGGGGGGCAATTTGCATCTCCCTGAAGTTATGACACTTCTTCCTCTGTTTGTAAAAGGTGTGCGTATTCCGAGCAGCATTGAACACCCGGCATGGGATAGATTAAATCAACCTTCACCAGCCCTAGTGCCTGCCAGGTGTTTTGGACTTCAACTCTCATCGGCACCGGCCATATGGAGGGCACCAGGCTGGGGGAGGCTGGATTAAACCACCTATCGCCAATAAAGGTCCATCATTGTAGATGCTGATTAGGAAAACTAGATTTCTTCCAGGAATTAGCAGGCAACAACTAAGGATGAGCAAATCAGTCAATTTTGGTTGTTTTCAGCTTCCCTGTTCATGTGTTATGTATTTGTATATAGATATATCCTCGGGGGAAAACGTGGCAGCAGTTTACTGTGCGTTTCTCTTAAAACGCACATTTTTGTATGATATATTTGCACGTTTTTACAAGCAATCATTGTGTGCTATTTTCACCAATATGTTCATTTTTCACGTATCCTCTAACTATACCCTTTTTAAGTTGGGAGAAGGTCGCCACAAAATTCTGAGTGAAAGGTGTGTTTTCGTTTACATGTTGTTTAGTGTACACACACACAAGCACACAACATTTTGCCATGTTTAAATAAAAATGCAGGTGGTGCTGTGGTCTAAACCACAGAGCCTAGGGCTTGCCGATCAGAAGGTCAGCGGTTTGAATCCCCGCGACGGAGTGAGCTCCCGTTGTTCGTTCGCAGCTCCTGCCCACCTAGCAGTTCAAAGCACGAAGTGCAAGTAGATAAATACTTCACCAGCCCTAGTGGCTGCCAGGTGTTCCCGCCTCCGGCGGGAAGGTAAATATCGTTTCTGTGCACTGCTCTGGTTCACCAGAAGCAGCCTAGTCATGCTGGTCATGCTGTCTGCGGACAAACACCGGCTCCCTCAGCCAGTAAAGTGAGATGAGAGCCACAACCCCAGAGTCGTCCACGACTGGACTTAATGGTTAGGGGTACCTTTACCTAAATAAAAACCAGGCAGCAGAAACAGAAGATTAAACAAACGGAACAAGGACACCCATCAGTTCTCCAGTTTTTGCAAACATTTGTACACTCTAAAAAACGTATAGGTACCAAGGCGTTTGACAACCAAGGTAGAACTGTATGAGGACCTACCCCAAAGTTGCAAAATAATACACTTTTTAGGTCTCTTGTTTAGGCTGGACATTAAACAAAAATAGTGAAAGGGTGAGAGAATGTTTTGGGCATGGCAGGGATGCCATAGTGTGGGCCACAGTATAATTTCAGAAAAGTAGAAAATGTAATTTCACAATTGAAAAAGAAACTTTTGTTATTTGTGTATGTATGGGATGGGATCCTGGTATGTGTTTGGGAGTTTGTGCCAGGGGCAATGCTTGGCTCCTGCTTGCAAACAACCTGCAGTATGAGCCAGAGTTGCACCACTGGTCTTAGTTTGTGACACACTTGCTGAAATGTTTGCCCACTGGATCAGCAATATTTGTGTTCCATTGACAGAAGGATTTATCTGTATTTATCTACCCTTGATTTCAATTGGACTCAAGCGCTCCTTACAAAAAAAAAAAAAGTGTTCTCTATGTGTTCTCTAGTCTGTCATTACTATCAGTTAAACTTACACAGAAATTTGCTTTCTTCCTTAAAGTATTGCAAAGTCTTCTAGGTCAGCATGGCATTCTTTTGAAAATGCTATCCATTTAGTACAGGAAGAAGGTTTGCTTTCTCCACCTAGTGGCTCAAACATAACAATGTGGAAAAGTACATTTTTCATTACAGTATAATAATTGTCAGATAAATAAATACTTAAATAGCGAATCCATAATAGTCCAAACCACTGCAGTATATTCAGTATGCTGCAACTTGGCCTGTTACGGATTCATTAATGAAGAATTTCTCTAATAGCCATTTCATTGCAATTTTAAAAATTGTACTTTTTTAAAAAACAACAACGCACACCATGTGTTTCCTTAACTCTGTTTTTGTTGCTAGGTGTGGTGTTAAATATTATTTTTGCTTTTGGTTGTCTACACTCAATCATAAGAATAATGTCTGTGTATTAAAGTAACATGAAGCTGAAACACAAACAACAAATTTATTTCAACAAATGATTGCTTTTTAAATAAGTACTTAAGTTTTCATGAACATGTCAATTCTATTTATGAGATTGAAAGTGAGCATCTTATTAATGTACAGGGTTTCAAACTTTAGCATAGCAATCCTCCCCAGTCTGGAAAACGAATGAATGAATGAATGAATCTTTATTTGCGTTAGCCATCGGCCATAGCAATAAAACAACAATATGATACACAAAGAATAGAAATAAAAAGTCAATTATATAAAATACATTTTAGGGTTTTGACTCAGTAGTCAAATAATGGATCTTGTTCTAATTGCCCCAGCTAAAAACCTTGCAACCTTTGCTGTCACCTGCTCATCTTGATCTGCCAAGAGAAAGGACACTTTAGCAGTGGTTGAGTGACCGGGGATGGACAATAAAAGAGGGGTGATAATCTCATTCCTCAAGTCTTTATAAAGAGTGCAAGCCAGAAGGGCATGCGCCACCGATTCGGGACTGCCATCTCCACAGGGACATAAGCGTTTTTCGTGTGGAATCTGTCGGAATCGTCCCTCAAGTACAGCCGAGGGCAATGCATTCAATCTTGCGAGAGTAAAAGCGCGTCTATATTTTAGAATTGCTAGGTTATGCAGATAGGGTGCTAGAGAGTCAAAATGGGAAGGGGGAAAATAGTCATATCATGGGCAAAATTTTCTTATTGTGGCCAAGTTGTTCTGATGCTCGATATCATTTAGGCGCTGACAAATCAGACTGCTTGCTTTACTAAAACCCAAAGTGAGTAGCTGTTGTGCTGATAAACCACAAGAGTGAAGTTTTTGATAGACAATTTTAGTCCAGGTGTGCTTGTGACAACCTTGCAACACTAGGGATATTAGACCGGGGGGATTTGTGTTTAGGCGAAGCCAATAGTTAAGTGTCCTACACCAGATCTGTAATTGTACCGAGGGAACATTAGCCTCTAGGCGCACTGATGTGTTTGGAACGCAGGGTGGTACAGAGAAAATTTGCCTTAAGAACTTTTGAGCTGGCCCAATTGTGATTAGAGTTTGCGTCATGTGACCACTGAGTAGATAGTAGAAATGAGGGAAACTCTAGGAAATGCTGTCTATGATGATTCCTCCTGTCCAGGGTGTGACAAGTGGACTCGGGCAATGATTCGGCTTGTACAGGATTTTTAAGCAGCCATTACAGATGTGTAAGAGTAGTCCCACAGGAGAGACCCTCCGTGTGAAGTGGCTCCTCATGCCCATGTTTTTGAGCATAATGAAGCAATCCTTTTTTAATCGTTTCGAGTGATTTGGTTTACCAATTGCCTGTTCGTAATGTTTCTGAAGACTCTTAAGAGTCCCATGGACTGCAAGAAGATCAAACCTATCCATTCTGAAGAAAATCAGCCCTGAGTGCTCACTGGAAGGACAGATCCTGAAGCTGAGGCTCCAGTACTTTGGCCACCTCATGAGAAGAGAAGACGCCCTGGAAAAGACCTTGATGTTGGGAAAGATGGAGGGCACAAGGAGAAGGGGACAACAGAGGATGATATGGTTGGATAGTGTTCTCGAAGCTACCAGCATGAGTTTGACCAAACTGCGGGAGGCAGTGGAAGACAGAAGTGCCTGGCGTGCTCTGGTCCATGGGGTCACGAAGAGCTGGACACGACTAAACGACTAAACAACAACAATGTTTCTGGAACACCCTGGGGAGCTGCTTCACCCATGCGTTGCAGGTTCAATCCCTGTATAGGGCAGTTGCATATTCCTGCTTCAAAGGGAGGTTAGACTAGGTGACTCTTGTGGTCCCTTCCAACTTCACAATTCTATGATCCTATGACTTTTTCCCAACTTGGGGGGAGGGGGAATAGTGCCTTCCTTAACACAAACCTCTCAAATGAAGGGTAATGTGCTTCATAAGATCCGATATTGCTAGGTAAAATATCTTATTCTTTCCTAGCAGAGGCCCCGGTAGAAACCTCAAAGCTGCTCTTTGTTTAATCCCCTGCAATACTGATCTCTAAAGCAAACTCCATTTATCTGGCCAAGGGGACTGGAAATAAGGATCAATAGGAGACGAGGACAGATTTACCAGGATGGCTGGGGTGTGTGTGTGTGGAATGTATTGCACTTCCATTTACATGCTGCTGCTGACCGCAGCTACAAATACATAAACATCTCTAGATGCCTATTTACTAAAAGATCCATTGTAAGCTTCTACTTTGCCTCCAGCTGGAGGAAGGTTGCAAAAGACGGGAGAGGAGGCCTGGTTGCTGCAGCCCACGGCTATTAAAAAAAAAACCCCTAAGCACCCTAAATGCCTCATACTGACAGATGCAGTCAAAAGAGGCAAGGTAATAGCTATTAAGCCATCTTCATTGTATTCTGCAGGTGCTTTCTGTTAAGTTGTGGGTGAACATATCAGATGATACAGCGATTCACAGGCCAGAACAGAACTGAACTGAAGGGTTCAGCCAACCTGCTTATATAGAGCTCCACTACAAAGCAACAGTAACAACTTTCTGTGACTATCCAGTCACTGAACGTCATTTTCAATTCCTTATTTGCATATGTGGACCTGAGTGAAAACTATCTACAGTATCCCCCTGCTGGCCCAGGGTGAGAACTTCAGTACATAACACTTTCATTAGCTCCCTCCCAAGCCTTTGCTTTGGCAGAGGAATCTAGTGGAATAGGCTGGCCAACTTTTCTTCTTTTAATTTTTATTTATGCGTTTTCCATTTTTCCATTTACACATCGTGTTTCCTCCATGCCGAATAAGGATGACCAACTTTTAATGCAACCTCCAGAATTGTGCGCGTTTACAGTATTTCGATGTACAGTTATTATATTTATTTTTCAATTAAATTTCCATTTTATAATATTTAAACACATCCTCTTTTTCCACTTTACTTCTTCTGCTCATATGAGCCTATCGACTTCTCAGGGTTTTCAAAGTTCAATGTATATCATAGCAATTGTACATTTTCCATTTTCCATTTCACTCATTCAAAATATCACCATTTTTGAATAAATGTAAAAGGGTAAACCATTATCATTATAAGTCTTCTTACAACCCTGCTAGTGTTAATTACTTACAATGGTACTTCAAGTATTGTATAAATTTACTCCAGTCTTTTTGGAAAGCTTGGTCACGTTGGTTTCGGATTTTTCTGGTCAGCTTCGCCAGTTCTGCGAAGTCCATCATCTTCATCTTTTTTTGGTATTTCTTGTTGCTTCCATTTTTGGCCTAAAGAATTCTGGTTGCTGTTGTTGCATACATAAACAATTTTTGATCTCCCTTTGGCATCTCTTCTCCTACTATACCCAATAAAAATGCATCCAGTTTTTTAACAAAGGTATTCATTATACATTTTCTTTAACTCATTATATATCATTTCCCAATATGCTTTTACCTCATTACAAGTCCACCACACATGGTAAAAAAATTCACTCCTTTTATTTACATTTCCAACACTCCTTATTTCTTGTCCTATACATTTTATCGATGTACAGTTATTATAAGGACAAATTATATTTGTCACCCTGAGCTAAATATTCCAATGTGGACTTTCCCAGGACGTTTGCAGGGCATGTGAAGAGAACAAAAATTGTTGATCGGTAAAGAAGTTCACAGTCTTCAGTGGGCTGGTGAATTCTTAAAAAAATCTTTGGGGAGAGTTGAAAAATCTATAATCCTCTCCCCACTTTTTTGTTTTTAAAATAATAATTTTATTTTTGTACCCCCACTCATCTGACTGGGTTGCCATTGAGACAAGCACTGGCATCAAGTCCATACCCTCCAACATTTCTCTGTTGAAAATAGTGACATCCTATTCAACAACAACAACAACAATTTTATTATATATACGCTGCCCATCTGACTGGGTTGCCCCAGCCACTCTGGGCTTCCAGCATATATAAAAACATAATGAAACATGAAACATAAAAAGCTTGCCTATACAGGACTGCCTTCACATGTCTTCTAAAGTTTGTATAGTTACTATCTCTGTGGCTCGGAGGTCGCATGACTCCATACCCTCCAAGATTTTGCCAATGAAAATCGGGACGCCCTAAGGAAAAGTGGGACATTCTGAGATCAAACAAGAAACAGGCGTGGCTTCTGTAAAAATGAGACTGTCCCTGGAAAATAGTGACACTTGGAGGGTCTGTAAGTGCCACTGGAGCCGTGCCACCCCATAATATCTCAGCAGAAGGACCCTTGGCAATAGTAGAGCATCTTTCATCCTTCCTGCTGGCAGGAAAATGGCTGCCCCAAGTAGGGAATGCCACTTGCTGCTTGCTGTACTGGTGAAATGTGTTGCGTGTTAAGATCCCAAGACCTCCCCCAATATATAAAGGCACAATTGACACAGAATTTAGCTTAAGGTTACTGGCATAATTTTGGGCACAACTTTATTGATTACAGATTGTGAGTGGTTTGCTTAGGCATTGGTTCCCGACTAGTTGCACCTGAGCTCAGCAGGGCAGCACTGACGCCTGGACTCCGGGAAAACATCCTGGGGGAGCATTGGACCAGGTTCAGACTCAACTCACCTCAGATGCTCCCAGGGGCTCTGGCGTGGCCTTAATCCCTGGAAGGGGATCGGACAAAAGCAAGGTGAGCCCCTGGATTCCTCTAATGCAGCCTTTCTTAACCTGTGGGTCCCCAGATGTTGTTGAACTACAACTCCCATCACCCCTAGCTAGAAAGGCCAGAGCTCAGGGATGATGGGAGTTGTAGTCCAACAACATCTGGGGACCCACAGGTTGAGAACCGCTGGTTTAACGGAATACCCTAGCATTGGAGGGGCAGGCACCATAGCTGTCAACTTTCCCCTTTTTTAAATGGAAATCCCCTTATTCCGAATAGGATTCCTTGCAAGAAAAGGGAAAAGTTGACAGCTATGGCAGGCACAGCCTAACCACATCCCCACCCACCACCACTGAACCAACGCCTAACTGCCAAGCCTTACAAAGTTGTGACGATTTGTTATACGGCAGGCGAAACCCAAGTGGCACCAGCCAATCAGCCAAATGGGAAAATTCCTACTGGGCCCCTGTCTCAAGAACAGACGACCCACGGTGGCATAGCAAGGTCATAAAAGGTAAAGGACCCCTGACCATTAGGTCCAGTCACGGACGACTCTGGGGTTGCGGTGCTCATCTCGCTTTATTGGCCGAGGAAGCCGGCGTACAGCTTCCGGGTCATGTGGCCAGCATGACTAAGCCACTTCTGGCGAACCAGAGCAGCGCACGGAAACGCCGTTTACCTTCCCGCCGGAGCGGTACCTATTTATCTACTTGCAGTTTGACGTGCTTTTGAACTGCTAGGTTGGCAGGAGCAGGGACCGAGCAACGGGAGATCACCCCATCGCAGGGATTCGAACCGCCGACCTTCTGATCTGCAAGTCCTGGGCTCTGTGGTTTAACCCGCAGCGCCACCTGCATCATAATGAACCCTAAATAGAGGGAGGGTGGGGTTTTTTTCCCAGTGCACGAGGCGAAAAAGAGGAAGCTCAATGCAACATGCAGCGGTATATATGGGTTCCTCGGCTAATGCATGAAACGATCCCATTGGCCAGATTTACCCCAGCAACCACCCGCGTCCCTGAAAATAAGACTTAACCAGCCTCTAAAAATGTAAGAAGCGCCTCCCAACTTTCACAAACAGAGAACGCGGCTGCACAGGTCAGGATATGTTTTTTTCTAGCTCTGAATTAAATATTTCTCCCATTGCTGTGAAAAGCAGCGACTGCTTTAAAAGGCTCAGCCTGTCCCCCACCCCCCGGCAATTAGTTGTCTTCTCTAGTTGGTGCCTTCCTCTGATCAACACTGGTGTGTAGCTGAGCCAATTCGAGATAAAGAGTTCATAATAGCAGGGCAGGAAACCCGACACAGGAAGATAATGATCAGCTTGCAAGCCTGGGAAGAATGTATACTTCAGGCAACAGGGCTGCTTAATGGAGTATGGATGGCTTGTTATGTCAAAAGGATGCCCAAAGAGCTATGTTTTGCTGACAAGCAAAGGCTAAAGGTATCTCTGGATGTTGTTGGACCACAGCTCCCATCAGCCCTGGCCAGCATAGCCAGTAGTCAGGATGATGGGAATTGTAGTCCCCCCAGCAACCAGTTCTAGGTTATTTCTAGACAAGACGTTCAATAAATGTGCCAGCTCCCTGAAAGCTGGTATTTGTGACCTGAGCAAATGCATAATGTCTCAGTTTGAGAAGAAGAAAGGACACAGCCATCTTTCTTTTTGGTTTATCCCAGCCTACGAGCATCATGGGCCCCCACAGTAGGATTTCCACACAGTGGTACCTCGGGTTAAGAACTTAATTCGTTCTGGAGGTTCGTTCTTAACCTGAAACTGTTCTTAACCTGAGGTACCAGTTTAGCTAATGGGGTCTCCCGCTGCCGCCATGGCGCGATTTCTGTTCTCACCGTGAAGTAAAGTTCTTAACCCAAGGTACTATTTCTGGGTTAGCGGAGTCTGTAAACTGAAGCGTCTGTAACCCGAGGTACCACTGTATTCAAATCCCACAAAATTCAGGCAGGCTACTCTGCAGGTTCTGTAAATTTTACTCTTTATTTTCAATTGCTTCTTGAAGTTTTAAAGTTTGGCTTGTCCCCGTGGAAATCAATGAAGCAGAAGGTTTCTGCATGAAACTGAGCACTGGATTTGGCCTAGGAGGCGGTCAGGAGTGGAAACTGAGCTAGGGTAGCCTTTGCTGCAAGTTGTGGGTGTTCTGTAGGGCGGATAATAGGCTGAAAATCCAGTGCTGTATTCTCCTTGCCTACTGTTACAGGGTTGTCATAAGCCACACTCTCCTTGTCTGTCTGTGTGTCTTTGCCACAGTCCTCCCAAATCTACATACACTGGTACCTCAGGTTACATACGCTTCAGGTTACATACGCTTCAGGCTACAGACTCCGCTAACCCAGAAATAATGCTTCAGGATATGAACTTTGCTTCAGGATGAGAACAGTAATCGTGCTCTTGCGGCGCGGCGGCGGCAGGAGGCCCATTAGCTAAAGTGGTGCTTCAGGTTAAGAACAGTTTCAGGTTAAGAACGGACCTCTGGAACGCATTAAGTACTTAACCCGAGGTACCACTGTATCCTCCAAGTGTCCCTATTTTCCAGGGACAGCCCCAGATTGACAGAAGCCACCCTGGTTTCTGATTTGATCCCGAAATTTCCCGCTTTTCCTTAGGACGTCCCTATTTTCATTGGAGAAAAGTTGGAGGGTATGGAGTTACGCAACACACACACAGCCCAAGCCAAGGTGATAAGTAACTGTACAACCTTTAGAAGACCTCTGAAGGCAGTCTTGTATAGGGAAGCTTTTTAATGTGTGATGTTTTGTTGTGTTTTTTATATATGTTGGAAGCCACCCAGACCAGAGTGGCTGTGGCAACACAGTCAGATGGGTGGGATATTACTGTTGTTGTTAAATAGGATGTCCCTATTCAAGGTTGGAGGGTAGGAACCTGCACAATGGGATAATAGATTATATTGGCACTTACATGGCATTTTTTTAAAGAGAAAGAGAAAGAGAGGTGAATAGATAGAAAGAAAGCAAATCACATTTTTCACATTAAACAAGGCTGAAATTGGGAAGGACGTGAATAGCATCTTAGGGCCGAGACCACTTGGAAGCATAGAAGGGTTTATTATTAAATTACAAATTAATCATACATAAATAAGCATAAACATGTGCACCCCACCACAGAGACCATTCCATTATAACTCTCCAACCTCCCAAAATTTTGACACCTCTTGCACTGGCTTAACCCCTTTCCGTTTTCACAATACAAATTCTACAATATCTCTTCAGAATCATTTCTCCTGCATATTCACCGTCTTACCTTAATGGCACATGTTAATTTATCATTAATAGCTATATCCTGAACCTCTTTGTACCATTCTTCCATTTTATATCCTGCTTGCCCCTTCCACTTCCTAGCTATCATAATTTGTGTAGTGCGACTCATGCAAACTGTTGGCGATTAATATACACAGAACAATAATTATACATTTTTTATCAACCTTCTGAGAAAAATACAAAACATTAAACAAAGCCACAGAGACTTGTGAACTACCCAGCCTAAGATGAACTTATAATGTCTGGTTTCAATAGATTTTTTAAATGCTTAACTCAGTCTTTTAGATAAGTTCATGAAGATACCAACCAAAGGTAAATTTGGTGTTATTCACAGTACAGTGGTGCCTCGCAAGACGAAATTAATTCATTCCGCAAGTTTTTTCTTCTTGCGAGTTTTTCGTCTTGCGAAGCACGGTTTAACATAGGAATGCATTGAAAATCAATTAATGCGTTCCTATGGAGACCGCTTGCCAGGCTGGCGGTGCGGAGAAGGGCTTTTCTCCCCACCGCAAGCCTTCAGGACAGGTCCGGGAACAGAGGGGAAGGCGCGCAGCGCTTCTCCTCTGTTCCCAGGGCTTGCGGTGGGAGGAGGGTTTTTCCTCCCCACCGCCAACATTCAGAACAGCATTCTCCCACTGCAAGTCTTCAGGACAGCCATCCGAAGGCTGGCGCGGGGAGAAGGTCTCTCCGCCCCACCGCCAGCCTTCGGAGGAGCCTTCCGAAGACTGCCGGCGGGAGGAGGTCTCTCCGCCCCACCGCCAGCCTTCGGAGCAGCCTTCCGAAGGCTGCCGGCGGGAGGAGGTCTCTCCGCCCCACCGCCAGCCTTCGGAGCAGCCTTCCGAAGGCTGCCGGCGGGAGGAGGTCTCTCCGCCCCACCGCCAGCCTTCGGAGGAGCCTTCCGAAGGCTGCCGGCGGGAGGAGGTCTCTCCGCCCCACCGCCAGCCTTCGGAGAAGGTCCGAGGACAGTGGGGAAGACGCGCTGCGCTTCCCCGCTGTCCTGGAGATTTCCCTATGGGCTTTCGTCTTGCGAAGGAAGCCCATAGGGAAATTCATTTCGCGAAGCGCCTCCAAAACGGAAAAACCCTTTCGTCTAGCGGGTTTTTTGTCTTGCGAGGCGTTCGTCTTGCGGGGCACCACTGTACCAAGAGATGCTAGTGGAGTTGTAGATAAATGTTAACGAAGTTGCAGACAACAGGGTTCCGGCGTTTTGCACCTGTTTCGCCCTGGCAGTCCAAGTAATCAAGCGGCCGCTGTTCACTATGGGGCCCTTTTACTGGGGCTTGCAGGTAGCCCTAGCCCAAGATAGTATTCCGGGCTTCTTCAGTGGCCTAATCTCAATGTCTTGTTACGTGTATTGATATTCAATCTTATAGAGAATTCTCTTTCTTGGCTTAAGCGACTGATTTGCTTAGCCATCTTACCTTAATGGCACATGTTAATTTATCATTAATAGCTATATCCCGAACCTCTTTGTACCATTCTTCCATTTTATATCCTGCTTGCCCCTTCCACTATCATAATTTGTGTGACTGTCAATAAATTTGTGAGCAAGTCCTTCATAGCCTGTGAGCCTTCCACCCCATCATAAATTGATAATAGTGCTACCTAGAAGGGGTTTTCATTTTATTTCCATAGTAGATGCATCAATCTCTGGTGTACCGCTCCCTCCAGTTTATCCTTTCCCTTCATAGCAGGGATGAGGCTGGAGGTAAGTCTCATCAGGAAAATCTAAGGTTCCCAGTCCCGTGCTTCCTTCATAATCCTGTCTAGGGGTAGGAGCTGTTTCCAGTGTGGTGTAGTGGTTAAGAGCGGTAGTCTCGTAATCTGGTGAACCGGGTTCGCTTCCCCACTCCTCCACATGCAGCTGCTGGGTGACCTTGGGCCAGTCACACTTCTCTGAAGTCTCTCAGCCTCATTCACCTCACAGAGTGTTTGTTGTGGGGGAGGAAGGGAAAGGGGAATGTTAGCCACTTTGAGACTCCTTCGGCTAGTGATAAAGCGGGATATCAAGTCCAAACTCTTCTTCTTCTTCTTCTTGCTTTTCTCATCTGCTAATGCACCAGCTCTCACCATTTTAAAGGCTCCCTTCCGCCTCCGAGGTTCTAACTGCCCTGGGAGGGAGGCTTTTGTAGGGGCAATTGGTGGCCACAGGAGTGTCTTAATCACATCACTCACCTTCAGGAAGTGCCTCTGGACCTACATATATTAAGTAAAATAGAAACATCCCACCCCACCCATCTTTCCCCTCCTCCACCTCTTTCCTCCTTTCTTACTAATGTCTCAATAAATGAAACTGATTTGTAAAAATGTTACATGGGGAAAAAAAGAATACGAGAGAGAGACATTGCACATACTTTTGTAAATCAAGAAAATCTTTAATAAAAATACATTTTTTTAAAAAAAAAGTGCCTCTGGGGCTTCACATGCTCATTTCACATACACGGGTTTTGCCAAGATGACTCTGAGTTCAATCTCAATTATCCAGGCAAAACAGAAATTGTGAATTGCACCCAAGTTAATCGACCAGGGTAGGTTTACTTCAATTCTGTTCGGATTCTAAAACAGGAACTTTTGTTTTTTGTTTTCGTTTCAAATTGCAGAGAGGACATATATCATTGATAGTATCTATATATTATCAGCGTAAGCCAAGTTTTCTAGTTTTGCCTTGTTTTAGGTTCCTTTTTGGGCTTTTGTCATGCCTCGGGGTGCCATTTATAGGGCTCAGCTTATTTTTATATATACTCCTTAAATGTGATTTCATTTCCTGCTTGGTCGAAAGCAGCACGAGAAAAAGTGAGCCACATATTACTTTAGCTCCATAAACCATTCCCAGAAGTCACACACCAAAAGAAAAGTAAATACAAATCCAACTGTGCCAGATTTGGTTTTGATTTAACAAAACAGATCTCCCCACCCCCCCTTGACTTCATCCAGGACCTTGTAGAAACCAAATTCTTTGCTATGTCTTCTTCCCCCTCATTATCACCTGTCAAAGTCTAGTTTCCATTCATTAAACCCACCCTAATATTATTACATCAAATAAAATCAAAGTTGTGGTTTTTTTGGGTTTTTTTAACACAGTTGGCTCTGAGTACTCTGTATTACATTTCAAGGCAAGGGAAAAAGCCTTTATTTCTGTTCATTTGTTTATTTTGGCAATTGATGCCTCTTCCTCTTGTGCCTCAAAAAGCTGGTTTTTAATAAAACAAAAGCTTCAAAGTCTTTCTTACAGTTTGAAGTTAAGAGGGAAACAAGTCAGAAAAGGATTGGCCTTCTAAATGAGCACGGGAACCTTAGATCATTGAAGGAGACTGTTGAGTATTTCATTCTCCATCATTGTCTACTTCTCAGCTAAGGCTATGGAGAAAACCTGGAGAAAAACGCACTGAACATAGTGGATAGGATGCAAGCACCATTTACAGTGGTACCTTGGGTTACAGACGCTTCAGGTTACAGACTCCGCTAACCCAGAAATAGTACCTTGGGTTAAGAACTTTGCTTCAGGATGAGAACAGAAATTGTGTGGCGGTAGCGGGAGGCCCCATTAGCTAAAGTGGTACCTCAGGTTAAGAACAGTTTCAGGTTAAGAACGGACCTCCGGAACGAATTAAGTTCTTAACCCAAGGTACCACTGTACTCACATCATGAAGTTATACCCATGATAAGACACCTCTCTTTACCCCGGCATTTAATACTTGAGCCATGTGATTTCAAGACCCACCCTATTCCTGTGACTATAATTTGCTTTAACTGTTGTTGTTTTTTGAAAAAATAATTCCCGAAATGTAAATTTTTGTAAGCCACTCTGGGGCGTTCTGCTGAAGGCCACAATAACAAATAAACAAATACTTTTTCCACAGTCAGCAAAACAAAACAAAAAACAGCAAGCCTTCATTGCAGAATAGATTTCAGACTCATTTGTCTCTTCAGTGACCTGTTGATTCTCTAACGAAAGCAAAGTGGGAATGGGTGGATTCTGTCAGAGAGCGCTGTTCTCCTGGGAGATAAAGGAAAAATCATTTTGAGCAGAAGTCATCAGGTTTTTCCACCTTTCTTGACAACTCTGAGTAATTTATACCCTGATTTTTGTTGGAAACACTTCCAACGATAAAGACTGTATGATATGAGCTCCCCCCACCCCCAAGTAAGGTCACATCCCATAGACAGGTGTGTCATCCCTCTAAAGGGCCAATGTCAGTCTTTCCAACGTTATGCAAATTCTAAGTGAATGGCGCCTGTCAAGAAGATGATCAGGCATTTATGAAGATTTTTATGCTCCTCAAGCAATGACTTTAAGAGCACTTACCACACTTTGTAGTAAAATGTGTGGTAAAATGATTGTCTCCGTGGGCTTTACAACACATTTTACCATACACTCGCACCTGAGCTATTGTAAATAGTCATTATTGGTTGAAAGAAAGCTTTGTGGGTGGGGAATTCAATTTGGTATAGTTTGATCATCTGCGAGGGCTTCTTGTGGTATTAAGAATTTTACCACATATCTAGCACTGATTCATTCTTCAGTAAAAGGTATAAGGGAAAACATGTGTGGTATAATAGTCATCTATATCCATTCTGAAAAATTGGGGGCTGGAAACCATAAAAACAATTTGTTCATCGTGCTGATATGCGTTAAACCACAGAGCCTAGGACTTGCCAATCAGAAGGTCGGTGGTTCAAATCCCTGCGACGGGGTGAGCTCCCGTTGCTCGGTCCCTGCTCCTGCCAACCTAGCAGTTCGAAAGCACGTCAAACTGCAAGTAGATAAATAGGTACTGCTCCGGCAGGAAGGTAAACAGCGTTTCCGTGTGCTGCTCTGGTTTCGCCAGAAGCGGCTTAGTCCTGCTGGCCACATGACCCGGAAGCTGTACACCGGCTCCCTCGGCCAATAAAGCGAGATGAGCGCCGCAACCCCAGAATCGGTCACAACTGGACCTAATGGTCAGGGGTCCCTTTACCTTTACCTTATATCCATTCTGAAAAACTGGGGGCAGAAAACCATAAAAACAATTTGTTCATCATGCTGATAGATAGATAGATAGATAGATAGATAGATAGATAGATAGATGATAGATAGATAGATAGATAGATAGATAGATGATAGATAGATAGATAGATAGATAGATGATAGATAGATAGATAGATAGATAGATAGATAGATGATAGATAGATAGATAGATAGATAGATAGATAGATATAGATACAGTATCTGACCCATTTGACTGAGTTACCCCAGCTATTCTGTGCAACTTTAAACAATTACTTTCCCATTCTTATCTATATCATTCATTTATTTTTTTATATTTAATGAGATGTATAATGGGCTTTTCTCGTGCAAAACTGAGATGGGAGCTAAGCCACTAAGGAGAACCGCACAACCTCATAGATATTATTTTATTTCCTTGTTTTAGAACATCTATGGGAGCCGCTCTCAGAACGGTTTACAAAAATACAATATAACTTCCGTCCCCCCCCCCCATAAGTAAAAAAGGTAAAGGTACCCCTGCCCGTACGGGCCAGTCGTGTCCATGAGTAATCAGTCATTAAAACAAGACACACACACCACAGCAATAAAGTAAGATTAAAATGCTGGCTTATAACCTCATCAGATGCTTAAATGGTCCGGGCAACAAAAACTTTTTTATATGGAACTGAATTATTATTTTTTAAAGATATTTATTCAGATTTTCAAAAATACAGAAGACAGAGAAGAAAAAGAAAAAAAGAAGAAGAAAAATACATAAAAACCAATACAACAACACCACAACAAAAAAGAAAAATACAAATCCCATATTACATCTTTCATTTGCTTATTTCCTTGACCTCCTCACACCTCCCTTTTTGTATTCTAGCTTAATTAGTTGTTTCAGCAAATTCTTTCCATCTTTATTTACCTTAATTTGTTTAACCTTATCTTACCATAAAATACCTTAAAGTTTAAAATTTAATACTTATTTATACGTAACTCCTTATATCATTTCTACTAAAGCCAGGTAATTTCATTCCAACATTTTCCCTAATATTCATTAATTTTACACTAATTCCCAAAATAATTTTTTTTCCTTTATAGACTTTCTTCTAATTTTCATCCAACGTCCCTTCTTCCTGGTCTCGGGTTATGTCAGCCCTTACTGTCCATTCCATCCAGTCCATCAACCTGGTGATCTTATGTCCGAGGCCCTTAAGTCTCTTCCATGCCCCTTCTGCAGATTTTCTTCTTCTTGTTTATACTTGCACTTTTCCTTGTCTTTTGTTGATTTCTTTCTTGATTTCTTTCCTTTCTCAATGAGGAGTAGGTCTCTGGGAGATTCCAGCCCATAATTATCTCCATCTCCCCTCATCAGACCAGCCCATTTCCCACAGTCCCACTCCCCACAGTCATCCATATAATCCAAAAAATATTTAACAGCATATTTCAAAGTCCCTCCAAAGTTAAGAGCCTCCTCAGCTCCAGGCTCCCCCTGGCCCACTCCAACTTCAATCTTCCAAAACAGCGGCTTATGCTCCTGCAGGGCCTCAGGTCTCTCCATTTGTATTACTTGAGGTGCAACCGCAGCCTCCTCCATTATCATCTGCCCTTGCACTTGCCCAGTCGAACCAGTTTCCTGAGTTGGTCGCTGTATGGTTTCTGTGTCAGTATTCCCTATTTGTCCACATTCACTGACTACAGCAGTCATCAAATCCAACTTCTCATTCATCAAACCCATCTTCTCATGCAACTGCTCCAGCAAAGCATTTGTCTTGCAAAAAGCAAGCACCAAAACTTCCTCCCAGCACATTTTTATTCAAGGTCAAAAGACTGGTCCCACGATCTTAATCTCGCAGCTGTAAAGTCGCCAAGTAAACTGCAGCAACAATTTGACAAGCTCCCTCTAGAGGAGACAATTTCTATTTGTGTCCATCTTTTTTAAAGCATGTCCAACAAAAGAAAGTTACTTTCAATTTTCAAATATTTTGTTTCTTTAGAATGCAGAAGGCAACATTGAAATCAGTTTGTTCCTCTTTTTTAGCTATCTGTCAAAATGTTCCATTCACAGTCAATGAACGTCTCCGCAGGAGAAAAGGGGGGGGGGATTTGACTGTTTAAGCCTGCAGGAGAAGGGAGTAAAGGAAAATAAGTTTCCACCGTCTCAAACCTGGGAACGGGGTGTCAGAGACAGAAATTGTTGGAGACGTCCATTGATTAAAAGTGGAGTCTCCGCTGTGCTTCTTCATCCAAAAGAAGACACAGACCCTGGTAAACATGCCTGGAACTCCCTGGAATCTCTCACTGCTGTGGAGATTGGGGGGTGGCGTGTGACAATATCCTCACATGTCCACTAAATCTTTCCTTTCCTTTGTAATCGTGATGCCAGAAAGAGGCACCGCGATTTTTTTTAAGATTCCAAGGAAGGATAGGAAAGTTCTGCATGGCTGCAAACATGCAGAAATGTTGGCTTCCGAAAGCAGGCCAAAGTGTGGACAGAGCCTTTCAGAGGTAACTGGTGTCAAATCGAAAGGGCATTTCCTGTGGCAGAATTCAATAAAATAAAATAAAAAATAATTGCAGCTGAGTAGTGGGGATGCTATTCGTTATAAGTAGAAGTTTCCTATGTGTGTGCTTGTGTGTAGAGCTTTTGTTATGTCCTGAAGTTCTCACCCTGGGCCAGCAGGGGGATACTGTAGATAGTTATGCAAATAAGGGATCGAAAGTGACGCTCAGTGATTGGATAGTTTTAGAAAGTTGTTACAGTTACGTTGTACTGGAGCTCTATATAAGCAGGTTGACTGAACCCTTCAGTTCAGTTCTGTTCTGGCCTGTGAATAAACAAGAGCTGTTTGAAGAATCGCTGTGTCGTCTGATATGTTCACCCACAACTTAACAGCTTTCATTATTTTTTTTGTGAGGACTAAAGTGCATTCAGTTTGAATGATAAAAGGGCGATTTTCACCATAAACTTGTAATACTTGTAAATATAATAAATAATGGTTTGTGGTTGTCTTGCTGCACAATAATCCCTCTTATCATAAGCAGGTAGGTATGGTGTGCATGTTGTCCAAATTCAAAAGCTTGATTAAGAAGCCAAGGCTGGCTTTGGGGGAGTATATGGATATTAGTCTAAAAAAAATTCCCCAAAAAACATTGCTCACAGTTGTACAAATAGTGTAAACATGGGAGGGAGCCATTCCTAAGCAAACATCACATTTAGATAATAAGATATTTACAGGGATCTGTTTTATTTTGTCATTCACAGCACAGTATCTCTCAGTGTGGCAAACAGAGGCTTAAAAAAAACAAAAACACCAACCACCCTGGATTCTGAGTTTATGGATAAACTTTTTTTCCTTTTTCAAGGCATATATTTTTCAAAGTCCATTTTAACAACAATACTAAAGGGTCTGTCCTTGAAGTACTTCCTACCAGTTCAAAGGCAGAAGAGACATTATTTAAGCTGTTGCTTTTTCAGCTAGCAGCAGGAAAATCCTTCCAGCTTCAAGCAGGATAACATAGCCAGGACTGATGAAAAAGGAAGAGACATCAAAGTCTTTAATTTTTCTTTCTTCTGTGTGGTTGCCAAGCATCCTGAAACAAACTATTGTTTTAACACGTTGTGTATTGGAGCCAAATGGAAAACTTAGAACCGGATCATTTACTGACTGAAAAGGTGACCAAGTCCCTTTATTTTTCAGTGATCTAAGTTGCATGTGGGAGATCTGTGGATCAGGATGAATAGGTGATCCGGATTAATTAACTAGCAGAAGAAGATGCTAGTAGTTCTGTGCAGAAATTGTGTTGTGTCCAGTGCTCGTTATTCTACTCTGAACAGACGCATTGAAATTAATGGACACGACTAATCATGTAGGTCTGTTCATGTCACTGGGTCTACTTTGCGTAAACCTTAGTTGGCTACAACTTTATATTTTCCAAACTTTGCAAGAAACACACCTCTTATTTTGCAGATAAGTGTCCTGCACTTACAATGTCTGTGTAAGGGATGGTAGATTGTTACTTTGTTTTTTAAAAGGATATTTGCAGAGCTGGAAAAGGGGCAGAAAGGGGCAATAGAAACCATCAAGGAGAGTTTCTATACCACATTTGAATTTAATCAGAGATAAGACGCCTTGCCCATGTTTGCACATTCACACTGCAAACCTATTTGAAATCAATTTAGAACTTGCATGTGGGGGGCAAAGAAGAACCTGCTTCTATAACTGCTAGATGTAAGCTGTATGACAACTGGAAATAATAATAATAATAGTAATAATAATAAATAATAATAATAATTTATTATTTATACCCCACCCATCTGGCTGAGTTTCCCTAGCCACTCTGGGTGGTTTCCAATCAAGTGTTAAAAACAATACAGCATTAAATATTAAAAACTTCCCTAAACAGGGCTGCCTTCAGATGTCTCTTAAAGATAAGATAGCTGCTTATTTCCTTCACAACTGAAGGGAGGGTGTTCCACAGGGTGGGCGCCACTACCAAGAAGGCCCTCTGTCTGGTTCCCTGTAACCTCACTTCTCTCAATGAGGGAACCGCCAGAAGGCCCTCGGTGCTGGATCTCAGTGTCCAGGCTGAACGATGGGGCTGGAGACCCTCCTTCAAGTATCCTAGGCTGAGGCCATTTAGGGCTTTAAAGGTCACCGCAACACTTTGAATTGTGCTCGGAAACGTACTGGGAGCCAATGCAGATCTCTCAAGACCAGTGTTATGTGGTCCCGGTGGCCACTCCCAGTCACCAGTCTAGCTGCCGCATTCTGGATTAATTGCAGTTTCCGGGTCCCCTTCAAAGGTAGCTCCACGTAGAGCGCATTGCAGTAGTCCAAATATCAGATAGTTCACATCCCAGTGTATAACTGCAAATAAACTACAGTGGTACCTCGGGTTAAGAACTTAATTTGTTCTGGAGGTCCGTTCTTAACCTGAAACCATTCTTAACCTGAGGTACCACTTTAGCTAATGAGGCCTCCTGCTGCCGCACGATTTCCGTTCTCATCCTGAGGTAAAGTTCTTAACCCGATGTACTACTTCGGAGTCTGTAACCCAGAAGTGTTTGTAACCCGAGGTGTTTGTAACCCGAGGTGCCACTGTCCCTCCATCCTTCCCCCCTTCCCATTATATCCTCCCTGCTTGTTCTTATTCCGACTTGCGCCCTTTGCTTTTCCTGCGCTGCTTGCTTCCGGTTTTCGCGCCATCCCCTAGCTCCCTTTGCAAGGTTTTAACAGTTCTCAAACCACACTTGTGTTGCCTATCGGCTGCTCCTCAACACTTGAGAAGGCTGCGTGGCTCCTCTTCAGGCGGCGGCTGCTTATTTCGCACACTGAGACAAGGTATTATCTGAAGCATCAATCCAGCACAGCAGGGGAAATTATGGAACACAGCCTGGAGGGGAGGTCGATGGCACAAAGCGCTGGTTTGGAGCATCCTGGCTCCTGTTTAACCTCTTAAAACAAGGAGGTTAAGAGAATTCACCTGGTAAAGATACCTTAGAGAAGCGGGAAGTTCTTTTGAAAAGGATGGAGGCAGGTACATAAGAGCCTTTGTCATAGCTTACACTTTTTTTACAAAAAAAAAGGAGTCAGAAAACTTTTTCAGCTGGGGGCTGGTCCACTGTCCCTCAGACCTTGTGGGGGGCCAGACTATATTTTTGGGGGGGAGGGGAAAAAGAAGAAGAATGAATTCCTATGCCCCACAAATAAACCAGAGATGCATTTTAAATAAAAGCACACATTCAGCTCATGTAAAAACACCAGGCAGGCCCCACAAATAACCCAGAGATGCATTTTAAGGAAAAGGACACATTTTACTCCTGTAAAAACACGCTGATTCCCGGACCGTCCGCGGGCCGGATTTAGAAGGCGATTGGGCCGGATCTGGCCCCCGGGCCTTAGTTTGCCCACCCATGGACTCTGAGCTCACAGCTGCTCCCCATACCTACGAAAACCATCCACAATATGTACATGTAAGCGCCCTTGCTTTACTTTTTTCCTCGCCCCCCCAAAGGCGAAGCTTTCTCCTTCTGTACGTACAGTTTAACTTGCAGGATTAAAAAGAATATAATAGCACACTTGAAAAAGAAAGACTTCAAGCTGGGAAACGTTCAGGGTTCTTTATAAACCATCTCGTTAATCCAGAGGTTTATATGTGTAGCAGTGGGCTGTTGTGAATGAATAGCCTCCTGTATCTGCCCAGCCAAACTAGATGATGCAACAAATGTATGAATCCTTTTTTGGGATCTGTGTTTGTGTTTTCAAGAAACGAAAGAGCACTGTGGCAGGGCATGAATGGGTGTAGCCTACAGCTTTGACTGAAATGCCCCCCGCCCCCAACTTCCATCCCAGCCAAAGTGTTGGTGGCCGCAGGGTGGATTTGATTGACATAAGTCAATAATACTTGATTTAAATCCTTTTTTTTTTTTTACAGAAAGACTCATTCTTGCTGGTATCGTCTTAATATTTACAACCAGAGGAAGGTTTCATTTCTGAAATAATAAATTTTCAGTGTAGTTTTTACAGTTATAGCAAAAATTAGTGGTTTGGTTCTACTATTAGAAATACATAGACCTATAATTATGAAATATTGTGAGGTTTAATAAGTTAACTTTATATTTGGACAACTTTTCTGCTGTACTTTATTGGAAGGAGAAAAATAATCATTTCCTTAATAACAATTTACACAAAACAATAACATTATAGCATATGTATCCATGCTTGTTAGCTGATGTTTTTAAACTTTTATATATATATATGATAAACTTAGACTGAGTTTTATCACAGCTGAAAAACTTAAAACAAATCCTTATTTCCTGATGAATAGCCTTTGGACTCTAATGTAACTTAAATAGAAAACTATCTTTAGAAAGATTTTTCCTCCAAAAGCATTTTATTTTAAAAATCCAATTTAAATGAAAAAAAAATAATCTTATGGGACTTGAAGTCCAACATCATCTGTAGGGCCACAGATTCCGCAGCCCTGATTCTATTTTTTTTTTATAAGATGTTTATTAGGGTTTTACAAAAAGCAAAAATTAACAGAGTAAAAAGAAGACAAGAAAAAAAAATACAAAAAATACAAAAATACATAAAAGAAAAGAAAATACAAAATACAAAAAAGAAATAAGTAGAAAAGGTTAAAAACAAATCCATTTTTTTCATATCTTTAAGCTCGTTTGCTTGTTTCCTTGACCTCCTCACACCTCCCTTTTATGTATTCCCGTTCACATAGTCAGTTCAGCAAATCCTTACCCTCTTTCACTTATCTTAACTCTATATCTTAACATATTATAACTGTATATTTTCATCCATTATCAGTCCATTTTTACATATTCTTATTGGCCTTGTTGCTAATGCCACTTAATTTCAATCCAACCTCATTTTAACATTCATTAATTTTACAATATTTCTGCAGATAGTCTTTAAATTTCTTCCAATCTTCTTGCACCAACTCTTCTCCCTGGTCTCGGATTCTGCCAGTCATTTCCGCCAGTTCCATATAGTCCATCACCTTCATCTGCCACTCTTCCAGGGTGGGTAAATCTTGTGTCTTCCAATACTTTGCAATAAGTATTCTTGCTGCTCGCAGCCCTGATTCTAGACTCTGAGGAAGCTAACAAGAACTTGGCTACATTAGTAAAAAAAACCCCAGTGTTTTGAATGCATTACAAACATGCAACACCAGATGGCGCTGGAGAGCATAAAACTTTTCTATGTTATTTTACATAGCGTTTTTTTCTCTTGTTACGTTTAATTTGTTACTTACTTATAGCATGTTTTTCCCTGTGTGTAGATCCACCCAAGACTAACCTTGACAGCAGCAATTACTTTCTTTTAAGACGAAGGTCACAAAAGGTCACAGTGCCAATTGTGTGCATCTTGTGTCCGTCCCACATGCTTGAAGTGGTAACTGATCCACAGCCACCATATATACAACATGTATTCTTGTTTTAGTTCCTAATTTAGAAGAGGATGCTACTTAGATGCCTGTTTCTTCATGCGAATCACCTCCACTGGCAGCAGTCAAAATAGCTACTTTTGTGGAATTTGTATATTCTATCCCAACAGCACAGAGCAGCCTATGGCAACCTCTGGTGCCCAACCATGGCTGGGGCTGTAGTTGCACCAGGTTGGCAATGGCTGGCATAGAATAAGTGGCACAACGGTGGCTTGACCACTTAATGAGGGTGAAAGAGGAGAGTGCAAAATTTGGTCTGATGCTCAACATCAAAAAAACGAAGATCATGCCCACTGGTCCCATCACCTCCTGGCAAATAGAAGGGGAAGAAATGGAGGCAGTGAGAGATTTTACTTTCTTGGGCTCCATGATCACTGCAGATGGTGACAGCAGTCACAAAACTAAAAGACGCCTGCTTCTTGGGAGAAAGGCGATGACAAACCTAGACAGCATCTTAAAAAGCAGAGACATCACCTTGCCAACAAGGGTCCGTATAGTTAAAGCTATGGTTTTCCCAGTAGTGATGTATGGAAGTGAAAGCTGGACCATAAAGAATGCTGATCGCCGAAGAATTGATGTTTTTGAATTATGGTGCTGGAGGAGACTCTTGAGAGTCCCATGGACTGCAAGAAGATCAAACCTATCCATTGTTAAGAAAATCAGCCCTGAGTGCTCACTGGAAGGACAAATCCTGAAGCTGAGGCTCCAATACTTTGGCCACCTCATGAGAAGAGAAGACTCCCTGGAAAAGACTCTGATGTTGGGAAAGATGGAGGGCACAAGGAGAAGGGTATGACAGAAGACGAGATGGTTAGATAGTGTTCTCGAAGCTACCAGCATGAGTTTGACCAAACTGTGGGAGGCAGTGGAAGACAGGAGTGCCTGGCATGCTCTGGTCCATGGGGTCACGTAGAGTCGGACACGACTAAACAACAACAAACCACTTCAGGGCACAGAAAAGTCCATCCCTGTCCTCCCCATGTGTGCTTTGAGCAGCAACACATCAAACAGTAATATCTTATTAAAACAGCTACAGCATACCTATTGTATATGTGAACACAAATTGAAAACCTAGCATTGAAAACACACTGAGTGCACACTAAAGAGGAGTAAAAAACCCGAGTATGGATACAGCCTAAATCTTCTTTAAGTAAAGGAGGCACTGGTGGATCATATCCTTTTGCTGGCGGAATGGCATTCGAAGTTGCATTAAAGTTTTAAAAGTTGTTTTGCATAAGCAAAGGAAAAAGCCCAAATCTAGATGGGAAAGCTAGAAATATAAAAGCATAGCCTACTGGTTTAATTGCATCACAACAGCAGCGCCATTTAACAGAGTGGCTTCCCGCGAAGTTACAAGTGAGATAAGGGGCGAACAATATTTTTACAAGTGAATTATGAGCAATAAGGATGATCCAATAAAGGCATATGAGTGTGATTTCTTAATGCACTATGTCTGCAATAATCAGCCTCCATGCAGTAGCAATGAGGCAAACGTACTTCAAAGCACCATTAGATTATTGAATGCGCACAGTGGGCTTGCAAGTGCACTTACAGCTCATCAAATTAAGGCCCCCCCCCACAAAAGGACAAATGGAGAGCAATCAAGGCTGCAAAGCATCTCATTTGCAGGGGTGCAAAGCCCAAAATGATATGATTAAAAATGTATCTATATGCTTTTAAGGAAATGACATTGATCCCTGAAGGAGTAAATAGTAAAGATACCCCGCCGCCCTTGTTATTGCAAGCTTGGGTAGATGGAGTTTGTGCGTGTGTGTAATCTCAGAACGATATCTGAAAGAAACCGCCACGTGGAAAAGTTCTCCCATGGCACCTCTGTGTGTGATGGCAGCAATAGGAAGCAGCTCCTATTGGGCCGATTGTCCCAATAAAACATTTAAGGGGGGCAGGGCCCCACAAAATTGATGGCATCAATGGAGGCCATTCCATTTTTTTGCCTGCACCATGTCTTGCGATTTGATTATGTACGGCAAGGGGTTTACCTGCTCCCCCAATATTACTTTGTTAAACTTTTATTTATGCAATTTTAACAGCTTTTATAAGGGACGCAATTGGCGCTGTGGGTTAAACCACAGAGCCTAGGACTTGCCGATCAGAAGGTCGGCGGTTCGAATCCCCACACAGGGTGAGCTCCCATTGCTCGGTCCCTGCTCCTGCCAACCTAGCAGTTCGAAAGCACGTCAAAGTGCAAGTAGATAAATAGGTACCACTCCGGCGGGAAGGTAAACGGTGTTTCCGTGCGCTGCTCTGGTTTGCCAGAAGCGGCTTTGTCATGCTGGCCACGTGACCCGGAAGCTGTACGCCGGCTCCCTCGGCCAATAAAGTGAGATGAGCACCGCAACCCCAGAGTCGGCCACGACTGGACCTAATGGTCAGGGGTCCCTTTACCTTTACCTTTAACAGCTTTTATATGCACATCATACAGTATCCATCACTTCTCTCTTTTGCTAAGACTTCCCAGGTCCACCTCCCTGCTGCATTCTAGGGAAATCTTGATCTGCATGTCCAGAATTGTCAAGGGGAATGAGAGACTCTCCTATGAAGAAAGGTTGCAACACTGGGGACTTTTTAGTTTAGAGAAGAGGCAAGCAAGAGGGGACAGGCTCAAAGTTTATAAACTTATGCAAGGCATGGAGAAAGTGGAAGATGAACAGGGATATAAGTAATACTGTTGACTGCTGAGGAGAGACAACCTGGAATCGCCTTTTGCAATTCCTATGCGTT
This sequence comes from Podarcis filfolensis, assembly GCF_964270895.1. Classification (NCBI taxonomy): domain Eukaryota; kingdom Metazoa; phylum Chordata; class Lepidosauria; order Squamata; family Lacertidae; genus Podarcis; species Podarcis filfolensis. The sequence continues at coordinate 15,794,381 of NC_139614.1, forward strand.
TAGGAGGTTGGGGTTCACCTTTTTTTGGAAAAAGAGTGCGTTGGTTAATGGAGGAACATTAAATGGGCATTAAGGGCGTTGTGGAAAGACTTGTGGGTGGCAAAAGGGAGTCAAGCTGGATTGACCTAAGGTTAACCAGACGTCCCTGTTTCCTGGGGACAGTCCCTGGATTTACAAATCAGCCCCCTGACAAAATCCATCTATTTAGTAGGAAGTTGAAAAGTCTCCCCGGATTCATTGAAAAAAATCTGGTAACCTTAGATTGACCTCTTTCTCTGGACTGTTGGATGTAGAATCCAGAGAGAACTAGGCAGGGGGGCCTAGAAGGTCAATCTGTGATGCAGGAGAGCATGGCATTCCTAGAGCCTGAATGGTTCAAGCGTAGGGGGGGCGGAAAGGTAAAAGGTAACTGGATGGTTAAGTCCAGTCAAAGGTGACTATGGGGTTGTGGCACTCATCTCGTTTTCAGGCTGAGGGAGCCGGCATTTGACCACAGACAGCTTTCTGGGTCATGTGGCCAGCATGACTAAACCGCTTTTCCTGTTCTAAACAACACACGAAGGAAAGACCAGGGACCATCTCAATTAGCTGGCCGTTCTAGTCTCTCTCAGCACCGCTGTCGGAATTAGAACTACTCCATTTACCGTATTTTTCACCCCATAGGACGCACCGACCCATAGGATGCATCAAGTTTTTTTGGGGGGAAATAAAGGGAAAAAAAATTATTTCCCCCCCCAGGCGCTTGTGGTGCCGGCAGCGGGGAGAAGCGCTCTTCTCCCCGCAGCCCGCCTTCAGACCAGGTCCGGGGACAGCGGGGAGACGCACTGCGCCTCCCCGCTGTCCCCGGAGCTTGTGGGGCAGGCAGCGGGGAGAAGCGCTCTTCTCCCCGCCGCCCGCCTTCAGACCAGGTCCGGGGACAGCGGGGAGACGCGCTGCACCTCCCCACTGTCCCCGGAGCTTGCGGGGCTGGCGGCGGGGTCTCCCCGCCGTCAGCCTCCAAACCACTTCGGGAGACAGCGGGATGGCGGCGTTCCGCCTCCCTCTGTCCCCCGACCTTGTGGGGCTGGCACTGGGGCTCTCCCCTCTCACTCTCCAGGCTTCAGCGAAAGCCTGCATTCGCCCCATAGGACGTGCACACATTTCCCCTTCATTTTTGGAGGGGAAAAAGTGCGTCCTATAGGGCGAAAAATACGGTACACTGCTCTTAGCTAATACATGTGTGTCAGGGTCCTTCAATATAACTGCACCCTTTGCAACCCCGTTTTTTTGACGTTCAACTTCTTATTTTGCCGCCTCTGTAACAGAGTCTTCACAAACCTTCAAAGACAAGGTAGCTAGGACAAGGTAGCAGGAAAGAGTTGATAATCTATAACGGACGGTGGACTGTTCTGTTTCAGGATAAACTCCCTATGATAATACCGAGCAACAGGTATCGTAGCTGAACCGTGAATGGCATTATTATCACAGGTCAATATAAAGATGTTGCCTTTGGAATCGATAAATATGTTGCCTCTAATCTCATTTTGAGATCTGAAGATGCAGCCATTGTCTACAAGGGACATTTCTGGCAGATCTGTTCTTCTGTGCTCCAGTTGCACCCCAAATGAGATTTTAAGAAATGGGACAAGAATATCAGCCACACCAGTGGCTTACTCTTTTAGTATGTGCTGAGCTAACTGAACCCAAAGCCCTGGCTTTAACCACATACATGCATGTCTACAGATTAATAGCGCCATCTGCTGGAAGGAAGTCAACACTTCCTGAATATGTGCTAACTTAGAAACAACAGAGAAAATAAAGCAGAGTTTAGTAACTGGTCCTAACTCTATTCCTTATCCAAAGGATAGAGAAGGAGTGGTCACATGGAAACAATGTTCAAGTAGTTACACAGTGAGAAATAAGCTGATCAACAAATACATTCAAATAAACTTAATAGCACTTTTCATGAAATTAAAAGCATATTTCTGCTCTGTGCACAAACATGATAGGCATTGAGGAGGCTGCCACTCACTGAAACAAGATGAAGGTCAAAGTGTTTAAGAGTGACGGATAAACAACACATAACACACAATTGCAATTTAATGAGGCAACCTGGCACACTTCTTCATAAATGCATCTGAAATTCATTGGAATTTAGTTCAGTCTGAACACGGACACCCCACGCAGCTTGCCTCCTGGCTGAGGAATGGTAAACACAAGTAATAAATGATAAGGAGTCACATTCTGTCACTCTCAACCATCAATTAAATACGGAATAGATGCTGTCCTGCAGAAGCAAAGGACTGCCAGCTGTCTTGGCCAATGCAAGTTTCCATTAAAAACTGTTACTGAAGGAGCTTGTCAAACCAGGGCATCACACATGAATCAGGCCTAACAAGCTTACATTGTGAGGGGGCAACCCCCCCCCCCACTTTGCAGAAGGGATCCCAGTGCAGCTGCCCCCCCATCCACTGCTCATAGGCACTTAATGCATGGCCATTCAAGATTCAGCTCAGTATCATACCACTTTAAACAGCCATAGAACCCCCAAGGAATCCTGGGAAGTGTAGTTTTTTTACAGGTGCTGGTCCTTGTTAGGTCCCAACTAGGGAACACGGGTGGCGTTATGGTCTAAACCACTGGGCCTCTTGAGCTTGCCAATCAGAAGGTCGGCGGTTCGAATCCCTGCGACGGAGTGAGCTCCCGTTGCTCGGTCCCTGCTCCTGCCAACGTAGCAGCTTGAAAGCACGCCAGTGGAAGTAGATAAATAGTTACCACTGTGGCGGGAAGGTAATTGGCATTTCCATGCACTCTGGCATTCATCACAGTCCTCTGTGCATCAGTAGCGGTTTAGCCATGCTGGCCACATGAACTGGAAAGCTGTCTGTGGATAAACGCCGGGTCCCTCTGCTTGAAAAGCGAGATGAGCACTGCAACCCCATAGTCAAATTCAAATGACTTAACCATTTAGGGGTCCTTTACCTTTTTACCGGGGGGAGGCACTATTTCTCTCACAGAGATACAGTCGCTAGAGTTTCCTGGGAAGAGGGATTGGCTGCTAAACCACACTGGGAACAACCCCTGTAATAAACTACAATTCACAGGATTATTTGGGGGGGGCATGACTGTTTAAAATGGGATGATACTGCTTTAAATGTACAAAGTTCCAACGACACTTAACAGGACAGATTAAAATATACAGATGTGATTTATGCAGCTATATCGCCACTAAGCAGCTTCCTAGTCCAAAAGCGTTTTTAAATACGTACCGTCCGGAGTGTCTGTGGGTTGTTGTCACTGTTGTGGTTCAAGGGAAATAGTTCTGTACTTTACCGAGATGTGCTGATGACATCGGCTAGAGAAATTTGTAGCTTGACTCCGAAGTTGACATGGTCTAGGAACGGAGGTAATTCAGAATGGGGGTAATTTTAAGGACATCCTTCAAATTCACATTATTTGCCCGTTGTTGTTGTTTACATTTTTTGGTCTGTTGTGGGAACGGTGTTATTTGAACTTTAGGCCTTTTGCTGTTTACATTTGATGCCATTTTAAATGTGTTGTGGGAGGGGGTGGGGAGGGTTTTCGTTTTGTTTTGTTCTGGTTTTTATTATGTATTTTATTTTATGTTTTTTCTTTTTCTTTTTTGGATATTGTATAATGATTTATTGTATAATGATTTAATGGTCTTGTATTATTATGTTATGAACTGCCCTGAGATCTACAGATGGAGCGTGGTATACAAAATAATAATAAAAATAAAAAAAATAAAAATAAAAAAAATAAAAAAATCATTATTTGTCGTCTTCTGATGAAGGACAGTTAACAATATTTTAAATAAATAAAGGCATGAATAATTTTTAGGGCCCATTACAACAACAAGCAACAACAACAACATATTACTATTTATAACCCACCCATCTGGGCGGCTCCCAACAGAATATTAAAAACATGATAAAATATCAGACATTTAAAACTTCCCTAAACAGGGTTGCCTTCAGATGCCTTCTAAAAGTCAAATAGTTGTTTATTTCCTTGACATCTGATGGGCGGGCACCACTACCGAGAAGGCCCTCTGCCTGGTTCCCTGTAACCTCACTTCTTGTAGTGAGGGAACCACCAGAAGGCCCTCAGCAGTGGACCTCAGTGTCTGGTCTGAACGATGGGGGTGGAGTCGCTCCTTCAGGTGTACTGGGCCGAGGCCTTTTACTAATTGGAGTAGGGTAATATCCATGTTATTTCAAACCTAAAGCCGTATTGAATTCTCTGTAGAAACCAGGGTTTACTTCATCCTAGCTATCAAAACTCACCTTGCCACGGAAAACCACTTTTAAGAATGTACAGACAGCAGTTACTGGATGGGTACCTAGCAGAGCTGCCTGGAATGTGCTGTTTCTCAGCTCAACTGCTGCTGCTCTCAAATACTAATCAGACTTAATGTTAACGGCATCTGTGATTGGCATTATTCTTCTAAGTGCTTGTGGCACCACTTGCTGCTCAAATGATTCATCTTCGCTTGAGAGGAGGGAAATGGGCCAGGAGACAGTACAGATGTCTCTGAGCAGAAAATGACAGATAAGGAATTGTTTTAAGGGTTATACGAGCTATTGTTACAAAGCAAACAATAATCACAGAATAGTAGGGTTGGAAGGGACCGTGAGGGTGATCTAGTCTGACCCGCTGCAATGTGGGGTTAGAACACACAACCCTCAGATTAAGAGTCTCATGCTCTACTGACTGAGCCGTCTGGTGTGGTATTCTAAATTCAGCAAATTCAGTTGAAAGGATCACTTCAAGAAAAACAGTTTTTTAAAAAAACAACAACTATAAACTTCTAGAGAACATGAGACTTCCTGCTGGATTTGAACAAAGGTTCATTTACTTCAGAATCCTGTTCTTCACAGCAGTGACCAAAATGCTTCCCAAAAGTCCATGTGCAGGGCATGAAGAAAGGATGCATGAGAAATTTACCGTATTTTTTGCTCTATAAGACTCACTTTTTCCCTCCTAAAAAGTAAGGGGAAATGTGTGTGCGTCTTATGGAGCGAATGCAGTCTGCGCAGCTATCACAGAAGCCAGAAGAGCAAGAGGGATTGCTGCTTTCGCTGCGCAGTGATCCCTCTTGCTGTTCTGGCTTCTGAGACTCAGAATATTTTTTTTCTTGTTTTCCTCCTCCAAAAACTAGGTGCGTCTTGTGGTCTGGTGCGTCTTATAGAGCGAAAAATACGGTACGTAAATTCCAGTGTGACCCAGCCCAATTCACATCTCCTCTAGGCAGATGTGTAAATTGGAACATAATTTCACACTTCTCCAAATTTACAAACATATTATAAAACTGCAAAAGTGCCAATTTGTAACATGCAGATGAAGCATTTCATGAGACCAGATATGGGACTGAGAAATCGACCCCTGCTGTAGTTATATAATATGTACAAGCTTCCAAATGATAGTATTATTTTGGATGTAGCCCTTAACTCCTGGGATCCAGAAAGTACCTTAGGGAAGCTGGCTAGCTCATTCTGTGATTTCTGGCAGAGCAAGGCTAAAAGATAAGGCTGTGTTGCAATCTGCTATATCTCCCTAGACATCATTTCACAAAGGCACTCTACACTAACAAACACATATCCTTAAATATTATCCAAAAGTAACTATTTGGCTAGCTAGCGGTTCAAATCCCTAAATATCTAGCAAAGCATTTTTGGACCTGCATTGGGCACTTCCAGCAATTCAGTCAAAAGGGTCTAGTGTCATGGAAAGAATCACAGAGTAGTCCTTTGTTCTCTCGACCTTGCAGGGCTTGCCCATACTAGCAGAGAGTTTCGAAGATGCTGCGATTGGGTGGAGCTAGACTGACAAATTTCTACCCAACACGGATATTGTTCAATGGTATTGGAAGCCTTGGAAGAGGGGAAGAACAGTGACCTTGCTGCACCTTTTATAATCAAGTGATATCGCTAGGCTGATGGTCGCAGCAAGTTCTCCATCAGCTGTGGGCAGCCTTTGGCTTTCCAGATGTTCGTGAACCTCCCATCGGCCCCAGCAAGAATGGCCAGTGGGCAGGGATAGAGCTAGCTGTAGTCTAGCAACATCTGGGAAGCCAAATGTTCCCCATATGACTCTATTAGAGAAAGGTTAAGCTCTCATCAGAGGTGGGTCAGGCTATAGCTATAATCTCCCCAGACCAGACCATTTTAATCTCTTTGCCAGATGTATTCAGGAAATCCAGTGTCTCAGATAAGGATTCAAGGTCCTGATTCTGTGACACACCCCATAATAATATGTTGTAGTGCTGGGCAAAACCTTCCCCCTTCCTGGATTGGATTTGGACTTGGGCTTGGTTAATCTTGAACCCAAATTAGACTCCGTTGTGCTTCTGATGACATATCATGGGGAGCAAGAGAGAGTTTGGATCTTCTGCGATGCCTCATGAGTTCTCCATCTGACCTGGCTGCAGTGCCACTGCTTCAGCAGAAATGGAGATAGCTGCAAGGAGGGATGCAGAAGACATCCTCCTTCTCCCTCCCTGGCCCTTGGAAGTTAGAATTCTACTGAGGAAGCTTCCCAGGTGTCAGGGAGGGCAGAAGAGGGTCGGGCTGGGCAGTATATTGTCCAAAACTGGTTTGAAGTCCATATTGCTTTCATAATTTTTGACCTGGCAATACATCACAGATCGTGATGTGTGTTAGGGTTGAGTGATGTCTGGCTTTCAACATTGTGATATATAACCAACTAAACATTGTGATGTCTGAAATAAGGTTGTTACTATGTAGAGGCTAATGGGATAATGTCCTGGCAACTGCTACTTAGGGGCCTAAAACTGATAAAAAAATTTTTACTTACCTTTAACATGTTGTTGCAACTGTTATTTTACGATACAGAGCAACAGGGATGGAAGGAATCAGGAGAGAAGCAATGGTTGGCTTCACCCCCCCCCCCACATTACAATTTTTTACATAGCACACACACTCACACACACATCATGATTCGCGATATATTGTCATGTTGAATATTATGAAATCAAACTGATTTTTGACAACGTATCAAAACATTGCCCAGCTCATATGTGTGTGTGTGTGTGTGTGTGTGTGTGTGTGTGCTATGCTAAAAAGATGATGTGAGGATAACTGTGAAGCCAGCCAATGCCTCTACATAGCTCCATCCTTATTTTAGGCATTGTGATATATCAGTATATCACAATATTTAATGGGTGATATTATATCACAATGTTGAAAACCAAATATCGCTCAGCCCTGTCCGTGCTAACATGAGTGGGTAGAAGCAGGGAGTTAGGGGGTCACTTGTTCAGAATGCTGGTGGGCTTTATAAGCATGCAAAATTTATATTAAACCAGATCCCCACTTGCATGTAGCCATGTGACCCTGATAAGAGGAAACTTTCATTCCTGTAGCTAAAAACCAAAGGCAGTGCTGTAACATTTGCCTGCAGCTCCCTTGAGGCCCAGCTAAATTTCAGTTCCGTCCATATCCGTAACTCTAAAAAGACAAACACTATGGCTCAAGCATCCCCAGAAACAGTATAACCGTTTAATGTATATAAAAATAAATCAAAGCACTTAACGGGTGTGTATGCAGCATAAGCACAGCATAAGAACAGACAATTTTAAGTTGAGGAAAAGAAACTATATTGAAAGGAAAGAGGAGGTGGTCGCTCCTTGTGGGTATCTGGAGAATGGGCAGTTCAAATGAAAGGTCAAACAGCTAAGAGAGCTAGTTAGGAATAAGTTTGTGTGCTGTTGGGAATTCTCAAAGTTACTGGGAAGGAAAGCAGAAGTTCAACTTTGTTTTTGTCTTATCGTCCAAAGCAGCATATTCCTTCCACTTGGAGAGTTATCTACATTTTTGTTTTAATTACCAAATAGCTATGAAGAGGGGGAAATAGAGAAAATGCTATGTAAAAAAGTGAGATACCACTCCCTTAAGCAAGCTAGCGTTGGCATAAGGAGTGAAACAAGAAGTACATAATGAAGATACGTTTGGAAAAGAATCGGGCTGTTTTTTTATGGAGTTCATGTCAAAGTAGCACAGCAGGAAATCGATTTTCACTGTTACTGAGTGCTTTTCTTCAAGGGGGAAAAGGTGTCAGTACTGCGTACTCTTGAGTACCCCTCAGGAAAAAAAGCAATGTTGTTTCGCTTGGGTTTGTGTGTAATGGTATACACAATCTGTTTTATTGTCGCTAGAGCGCGAGACTCTTAATCTCAGAGTCATGGGCTTGAACCCACATTGGGCAAAAAGATTCCTGCATGAAATAATAATAATAATAATAATAATAATAATAATAATAATAAATAATTTATTTATACCCCGCCCATCTGGCTGGGTTTCCCCATCCACTCAGGGCGGCTTCCAACAAAGCACTAAAATACAATAACCTATTAAACATTAAAAGCTTCCCTAAACATTATAGGCAGTGGCGTGTGGTCATTGGATTAAGGGGACTAGGCTGGTCCCCTTAATGTTCCCCTGGTGCTTCCTTCTCAAAGCCCGGAAAGCTTCTGCCCGGCTTAGGGAGGAAGGTGAGAGGCTCTGATGGGTCCAAGATCCATCCTGCCATCTTCCCAAAGCCCATCTGGCTTTTGGAAGGCGGCAGGAGGGCTTCAGCATCCTGTCAGAGCCCTGGCACCTCCTTCACAAAGCTGGGAAGCTTCTGCCTGGCTTAGGGGTGCGAGGTGCAATGCTCACATGCGCGATGTCAAATTCCACTCATGACATTGACCCCCCATGCCCCTCGCAAGCTAGAGCCTCTGGCCCTAACTGTTCCCCTTTGAAAATTTTCACTGCACGCCACTGACAGCAGGGGGTCGGACTTCCAGCTCTACAATTCTACGATTCTAAATCTTCCATTTACATTAAGAAAGGAATAATGGGGTGATATAGAGCTGCGGTGAGGAACCTCAAGCTAAGTGCCTTTTCCCGTTCTTTCCGTCTAGCCTTCAAGATTACACCAGGGTGGAATCTATACACATATTAAAAAAATAAAAATAAAAATGTGAAAATGCTGTATTTTAAAACGTTTTGAAAAAATACATTGAAATTTGCATAGCTCACTTTCACCATCTAGTGTCACATTTGTATATTGCAGTTTATAACACATTTTAAATGTTTAATTTGCAGCTGTGTGGCTGAGTCCCAGACCATGGCCCCTCATCATCCGGGAATTGTTTTGCCTGGCTGAAGATCATCCTTGAACTGAAGTAATGAATGCCTCTTGCTTCCTTGGACGAAGGGTGGAGGTGTGTGTGTGTGCTGAGAAACCTCTGGAATGCAGCCTACTCTTCAAAGGTAAGTGTGACATCCACGTCTCTGCTCATGTTTGCCTTGCGTCCGTCCCCCCCATTGTAGCCCCCCATTGCCTGTGGTTAAGTATAAACGAAAAAGCGTGTCCTTGGGGGTAGACCGAGGGACAAAAAAGTTAACGCACAAATATAAAGAGGGAAGATGTCCATCAATGTTAAGATAATATATAATTAAATAATTTTAAACTTCTGCACTAGAAATATATGGAAAAGTCAGCCTTTCATTCTATGACTTGCCCTAGGTCTAGCAAAAGGATAAATGCTGAACTTTCAAATGGGGTGAACAACAGCTTTCGCAAACCGCGAATGCACAAAAAGATGGGAGAATCTGCATAGCCAACTTAAGTCTCAGCGCCACGGAATAATTGTAGAGCCTGGGCAAATTTTAATGTGATTTAGGTTGCTTTCCTTTACTGATTTACTTCCAAGCAAACTTGACATAACCAAAACTTTGATTTATTAGTCTGCCAATTAAAAGAGCAGTTCTGTGCCCTCTAGGAGGGTGACTGGGTGCTGTGGACCTCCCTCTTCACTGACTAAGAGAGAAGTCTATCCCTGGAGGTCTCTGTGGTGCTGTAGTCAGAAACAGAGCCTTTTAGGGAAGTCTGCACCAGATAGAAGATTGTGGCCAGAGAACATATCAGGATGTGCAATTCCTCGGCTATGGATTCTTTCCTCACAACTATAGGACTGTTCTTCAATTCAGTTGGAGCTTGCAGTTCCTATTTAAAAATTACACCCAGATTATTATAATTTCTGTGTATTTCAGGGTCTTTTGAGCTATGTTATAATAGTGCAATTATCCACAGAATACACTTTCCTCCTTCCAAACTCTGAGATTATCTCAGTCCAGATGTTGTGACAGTCTTTATTTCTCAGGAGGATTTCAGAGGTCTCACTCTGACCCGTTAGTGCTGGACACTGTGCCGTCCTTCAGTTTGATCCATGCCAGCCTCAAGAAAACACAAGACTCAGTGCTTTTCTTTAGTTTTGTTTTTTTATTGAAAGCTTCATCAAAGAAAAGAGAGGTTTAAACCTAACATCCACTGATCTACAGAAAGCCCCAGGAGTGGGAAAATGGCAGCTATTAGGATTGTGGTACAAACAGAAATAATTAAAAAAAAGAATGAGGGGGAAACCCTCTCCTCAGCAATACAGAACTTTTCATGACATTTTGAAACATTAGCACAAAGATGCCCTTACAAGTCAGAATTGTTATCTTAATTCCTTTCAGAGTTCTTTTGGGCTGCGCTTTGGGAACTGGGAGGCCTGAAAAAAAGGGTGTTTTCCATTTACTGGGTAGGAATTTAATCTTGTTTCACAGCCCTGGTTCCTTGATTCGATTTCATTTTAACCAGACGGGAGCCTTTTCATTTGAAACAGAGGGGGGCGGGGAACAGTTTAAAGTTTGCTGTATGAAATATTGACACTTCCGGTTTTATTACAAGAAACTTACTTCCTTGAGGTGTATATCAATGAGGGGAAGAAGAGCTTGTTCTTAGCATGACCATTTAGGCCAGCCTAGTTTTGCCAATCTAAAATTTGCAATCTCCAATTAGTAGCATTGTGTTTTTGTAAGACCAATGAACAAAACATTATTATTTTTTTTGCACTGTAGATAGACTAGGCCCATGATGTGTCTTTGTCCAAATATTCACCTGAGTGCTTCTTGTAAAGATTGTTGGTCAGGTTAGGGATGAAAGAAGGTTGGATACAACAACCCAACACATGGTGATATTTTTTTATTTCAGCTTGTATTAATTGGCTTTCTGCTTGTGATTGGGACATTTGATTTGCTTGCCACAAGGAGATACAATCAGTGTGGCATACCTCTCCCTTCATTTCAATATTCAACCAGGGTATCAATTAGGATATCAAAGGGGTCATTTTGACTTTTCAGATGTAAAAACATCTAAGGGCAGCACCTCATATACTTTATAACTTCACAGTGAAGCACTAAAATTTCTATTTCCCCAACTGCAAAGGCACAGCATGAACAGTCAACCTACATGTTTCAACCAATTCAACCAAGTTTGATGAACTGGCCCATGCAATTTTTCAGCTTTTAAAAACCTATTGACCCAAACCTTTTAGATGCACAAAACTTCTTTCCAAAGTAAAAATCAAAAACAAAACAAAATCAAGTTAGAAAACACAATTATAATCTAGAACAAAACCCTTCCCTCCCCCAGATTTTGTTTTCAGTAAAAAAATCTTTCAGCATCAGAATGTAGTAATAATTCGGGACTAATAGCAGATCATTCACAGCTCCTAACAAACAGTTATTAGGATGGAAGAACCTCAAGTGTAATAGCTGTCAAAATATAAACCCATTTATGTAAACACAAGAATTTTAATCCCCACAGAAGCAAACCCGACATTCACTTTACAGCATTTGTCAAACATTTCCATTTTTTTTTTTTTTAACAAAGAACATGTCAGTAAAAGTGAAAATACTGTTTCTTTTCTGTAGTCTGAGGTATGAAGAGGAATTTGAGATTGGAATCCACTTTAGGTGATATGACAGTAGAAGAAAGGTTTTTTTCCCCTCCTAAGAGAAATAACCTTTCTTCTGATGTTTCATGATTCCTGAAACTGCTCAACAAGGACTAGAAAGATCTGATCAGTCACTGACCTTCCTTGCCAAGTACGCACATGGGTGCTTACATGCATGATTATGTTTATGCTTTATTCAAAATGAAGTAACTCACCCACCGCTGTAGAGGAACAAGATAGCGTTTTTTTTAAAAAAGGAGAGGTTCTCTGAAACATGCAGCGTGCTTTTTTCCCCTTTGCAATGTCATCACACCGCTAGAATACCCTTGGTCTAACGCTGAGGACTTGAAAATCCTTTATACCTTTGTACATCAGAACCAATTTCATGTTAAATAAAACCTTGAAATGAAATGTTGGCCATGTATGACTCAAACACAACTATCTTCAAATTCCATATTTGGTCTCATCACCATGTGGATTGATTCATTATGTTAAGCCCATAATCACACTTTTCACATGACTTTTACTATACAGGTAATAGTCCCGGAGACTATACTTAAACCTGTTTCACTCATGTCAGTCTCAGCATTAAAATGATAGGGATGGTGGCTGATAAGCCACCTTCAGGCTTAAAATCATGAACCAAGGCAACTTTCTACATATTTCACATCATTTCTTTAATACCATAGACAACATAATTTAGATCAAAATACTGTGACATATTAAAAATAAACTTTTATTACACTGCAGGCATTCTCAAATCTGCTGAGTTTGGTCGCCACACATACATAAATAATATCCTTCCTTCTTATTTTTGATAACGTAAAATGCATTTTTAATGCTTAGGCTCACTGCAAAATCCCTTGTTTGCCTGTTCACCACTTTTCTTCCTCAGATGTGAACACCAATATTGCAGAACACAATGGAATTACTTCAAAATATCTCTAAAGTTCTGCTTTGAACTACTGCAGTGAGACACTTTAAGCTTCTTGGCAAGCCATGCAGCTATGAACCCACAACCAGGAACACTTTCAGGGTTCACTGACAGAGGAATCCAAAATCCTTGGCTGCTACCAGGGGGCCTTCAAAAAATAGAATCTTATAAGACAACTGCGTAATTTTAAAAAGTCTCTTTTCCAGCATTTTAAAATCTTACCCTTTGCTCCGTAACTAGTCACCAAAATCAAATACTTGGATTCAAATGAATTGGCAGGAAATCAGCTCAGATCAAAATACTTTTGCTGAGCGGAGGTCTGGAACTGCTGAAAAAGCCATAGAATCCTTCAAACCATTTGTTGCAAGATAACATCAAGATCGAAGTCTATCTTTTAAGGCCCAGTTCAGATGTCGTCACAGTTGTGTGGTTAGTCATCCAAAAACTGCTTCTCAGCAATTCTGTGTTGCCTTGGCAACATGTGGAAGATGGAATCACAACTGGATAACCCTAATCGAGTTGTTTGCATGCCAACATCCCATCATCCACCCAGCTGATGCTGATATTGGCCTTTGAGGGGCTCCTTCTGCATTGCTTTTGATTGGTGACCTAATCTGTACATTTAAGGTGCAGGATTATTAGATAAGGAAGAAGATGAAGTTATGGGGACTTCCTTGTGTCTGTGTAAGTGCCCGTCTGTGCAGGTGACAATGCAAGTGATGGTGGGTGCTCAAAGAAGGGATCCGCAAAGAAACTTGTTTTCCTTCAAAATACATTACTGGAGCAAGGTAAAAAGGTAAAGGTAAAGGACCCCTGGACGGTTAAGTCCCATCAAAGGTGACTATAGGGTTGAGGCGCTCATCTTGCTTCAGGGCCGAGGGAGCTGGTTTTGTCCACAGACAGCTTTCCGGGTCATGTGGCCAACAGGACTAAACCGCTTCTGGTGCAATGGGGCACTGTGATGGAAACCAGAGCGCATGGAAACGGCGTTTACCTTCCCGCCGCAGTGGTACCTATTTATCTACTTGCACTGGTGTGCTTTCGAACTGCTAGGTTGGCAGAAGCTGAGACAGAGTAACAGGAGCTCACTCCATTGCGGGGATTCAAACCACCAACCTTCTGATCGGCAAGCCCAAGAGGCTCAGTGGTTTAGACCACAGCGCCACCCACATCCCTATTACTGGAGCGAAGTATAGATAAGCGGGTTTCAGCTCCATCCCTTCACTTCAACTCTCATTCTGAGAAATCGAGAATCCTTACGTAAACATTGCCAATATTCTGTAGCAGTAAGGGAATGCTCAGTGCAATGATTTAATCAATAGCGAAAGTTTCGCAATTCCTTCTCGCTATAGGATATCAAGGGGTTAGATATCCCTGCAAGAAACAGTCACTGATACTCACAAAGAACTTTAACACTGAGCACATAAAAATCATTACTGTCTGGGTAGACCTTGCGGACATTCTGAAATGCAAAGTCTATGTATATTGAGGTTGCAAACTTGCAAGAACCTTTGAGGGGCATCAGATAGCTTACATGTCCAGCAAGACTCAGATCTCTTCTAACAGCAGCCACACCATGTTGTACTGAAAACGGCTTTGAAATCTGGAACCTAGTTTTTGGGGGAAATAAAACTTCTGTGGTTGTGCAAAGCAGATAACATAATTCTAAGGATTTTTGAACTTGGACCTATCTAGGCCAAAATGTAAATATTCAAGCACCATCTCGTCGTCCATGGAAATTCTGGATTTTATTTTAGTTACCAAGGGAGAGGTTGGTTAACTTCGGGGGGGAGCAATAACAATATTTTTTTTAAAAAGGAAATTCTGGATCATTTAAATCTTAGGTTGGAGTTGGATAAAGACTATGCATGGAAATGTTCACTAGAGGAAGAAGAATCTTGTTTTCCAACTTGCCGTTTATATTACTTTGCGCAGTCGGGTCTGCGCAAGGTCAAAATGTTAAGTTCCTACCATCTTGCAGCAACTGGACAAAGATCTTGAACCCACCCCCAGACCAAGCAGGAAGACTCATAAATGTGAAGGAAATCAAATTGTTAATAAAACTAAATTTAGAATCAAGGCTCACCCTTGGGTTTTTTTTTTGAGGGGGGTGTTCAGTGGCCATTTATGCCAGTGCAGCCCCGAACATATTATGGATTTACTTCCAGGCTGTTAGCTGATCAGTTTATCAAAGTGGATCTATCAATGTCAGGTGATTTATAGGAACGGATAGTTCTTTCTTTTCCTTTTGCCAAACAACAAAGAAGTAGGATGTCTAAAGGAAATTAAACAATCGAAACAGCTTTTTTAAAAACACCTGAAGTGATGATATGGACTATTTGCTGCTGCCGCCGCCCCACTGGCAACTTAATCTTCCGTGATTTAACCGTATTTGCTGAACCAAGTCAAACAAAATGAGAATGTATAAATAAAGCAACAGATTTCTGAACAGAAGAATCGGGAAGGTACTTCAGCATATCCCATCAGCCACACGGTAGCTACCTTGCAGCCTCACTGTCAACAGCAATGAGACTTTTCTTTGCACCAAACTAGAATTTGTACAGGAACATTTTTTTAAAAAAAAAAAGAACAAAACAATAACGCGTGCTTCTTTCATATTCAACAAAATTGTGCCACAGAAGAATAATCTCTATTTTATACATACAGGAAAAAAGATACAGCATTAAAAGGAAGAAAAATAAGGCTGGCTTGATTATTTTTCCCATGTCCCATCCAACAGGCACACGCTTTCCAAAGGAAAAAAAGAGAAAATAATCAAGTGATGATCACAGGAAGTAAACAGCAGTGGCAAAGCATGTGAAAGAAAGGAAGAAGCTAGAGATCTTTACATAACATGGAAACTCTTCCCATGACCCCAGCGCTGTGGTCCTTTGAGTCAGAATAGTCCCTATGTAGTAACTGGAAAACTACATGTACTTTTAGAATCTTACATAGCCAGGCCCCCTTGTCTATAACGGTTGGCTAGATGGTTTCACTGTTTTTAATTTTTAAGTTTTTCATATTGAACGTTGCATATTTAGCAGCCATTTGTTTGGGTAACCCAATCCTATCCCCACCAAACAAGAGATACTTACATTAAAAATAAGGAAACACTTTTTAGCATTCTTAAAAAAATACTTGATTCTTTAAAAAGTCATTTAAAGTAACCATGGACTCCGTGGACATTCCTCCCACAAACTTCCTATTCTATCGCTGAGGCTTGTGTGTTTCATAGGTTGCATCCTTAACATCACAACTGGGGCCATTGAACCTGGTCGACTGAAAGGAAACCTGTTTTAGCATTTATATATATATAATATATTATTGTCACTTTTCAGTATGGTTACCCTGTTTTGAATACACCACTGTCATTGGGGTGAACCCATCATCATTTAACAGCCACCCCACCGCTGCTGCCACTGGAGGCCATTTCAATCATTTGGGCTTTGTTTAAGTGCTTCCTTCGCTAGATCTTTTTGCCTGCTACAGAGAACAGAAATCTTCTACTTTGGTGCCTCATTCATCAAGCGTGGTGACAATATTGGAGCAGTAATCTCCAGGAACCTGTCCAACCTCTATGGGAATGCTCAGGCTTACGTTATGCTTAACTCCCCTTCGTTTTTAAACCGTGTTTACACAGCAGAGATTCCCAGTGGATTGTGCCGCTTGTTGAAACTTACTAGAGAACAAGGAAGTTGGAAATGAATGGAATGCATACTTTTAAAACTTTCCACATACACTTATAGGGAACTGGTAAAATTTGAAGGCGCCTTCTTCACTGCCAGTCTTAAAATTCTCACTGCATGACACCCTTCCCTTTTTTGGGTGGGGGAAAGATAATTCTCTTAGCCCCTCCAATATATAGACTCCATAAACTCTTTTATCATTTAAAAATAGGGTTTCTTTGCCAATTCAACGTACTTGCTATTGTCTTTTGCCTAATCAAACTAATTAGTGATTGTCAGCAAACATATTAAGACAACAGAAAGCCAGTTAGTACAAAGTGGTTGTTAGCTTCATGCTAGCATGAGAGAACTAACCATTTTAATCTTTCTTCTTGCAGGGGAGAGTTAAGACGAAAACACCAATCGTCTACTTTTTAGAATCATCTCCTAAGTGACTTGAACAGACCACCAAAATGCAAAATGGAGATGGCTGGTTCTGAGCACTGGAAGATGACCCAGGGAGGAGGAAGAGGAGGAGGAAACGAACCTGTGAGATGCTGAGAAGAAGGAAGACCGTAGGTTCAGTACAAAAGAAATCGGACAACGCAATGGAAAAGCTCAGCAAAGTTCAAATGCACCTGGGTAAGAACAGCTGGCGACTGATACCTTTCTCATGCTGTGAAATTCTGCTAAGCATTGCTAAGTACCAACTACTCAGAACTTTCCATTAGAAGCCTAAGCATATAGAATGTACAACACCAGTGGAAGGTAGTTTAAACAAACACAAAGTTAAGAAACTGGTCCGGCCATGTAGGTCAAATAAAGATATATTTTTTTTAAAAAAATGAAGAAATAAGGGGGGGGGGGACGACTCTATCTTCTGGACTGCGGTAGGTTGTCATTTCATCTTTGGTATAAAATAGGCCATCCATAGGCTGCATTTGATCACAACTAGGAAAGACTACAGAAATTGTCAACAATTTCTTCTAGCTATTGCTTTTTTTTTGCACTTTTTTGACCATAAGCTCCTATCTACTTAAGTTCCCCCCCCGCCCAATGCTTTTAAGCTAGGTGTTTGCAATGTGACAAGCTAAGCAGACTAAAAACTTTTTAAAGCTCATAAAAAAGACTGCAGATAAAAAGCACTAATGCTTTTGCCAGCGATCACACTTTGTAAATTAAAAAAAAAATCTCCATTCTGCAAGAAAAAAACCTGCATTCCTTAAAATGCAAGTTGATTCCCCCCCATAGTTCAATAATTTTATTGTAAAACACTTTAGCTTTCTAGATTCTTCTCTGTCAACACTAAGAAAGTTCATAAAAGTCTGCATGTTTTTCAATTCTCGAAGTCTCCACAGTTCCTTTATCAACAAGTTTTCTTCGAAAGAAGAAAAAGATCGTTTTCTGCTAAACTGTACAGCTTTTATATATATTTTTTGTTCATCCTAAAAATTCAGTCTGTTGAACTTCACCAGTTGATGCCGTGGACGTTTGAATCCATTTTCCTTTCTTCTACCGAGACGTTGACAGCTTGCCTTGAGAGCCTTTGACGTCCTTAAAATTAAGGCAATTAAGATTCAAGATAAACCTTACCTAAACATTTCTAAAAAAAAAAAACAAAGAAAGAAAAATGAACCCAAAATAAAAGACACACTGGATTTCACGGAGAAAGGGGAAAGAGTAGCTGGATTCTTGAGGAAGACCATTAGTTTTCATCTCAGCTTGCTCCCTCTTGACATCATCAGTTCTCTGTTTTTGTGTGTTTTTGGAAAACAAAAACAAATCTATCTACACTTCCAAGTAAATTCTGAATTTCAAATGTTCATCCAGATAAAAGACCAACCCAGTGTTTTGCCGTGGGTTTTTTTTTCTTTAATAAAAAAATAGCAAAAATAAAACTATCAGACTACATGACTGAACAATCTGCACAGCACATAGAAACACTGTTTTGTTTTCGTTGGGTAAGGTAGAAAATTAAAAGAAAACTCTGTTGATGCCTGTGCAAACTGGATGCCAACTTCTTGTTCGGTGAAGTTTCTCCATTCAAGGCAAACTTTTCAGACCGACATTTTTCAGTCCTGTTTATTGTCTGCAAAAACAATTGAATTAAAGTAATCATTAAATCAAAATA
This sequence comes from Podarcis filfolensis, assembly GCF_964270895.1. Lineage (NCBI taxonomy): Eukaryota > Metazoa > Chordata > Lepidosauria > Squamata > Lacertidae > Podarcis > Podarcis filfolensis. Next base: position 15,812,899 of record NC_139614.1, read on the forward strand.
ATCCTGCCCACCTACTTTAAAAAAATCCCCATCTCTTGGCTATAACCAAGCTGAACTTACTTAGCATAGGGAGAATGCAGAAAATGCAAAATGCTTTTAAAAAATACACTGAGACCAAAGGATTATAATAAGCGTGTCTGTAAAATTCTTGAAATGCCCTGGGCCCTAGAGATCACCTGGTTGGTCCAATCAGACTTTCCCTTAACACTCCCCAAAATAACCTGCTGCCAACAGCTACTGATTTGCAGACAGGAGTAAGGCACACCTTGCATTTATTTACCTGGCTAATTCAAAAGCAGGACAGTGGGTGAGATCTGCTAACCTAGAATCCCAAATATCATAAATGGATTTAAAAGTGGGGGGGGGGGGTAATAGAGATCTGAAAAATAACAGCAAAAACAAGTCATTGTCGGCATCCATCTGTCTTGAGAGACAATGGAGTGAGCCTCGGGGGGGTGAATTCAAATCCCAGGAGAATCACAGCGCCTGCTGTGGCTGCAGAGACTGGTAACTCATAACTGTGGCCTCCTATGTTGTTTTTGCAGCACCAAAGTGACCTCTCTGAAGTGCAAGCCTGGGCAATGTGTATGGAGGTCCTGGGCTGCCCAGACAACAAGACCCCCCTCTCGGCCTCACTGATAGGGTGCAAAGGAAAGCAGAGCGATGCGTTTGGCACCAGCTTGGCTGCAGGAGTTGTCGGAAGGTTGCCTTAGGGTCTCCACTATGGATTTGTGCAGCGCTTACTCCCTAGCCTCCCGAAAATGTCCCGCAAGGCAGCAAGTATAGAACAAGTCGTCACTTAATAAATTATAACGAATAGTTTTCAAAGCATTTTGCCTCTATTTTCACTCTCCCTCAACTCAGTCACTTATTTCTCTCTAACTCTCTTGACACGTCTCTTCTCAGCTGAACTTCCCACCTGCCACTCTCTGTAACACCCCCTGCTGTCAATAATTTCTTCACTCATCCTTTCTGTTAGAATATATTTCATGGCATGCATCTTCCTTTGACCCAGAGAAGAATTTTATAATTGCACAGAGAACCCAGAACTCTGCCTGGCACTTTCTAAGATCATCTTAGCTCTTTCTAGCTCAGAGTGCCTGACCGTGGAGAGAATACCTAAAACTATTGTCTTATGCCAGATAGGGGAGCCCTATCCCATTTCGCCTTGTCCTGCTGTCGCTGCCGCCACCACCACTATACCTGCTGCTGCCTCTTGCGTGGACTGCCCGCTCTGTCACTGCCACGCACCCTGCCAAATCTGCTGCTGGTGGAGAAGTACCACCACTATCAGAGGCCATTTCAGGCAACGTTGTGCTGATTTGGGGCGAGATCTCACCCAGTGCCGTGTGAGATCTTACACACTTGGCAGGATTTCCAGTATTCCTGCCATTGCTGCTAAACCAGGGGTGTCGTATGGTCTGCTGCCAGCACCACGCATGTGCCTCAAAATCAGACACAGCAAAGGATTTTCAGCAATAAGGGTGTGGCATAATACTGCTCCTAATAAAATTGTGTTGCTTACAGTGTGTAAGTGCTTGTGCACAATGCTACAACAGTACTGTATGCTACAGCAATCACGGACAGTTGTGCGTAGCAGCTTCAAAGGGATTACAAAACAGAGCGCTGATAAATTTAAAACAACTCAAGATGCACTAATGGCAGATCTGCACATCACACTCAAAGCACATTCAAAGGATATGGCGCCTCCGTCCAAAATCTGTGAAACTGCAGTTTTCTCCTACAATTCCTAGATCCCTTAACAAAGTACAGTTCCCATGATTCTTTGGGGGAAGCCATGTGCTTTTAATGTGTGTTGAATGTCCTTTAAATGTACGGTGTGGCTCTGCTCTAAAACAGAAGACAGAACACAACTCTGAGTGTGCAGACAATGGGGCAAGTAACAGCTGCTCTAGAAGAACAAGGAAGCTGTGTGTAGAGTTAAAAAAAAGAGGAAATAATAGTAAGGTTAAATCAGTCAGCACTATTTATCCTTCCCACCTAAACCCAAGGAAGCTGCCTCAGTTCTAAACTGGTGTCTGTCATCTGTAATGGATTGGATGAGGGGGAACAAATTGAAACCTAATCCAGACAAGACAGATGTGCTTTGGGTCAGCTGGAAAGCAGAATAGGGATTCAGCCTGTGCTGGATGGGATAACACTCCCCCTGAAGACACAGGTTTGCATTTTGGCCTTGCTCCTGGACTCAGCCCTGAACATGGATGCCCAAGTCTCTGCAGTAGCCAGGAGTGTATCTGCACAATTTAAGCTAGTGCAACAGTTGAGCCTGTTCCTTGAGGTGTCTGATTTGGCCACAGTGATGCACACCTTAGTTACATCCCGTTTGGATTACAGTGGCACGTTCTATGCGGGGCTGCCTTTGAAAAGTGCTCAGAAACTTCAACTGGCTCAAAGAACCGCAGCCAGATTGTCGACCAGGAGCAGACAGCTCCCTTGCTGCAGCAGCTCCATTGGCTACCCATCTGTTTCTGGGCACAATTCAAAGTGCTGGTTATGCGCTATAAAGCCCTACACAGCTTAGGTCCAAACTATCTGAAAGGCTGTATTCCCTTATATGAACCTGCCCAGGTTCTGAGATTTTCAGGGGAGGTCCTTTTCTGAGTTTCACCAGGGCCTTCCTGGTGGCTGCTCCCAGACTTTGGGACTCCCTCCCTAGAGAAGCTAGATTGGCTCCCTCTTTGCTGCCCTTCTGCCAGCACGTGAAAATGTTCTTGTTCAAAGAGGCTTTGGGGAACTGACTGCTTTTAATGAAAGGGTGGGCACTGAGCTGATTTCATTGTTGGTATGGTTTCAATAGACTTAATATATATTTCTCAATTCCGTTTGTAAAATGGGAATAAAAGACAGGCCCTCCTTCTCTCTCACACACACATACATAGGTAAAGGTAAAGGAACCCCTGACCATTAGGTCCAGTCGTGACCGACTCTGGGGTTGCGGTGCTCATCTCACTTTACTGGCCAACGTACAGCTTCCAGGTCATGTGGCCAGCATGACTAAGACGCTTCTGGCGAACCAGAGCAGCGCACGGAAATGTCGTTTACCTTCCCACCAGAGCGGTACCTATTTATCTACTTGCACTTTGACGTGCTTTTGAACTGCTAGGTTGGCAGGAGCAGGGACCGAGCAACGGGAACTCACCCCGTCGCGGGGATTCGAACCACCGGCCTTCTGACCGGCAAGTCCTAGGCTCTGTGGTTTAACCCACAGCGCCACCCGCATCCCTACACAATGCATAATTGTTTTTGTCCTATTAACCGGCGCCACTTCAAAATGTTTTCTCTGAATTGTGATGTGTTCCCGATTCACATTCGATGAACGCCGTCAACTTACTTTGACTGTTGGTAGGAATACGTGGGTGCATGTTCACTGGACGTTTCCACAGCCATCTGTTGTTGCTGACCAGTGGCTTCCTGTGATGAAGGTGCTACTGTCTGTGGAGAGGTATCGGCGACAACACCCTGAGGAGATGAACAGGAGCACAAGAGATCTTACTGCCTGTAATAATACCAGCAACATACAGGAGAAAAGAGGCGGTATATAATCTCACCAGCTTCATTATTTCTTTCCAGGTGCATCATTGCATTATTTTGTGGCGTGTCAGGGATTACAGAAGCAGCATGCTGGTAGGACACAAAGGCTACACGTTTAATAGAGAGGCATGCCAAGACTGCAGCTTTGCACTGAAGACCTGCAGAAAGCTCTTCCCATACAAATGCAGTGTTGAAATCCACACTCTCCAGGCTATTCTACTTCGTCACATACGCATGGCTGGTCTGATTTGGATCACACTCAGAGCGATTTAATATTTGACCCAATGAGGGTGTTCCCTTTTTCGTTGCCGTGAGATCGGAATCCAGACCCACCAGACAGGCATGTCAGGTTTGCGACACACACAAAGTGCACTTTCTGTATCATGCTTTGGGCAACAATGCAAGGGCTTTTTGGATCGTTTTTAAAAGGTAATTTCTGCATAGGTAATGGAAAGATGAAACACGACAACATTATGAAGTGATTTGCTGTGGCTTGTAAAATTGCGCACATTATACTTTAGAATTTGATGGAAAGTATTTTTTGCGGGAATAGGTTTTTGCTATTTTGAAAAACATTTAAAGAAAACATTTAAAAAATAGTTCTCAGAAGCATTTCTGGTTTAATTTGTGATTCGGTGAAGGCATATTACTGATTTAAAATAGCTTTGTTATTGCGCTTCCACATGCATAACTTGTAGCAATAGCTCTAAAAATCTCAAATTCATTCTTTCTTGAATCCTATGTGACTAAGATTATTTTTTTCTGCTGAAGAGGTAGCCAATTAATGCTCAGAGTTCCAAATTCAGAATTATCATCATTTTTTTTTTCAAAAATATATACCATGGTGTTAGTTTATAAAGGTTTATGAAGAGTGTTCAAATGGAATGTAAGGATTAAAGTTGACAGCAAAACATGATAGAGAGTGAAAAACCACTGTACTGCAAAGCTTTCAAAAGAATGGATAAAACAGTTGTGAGGTGATCACTGGGGAGAACGGCTATTTGCAGGCAACACGGTGAAGAAGTCTCTTATGCAGAGCCCAAATATTTATAGCAGAGGCGTGCCAATGCGGCTTCTTGGAGGAAAAGCATCTTCAGCTATCCAAGGAGTGACAGCTGTAAACGAGGCATAGTTCAAGACACCATCACTGAGTCCATGCTGTGCCCATCACATATATATATATATATAACTGGGTGAAAAGTAGGCTATGATAAAACTGTGAAGAACCAAAAAGAAACACATGGATTTAAGAGTGAACACCACCTTTCTTCTCCCTTCAAGGGTCCCCTTTTTTCCTTATTGTTTGTTTGTTTGTTTGTCCAGAAGGCCTTATGAAGATGAACAGCAGCAGAAGTCAGCTCTTCCGGGTAGCTCGTGGTCCACAGTGCCGAGCAAATACTTACTCATTAGACTGTCAGCAGCAGGACTCGGCCCCAAGGAGGGAGGGAGCAAATCCTTCATCAAGGATGAAAAAGCACTCAGTCAGTGCAGCAGCCCCCAGTTCTGCATATATACAAGAGGAAGGTTTCCTTTGCTCAGTCACGATTTCTGGTGGGTCTCAAGGGCTTTCAGAAATCAGCTATGGGCAAAAGCCTTATGCTAAGGATAGCATCAAACCTCCCGTTTTTTTGCAGCCTTCTTTTCTTGAACCTCTTTTGTGTTTGTGGTCTGACGTCTGGTTTTGGTTACCTGTTCCTGTTGCCGCCCCCCCCCCCCATGAAGACTGAACTACCCAACAGAAGGTTCCATTTCATCTTCGGTGAAAACTAAAACCAAACCTGTGTATTTCTCTAAGGGGAGCTACACCATACAAGCAGATGGTCCCATCCTTAAAAACAGTTAAAGAGATGCTTCCCCAAAGAGGTGAAACAAGGTGAAAACACAAGCAAAGTGGACTTACTTCAAGAGGGACAGCTGTTGGAGGCACAGGAGTATACTGGGGGATGTACGTCCCTTGCATAGGAGCAGCAGCCGTCATATACTAGAACGAGGCAAATGCAAAATTATTGTAGAAACGTTCATTGTACTGTACCCAATTATTTTCAGCAAGCAGCATCACATAACCTTGGGGCTTCTAGTCTACTGAGCAGTTCCAATGTGACAGATGAAGTGTGGGTTACAGTGATGGATTAACGTATAAGCTAAACAAGCTATAGCTTAGGGCACCACTCTCTTGGGGGGCCCAAAAAAAAATTAAAGGGGAGGGAACTGGATGTACATGTATTAATTGTATTTCAGTTCAACAATTACTTTGATAAAATACGCATTTTGTTATGTGCAAATGGCTTTAGATACCTATTAGGTCCATAAATTACCATATAGCATATATTCAACACAAAAAACAGCAACGATTTGTTGTTGACAAAGGACAGCTGGACAGATAAAGGGCCCCATTACCTTTAGTAGCTTAGGGCCTCATCAAACCTAAATCCGGCCCTGGAGTGTTGCTAAAGTATTCAAATTCTAAACGAATTCAGTCCAACTAGCTAATCCACGGAAACGCCATTTACCTTCTCACTGTAGCAGTACCTAATTATCTACTAGCACTGGCATGCGTTCGAACTGCTAGGTTGGCAGGAGCTGGGACAGAGCAACGGGAGCTCACCCCGCCGCAGGGATTTGAACTGCCGACCTTCTGATCGGCAAGCCCAAGGGGCTCAATGGGTTAGACCACAGCGCCACCCACATCCCAGTGTCATCCCCTCCCCTCTGGTGGCCACTATTAAGCCCAGAAGGGACGCTACCATTGGTGCTACCAAAGGTTTTTCCTTGGCCTGATGGCAGCCTGTGGCAGGTGATTTTTGTCAGGACTGTGGTGGTTGTGGAGGAAAAGAATTAATTCACAGCACTGTGCTTCACAGAAGCAAAAAAAGTCACACACAGCTTTGCCGACTGCTGTACATGAAAAAAGAGAGAATAAGATGTAGGCATTTAGCCTATTTTGGCCCAGAGAAAGCTAAGCATTCATGTTTGATAAAGTGCTAGCACAGCATAGCATGCATTTGGCCTTTGAACCCTGAAGGTTATTTCCCACCTGACCCCTGTACGCATTAAAAATGGAGGAGACTAACACCCCTTAGGAGTAGCACAAGTGAAGCCTTTGTGATTCCTCCTCAGTAAGTAACTTGGAGATTCCAACTTGGTGCCACACATTCCCAAACCTGTTTACTTTGCAGGAAAAGTCACCAAACTGACATTCATGTAATTGATCGCCACCTTCATCCAGTCTACCTTACAGCTATTTAAAATGAGAACAATTAAGTGTCTAGAGACCTGGAAAGAAAGGGGGGGGGGATAGCAGGGAACACCAAAGAAAGAAAAGGAACAGATGTCTCAGAGCTTCCCCTTCTATAGCTGAGACCGCTAACTTGATTTCCTTCCACGCATGAATTGTTTTTAATTTCCAGGAAGTCGTCTTAGCTATCAACATTAGAAATCCTCCTGAAAAGCTCTTGCCCTCAAGTGCTATAGAAACATCCTTAATTATGAGTGTTTTTCTGACACTCTTACAGCATTATTCCCTTCCTGTATTGCTTGTAGAGGAATTTGGCTGAAGGCAACAAATTACTCAAATCCTTCAATGTCCTATCAATATTAAGTCGTCACATTGCTTTGTTTCGCCACGCTCTCGCTCACTGACAAAAATACTCATCCACGTCAGCACCTCCAACACCTGTTATCTTCAGAGAGGCACAGAATATCCAAATGTTCCCTAAATGTGGCTGGATGGGTCTTAAAATGATTAAAATATGGACCAGATTTACCTGCTGAAATAGGAAAAGCTAAACACCTTTTTTTACAAAACGTGGCTTAAAACATCTCTTTTCAAATGAGCCTTGAATTCTTGCACCTACACCAACGCAACACTGTGAGGTAGAAAAAGAGTCACAGTGGAGGGAAGCAAAGAAAACACGAATATTTTGATACTGAAATCCATGCAGGCAATAATATCCTGATTTTGATGGAAGTTCTGTCTGCAAAGGGGGGCGGCCTCTTGCTGCCACGGTGCAGCCTAAGGGTCAAGGAAGGATTGTGCTGGTCTGGGAGGTGGCCCTTTTCATGACAGACCTGGAGAAATCTCAAAGTTATCCAGCGTTAGTGTCAGCCATCAGAAGAGCTGAAGTGAGAAGCAGTAATGGACCAGATGAGACCCATTCCTACTTTCATTTAGTGCACACTGTGGGGGGCAGGTGGTACAAATTGTTCAGAAACATCATGCTGCTGCCCTGAATTTTCACGAGGTGCAATTTTCATAGCAACAACAGGTGCCTCTTCCAAGGAGGTGCCGCCCATTGTTTTGTGGGATTTGCAGCCACTGCTCCCCGTCTCCTGTTGCTCAGGCACCATATATTCTTAAAAGGGCTTCTTCTGCATAAAAGGTAAAGGGACCCCTGACCATTAGGTCCAGTCATGACTGACTCTAGGGTTGCGGCGCTCATCTCGCTTTACTGGCCGAGGGAGCCGGCGTACAGCTTCCAGGTCATGTGGTCAGCATGACTAAGCCGCCTCTGGCGAACCAGAGCAGTGCACGGAAATGCCGTTTACCTTCCCACCGCAGTGGTACCTATTTATCTACTTGCACTTTGACATGCTTTTGAACTGCTAGGTTGGCAGGAGCAGGGACCAAGCAATGGCAGCTCACCCCGTTGCGGGGATTCGAACCGCCGACCTTCTGATCGGCAAGTCCTAGGCTCTGTGGTTTAACCGACAGCGCCACCCGCATCATAATCCTAGTCAATTGGGTAACGCAGAATTCAGCATCAGATATGGTGGCCACAGGTCTGGGGACAGCTCACACCACAGAACCTTAGAGGTCATTCTATCCATTCTGACACCAAATATATTTCTACATGCCACAAGTAATGGAGCTCTCAAGCAAACTAGTACATGAAGATGTTCTACTTGAATCCCACAGGGTGACACTCTAGCTACATTACAAGACACATCTGTTTTTTGCCAAGGAAAATATTCAGCCTAGACTTTCTCCCTTAGGGAGGTACTATAGTTCTCACACAATTACCCCACCCTACTCCTATGGGCAGATTCAGGAATGGCAAGAATGAAAACACCCATGGCTTGAAATATAATGTGAGATGCAGACCTACATTATTGGTTCTAGAAACTCTGTATATATTGGGCAGATTACTGGGAATTAGCCTTACTTGACTGATGGTGCTTGCCCATTATACTGTCACAAGTATGTGCTTATTTATTGATTTATTATATTTTAAATACCACCTTTTCCTCCAAGGAGCTCAGAGTAGTGTACATTCTTCCCCCCCTTCTGCCCCCCATTTTGTCATCACAACAATCCTGCGAAGTAGGTTGGACTAAGAGACAGTGACTGGCCCAAGAACACCCAGTAAGCTTTATAGCAAGTGGGGATTTGAACCCTGGTCTCCTAGGCCATAGTGCAATACTCTATCTATGACACCACACCTGCTCTGCAAAAATCTTGGACACAATTGATTTATGGCTGCTTCCTGTGATGGCTGCACTATGAAAACATTACCAATTAAAGCAGACATCTTGTTGGTGAGCAGTACTTTAAATGCACAAGGTGGTTCATAAATACATACTTATCCAATACAGGATGTGATCCTATACTTATAGGAAATACCCACTAATTGCTAACAGCTTTGTTTCAGCCACAGTAATCTAGTGAGACCTCTGTACTGAATTTATTAGAAAATGAAGCTTTCTCTAGATTAGGGATAGAAAAAAACAGATGATGCAACAAAATGAATAAGGTCAAATAGGTTAAAATAAAATTTGAAATCAGTAAGGGAAGCACACCTGTGAATTTATTGAGGGTTTATATCATCTCCTGTTTTGCTCCCTCGCATTTTATCTAAGGCAGGAGAAAGGCCTGCAAAGGGGTACAAAATGTTGTATTGGACAACATTTCTCGTTTGGACTGTGCTCCTCCCATTAAATCCTGCTGTGCCACAAAGACCAGCAAATTCCACAACACTCAGTGCATCCTCCCCGCTGGAAGCAACCTACCAGCCCAATCTGTTGAGTGCTTAGTCAGAAAAAAGTTGAGTGCCATGAGATTGAGTGCTTTCCCAGCTGATGGCCTGGAAGTGGAAGCTCCGACCAGTGAATTATCTCACCAGGCTCTATTGGAGGGATGCACCTTAGTGCTGAGCACCACTTTGCAGAATCCAGGTGATTCACCACTAGCACTCAAACACTTTTAAATTGCATCAAGCCATTGCCCCAGAACACTTTATCTGTTATAGCTTTATATACATGCTCAGTATTTGTTTTCTGGAATTAGGTTACAAATTGCTTTTGAAAGGGCGAGCAGAAGAAAGAATGGGGAAAGTTCATAATTTATTTAGGAGACCACTGTAACCAGATGAAAACATTAGCAGGATTTTAATCCCACTTGCAATGTAACAGATATTATGGACAATCTGGATAGATACAAAACATAGACTATGAAACAACAGGCAGTTGGAAATGTTGACCATAGGACCCATGGAGGGGATGGGGGGGGGAGTCACGAGATTCAGAGAAATCTCATTTTATGGATATGCATTTGGCACTGTAACTAATCAAATAAAAATGTTTGGTTTTTTAATGAAAGGGCGAGCAGAAGCTGGTGTGCTTGTTGTGAAAGAGGCAGCTATCTAAGATTGGTAACCACCACAAAGAACTGCGATTAATCCTCAGCATTTTAATTAATGCTCCATGGAGAATCTAATTTACATGTAGACACAATTTCTGCAAACCCACACAGACCACGAGTGTGAGAAAAATCAGTGTCTGAAGACACAGAGCCCCAGAGTGGGGCAGTTTCACAGTTAATTGTTTCCTTATGCATCTTGCCTTGCACATCTAATAAATAATAATAATAATAATAATAATAATAATAATAATAATAATAATACTTTATTATTTATACACCACCCATCTGGCTGGGTTTCCCCAGCCTCTCTAATTGCACTAACACATACAGATCATAGCTGTTAACCTTCCCTTTTTTGCGGGAAATTCACTTATTCCAGTGCCGTTTCCCGCTGCTTCCCGCTGCTATCCCGGATTGTTAGATATCCCGTAGACTGTCCCCGGAACAAGTGAGGCTGCTGATCCCTTATTTTCAAATGTGAAAGTTGACAGCTATGATACAGATATGAGCGTGTTTCCTTGTTCAGGTGGCCCTCTGGAGTGCAATCAATCCCACTTTGAGGGGGCCTCAACGTATTTGGGAGTGGGAGGGAATAGAATGCCACTGAAGTATTTTTCTACAAAACCAACATTTTATCTGGGAAAAAGTTTCAGCACCAATTTGCCCACCTAGCCAGCTCATAAAGACAGCCATTTAATGCAGCTGACTGCATCGGCCCCTTCTACTGCCCTCCTCAATCTAAAGGCAAACATCAATGCTGGGAATTTTAATGTAAAGAAGCATTTAATGAAATGAGCGCTGGGGGAAAGAAAGCAATCCACTTCTATGGGAAAGGAATTAATCAAGTCTTGTCTCCACATTGAAATTTCAGTGCAATGATCGTAAATAATTTCAGACAGACTGAAAGAGACACACAACTTCTGGTAAATGCTTGATGGAAAAGGAAGTGAGCAGTGGCTGCTCTGGTTAAAGTTTCATTCAGTATAGAAATATATTCGGAGCAAAGCAAAGAGGGAAGAAAGGTTGCAGGAAAGAAGAGGCAGAAAACAGCAAGATGTAATGATGAAAAAGAAATTGTTTCAATATTCATACATCCCCGCTCCCCCCCTTCTGAATGTGCCTTATGTCACATAATTCTCCCTAAAGCCATTAATACAGCAATCCTATGTATGTTAACTCAACAAGTGCTATTATGTTCAAAGGAGATTACTCTCAAGTAAGTGTGCACTGGGTTGCAGCCACTGAAGAGCAAATTACCGTATTTTTTTGCTCTATAAGACTGACTTTTTCCGTCCTAAAAAGTAAGGGGAAATGTGTGTGCGTCTTATGGAGCGAATGCAGGCTGCGCAGCTATCCCAGAAGCCAGAACAGCAAGAGGGATTTCACTGCGCAGCAATCCCTCTTGCTGTTCTGGCTTCTGAGATTCAGAATATTTTTTTTCTTGTTTTCCTCCTCCCAAAACTAGGTGCGTCTTGTGGTCTGGTGCGTCTTATAGAGCGAAAAATACAGTATATACCTGTCTGGTAATTGGGATGACTTAAGTCTGAAAATGTTTGCTCACTATGTACAATGGGTGGCAGTCTTTCTCCAATGCTCCCCCATCACTTATTTAGTCGGAAATCATTTAAAGTAAACTGATTCCATGTTGGCTGGCATATTGCAATTTCTTTTTTCCGCGAGTATTTTATTAAAAGGGCTTATTTCTAGTGGATTTGTTAAGGTGCCTTTCCATTTTGCTAATGAGAAAGCTGAAGGCCATTACCTGTTCTGATTAAGATCTTACTGGGAAGAAATGTGATGTGTACATTATGAGGACGTACATAAAGGAAATATGTAGCATATCCAATCAATCAGCGGAGAGGCTGACAAAAGGGGGGGGAAATCATATTCTCGTTCTGTGAATAATACTGATGGAAAATGTTGGGAGGATGGAAAAAGAAAATGCATTTGAAAGGTGACTCGTGGGCATCAACTAAAATTATATTGGTATGATGATCAAGGTTATTATTTGGGGGAAATGTAATTAACAAAATGAAAAATGAAAGTAACAATTGTCATATTTTAAAGCTTAGTGACACCTTTCATCCAGAGCATATGTAATAGTGATGTCTGCCAGAAATTCTAAATAATTCTATATAATTGAAGATGGATCTGTGAGACTCTTGTTTTAAAGTCTATAAAGAAGACGGGGCTTTCATGAAGAAATTTGCTTTCAATTAGGAAGGCTTGACTAAGTCTTAGTGTGGGGAACAACCAAGCAGCTTAAAACACCACGTAAAACACAACAAGAAATGGTTCTGTGGTCTCTCTGTCTTTCTGAACCTGCATAAAAGGCTTCAGCTGACATAGAGGAAGATTCTGTGGCCCACTGATCGGTTAATCTTCCAGGATAACCAAGAGGGGAAATAGTACCACAGAGAGCACTTCAGACAATGCAGGCAGACATATATGCAGGCAGACAGAATGGATGATCCAGCAGAGCTTTTCCATCTTTACCACCTCCAACTATAATCTTTGCCACGATGCAGGATCTTTTGGAGACTGAAAATGGTTTCGAAATGAGAACCGTCTGAATATATTTCAAGGCAGAGCCTGAGCCCACCATAGGATATGCACTGCAAAATGGAGCGGGGGGTGGGTGGGCTTGATCTGCCGCTCAGTGTCTACACACCAGCAACACTGACAAATCATGCAGAACAGCACACAGCTAAATTTTCTTAGTTAACATGAGTCGTGCTCCAGACTTGCGTCTCATTGTTGAGAGAAGACAAACTCTTTATCTACTTTCTGCACACAAGGCATACTTCAGCAAAGCTCTATCATGCCCTCCCTCTAGCATAGCTGTCAAGTGTCCCTTATTTGGCGGGACAGTCCCTTATCCCAGCGCCATGTCCCACTGCTGTCCCTTACTGATGAGGCTTCATTTGGCTGCTGGCTGGGCTTTCTGCCTTTGGCTCAGAGGGGCTCAGAAGTTGAACATACCTGTGCCCGGAAAATCCTTTATTTTGACTGCTGATCCCTTATTTTCGAGGCTGCTGGTCCCTTATTATCAAATCTGTAAGTTGACAGCTATGCCCTCTAGTCACCCTTTCTCTAAAGTATAATTCACATATATGACTAAGGGCAGGTAAAGATGTGGCTTGCACCACCCACCAGCTGATCAGTGGCACCTGCAAAGCTCTGTGCATGCCCACCTGACAAACACAGCCCACAGGGTGAGGGAGAGATAAGGTTCTGGCCTGCCAGCCAGATCCAGTTCCTACCCTTGTCCTAGTCTTTCAAAAGCTGTTCATCAACATTCAAGAATTCCCGCTCTGTGCCTATGCTCCATACATGCTCAAGCAAGTAGTACATGATGTTCTGTTCTCAAGACCACAGTACAGGCTTGTTGAGGGATACACGTTCCACAAGGCTCTTGTGGGATCTGATTGTTTCTTAGCTTCCCATCCCTCTCATTCACTCCTAGGCTTCGGCATGTTAGCCATATGGCACTGCAACCGACAGAAAAGCTCAAGCATCTTTCTCCTATACCAACCGGTGTTTATTGGCAAAATCTTCCCCATCTATATTAAAGCTGTTTTCAAACAAGAGCAGTTACAATCTCTTGATGCAGGCAAATCATTTGCAAATGCAAGCCTGCCATTTGCCAGCCGCCCATGTAACGGGTTTCTCTCTCTGAAAAGTAGGATTAAAACAAAATAAAAAGTACTTCCCCCATTACAAAGACTAGCTTTCATTGTTCTAGGCTTATTATGTCATCATATATACCTAAACCGTGTTGAACTTCAAAATCAATAACGCTAATGTTTTAAAGGTATGAGGAGAGAGTATTTTCAGAGATGAAAAAAGAGACTCAGCAGTTCTCTCAATTACGGGCTGATTTCAGAAAGTGATGAATTCTGCCTCTGGAGGTGTGAGTCAACCAACCCAAAGAGGAATTATAATTGTACAAACTGAGACAGCAGCTGCTTATCACTCATCCTGGCCTCAGGACTGAAACTTTTTGTTAACTGAAAAAGATCACGGGAAAGAAGGCTAGGAAAATAAGACTGTTGAGAAAGAAAATAAAACAGAGACAGATGCTGTCCTATCACTACCACAAATAACAATGTTAACACAACTTTCATATTTACCATTAATGTTTTGATTATAAACCACTAGTAGCTTTTTAAGTTCTCTATGTATCTTAATTTCTGTTAAATATAGCTTGATGAAAGTAAATATTTTATCACAGCCTACCCTATTCCTACGGCTGTGTTTTGTTTTAGCTATTATGTTAAATTTTAGATTGCTGTAACTCACTCTGGGGCCAGCTGCTAAATGGCAGGTGAGAACAATTAAACTAGGGGTTCTCCAAAGCCAGCTTCTCCCCTACATTAAGAAAGTGTCTACACAAACACAACATCACTTTGACCCACTGCAGGGCAACTCTGGAAAGAATCATTGGGGACAGTGAATGGGAGGCAAAGACAATTCTGAAAAGATCAACAATTCTGCTATACACAATATTCTGTGACTGAAAGCTGAGGTAATAGGAAATATTTTAGAGGGGCACCTGAACCTCCCTACTCTTTGGAATTTCCTCTGGTCCAATAGATGAAGACTATTCATAACAAACATAGGAGCTAGGAAGTCCCACTGAGAAGTTCCTGGGAAAAGCTACATATCTATTGGAATTGAGTCATGAATGGCCACCCTCCAGTCTCCTCATCCAACGAACGTTCGCTGGAATGAGAAAGTGAATTGACTTCGTCTCTCTTAGCACCTCTTTTACGTTACGTTCTCTGCAACGAACTTGCTGGGAGTCTTTTGTTTGCCCATATAAATGCTCAGCTGAGGCAAATATTAGAGAAAATTCTTAGAAAGCAAAGGCTGAGCTCACGAAGGCAAACATTTGCGCTAGCTGGCTGATTTGCAGAGTCGATCCAATTCAGCTGGGGGATATTTTACTACAAAACCTAGGGCTTTGAATGTTCAGAGGGGGGTGGAGCTCCAGTTCTCTGCAACAACACATATCCCCTCCCCATGACAAGCTAGAGTAGGATCAATTACACAACACAGACAAAAATATGGAAACCTGGGATTTGATTTATTCCAACCACAGAATTTCCCTTTTTGCCCAGGTGGGGGGCTACAGACAGCAGAATGCTTCCTTTTGGTTTCCAATTATAGAATACCTAGCTCTCACTTTAATCCATTTTTAGAAGAGTCTTACCAAGTGCACATTTCCCCCCTGCAATGTTCTTGATGTGGGGGGGGGGGGAGATTAACATAATGGAATGAATTATTTACTCACTTCTCATCAAAGATGCCCAATCACTCCAGCCACAGGGGATTGGCAATCTATGTTGTAAAGCGTTAGGAATTATTCCCTTTTGTAAAATTATACGCTACCTGTTGGAACTGTTTGTCACAAATTCTATTATTACCATGTAAAAAAAAACAAAACCCGGTGGAAGGGCTAGCTAGCTTGTTTTTATCCTCATGTTTATCCTCATTTTAAATGCTGTGCACAAAAAGCTGTTTCTACTACACTTATTTTAACTTTGGCATATTGGATATTCATAAAAAGCACTTGTTTAATATATCATTATATCATTAAGAAAAGTGAGGAGGGGAAAAGAGACTCCACGCCCAAAAATGGAAGGCAAGAAGAAAGTCAAGCCTCAGGTTTTTTTATTTTATTTTTTTAGCTATGATTGTGCTCTTAGAGCAAGTTTGATTTTTACAGTCTCGTTAGTTAGTATGCTCTTTCAATCATTGTGTGTTCCAACTAGCCTTAGGGTGGGCACCCAGGGGCCTCATTTGACAGCACTGTCCCTTTGGGGATTGTCTTGGCATATATATTGTGTCTTGACCTGATTGGCATCCTATATCCTTTTAAAATGTGGCTCTTGGGGGGGGGGCTGTTATTGGATTATTGTTCTTATTTTGATTTTATATATTGTGATATTTTCCGTGAACTGCCGTGAGACCTCCGAGTATAGGGCGGTATATAAAGTCAATTAATAATAATAATAATAATAATAATAATAATAATAATAATAATACAGTCGTACCTTGGATGTTGAACAGAATCCGTTCTGGAAGTCTGTTCAACTTCCAAAACATTCAGAAACCAAAGCGCAGCTTCTGATTGGCTGCAGCCAATTGGAAGCCACAGAAGCTGCATCGGAAGTTCGGGTTCCAAAGAATGTTCCCAAACCGGAACAATCACTTCTGGGGTTGCGGCATTCAAGAGCCAAAATGTCTGAGTACCAAGGCACTTGGGATCCAAGGTACGACTGTATACACATTTCCTCTCTCACGTACATCATGGCTTAATATGTCATCTGAACCCAAGACTGTAGTTAAACTTCCTCCTCTTTAACCACATTCTGTAGTCCAGAACAAACCTTGGCTACAGTTCTGAAAAAGTACAATTCACTTGCTCCCAAGGCACAGGAACCCACTGCACCAATAGTTCAGGAACCACATGGTTCCCTTGAGTCTTAAAATCAGCCATTAAGAGCTTTTGCAGAGCACAGCTCTTGCTAAGCTATGTTTAACGTCCAACATTTTGACAAAAGTAATTACAGTGAGACGCCGCTGACAAGGCATGTTCAAAATCTCATTTTTCATCCTGAGCCGATGAAGAATTTCACAGGGGAAACTGTACGTAATACCTCTGAGTGCTACAAACTAGACAAATTCATAGTGCAACCTGAGAAATTATGAACTTCGGCATCACGGCGAGGTGATGCATAGACTGCTGCACCTTAAACAGAGTGGTACAAGGACACATTCTGTATCTGTATCCAAAGCCCCCTTTGGACATTATGAACAGTGAATTACAACATGAGTTGCAACATGGAGCCATGCATACCAGCCCAAGTTTCAACATCTGTGCACCTTGATCACTTCACCCCCAACATTCCCTGAAGATATTTCTCAACACAGGAATACCATTGGTCCACCTAGCTTTGTAATATCTACGCTGATCAGCAACAGCTGTCCCTAAATGGCCTCGGCCCAGTATACCCGAAGGAGCATCTCTACCCCTCAGCCTGGACACTGAGGTCCAGCTCTGAGGGCCTTCTGACAGTTCCCTCACTGCAAGAAGTGAAGCTACAGGGAACTAGGCAGAGGGCCTTCTCGGTAGTGGTGCCCACCCTGTGGAACACCCTCCCATCAGATGTCAACAAAATAAACAACTATCTGACTTTGAGAAGAAATCTGAAGGCAGCCCTGTTTAGGGAAGTTTTTATTGTTTGATGTTTTATCGCTTTTTTATTATTAATAATATTCTGCTGGGAGCCACATGGGAAAGCACATTTTGATCAGGAACCCTGATAGTGCAGGGCTCCAAGCTGTGTGGAGGTGTTTTCTTTGTGTTTTGCTTAAGGGGCACCATTACTCTTTTGTTTTCTTGCTACTTGCGATTGATTTCTATTTCTCAATACAGTGGTACCTTGCTTCTCAAATGCCTTGGTACTCAAACAACTTGGAACCTAAACACTGAAAACCCAGAAGTAAGTATTCCGGTTTGAGAACATTTATCGAAAGCTGAACGTGCTCTGTTTTGAGTGCCACGCTTCAGTTTTGAGTGTTACGCTGACGTTCTGTCAGTTTTTGCTATTTATTTTGCATTTTTGTTTTGGCAGCTTTTTTGTTTCGTTTTTGTGACTGTGTGGAATCCAGTTCAGCTGATTGATTGAGTGACTGCAGTACATTGTTTATTGCTTTTATTTTATGGATCAATGGTCTCATTAGATAGTAAAATGCATGTTAAATTGCTGTTTTAGGGGTTGTTTTTAAAAGTCTGGAACAGATTAATCCTTTTTGCATTGCTTTCTATGGGAAAGTGCCTTGGTTTTGGAACACTTTGGCTTTTGGAATGGACTTCCGGAATGGATTAAGTTTGAGAACCAAGGTACCACTGTATAGGAAAGACAAAACATCTGAATACCAGGGTGATCAGGTATTTCATCGCTTCCAATCTTCTCTTGTTCCAGGAGCCTTTTATGCCTAGATCTTCAAGGACTTTATGCCACATCTTGGCTTGTAATGGCGGGATGTTAGGTAGACGGACATTGCAATTTTACCTCACATAACAGATGATCAATAAAGAAAGTAAAAGAGCTTCCAGATTTAGACCTGATGAGAGAGCTGTTAAAAATGTGCAGCTGTAACATCTCTAGGGGCCACACTGTACACACTTAGAATAATAGGAGCTATATTTTCATTTTAAAAAGAACTTTGGTAAGCATTATGGGATTTAGTTGATGTCATAAACCGTGAATTATCAAAGCATGCAGAAATCCAACTGCAGATAAGGAACAGATCTAACAAAGCAGCTAGTCCACAGAGGGCTTTTGGTGACACTGTAAACCACCAGTGGCCGTGGGTGATCCAAAGAAAATATTAGATACGGGATATGTAACAAGTTTGCTGTGCCGCTTGAGATGTTATCAAATTTGGGGCAACAGCAGAAGCTAACAGAGTAAGAGATAAGAAAATGTGTCCTGGAATAACTAGTTTGTTATTCCATGGAGGTATTGCCAATGACATTGTAAGTCGGGAAAACAGAGAGAGCATTTTGCAGGAAACAAAGAGAAAAATCTCGGTTACATGATTGATATATTAAAATGGGGATGGGGGAATTAAATAGTTTATCTAAAAGGGATGTACTCCTGTAAGCATGAGCACCTTGGTGCTGCTGGGCCTTACACACAAATAGCATCTGAAAATCTCCTGTTTCAGCCGTTTCCCTCCTCTATACCCCCAAACTGACAAATGGCATGAAGCATTGAAATTAAATAATTTAAAAGTGGATTAGTGGATTTTACTAAAATATTTCGGATTTGGTTCTATCTCCTGCTTGCAGATTCGCTGTCCCCTGTAAGGCCTGGCTGGCTTCTGTGAGGTGGGGTTGAAAAAAAGAGACAGTTTTTCATTTCCTTTTTAGGGCCTTTGGATCCACTGCCCTCTCTTATTGGGGGGCTTTCTGCTGGCACAAAACCCACCACCGATAGCTCCCCCTAGCAAAGCTGAGGGCTTTTGTCATGGCAGCAACACACCATCCTAAGCCTCAAAGCTATCAATATTGGGGTGGGGGGTGGAGCTAGAACTTTTAGAGCTGCTTTGATTTTGATTTTACTATTTATTTGAATGGACTGTTGCTGTTTTTGTCACTCAGGCATTTTGCATTCACTTCAAAAAATATTTACTACACTGTATTTGTATCGCTACTCTGGCTATGCAAATCTATGTTGAAAGTGCAGAAAATAAATTACGTACGATAGATTAGTCTACCAGTAAAGAGGCTCTGTAAACGACTCAGATAACTTTTGTTGGCATCCGCCTGCCTTGTGAGACTCCAAGGGTGAAGTCAATCTGGTGGAGAATCACAGTGCCTCCTGCTGTAGCTCCAGGGACCAGCAACGTGTAACTGCAGCCTCCTGAATTGTTTTTGCTGCGTTATCAGCACCAAAGTGACCTCTCATGGGTGCAGGCCTGGGCAGTGTGTATGGAGGTCTTGGGCTGCCCAGACGACAAGGACCCCCCCCCCTTGCTGATGTGGTCCAAAGGAAAGCAGAGCCATACATTTGCTACGAGCTTGGCTGCAGGAGCTGCCAGAAGGAGGTGTACAAGGCACCATCCAACCGTCTTAGGGACTCTATTCCAGATTTGTGTAGGGTTTACTTCCTAGCCTTTTCTTCTCCTGAAGATGCTTTGCAGTGCGTACCAGATAGCTTTGTTGTTGTTGTTGTTTAGTCCTTTAGTCGTGTCCGACGCTTCGTGACCCCGTGGACCAGAGCACGCCAGGCACTTCTGTCCTCCACTGCCTCCCGCAGTTTGGTCAAACTCATGCTGGTAGCTTCGAGAACACTGTCCAACCATCTCATCCTCTGTCGTCCCCTTCTCCTTCTGCCCTCCATCTTTTCCCAACATCAGGGTCTTTTCCAGGGAGTCTTCTCTTCTCATGAGGTGGCCAAAGTATTGGAGCCTCAGCTTCAGGATCTGTCCTTCCAGTGAGCACTCAGGGCTGATTTCCTTCAGAATGGATAGGTTTGATCTTCTTGCAGTCCATGGGACTCTCAAGAGTCTCCTCCAGCACCATAATTCAAAAGCATCAATTCTTCAGCGATCAGCCTTCTTTATGGTCCAGCTCTCACTTCCATACTACTGGGGAAACCATGGCTTTTACTATACAGACCTTTGTTGGCAAGGTGATGTCTCTGCTTTTTAAGATGCTGTCTAGGTTTGTCATTGCTTTTCTCCCAAGAAGCAGGCGTCTTTTAATTTCGTGGCTGCTGTCACCATCTGCAGTGATCATGGAGCCTAAGAAAGTAAAATCTCTCACTGCCTCCATTTCTTCCCCTTCTATTTGCCAGGAGGTGATAGCTTACATAAGTGCAATATTAATGGGAACAAATAAATAACAAATCAAATGAAAACGCCCCTAGGAAGAGGAATCTGGGGTGGAGGAAAAACGGAAAGCTCCACTGCTACTGACCCCTATCGCCATCATGCCTCACAATTTCCAAAGCTTCTGTTTCACAAGGGAAGATTCAATAAACTTATGGCCAAAAATAAAATAAAAAAGCAGATGCTCAAGTGACTCTTGCTTCCATTTTTTTTGCCACATGCTATCTTGTCTCTGAAGAAGATTTTTGTGCATCTCTCCACACAGGGGAGATGTACATTTCCCCCCCCCCCCCGCTCCCAGATGAAACATTTGGCAAAAAGCAGTCGTGCAAGCCATTTTACTCTCTGCCACAGGTTTAAATGTGTGAAAGAACCTTTGGAAATGCTTGAGTCCACAGACTGTGAAGAATCTGAGCTAAAGTCCTTAGTAGAAAAAGACCTATGAAGGAGAGCAGTGTTGCAAATTGGCTTTTTCATAGAACGGTAGGATTTCAAAGTATTCCACTATTCATACAGTTCGACATGGACCCCTCCCCCAAAACCCGCTATTTGTGCCAACCACCAGCTCTAATGCTCTTTTAAATAAATGTACAGGGAGAAGAGATGTAATTTCTGAAGATTCGTGTTTCCAACAAAATTCAGCTGTTAACTTAGAAGGATGTCCTGCCTTGAATAATTTTCATTTCAAAGTTCTGCTTAAAACAAATGGTAAGATCTTCATGGGCGAACTGGAGTTTTCACCTGAGCACCCCACCTTGCCCAAATTCAGCACTCAGCAGCTACAAAGTGATTCTAACTCATCATAAATCTCGCTTGAGGGGGGGAAATATGAGTACACGAATTTATATATTAGCTCAATTTTCCTTTTTTTATTGGACTATAAAGACACACCACATCCAGACCAACTCAAGAGCTGTTTCAGAGACCTGTTGTTAGTTTTGGGACTTGTAGAGTTATATTACTATTGCAAATACATGTCTGAAGCCTTGAATCTGTTGGACTCTTTTCCCTTATTGAAAAGAGGCTATTGTGGCAGTTTCTCAAAAGGGGATAATAATCAGCAGGACTGCATATCTCCCAGTACCATGGTAGGATGTTGGGGGGGGGGGCGTTATCTTCAATACTCATTGGAAGTAGAAGTGACAGCATGTTGACATTAAAGCTTCCTTCAGGAATAAACTTTACAAAAGGGGAAATATTATACAGCAAATAAATGCTTCTGCTGAGATGCCAGAATATTGCTCTTGATGCCTCAGAAATGCTATTTCTGAAGTAAAAGAAGCTAAGTAACTGATTCTGGGAACTGTGATCAGGCTATTTGGTTTTATTTTTCAAAGGAGGTTTTATATTGTATCCCCCATTCAAGCTGTCAATCACAACTTTTATTAAACCACAAAAGTGATGTCAGATCAATGGTGGTTTAAGACACATTATGAGTGACAGCCTGATGATGGAGCAATTTCGGAATCCTTTTATTATTAAACATAGACTAATGCTTCTCTCCCTCTCTTTCCACCCCACTCCCAAGAATGCATTTCATTGTTTAGGGTGAATGATACACACGAGTCTAGCTAGGCAAGGCATAAGTTTAACAAAAGTGCTGATGTTCGTTTTTATACAGAAAATATCATAAATATCACCATTAAAAGGAGAAGGGAGATAATATCATAATACTGTTACAGATTGGGGCGCCCAAGTCTATTAGTGAATAGCAGAAATTAATAAATGGTAGTATTCAGCTAATATTTGGATTACTGAATGGAGGATTTCATGCCAATGGAAAATGCAGGCTAATCTTCCTTTCCACGCCAGTGCCTCCCCTGGGGTGACAAAAGGTGTTGATGACCCACATCAAAGAGGAATCCCTGGGCATGGGCAGACAAAGGTGCTGGAGAGGGGGCAGGCTGTGTTCACGGGGAAAAGCTGCCTCTAAAAACTAGGCTTGGGTTAGGAGGCAGATGGGAGGATCTGCTTGGAGCAGAGGTGTGTTGGGAAGAAGAAGGGGAGGCCATGCAGTCAGGACCCTCTTGGCTGCTATCTGGAGAGGCATGGCTGGCTGCCTTAGACTCAAGCTGGCTGATGCCACGAGAGAAGCAGGGAGAGGCACTCTGGAGATGGTAATGCCGTAAGAACTGCAACTCCTTCCACCTACACTCAGGTTGTATATGTCAGGGGTAGCCAACTCCCAAGAGATTATGATCTACTCACAGAGTTAAAACCTGGAATCTTGTGCAGAAATTGGGGGTTGGTGTGTCCCCTTTGTGACAATGCCAAGATCCTTCACAAGCTTCTCTTTCGTGCAGAAATTAATGAGATATATTGGACAATGCTCAATTAAGAAGGCAGGTCTTCTCATTCCACTTCTTCCCTACTCAACCTCCTGCAAGGCATCAAAGCTGGCCACAAAAGGGGACTGCGACAGTTCCACGTTTTGAGAACTGGACTCCATGATTCTCATGCCTCTTCCAGTCCGGCATTTGTGGTTGCAAAATGACTCCTGCGTCTTATCCCAAGACTTAGAACTAACAGAGCAAAACTGTGGGAGCTGAGAATGTGCTGTCAATCTTTATTTGTGTGTCTTTTGTGATTTTAGTCACTGATGGGTAAGGTCTGCTAGGTAGTTACCTAGCAACTATAATATGCTTCCTCCAACCACTTTCCCTAGTACAGCAGCAATCTCAAGAAGAAGAAAGGACCACGTCGCACCATAAGAAACCTCCAGCTATCTGGGATTTCTTTGGAAAGAAACCATTATGTGGATTTACAAAACTTCCCCTTCCTTTCATTAGTTCCAGTGATGAGACACTCTGCACTGGAGTTGACACTCCATCATTCAACACGGCAACGTGACCTGATTCTAGAGCAGGCAGTACATGACAGGGGAGTCAACCCCCTGCTTTCGTTCCTAGAGGTGAACTTTTCCTACTCGAGTATTAACTTGTACATCTGACAGCAAACCTCGCGCTCAGATTTCGTGGCACAGGTGAAATTTGTCTTTTACAATTAATTAGGCCGTGAAAACACTTTGCAAGTCTGCATTTTGGATAAACACAAGTCTGTATTGTATCATTAGCCTACCCCGTGTTTGTTAGTACACTCCCAGCCAAATTGCTAGCAAGGAAACCCTGAGGAGGGCAGTTTTGGCTGAAACATATGCTATGCTGATTAACAAAATTGTTTGTCAAAGGAAGTGAATGTATGAATGCCTTTTGATAAAAGTAGTTTGCATATTGCAAGCTTTTAAATTAATCTGGGACAGAATGCAGCAGATACTAATGACGCAGAATAGTTCATTACTTTCTGGCTTGTTTGTTGAAAACAGCTTGTTGAAAGGTAGCCAATGGTCCTTTATAGCACCCTCTTGCAGATTTTTAAAGGACAACATTAGAAGTGTGAGCACAGTGGAAATTTATTGTTCGTGCTTTGTATCTGCCATAAAATGTGATCCTGTTGAGATAATTGCAGTCACATTCTTTTCCTCATCTGGCTGGAGTCATATGGATTGCAGTGCCCCGAAAAGACTCTGCTCTGCAAAACAGAGGAGGGCTTTTCTGAATTATATAGAAACTGACTCAAAGTAATTAATCCCAAACTATTGATAAAGACTACAGCCTGCTGAGAAAATAATCACAGGGAAAGGGTCAGCGAGCTTCTTGCAGACGTATTAACAGGGAATGCATTTTTGCTTAGAACAAGCTCCCTGTAGGTCGAAATCTTGAAACATTATTCCTGAAGTCCGTAGTTAAAAAGGGGGGGGGGAATAAAATTCCCTGAGATGTTTGGTTATTTTAAGATGTTGGGAATTATTCCATGCTGCTTTTTTATTGGTAGCAGCTCTCAGTCTAAGCTGCCGACTCAGCTCTAGGCTCATTGGCATGGAAGGGAAGAACCCCGAGTTTAAGTGAAAATCAGATTCTCAAAAGGTTTCCTTTGGTATACAGAGGAGTGCAACTGCAGCAACATGAGTGTCTCAATCGAACGTATTTATAGAACCTTTCATCGCTATAAATGGCAGAAGACAGCTTTATGACTTAACTGTATGTGGTTCTGTGCTCAGCTAATGCAAATTTCAGATGTCAGTGAACAACGGCAGAACAAAGTTCAAGATGGCTACAGAACGCAGCTATTTATTTATGTAGTATAACATTTGTGACCAACACCATCCCCTATAAATGCAATGATCAAAATGGCAATGTACAGTGGTACCTCGGGTTACATACGCTTCAGGTTACATACGCTTCAGGTTAGACTCCGCTAACCCAAAAATAGTGCTTCAGGTTAAGAACTTTGCTTCAGGATGAGTACAGAAATCGTGTTCCGGTGGTGCGGCAGCAGCAGGAGGCCCCATTAGCTAAAGTGGTGCTTCAGATTAAGAACAGTTTCAGGTTAAGAATGGACTTCCGGAACGAAATAAGTACTTAACCCGAGGTACCACTGTATATCTTTGGCTGGACAACTGCACTGCAAAATTTGAAGAAGTGCACATTTTGAAGGCTAGTCATGATTTGGCTTGTACAGTGGTACCTCAGGTTACATACGCTTCAGGTTACATACGCTTCAGGTTAGACTCCGCTAACCCAAAAATAGTGCTTCAGGTTGAGAACTTTGCTTCAGGATGAGTACAGAAATCGTGTTCCGGTGGCGCGGCAGCAGCAGGAGGCCCCATTAGCTAAAGTGGTGCTTCAGATTAAGAACAGTTTCAGGTTAAGAATGGACTTCCGGAACGAAATAAGTACTTAACCCGAGGTACCACTGTATACACAACAAAAGTGATCCAGTGAGTTTAGGAGGCTTTTAAAGGTTGATGGGTTAAGTTAGAAGTTATCAAAGGACAATCAAAGAAATGTTTAAACATTTCAGTATGGTATGGTGTGGTGTGGTGTGGTGTGGCGTGGCGTGGCGTGGCGTGGCGTGGCGTAGTATAAAAGTATTTATTTGTAGAATATGGACAGATATCTCTTCAAAATAAAGCACTGCTAGGAGTTATTTCTTTTTGTTTTTCAGTGTATTTCTTATCAATTAAAAATTGGGTGTGGCGCGAAAGAATTTTTATTTTGAAAGTGTTGCCTGGAGAAAAATGTTTGAGTACCACTGGGTTAAGTCATTTTCATGATGTCAATTACGTAACTGTCGTAAGCATGTGAGTTATCTTTCACTGTAGATTAATTGAAAAGTAGTGATTTATAGTGGACAGAATTTGTTAAAAGTAATTGTACTACATGACACTTAGAGCACTTTGTGAAGACTCAATTGAAAGCACAGGCAAAGCGACTCGCAGGTCTGGACAGCAGTACCTTAGAACTGGCTAAGGATACAACTAATTCTCTTCTGTCAACTCTAAGTTCCACCTCAACCATGACATTGGTGCCTCAACCATTGACTTTCCCTGCGCAGCTGTAGAGATGCACAACCCCCGCCCCTAAGAAATGTAATCAAAGTTCCATTTTCACTTCCCTGAACGTTCACAGAAATTCACCCATGTTGGGATTCACAAAATTCACATGAGTATTTTTCTTTAGGCAAAATTTGGTGGCAAATCTACCTTTCAGTTCCTGTTAGGCCCAGGTTGATGTGAGATAGAGGGGAGAGAAACATCATTTCAACAGTAGCACAAATAGTTGGTAGAGCTATTAACCGTGGGGTGTGGGTTCGAGCCGCACGCCAGGCAAAAAGATCCTGCCTTGCAACGGTTAAATGACCCCTGGGATCCCTTCCAACTCCACAATTCTATAGAATACTGCTGGAGATATACTCCTGCGAAACACTCTGCACTGCTGTAGTTAAGAGTGACTCTTACAGAGCATGCTGTCAAATGTTAATTAAGCTTTTATCTGCACAGGGTTGGTGGACCAAACTAGACTGAAAATGAATGAATGAATAGCAGCGGGCAGCAAAAGGAAGAATCTAATAGATACTTGTGGGGTTTGACCAAACACCCTCTCCTGAAGCTGCTATTTAACCCACAGGGTAGTGGCACCTGCCCTGTGGAATGCCCTCCCAGCAGATGTCAAAGAAATTAACACCTATCTGACGTTTAGAAGACATCTGAAGGCAGCCCTGTTTAGGGAAGTTTTTAATGACTGATGTTTTTATGTATTTTTAATCTTTCGTTGGAAGCTGCCCAGAGTGGCTGGGGAAACCCAGCCAAATGGGCGGGGTATAAATAAATAATTATGATTATGGTTATTATTGCTACTACAGGGGAGTGGCTCCTTTCATCACACATTTCCTGTCCTTCACTTTTGTGTTCAAGTTACTGGCAAAACCATATTAGCCGATAATCAAAACTATTGTAGAAGTTGGCAATTAAAAACACACACCCTGCAACCTCTATGCCAGGCATAGGCAAACCCGGCCCTCCAGATGTTTTTGGCCTACAACTCCCATCATCCCTAGCTAACAGGACAAGTGGTCAGGGGTGATGGGAGTTGTAGTCCCAAAATTTTCTGGAGGGCCGAGTTTGTCTATGCCTGCTCTACACTTAATAGATTCTCAGCTCTCCAACGTAATGTCTGTATAAATGCTTACTAGCCACTGCAGCATCCCTCAAGTCAATAAACTGAATGTGTGAAGGCAAAACGAGAAGTAGGGAAAATGCTCAAGACCCACTTCTGTTGCCTGTATTTCCTGACTTGAAGCGTTTAAAGGAAATTAAAACTACCACTTCTATCTAAACAAATGGAATGCTTCTTTCACATCTTGAAACAATTTTAATACTTCTAAATAGTAGACCTTCCAATAATGAATTTGGGGTTAGAATTTAATGCCATCATAAAAATTTACACAGCAGCGTATCCTGGAAAGAAGTTAATATACATCATGCAACAAGCACTTCATGTAATATGTAAAAAACTTTTGGTCCGGATTTCCATATATGGACATATAAATATGAAACTCTTTGAAGTGGCCTTCAGAACTCCCTATAACATGCATTACTAGAAATGGTTTAGGATGACTGCTACATGGCTTAGGGTTGCAATGTATTGCAAGATGCAGACTTGTTTGTGATCCGGAACTCACCAAAACCCTAAAAGGTATTTTATATAATAGACTTTTTATTTCTATTCTTTGAATATCGTATTGTTGTTTTATTGCTATGGCCAATGGCTGACGCAAATAAAGATTCATTCATTCATCTGGAACTCACAACTCTGGAACTTGTTAACGAATGAACTGACAACACATGTACAAAAGACTCGAAAAGACAAGAAAATCACTACGTTTATGACTGACATATACATTTTATATATATATATATATATATATATATATATATTTGTTTTTAGTTAAAAGAAATCTTCATCTGTAAACATAAGTATTCTGAATCAAATCTTATAGGCTGGAAAGAGGCAAAATAAAGACGGAAAATTGTCTTAGCACTGCTGTTTATTGTTTTCTGCTGTTGTCTTACTGATTATTGCTTTTATGACCTACTTAAACAATTTATGGGTGGTGTGTGTGTGTGTGTGTGTGTGTGTTTGTGTAACATACTTTTTACTACACGACTGTATCATATTTTGAATGCATGCACATGGTATTCTAAATTCATGACACAACCTAGACCTCACAGTGAGAATGAAATTGTAACAAAAGCTAAGATAATGTGAGAGTATAATAATCATTTCTGGTTATTATACTTACTAATTCTTGATTGAAAAACACTAACCCAAACCATGACTTAGCATGAACGAGTAAAAATTTGGATTCCCAAAGCAAATATAGTGGAATGTTCCTCTCT
This sequence comes from Podarcis filfolensis, assembly GCF_964270895.1. Classification (NCBI taxonomy): domain Eukaryota; kingdom Metazoa; phylum Chordata; class Lepidosauria; order Squamata; family Lacertidae; genus Podarcis; species Podarcis filfolensis. The sequence goes on from NC_139614.1 coordinate 15,841,236, forward strand.
TGTTTTTTATGCTACGGTACTATCCAGGTTTAGTTTAGTGTTACGTCCAAGCCCAATTTTATGGTTTGACTCCCCCAGACAAACCATGAGTGGTAAACCAAAAACAAACTCTGTTCACAACCTGTGGTTTGTCTGGGATGAGACAAACCATGAACCTGGATTTGGATGTAAACTAAACCATGGCTTAGCCCTAGGTAGTGTCACAGCAGCAGAACTAGACGGGGAGGAACAATCTTCACTCAGGGAATCCACATGGTTGCATTACATGTGAACTGGATACTTCTACATTAGAAGAATTATTATTAACCAAATACTGAAAAATTCCCAAGCATCATAAAGATTTCTACGTGTTTTTGCCTGGGGGAAGAATAGCAGTGTCTGCAAATGATTTTAGTCAAGAAAATTATAGGGAGGGGAAGATGTTTTCTTTTCTAAAAAAGAAACATAGTATGGATCCAATTGGATTCAGCTAGTTTTTTAATTTTATTATTAAAATGGACGTTCCTATTCATTGCTCTCCAATGTTACATCAAGTAGAAATTTTACTTTGTTCTCTTCATTTGACGTCATACTGCAATTAGACCTATTCCTGTAAGACCTATTGCAGTCGTTAAGAGTCGTCAACAGGCTCATCACAGCTATCTGCCAATCACCCATTCCCACCACCCTTCTGAGTAATACCCCTCCCCACCTTCTCACTATATAGAAGGATCTGGCAACTTCTGTTTCAGTGTATCTGAAGAAGTGTGCATGCACACGAAAGCTCATACCAAGAACTAACTTAGTTGGTCTTTAAGGTGCTACTGGAAGGAAATTTTTTATTTTTTTTGCAATTAGAAATTTATTTTTAAAAACGCTATAGAAAGACACAAGTTTTTTTAGCTATGGAAATGTTCCAGTATTAAATGCAAACATATTGATTAACTGGAAAATGACCTTGAGATTCTAGAAAGTAGTAAAAAAGAGAGAGATAATTTGAAGCATATTATTTAAGCTTACCGTTCCTGTTGTGCCCAAAGAAAGGTGATTCATTTGTTGTGTCAGGGGGCCCATCATACTTGCTGGCTGCATGGACATTGTGTGGTCCATTGTTGGCGTTAACACAGCACCCTACAAACACACATAGGTTCTATCACAATGTTTACTTCAATTTCATATTTAACGACCCAAAACAAAATTCACCACATAAAACACATCTGATTCACACAAATGACTAGATACAGGGTGAGGGGAAAGAGAGGGAACCCACCAGATTTTGGAGCACCACTAAAGAGCAGCAAATTGTCAAATGTTAAGTTTGTTATTATTTTAACCAATATGGGGAGCACTTGGCTTTTCTGCCAAAACCTTCCATCGAAGGGTTTATTTTTAATCAACCTGAGTTACCGCCACAACTAAAGCCAGAAAGCAAAATGTCAGAGCAACATTACTGTTGCTTCAGGAATTATTATTGTTGTTGTTGTTAAATCGAATTTGTATGCTGTCCTATCCCCACAGGTCTCAGGGAGGTTCACAAGCTAAAATCACAATATAAGAAACACAAAATGCATAATCAAAACAAAAACAAACAACTCAATAACCCCCCTCCAACACATTTATTTATTTATACACTGCTATTTCATAAAATACATCAAAGCTGTTTACAACAAAAATACATAAAACATTGACGCCACTGCAAGCCTATTATATCCCAGTTCCTGAATTATATGCCAGCTCCTAATACACGCCATATTTGGCTTCCTAATCTTTACAAAGAAATACGCATAGGTGTGTAAACACCAGAGGAAACCAAATGCTCCTCACTGAACCTTTAGAATAGCCTACGTAAAAAATCTCATTCAATACTATTCTCCACAAATGCCCCTCTTTCTTTTCATATAAAAACTCAGTGGTACAACTTAGCATGGCAAATTAGTATATTTTTCCAGGTGCAAGAATGTATCCTCATGAATGGCATTTTAAAGTTTCTTGAAGGATCCCACATTGTTACAAATTTTTAAAATACAAAGAGCACTTATGCGGGGCTCATGTAAAGACATGTATACATGCAGTTAGATTGTTCACATTAATTCTTGAATAGAGAGCTTTCCCTGCTTTTCAGACTTTGGATGAGTGCAACTCCCTGTATGCTGCACAGGATCTGACCACAGTCTATAACGGCCTTGGCCCAGTATACCTGAAGGAGAGTCTCCACCCACATCGTTCAGCCTGGACACTGAGATCCAGCTCCGAGGGCCTTTGGCAGTTCCCTCACTATGAGACATGAAGCTACAGGGAACCAGGCAGAGGGCCTTCTTGGTAGCGGCGCCCAATCTGTGGAACACCCTCCAGTCAGATGTCAAGGAAATAAACAACTACCTTAATCCATAGAGCCTAGGGCTTGCCGATCAGAAGGTCGGCGGTTCGAATCCCTGCAACGGGGTGAGCTCCCATTGCTTGGTCCCTGCTCTTAGCAGTTTGAAAGCACGTCAAAGTGCAAGTAGATAAATAGGTACCACTCCAGCAGGAAGGTAAATGGCATTTCCATGCGATGCTCTGGTTTGTCCGAAGCGGCTTAGTCATGTGGGCCACATGACCCGGAAGCTGTACGCCGGCTCCCTCGGCCAATAAAGCGAGATGAGCGCCGCAACCCCAGAGTCGTCCACGACTGGACCTAATGGTCAGGGGTCCCTTTACCTTTACTCTTAGAAAACATCTGAAAACAGCCCTGTTTAGGGAAGTTTTTAATGTTTGATGTTTTATCGTGTTTTTAATATCCTGTTGGAAACCGCCCCAAGTGGCTGGAGAAACCCAGCCAGATGGGAGGGGAATAAATAATAAATTATTATTATTATTATAAAATAATGTGCACAAGGTGCTACATTGCGTAAAGATAGGGAGAGACAGGTGATAGCTATGTGATGATGAACAAGAGGAATAACTGATTGTGTTAGGCAAAGCATGCATAATAAGCCTATGGCAGGAAAGAGGGGGAAATTTCTTACCCATCTACAAATCTTGCTACGCTAGCATGAATTCCTCCACCTGCGCTCATCCGTTAGACATCAGTTCTATACAAAAAAGAGAGGGGGAATGGCCACGCAGACCATCCTACAGTTCTTCAAAGATACCGCAGAACTCAGCATCTTGTTAGAGTTAAGAGCCTCAATTAATACATAAATCTGCTTTGCCAACAGAAGAAGAAGAAACCCACAGATGAGACCCAGAGGTGAGTGACATGGGCTTGTTTATTTTCCTCAAGAGACTGAGAACATAATATTCCTGGCTGGCTAAAGGCTCTTTGAAGACATGAAAGTCACGCATGTGGTAGGCATTCACCTTTCTGCCAACTCCATTACAATAACGTCAAACACCAAGGGACTGACTGATGTTCAGAACAGCATCACTACTACAACGTATTGCAGCACCTGTGATTTACAGGCAGACATGCTATTCTCGATACAAGACACTGAGGTAGATCGCTTGGGGGGGAAAGCTGGCTGGCTGGCAGGGGGGCAATGTCTGCAATATGTTAAGCCTCTGAAGTCTGAATGGCTCACAGACACACCATTTTGCAAGTGTCACCAGGCTTATTAAGGTGAATGTTACCCATTTCCTGCCAAGATAAGAGCACATTAACTGTTTGATGCAAAGCTCTCCGTATGAACCCCGTTCCCTCCAAGTCTGAGGTCTGCTAAATAACTGCTGCTTCAGGGACCTTATTATGTGGACACAGTGATATTTTTCTAGAAAAAGAGGTGCCAGAACCAGTGGCGTAGCGTGGGTTGTCAGCACCCGGGGCAAGGCAAGTAATTTGCACCCCCTAACCCGTGGATTTGCGCCCCCTAACCCGTGGATTTGCGCCCCCTAACCCTAACCCCCAGATGTTGCGCCCGGTGCGGCCGGCCCCCCTGCACCCCCCACGCTACACCACTGGCCAGAACTGACCGTGAATGCCCCCCTTGTTCTCTGATAATGGCAAGGGCACCCACTTGAGAGGTGCCAGAACTGAGTTGTGGTGGGTTCTGGCTGAAAAAACCCCCTGTGTGGACGACAGATTGATCCCCACAAGAATGAGAGTTCAGAGTAGTGGGTCCTCCATATGCTGTCCGTTTTCACACACCCTCAATGCATTTCCAAAACAGGTGATCACGTCATTATTCTATTCTGCTTTTGGAAGTTAGTCCCTGATAGATTACTTTCTGCACCTCTTGTTACTTTAATTAATGTTTTATCTTATTTAAAGGTAAAGGTAAAGGTACCCCTGCCCGTACGGGCCAGTCGTGACCGACTCTAGGCTTGCGCGCTCATCGCGCTCAAGAGGCCGGGAGCCGGCGCCGTCCGAAGACACTTCCGGGTCACGTGGCCAGTGTGACGAAGCTGCAACTGGCGAGCCAGCACCAGCGCAGCGCACGGAAACGCCGTTTACCTTCCCGCTATAAAGCGGTACCTATTTATCTACTTGCACTTAGGGGTGCTTTCGAACCGCTAGGTGGGCAGGAGCTGGGACCGAACGGCGGGAGCTCACCCCGTTGCGGGGATTCGAACCACCAACCTTACAATCAGCAAGTCCTAGGCACTGAGGTTTTACCCACAACGCCACCCGCGTCCTTATTTACAATTATATTATCTTTTTTACAATTATATTAATTCCTATGTGTGGTTGTTAGATAGTATTGATCCCCTTGGCAGCTGTTTTTGAAAAGCAACCTAGAAATACAGAATGAATGCTCTCTTCTTTGGAATGTCATCTCTACAAACAATATTTTTTTAAAACACTGTGTACTGTTCTGATTTGATTATTATGAACTTTTTGGTGATCTTCTGAATGAAGATCCTTTCACCATGAACGATAACCCTGTTGCTTATTCTTCTTTCAAACAAATGATTTCCAGGGTTTGAGGCAATACCATGCAATATCCTTTATCTAAAGGAGACTGTAATTTTCTTGGACGTTCAATGTAGCCTGAGAATACAAACCATCTTCAGAATTGAGAGCTTGCAATTGTCTTGGAATATGTGTTGCTCAGACTCAGCTCTCCTGCATTAGTTATCAATATGATTCAGAAAGATGGGAAATGAGAGTAATCTGGAGGCACTCTTCATACATTGTGCCCTAAGGCCAAGATAAATTTGTTTGTTGAATTTTTTTACTTACACACACACCCACACACCAGTTTCTTCTCCTGCCTCTCATAATGACCTATCAAAAAGCGTCACTGACAGATTACCTTACTGCCAGTGGCAGCTACTGCCCTTTGGCACTGGTAGGGTCAGAGGGCAGGTTGGCTATCAGCAGGAAAAGCCAGGGGTCACAACAGGTGGAGCTAATGGTAGACAGATCCAGCTAATTCTGGCACTCTTCCTATTACCCTCTTCCCTTGCACAGAGACAAAGGACTCCGCTTTTTGCAGAAAAAGAAGGAAACGAATATATACACATGCAAATACACACAAACACCAGTTCCATATCCTATCGTATGCAGATGATCAATTTAGGGCCTGTAGCCATAAGAAATATTTGACTGTCAGAGGTGGCTGCAGCAATTAATTTCAGAAGTCCCCATGGAAAGCAAGAGGGGGAAAGTGTGTGTGTGTATACATGCGCAGGAGAAGAGAGCGGAAACCTGATTTGATTGTGTAAATTAAGGACACAGCTCATCAAGGGCAGGCAAGAAGGGGCTGTCTTAAGCATATCCGGTGCCATGGTGCAAAGATCCTTCCAGCGCCACCCCCCGGCAACTCCAAAACAAGGGAGGGGGCGGTGGAAAATGTCCTCTGCCTCCCCTACCGCCACGATCCCCGGCATGGTGGCAGGGATCAAGCAGGAAAACGTGCTGGCGGACATGCTGTCTGGCGTTGGGGCGCCTGAGAAGGCTGAGAACTGCCTTTCGCCAGGAAGGAGGAGGACAACGACCTGGAGCAGGGCCGTCTTTAGTAGATGCAGAGGCTTGAGAGGGAAGCTGCGCGCCCGCCAGCCATATAGAATCATAGAATCATAGAGTTGGAAGAGACCAGAAGGGCCATCGAGTCCAACCCCCTGCCAAGCAGGAAACACCATCAGAGCACTCCTGACATACGGTTGTCAAGCCTCTGCTTAAAGACCTCCAAAGAAGGAGACTCCACCACACTCCTTAGCAGCAAATTCCACTGTCGAACAGCTCTTACTGTCAGGAAGTTCTTCCTAATGTTTAGGTGGAATCGTCTTTCTTGTAGTTTGGATCCACTGCTCCGTGTCCGCTTCTCTGGAGCAGCAGAAAGCAACCTTTCTCCCTCCTCTATGTGACATCCTTTTATATATTTGAACACGGCTATCATATCACCCCTTAACCTCCTCTTCTCCAGGCTAAACATGCCCAGCTCCCTTAGCCGTTCCTCATAAGGCATCGTTTCCAGGCCTTTGACCATTTTGGTTGCCCTCCTCTGGACACGTTCCAGTTTGTCAGTGTCCTTCTTGAACTGTGGTGCCCATATAGTTGGCGGGGCACAGCTCGCGGGCGTGCAGGGAAAGGGGAGGCTGCCAGCAAAGCCGCGCAGCTTCCCCACTCGCTAGGGCGCCCCTGAGAGGCTGGCGCCCTGGCGCAACGAACCACTAAGACCAATGGGAAAGACGGCTCTGGGCAAGAACAACTTTTGCTGGTTAACTAGTGTAAATCCAAGCCACTGATCAGGTGGTACATCAGAAATAGCAATCCCTTAATCGCTTATACTTATACTGCCACCATTCTTTTAGTGCCACTAACAACATCCTCTCAAGTACTGTCATGATACCAAAGTCCAGAAGCCTTTTGTGCTACAACCTGCAGAACACTGCTAGCAGCCATCTTCCTTCTGATCACAGTTCTCTGGATACCACCCACCCACAAAAATATTTACTTGGGCAATTCATATACTGCTCAATTAACAATCGTTTCTAAGCAGCGTACAAGAAACTCAGCACAATGCAAATAAATATCAGTTAAAGTTATAAAATCATAGTCCTATTAAAATGTCTGCTGGAATAATAATAATAATAAAGTATTCAGAAGGTGCTAAAAGTTCAACAGGGAGGGGAACAGTTTGACCTGGGGTAGCTCAGTTGGTAGAGCATGAGACCCTTAACCTCAGAGTCGTGGGTTCGAACCCCATGGTGGGCAAAAAGATTACTGCATTGCGGGGGGTTGGACTAGATGACCCCCGGGGTCCCTTCCAACTTTACAATTCTATGACCTCAACTGGAATGGGGTTCTATAAAATTGATCCCACAGGGCAACCCACAGCTCCTGGTGGATATAAGTTGAGTATCTGGGCCATGGGGGGCGACTAGCAGTTACCTGAGGTTTAGGTTAAGAAGCATATATGAATCCAGGGAATATTTAAGGATTGTTCTCAATCATTGTTTTTGCTTTATTTTTCCCCCTTTACAAAATAAAAGAACGGATTTGGGGTAACTTCATGTTTCAGTAATAATCCAGTCTTAATGTTAACAAAATTAAACTGTGTGCAGCAAGGGGAACTGGATATTGACTCTCAGCTATTAAAAGCTCTTAGTGATGAGCAAGCCTGCCACCCTAATTCAGTTCATAACTGGGTGTGGCAAACTGAATTCTTCCCTTCTCCCCACTGCTCCTGAAAAAGATATAGCTCGATCAACTGAAAGTCCCTGCATAACTGCCCAAATCCCCTGCCACCATCCATGAACCCTCAGTATTCCTGGAAAATGACATTTCTCAGAACTAACAGTGTTTAGGTTGTTGGAAAGTAAAAAAGAAAAGGAAAAAAAGTTCTAACTCTTAATTTAATTCCTTTGTAGCGAATACAAGCATATTGAGTCAAAAACTTCCCAAATCCAGAGTATAATTCTTGCCTTCAAATATCCCATACACATTATATACTGTGCTGAAAATAAGGTGCTAGTATTTTCATATTAAAATGAAAAGTCATTCCATGCAAGCAAATTCATTTTTTTTTTCTATTTCTGCCCCGAAGAAATTTTCTCCAAGAAGTTGTTGAAAATATCTTCCTACTTTGCTGCTGGGCATGTGCAATCTGATCCATAATTATGCACATGATAAATGCAGCAAGACTAACCACTCTTTCAGAAGATAAATGTGTTCAATTACATGATAAAGTTTCACAGCTACCAAAATGTTTGCCAGAGTATGGGAATATAGCCTAATAATTATCACACTTAGTGCATCCTGATGTAAAGAAGTTGGAATTCTCCTATAAGGTTGTTTCCTACCATTAGTTGGAGGTGACTTTGCCCCACCCTGACACTTCATGGTATCTGCTCCTCTCCATGTGGCCCGTTTTGAACCAGCAGCATCAGCAGAATTACAGTATGGTATCACTGAGGTGCTGGGCCACTTGGAAATGTGGGGACGCGGTTTGGCTTTTGCCTGTGCCTTCCCGCAGAGGACCTTAAGGTCCATGAATAACCATAGTTTAGAGGTCCTTATGAAAGTCAGACTATCCTCCACCAGGGCCAGGGCCTTTTCAGTGATGGCTCCGACCTGGTGGAATGCACTGTCCCGTGAGACTAGGGCCCTTCAGGATTTAACCTCCTTCCATCGGGCCTGGCCTTTAATTTGAATTCAAGCTGATCTTTTATTTCCCTTCTCTTCCCTCCCCCGCCCCTTTTATGAAGACCCCACAGCTAATTCTCCTCTGACCTCCTTGCTGGCCCAAGTAGGACCAATTCAGCCAGCTAGCCTTGGGGATTATCTATTTTTTTTTATTGTTATTCATGTTTTTATACTGTATTTTATGCTGTTTTTATAATTAAGTGTTTTAAAGTGTTTTAAATTTGTTGTTACCCGCCCTGAGCCCAGTTTTTGAACCGGGAAGGGTGGGGTATAAATAAAAATTATTATTATTATTATTATTATTATTATTATTATTATTATTATTCCCCATGTTTCTCGGCTGGTGTTAAATTCTTCTTTGAGGATCCCCATATCAAGGCATGGGGTCATGGTGTGTTTGGCGCTTGCCTTTTCCCACCTTGCTCCTCTTGTCTTCAGAGACATGTTACACCTAGAATTCTAGTTTTTAAATGTGCACTAAACATCAGGCTCACTGGGGGAACATGCAATGTAGCAGCTTTATGGTCCTTCAGGTTCGAAGGTGGGACTTTTTGCCTTCCCCACTTTGCCTGGCGTTCATATTAGGCTCTTTAGGAGTACGTGGCGTAGAGGTTTCCAAGCCCTTACTTTGATCTAACGGGCTTTGCACCCTGGCTTCCCTTTTCATTCAAGTTAATGTTATAAGAATTCTAAGGTCTCAAATATAAATTAAATGTTCATAAATGCACAAGGCAAACACATACGTAAGTGGTATATAAACCACGTGTCTGAAATAGTACAGGAGAGCAACCCTGAAGCCATTTTGACTCTCCCAAATTGACCTCAAATATTTCTCTGCAAGGAGGAAGGAAATGGGAAAGCCTCTCCATTGTCTTTTGCTTACAAATCCTGTCTTAAGGGCATATTTGTGCATGAGTAGGGTGAGCCTGTGACCTGGATTCAGGAACTAAAGTATTACCCATCACAAAAGAATGGCCAGGCTGCTCAGGTAATGCAATCAATGACCATTATCAGGCATCCTGGTAGATAGGATTTCTGCTGTAGACCGCCTCCTTCTGTGATGTATGTATGATGTTTTAGGGGGGTGGTCTTGGGCTACAGCAGGGTGGGCAATTTCAAAAGTCCATACAAGGGCTTGCGCACCATTGTTCAGGGTTCTCTCCTCCGTCCTGTGTGTGGTGAGTGGGGGCCCTGTTGCAACAGTTTAATAAGGATCAGGCTTACTAGCTGCTCTGCTTCTCAATATACACTATCTGGCCCCTGTTATTTCTCCTACCGATAGGGAACTTACTTAAGGACCCTATACGGGTTCTTGGATACCCCATAAGGGAAAAGGAGCAGTTTTTTCTTATAACAATGTGAAGGCTCCACACTGTGGACCTGGTGCGACCTTTAGAGCGTGTTGGAATGCTGTTCATCTCCATTGCCTGCAACTTCCCTGCTTTCCTAAGAGATACTTTGTTGGCTAGAAAGCATGTCATCCATCACACCCTCATCTGCTTAGTGAAGCTGCAATGTGGTTGATTTTTCTGGACGTTATGGACCCATGTCTTACCATGTCTTACCAACCAGTGGATTTTATAGTACTACCAAGTACACCAGTAACTTCCGCAGAAAAACTACTATAGTATCCAGTACGAAGTTACCAGAACAGATGTACTCTGCAAACAAAAGTGCCGCCTAACTCACACAACTAAGAGATAATTTCCCAGCTCATACACTGGGGGCAGGAAACTCTTGGACCCCAGGGAGGTTCCTCATTTAGCCAATGGAGAAAATGGAATGTAAAGCTTGAGTGGAGTTAAAAAATACGTGTCTCTGTTGCCACGGGAAATATCTCTGTGTGTGATTGTGTCTCTGTGTTAAGACTGTGTTGCTTTTTGTGGATCTAGCCTCACCTAATACTGGAATGCAGCCCAAAAAACATTTCACTTGGGTAATGAGACCCTCAGCCCCCCAAAGCTACCCTAGGATCTCCCCATCATGTTCTCCAGGTGTCTTTCTTGTGTCTTGTATCTATGTCTCAGCTCATACGGGCAAAGTCAGTGGATAAGAGTCCATGTTGCTAGCCTTTGCACTCTGCACAGCACGATCCATGTGAAATCTTATTTGCCAAGCAGAGAAACTTATCATATGATTTCAGTATTTATTTATTTTGATATCGGTTCTGTTAAGTAGGTCATTTTATGAGATGAAATGGGAACATTCCAGCTGCAGATCACAAGTCTAACCTGTATATGCAAATATAGATATGCAGAATGACTTAGGTTGCTAGCACGATTGCTGTTCTTGGTTAACAAAGATCTGGTTGCTGGCTTGAATCCCTGAAAAGTTGGGATCAGAAGGTGGCTTGCGTTGATGGGGAGGAGGAGAGGAGGATTATTTGCACTATGGTCCCGCTGACTGTGCTCATTAATTAGGACTACCCAAAATGAAGGGTTTTTGTTTATGTAAAAGACTGCTTAGCTGCTGAGCAGTGGTCCCTGCAGAGCTCACCTGCTGTGTTGCTGACTGTATAAGCTTCATCCCCTGATTTCAAAGGAATGTAAATTTAAGAAAGCAATAGATCCATATGCAAAATAGTTAGCCATTGTTAATTGAATACATCAAATGAAAGTCATTCCCTGCTTAATTTGATCCCCTCGAAAAAAAATCAGATACCCCTCCTATTCAGCTACAGCTGTTCATAGGACAGATTGTGTTAATGTTATTTTGACCTAGATCAAAAAAGAAAGTACCAACATTTTCAAAAGTTTGACGGATTACTTGAAGCTCCTGCCAACCAGAGGTCCCATTCCTGGTAGTAAATGTATTTCGGTCACAGACCAGTTCCAGCTCACGTACAATATCAGGGAAATCATAAAACACGATAGGGATACATTTGGATTTACAGTTGGGTATAACAGGGACAATACAGATATACCAGCAGTTAAAAATATATAAATTAAATCTTAATCACTAAAATATAACCTAAAATTGTAATCACACTCCTGGTCTTAGCTCCTGACTTGCCTACATCCAAGCTCGACTCCTGACTGGCTAAGAGGTTCAAAAGTTTTCTGCACTGGCTCCCCATTTATGGAATGCTCTCCCCCAGGGAGGTTCAGCTGGTGGCTTCATTATACACCTTTAGGTACCAGGCAAAAACGTTTCTCTTTAACCAGACCTTTGGCTGACTGACATCCAATGTCCTTTTAAAATGTGTTGGAGAGGAAGGGGGTATTATTGGGTTGTTCTTGCTTTTAGTTTTATTATGTATTTTCTGTTTTTATATTGTGATTTTATCTTGTGAACCACCCTGAGATGTGCAGGTATAGGATGGTATACAAATGTAATTAATAATAATAGTAACAACAACAACAATAATCATATTTTTTTTTCTGTACTCAATGCTTGTAGATCACTGGTGTGTTGGAATTATCTTACCGACTCCACTGCCCATATTAACAGTCCATCAAACGCTTAATAGCTTACTTAACTTGTTCCTTCCACCAATACATCACATATATATATATATATATATATATATATATATATATATATATATATAATGTATGATATATATGCAGAGCTGGTTGGATCTACTTCTGGTCAATGCTACTTTCTGTTTACTCATGAGTATACTCCTGAGTATACCCCCATCATTCTGCCCGGACACTGAGGTCCAGCTTTGAGGGCCTTCTGGCGGTTCCCTCCCTGCGAGAAGTGAGGTTACAGGGAACCAAGCTGAGGGCCTTCTTGGTAGTGGTGCCCGCCCTGTGGAACGCCCTCCCGTCAGATGTCAAAAAGAACAACAACTACCTGAATTTTAGAAGACATCTATAAGCAGCCCTGTTTAGGGAAGTTTTTAATGTTTGATGTTTTATTGTGCTTTTAATATTCTATTGGGAGCCACTCAGAGTGGCTGGGGAAACCCACCCAGATGGGTGGGGTATAAATATATTATTATTATTATTATTATTATTATTATTATTATTATCCATTCTGTCTAGTTTCCAAATGATTATTATTACTATTATTGTTATTATTTAAAACATCTGCATGAAAACCGCTCAAAATACACTTTTCTAAATGCATTTTGAGATGTTTTTGAACCAAAAACTACGCTGCAACGTTCAGGAAGTATCAAACTAGGTAACTAAATTCTTGAATGTGTGGATCAGGTCCATTTGTACTGATATTCAAATTCACCAAGCATCCTTATACAGTGGTACCTCGGGTTAAGTACTTTATTTGTTCCGGAGGTTTGTTTTTAACCTGAAACTGTTCTTAACCTGAAGCACCACTTTAGCCCAAGGTACTATTTGTGGGTTAGCGGAGTCTGTAACCTGAAGCGTATGTAACCCACGGTACTACTATATATAGGTTAATATACCCACTATATACCCACTATATGAGCCAATATACCCACTATATCGGCCAACAAGAAAAGTTAAAATGTCAGAAACCTAAATAATGTACGGGCAAAATATTTGTACTGTTAGTGGATTTTGAGGATACAGGGACAAGTTTCAGAAGCTCAAACTGGAAGGAACTGAAGTTAGGTAGAGGTATACTTTACAGTTAAAGAAAACCTCACATTTAACCATATGAAAAACTAAGATGACATGGATCGCCTAAAGCAAGGCGGTCCAACACATGGTCGGAGGACAGAATGTGGCCCTCAAGGCCATTTTTGTGGCCATCAGCAACATTTGACGCACACACACACCCCCACAGCCCTCGTGCTACCTTCCTAAAGCTGGGTAAGCAAGGCACTGGGCTTTGGGAAGGAGTCGGGTGGACTCTGGGATCCTGCCAGAGCTTCATGCCTCCTTCTCAAAGCCTGGTGACTTGCTTATCCAGCTTTGGAAAGGCGCCATGAGGGCTGCGAGGAGGACATCAAATTTCAGTCTTACTCCTTCCTCCCGCGTGACAAAACAATGTGCAGCCCGCACGTCAAGTACTATTGCATCCCACTTCATATGAAAAGTTGGGCTGCCCTGCCCTAAAGAATCAATCAATCAATCACTAACCCTAAATTAGAGGTCCGAAGGAGACCGTATAGCACCTTCTATATTCACTAATGTTGCAACCGGAAAGGAGATTGCATATGCTAAATGATTCATAGAGGACAAATAATAATATATGCCTATATTGAGGTACAATATTACTTCACAGGTAACATATTAACATGACTATATGGACTAGGAGCCAAAGATCTCCTCTAAAAGCACATCAGAAGTGTTTGCATGAGGATTCTAATGCCATAATCACAATCAGATTGCAAAAGCTTCCTCAATTTCAAAAGTGGTTTGCCTGTGGACTGCCAATGTTCCAAAAAATGCAGGAAATGTCTCTTCCTTTGCAGATTCTGACATATGCAGAGTGATGCTGTCTGGTGCAACAATCTTCTTTGAGATTTTCATGGAGCCTCTGACCTCAGATATTCAAATGAATGCTCATTGGAAACAATTCTGTGGGAAAGCAGAGTGTCACCAATGACTGAATATTTTAGCTGTGTCATGTTTTATCTACAATCTGAAGAAAAACTGGTTTGTTCTTCCCGGCACTTGAAACAGAACTAGAATTATCCTCCTTGCATTCCCTTTATTATAAATAAAGAGTCTGATAAAGAAAACCAACACCTCTCAAGATCTCCACACACCCCGTCTTAAAGGACTGTAGGTTTTCAATATATATATTTAAGTGAATATGAGCTATTTCTCTGTTAAGAGAGATGGTCAGAAAATATAGATGTCTGCTAATACACTCAGAGTAGTGGTATTTGAGTGCAGCGCTATTTTGAAGAGCTCAGTACGCCTATCACATTATCATGTATTCATCTTGTAGGTGTATTTGTGGTTTCATTCCACAGTTCCTCGCATGGTATTTAGGAATGCTGTTAAAAAACTTAATACACACCTGTGGTGGCAGCCAGTCTACTGAAGGGATATGGCAGGTGGTAAGGCAACTAGCTGAAATCACTGGGGGCTGCATCACAAGAGGGAGGAGAAGATGTCCCACTTTCTGGTGCAAGGAGATGGCAGTAGATGGGCTGGCAGCAGGGTGGATAAAAATCAATTATATTTTTTTAAAAAAAATTGGTTTTTTTTAAATTTAAATTGGATTTTTTTAAAAAATTGAATCAGATTTTTAAAATAAAATGCTTCTGGAGGAAAAATCTTTCTAAAGATAGTTTTCTATTTAAGTTACATTGTAGTCCAAAGGCTATTCACCAGGAAATAAGGATTTGTTTTAAGTTTTTCATGTGTGCTGAAGTCTAAGTTGTTTAAAAAATAAAATTGTTTAACCATATCAGTTAACAAACATGGATACATATGTTATAATGTTATTGTTTTAGTTAAATAAATTGTTTAAATTGTCATTAAGGAAATGATTGTTTTTTTCCTTCCTGTAAAGTACAGCAGAAAAGTTGTCCAAATATAAACAGTAAACTTATTAAACATCACAATTTCATAATTATCTGTCTATGTATTTCTAATAGTATAACCACATCAGTAATTTTTGATACAACTGTAAAAACTACTCTGAAAATTTATTATTCCAAAAATAAAACCTTCATCTGGTTGTAAATATTAAGATTATATATTTCTGCGTGCACAGCTACTGACATCAGCAGGACATCATCAGGACTGACTATCTTCTCAGCAACTGTACACTTGAATGGTGCTGCACCTCCAATACCACCTTCTGATTCCAAACAGTATGGGTGGGAATTCCTGATCCCACCCTCATTGCCACACAGTGAACATGGCTGCCTAAGTCCTAATGAGCTGCAAGGTGACTTGCTTCCAAACCACTTTTTACAGCTCTGAAGTCACAGGATAGGGCAGATAGTATAGGAAAAAGAGAATGAAAACAGTGAATACAGTGGTACCTTGGGTTACATATGCTTCAGGTTACATACGCTTCAGGTTACAGACTATGCTAACACAGAAATAGTGCTTCAGGTTAAGAACTTTGCTTCAGGATGAGAACAGAAATCGTGCTCTGGCGATGCGGCAGCAGCAGGAGGCCCCATTAGCTAAAGTGGAGTCTGTTTCAATATGGTAGCTCTCCCTGTGGTGATTAATGCCCTGGCAACACCCAGCCTTGACAGTTGCAATAAACCCTCGAAGTTTCAGCAAATGCAGAATGCAGTGGTCCAAGTGTTGACAAGGGACTAGATGCTCAGAGTATATTCTACCAATTTCTGTGCCATCTGTATTGGCTCCATTCAAAAGGTTGGCTGTGACCTTTAAAGTCCTGAATGGCTTGATTCCAAGTTACCTGAAGAACCACCTCTGCACATACAAATCTGCCGGAGATTTAAGATCAGCAACAGAGACCCTAATGTGTTTGCCTTTCAGGGAGAAAGATCAGGCTAGCGAGAATGAGAGATAGGACTTCTCCTGCCCCCATTACGGCCCACAGTTGTAGAACTCCTCCTTCTTCCAAGAGACACAGTCAGCTCCCAACCTTGCTAATTGTTTAGGCGAAGTCTGAAAATGTTTTCATTCATGACTTCCTTTGGCAAGAGTGTGTGATAGGTTGGGGGTGTGGGTCTCTGTTTGTACCCGAATGACTGGCATATCAAATAGAATTAGAAGATACAAAATGTTAAATGTTAATTTCTATGTGTTGTAAGGTAACACGGGAATAAATTTTGAATGGTGCCATACATTATGAATAACTAGTCTATTTTGTATTTATAGCAGCAAAATGTACGGCCACATTTTAATCTAAAACCGCTGCTGGAATCATGACAACATATATTATAAAAATAGGTTTCAGCCACCTGTAGGTTAATTTTATTCACATAAAGCAATCACTGCATTCTACTATACATTGTATGCTTTACATTAGTTTCCTATGAATTTATGGTTCCCCCCCCCCAAATCCCTAAAAATATATCTCAGTTATTAACCTTCACTATAGCTGAGCTTGCACAGACTACATATTGTAAAGCATATTGTGCTGTGTATAAACTGTCAAAAGCCCGTGATTGATCGATCTGTAATAACTAACGTGCATCTACCTCTGATTGATCCGCTTTAGGCAGTTTCTCCTCCTTTTTGTGTTTAGCATGTTTGTATAGTCCTGAGACACATACTATTGATATTTTTTTATTATTACCTGAAAACAGCAGAAGAAAAAGAATAGGCTTCTAAATGCAACAGCCCCCAAACAGAATACTGTGGGAATGCCTATGATTTATATATGGTTATTTAAGATGAAGGAAAATCTCTAGATTTGGCTCAGTATTGAACAGTTCGTGCTGCAAATGAACACATTTTCGGGGCATTTTCAGCCACTGAGTCGCATGGACAGAAATGAATTTCTACTGCACTTTGTTGGGGGTGGTGGAGGGGAAAAAACTGGTATTAAAGCAACGCTAGCAAGAAAGAGTTAGAATAACAGTTATTGTACAAGTCAACTTGTTTGGCTTTCAAAGCTATTCATCTAGGGCTTGGCTGCTGTATTAAAGGTGCCCAAGTCTCACAAGACTATTCCGAGAAGCTGGAATTTGCTCTTGCTGGAAACTGCCAAGAATCAAATTGTAACTATGTGTAGCAAACTTTGGTTCGTTCACTTGATTAAGCAACAAATATTTCAAATATATAACTTCTGGTTGAGGGGGAATTAAAGAACCTCTTAATGAGGGTGAAAGAAGAGAGCGCAAAATGGTCTGAAGCTCAACATCAAAAAAACTAAGATTATGGCCACTGGTCCCATCACCTCCTGGCAAATAAAAGGGGAAGAAATGGAGGCAGTGAGAGATTTTACTTTCTTGGGCTCCATGATCACTGCAGATGGTGACAGCAGTCGCGAAATTTAAAGACGCCTGCTTCTTGGGAGAAAAGTGATGACAAACCTAGACATCATCTTAAAAAGCTGAGACATCATCTTGCTGACAAAGGTCTGTATAGTTAAAGCCATGGTTTTCCCAGTAGTGATGTATGGAAGTGAGAGCTGGACCATAAAGAAGGCTGATCGCCAAAGAATTGATGCTTTTGAAGTACGGTGCTGGAGGAGACTCTTGAGAGTCCCATGGACTGCAAGAAGATCAAACCTATCCATTCTGAAGGAAATCAGCCCTGAGTGCTCACTGGAAGGACAGATCGTGAAGCTGAGGCTCCAATACTTTGGCCACCTCATGAGAAGAGAAGACTCCCTGGAAAAGACCCTGATGTTGGGAAAGATGGAGGGCACAAGGAGAAGGGGACGACAGAGTACGAGATGGTTGGACAGTGTTCTCCAAGCTCCTAACATGAATTTAACCAAACTGCGGGAGGCAGTGGAAGACAGGGGTGCCTAGCATTTTCTGGTCCATGGGGTCACGAAGAGTTGGACATGACTAAACGGCAAACAAGAATAGAAATGCTGCCTCACTGCTGAACATTTCGCTCAGTATTGTTAGAAGCAGCTGCCATTCAACTGATACCTTCAAAGGCGCGCTCTCTCTCTCTCTCTTTTTGGTCCTGTCTGTAGCAGATGTTTTGTATCACATACTTGAACGAGCTAATTCATCTGTAAGGGATCGCCCACACTGGCTGGTGTGCATCCAGCTGTGAAAATAGCTCAAGTGTCATTTGCGGACACTTTCATTCCATTCTTCTGATCTCATAGGAACTCAGTGACCACAACCAAGTCCAAAAGAGAGAGAGAGAGAGAGCACGAGAGGGGGAAGAATTGAGAACATTCACATCCTTTAAAGAAATTTCCAGCGTGGGAGTAATGTTACTTCAAGCAGGAAGCGTTTTTTGGAAAGGAATGCAGCTGATGCCAGAGGAAGATAATACTGATCTCCTAGTGGTGGTGCCTTTGACACAAAAATGAGCCATTTCGTATTGAAAAGCTCAGGGACTGCATCATTATGATGGAGCTAAGAGCACCTGGCTAATTCGATGTCCGCAGGACGGTTCAATCAATCACCACTTCTCACTAAAAGCTACTGATTCCCATTACAAGATGTGTTAAGACATGATACAAGTTCACTTCACCACGCAAGGACTTTTCTATACCGGGAAGCCACTTTAATATATTTCTGAGGTAGAAACAAAATCAATTTGAATTGTTCTCTAGTGAATCCATACCCTGTTAATAGCGGCGCAGCCACATTAAAATTTATTAGTAGAGAAAAACAATATTCTAAGTCTATGAAGGAGTCAGTTGTCTTTTGTTTTTGTTTTTTTAAAGTGACCAGATGAAGCATCTAATGATAATGAAAATCAGACTATCTCGAGATGCCTTAAAGTCAGCTGGGATTACTCCATCAGAGGTCTAAATTTGTCTGTGAAGGTACAGATATTGCCTTATTAACGTCCTCATTTAAAAGAAACAAAAAGAAATTACGCATTCTGAATGTTCAAAAAATAGAGTCAATCCTTTCCCCCCTTCATTATACTCTCATATATTCTTAATGAAATTGATGTTACACAATAAAACTCACTATGTCTGACTGCGATATTACTGCTGCTATTTCAAAGAGTGGTTTTTTAAAAAATAGAAAACAATCCATTTTTGGATTATCCATACTTGCATGCCAATTGCACACCATTGGGATTGTGCAAGTTAGAACATAAGTCTCGCTTTGAAGCTACATTTGAACCTAGCCCAAACGAAGAAAATTCATAAATCTGCTTGGCTGGTTCCCTAGCTTCAGCAGTCTTTAGGCAACCAACACTAATACTGCTTTAACCAGCTGCATAGGGCATGGCCAGGTACTGCAAAATGATGCCTCCCTGTTCCTGGCCAACCAGTCACTAGGAGTGGCTTTTGCAATGCCACTAAACTGTGCAAGACCCATCACCATCTTTTGCCGTATGATTTACAACAGCTGGGTTATCGAACACTTAGAGGAAGGCGAGGTCTTACCAGTGAAACACAGCAGAGCTGTGGATTGTACTCTGAAACTCTTTTTACCTTTTAACACTTCCAAGAAGACGCTATCACAATATTTAAACGCAATATATACTGCGCAGAGGAATACAGGAAGTGCTTTCTACCTTCTAGACCCGTATTTTCTGTTCTGACTAGTAGCATCTCCCGATTAATCCTTCTAACTGAAGGATGCCAGGATTTCAAAGCACATATATTATATTATTATATTTATATTATAATATATTATATTATTATATTATATTATATTATATTATATTATATTATATTATATTATATTATATTATATATAATATAAGGTATATATATATAAAATAAAAAAGGTTTCAGAACTTCCTCAAAATATTTGTGCGAAACACTGATGAAGTTTGAATGCTGTATAAAATCCTAAAGACCCCTGGGCACATCATCCACGTTTGGGAGAATACAGGCCCAGTCCACCAATGAGTGCCTCTGAGGCCAACTTGCCTTATCTGCCAGGGATTTGGGGTCTGGGGGCAGTGGGGTGATGCATACTCATGTTCAGGGAGTTACTAAAAAGGGAGGTAGGGATAATGGCTTGTCCTTGACCCAGCAGAGTACTGGTCACCCTTACAGTGTGGTATTTCCTTGTTAGTTATACAGTGGTACCTCAGAAGTCAAACGGAATCCGTTCCAGAAGTCCATTCGACTTCCAAAACGTTTGGAAACCAAGGCGCGGCTTCCAATTGGCTGCAGGAAGCTCCTGCAGCCAATCGGAAGCCACGGAAGCTGCGTCGGACGTTCGAGTTCCAAATAATAATAATAATAATAATAATAATAATAATAATAATAATAATAATAATTTATTATTTATACCCCGCCCATCTGGCTGAGTCTCCCCAGCCACTCTGGGCAGCTCCCAATCAAGTGTTAAAAACAGTACAAAGAACATTTGCAAACCGGAACACTTACTTCCGGGTTTGGGGCATTCAGGAGCCAAAACGGATAAGTACTAAGGCGTTTGACAACCAAGGTATGACTATACTCAGTTCCTGCACCTACAGTATCCTAGAGCAGGTTTGGTTTAATGTTCAATAATGTGGTCCTTATTCAACCCAGTTGTACGTGTCTGTGTATTTATTTCAGCCCTCAGCTGAAAGTCTGTTCCAGCTTGTTCTACCAGTTTGGGTGGCATTGGGAGGGATAAATTCTGTACTGCACATTCTGGGCATTTTCCAATTCAAACTGTAGGTGAATTCTCATCTAAGTGTTAGACGATCATCCACAAATTAGAGCATGAGGAAGGCTGATGTGACCTCAATCTGACATACTAGTCCCAGAGAGACATTGCCAATTACTATCTTGATTATCAGGGTTATTGACGCGGCAGCCCTTGATTTTCTCCCTCAAGAAATACTGGAAGATTGCTCTGCTGAGTTTTGGTACCGGCTAAGTTATTTCAGCCTTATATGTTTTAGCACACTCATTTTCAAAGAATTAAAATGCACAGAATTTTGAGAGATTAGTTGTCAATTTTATTTTCATGTTTTATGTTTATTTTCTTGTGTAGGTGACCCTAATTATGTTTCATTTTGGATACCAAACGTATCTGTCTATGAAATTTATGCTTTAGTTTCCTTCATCTTTTCTATTCAGATGCAAATGGGCTTATAATTTAACTTACAATTTACGTAAAGTAACTATACTAATGAGATAGTTCTGTGATGACACACAAGGAGTTTAAATTATTTAAGGCTATTGCATCCAAAGGATTAAAATTATATGTTGCAATCTGGAGGCTTTCCAATAAAGCAAAATAGCCGATAGTAAATTAAAAGAACAACATGTCAATGGAAATGGCTGAATGTACACTATCTATCTATCTAGAAGCACAGGCTTCAAGGTTATCTTTAGGGTAACTGCTGGGTAAATTTATGAATAGGTTTCAGAAGTCATTGGTTAGTTTAGGGGAAACCCTGGTTGGTTTCAAAGTTAGGAATCCATAAAGGATGAATCTCATGAAAACATTGAATGATATCCCAAAATGCAAAAAGAGATGGAATCCATTCTCTGTGGTATGTCCCACAGAGGAACTTACGGTCTTCAAATAAAAACATCTTGAAGGTCCCAGGCCACAGAGAGGTTAGGCTGGCCTCAACTAGAGCCAGGGCTTTTTCGGCTGTGGCTCCAAACTGGTGGAACGCTCTGTCACAAGAGACTAGGGCCCTGCGGGACTTGACATCTTTCCGCAGGGCCTGCAAGACAGAGCTGTTCCACCAGGCCTTTGGTCAGGGCGCAGCCTGACTCCCTCCTTTGGCAATCTTCACAGAATCTCTAGCCCAATGGTTGCCATCAATTTGATTTGAATTAATTTTATAATGAATGATTTTAGAATTTTGTACTATTTTATTGTTGTTAGCCACCCTGAGACCGGCTTCGGCTGGGGAGGGCGGGATATAAATAAAATTCATTATTATTATTATTATTATTATTATTATTATTATTATTATTATTATTCTGAAAAGGAGGGGTCATAGGTGTTGACCCCTAGGGGCCTAGGCGGCTTCAGCCCCCTGAATGTATTTTCCAGAGGGCGTTCAATTTTCAGAGGGCATTCGGCTCCACCCCTTGGCTCCTCATGACATCATGCAACCCCCCCCCCCAAATATCCTATGAAGAAGCTGGCACCTCTGAGAGGGGCGAATTAGATCAATAATGTGGCATCCTTACTATAAGGGAGGAGCTCAACATAGAACAGATCAGACTATTGGTCCTTTAGCTGTGTACTGTCTGCATTAACAGCCAATAGTTCTCTAGGGTTTGAAGCAGGAGTCTTTTCCAGCCCTACCTGGAGATGCCAGTAACTGGACTAACCCCATTTACCTGGGAGTAAGTCCTACTCAATTCAATACAGCATACTTTTGAGTAAACATGGTTAGGAGTGTACTGTGTGCCACTGTGCAGAATCATATCCAAGGACTGCCAGCATGACAGTAAGCTTTATTCTGTGAGAGGGATGAAGAAATGTTTGGTTTTTAATACTAAAATCCTAAGCATTTCCTATTTTACTTTTTGCAGGAATGCAGGCGATTCAGGCTCAAAATAAATGCCCTAGCTTCCGAAACCTGATTCACTCCTACGTATGTAAGGGTCACAATTCTAGAGCATTAAGAAATATTACAGAATGTATTTTACTTCTACCTGTAACCAAGCAAGGAATTATCAATGTAAGTGAGGAAAATATGTGGTTTAAAGAGGCTGACATCCTCGCCTCCAGCTTAAGAATAGAAATGGCTCTTGCATGTAAATTGTAGAGGCTCGAATTTATGTTGCAGATTTCAGCACAGTTGAAATGACTGCAGACTGTGTGTGAGAGAGGTCTTAAAAATAGCACTTGGAGGGCAGCAGTGGCAGATGAGCCAGAGTGCTACAAATCAGGATTAGAGTAATATTGCATGTAGGTGAGTATGTTATAACTATTCTACGCATATTTACTCCAAGCCACTAAAAGTCATTCCCATAATTTCATGCACAGCAGAAATCACTGCCAAAACCTATTATGTTAGCAGATGGGCATCTATCTATCTATCTATCTATCTATCTATCTATCTATCTATCATCTATCATCTATCATCTATCTATCTATCATCTATCTATCATCTATCTATCTATCTATCTATCTATCTATCTATCTATCTATCTATCTATCTATCTATCTCCAAATCTATCTATCTATCTATCTCCAAATCAAGTAGACAAAAATTGTCCAGTGGATTAAGCGTATGACTCTTCATACTTAATACTTTCAAACTGAGCCGCTTCTGATAAAACTGTTGAAATCCAAAACGGGAAACAATCAAGGGCTCACTATCAAGAGGAGCAAAACCTGGTGGCTGATTGCCTTTTCATAAGCCACTGTTTATCAAGTGCCCTGTCAGGTCCTCTAAGCACACCAGGAACAAAGCCCGAATAGTGGTGCAAATTTCACTTACAAAAGTGATATTCGGGGTTATGTTAAGAAAATACCATTTTATGCCATATATTGCAGAACAGCTGTGCAAATTTGCAAATACTCAGTGGGCTCCATCCAGAAAGGAGGAAGCCTCTTTGGATCCGGCTAAATCTCAAGCCATCTCACGACAAGTCTTCCCCATTATCTTGCAAGACAAGTGGAAGTTACATACTTATTTCTTTTTCAGTGAAGCTGTCACAATACTAAAGTTTGGAATTTTCACCATATCGGATAAGCTGTATTTTTTAAAAAGATGCTTTAGAGAGCACTTATCAAAACAGGAGTCATCCAAACCAATCACAGTAGTTCTAAATGCCATCTCTGATTCACTGCTTGTATCCGTTTGAATATTTCAGCAATTCAGTACGGCTCCTTCCTCTCAACAATAAAGACCCTTTTTATTTTTTAAAAGAATGAAACAGGAGTAGCAGCAGATGCGCTCATCCTGGCAACTGAGAATACACAGGAGTGCAATTCCTTTGCTCTCCCCAATGCAATGATTCATAGACTACACAAAGTGTACTTTACTTTGCAATTCCCTTACCATCATTAAAGAGCACAGAACCCTCCCAAGCAGCATACCTACTAACATAATATTTCCGTGCAAATTAGACCGAATGCTGGGAGCTCCCCTAAGGGATGTCCTCAGCACACCTGACACCTGGAACCCACTTAAGGACTTGCCCTGGTCCCCTTGCTAGCAGAATAAGCAGACAGGGAGATTTAAGGGTCAACACTCCAACTCAGGAATCGTTACACAAAACCTCAAACAGCATTGTCCCAATTATTTTCAGGATCCTATTCTGCTTAAACTTCCAGTTTAGCCCCAAATTCTGCAACCAGTAGTACAGGAACCCGTTATCAAAATGTCAACTTATTATCACTAAGGATTTGCTGCACATCTACACCTGAAGCACACTAGATTTCTCATAACTATTTAGCAGGGTTGTGCAGAAGACCAAGCTACCCCATAACACATAAAGTGACCTTGCACTTAGTTAAATAATTGGTCCTTCTAACCCACTGTGACAAACAGCTTTCCAGGGTCTCAGAGCAGAGGTCTTTCCAATCTACTGCTACCTGATCATATCAACTGAAGATGCCAAGTATTCCACACAGGAATGTATGCATAGCACGTGCTCTACCAGTGAGCTATGGCTCCTCCCACAAGCCATCATCATCATCATTTATTATTTATACCCCGCCCATCTGGCTGGGTTTCCCCAGCCACTCTGGGCAGCTCCCAACAGAATATTAAAAACACAATAAAACAGCAAACATTAAAAACTTCCCTAAACAGGGCTACCTTCAGATGTCTTCTAAAAGTCAGATTAAACCTGGGAAACTTTAATACTCAAGAGTTCCTACACAGCTGAAAATTGAACCATATTGCCCTTGATTGTGCATATGATTTTTAACTACAATGCATGTTAGCACCACACACAACAAAGATGCATAGAATCTATCAACTCGGATCTGCCTAATAACTATTCCACTAATCCTTGGCTTTTTTTGCAGCTGATATTACTCTCAGTAAATTCTCAACTAACATGAGTAACCGCGGTAAACCTGCCACAACCAGGAAATTCAAGTTGCACTAACTCCCAGAGAAAAAAGAAGAAACAAGAAAAGTGTGCATGTATGCTCACTTACTGTTGGTTGCATAACGTATGACGGATGAGGCATCCATGAAGTACTCTGAACCTGTGTATCAGAAAGCACTATATTAGCACAATGGTGTTAAAAAAAAAATTAAAATCACACAGCCAAATTTGGCAATAATCTTGCTTTGAATAAAATACATAGCAAACTGAAACTTGCTGTAGCACTTTGGAGAATGCTGCAGCCACATTGCTGCAAGTTAATGGATGTAATTTTTTTTCCAGATATTATCTATAGATTTGCATTTTAAATCTTAATAGCAGGGCCTTGTTCATAGACAGGATTGATGCTGTGGGCTCAGATGCATCCTGCAAACTGCATGGCAGCAAATCTGATCATCCTTCTGGTTCCCAACAGTCCACCTTGCAGGTAGGAGCACAGTTGCAAGGTTGATGCAGGTGGCAGCCCATAGAGAGAAATGTTGTGCGAAAGTAGAGCCTGATGAACATAGCTGTCAACTGTCCCTTATTTGGTGGGAAAGTCCCTTATCCCAGCGCTGTGTCCCGCTGCTATCCCTTATTGATGATGTTCCTTAAATTTCCCAGGTTTCAAAGGAAGCAGCTCCTCTTCCTCCCTCCCTCCCTGCTGGCCAGGGAGGAGGGAGGCTCCAACTGTGTTGCTTGGCTGCGTTGCTCACCCAATAAGGAGTCTAAGAACGACGGGTGGGAGTGGAGCTTGCATGCCTTGTGCCGATCAAATCGGCCGCGTTGCCTAAGGACTCGCCTTTGCTCAGTGCTTCCCAGTGGAGAGGTGACAGTGGTTTTCCTTGCTGCATCCCCTTTGCTGGGTTGCTGCGCTGTGGGACCACCTCTTGAGGCTTCGTTTGGCTGCTGGCTGGGCTTTCTGCCTTTGGCTCGGAGGGGCTCAGAAGTTGAACATACCTGTGCCTGGAAAATCCCTTATTTTGGCTGCTGATCCCTTATTTTCGAGGCTGCTGGTCCCTTATTTTCAAATCTGTAAGTTGACAGCTATGCTGATAAATGGGCAAGCAATGCTACTAAAACTAACAAATAATGCTGAATATTGCAACTAAAACAGAGCCAGGGCAAGTTTATGTCGAGAGGGCATATTCCCCTGGTTTATGGACTTCAGGCTACGTGACTCACAACTTTGTTCTGAGTCAACGTACACACAAGAGATGTACACACAAACAAGTGTACTACTGACAGAGGCTTTTGGTGTTTGTGATAAAATTTATTGGCTTCAATCAAAGCAATATATTACAGAGTTAGACAATTAAGGGACAGTTTTCACATTACATAAATGGGCTTCCAGGAAAATCAATCAACTCAAGAGAATGATGGCTAGCATTTACTCTGGAATAATTAGGATGTTCTTGAGCAAGAAATGTGCACATCCTATGTTGACCAAATCCTCTTTAAATTAAAAACACAGTTCAAAAGTTGAAAAGCATGATTCCTAAGTAACCTAATTAAATTCTTATTGGTAGGAAGTTAAAAGTTCAGTAGCCTTTCAGAAAATATTCCAGTTTCTCAATGAATACTGTCACCGCCCTTAGGTCATAGGATAAATATTTTTCAAAGAACAGCTAGAAATATAGGAAACTGTCTTATACCAGGCCTATAGTCCAGTGTTGTCTACTCAGAAGTGCACTGTACTCACTGTTTGTTGATCAATTTACAGAGCTCTTACTATAACACAACATACAACAGAGGAACATGATTCTAGAGAGCCTGAGCAAATCGTGTTCCATAAGGGAGATGATCATACTCCCCAAAGTATGTCATTCATGTCAATTAGAAATCAAGCAAAATACTCTGGTGACATTGCAGCTTTCCCATTCAAGTTGTCTGAGTCAGTAAGTATCAAAGTTCACTCTGACTATTGCTCTGACAACTACATTTCCTTTGGTGGCATTTGTAGTAAATGTTTCAGATTTCCCTAGCAATTTTGCATTGTAGAAGTGATCATAGAATATGAATAACTGATTACAAATAAAGTAAAGTAACCACAAGTTGCAGTGTGTGTGCGTGTGTGTGTGTGTGTGTGCGTGCATTCCACAAAGGCTCTTCTTTTTTCAAATATTGATTATCAGCGTTTAGGACTACAGGATATCAGGCGCTTGCCACCAGTTGGTATGAATTCTCATAAGGGGATGATCCATTTTCAGACAGCGGTAAAAGTGATGATTTCGAAATAATCGGCAAATACCACCAAGTGAATTTCAAGCTTGGCTAGGAAGCATTGCCACTTGGTGATGAGAAATGGAACTGCACGCTTTCTTTGAACAGGAAATTTCCTTTCCAAGTTCTGTCTTTGCTAATTCATTTGATAAGTCTTCTACAGAGGAAACAGTCTGCGCCCTTCTTTTTGCCTTTGTGGATTTTCATCCATTTAAATGTATATCTCAAAAGGCATTTAAACATCATCTTCTGTCTTCCTTTCTTGAAAAAACTTTAAAACCTTTTAAGTTTACACCTATTTCTTCTGGGTCGTGTACTCATTTTTCCCCTCTCGGTTTTGTTTGACAAATACTTTCCCCCTCATTCCACAGAATCTGTTTTAATTCCTCAGATGTTTCAGAAACAAAAGTTGTTCCCCTGTTTCTGCCCATTGTGCTCCGTATCTTATCTACCTATTTCACATAAAATTCTTTTGCTTTTATGTACTGCCATAACTCCTGAAACATCCTTAGGCAGAAAATTCAAAATAACTTCCCTAACCTCTTTTGAATAACCCATATTTCTTCACTGCCTTTATTTGCCATTATCAGACTTCATAACCACCAAAGCTGCAAGATTTGTATCTTACCTGCCCGCCTTCCCTAAAAACAAATTAGAACTTTTACGCTATATATTCCCTTGTGTTCAGCCACCTCATCTCTTCCTGTGACTGACATCCTCTTCTGCTGACACTTTTGTTTATAAGAAATCCTACTATCTCTACCTCTAGCTTCCTTGCATTTTCTTCAATATTATCCTTCCTCTCCAACATGGCACTGTCCCTCTGATATACTTAGAAAACACAATCTCAACAGAATCATCTGCGGCTAAATAACAGAATTCCCTTGAGGAAACATATGGTACTATCTCTAATATGAATAACATCCAGAGCAGGCTTATGCAGTTCCGTAGTACATGAGGCTGCCTTTGAACATTGCAATTGTTCAATACAACAACCAGACTACTCACCAGAACGGATTGGTCAGAAAACCAGCCAACCCTGTGCCCCCCCCCCCAAAAAATCCCACTTTCTACCAAATGGACTGAATACTTCCTCCCAAATGCTTCAGCTGTTCAGTGAAAACTATATTTGGTATTGGGTGCAAATGCTGTAGTTTCCACAGAACAACTGAGGCACCTGAAAGGACTGTTCATGGTTTTCATTTCAGACTGTAGAAAAGAAAAATGTTTGTCTCATAATTTTTAGAGCATTATAAACAGACAAATTTGTATTCCGAACCAGGTAACTGTGTGAGCTTTGTCAGCCTCTGTAATTGGACCCTTCATTGGCCTATAAACGTGGGACCCTAAGTATATTAAAGCCCATCTATTAAATATGCTTATCTATCTATCGACCATCACAATTTCTGCATGAACTGAACCTGAACAAAATCAGTTGTCTCCTTTAACTCAGTCCCTCAATATTTAACTCCTATTGCTCGCAACTGATTTATTTATTCTGTGGTGTTTCTACTCTTTTCTTATCTGATACATACCTGGTGATGGCCAGTTATTTGTATGAACAAAGCCATTTATATGCTACACATTAATAAGGGCCATTTGATTTGGTTTTGCATGTAGGAAAAGGAGAATCACTGGCATACAAATAAGAAAACCAGAATATAATCTAGGAAAGGGTTACCTTTTCCTTTTGTTCGAAGTGGCTTTTGTCAAATATGCTTTTTTTTAAGGCAGTATGTGCTTTCATACTCAGGGATACAAAAAGCTAACAAATCTTTCTACGCTCAACTAATAAGCATTTCCATAATCAAGTTAAAGTTACATAAACCCATTGTGTGGGAGACCCCTGGTGAACAAAGCATATTCTACAATGTGCTATTATTTCTCATACCATACATAGGGCACATAGATCAGTTA
Organism: Podarcis filfolensis; assembly: GCF_964270895.1. Lineage (NCBI taxonomy): Eukaryota > Metazoa > Chordata > Lepidosauria > Squamata > Lacertidae > Podarcis > Podarcis filfolensis. Next base: position 15,870,361 of record NC_139614.1, read on the forward strand.
AGACAGTATCTAAAGAAATGTGAGAAAATGTTGCAGGACTGACTGATAAAGTGTTGAAGGTAATGTAAAACATAGTATTCGCTTTAATAGAGCCAAAATGTGTTAGTTTGGAAGAGAAAACTTAAATCGCACTGCCATCTATTGTTATGGGTGAACTCTCATGGAGAAGAAAGAACTGTGTGAGGTCCTAGACTTGCTTCTGGGCACATGGTGTTGAGCAAGCTCCCTGCACTTGAAAATCATGAAGGCGGGGGAGGTCCCTTTCACTCCCATGGGAATGGTTTCCTCATTACTAGGCTCCCAGTCCAGACTGGGACCCCCTGGATGGTTCCATTCAATATACCACTTGTAGTTTGGCCCTCTGTTTCATGGAATTAAAGGTAAATGTAAAGGGACCCCTGACGTCGTCATCTCGCTTTATTGGACAAGGGAGCCGGCGTACAGCTTCCGGGTCATGTGGCCAGCATGACTAAGCCGCTTCTGGCGAACCAGAGCAGCGCACGGAAACACCATTTACCTTCCCGTCGGAGCAGTACCTGTTTATCTACTTGCACTGGCGTGCTTTCGAACTGCTAGGTGGGCAGGAGCAAGGACTGAGCAACGGGAGCTCACCCTGTTGCAGGAATTCAAACCGCCCACCTTCTGATCGGCAAGCCCTAGGCTCTGTGGCGCCACCCACGTCCCTTTCATGGAATTAAGGAGCCATGAAAAAAGAAAAGTGCAATTCTCTGGTAAGAGCTATGCAGAATGTTTATTTTAAGCAGTGACAGAAGTTGTTGCAGGAAATATTGAACAAAATGTTGCCAAATTAAGGCAGCACAGTAGTCAGGGTGGAAGATACCCTTGGGAGTAGGAAAGCCCAGAATACATTATGTTGATAACACAGGAAACCTTTTTTAAAAAAGTTTATGATTGTTTATTCCCTTTTTTTCTTAATGCCAGTCTTCATGTGTGGTGGAGTAGTTAAGACTGCCTGACTAGGACCTGGGAAACCAGGGTTCAAATCCCCACTCGGCCACAAAGCTCACTTGCCTTGGACCAGTCTCCACCTCTCCGCCTAACCTACCTCACAGATTTGTTTGTGGGGGGTTAAATGAGGAAGAGGAGAATCCTGTGCACCACTTTCAACTCCTTGGAACAAAGGTGGAATATAAATGCAATAGAATAAATACAGTGGTACCTCTGGATGCGAACGGGGTCCGTTCCGGAGCCCCGTTCGCATCCAGAAGCGAACACAACCTGCGTCTGCAGGTCGCGATTCGCCGCTTCTGCACATGCGTGTGATGTCATTTTGACTGCGCATGCGCGAGCAGCAAAACCCGGAAGTAGTGCGCTCCATTACTTCTGCGTAGCCGCAGTATGCAATCTGAAAATACTTATCCCAAATCTACTTCAACCCAAGGTATTACTGTAAAATCAAGTTTTTAGTTTATGGGTACTTTTAAAGAGAAGTACATCTCACTGGGCAGTTATAACAAACACAGAGTGAAGCGTTAAAACCCAAAGGAGACAAAATATATTCTGGCAACCTTCTACCCACGGCAAAAGAAAACATCCTATGTGTGATCAACTTTGGGTAGGATTGACTGAAAAAAACAACAAACAGAGATTTATCTGAAAAGCTGGTTGAAATATGAAGAATGCATAGTAGGGGTGTTACTTAAAATACACCTAGATCCTGAACGCACTAGGAATTTTAGAACAAAAATGCACATATATTTTAAACGCTACCAAAACAGTTTATATAACAGCGTGACTAAAGTGTGCAGCAATTCACCATGCTGACATGCAAATCACAAAGACTCACTTAGGGACATGTGGGGCCCATGCAGTTCCAACATACCTGATATGTAGAGACAGGGGAAGCAGCAATGAATGGCGTGATAGATGTCTGTGGAATCATGCGGTTTGTAGCAATGCTGTACGGTGAGGAATAAAATCTGCAAACAAAAACAAAACAAAAGGAAGAGTCTTGAGGTGATGGACTGACATGCTGCAATGAACTGTTTTTCATAGCAATTAACAGCCAAACACAAACCGGAGTCCTCTTCCCCACCCCACAAAAAAAGAAAAGAAAAACAGCAACCCAGTGCCTTTTCCTTTTCACATGTGTTGGTCAAGAAGCTGGGAACAGCCCTAACTGCTGCAGCTCACTAGATCCACCACAGTAGGGTGCAACACACAGCTGGGCCAGAAGTGGCATGTATTGGCTGTAGCCTGAATCACTGACACAACACCCACCTGCATCTAAGTCAGGCTTAGGCAAACTTGGCCCTCAGATGTTTTGGGACTACAACTCCCATCATCCCTAGCTAACAGGACCAGTGGCTAGGGATGATGGGAGTTGTAGTCCCAAAACATCTGGAGGGCCAAGTTTGCCTATTCCTGATCTAAGTTGACTGGGAAGATGAGGGAAGAGAGACAAGCAGAGGCAGCAACAAATGATGGAGGTATAAGGGCAACATTATCACAATCTCGGAAGCAACCAAGAGAGTTGAGTAGAGGTACATTTAAGGCACGGGTTGCTAAAACAGAAGTGGAGCATCTGCACAGTACTGGGCAATGGAAAGGATGCCTATAAAATGTTGGCTGGTGATTAAAACTCAATGAAGCTTCCCAAGAACCCTTAACAAATGGCGTAATGGATTTGTCAAGTTGCTTCAACCAACTTGAGCAGACTTGAGGCTCTTAAGTAGTTAGACTGCTACATTTTTCTGGGCTATAGACAAGAACAGTCGGTTCTTTGCATCATGGCCATGATGTTGGGAGAATAACAAAGAGAGAGAGAGAGAGAGGGAGAGGGAGAGAGGGCGTTTATTTTATTACTCAGGTTTCCAGCAACTTTAAAGTCAGATGCCAGCTAAAAACTACAAACTTTCAAATACAACAGAACCAAGACCTACAAACTTTCTTATCTAATTCACTTGTTGCCTGCGGTTCACAACCCAACTAACACACAGCCCCTTTGGGGGGTAAATGGGATGGGAACGTTATGTGTGAAATATAAAGAGAATGGAGGGTGCCATAGTTTGATTGATTTGCAATCCCAATCAGATAGAGATGGATAATTAAAACTATCTATTAAATCATTCTTGACATGGGAGCAGAATTAAATTATGCCTTCCTACTCTACTTCTTATGACATCAACTCCAACTGTAGAAGCAAAATGTGTTTCTTTCGGGGGGTGGGGTGGGGGTTATTGGGTTGTTGTTTTTATTTTGATTATGTCTCCTGTGGTTTTCTGTTTTGATTTTATTCTGTGAACCACCCTGAGACCTCCATCAATAAAATAATAATAATAATAATAATAATAATAATAATAATAATAATGGCAAGGCGTGACCTGTGCATATGTGAGAGGCTGAGAAAAGAATGTGCTGGAAGTTCCGCAGGGCATCAGTGGCTGTTTCTGTTTGAACCACTCGCCTATGATACTGGAAATCCCTCGCCCCAATGAAGGACTGGGAGAGCTGTACAGCGGTACCTCAGGTTACATACGCTTCAGGTTAAATACGCTTCAGGTTACATACGCTTCAGGTTACACACTCTGCTAACCCATAAATAGTGCTTCAGGTTAAGAACTTTGCTTCAGGATAAGAACAGAAATCGGGCTCCGGCGGTACAGCAGCAGCAGCAGGAGGCCCCATTAGCTAAAGTGGTGCTTCAGGTTAGGAACAGTTTCAGGTTAAGAACAGACCTCCGGAACAAATTAAATACTTAACCTGAGGTACCACTGTACTTGAGGAAGGGGAGTTTGCTGCTTCCCTCCCTTAAAACCTTAGCAGGAACTAGGACCATGCAGACCATGTATGACTGCATAGCAGAGTTTACTCATCCACTTGGGGAGAGCACAGAGGGAAAAGCTGATGTAATAATATAATAATATCTCACCCATCTGGCTAGGTTTCCCCAGCCACTCTGGGCAGCTTCCAGCAGAATATTTAAAAAATGATGAAACGTTTAAAACTTCCTGATACATGTATGTAGCAGTCAGGAGGACCACATTCTATGGAAAGTATTGGGGAAGAGATGCGTCACAATCTGGGCTTGCTGTATGATGAATCATAGAACTGTGGTGTTGGAAGGGTCCCTGGGGGTCATCTAGTCCAACCCCTGCAATGCAGGAATCCAGCCCACAGCCGTCCCTGGGTGGGGGGCTTGAACCATTCACCTTCTGGTTAACAGCCAGATGCACTTACACCTTGCGCCACCTGCACTCATATTTTGGCCTATTGCTTTGGAACTAGTAGGTAACTATTCAATGGAACTTTTCTATGAAGATAACCACTTGTTGACTACAACTATTATTATTAATCGAGTGATCTTCTGTAGCCACTGAACTACTTCAATGAAGTGCACTACTGCTTAATTGCAAGGACTGAACTATCAATCATAGAGAACTCTAGTCATGATTTACTGTAATCATTTGAGTCTTTTATTGAACTGAGCATGGTTTAATTACAGTTAGCAGATCTTCAAAGGTTGAATAGACAAAATAATTGAACGAATCCAAATGAAACTCACAAGGCTTTGTTCTGGCAACAGATGCATAATTAAACAACCTAATTATGTGCTGTATCAGTTGGTAACAGATTGCTAAACCAAGTTAACTGATGGGTAGAGGAAACAGCTCTGATTCTCAGTGACCCTCAAGGATCCCAGATAGAGATCTTTCAGATCACTTAACTATGTGATCCTTTTTAAACTGGAGATGCCAGAGACCAAACCTGGAACCTTCTACGTACATGCAAAGCATGTGCTCCACTACTGAGCTTTGATCTCTCTCCAAGTGTTCGTTGATTACGTTCGTTGAGCAATAATGATTCACTATTGATGGGAAATTGAGGCATTTCATCGTTTTTTTGTCAAGAAAAGAGCAAAGAGGGTAGTTTCTCTTCTGAGAAAATACACTTTGAGGCTGAGGAGTAATTCCTGAGGAGTTCAAAGTCCAAACTCAAGGGGAATCTAGGCTATCTGGAAGAACAATTTCAAAGGTTTAAAAGGATTTGACATTCAGATGTCCAGCTGCCATTGGATTAGCCTAGAGGGCTAATGCAAATTCAACCCATTGAAGGACAATGGCTAGAGATGTTTCTGCAATCAGCATCTGCAGAAAGGAGGCTATTTTGAGGAAAATATGAAATGAAGACCTTTTTGAAATAAAAGATAAAAAAATAATAATTGAGGTTGTGATAGGCACACACCCCTAAGCACTGATGATGTGTCTGAATGGGGGGGGGGAATATAGCAATGAGACATTACCTATTAATTAAATATTTTTAGAATGACACTGGGTCTCTGGAAACAAGATGGAAGAAACTTGTTGGGTCTTATCTATAGTTGAACAACATTAAACAACAGAGGACGCCCGACTGATTTTACACATTTGACCAACTTGCTAAAGCAAGCTTCTCCCTCTGCTTTTGTTTCTAGCTCAAATAAGAAATTTCCTTCTAAGGATAATTAGCCTTTGTCAGTTAATTCTATTTCTATATTACGTCCCATTTTTTCCTCTGTCCTTTTCTTGAACTGAACAGCAGCTATACATAACAATAAATAAGACCTTGTCTGTGAACATCAAAGGACTAATCTGCCTCTAAAAAGATGGAAAACTGCAAGGCTAATGAGAAGGAAAACGTTGGTATTATCTGCCTCCATATTAAAAGAGGTGGTAGAAAGTCACTAAATTAGAGAAAATGTATTTGGCAGAGAACAAAAGGCCTATATAAATACTGTAAATAAATGAAACAAAACTTTAGCCTGGAAGAGTAGCTATAATGATGAAGGACAGGTTATTCTGGAATCCTGTATTACTTATTAAAACAGATGGTAGATTTATCTGTCAGTGAAATCTGCAAAAAATTATGATTAAAATAGCTTGATGACTGATTCCTTTGTCAAAATGTTTTCAATATAAATGTTTGTATATAAATTTTCCCTCGGCTCTTTTTGCTGGCCCATGTAGGACCAGCATGGATAGTTGGCCCTGGTGAATATTTGACATTTCCTCCCCTTATGGCTTTGATCTATAGGCTACCACTAAAACGAGGCTGCATTTTAAGCTGCATTTTAAACTGTATTCTAACTTATATTTTAATCAACTGGGTTTTTTCTTCTTCTTCATGTTTTTACTGTATTAGCCACCCTGAGCACGGTCTTGGCCAGGGAGGGTGGGGTATAAATAAATAAATTACTACTACTACTACTACTACTACTACTACTACGTAATATATGGAAACATTACAATGGGGGGACACTTTCTTTTGAATAGTCAAATTATGTGGCCCCATATAGTTCTATTTGTTACAATATTAAGGACCCCTGACCATTAGATCCAGTCGTGACTGACTCTGGGGTGTGGCGCTCATCTCGCTTTACTGGTCGAGGGAGCCGGTGTACAGCTTCCGGGTCATGTGGCCAGCATGACTAAGCCTCTTCTGGCGAACCAGAGCAGTGCACGGAAATGCCGTTTACCTTCCCGCCATAGTGGTACCTATTTATCTACTTGCACTTTGACGTGCTTTCGAACCGCTAGGTTGGCAGGAGCTGGGACTGAGCAACGGAAGCTCACCCCGTCGCGGGGATTCGAACTGCCGACCTTCTGATCGGCAAGTCCTAGGCTCTGTGGTTTAACCCACAGCGCCACCCGCGTCCCTGTTACAATATTACTAATGAATTAAGCTATAGCTTTCCTTTCCTTGGGACCACATCAGTGAGGCCAGGAGGTGGGTCTTGTCAACTAGGCAGCCCAGGACCTCCATACACACTTGCTGGGAGCCTGAAGGGCCCTGCCCTGCTCCTCTCCACTTGTCTTGGGGTGAGGCCTGACAGGCTCCATAAAGGACTGCTGCTGCTGGACAGAGAGGGCTCTGTTTTTGTTTTTTAAATTGCTTTTATTTTTTTTACCTATGTCATTTTAAATTGTGATTGATATTGATGCTGTATTCTTAGTTTTAGGTTTTATGATTTATGTGGAAATTGTTTTCCATTTGGCTGTGTACTTTTTGAGGTGTTTTATTTATTGCCTACGACTTTTGTTAAACAGTGGATGCTCGGGTTGCGAACGTGATCCATGTGGGAGGCCCGTTCGCAACCTGCAGCGTTCGCAACCCGCAGTGCAGCGTCTGCGCACGCGCGGGTTGCGATTCGGCACTTCTGTGCATGCGCAAAGCGCAATCTAATGCTTCTGTGCATGCGCGGCCGCTGAAACCCGGAAGTAACCTGTTCTGGTACTTCTGGGATTCGGCGGCCTGCAATCCGAAAAAACACAACCTGAAGCGTCTGTAACCCGAGGTATGACTGTATTGGTAATTATGTAAATCTTGTCATGTTGCAAGCCGCCTTGAGCATTGTTTTCACTATGGGAAGGCGGCATACAAATAAAATGATGATGATGATGATGATGATGATGATGATGCTCCTCAGAAAGCTCACTTCACTGCTGCTAACTCAGCGGTTTGACTTCAGCCCTGGAGGCGCACTCCATTGGCTCTTGAGACTGACGGATGCTAACAAATAAATCCCTACTGCACTCCAGTTCTCTTGATCACTTGATAACAAATTGTCTAATAGTTGGCAATAATATATTATCCTTGTTGTTCCACTCTCAGTATGAATTGATTTATACTCTAAAGGTAAAGGGACCCCTGGCCATTAGGTCCAGTTGCGGACGACTCTGGGGTTGTGGTGCTCATCTCGCTTTACTGGCCGAGGGAGCCAGCGTACAGCTTCCGGGTCATGTGGCCAGCATGACTAAGCCACTTCTGGCGAACCAGAGCAGCGAACAGAAACGCCGTTTACCTTCCCGCCGCAGTGGTACCTATTTATCTACTTGCACTTTGATGTGCTTTCAAACTGCTATGTTGGGAAGACACAAGATTTACCCACCCTGGAAGAGTGGCAGATGAAGGTGATGGACTATATGGAACTGGCGGAAATGACTGGCAGAATCCGAGACCAGGGAGAAGAGTCGGTGGAAGAAGATTGGAAGAAATTTAAAGACTATCTGCAGAAATATTGTAAAATTAATGAATGTTAAAATGATGTTGGATTGAAATTAAGTGGCATTAGCAACAAGGCCAATAAGAATATGTAAAAATGGACTGATAATGGATGAAAATATACAGTTATAATATGTTAAGATATAGAGTTAAGATAAATGAAAGAGGGTAAGGATTTGCTGAACTGACTATGTGAACGGGAATACAAAAAAGGGAGGTGTGAGGAGGTCAAGGAAACAAGCAAACGAGCTTAAAGATATGAAAAAAAAGGATTTGTTTTTAACTTTTTCTACTTATTTCTCTTTGGTACTTTGTATTTTCTTTTTTTATGTATTTTTGTATTTTCTGTATTTTTTTTCTTTTTTTCTTGTCTTCTTTTATTCTGTTAATTTTTGCTTTTTGTAAAATCCTAATAAACATCTTACAAACTGCTATGTTGGCAGGAACAAGGACCGAGCAACGGGAGCTCACCCCGTTGCGGGGATTCGAACCGCCAACCTTCTGATCGGCAAGTCCTAGGCTCTGTGGTTTAACCCACAGCGCCACCCGCGCCCCAGATTTATAGTCTACATGCATCCAAATACATAATTATGAGAGGGTGGATTTTTAAAATTATTAATAATCTTTTTTAAAAAACAACTTAATTTTCCCCCAATTTATTTAATCTCTAATAATATTAATAATAATAAAATATGCCACCCATCCGGCGGGGTTCCCCCAACCAAAGAAACAATCAAAGAACTAGAAACTTCCTTAAAAACTTTGTGTGGTTATTTATTAATTACATTTATTCACTGCTTCTTAAGAAAAAGCCCCAAAGCAACTTACAAATTCAGAATGCAAAGATACCATAAGCTGCTTATAGAATTTCTCAAGAATAACTAGACATTGCTGCACAAATACTGTCTGCAAAAGGAAATAAAATAGTCCATTTACTAACTAATTTGGAGAGGTGATATAAAAAACCAGAATCTTAAAAGCCAAATCTCCCTGAGAGATGAGGATTTTAAAATATGGATTATATTTTTGCCAAGAAGAGGTGGCCACTGCTGATTCCTTAATACACAGTGATCAAACTAGTTTATTAATAGAAGAGATCTACTAATATAGTTTGATCAATATTATCAATCAGCTACACTTTTTCTAGCTGCAGAGAAAGAATATGACTAGGTTGAATGGAATTATCTGATACATAAATTGGAATTATTTGTTTTTGTTTGGGGTTACCACTATCTGTAAGGAAGCCTCTATTAAAATATGTGCTAATACTTATCAAATTTCTCTCTCTTGAGGCAAAGGGCAGGTATGCCCATTGCACTCATAAGTGTTTGCACTGAGTATTCAGCTGTTTGAAATAGCAGTAAGAAATAATGCTAAAATGTGGCGGTAGGAAAATGTATGTTAATAGTAGCGGTAGTAGTAATTTATATATTGTAAATCTGAGAAAATAATTCTCTATGCAGATGACATATTGTATTCAGTGCAGGACAAATAACATGAAACATGTACCAAACCATATTTTATAACACATGCTATTTTATAACATTTATATTTAATAACATAAAAAATAATAACGGTTGTAACAAAATGATAAACACCAAGTCTATTTCCAGATTCCATTAAAAATATTCAGGAGGTCTAAATTTGTTGCTGACTCTAGATCTAGCAGAATCGACAGTGCCTGGTGCATAAAGCTTGCCCTTTCTGATTAAATTTCTACAGGATTCAAATAATTATTGTATTTTAGTGCCAAATCAAACAATCTCACCTAACACATTCAGGACCTTTTCGGTGGTGGTTCCCTGTTTGTGGAATGCCCTCCCTCGTGAGGTGCATGTGTCTTCCTCATTATTGACTTTCAGGCGAAATCTGAAAACATGTATTGCCTTCTATTAGTGGCCGGGATCCTAATTTTTTTTCTTTGTAAACAGAGGGAACCTCTTTTCAGGAAGGAGAGTTCCACATAAGTAAAGAGTCCTTGTGTTGGAGCAATTCTCATTAGGTTAAAAGTCACTCCTGTTCATGAACTGAAATCTCAGGATCCAAGCTACAGAATCCGCATAGAGATGTTTCTATTTGAAAAAGCTATGGTTTTGCAAAAATAAAATATTGAATAGAATGTAGTCATTTCACACGGTGATTTACTGAATGGAATGATGTTTTCCACTTCATAAAGTGATTTGTGTTGCCATGTGCATGCAAAGTGAAGAGAAATAAAGACCTCCCCAAAACACAGGTACAGTGGTATCTCAGGTTAAGTACTTAATTCGTTCCGGAGGTCCGTTCTTAACCTGAAACTGTTCTTAACCTGAAGCACCACTTTAGCTAATGGGGCCTCCTGCTGCTGCCGCGCCGCTGGAGCACTATTTCTGTTCTCTTCCAGAAGCAAAGTTCTTAACCTGAAGCACTATTTCTGGGTTAGAGGAGTCTGTAACCTGAAGCGTATGTAACCTGAAGCGTATGTAACCCGAGGTACCACTGTACACAAAAATCTTCTTTGGTTCCCATATTTTCATTTTTTAAAAAATGATATTTATTCAAAGTTTCATGAATACATAAGTATGAAAAAAGAAAAATACAGAAAAATACAGCAAAAAAAATAAAAGAAAAAGAAAAAACCAAAAAAGAAGAAAAATACAAATCTCAAATTACATCTTTTCATTTGCTTATTTCTTGAACCTCCTCACACCTCCCTTTTTGTATTCTAATTTAATTCATTATTCCCGCAAATTCTTCCCATATTTTTCAATTTTAATTTAAATAATTTATCTTAACAATCTATCTTATTTATTAATTCAACATATCTTTTCCATCTTTTAATATATTCTGTTATTCAGTTTACCTTAATTTCTTTAACCTTATCTTATCTTACAAACCTTAAAATTTCAAAATTTAAACCATATTCATACATAACTCCTTAAATCTTTTTTACTAAAGCCAATTTAGTTCCTTTCCAGCATGTTCCCTGATATTTCATTAATGTTGCACTAATTCCAAAAATAAAAAGAATTTTTTCTTGCTATCTCTAATTTTTATCCAACGTCCCTTCTTCCTGGTCTCGGGTTATGTCAGTCCTTTCTGACCATTACATCCAGTCCATCAATCTGGTGATCTTATGTCCGAGGCCCTTAAGTCTCTTCTAGGCCCCTTCTGCAGATTTTCTTGTTCTTGTTTGTGCTTACGCACTTCTTTGTCTTTTGTTGATTTCTTTCGTAGTTTCTCTCCTTTCTCCTTGGGGAGTGGGTCTCCGGAGGATTCCATCCAGTAATAATTTCCATTTTCCTTCATCAGACTAGCCCATTCCCCACAGTCCCACTCCCCGTCATCATCTTTGTAATCCAAAAAATAGTTATCCAAAAGATAGTTGTCCACCTGTTTCATAGTCCCACTAGAGTTAAGAGCTTCCTTGACTCCAAAAACTTCCAGACACTCTCCAAGTTCAATCTTCCAATGCAGTGGCTTTTGCTCCTGCAGGACTTTGGGTCTCTCCATTTGTGTTGTTTGAGGTGTAATCGCAGCCTCTTCCTTCCTCATCTGCCCTTGGACTTGCCCTGTCAAACCAGATTCCTGAATTGGTCGCTGTATAGCTTCTTTATCCTTATTTCCTGTTAAATCATATTCACTGGCTACAGCATTCATCAAGTCCAACTTTTCATTCATCAAGATCATTTTCTCATGCAGCTGCTCCAGCAAAGCATTTGTCATGCCAAGGGCAGACACCAAACCTTCCTTCCAACACATTTCTGTTCAAGGTCAAACGGCTGGTCCCACGATCCCAATCTCGCAGCTGTAAGGTCTCCAAGTAAGCTGCAACAACCAACTGACAGGCTCCCTCTAGGGGACACAATTTCTATTTGTATCCATTTTTAAAATGTATCCAACAAAGGAGATTACTTTCGGTTTTCAAATACTTTGTTTCTTTAAAATGCAGAAATGCAGAAAGTAGCGTTGAAGTTAATTTGTTTCTCTCTCTTTTTTTTTTTTAACTATCTGTCAAAATGTTCCACTTTCAATCAATGGACGTCTCAAACAATTTCTGTCCAGACACCCCGTCCCCAGGTTTGGGACGATGGAAACTTAAATTCCTTTACTCTCCTCCTGCAGGATTAAACAGTCAAATCCCCCCCCCTTTTCTCCTGCTTCCAAGGGGGTTTTATTGGTTGTAGATGCAGGAAATTTCCAACTTTAAAACAGTTTTCCAGGCTATTAGATTGCAAGGTCTTTGCTTCAGTCTATATACAAAAAGCGGAAGGCGGACTTCCTGTTTAAACCTTCCCGCTTCGTTGCCTAATTCACAAATTTTACAGATTTCTTGATCCAATTTTCCGTTTTTACTCACGGGTACTTGGAGTCCAATTGTCATCAGGAAAAAGTCAGCGCTCTCCGGCGATGGCTGTGTGGCTTCCCTCCGTGGAAATAGCAATCGGTTCACAGCACCGCGCTGCTCACCCCACTTCACTCCGGAGCCCCGAAAAGGGGTTTCCTCGCGAGTAGGGGAGGCGCTCTTGGTGCTCTGCCGAACCCCACGTTCCCAGGCTTCTCCACCTGGGATTTCTAGCGTGTCCCCGCCTTCGCCGCGACGGGAAGACCCAATTTCCACAGAGCCCGTTCCTCCAGTCAGAGGAACTCCGCCATTCGTCGTTGGCGCTAACCCGGAAGTCCCATATTTTCAAATTAGATCATGCATTTATAGTTAAGGGGGAAATATGGTCATTGGTCTGGTAGACAAAATGTATACATTATTAATGATATTGGATACCACATCCCATAATATTAAAGAGGACAAGAAAGAGCCTGCCCTCCAACATCTCCAGTACAATTTGAGAATGGAGTTGAAAACAGTCTTCCGGGAAATTGCGAGTTAAAAACATAAAGGAAGGTGATTATAAAACACCAGCGACATTTGAGTCCATGTATGTTAAGTAAAATTTAAATAAGGATAGCTGCTGAAGCTAAGAACATGTTAAGTCAAATTTTGTTAATATGTATTTGGACTTCTTCAGCTAACAGCCTATATTGGATAAGATATTTAAAATGTAATTTAAGAAGTTACAGGATAATATTTACCAACAGATATTGTTCTGATGCTTGTGAGGCACCTTCAACAAATGGATAACTATAATTTGGAAATGGTAATATGTTTACTTACTGCAGCATGCATATGCTGCTGAATATTGGGGTGGGATTGATCAGTCACCATTGCTGGATTGGTTTTTCTGGATCTGGGATCTTATATATAGGCCTAACGTTATAATCATATACACACTGACTTGAGAGCATAGTCATGTCTAAGACTGCACTGTAACGATTCAAATGAGAGAACTCGGTGGGACAATAGGTTTATTCAAAGATGGAGTTTATTAATCACTTATTAGAACTACTTGAACGACAACATAAATTTATATAAGCTTGTCCCTGATACCCTTGATACCCTCCTGATTTTTTTAGACTATACCTCCCATCATTCCTGACCATTTGGCTGACGTGAGTTGGAGGAACAAACCTCTTGGGAGAGGCTGGTTTATTTTCTCTTGAAGTTTAGAGCTTACAGTTAATTAAAGTAAGCAATCGGGCATTTAGTTGTGTTGAGATGGGGACAGTGGCAGGGAGAAAAAGAAGTCAAAAGTAATCTGACAGAAATTTCATTTCAGTAATAAATAAAAAGTAAGATTTCAAAATATGCGTGACAAGCATACTAGGCTCTGGGAAGGGGTGTAGGAGAAGGGGAATTAAAGAAAACAGCAATAAATTTCTGTTCAGTACTGCCTACACACTAAATGCTTGACAACAAATGTCTGTGGTTTTAGCTTTCAAACATAGCTGGGTAATATTTTGCAGGTGTCCTATTTATGAGGTAATGAATGAGGAGATAGGAACATTTTACACACCACTGGTGCTCTTTGGTCTTCAAGCAAGAGTCTTTTATTTTTTTAAAAGTGGGTTCTGAATGCATTTCTATTTCATTGGCTCACCAGGAATATTGGCGAGTTCTCTCTTTTTTATTAGCACTCCTGTGTTGGCCACTAGGAGCGGACACTGGTTCCCTGACAAATTTTGGTTTTAAGTACATAAACAAAATGAAGCTAGAGATGTTAAATGAAAATGATCAGTACAAGATTATAGTACTGGGATTTATAGGGTACTCAGTTTGAAAATGAAATAAATGTAAGTAAGCCTGCAAGTAACCAGAACTGTGTGTTTTTGATCTTTTCTGTTCCAATCCTTTCCATCACAAGGGCAATATTTTCCCCTAAGAGGTTAAAAACACTGGCACTTAGATGGATGCAATGTAGATGAAAGACAGTAGAGGGTAAGAAAGTATACAAAGAGAGAAACGTCCTACTTGAACCTCCCAATACTCCTACCTGGGAATAAGCTCTTCGTGAATCACATTTGATGCGACTTTTGCAAAAAAGGCTTGCTTAAGCCCAGAACTTGATAGGCAGCTAACCATTTACTTTTCAGTTAAAGAGAAGCAGTTATCTAAATAGCATTTAAGCCTGGAAAATACATACTCAAGCAACAGCAAGGAGCAAAACACACACACACACACACACACACACACACACACACACACACACCACATGTCTCTCTCAGCTTTCATGTCAAGGACTTTTCACCGTAATAACTTGCAAATGCTCTCTTATAAGACTTAAGATAAAATAGGTATTCAGACGCTCATGCAGCTTCCTAAGCTTTCAGGAGGAGAAGACAAGGTTTTGTTGCTTAAGGAGAATTCAGCGGTCTGGTAGGAAGGACATGGTACTTGGACATAAACAAGTTTTTTCCTTTATTCATTTCCTCTTAAAGAATTCATCTTTTTTTCTCTTCCCTCAATTTTCCATAACTCTAAGCCACCTTGGTTGGGTTTTGTAATTTTTTTTGGCATTGAAAGGTGAGGAATACATACATTTTAAAAATTCTTCCTCACTCACTCGTAAATATTTCTACCAAGGAATGTTTAGAAATCCCATTTCAGACCAATGGAGAAGCAAAAGGATCAAAAGTTAATTCCCATTATCTCCTAGGTTGCCTGTTTTATAGCTTATACAATCTTTGTAAGAAGTTAAGAAGACATCCGAAGAGTTGGCACACTGGAACCCTGTCCTGTCTTTCTGGTTTCTCCAGAGCTTTCTAGTCCAAAAGAAAGACAACTTACTGCCCTCTTCACCTGCTGCTTTCTTAGCCTTAGCAAACCTCAAAAAAGGCTCTCTTCCATCTCTCACAGCAGCTAACTGCTCTGACCTTTGCATATTCTCTTCTAACACTGCTTCTGATTGACTCCACCAAATCTCACAAGATCATACAAGATCATACTCCACCAAATCTCACAAGATCATACAAAGGGTGTGGGTGACATTTTTCTAGCCTAAGGACCACATTCCATTCTAGGCAAAGCTTTCAGTGGCCACATGTCAGCGGTGGGCAGAGGCAAAAGTGGACAACCTTTGTAAATTTTTCCTTTGTACAGCAGGCTAATTTTACACACACACCTCTCAATTCTCTATCCAGGTCAGCAAGCAGCATTATAGGAGTTCAAAGACATGAGTGTTTATCAAGGCACTCAAAACTGGCTACTTTTCTTTTTTTAAAATGTATTTGATAAGAAAAACAAATAGAATTCTCTAACTTCCAAATGTAAATTCTACCTTATTGCTAGAATTGTATTGTTCTTTTATGATGTAAAGTTATGCTTCATGCTCTTAAAATGTTGTAAGCTGCTTGGATGTTCCTTATGTGGCAAGTGGCTAATAAATTGAATAAATAATGGTGAGGAAGATGATCATCTTAGCAACATGAGATTTACAATTCAAGCAGCTAGTGATAAATACATCTTTTTCTATATCCCAAACTGTTCTACTACAGCAGCATTTGTTATGCTATTACAGTAGTCCTAACTACAAACATTTTAGCTATGACAATATTGCTTTCAAACATAAATAAATGCCATTTTCCAGATAAACCTTTAGACCCCAGTCTCTCTTCCCATTACTCTACCATCATATCCCCCCCCACAAATTGTCTCCTAGTATTCCTCCTGTCAGTTCTGTTATCACTTGCTCCCACCCTCAACATACCAAAAGGGGTTTTCCTCAGTCAGTCCAGGGAGTGCTCCCATGTCAATCAAGTGTACAATTCAAAATTACCTCAAAAAACAAGGCATCCATTTTCAATCAATCACAGAACAACTAAACAACAAAAAAACAAGCCCACGAGATGTTACTACTGCCCCAGAAAACACTTCATTTTTTTTTTGTCACTTGAGAATTTCATAATTTTACATCAATAGCAAGAGTAAGTGCTCTGTTTCACAAACACCAGCTGGATGTCTAAATGCTATAGAACTTATTGGACCTGGCCCAGAACATTGTTAGTATGAAACAATGCAGCTCACCTTCTCTGCCATACATGTAGGCTCTTCTAACTAATAATGGTTTCACTTGTCTCTTTTAACACTCAAAAGGTTTTGAAATCAGGAACACTCAATATCAGTTGAAATTGGCATCCAGACGCATAATCCCAATGAATTAATAGACAAGAAAATACTCTAGTTCATAAAATGTGTTGTGGGAGTGTGTGGTTCCTTGTATGGCAAAACAGGAAAAAAGGCATAATGAATTATTTTTTAAAACCCAGTAAGTTCCACAATCTGACATGGCAGACTTTAAAAGCATGTGGCTAGGGTGGCGCTGTGAGTTAAACCACTGTGCCACTTGGGCTTGCCGAACGAAAGGTCGGTGGTTCGAATCCCCACTCCCGTTGTTCGGTTCCAGCTCCTGCCAACCTAGCAATTCAAAAGCATGCAGTGCAAGTAGATAAATAGGTACCGCTGTGGCGGGAAGGTAAACGCCGTTTCCGTGCACTGCTCTGGTTTCACCAGAAGCGGCTTAGTCATGCTGGCCACATGACCCGGAAGCGGACAAACACTGGCTCCCTCGGCCTTTAAAGAGAGATGAGCACTGCAACCCCAGAGTCGTTTGTGACTGGACTTAATTGTCAGGGGTCCCCTTACCTTTTATACGGAGTAACACACCTGACAGGAGATCATTTATTTATCTGTAACTACACTCCGCAATTGTAATTTTGTTCTTTGATATACTAACATCTTTGGTGTATATACACAGGCTACAAGGACAGATTTACAAATGTCCTTAACAAGATAACACCTGGTTTACAACAGAGTTCTTCAGGACACATTGCTGATAACTAGCAGACAACTCACATATTTCAACGTCTACATCACAGAAGGAAGCCACGGTTGGGAAATGCATCATCGTTTCTTCTATACAGGCTGTATTTCAGTGCCAAAAATTTCACTACCACTATGTCTTTATGAAGTTGTACAACGCCAATGCCTCATATTTATCCTCAGAAATAAACATTATCTCCTTGCATGGCATGCCCATAGGTAGTTCTGACAAAAAGCTCATGAACAATATCCCTGGGCTAACATAAAGCTTAAGTATTACCAAGCATTATTACATTGGAGGCTTTCATTGCCGTGATATCAGATTAGAAATGAGAAAGATGAGTTGGAGCCAGCAAGTCTGTTTTACAATAACCATGCGCAACCCTTTCTGTGGATGACAAGGCAGGGAAAGATGTCATCCGTCAAGTTCTCTAGAGAGGGCTGTGTGAGAGGGAGCCTGTGAGACTGCTGAGAGGAAAGAACCATCATGAATCAAAAGCTCAGTACAACCTCCAGTTTCTTGGAAATTCAAAGGAGAAATTCTGAGGCAGGATTCTGGTGATGAGATCTGGTGATAACCCTGCTTGGAAGTCACCAACCCATGCATGGAAACAAGCAAAAATGGCTCCCACATACATGTATTGTGTATAAATAATAAATTATAAATCATTATTATAAATTATTATTATGATGCCTACTTTATGTGCACATGGAGAATCTCTCTCTCTGACAGAACGAGAAGCCAATGTGAACTGCGATGTTGTCATGGAGATTGTCCACACAGGAAAATGTATATTATTGAGAAGCTTACAATTTTATCTCAGTCACTCCCCACGAATGGGAGTACTTGAACTTTCAAGGGAGCCATTGCTCCAGAGTAAAAAATGTTTCTCTTCAAATGAGTGGATCTTTCTCCAGGAGGGTGGAGGATGGGCTTTGGGACATTTGCTAGTTTTTGCCAGAAACACCTTTAAATGGTTGTTTGGAAGTGTAAAATGCACTGATAAACGCTGCCTGACAAATACCAAGAAGAAGAAGAAGAAGAAGAAGAAGAAGAAGAAGAAGAAGAAGAAGAAGAAGAAGGAGAAGAAAGACCTTTGGTATGAGGGGCATTCAGGGGAGAAATGATCCTTCCCTAGTCCTGAAGATAATTTGAATATGTATGCTTCTTGAGTGAAGGAACTAGGCATACTGAGGGAACTATCTACTGCCAAAACATATCTGCTGTCAGGGAAAGAGAATGACTCCTTCTCCAGAGAACGTACAAACCTACGTAAATCTGCAGTTGCCAAATGGATATGAGAAAAGGCTTCACAGTCAACTAGATGATATAAACAACAGGATGCAAAAAGGGGAAAAAAGAAAACTAGCATTTATGTTTGACAAGCTAGCTTAAATTTGTTTTCAACAGCATTTTTGTGGGTGACTTGTTCTTTAAATGATTTTTTTTTTGCTGCTGGAAACCAGTCGGGGGCAGGGGGAGATCATGGTGCTGTGTAGTATTTTTTAAATAGTAAAGTATATGCTACTTACCCATTCTGAATAGCGGCCGTGGGGTCATATGTCAAGGCCATGCCAGCCTGTACACAGTTAGGGGGGAAAACAGAAGGTTACTCTTTTTATATCACACATACACACAACAACCAACGAAAAAGGGGAGAAATTAGAGAACCCACTATATAATCCTTTTTTCCCATTTTTTGACTTAAATTGACTTTTAGTGCTTTTAAAAACTTGCATTCTATTGATGTCAGTTTCGTGCTGTGCCAAATGCTGCTTCTATTTTCACAAAAGTCTTCATTCACCATAAAAGAGGCATTGTTGTTTTTTTCTGTCTCTCTTGCCGAGAGCGGAGGAACTTAGAAGAAATGTTGTGGTGTCTGTGTGCAGGTTGTGCTTCACAAATGTGAGGGGTGCCTGGGTGGTATTTTCCCGCTTTGAGTTAAAACAAAAACACCCAGTGCATGGCTCTTTATAAAACGGTATATCGTGGCCCACAAGCCCTCGTTGGCTGACAATTTCAACCCCCAATGTTGTGTGACTGTTGTTGGACTCCAATTCCCATCAGCCACAGGCAGTCTGGTCAATGATCAGGAATGATGGGGTTGGACTCCAGGAACATTTGGAGGGTTGCAAGTTGCAATTTTTCTCTGGAGTTTATGAAAGTCCCATTTGTGCTTAGAGGGGTTTGAGGTTCTTTGTACAAAGCTTATATCCCAGAATCCCCATGTGGCTACAGAATGCTCATTCTAGGAAGCAGCACCAGAATGTACTACGTTATATGAGGAGCTCATAGGTGCAGGGAGAGACCTCAGGAACTGTGGTGTTTTTTTGTAATGAAGTAGAAAAATGACCATTTGGCCACTTCATACATTCAGTAAGCAATGCTCAAAGTTCTCTCCTCCACTCTCATTGCAAACCACTTTGATTCCCCTTCACCCTCTTGAATTGCCCCCAAAGATGGAGGTGAAAGATGCAACACCATGTAGATATTTTTATTCTCCAAGAAATAGGATACACTTGCCCGGTAAATGTGTTCTGTTTATTTCCACTGATTTGCAACTTCTGTGCTGCCTGCTATTTTATTTTTCTTTAGCTGAATGTGTCAAGCATTTAAAACGCTCAGTTTAGAGCACATGATAGCATTGGAGACTTTAATCCTGTTGTGGATCAGAGCCATAGCTAGGTGATCTTATGCCCCTGGCAGAACCATCCAGATTGCGCCCCCTAGCCATGGACAAATTAACTCGTCTTTCCACCTCTCCTCCAACCCCCCCCCCATACACCCATTCAATTCCTCACACACTTCACCTTGAAATGAATTCTTTCACAGAAAACCCAATATTTGTTTTTTTAACCAATTTTGAGCCCCCCCCCCCTCGCCTGCACCCCTGGAGGGGGCCTTTCTCATCACCCCCTAGCTGCAGCCCTGCCCCTTATAGACCATGACTAGGATACAAACTACAACAGTTAAATGGTGTAAAATGTAAGTTGGTTCACATTTATTTCCTTCTTACAGACAAATGATCAGTTACTAAACCAGCAAAACTATGTTGAGACACAATAATTATTAGGCCTGGCCAGTTATGTTCAGTGGTACTGTATTGATAACATTACCCCAATGACTTGGGATGTTGCTTTTAAACCAGCAAAAACAAGATAAAACTGCAATGCTGGTAACAGCAACCACTGACATCGCAAAATACAGTTGTGCTACATATTACCCCGTTTATTCTGCTTACTCAATGAGCGGGGTGTTCAGATCGTGTGATAATGTTTAAAATGTAAAAGGAATCAGAGGAACTGAGTGTAAACTCTTAATGCCAACCGTGGGCCAATCATACAATGCAATCCACACCATTATTGGTTATTTCCCTTTTGACTGACAGTGCTGACTGGCAGAGCCAGCGTAGTATAGTGGTTAAGAGCGGTGGACTCGTAATCTGGGGAACCGGGTTCGCTTCCCCGCTCCTCCACATGCAGCTGCTGGGTGACCTTAGGCCAGTCACGCTTCTCTGAAGTCTCTCAGCCCCACTCACCTCACAGAGTGTTTGTTGTGGGGGAGGAAGGGAAAAGGAGATTGTTAGCCGCTTTGAGACTCCTTAAGGGGAGTGAAAGGCGGGATATCAAGTCCAAACTCCTCCTGTAAACTGATAGTGTGTCATCAGAGGTCTATACGCCTTTTGTATGCTTGTCTCCATCTTCTTCAGTTGGAAAAATAAAAGCAAACAGTCTGCCTACTGGTATGAACTTGTAATTTAAGTACAATGTCAGCCTGACAAGGTGAGCCATACAGAGGAGGATGACTGGCACACATAATGACCCAAATAAATGAGATGGACTATAACTCGAAAGCCCAGCCAGAAAGCGAGATGCCAGGTATAAAGTAAACAATAAGGAACTGGAAACTAACAAGCATGTGGTAGACACATAAGGAAGAGAAGAGAAGAGCAAATGGGTCACAGGAATTGTTTAAAAGTTGTTAGAAACATGGGGGATGATTTGGCAAAAAAAGAAAAAGAAAATAAATAAACAAACAGAAAGAGAATAAACCTTCCTCATTGTAAGTATTCTGAGCTAGAAGCTCTTTGAAGAAGAAAGGGATGAAGCCAACAGTCCAAATGAGATTTGGTTTAAACATTCCTGTAGTAAAATAAGCTTTACTCAGTGGGTGAGTTAACTTGGCATTGATCTTTCTTTTGATAATTTATGATAGTTTTAACTTTTAAAAAAAATACTGTGTGATTAAAAGGTTTACAATTTTTTTTAAAAAAAAATAAAAAACATTTTAAATAATAAATCAAACATTTAGACATAGCATGTTATGAACATACAGCTGTTCGTTCAGGAAATAAGATGTTCTCCCCAATGAAACACGCTGAGAGACACTCATTTCAATGTACATATTCTCACTGATATGCTATGAAAATAATGTTTCTGGCTTCTATTAAGCTTGTGTGTGCAGTTTTGAGTAAGACCTGTATGGGACTGAGTTAGGCCAAGCCAAGTCAGCTCCAAATCCACAAACATGTTTATATAAAAAATGGTTCAGGAATTCAGAATTCTTTCCTAGCAGTTATCCCCTGCTAAGCTCTGTTGCCTCTTACTAGGCAATCCCTAGGATTACCTTTGATGCTGACACCCTTTTTTGAAAATGGCTTGTATTTAAAACCACACTGCGCGTAGCTGCAGAATACATTTCAATGCACACTGCATGAAAAATAAACATGACATTAATGGAACCAGTGTATTTGATTTTAATACAGTGACTATTCCGATCTATTATAAATGCTTACAGCTGACATTTCCAATATCGGGTGCTCAGAAATGGTAGCCATTTATGTTAATCTTAGAGAAGCTTGATGAATTTGATCTTTGTGAATTAGGTTGTGAAATAATCTGATCTGCACTCCTCGGACTAATATGCAGATTGAAATATTACCGCCCTTCTGATTTTGCACTCTTCCAAATTCTCCTCAGCTCAAAAAAATTCCAAAATGCATTTAACGAATATATTTTAGGATACAAATATTTAGAAATGTACATATATATATATTTGGAAAGTTTGTTTTATTTATTTTTATGTATTTATATGCATTATGTACATATTTTCATTTTAAGAAATAAAATAAAAATGTACATCAATGCAAAATCAGGAAGAAATGGATTTATGAACACAAAATAGGCACACGTCCTGAACTGAACCATGTTCTCCTTGTAGCTATCACTGCTACCTGCTAGCTCATTGCAGGAGAACAGGGAACCAGATAAGAGAGGCAGCTGGAGAGGGTGTCAAGGGGCTGTGATCCACGATGGACCTTCTGTCAAGATGTCATCAGGCACATAATGATATCAACTCTTGATGCTAGCCCTAGCAATAATGAAAGGGGAAAGGAGTGCGCTCACTGGGAGGGGGAGGCATTCTTTCCATACACATCTTATTCTGTTCCTCACTGATTTTGCTTTGGTTGAAGCATAAAAAAGCAAAAATTAACTAGATACTGAAGCTTGGAAAGATTAAGCCTACACCCAATCTGATGTGAATGTTGTGAGTCCTTAAAGATCTTTTCCAGCATTTGTTATCTTCTGTTTTTTTTTTAATAATATTTATTAAAGATTTTTTAAAATTATAAAAAAGAAAAAACAGAAAAAATAGACAAAACAGAAAAACAGAAAGAAAAAATACATCCATCATTCTCAAATTTTTAACTTTCATTACCTTCTTTCTTTGACCTCCTCCTCCTCCCCTTCCTTGTATCCTGGTTAATAATTATCACAGCAAATCCTTTCCAAAGTTCATAATATTTTGTCCTTACATTGTTTTAATCTATTTTCATCTTGTCTTACAGCAAACCTTAAAACTTAAAACTTAAATCTTATTTTTACCAACTTCTCATAACCATATCATTAACCTAATTCTTTAAACATTTTTACTAGAACCAAGTAGTTCCATTTCAACATTTTTCTAACATTCATCAATTATTTTAAAACAGTCCCAATGACAAAAGAGGAAAAAAAGTAAAACAATCCAATCTTCATCCAGCGTCCCTTCCTCCTGGTCCCGGATTTTGTCAGTCCTTTTTGTCCCATTAATCTAGCACATTAACCTGGTATCCTTATATCCGAGGCCCTCAAGTCTCTTCCATGTCCCTTCCGCGACTCTTCTTCATATTTTCCTTTCACTCGTGGGAGCTCCAGCTTAGTAATGTTTTTGACCCTTTTCAGCAGATCAGCCCCATTTCCATAGTTCAGACTAAACTCCATGTGATATTTAAACACCTGTTTCAGATTCCCTCCAAAATTAAGAGCCCCCACAACTCCAAACATCTGACGGCCCATTACCAGACTCAGAAAGTCCAAACATCCCTGCATGGGAGGGTCAGTCCAACCCCCCATTTCCAAACCAAACCAAACTTTATCTTTCCAAATCTGTTTTTTTCCAAATTCATTTATCAAATCCAAAGGCTCATGATCCTGCAGGGCCGCAACTCCCTCCATTTCTGGCACCCAAGATTCAGCAGTATCCTCTTCTCTCATCTGTGCTGTCATAGCACACTCCTGTTTTAGTTCCTGGGTAGGCTCCATGTAGTTTCCTACTGCCTGTTCAAAATTTCTGGCCGCATTAGTCATCAAATCCGTCTTCTGGCTTAGCTGGTCCAATAGGGCATTTATTTTACAGAAAGCACCCAACAGAGCTTCTGAAAACATTGTCCTACAAGGTCACAAGTCCTTTCCCACGACTGTAATCTGTAACAGCTGCAAGCTCCTGAAGTTGGTTACAATTTCACAGTCTCCCTCTAGGGGGGAAACTTCTGTTTCTTCTTTCTTTTAAGAACAATAGCAACAAAGTTTCTTTTTTAAGATATTCAGTCAATATTTGTTCCTTTGAAATGCGAAAGGAAACAATGGAATCACTATGTTACTTTTCTTTTAGCTGTCTGTCAAAAACATTTGTCTCTGGTCAATGAGCTTCAAACGTCAGTCCTGACACTCCGCTCCAGGATCAGGACGGTGGAAAGTTACTTTACTTTAAACTCACTTCTGCAGGTTTAAACAGTCCAAAAAGAGATCCCCCTTCTTCTCCTGCTACCGAAGGGGGGTTCCACGATTTTAAATGATGAAAGCCAATCCTTTAAAAGTAATTTTCTAAGCTCTAGTTTACGTTGTCTTTGCTTTATTCTGACTACAAAGAAACGGAAGGCTGACTTCCTGTTTAGACCTTCCCGTTTCAGTACCAAATTGAGGTAAATTTTGAGTCCAATTCCTCTCTACTGGCCAGTCCTTATTTAAAATCCAATTGTTCGAGTTTTAAGTACTCACAGGTGATTCTTTAAATGCCAAATTGTCCCAGGAAAAGGGCAGTGCTCTCCGGCAACGGGTATGCGGCTTCGCTCCACGGAAAAAGCAATAGACTCACAGCACCGCGCCACTTCCCCCTCTTCGCTTCAGAGCCCGTTAATGGGTTCCTTTGCGGATTGGGGGGGCGCTAAAAGTGCCCGCCGAGTCCCATGGTCACAGGCTTCATCCGCCTGTGATTTTTTAAAGGGTCCCCGCTTCGCCGTAGCGGAAACAACCCATTTCGCGCGGAGCTAGTCCCTCCAGTTCAGAGGGAGTCCGCCATTGCCGATGGCGCCACCCCGGAAGTCCTTGTTATCTTCTGATTTGTACTATTTATTACAGTATCTCCTGACTGTCTCAAGGAGAAACATTGCTTTATAGATGCATCTCCCAGATTAGCTCCAAATCACCTGGTATTCCCACCGAGGGCCAGCAAAATCCCAAAAATCTATGCTCCATAGGTCTGAGGACCTGCAAGTGAATGTATGAAATACAAGTGCACTGGAACTATTTGAACTGACACAGCTAAACATTATGGCTGTGATCCTAAATGTAATTAAGTGGAAGTAAATTCCAAGGAAATCAACATGACTCAAGTGCTTAGGGTTGAGACATATGGAAATGTTCTGCCAGGATTTTCTGTTCTATTTCTCACTAGCCTTATTTCTCTCCCTCCTATAGACCACCACTGCTTATTTTCTGACTCACTACAGAGCAGGCATCCATAGTATGCGCCAATATTCATGATGAAAGAGAGAAGTTACCAGAGATACCAACCAGAAAACAAAAAATTCAAATCTAGCCTGATTTCAAGGACAAGGACCCTAACCCATCTTCACCCAGGAATCTTGTTGGCTCAGCCCCATAGGAATGCCCATTATAATAAGATAAGCATTGCGAACGTGATTAATGTCCCCACACTGTATGACAGATTTGGTATATTTTGGGTCAGAGGAATGTGGGGCCCTTCAACTGGGGCCAATCTGCTGGAGTTCCCAGGTCCCTTAATAGTCTTGTGCATAGAGCCAAGAATAAAAACTCAGCCAGCTATCAGACTGAATCATTTCTGTCCATAGAGGACTATGGAGCTCAATCCAGTATTACCTGTCTGCTTGGAAGCATAAAACAGCCTGTGTCTGAGATCCGAAATACACCCAACAGAGACCTGCTAATCATTTCTAAATGCCTGCTGATCGTAGAGAGAAAAGGACTGGCACCAGGATCAGAAACTTTGACTTTCCTGCAGCTATTGACTTTACAACCAAGTAGGGAAATCCCAATCTCCCAAATGACCTCTGTATATTTCTCTCTTTAAATTGCTAGAGGGCATTGAGTAGAAAAGTAATAAATGGTAGGTCAAAAATGAGAAAGTTAAAGGAACAGTTGTAAGAAAAGTGTGTGTGTGTTTGTTTTAAGGATAATTCATTTTTTCTTTCCATGCTTGAGCACATACAGTACATAGGTTTGCCTCCTGATTATTTACAAAGGAAGTTCTAGCTCTAGATAATCATATTAAAAGTGGCAAAGAGAGGGGGAAGAATGAAGGAAGCATCTATGATCCCTTATCTGCAGTAAACTACTTAATTTCATCCTGGTCTAGTCTCAGGGAAACTCATCATCAGAGTTATATGACTGGATTGCTCATGACTCTATTATTGCAAAGAGATCAGTCTCCGAATGCATTATATAGGCTATTGCTGTGGCTCATTTAAGTCCATTTTCTACTTGGATGTATAATTTTAAAAAGCCAATGTAAGAGCAATGAATCTTTTGCTCTTCCTAATCTAACTTATCCAGTTTTGTCAAGTATGTTTTTACAATCACAGTCTGATTCTTTGTGGTCTAAACCACTGCCCCTCTTGGACTTGCTGATCGGAAGGTCTGTGGTTCGAATCTGTGCGATGGGGTGAGCTCCCATTGCTCTGCCCCAGTTCCTGCCAATCTAGCAGTTTGAAAGCACTCCAATGCCAGTAGATAAATAGGTACTGCTGTGGCAGGAAGGTAAACGGCGTTTACATGAGCTCCGGTTTCCGTCACGGTGTTCCATTGTGCCAGAACTGGTTTAGTTATGTTGGCCACATGACCCGGAAAGCTATCTGTGGACAAATGCCAGCTCCCTCAGCCTGAAAGTGAGATGAGCGCCACAATCCCAGTCACCTTTGACTGGACTTAACCATCCAGGGGTCCTTTACCTTTTTACCATATACACGGGTGTATCTTTGAAGGAATTTTGTGTAATATAGCACCAGAATATTCACTATATTTTTCTAATCATTTATTATAAAAAGCCACTGTACATAGGTTGTCTACAGATAAATAATTTCAACCTCAAGTTTTAAAATAACACTATTTTCAGTAAAAATTATCTGCAGCCGAGATCAATATTCAAACTGGAAATACAGAACATAGAATTTTCTGAATTTTCATGGTGCTGCGTTTGAAAATGAGGCAGAAGCCTCAATACATGGAAAATGCAGCCGCCCGACTGCTGACAAGTGTAAGGTGAACGGATCATAGAACAGCAATTCTGTACCAGTTACATTGGCTTGTTGTATGCTTCCAAGCTTAAGTCAAAGTGCTGGTTTTCACCTGCTTTTTATGGCCCAGGATGCCCATATATTAAGGAACACCTCTCTCAGAAAGTTCTAAACACCAGGAAGAACTTTCTGACAGTAAGAACTGTTCAACAGTGGAACAGACTCGCCCGGGAGGTGGTGGACTCTTGTAGGAGCTAACTCCTAGGGGCTGTGGGGGCTTCGGCCCCCACAATGAAATATTTGAGGGGGGCAGGCCCCCACAAAGTTGATGGGTATTCCCATTCATATGGGGTGTGTCAGATGGTAGTGGTGGTTGCTCGTGAGTAATCAGTCGGGACTCAGACCTGTCTTTTACAGGTTTTATTTTGGTGCAAAACTATTTATAGTGCAGAGCCACAAGTTAATGTCTGCCTCAATCGCTAGCAGAATCCGGGAGTGGTTGTTTCCGGGACTTCCCCCAACATAAGAGCTTCGTCACCCCCAGCCTTTTCCTTCCTTCTTTGCATTTTATACCTCTGCGCAGGGTGGGCAATGGAAGGAGAGTGCTTCCCTCCTGGCCGGCTTGGCCAGGAGCGGTGCTGAGGCTCCCAGCAGCATCCTCTGGTCCTTTCCCCTCTCCCCCACTGGAGGTGTGGCATTCCTCACCACAGGAAGAGGAACTGCTTCGCAAGATTTTCGGAGGTTCCCTGTAACCCAACTGCCCCTCTGCTTCCCTACTCTGTTCCGATGGCAGTACCCTGACAGGGTGTGTGTGAACTGCATCATGTGATTGATTATGCAGGGCGGGGCTTACCTGGGCCCTCACAATATTTTATTCAAGTTGGCATCGCTGTGGACCCTCCGTTCTTGGAGGTTTTAGGCAGAGGTTGGATGGCCACCCGGTTGAGATTCTTCCATTGCAGAGGGTTGGGCTAGACTATCCTCAAAGTCCTTTCCAACTCTACACTTCTTTGATTCTATGAATCTACGAACCCACGCAGACCCTTAGATCTTCATATGAGGGACTTCTCTGTATCCCTCTGCTGAGCGCAGTTCAAAGGGTCATAACAAGGGAGACGGCCTTTTCAGCTGAGGCTCCCCACCTGTGGAATGCTCTCCCCCACAGATGTTGGCCTGAAACTTTTAACGCCAGGCAAAAACTAACCTTTTCCCAAGCCAATGATGGACCAAATTGGTTAGGTTTTTTTAATATGCTTTCAAATTTTCAAGACACTGCAGGGTTGGTGGGGGGCTGCTTTGAATGATAAAAAGGTTAGTGCTTTATATGACTCCCCTTTTTATGGTAGAATGAATTTCTGTTTTTGAAAAAATGTAAGTCACTTGGAGACCTTCTTAGGTAACAAGTAACTAATATGTTCCAAAAATGATGATGATGGAAGGGGAATTAACCAAACAAAACAAAAAAACAGGGGACACATTGGGTGAGTGCAAGTGCCTTCTGCCCACAAAAGAACACTTCTGCGTCCAAGGTATGCCTCAGCTTCACAAAGTGAAAAAGAGTTGCCATGATGACACATCTTATAAACACAAATGCTATGATTATGTGCAAGAAACTTTGTGTAATGTTTGAAAGTGTGGTGAGTAGAAAAAAAGTAAACACTGGGATAATATTGTCCCTCTCATGTACAGAAAAGCTACAGAATCGAGTTTGGAAGCAGAATGAAAGTAAATTATCAAACCTTCATTTCTAGCACACGGGGGGCACCTAAATTGTGTAACTGGGTATTTGATTGATTGATATGGGAATTGATATTATAATTTGGTATTGATACAATGAGGCATATATTG
The DNA here is from genome assembly GCF_964270895.1 of Podarcis filfolensis. Classification (NCBI taxonomy): domain Eukaryota; kingdom Metazoa; phylum Chordata; class Lepidosauria; order Squamata; family Lacertidae; genus Podarcis; species Podarcis filfolensis. Next base: position 15,899,215 of record NC_139614.1, read on the forward strand.
GATTATTGTTATTGCAAATTAATAAAAAATATGTATATAAAAAAGAAAAGCTGCAAAATCCATAAGCATATGTAGTACAGTAAGTTACCCAAGGCACAATAGTGAGTCAGCATTATTGACCCAAACCCTAGTGTGCAACCCAGTAAAGTTGATACGATGGGCAGCAATGGCATGTATTGTGTAAACACAGATTACCAGGGTTGTGGACCCTACAGAAGCGTTAGACTGGTAACAGGGAGCGGCCGCCGAGACCACATAACACTGGTCCTGAAAGACCTACATTAGCTCCCAGTACGTTTCTGAGCACAATTCAAAGTGTTGGTGCTGACCTTTAAAGCCCTAAACGGCCTTGGCCCAATATACCTGAAGGGGCATCTCCACCCCCATCATTCAGCCCAAACACTGAGGTCCAGCTCCAAGGGCCTTCTGGCGGTTCCCTCACTGCGAGAAGTGAAGCTACAGGGAACCAGGCAGAGGGCCTTCTCGGTAGTGGCACCCGCCCTGTGGAACGCCCTCCCACCAGATGTCAAAAAGAACAGCAACTAGCTCCTTTGAGACTATTCTTCTTCAGTCAATGTTGTTGCCACAATGGCAATAGACTTTTAGAAGACATCTGAAGGCAGCCCTGTTTAGGGAAGCTTTTAATGTTTGATGGACTACTGTATTTTAATATTTTGTTGGAAGCCGCCCAGAGTGGCTGGGGAAACCCAGCCAGATGGGCAGGGTAAAAATATTATTATTATTATTATTATTATTATTATTATTATTATTATTATTATCAGCAAGTGCTATATAAGTCTGTCTTCAAGGATTTTCCTGTTGCAGTCTGTCATACCAAGGCCACCATGGGTGCTCCTAGCTCAGCAGATTCTTCAGCCAATGTGCCACGAAGGCTCTAAAAGGAAGCTTATTGGTCTTGGGTCCAATAATATAGCTCCTTTGAGACTATTCTTCTTCAGTCAATGTTGTTGCCACAATGGCAATACTTGGGGGATTTTTGTTGTAACAGCACATGACAACCACCTTGTGAAAGTAAGCAACATATATGTTTTCCAGAACATAATCCCTGTCGGTCTTTGTAAGTTACTGGTAGCGCTTAAGTATGTCCCACTCCAGACTGAAGGTCCATAACGTATCTGCCAACACTATCAAGCCACATTCTTACTTTGTAAAGGGCAAAATGCGGTTGGAAACTGCTAACCATTTTAAAAAACCACCAGTTAGTCGCCATTTAAAACACACACATACAAACAGAAAACATCTAAATTTAAAAATAAATAAATCTGTTTTTGAAATTATATTAGAGACACACCCTTTTATAACCCAAATGACAACTGCTAGGACGCTCCCTGGTTTAAAAATATGCTTTCGCTAATCATTTCCATGAGAATGTGAAAGAATTTGAATGAGATTTACTCCAGTGATACAAATGGCTCAATGTGCTACTAAGATTAAAAAGAAATAGAAAAAAATAGGACCAAGCCTATTTCCTCTTTTCTTCCATAAGTACTCTGTGATGCAAAGCACATATGGAGCTCATCACACCTAAATGTTTAGAAGAATAGAAATGAGAAGAAGGTAATTAAAATTAGGCTGTTCTAATGGCCTTGTGGGAAACTAGTACGAGCTAATATTGCATTTTGTTACAACAGAGACAGAGCAAAAATCCTAAGTATGAATAGGTCAAACTTGTTCCCCTTAGGGGAATGTATGTGGCCTTTCATTCCTTCATGCATTTCCCAAAATACAGCATCCTAAATATCAGCAACAGCACACCTCAACTAGGAACAATCCTGCCCAGGTACAGAACGGTGGATATGCTAGCTGTAGAATTCCTTTTCAAATTATATGCCCTGTGTTACAGGCATGTCCTCACAATGGCTTTTTGTTAACCTCCTTTGTAGTGTGCCTCTAGGAGTATGGAAAGTATCTTTGTAGATGCCAATGACGGAAAGCCAGCTATGCAGACGACTTGATGAATGCAACTCCTACAATGGTCCCATTAATTATGTATACTGCTGGCCTAACAATGAATGGATCTGTTGGAATAAAATATCTGATTTCCTGAACTAAATCACTTGAGTTGGATCCGGGCAAAGTTCCTACTGAAATCAAGGAGACCTAAGTTAGCCATGATTGCACATTGATTTCAACTAAGTGAAGCTATACGTAGATCCAACTAACTCTCTCATATACGTGTCCTTTCCATTTTATGAGCATTGCAGTAGAAAACAGTATTGATAACTCATTTGTACAAATCTACTGCCCCTAAGGCTCCAATCAGTGATCCTTATCCTAAATATTTTTGCTCATTTAATACTACTGAGTGAGAACACTAAGGTTAAATGCATTTAACGCATGGTTTTGTAATGCCCTTTCTTAATATGTACCGTATTTTTCGCTCTATAGGATGCACTTTTTCCCCTCCAAAAATTAAGGGGAAATGTGTGTGTGTCCTATGGAGCGAATGCAGGCTTCTTGGCTTCAGCGATAGCAATGCAAAGCCTCCCAAGCGCAGAGGGAGCGCTCCCTCCGCACTCCGGAGGCTCTCCCGGCTTCAGTGAAAGGAACCCAAAGCCTGCGGAGTGCAGCGGGAACTCGCGCTTCAGGGATAGAGCAAAAAATACGGTATTTATCCTTAGACTCATTTGACCTATTTTGTATTCAGGTCCCCCAAGTCAGCTCCTCAATCACCTCAACCCAAATACCCAAGGCATTACTGAAGATAACTGTGACTCACCTCTCCTTCTCTTGGCCATGGCCTCCCATTCTGCGTGTACTTGCTTTGATTCTGTCGTTTCTTTTGCCCTCCGTCAGCAAATTTGCACAGCAAAGGTTCTGTTGGGGCTGTGAAGAAAGGAAAAGCCAGGTCTGTATTAAGGCAAAAGGCAAAGGACCCCTGGACGGTTAAGTCCAATCAAAGGCAACTATGGGTGATAGCCACCAATAGCCACTAATATCAGTGGCTATTGGTAATTGGCTATATGGAAATGTCATATTCAGAAGCACTATGGTAGGGGACAAAACAGAGAAAGGCTTTTGCATGCCTGTGAGCTTCTTGGATGACCTGTAGGCCAAGTCAGAAAAAAAGTTACTAGACTACAAGGACCTTCAGTCCAAGGCAGCAAAGCTCTTCCTAGGTTGATAATAAAATTGCTCAACTGGAGTTGCAGGGTTAGCCATCTATTCTAGTTAAGACATTTGTGGCTGGCATTAGTTAAAGCCTAAACACTGCCGCTCTTTTCCCCCCTTTTTCTTTTTGGTGGGGAAAGAAGAGAGTAGACAAGCTTGTCTGAGTAATATGTTTTCACTCTTCCTCTGTGTATCTCAGCACCATGTGCTTACATATTTGAGTAAGTGAAATAAATACAAGGAGATCAAAGGAGGCTTTTGCCAAACAATCAAATTAGCTTAGTTCCCCCCATTAAATCCTTATAGCTTAAGACAGCTGGCAGATGACCTTCTTTATGCTCCCCAGCTGAGATCCCAGTCTTTCATCATAAAACAGTCAGCACAGCTAATGTACAACTGTTCAACGAATGTTCAAAAGGCTTCAGACCAAAAAAACAACTCCTAACATGCTGGCATGAAATAGTACTGAAAAAAAAAAACAAATTTATGAAAAAGACTGAGCCAGCATCCTTTCCCAATTCTTATTCTTCTTTTTTTAAAAAAAAAAAACAAATCAGAGATGTTTACTAATAAAATAAAAAATAAAAACATATTGATGAATGAACAAGAAATATCCTAAAAAAGGTTAGATGAGGTATGGCTACAGAGAAACTTAGTTACATATTTGGTGGTCATTTCCAAAGGTAATTTGATATTGGGCAAGAATCCTTAGCTGTATAAAACTCATCACAGAGTATATGATCCCCTTAAACCCACTTACAATTTTGTTGGATAACTTGGAGAAAGAATATTCCAAATACACAACATGAATAGGCATCTTGTTAACAGCAGCCAAATTTCAACCAGCTTACAACAGAGACTTGCCAACGTATAACTTATAATATATCTATGCAAATCAGAGTTCCTTTGCATCCTAATTTCCAGGATGATTTATTGGAGAAACGGCTCTCATTTCTGGTGACTGTAAAAAGGGATTTATAAAAGGACTGCTCGATTCAGTATTCTATTCCTTAAAAAATATAATCTGTTTAAAAGTTGTTGGTGAAGGTCATAGCAATTTGTAATATATGTTGTGCTAAGCTTTCAGTAAATTTGATCTCTGGTGACTCTGAATAGAGAATATGTAAGCAAAAATCGGTGGCTATGCTTGAAATGAGTGCTTAATGAAATGTTGGCTAATGCATTGTTATTTTGTAACTGCAAAATCTTTGAGTGGGGAGGGAGTGCATGTTTGTGTGTGCATATATGTATTATTTGAAAGATTATTGGCCAGTTATAGCCCATGGAGAAGGATGTGATGTTGTGCCACTCTATATTCCACTGATTGCATTAAAAAGCAGTGGATTTCAATATTTTCCATAAGGTGTGTTTGTGCATGAGCAAGTGGTTTGTTTTTATTTGGGGATTTCACTGAAAGTCATTGTGATAAACTGAATGCGGACAAGTACTACACATGTTGTACTAACAATCCCCAGATATATACAGTGGTACCTCTGGTTACGTACTTAATTCGTTCCGGAAGTCCGTTCTTAACCTGAAACTGTTCTTAACCTGAAGCACCACTTTAGCTAATGTGGCCTCCTGCTGCTGCTGCGCCGCCGCCACACGATTTCTGTTCTCATCCTGAAGCAAAGTTCTTAATCCGAGGTACTATTTCTGGGTAGCGGAGTCTGTAACCTGAAGCGTATGTAACCAGAGGTACCACTGTACACTTCACGCAACAGATTAATTATGTCAATGATGCAAGCTGACACAATAAGATGGTAATTTTTCAGTATTTATCTTTTCCTGTTTGGACCTCCAAGAGTGTGGGAATTTAGAAATATATGGCTCAAGTGAGTCCTTACATAGAAACAAGTACACTTGTACCTCGGGTTAAGTACTTAATTCGTTCCGGAGGTCCGTTCTTAACCTGAAACTGTTCTTAACCTGAAGCACCACTTTAGCTAATGGGGCCTCCTGCTGCCACCGCGCCGCTGGAGCACGATTTCTGTTCTTATCCTGAAGCAAAGTTCTTAACCTGAAACACTATTTCTGGGTTAGCCGAGTCTGTAACCTGAAGCGTATGTAACCTGAAGCGTATGTAACCCGAGGTACCACTGTAGCTATAAAGCTCCGATTTCACTGATGTCGTTGCAGAACTTAAAATCATCTTTCAGTGCCAATTTGCTGGTCACACCCCTAGGCAGGTTCGAGTTACAGAAAAATCACAGCTAAAAGACTCCTCAAAGAGCAATACAACAGCTGCTTTATGTTGATGCAGTAGTTAAGACAAAAGAATTATTAACGGATTGGTTTCTAATCAACTCTGCGATTCTATGAATTCCAGACAGGTCATGATTTCAAAACCAGTTGGCCAGAAGGAAGGATGGGAAGGTAGTAGCTCCAAGAGCGAAGGAAATGTCAGAAGACCCAAATGCAGGAAGTCAAGCCCCACAACTAAATGGGATGCTATATGCATATCTGCATTTAGCAGGCAGGTTTGCATCACCTTTGAGGCTCAATGTTCACAGGATGAGAGCAGGCGGAGAGGAGAAACTAACATAACGTAGAAATAATTTAAATGATACCCAACAGGTTTTACCTGAGAGTGTTTATCTTTTGTAGTAGTATAATAATAATAATAATAATAATAATAATAATAATAATAATAATAATTTATTTATACCCCACCCATCTGGCTGGGTTTCCCCAGCCACTCTGAGCGGCTTCCAACAAAACATTAAAATACAACAATTCATCAGATTTTAAAAGCTTCCCTAAACAGGGCTGCTTTCAGATGTTTTCTAAAAGTTGGATAGTTGTTAATTTCCTTGACATCTGAAGGGAGGGTGTTCCACAGGACAGGCGCCACTACCGAGAAGGCCCTCTGTCTCACTTCTTGCAGTGAAGGAACTGCCAGAAGGCCCTTGGAGCTGGACCTCAGTGTCTGGGCTGAATGATGGATGTGGAGATGCTCCTTTGGTTATACAGGACCCAGGCTCTCTTATTTTAATATAACATTTGTGTCCATATACTTTCCTTCTAAGGTTGAAACCTATGCTATACACATTAAAACATTGTTTTAAAATACGTTGTTGTTGTTGTTGTTGTTGTTGTTGGTACCCAACCCATCTGACGGGGTTGCCCCAGCCACTATGGGCGCTGAAGTCAACATAAAATGCAGCTGATGCCTATTTTACCTTCTTAGTGAAGTCTCCACCCCATTCCCCGCACCTCTGTGAAGGGTCTTGCCACATGAGTCTAATGGTTTTTCCACATCGTCACAAAAAAAGGGCTTGAAATAGCATGGAAACGATTGCTGACAGCTATAAGGCAAACTGGGTTTTTGTGCACCAGGCCAGTGTCATAAAGAAAAAGATATATCTATCCCGTTTCCAGATGTCTCTTACGCAAATAAACTCTGGCTGGAAAAGAAAATCTTAAAGATACAACTCTCTCATTTAGTATATTTGAGCTGGTCCTCTATTTTATATTTATTTATAGGCATTATTTATGTACCAGCCTCTCATAAAATATCAGGGTGGCACAGAGCAATATAAGCACATAGAAACCCATTAAAAGCAGTACAAAACAACCATTAAAATGAACGGCTCCTCAGTAATATTTTAAACAACTGCATAAGCCTGTCGGCATAAAAAAAGACTTCAAGAGGTGCCTCAAAGTCCAGATGCCTGCTGAATCTCTGCTGGAAGAGCGTTCCACAGCATGGGATGAGTGATACTGAATACCCAGTATACCCCTCTTGGCTGATCCTCTGCAATGAGGGTTATACAGACTGTCATTTTAGAGGAGAAAGGTGATTTAGAAAGAGCTGCTGCTTTGTTCGCATGGTTTTTCCGTGTGCGTGACTTTACTATACAATCAGATATATTGTGCTTCGCAGCTCCCAATGCCTGCGTTCCAACTATTCCAAATCCAGGTATCTTCTCACGCAACTGTTGGGTATTGTAAGACTCTTGGTGGGAGGGATTGTGAACCACGGTTGTCCCTCCAGCCAATATCTAACACCCTTTCCTCCTGCAGTGCTTGGATTCCTGACAGGCTATGTTCCATGGGTGAAGGGGGTGCCCTCTAGACTCTGTCTATATACTGCCAGCTTATCCCACAGGTAAATCCGAATGCATCTGTCCCCACAGAGTCCTGATTTCTAAGACTGAATATGCATCCTCAAATCCTCCAACTGTTCTTATTTTCCATGGACAGTCCCGGATTTACCGAAGCCGTCCTGATTTCTTATTTGATCCTGGAATATCCCGCTTTTCCTTAGGGAAGGCATGGCCAAACTTGGCCCTCCAGCTGTTTTTGGACTACAACTCCCATCATCCCTAGCTAACAGGACCAGTGGTCAGGGATGATGGGAATTGTAGTTCAAAAACAGCTGGAGGGCCAAGTTTGGCCATGCCTGCCTTAGGGTGTCCCTATTTTCACTGGAGAAATCTTGGAGGGTATGGAGTTATGTGACCTCCGAGCCACAGAGTTAAGTAACTTTACAACCTTTAGAAGACATCTGAGGGCAGCCCTGTATAGGAAAGTTGTTCAAATTTTTATTATGTTTTTATATATGTTGGAAGATGTCCAGAAATGTTGGAGGGTATGCCTCTCTCGCTTTGCCTCTTCCTTGTCTGTGTTATGGCCCTGACTGCAAACAGGAGCCAGGAGACTGAAGAGGAGGAAGCTGCTGAATCTGGATGACTGCCATTGCACAAGCCACAGAGGTAAAGAACCCAGGCCCTGGCTCTGAGCTGGAACCTGTCAGCCAAGAGACATTTCACCCTGCTCACACCAGTGTTCAAAACTCCCATTGTCCTAGGTGCATTTTGCGACAAGGAATTTCATAAGCGCAAGCAGTTTCTGAGCATCTTACTGCACCCAAGAATTCAAATTAAAACTGCAGAGTGGAAGGAAGGGAGGACCTTTTCCTGCCGCCCCACTTCCAGCCACTCTTTGAAGAATGGAGAACAGACCCTCTTAAGAATATTAGAGGGGAAGGCAGGGGAAGCATGGCTTTGGTTTTTTCCCCAGTCTTCAGCTGAAAACTAGACCATGGGAAAAATGAATATAAGATTTTAGCTGCAGCTCATTCATTTTCAGCTTTGTATTATTGTAATTAAAAAAGTGCGCTTAGACATTCCCTTGTTGCACCCATGTTGTTGTTTAGTCGTGTCCGACTCTTCGTGACCCCATGGACCAGAGCACCCCAGGCACTCCTGTCTTCCACTGCCTCCCGCACTTTGGTCAAACTCATGCTGGTAGCTTCAAGAACACTGTCCAACCATCTCATCCTCTGTTTTCCCCTTCTCCTTGTGCCCTCAATCTTTCCCAACTTCAGTGTCTTTTCCAGGAAGTCTTCTCTTCTCATGATGTGGCCAAAGTACTGGAGCCTCAGCTTCAGGATCTGTCCTTCCAGTGAGCACTCAGGGCTGATTTCCTTCAGAATGGATAGGTTTGATCTTCTTACAGTCCATGGGACTCTCAAGAGTCTCCTCCAGCACCATAATTCAAAAGCATCAATTCTTCGGCGATCAGCCTTCTTTATGGTCCAGCTCTCATTTCCATACATCACTACTGGGAAAACCATAGCTTTAACTATAAGGACCTTTGTCGGCAAGGTAATGTCTCTGCTTTTTAAGATGCTGTCTAGGTTTGTCATTGTTTTTCTCCCAAGAAGCAGGCGTCTTTTAATTTTGTGACTGCTGTCACCATCTGCAGCGATCATGGAACCCAAGAAAGTAAAATCTCTCACTGCCTCCATTTCTTCCCCTTCTATTTGCCAGGAGGTGATGGGACCAGTGGCCATGATCTTAGTTTCTTTTGATGTTGAGCTTCAGACCATATTTTGCACTCTCCTCTTTCACCCTCATTAAAAAGTTCTTTAATTCCTCCTCACTTTCTGCCATCAAGGTTGTGTTGCGCCCATAACTTAGGTTTAAGGTGCCATTTCGCTCCTAGCTTTCACATCTCAGTTTCTAACACTGACTCACACTACACTAGGAGCCTCGTACTCCCCAATGTAGGCAACACATAAGGTTAGAGCTGAATGAGAAGTGTATGAATGCTAAACATCATGCAAGAGAACTGCAAGAGAGGAAGTGGATGCTCTCTGGGCATGCAAGCCTGACCTAACATCTCATTTGAACTCAACTTTGTTAGAAAAAGCCTATATCTGAGCTTAGCTGAGGTCTCACACAACTGCATGCAAGGACGTCTCTCCTCATTAATCTGCAAAACCAGATGATGGATGCTGAGTTAAGAGGACCAAGAAAGAAGGTCAAAGTTGAAAAAAGATGTGGAAACACTATCCCAATAGAACAATGGCATTGAATGAATACTGTAATCACTACGTTCAAATTTAAGAAAAGAAGAAACAGCACATGTTTTGTTATGCGGTCAATACCAAAACAATTACATCCAAGTACACATTACAGCTTCTCTTATCATCCCGTAAATCATAAAGTGCTTCTTGGTACAACTCCAGACCTTACTGCAGATAGGAACAGGTAAACTGCGTGAGAATGAGTGTAAAGGAAAGACATTACCAAAAAGGAAGAGATAAAGCTAAATATGTAAAGCTGGACCAATTTGTGAAGCGATTTTGTGAACAATGCAAATTGTTTCTTCTGAATATTTAAAACAAGAGTTTTGCGAAGAGAGAAAATTTCTGTTCATCTGAACAGTTTGTAAAATCTTGCTGAGACGATGGAAATGAAGTTAAACTGTGTTGTTTGATTGTTTCTTTAACAGCAGATTTATGAAAATGAGGGTTATTAAACAGAATTAAGCCTTACATTAAAAGGCTTGTATGCATGCGTAGGGGAATACCAAGTGTGATAGGCACTCTGATTTAGTAAAGACTCTAGAAGTATAACAATCTTTTATCATTCCAAGACTGCAAACCTGAGCATATTTCTTTTGGGAGCATGTTGCATTGAGGTCAGTGTTACTTCCTCCAAGTGGTTTATATTCAAGATGCTGTATCACTGAGTGTGGCACCAGCCCCATGAAAGACTATAGCTTAAAAAATTATGCAGTTCCATATTCTATTACATTCTTAATATGTGTGCTGTTTATACCTAACGTATATCCTTGTGACCCAAGTCACTAATTTGGTATTTTACTTAAAAGCTATCTGAGATACAAAACCTTACCATATTTTTTCTTATTCATTTATTAATTCATTTTAAGCATTTAGATACTTAAATTATTTAAAATTTAGATACATTTAGATACGGGTATCAATCTCTCAAAATAATTTATGACATCTGGAAAGATACAATGGATACAATACAACAGAAGATCAGCACAGGAGAGCATTTTATAAGCCAGTTATGTCCAACTTCGTTAAAAGTGTGCCCCCCCCCCAAAAAAAATCAGCAGACACAGGAAAAGATAACAGAGACAAATGTTGGAGGTGGATCAAAGGGTAGAACTGGACAATTGTGATAGAAATAAGTCCCTTCCCCAGTATGAATTGCTGCTGGAGAAAAATGAGATACCTCAGAACCAAAATTGCAATGAAGCACTTTTGCAAGTATGGCAGAAATGATTTTGAGGGGACCTCTGAGAGTTTACAGACTGTTCTGTCTCTGCAACTGGGGTGAGGAACCTCAGTCCCTGGGCCTAATTTCACGCAGCCTTCAGCTATTTAGACATTTGAGGCCTGCCCTTGCTCGTCAGACTGCCCCCCTGAGAATCTCTTCCTAGTATCTTGGTGGTAACAGGGATGAAGCTGGCATATTGTGTCAGGAGAGATGATGGCAGAAATGTCCTAATACAGTGGTACCTCGGGTTACAGACGCTTCAGGTTACAGACTCCACTAACCCAGAAATAGTACCTCAGCTTAAGAACTTTGCTTCAAGATGAGAACAGAAATCGCGCGGTGGCAGTGCGGCGGCAGCGGGAGGCCCCATTGGCTAAAGTGGTACCTCAGGTTAAGAACAGTTTCAGGTTAAGAATGGACCTCCAGAACGAATTAAGTTCTTAACCCGAGGCACCATTGTACAGGGTATGAAAGTGGGTGTGAGAGTATCTATGTCCAAGAGAATATCTACGTCCAACACGTATTTCAGCGGTGTTGTCCTGAGGACCTAGAGTTTCAACCTTGTGCCTGGAAGAGTATCCCGAAATCTCACCAAATTCAATGGGAAGTCCGTGTTCTTAACTAGCAGCAAGATGTCAGCTAGCGCTGGGCGATATCTACTTTTCAAGATCGCGATATATCACCAGCTAAACATCATAGGTTACTGATGCATCGCGATGTCTGAAAAAAGGATGGAGCTATGTAGAGGCATTGGCTGGCTTCACAGATATTCCTGCGTCACGATTTTTGCTGGCACCTGCATTCTGTGATTTGCTGCCCCGTGCAGGAGGCAGCGGACAGCTGAGCCAACAGAGGTAACAGGGACTGCGGGAATTGAGCCAAGCATTGGCCGGCTTCATGGTTTTCCCCACACTGGTTTTTGCATAACACACACACACACACCAATATTCGTGATATATTCCCCTGTCAAAAATTTTGAAACATATCATGATATGGACTTCAAACCAGTTTTGGATGATATATTGCCCAGCCTTAAAGTCAGAATATAAACTCTATTGACAGTAGGTTCCATGAAAAAATTGTCCTGAAACTATATATTCCAGAGGTGTTTCACTGACTCCAGTGGAACATTAGATTAGCCAGGTTCAGTATTACAGCTTCTTAAAAACAAAACAACGGTTCCTTTGACCTCTTTTAGCAAAGTCATACCATCTTATTTGAATGAAAAATGATGCCATGTTATTTTACCATTATGCTATTATGGAACAGAAACAAAGTCAGCTTTCATCAAATGTACCAGCCGAATTTAAATGATTTCATGTACTTTAATTTACTGCAGAAGATCATATACCAATGGCCTGTGTTGCTTTCTAGTTCACGTCTAATGGAAGTAAAATAAGTCTCTAGTAAGAGGTGACCTACAAGCCCTTGTGGTCAGCCATTCTACCTCTCAGCAATGTCTTTAATGTTCCCCTGAATGGGGGGGGGACCTTGAAAATGCAAGCTTTTATGCCACAAGAAATACATCACTCTTGTTTTTTTTATCTTAAATCTATTTTCTCAGTTAATAGCTTTTGATATTGATCACTTTAGACATTACTATTATCCTATCAGGTATCATGTAGAACATGAACTGCTAATGCTTGAACTGACACAAGAAATTACTTTTGATTTTCCTATTATGGGCTATTTAAAAGATCCATTTAAAGAAAGCATTTCTATAAACAATAACATTGTCACATTTATTTCCTTTCTGTCTAGCATTACAGGAACTAGCATGGGTAAGATGAAAAACTCCCCCCCACCCAACACACATCTGTTTTCATTTCCCATAGAAATCAAGGCAAATCTTGGCAAACATCTTAGTCAATAAGCAGCCCCCCTTCTCCATATTTGCAATTGCTCTATTTTTTTCTTGCTAACTAAGACTGCTTGGGGCATTTTTCACCAGTGTTTCAGTATTTGTATAGGTAGGCGTTAGACAAAGCTTATGAAATCTAATATAAAATGAGGAAGGAATGAAAGGAGCACATAGTCTATCTATCTATCATCTATCTATCTATCTATCTATCTATCTATCTATCTATCTATCTATCTATCTATCATCTATCTATCTATCATCTATCATCTATCACCTATCTATCTATCTATCTATCTATCTATCTATCTATCTATCATCTATCTATTTAAAATTTGTATACTGCCCTTCATTCGAAGATCATAGGGTGGTTCACAACATAAAAATACAAAATGAGAACGCAAAATGCATGATAAAACCAAACCAAACGAATAAATCCCCTTCCACGGACATACTTTAAAGGCCAGGGAGAGCATTCCACAATTCACATTCATTAGCCAATCCTGAGCATTAAACAAAGTCTGTGATGTAGACTTCTCCACATTTTTTCCCTAGCTCTCCTACATACACACAGATGTTCCACCTCTGTTTGTAGACACTTCTATGTAATTAAACAATGCAGCCTCAATAAAGCAAGTGAGTGGGGAAACAGCACAAAACCCTAGCGGTGCATCAGCATATTTTCTGATAAGCTATCATGGTTTCTTACCTAAACCAAGGCCTATGAGGAGCAAGTATGGCTCTCTCTAGATGAACTGAATCACCAGAACAACAAAATAGCTGTGTTAGTTCAGTTATTAGAATGCTTGAAGTTTAAATTATGATAATTAAAAGAAGCATTTATTGGGGGGTGGGGAACAAGCAAGTGCTCTTTTACAGCACATTCTTAGTTCATAATATGACCCTCTTTTGCAGCTCTGGAGTGATTCACAAGGAAAAAAGTTTTACAATGAACACAATTATGCAACTGTTTATTTACACTACATTTCTCTGCTCTAGGCTTTTGTTGCCGTAGTTCAGATTCTTGACAGGTAGATTCCACCAGACATTGAGAACATTGTTTCATTTAACGTAGTTTGCAACACACACACACACACACACACACACCCCTTTCTAAAACCTTTTGCATTTCTACAAAAGGTGTGTCTCTGGCTAGAGAACTTATAGTGATCTATCAACAATGCCAGCTCTGTGGAATTGCAATTTATTCAGATGTCCTTCCCTGTATAGCAGAAAGAAATAACCTGACATGCTAACAGACAGGTTTCTATTTAAACAAAAAGAATGGGGGAAAGACTTTAAGAGATAGCCTCTTAAAAACAGGTTTTTGACTTCGCTCCTTGAATTCCCCTGACAAAAGTAATGAGTGAGGTGACAGGAAACCCAATATTAATTCTGCAAGTTCTAACTAGATGTGCAGGAGGGTCTAAGTGTAAGGAATGGAGCAGGAATGCACAGCAAATAGGCAATTATTTGGAGTAGAAGAATTCTATGCCTGATGATGAGCTGCCCATTTCTGCTGTCCGGTGCTGGTTCTACGGAGACTGTAATCTTGTATGGTGATGCCTGAATTCAATCTTAATGCCTGATATTGAGTGATGAGAAGCTACAGGGATTCTTGTGAGATTCACTGTTAATGGGTTTAACTCAATTGGTGCACCTGCCCTGGATATTTTATAAATATTCAGCCTAAGCTACGTGACGCGAATACCATCCTGTCACCATGCACAAGGCTGAACTCAGCCGTTTAACAAGGTGCTCGTTCCTCTGTCCTCTTGCCATTTTTGGTTCTGTTATTTCGCCCCTTCCACTAGAAACCTAAAAAGTCTCCACAGGGACCCAGCTTTCCTTGAAGAAAGAGAACAGCGGTACAAGAGCATTCGAAGGCCGACCATGAACTGCTGTAGGGGTGAGCTATAACACACCAGATTTTTTGACTGCATGAAAGTCCTCGCTATGCACCGAAAGGAAGCGTCGGGTAACAGAGTCTGACACAGACAATAACTGCATCTGGTTCTTCCTTGTTAACAACTTATTTCTCATTTACTACAGGAGAGCCAGAGTATTCCCCTCAGGTCCGTTGCTGGAATGTTGCAATTCCCCAGCACCATTAACCAGAAATTTTCGTTATTGGGGAAATTCAATTATCGCAGAATATACCCAATTATAATGCTCCAGAAGTTAAATAAACAAAACATGAATTCCATGAGTGCGAATGGCCACCAAAGTGTGTTGACTTTAACACACACCTTTGGGGAAAGGTTAAACCACATTCACAGTTTAGACTAATCCTGGCAGGAAAAAAATTAAGTCCACACTCTCCAGACATTGTCACCATATCTATACAGCATCTTCTTTTTTTCCACAGTGCAATTTTTAAAAGGGATTTCATGTGTACAGGTCCTGCAGCTCCAGGGACAAAATGGTCGTGTCTGCATGTAACACTAAGTCAAATCAACGGTCTCAGGGGTGGGGAAGACTTAAGTGAATTTGCTTGCTCCTCCTCACTCCTTTTAGTTCAGGGCTATGTGGCAGCTATAGGGGCGCGGGTGGCGCTGTGGGTTAAACTGCAGAGCCAAGGGCTTGCTGATCAGAAGGTCAGCGGTTCGAATCCCCGCGACGGGGTGAGCTCCCGTTGCTCGATCCCTGCTCTTGCCAACCTAGCAGTTCGAAAGCACGTCAAAAGTGCAAGTAGATAAATAGGTACCACTCTGGCGGGAAGGAAAATGGCGTTTCTGTGCACTGCTCTGGTTCACCAGAAGTGGCTTAGTCATGCTGGCCACATGATCCAGAAGCAGTGCGTCTGCTCCCTCGGCCAATAAAGCGAGATGAGCGCCGCAACCCCAGAGTCGGTCACAACTGGACCTAATGGTCAGGGGTCCCTTTACCCTTTACCTTTTTATGTGGCAGCTAAGCTAAGGTTTGGCTTAATGTTTCATCTGAATGAGGGATTGTGGTTAAGCTCTCTTCTCTCTAGTTCCTGCCATGCTTGAATCAGTCCAAAGTTCAACTAGAGACTTAAGACAGAAGCAACCTATTCTTAATCAAAATGATTACATGGAAAATGTGCTACCCTTTCTGTTGCACTTTTAGAAGTTAGAGGTTTAAAAGATTATCATTCAGTTATGTTCAATGACACAGTAAGAGTTGCATTTCCCTAACAATAATTGGGGGTACAGCTTAGTTGTAAAACATTTAAAATCTCACGCAATCTGTTGTTCTAAATACGAAAGCAATTCACAATCAAATCTTGCATACGTCTAAATTATTTTATATAGTGAAATGCACAATTATACATAATGTAGAGATTTATTTCGTTTTGAACTTACTTTCTCCAGTGTATAGTTGTATAAATTTCAGTCATTTTAGCCTGGTCATGCAATAGTATATGACAGTCAATGTAGGTGCTCCAGAATAATACCAACAGTTCAGAAACTAATTGCAAAGGCCATTTCCCCAGTATACTCCAGCCAAAAAGTTATGTACTCAATGCAATCCTTGGAAGTGCCTTTTTCTTACATTTACTACTTTAACGGGCTCTTTCTTTAAACAAACAAAAAAAAAAAAAAACAAAACAAGAAGAAAACAGTAAATTCATCCTTGACTGAAATTCAGTTTTATGTTAGAAGGTTTTCCAATAGTACTTACGTTCCAGTTGCAGGCGCTACAATCCTATGCACATTTACCCAGGATTTAAATGCTACTTAACACTGAGAAGCTTACTTCTGAGTAAATGTGGAAAGGATTCCACTGTAAGCGAACCAACAGAATTTGCAATCCTATAAGCCAACAGAATTTCACTGAGCACAATAATTCTACTTCCATCATACTGCTCACTGGAGCGCAACTCAACCTATTATTAAAATAATTTCATTAGTATTCTTGTTGCATCTACTAGGTCTTTTGACATGTCAATTTCTGGGAGCTGATAAGCACCTGTCGCTCATTTAAAAAACCCCACCAACCACAGAACAGCACAGCAAGGTATAGTAAATAAGCTTTAACATTTTTAAAAAAGCTAACTAACAAAAAGGGACAAATAAAAAGGCCTTAAAAAATCTGTCGGCAGAAGCAAGAACTGGGATAACGTGCTTTTATTTTATCATAACAGCAGGTAAATCCTTTGAGCAAAACATTTGCCAACCTTCCCTTGTCTGAACAAGAAAATGTATGAGATATTACAATGCATATTAGTTTCTAGTTAGCATCTTTCTCACACCAGGGAACTTTTTAATAAGAGGCAGCGATAGAGAAATCAATGTTGGGGTTCTATGGAAGATCCTTTATTAATAAGGATGGCTTTGCTGATTGATTTGCTGCAAACATGAGCTTGCAAATAAATTGCATATGACAACAACATTAGCATTAAAACAAACACAAAAGTGAGGAACTGCAAAATTGTAGTTAGGTGGAGAGCTTAGAGTTCTTTTTGTTCAGCAAAATATGTGGGGAAGTTCGAGGGGGGGGGGGCGTTAAATATAAGGCATTTTCAACAAGATTTTCCCCTGGAAGGGTAATCAGAGGATCAAAAGACACCCAAATTTTGACTTTGTTCCTATTAACATTTCACTGAAAAAAATGCTTCCAAAATATTAATGACATAAGAACATATTAAGAATATAAGAAGAGCTGTATTGAATCAAATCAAAAGCCATTCAAGTCCAGCAGCATGTTCTCACAAGGGCCAACTAGATGGTTAGGGGAGTGGGACGTGAGCAAAATAACACTCAGGACCCTGTAGCCACTAATACTCGGTGGCAATTCAAACTGGTTCATGGTTATACTAATCAACTTTTGTAGATTCACAAAAAAGGGAGGCCCATCTCCCATGCAAACATATTAGTTGTATCCTCATTTGAAATATTCCTCCCTGTGCAAAAATAAACTTGTACTGTAGCAATCCACTCAGATGGGCAGAGTACGAATTTATTATTAAGTACTACTACTACTACTACTACTACTACTACTACTGCTACTACTACTATAACTTGATGAGGGTAGCCTAAGAAATTCTGAGCTTATCACAACTGCAGTTCCCTAAGCAGAGACAAAGGTTACAGATCCAGTTTTATTTGATAGGGTAAAGGTAAAGGAACCTCTGACCATTAGGTCCAGTCTTGGCCGACTCTGGGGTTGTGGCGCGCATCTCGCTTTATTGGCTGAGGGAGCCGGCGTACAGCTTCCGGGTCATGTGGCCAGCAGGACTAAGCCGCTTCTGGCGAACCACAGCAGCGCACGGAAACGCCGTTTACCTCCCCGACGGAGCGGTACCTATTTATCTACTTGCACTGTGACGTGCTTTCGAACTGCTAGGTTGGCAGGAGCAGGGACTGAGTAATGGGAGCTCACCCCGTTGCGAGGATTCGAACCGCCAACCTGCTGATCGGCAAGTCCTAGGCTCTGTGGTTTAACCCACAGAGCCACCCGTGTCCCATCTGATAGGGTAGATACTTTCTAAAATATTTTCAGGCACAGAAGCTGAGAAACGATGCATCATTAGTAAAATACACAGAAAGTTGTAAGCAATCATCACTTCGAAATCACATTTGAGCAGAACGTAAAACTGGATAGTTCTTTCTATACTCAATTCATACTCAAACCAAGGCCCCCAATGTTTTGAGCTTCCAGATGTATGGAAGGGGAATTGTGGCTTAGAGCTGCCTATCTTCTCAGCACTCAGCTTCACATGTTTATGTAAGTTTGTCTCCAGGATGCAGCAACCTCTTAAGACAAACCATAGGCGCAAACTACAGTTAGCATAAACTATGGTTTGCAAGCCAGCTTCAAACTGTAGTTTGAAATCCTGGTTTGGCAGTCACCTGCCAGTTATGTTTCATAAGACAGCAAAGATTTAGACATAACACCAAACAACTGTTTGGGTTTTCAAACTGTAGCTTGGCTGACTGTAACCAATAATAAATGATGATGATAACCGGTAGGTAATACTGTGGCTAAATCACCCAACATTGGTATTGCATACTAAATAGGAGTTAACTTTTTTATCATAAAGCAGTATTCACATTAATTATGATTGGACAGTTCTCACCAGCCTTTTAAATTCTTTGTTTTATTACCTATGCACAAACCATTACATACGGGCTCTGTGAGCTGTGGAGATAATTTTAAAATGTAGAATGGAAATCAGAGAAACAAAAGATCACTTAAAACGATAGGTATTCAAGATTTGAGATAAACGTCCGTGAACTCTAAAGATAATTTTAAAACATAGAATGGAAATCAGGGAAAGAAAAGATCACTCAGAAACACAGGTATTCAAGATCCTAGATAAATGCCCATGTTTCATGACTCTAGTAAAACAAAAGGAAACTTTGAAAGGCAGCAAAGAGATGAGAGAGCCAGATGAAGATGGCATTAGAAGGAGACGGACGGCAGATGAATGTTTGAATGTTTGCTTTAAGAGGCAGCTGTTTATGCAATTCATTTTTGCTTCAAAGGTTCTGAGATGAAAGCTCTTTTCTCCATCTAAAGTAGTACATTCCATTGTAACATCGCAGCCTCATAAGCCTTTCCAGCTTATCCTCTGTAACTCATCGCTATAATCAAAATGTTAACATGAATGACCCAGAAAGCATGCAGTCTCTCAGCATCTACACAAAACTACCTTTGTCAGGCCACATGGGATTACATTTCTGTAGCACAAGGTGCAAAAGATCCCCTTGCTTTGAATGACAGCTACACTGGCAAGTACAGGTGTTTTAAATGTCCGCCTTGCAAGTATCAAAATTCTTCCATTATACTATAAATTGAGTTGTAACTAGAAACTCTATACTGTGCCATTTTCAACACACAGCCTGGCCTTTCACGATGCTGATTCTGGAGGGGGTAAAAAGTTTAGTATCTTACTTTTAAGTTTTATTTTAATTCTAACTCAAGGATTTTGATACTATTACAAATACATGTAATAAAATACTTACAACTTATTTAACTTTTGCATGTGTATGTCCAGAATGAATGTAATATTATTCAGAGCAGTTGACCCTAAACTTTTTACTAGTAATAATAATAATAATAATAATAATAATAATAATAATAAAAATAAATTTTATTTATATCCCACCCTCCCCAGCCGAAGCCGGGCTCAGGGCGGCTAACAACAATCAAATAATCAAACAATCAAATAAACCAACATTCTAAAAATATTTCATTATAAAAATTAATTAAAATCAAGTTGATGGCAACCATTAAGCAAAATTCTGTGCAGGTTGCCAGAGGAGGGAGTCAGGCTGCGCCCTGACCAAAGGCCTGGTGGAACAACTCTGTCTTGCAGGCCCTGCGGAAAGATGTCAGGTCCCGCAGGGCCCTAGTCTCTTGTGACAGAGCGTTCCACCAGATTGGAGCCACAGCCGAGAAGGCCCTGGCTCTAGTTGAGGCCAGCCTAACCTCTCTGAGGCCTGGGACCTTCAGGATGTTTTTATTTGCAGACCGTAGGTTTCTCTGTGGGGCATACCAGGAGAGGCGGTCCCGTAGGTACAAGGGTCCTAGGCCGTATAGGGCTTTAAAGGTTAAAACCAGCACCTTAAACCTGATCCTGTACTCCACCGGGAGCCAGTGCAGCTGGTATAGTACCATGCTAAGATTTTCTAAAGTCCAGAATTTCACTCAAAATACTTCAAAATACTTTATCTTTAGAGGCAGAAAGCGACCTGAAGGCCCAGCACCTGAAGGCAACAGCAGTATATAGCTATTACCTCTATGTCGTGTCTGAAGTGTCTCCGGACAGCGCTGGCCCCCGGCCTCTTAAGTGAGATGGGCGCACAACCCTAGAGTCGGACACGACTGGCCCGTACGGGCAGGGGTACCTTACCTCTGGTGGGACGCGGGTGGCGCTGTGGGTAAAACCTCAGTGCCTAGGACTTGCCGATCGAAAGGTTGGCGGTTCGAATCCCCGCAGCGGGGTGCGCTCCCGTTGCTTGGTCCCAGCACCTGCCAACCTAGCAGTTTGAAAGCACCCCCGGGTGCAAGTAGATAAATAGGGACCGCTTTATAGCGGGAAGGTAAACGGCGTTCCGTGTGCTGCGCTGGCTCGCCAGATGCAGCTTTGTCACGCTGGCCACGTGACCCGGAAGTGTCTCCGGACAGCGCTGGCCCCCGGCCTCTTAAGTGAGATGGGCGCACAACCCTAGAGTCGGACACGACTGGCCCGTACGGGCAGGGGTACCTTACCTCTATGTCGTGTCTGTAGGCTTCCCAGAGGCATCAGGTTCCCCACTGTAGGAAACAGAATGCTTGTTTTTTTAGCCTTTACACCCCAAATGGGAAACTATGGTTTGTTTAAACCGCAGTTAGCCTTTACACCCCAAATGGGAAACTATGGTTTAATGTTGATCTACCAATCAGGATCCAATGTCAAACTGTGGTTTAAGATCCTGGTTAGTAAACTGATATTGAACCACAAATTCTCATTTCAGATGTAATAGGTAACTGTGGTTTCTTTAAACTAGGGTGTAAGCACCGAGGGAGGGAGCGATGAGAAAGAAACATGCTGCCCCCTTTCTAATTTCCAGCTTCTAAACTGGTTTAAGCTGGGTGTCTGAATAAGGCCGGTGTTGTCCAATGATTTGGGATAATCCAATGTCTCCATTTATCAAAATATTACATACATGTATCATGCAAATCTGACTGCACTCATGCATTGCAATGACTCAAACTTTTATTGTGCTCCTATGCATGGCCAAGGTTGTTTGTATCATGCTATAAATTCTGCAAGGTAGCTTTCCATTTTCTCTTTTACTTTGCCAACACTGGTTTAAAGATGATGACGATAATTAAAGGAATGATTTGCAGTATGATATAGTGTATTCAAAGAAGATCTGGAGCAAATACGTGTTTATCTCTTCTCTAGATTCTTTGAATGATCATTCAAACCTTATATCACATCATATGTGAAAATTGGCGTTTTGGCATACAGCTTTTAAAAAACAACAACAACAACAACTCAGTATCTATTATAACATTATTATTATCATCAGGGAAGTCTGCTCAGAGGCTATGACACAATGTGCTTGACAATATCGAAGTCTGCATTTCAGGCACTACTATGAATACAAACTGGATATAAATAATTGCACTTATTTAAGGTCAATGAGCAAGTGCATTGAGAAAGAAAGCATATATATTTCAGTGTGTTTAAGGAAGACACCAATAGGTCTCTGAAACAACTATATTTGCATTCATGGGCTGCTATGCAATCAAATATATGTTTACACAAGCCTCTTTCCAACACATTTATTTTGTTATCATTAATAGAAAACATTTGCCTAGATAGCTTTAAATTTTCAATCTCTCATTTTGACTCGAGGGCAGCTTTTGTATGCTATCATGCTGCAGGATTATAACGGCGAGAGATTACCTGTTTCATTATTTAAAGTCTATTTGAAATATTGTAAGATCCTACTGGTGGTTGCTTATCCCATGTAATCTACTGGGAAATTGTCAACATTTACATTAGCACAAAAACAAACAGCTCCGCAGAAAGAAGCAGTAACCTCAATCTGATTAGTTAATCAAGCTGAATGATATTGACCTGCCTTCATATAAATAAAGAATAGCAGGAGGCAAATGGATTGTATAATGAGACCTTATGCCAGTGGTTGGGTTAAACCACAGAGCCTAGGACTTGCTGATCAGAAGGTCGGCGGTTCGAATCCCCGCGACGGGGTGAGCTCCCGTTGCTCAGTCCCTGCTTCTGCCAAACTAGCAGTTCGAAAGCACACCAGTGCACGTAGATAAATAGGTACCACTCCGGTGGGAAGGTAAACGGCGTTTCCGTGTGCTGCTCTGGTTCACCAGAAGCGGCTTAGTCATGCTGGCCACATGACCCGGAAGCTGTACGCCGGCTCCCTCGGCCAATAAAGCGAGATGAGCGCCACAACCCCAGAGTCAGTCACGACTGGACCTAATGGTCAGCGGTCCCTTTACCTTTTATGCCAGTGGTGGTAAACCTATGGCATGCGTGCCAGAGGGGGCACTCACAGCCCTCTCTGTGGGCATGCGCGCCATCGCCCCAGCACAGAGCCAGCCAAAGGTGAGGACGGCGCATCAAGTCCTCAGCTCAACTTGAGCAGCCGGAGTGCCATGTGTGCGGTGGGCCGGGGCAGGAAACTCCACGGCCGGAACAGGATGCGATGCCTGTCAGGACGCCAACTCTCTCCAACACGGGGGTCAAAGATATTCTTTGGCCCGAGTTCATCGCGCCCAATTGCGCAAAGACTTCCGGAACATATTGTGGCGATCAGTATTTTGCGCAAGCGGGTTACGAAATAGCACTGGCAATGATTATGGTGGGCCCTCAGTTTCAGATGCAGGACAATAAAGAGCCGAAATCCCCAAAGTGGCCCGTCTGCTGCAGCGCCTTTAGGGCTCCTTTTGCTCAGCCACTCTGCCTGGGATGCCCAGACCGAGAAGGCACCCTTGTGGCCAGGAAGGCGCAAAGGGAAGGGCCTGGTGGGGCATTGGTCACATTCAGATACGTGATGCTATCCCCAAGCAGGCGCTCATGTGGTTTTCAGAGGCTGGGTGTGGCTCCTGGGACTTGTGTCCGAGTAGAAGTGCTTTGGATAGGTGCAAAATGGAGCAACAACCCCCAGGGCGCACGTTTTCCCTTGGGGAGCCTCCGCTGCGGGTGGGGAGGGCACAGCGCTCCACATGCGCTCACAGGAGCGCTGCTGCGTTGGTGGGCCGCCAAGAGCTCCAAGCAACCGCCTTCCTCCTGCTGCTGCGAGGCTGAGGCTTCACATTAATTCTTCCAAATGCAAACTTTTAAAAGGTAAAGGTAAAGGGACCCCTGACCATTAGGTCCAGTTGTGGCCGACTCAGGGGTTGCGTGCTCATCTCGCTTTATTGGCCGAGGGAGCCGGCGTACAGCTTCTGGGTCATGTGGCCAGCATGACTAAGCCACTTCTGGCGAACCAGAGCAGCGCACGGAAACGCCATTTACCTTCCCGCCGGAGTGGTTCCTATTTATCTACTTGCACTTTGACGTGCTTTCAAACTGCTAGGTTGGCAGGAGCAGGGACCGAGCAACGGGCGCTCACCCCATCGCGGGGATTCGAACCATCAACCTTCTGATTGGCAAGTCCTAGGCTCTATGGTTTAACCCACAGCACCACCCACGTCCACTTTTACCTTCCAATAAAAAGTGGTTTGTATCATTGAAAGCTCTGTTATTGTGTTTTTCTTTTACGACAAAAGCGGTTAATATACGGATTGTTTTTTCCTAAACAAAAACCTCGGTATTGAGGTTAAATTGCCGTGTTGGCACTTTGCGATAAATAAGCATGTTTTGGGTTGCAGTTTAGGCACTCGGTCTCTAAAAGGTTCACCACCACTGCTCTATGCTATGTAGTTTATATCCAGGCTCCTGCATATACAATTAAAAAATCAAACGACATTAAGCCCCCAGCAAATTATTTGTCAAAATTACAAATAGCCAAGTACAGATGGTCATTTACCCTTGCTAGATTCAACGTGCTGCCATCTGCCTTATTGCAGGGCAGCTTTGAGGGTAAACCATACGTGGAATGAGTCTGCCCCTGCGGCTTGATGGAGGTAGAAAGTGTCTCTCATGTCTTGTTATGCTGCCGTTCCTACGGGGATATATGTTCGGTATTTATCACTCCTGTTATACAAAAATCTCCAAATGGGTCCGAACTTCAATGTCTAAAACTCCTGGTAGAGGACAAGGATCTAGAGATCACGCTAAGGGTGGCCAAATTCTGTGCGACTGCCATAAAACTTAGGGAACAAGCTGTACTAACAAAATGATTAAGGTTTTAAATGACAATTTTAAGTTATATTTTAGTGATCAATATTTAATATATATATTTAACTGCTGCTATATCTGAATTGTCTCTGTTGTACCCAATGTAATCCAATGTATTCCTGTTGTGTTTTATGATTTTTCTGATATTGTAAGTGAGCCGGAACTGGTCTGTGACCGTAATAATAAAATTCAATTCAATTCAATTTGACATTAAGCAGTACATCCAGGCCTGCTCTGTCAAGGATCAAACAATAACACCAGAGCCTGGTTGGCTTCTTCCTCGTTCTTACCTTGCCCTCTGGTTTTTGACCCATGTAAACAAATAGGTTTGGACCCATCGAAGTGGAATCATCTCCCCCGAAGTGTCTAACTGCTTCTGCAGATATTACAAAATATACACGAATACCTGCTTCCTTTGGATGCCTGTGAGAATCTTCCACCCCTTTGGCTCAAGAGTACGGGCTTTTCACATCCCTACCTGGATCTTTGCCTTAGGTCTACCTGGATCTGTGCATAATGCTTTTTTGCATCATGGTCCTCTCTTTGCCTTCGATCCGTCTTCCCTCATCACACACAAATTGGGTTTGTAGGATTATGTTTTTGACACAAGGTGAAAATGGATGACCACTTACAAATGTTGCACATGGTTGCTCTCAGACCACAGGATAAGACCGCTATTACAATTTTTTTTTTTAATTTTTAAAAAAATAATATTTATTACTTTTAAAGATTACAAAAAAAGAAAAGAAAAGAAAAGAAGACAAGAGAGAAAAAACAAAAGAGAAAAAACACAATACAAAACAATATACAAACAACACAAAACACAACGCAAACCCATTAAACTAAACACATCAAATTAAACTAACGAATCCCAGGTTCACAAGCTTCTCCCGCTTGTGATTTCTATGGGTCTCCGCCTTCGCCGTGGCGGTCAGACCCTGCTTTTCACGGAGCAAGTTCCTCCCGATCGGAGGGGCTCCGGCATTGCCGGAGGCGCCAACCTGGAAGTCCTTACAAATTTATTTATTTAATAATATTGTTGTTTTCCAGGGACTTAGTAGGAGGAGTGTTGCTATTCAGAGCCAGTGTGGTGTAGTGGTTAAGAGCGGTAGTCTCGTAATCTGGTGAACCGGGTTCGCGTCTCCGCTCTTCCACATGAAGCTGCTGGGTGACCTTGGGCTAGTCACACTTCTCTGAAGTCTCTCAGCCCCAACTCACCTCACAGAGTGTTTGTTGTGGGGGAGGAAGGGAAAGGAGCATGTTAGCCGCTTTGAGACTCCTGGTAGTAATAAAGCGGGATAT
The DNA here is from genome assembly GCF_964270895.1 of Podarcis filfolensis. Classification (NCBI taxonomy): domain Eukaryota; kingdom Metazoa; phylum Chordata; class Lepidosauria; order Squamata; family Lacertidae; genus Podarcis; species Podarcis filfolensis. The sequence continues at coordinate 15,924,830 of NC_139614.1, forward strand.
CAAATCCAAACTCTTCTTCTTCTTCCCAGTGCTTCACAGGCAGAACTATCCCACTATACCCTACAAGCTTTGCCAGGGATGACACATTTAAGATGTGTACGATTTTTGCTCTCACTTTCCTGCTTAGTGCCTCCTTCTATTCAATATGAAAATATTCTCATTTCCTTCTTTTGGCTCTCCTGTGGATTCTTGATGCAGCTGATGGCCTCAGGTCAGAATGTGTCCCTGACAATAAATAACTACGTCTGCTTTTCAGCAACCCTTCTCTAATGCAAAAATAAATTAACAACTACACACAAATATATATAGCTTTATATCCTGCAGGGACAAGCTGATTATCCTCAATTAGAGAAAAATAAATTAGAGTATACAATTTGCACTGCTAAACCTCCATAAAGGAGAAACTTTCATTATCCTCTGAGGGTCAAGAGAGCCCTTAGGGTACTAATGAAGAATTTGCAACTAAAAGCAATAGGATTAACATAACAGACCTCTGTGATCAATAGCTGCTGCATCAAGAATGATTTCCAAAGGAGCACTAAACGCAACTGATGGCAAACTTGTGGATTATTGGCAAAGACCTCTTCCCTTTCAGACAATGCCCTGCTGGGGGGGAAAACCAGGCTGCTTGCTACCTACTGTGCATTAGAGAAAGTTAAGAAACGATTTGACATTTTCATAAGCCAGGTCATCAGGAATGACAGGAAACAGCAGCAACTGGATGCACAATTGGCCTGGAACTTTTGTCATTTCCACAGGAAAACTTGTGCAAAGAAATGCACAGGCTATAGATGCACATACAGTGGTATCTAGTTTTGAGTCCAGGATCTGTTCTGGAGCCCTGGATGCTTGACAAAAGGGACACTCGACAAAGCGCCACTCTGCGCATGTGCGGTTTTGCGCTTTGGCGCATGCGTGAAGCGCGATTTAGTGCTTCTGCACATGCACAAGCAGCAAACCCGGAAGTAGCCCATTCTGGTACTTCTGAGTTGGCCACGGACGTTCCACGAAATGGACGCTAAATGGGGCGGATTTACACGAGGTACTACTGTACTGCCTTCACATTTCCCCTTTCAGGTGTTACAAAAAAAGGACACCAGGTGGGATGCAGGACACACCTACCCTGGCTGGTTTTTGCATAAGATCAAAAACACACAACAACAACAACAAGAGTTTGAAGAGTTTGGATTTGATATCCCGCTTTATCACTACCCGAAGGAGTCTGAAAGCGGCTAACATTCTCCTCTCTCTTCCTCCCCCACAACAAACACTCTGTGAGGTGAGTGGGGCTGAGAGACTTCAAAGAAGTGTGACTGGCCCAAGGTCACCCAGCAGCTGCATGTGGAGGAGCAGAGATGCGAACCCGGTTCCCTAAATTACGAGTCTACCGCTCCTAACCACTACACCACACTGGCTCCAACAACAACAACAATCCAGAGTGTTCTGATCTTCTGCAGTTAAGAAGTAAGGAGTTCATGATACCTTGCCAACTGCTTGTGCCTCACTAGGAAGCTCTGCCCTCTCACTGCAAGAATACTGGTTTTTGCAAACTTGTGTGTCAACTCCCTGCTAGCAGATGATTCCTGGTGTGCAATGACTGCAGACAATTTAAGGCAAGATAACGCAGCTGAAACATATGAGGCAAACATGAAATGGAAGGAAAGGCTTGGTGATCTGACAGGCAGTTTGCACCATAAGTTGGCTTTGATTTTAATGTGTTTATTTGGGGTTTAATTTCAAACTTGGATATTGATCTGAAGGTTTGGATGATTACTCTCGATCTTCCTTACAGCATATTCTGCCTCAATTACTTTCCATAAGGGAAACAACAAGCAATATTCAGTGCCTCGCTGTGTATAAAACTGATAAAACTAGGGGAAGAAAGGGGGACTTAGCTGTTGAACATGCTTTAATGTACATCAGTGGAAATGTACATCATTCTCAAGAGACACACACATGTGTAAGTTGCTCCTAAAAGAAGGGCATCCAAAGTATTCTGCAGCCTTTCCACAGATCTCTGAGAGCATGGAGAGGTAAAGTGGAGAACTCCATAGGGCTAAAGGGACCTGTTTTACGCATCTTTACTTCATGCCATTTCCATATAAGAAAGAAAAGGGGAAGGAATGATGTCTATGCATTCACCTCCCTAGACATTAATGCGTATATGAAGGCTTTCATAATCTGCACTAATACAAAATCATATCCCAATGCTACTGTGGTCAAGAGGTCAATGAGGCAGCGGTGTATCAGGGCTGCCATACGTATGGAATTTCCTGGACATATCCAGGATTCGTCCTTCGGAAATAGCGAAGAATTTCCAAAGTCAGTTGGAACAACTCTCCCCGTCCCAAAAAAAGAAATGAAAAAGAAAAGCTCAACAACTTTTGTGTCCAGATTTTCACTTTTTGAAATATGGCAACCCTACGTTAAAGCTATGGCTTTCCCAGTAGCGATGTAGGGAAGTGAAAGCTGGACCATAAAGAAGGCTGATTGCCGAAGAATTGATGCTTTCGAATTATGGTGCTGGAGGAGACTCTTGAGAGTCCCATGGACTCCAAGAAGATCAAACCTATCCATTCTGAAGGAAATCAGCCCTGAGTGCTCACTGGAAGGACAGGTCCTGAAGCTGAGGCTCCAATACTTTGGCCACATCATGAGAAGAGAAGACTCCCTGGAAAAGACCCTGATGTTGGGAAGGATGGAGGGCACAAGGAGAAGGGGACGACAGAAGACGAGATGGTTGGACAGTGTTCTCGAAGCTACCAGCATGAGTTTGACCAAACTGCGGGAGGCAGTGGAAGACAGGAGTGCCTGGCGTGCTCTGGTCCATGGGGTCAAGAAGAGTCGGACACGACTAAACGACTAAACAACAACAACATGAAGGGAAGTGGTGAATTGCAGTCTGAAAGCAGCTTAGTCTTTCCTTCAGCGACAAGTTGCTCAGGCTTAGGAGCTAGTTGCAAACCATAAGACCTAGTGGAACCCCTACTGGTTCTTTGTCACATGAGCCCTTTACCTACAATACCGCCCTCTGGCTATCTGCAGTGGCAATGATGATTAACCTCACAAGCACCATAATCTGCACCTCAGACCAACTAAATAAGACGTGTTGCTTGAAGGTTCTGAGGTGGGTTGTCAGCCTGGGATTCTCTTCTTGGGGGTAGTGCTAAATAGCCAAACTAGGGGTGAGGAAGGTTTCCAAGTAGAGATGCTCTTTAATTTGCAATCCCAGTTCCCCGTCTGCATACTATTTAATCTCGGTCTCAACTGGAAATACTTTCCTATTATTTTAGCTCCAACTCGAGAAAAGAACATTGCCTTTCTGTTTGCGCATGCATGCTTCTAACGTCTATAAAATCCTGGATCTTAGAACAATGGGGAGAAAAGCTACACAGCTGTAACCCATCAACACAGTCCATTCTTAAGCATATCTAGAGAGCATGATTAATGTTTAGTTTGATTGGTATGTAGGCCACACTGTGGGTTTGTTTGTGTGTAGTATGTGACTGGAGAAGAGACAGCAGGAATAAAGATAGAATATATATATATATATATTCTATAAAGAACAAAGGCTTCAAGGGAGAAAGATACATCCGGAAGGAAATGTCTGATGGCACTGAAAGGATGACTCATTCTAGAGAAAGATGGATTTAGATATATAGATAAGACAGTGCATGCTGAGACAGAAGCACCGAGATAGACATCATCATACATACATAAAGCAGGGATGGGGCGAAGAAGCCACACCTTTCTGCAGTTAACGAGTCTCCTTGCCTGCCTTCCTGCCCTTGTCTAGAATGTAAACTCTCCATGGAAGTGAATGTTAAGAATTTTAATGAAGTGTACACTTTAAACGTATTAAACTGAATTATGCAGGAAAACAGCAGGACAGCAACAGATGTAGAGATCTGAGGGTGACATGCTTAGTTTCACTTGATGAATGTTTGTTTTGTTGTTCTGAAAAATTAATGTAATTAAATATTTAAAGAGAACAAGCAACGCTTAAATTGACTTGGGATGGATTCCTTTCTTCCAAGAGCACTTAAAAAATAAATAAATATCTCAGCCGCATTTAAATTGTTGCGGGGGCTTGATCTTGAACCGTCCATTGTTGCATTGCAAACATCGCTGTACTGTTGCAGAGAGTAGTTTGAATGTTTGGTGACGCCGTTGCCATTTTTAGTTTTTGCCAAGGTAACTGAGAGAAGAGGATATTCACTGCCTCCCGTTTTGCAGAAATAAAATCAGGAGTTTTCATCCTCAATTTTTGGTGTGTGTGTGTGTGTGTACATGTACCATGGGCATTCATTCATTCATTCATTTTACTTTTTGTGTTTTATTCATTTTATATACAATCTTTACAACAGAAGACTTTAAAACCAAAATAAACCAAAATACAAGCAAGAACATGACTCAAATGTTTTCATTTGTACCAAATTCTTCTCAGATTTCCTTATTTTACTGTTCATTAATGTTAGTCTCCTTCTTTTGACTCCTTGTTCTTGACCTCTTAAATCACATATATATCCTTAACAATTTTCCAAATACTGCCCTATACCTCCCTCCCCCTATGCCGTTACTTCCCTTCACCCAATTGAGATCTTCTCTACATAATATTGCTTCTCGTTGTGTTGACAGAGGTTTGTATTTGTTGTTCCATATATGTTATGATATCGTCTTATATCCTTGCACACTTTAACTATTGAATATTAAATTTGAGCTCCAAAACCAAATCTTTTCATATATTTCCTTACCCACTCCCACTCTTTGTGAATTTTTTTGATTAGAACAGCCTCTAATTGTTGCTGTTAGTTTTGCCATCTCAGAAAATTCACAGATTTTTACTCGCCATTCTGAGATTTCTGGTATTTTTTCTGTTTTCCATTTTTTTGCCACTAATAATCTAGCCATCGCTGTTGCATAAAGGAATATATACCTTTTATCCTTGGGGATGTCACTGGATATTAAGCCCAGCAAATATGCTTCCGGTTTTTGGAAACTGAACTCTTAAATATCTTCTTGAACTCTTCATACCATGGACATTTATTTACCATAAGTACTGCTGAAATAATACTCAAAAATCAAAGCAAGCACAGTCAAGTGAATAGGACTTCAAAGTCATTGAATCCTGTTTAGGGAAGTTTTTTAATGACTGATGATTTAATGTATTTTTAATCTCCTGTTGGAAGCTGCCCAGAGTGGCTGGGGAAACCCAGCCAGATGGGTGGGGTATAAGTAATAAATTATTATTATTATTATTATTATTATTATTATTATTATTATTATTATTAGTTTGTAGATCCAACTGGTTTGAGCAAGTCCTCCAAACCAGGACTGAACACAAATATCAAGCCATGGTTTGAAGTCCTGGTTTGGAGATCTCAGTCAAACCATAGTTTCCCACTTCAAGCCATGATGTTTACTGGTAGTGGGACATGGAATAGTATGATGACCTGGGCAAGGGAGACTGGGGTTCAGTCTTCATTCAGCCATGGTGCTAGCATACCATGGGCTGCTGTCATGTTTCCAAACCATCGGGGGGTGCTGGAGACAAGTCCTAAGCCTTCAAGCATCCCTTCCCTCCTCCCCTTGAGTGAACAGGTTAATAAAACAACCTGGCTTGATCCTGTTTAGGGAAGTTTTTTAATGACTGATGATTTAATGTATTTTTAATCTCCTGTTGGAAGCCGCCCAGAGTAGCTGGGGAAACCCAGCCAGATGGGCGGGGTATAAGTAATAAAATATTATTATTATTTTTATAAATAATAGTTTTTAGATCCAACTGGTTTGAGCGAGTCCTCCAAACCAGGACTGAACACGAATATCAAACCATGGTTTGCAATCCTGGTTTGGAGAGCTCAGTTAAACCATAGTTTTCCACTTCAACTATAATGACAAATGAGCTACACTCTTTCCCATGTCTTCTTTCAGATCTAAGTTCCTTTCAAGGTTCAGATTGATTCTACTGGATCTGACTTTTATACAGATCCCTTGGGGAAGTCTCTGTGTATGCGCTCTCTCTTTCTGGGGAATGATCTGAGAGAGAGAAGTGACCAGAGAGGGTGGTACTTTTGATACTCAAAAAATGCAAATATGAAGAAGAGTTTGGATTTGAATTTGATATCCCGCTTTATCACTGGTTGCCAGCTTGTATAGCCAACCACAAGTGAAAAGTTATATCTTAAATGTAACAGTGACAGATAGTAGAAAGGGACTAACTTGAAATCATATATATTAAATATCCAAAATAATAATGCCTAGGATGCTATGATAAGTGAGATGAAGCGTATCATTGGAAAGAATAGACCTTATCCTATCCTTTTATTCTGGGAGAGCTTGATTTAGGGAGATTTCCCCCAATCCTTAGCAGCATCCAACATTGTTCAGGAGGACCCCCCCCCCAAACCACTAGAGAAGCTTTCTTGGAGTGCAGGTGAGGAAGAAGAAGAGGAGGAGGAGGAGGAGTTTGGACTTGATATCCCGCCTTTCACTCCCCTTAAGGAGCCTTAAAGCGGCTCACAATCTCCTTTCCCTTCCTCCCCCACAACAAACACTCTGTGAGGTGAGTGGGGCTGAGAGACTTCAAAGAAGTGTGACTAGCCCAAGGTCAAAAGCTGGTACCACTGCCATAGACATCTGCTGATGGAAAACTCTTTGATCCAGTGAAGGGTTCTGTCAGGTGGAGGCTTGTGTTTGGGCCATAGCTGTCAACTTTTCCCTTTTCTTGCGAGGAATCCTATTCGGAATAAGGGAATTTCCCATAAAAAGGGGGAAACATTGACAACTATGGTTTGGGCTCCCCCTCCCCCCAAAAAACACCCTTTCTCCTGCAGCTTCCCACCACTTTCCCTGCAGTTACAAAGGGTGACCCAACTCCCTAGAGAAGATAAAGGATATAGGGGCTGGCAGAGATAAGAGTGGATTAAGGAAAGTCCCCTCTGCCCCCCTTTCTACTCACAGAAGCCTCCACTGGAAAGAAATGTGCCGTGGGGTACCAGCAGTCACAACCAAAAGTGGGGCTGTTCCTTTGAAGGGGGAATAAAATTACACAGATGCACAATACAATCCAGCTATTTCCTTCTTCTTCTTGGCAGCTGATAAGATCACGAAGAGAGCAGCATATTGCATCTTTATACAACAGCGCTTGGGGAAAGAGGCACAACGGATTTGGAGATTACCCAAAATAGTACACAAGAGGTTAAGCAGATGGATTAGCTTCCCTTAATGCGTCCTATTTGATAGACCAGGGTGCTTTGTGGGACCGAGAGAGATTTCACTCAACAGACTCTGGATAGTAGGGGAAAATGAGCACCTGCTCCTTGAGGAACACGTTGAAAATTAGATTATAGATTGCAAATCAAATAGAGTTGCAGCCACTGTTAACTTCATTGTCTCAATCTCTTGCCTTCCATCCCACATTTTTCTCTTCTTACTTTCAGAGACATGGTCCTTTACAGGGAATCCTTATATTTAGTACCTGATTAAGGATACTGCCTTTTCAACCCTGGTATATTCTTGTATCCTAGGAAACATCAATCTTTCCCTGGCGTACTGTTGTTTTGGCACTGCTTTCCCCAACAGCACACTCAGGGACAGGAGAGGGAGATGGCTGAGAGGCAATGTGATGGCTGAGAGGCAATGTGATGGCAATGGTGTTTCAGGACCATTGTGCTCCTTGAAATAGCCTGTTGTGCTATATAACTGAGGACAGATCACTTGAGAGACCTCCTTATCCCTTATACACCCAGGGCACTGCATTCTGCTGGATAATTTTTCCTTAAAGTCCCCAAAATATCAGAAGCCTGCTCCACAGCAACTTGTCTCTGTTCTATGGAACAGCATTCCTGTGGAGATACAATGTGTGCCTACTATATTCAGTTTCCTGAAATAAATTGAATACATTTTTATTTTGACAATCTTTTGTAGCTGGAGAAAAAGTCTCCACCGTAGGTATTAATGTTGTATAGTTTCAACCCCCCTTTTCCCAATGTTCTTTCGTACTGCTTTTTAAAGCATCTTAGCTATTTTTATGTTAGGTCTATAAATTGGAAAAAGGTATAATAATGATAAATTGGAAAAGGTATAATAATGATAATGATAATAATTTTTTATTTATACCCTGCCCATCTGGCTGGGATTCCCCAGCCACTCTGGGCGGCTTCCAATAGAATATTAAAAACATGATAAAACATCAAACATTAAAAACTTCCTGAAACAGGGCTGCCTTCAGATGTCTTCTAAAACTCAGATAGTTGTTTATTTCTTTGACATCTGATGGGAGGGCGTTCCACAGGGCGGGTGCCACTACCGAGAAGGTCCTCTACCTGGTTCTCTTTAACCTCACTTCTTGCAATGAGGGAACCGCCAGAAGACCCTCGGCGCTGGACCTCAATGTCCGCGTTGAACAATGAGGGTGGAGACGCTCCTTCAGGTATACAGGACCAAGGCCGTTTAGGGCTTTAAAGGTCAGTACCAACACTTTGAATTGTGCTTGGAAACGTACTGGGAGCCAATGATTTCAGGACTGGTCTTATACGTTCTTGGCGGCCACTCGCAGATAGTGATAGGTCCACTCTGATTGTTCTCTGAGGGGCATGATATCCCACTCCCATTTCACTCCAGAAATGAAGAACCTGGGTGTTTTTAATTGAACATCATTGAAAAGTTTTGCAAAGTAATAAAGCCTTTGACTACGGTCTCAAGTGAACTGCTATGCAGAACAGAAGTGCTTCCTGTTGCTCACTTCCCTGGTAGTTACTGGGGTGGGGGAAACTGAGAATGTTCTTGTTAGACACGCTAGCCAGCCTTCATTGAACATGCCTGGCAGAATTTAGAAATGCTAGGAAACATGGCAGCATACCTTCCTATGTTCCAACATCTCCAAATGGTGCTGCACATGTTTGTAGCACAATCTAGTACTTTATTCTGAAAATGTAGGGCAAATCAAGTGTCCAGGGCTGTATCCAATGCCAGCTATACTCAGAGTAGATTGATTGAAATCAATAGAGCCGACTAACTTTGGAGCATTAATTGCAATCGTCTACTCTAATACTTAGTAAGTGTGCTTAGGTTTCTGCAACATCTATGCGCAACCACACAGAAAGAAATAATAATAATAATAATAATAATAATAATAATAATAATAATAATAATAATGTGGTGGAATAAGCAAATGCTATAAGCAGGAATCCTAAGATAATACTACTATTCAGTAACAGGGAAAAAACCACAGAGAAATGTATCTCCAAATAAATGCATCCCTCTTGCTCTTACAAGCAATCAGGCAAACATTGCAAAAGAAGGCAGGAAATAAAGAATGGGCAGTTAGAACAAAATAGCCTGATACACAAGCTTTGAAATATGAGCTGTTAGTTTTGACAAAGAGAAAGAAAATGTTAATGAGTTGAATGGATTAACTATTTTTTAAGGAAATGATTCTCTGCAGAATGCTTACAACTATTCAGAATGGGGGCTAGCCAAGGGTAAGATGCCTTTTCAGGGGGAGGGGATAAGCAATACTAGTGAGGTAAAATATAATAATTATAACCCTCAGATTGGGATTTTCACTCCATCGAAACCTCTTAATTTTTCTGCATTAAATCGAGCATGCTAAAACACCGAGGCCATCCAAGACCACACAATTACAAAATGGTAATAATTGCAATATTGATAAAATCTGATAACATGAAGAACAATGCGGGTGGGGCGGGGTTTCCCTTATATAAACACAGGAACTGGAAATGTCTGACCAGTTCAGAGGACTGCTAAAACAATTTCTTGCCTTCACCGCTGGCCAATATCCTAAACATTTTCCCCCTAAGGTGCACTGAAGTCAATAATTAATGTAGCCATTAGCTTACAGACAGGAAGGAACTTAGACACTTACTGAAGACATGAAAATTAAACCAATTTTTCTATACTTTGGCTAGGAGTCACCAGCTCACTCGCTAATGGAATTCTGAAGCGCTGCAGCCCACCCTATGACTCGTTCCCACACAATTTATGCCAAGATAGAACCACCAAGTCATTTCAACCTTTGGTTTATTTTCATGATGTGTATTTTATACGAGAAAGCAAAGGAAGTTGGAAACCACCAGCAATCCCTAACATGTGTTGCCTTTAACTTGCCGCTTCTGCGAAGAGCTGATCTTTCAGTATGGCAGCTCCTCTGCTTTCGGAACTGGTCATTATTCCTTCCATGCCAAAGGCTACTTTTCATTTGCGAAAGAGTGGCCATGCTTTGACAAAGGCCTTTCGCTGCATGTATACATATAAGTGTGTTTCTGCAGGTTATTGGCATTTCCTATGGCGTGGGTTAAACCACTTGCTGATCAGAAGGTCGGCGGTTCGAATCCCCGCGACGGGGTGAGCTCCCATTGCTCAGTCCCAGCTCCTGCCAACCTAGCAGTTCGAAAGCACGTTAAAGTGCAAGTAGATAAATAGGTATTGCTCCGGTGGGAAGGTAAATGGTGTTTCCGTGCGCTGCTCTGGTTCACCAGAAGCGGCTTAGTCATGCTGGCCACATGACCCGGAAGCTGTCTGTGGACAAACGCCGGCTCCCTCGGCCCATAGAGTGAGATGAGCGCCGCAACCCCAGAGTCGGTCACGACTGGACCTAATGGTCAGGGGTCCCTTTACCTTTACTATGGCGCTGAGTGGTTCAGCATTTCAGCCAGCCGTATGATGAAATCCTATGATTGGGACCACAGGCGCCCAGTCGAAAGATCGCAGCTGCAAACATTCAGTGCATAAACAGCACTTGAGCTGGAGAGTGCAAAACAGGTGCTTTGAAAAACTCCCAACCATACCTTTTGGGGTGTTGCTCATGGCTGCTTGCAGTTAATGCATTCCTGTTCTCCGCTGCTTGATTAAAAAGAAGTAAGATGCCTGTCCTTCCAGTCAATGATCTATCGTGGCAATGGAAATGTTTTACTGCAGAGAGATAAGGCAAGGGGTCTCCCCCTGGCCGTCTTGGCAACAGGATTGTGTTTTCTCCACCCTCCACAAAATGTGCTAACACTGTGGTGCTCTTTGGACTCCTCAAAAACCACCAAAAGTAGAGCGCTGGTGCCATAGCTGTCAACTTACAGATTTGAAAATAAGGGACCAGCAGCCTCAAAAATAAGGGATCAGCAGCGAAAATAAGGGATTTTCCAAGCACAGGTATGTTCAACTTCTGAGCCCCTCCAAGCCAAAGGCAGAAAGCCCAGCCAACAGCCAAACGAAGCCTCAAGTGGTGGTTCCCACAGCACAGCAACCCAGCAAAGGGGATGCAGCAAGGGAAACCACCATCACCTCTCCGCTGGGAAGCGCTGAGCAAAGGCGAGTCCCCAGGCAACGCAGCCGATTTGATCGGCACAAGGCATGCAAGCTCCACCCCCCAGTCATTCTGAGACTCCTTATTGGGTGAGCAACACAGCCAAGCAACACAGTTGGAGCCTCCCTCCTCCCTGGCCAGCAGGCAGGAAGGGAGAGGAGCTGCTTCCTTTGAAACCCGGGAAATTTAAGGGACATCATCAATAAGGGACACAGCGCTGGGATAAGAGACTTTCCCGCCAAATAAGGGGCGGTTGACAGCTATGGCTGGTGCTGATGGGAGAATAACGTGCTCATGAAAATTGCAAGACTGTACGAAGGGCCCTGCTGGACCGCATCAAAGCGCCCAGCCAGATGCTTGTGAGAAATCCACATGCAGGACATGAACGCAACAGCACTCTCTTGCTTGTGACTCTCAGCAACTGAAATTCAGAAGTGTACTGGCTCTGCTACTGGAGGTAATAGGATATATGACCATCAACACAAGCAGTCACTACATTATTTTTTTTAAAAAAAGATGTTTAAATAGTCATTCCCAAGAGGCCTGAAGCATTTCTTTTGGGGATTAGAGGCGCAGAGGTTCCAAAAGAGATGGTTATGCTGTTTATGTATGCTGCTACCATAGCCAGAATTCTGTATCCGCAAAAGTGGAAAGAAGAAGTCCCCACAAAATAAGAAGGGATTTTATAGTTAATGGACTATGCAGAGATGGCGAAGTTGACAGCATAAAAATAAGAGATCAAAAAGACGAGAACTTTGTTGAAGAGTGGAGGTTATTTTCGGACTATTTGAGGGGGGCGGGGAAACTATAGCTAAATGAAATCACAAGCAGGAATTGAATAGCAGGCCAGAGAAGGAGAAGAAAGAAATGATTGTGATATAAGTTATAATACAATAAAAAAGAAAGAAACGGCAGTTATGGCAGCAGGTAAAAGATTCCATGACAGAAACATCACGGACATAAAGATGAGAAGTCAAAATGTATTATATTGAAAGTACACTGAATAATGTCAAATTTTGTGTAAAACAAACAAACAACTAATAAAAACCATTCTAAGAAAGACAAGTGGTCCCTGATAGGTACATCATTCAAAAAATTATACATTCCCATTTTAAACTCACACATCTTGATGGGCAGCACATCTTGTGGTACCAAATTCCATAGTGTAACTATGCACTGAGTGAAGTTATTTCCCCCTGAATTTTCCAACATTCAGCTTCTATGGATCACCCTAGCTTCAATGTGTGTGTGAGAGAGCCCTTCCCTTTTCTACTCAGCGCTAGTGAATCCTCAACTATTGCAAACTTTTCAGCACTGGGATGGTGGTTCATTTCACACTTTCTTGCCCTCACCTTTGATGGATCTCATCTATATTTCGAGGAAAAAGCTGCAGAGCACCGTAGGAGACAGAGACTCCAGTAGCAAAATTATGCATTGTGGAACATGCAACAAATAGTGGCCAAGGGGGATCTATTAACTAGCAATCAAAAGATAATTTAAAACATGGGAGAAGACAACAGGTGCCTAATGGATGGGGCACGGAAACATTTGGCAGAAACTTCTGGGTATAAAATGATACTGTTGTTCAGATAGCTTAATAAAAGGGCAAGCGCTCACTGTCTTCCAACTCTACAGGATGGCATGCTTTTGAAAAATAATAATTTATGCTGTAAAAATTATCTGCATTGCTGCTCAAGGGACTGAACTTACAATAGACTTAGTATGTAAATAATTCTGTCCAAGAACTGAACCTTTCCATCACAGCTGCAGTTGACTTCCTGCAGGTTAGATGCACCCCCAGCTAGATCCATACCATGCAACTGACTCATTTTCTCAGGCTTGAGTCTGGCACGGCACTGACAAGACTATAGATAAATTCGGGGATCATGTCACTTGCAAGGCTGTGTCTTATCTTTAATAAAAAAGGAATATTTCTTCCCACACATGGCCACCAACAAATCAACAGTTCCTTGCTGACTTTCAATTGCTACATATTCATTGACAAAGTCATGTCCTTATGGGACTCTTGGCTCTTCAAAGCTAAAGAGTTTGTGTTCACTTCGATCGATTATTGAAAAAAATATCATTACTTCTAAATAACTAGCCAAGTGAACACTTTGTTTTTGAAAGAGTGAGAGAGAGACAGAGAGATACAGAGAAGAGAGCTATTTCTTTTTGCAGTGGAAAGCCAATTAAAATGGCTCCAATATGGAAACTTCTGAAAAGTGTCATACTTCTTTTTAACTTTAATTATTCACATTCCTTTGAACCTTCAAGGAAAGGTTTTGTTCTAATCTAGGGAGAGTGCTGGGGAAATGTTATAACTTGAGCAATACTCTAATACGAAGACTAATGTAGGAGGTGGAGGGGGGGAAGGAAGATTGATAATAATAAAAAAAGATGACTCAATATGACGTAGCTGATTTACAGTGTCAGGGGACATTCACGGAGAGCCATTAGGAGCTCTTTGAAAAGAAAATCTAAGTCATATTTGAACTTCAAAAGATCATGCAATCTGGGAAATATCATCCAGTTTCTGATTGTAAATATTTTATAACTAAAGCTCTATTAACTCCTCAGTGCTTTAAATCCAAAATGTTTTAAAATGACTTGAAAGCCTGAGGAGAATACAAGAGAAGAAGAAAACACACACACGGAATAAAAAGAGATGATGGCAGCAGAAGCTTCATGTTAAAAATGAAGTAATTACCTTCAGTACAAAATGTTCACAGACAACACTGTCTGAATGGGGCGTACTTGCAGCAATTTCTGACACCCTTTTTATCCTCACCAACACACTAAGCAGGGAAAATGCTTGCATTTTATTCAATCAGTTTACCTCATACATGCCCTGCCATAGCTCCCATGATACATGCCTATGATGTCATCGATACATGCCTGTGATGTCATCGTGCCATCCAACAGTGTCAGGGCATGTCATCAAAAGTTGCAGTGACCCCCCCCCCCGTTTACATATTTCACATAGTTATATACTACTTAATACCAAAACCAACACTCTTCCTACCAATAATAACACTCTTTGCACAGACCACAGGGCAGCTTCCCTGTAAAGAAGTAAAAAACAAACATAAAATCCAATTAAAAAAACCTACAGTCCATCAAAACACCCACAACAACAGAGGCGCCATCTTCTTAAGAGGATCGAGGGGGCCCGGGTGCGACGCCATGTGACGCCGTGATGCCATGCACATGACGTCCCACAAGACCCTGACATTGCGCATGCGATGCTGCGAGAAGCCAGGGGGCAGAGCCAAATGCCACCTAAATATTGACACTACCACCCAGAAACTATCACCCCAGCCTTAAGCAGCCAGGTGCAATCTTGGGGTACCACGTTAGAGGAGTCTATGTGCAAGTATCTGTCCAGAAGCCAAGAGTGGAGCAGATGGGCCATACAGCTTCCCTCAGCTGCCTGGGGAGGGCCACCTTAGTAGATCCATGTCTTAAGTGGCCCTCCACCCCTGGCACAACCCTGCTTAAGTGTCGGCCCTCCATCTGGAGGCTGATAATGGATATATACCCAATGCTTGTGCCAAAGCCTACCAACATCTGTAATCAATAAAAGCTGTGGCCAAGTTTAAATCCCATAACTTTGTCCTGCCTGGTTTGTTTACTCCTGCTGTTGCCTTGGTTTCACCCTCTTGGGAGGGCAGGGTGGTGGAAACTAATTGGCAGCCAGTGCATTTGGGACACAATCAGTGTAATATACTCAAAATTATGAGCAACCTGTCCACTGAATTCTGCACCAATATGGAGATTACAGCTAGCCCAAACTTCCCCGTTACATACAATCTGCAGTTACAAATGGAACTGCACGCATGTATCGGGAGAGCAACTGAATAACACAACTGTGAAGCTGCACAAGGGAAACACATGTACAACACAATGGGAATGAACCAATTTGCCGATTTGACTGGCAAAGAGTTTAGGCAGAAAATGCTTAGATTCAGTGTTGAGCAGGTGCCATCATTGAATAATGTTCCTGGCAAAACTTGAGATCATTGAATTGGAAGTATGTTTTTATTTATTATTATTTTTAAAGAATGTTTTAATCTGTTTCTGCTTTGCTTTTGATTTGGAATTGTATGTCTGTTTACAGCCCTGGGCTCCTTGAGGAGGAAGGGTAGGATATAAGCAATAATAATAATAATAATAATAATAATAATAATAATAATAATTTATTTCTTATACCTCACCCATCACACTGGGTTACCCCAGCCACTCTGGGTGTCTTCCAACAAAATATAAAGGAACAAAACAGAACCTCAAACATTTTTAAAAGCTTGTCAAAATAGGGCTGCCTTCAGATGTCTACAAAAAGTTTTGCTTTTTGACTTCTGATGGGAGGGTGCTCCACAGGTTCCCTGTAACTTCACTTTTCGCAGTAATGGAACCACCAGAATGCCCTCAGAGCTGGCTGAACGGAACCCACATGTAAGCTGTGGGTTTTAAAGTATTATAATGCATAATGGGTATGGATAGAGGATAAACTGTTAGATATGTCAGAATATGGAAGAAAACTACCTCCAGGAGAGAGAACTGGTAGGATGTCCTTCATGGTAATTCTTCCTAATGTATCGCTATTAAACAGCAATCTGAACAGCTAGGGTGAGAGGCAGGAAGACAGAAATGTGCAAAAAAAGGAGAAAAGCTTCTTGTTTCTAAGGATAAGAAAATAAAAAAACTAAGATGCTACAAGTACAGAACTTTCTAGTAAATCTTCTAGCAGGATATTAAGTTTTATTTCAGTTACTCTTTCTACGGAAATATATTGCTCTTAAGTGTGTAATTTCCCATTTTGAAGCTATTTCTTAGGAACAATAATTAAAGCAGAAGAAGGCATTAAGAGGCCTAAGAGAAATATTCAAGCTTATGAAAGAATATGAAGCAAAATTAAATGTCCAAAACCGGATGAGATGGATTTTCAATATCAATACCAAAAGGGCCTCATAATATGGCTAAACATAGCAATTCCCATTCAATTTAAATATACAGGTTGTTGTTGCTGTTGTTGTTTTAAAAAAGGAAGGTATATTTGGTGCTGCTTATTATTGTCCCTCCAGTTTCTCATATTTTGAGAGCGATCAAAGACAAAAAGCAAAAAGAACTTTGGGAGAAACTGTCCGTCGTGAGGGGAATGAGTCAAATCCACTACTGGAAAGGTTACATGTTTCCATTAAAAGGCTCGTTAGCAAGTAGGAGAGGAAACCTGGAATAAACAAGATGTTTCCCCAAACATGAAATCTGCTCCATTCTGTACAGACTCTTCTAACAGTCCGCTAGGAATTCAGGTGAAAAGTGTGAAGCGACTGTATTTAACCTCTGACTGATTGGTAAATCTTTTCTCGCAGCCAGACAGCTGGTCAGTATATCAGCTAATATCTAAAAACTGATATATATCTGTATTATTATTATTTACACACACATATCCCTCTGTCTCATGCTCTCAAGTTTCCGAATTTCCTACTTAAATTCATAAAGAGGTCACAGAAATAACTAGAGCCCATTTTCCCTTTCATGCCAATTATTGCGGCACTGGGAGGATAATTTTCAGACTCTGATTGTGCCTTTCCAAATACACTGGGAGACTTGATTCTCTTTGCCTCGCCATGCAGGAAGATCAGTAATTGCCTGGAGGTGGATAAAGCATAATGCTTCTATCTTTGCTGAGAGGCATAAATCCAGGTTTATTACAGAGATGTATAAATTGAGTAGAAGCTGTGAGGGGAAACTACATGAATATAAAGAAACTTCTACTTAACCTTTTCCCATCCCTCTCGTCTTGGAGGAAGTAAAGGACAAGCTAAACCCACCAACAGGGAATGGAGCAATTTATAACTTTTCACTGTATCTTAAATATTGTTATTTCTTTTCTTCGGTCTTTCTTTCTTTCTTTTTTTGCTGTGTGAGCTCTTAAGGAGTATAATAACCAATACAGTACAACTGTCTCAAAGATGTATTTTGACAGCACCCTGCTTAGGTAATTACACCCAAATGCTCGCCCTATACAAATCAATGAAATGGTGATCATTCCCAATCAATCATATTTACAGATCCGCAATTCTCTCTTACAAGGCTAGAGGGAGTTCACTGAGTCACTTTCCAGGGGATTTTTAGAATACAACAATATCCCACTGAGAAGCATATCTGAGGGTGAAGAAAGCAGAAAGCCACTGGATAAATTAGAATTCAAAAACGGGGTTTGATTTCTACCATGTACACATATGCAATCAATCCAATCTGTGATCATTAAAATCAAATTCTACCAGGTAGCATATAAGCACATTTGTAATTTAAATATACTATGTAATTGAGGTGCAGTTTTCTCTTGTTTTCATACCCTTATTTTCCTAATGACAGACAGCTAATGTAACTGCTTTAAAATATTTTCTACATAAGCATCTCAGAGCACCCAGACACACCTATATGGGGAAGAGAGATAAGCATTTAATAAAGGAATCTTGAAATGTAATGTTCCTTTTTGCAAAACAGACAGAAAGGTGCCATCAGGAAGATTAGCTGGAGGGTACATTAAAAAGCCTAGTTTATCTGCTTACACTTATACAGTATATATCCTCATTCAAATTTCTCCTTTTGTGAGAAAGCTCTTCACAAATGCCTCTTCCCCACTTGACACTAGAGGGTAAAAGACTACAGCAAGGCTGCTATTTTTCTGCACCAGCTTTTTATATTATTACTCATTTAGATACTTTTATACTGACTTTTCACTTCCAGACTGGATATGCCCAAGGTAAATTGCGGAACAAAATGAAAACCTAACCACAACATCAATAAAAATGCCATGCATCTAGATCAAATACAAAAAGGAGGCAAGAAAAACTTAAGAGACTTGATCTAAGCGGAAGAAAACATATGAAGCAGATAAATGAGAGGACTGCCAGAGGAGAAATGGTGATAAAAAAACTGGGAGTTTGGGGGATAGCCAAACCTCCTAAAACAGGGAGTTCAGCATCTTAGATGGGTGGTCTCTCCTAAACTCGTAGGATTAATTCAGAAGTGATCTGGGATCTTCCAGAAAAACCAGGGACCATTTTTCTGCTAGCCCCCATGTCCCAACGCACACGCCTTATTAAACAGTGGCGGCAACAGCAGCTGCGATGGTAGAAAAGAAAATGGAATTATGGGAGATGTAGTTCTGCCAAGGGCTACAGCTTTTCAAGGGTTCTATTTTCCAAACGGTATGTTCATACGTTAATCAAAATGTTGGCATAATGGCTGGTGATTCAAAATGCTGATCATAGTGCTATGTGTTAAGTGCTGAGCTGCTGTTTATCCCCATTCTTCGTCTAAGTACTGACTTGCTTAATAATTCTTATCCTTGTTGCCCATCAAAAGGCTGACCATTTAGGAATCCAATAGGATTTTAAGCTTAGACCTGCAAGATGTGGGGCATTATCCCCACTGTTTGACGCAGCTGTGAGGAGAAAGAGGGCTTAACTCCCATTCAGGGATTCCAAGGCCTTGCTAGGAATAAGACAGAAATTTCGTTCACAATTCACAGCAAAATTACCCAACTGACAGTTCTTGAAATAATATGCAAATTGAAAAAAACCAGCCATCCTTCAAAATTTCCACTCTCGGAGTTTTGCCATGCAGTTCTCCAGTCAAGGAATGTGTGTGCAAAAATGCATATAGAAGGTGCATAAAAATGTATATATATTTGCAACAATAATATAGAAAAGTGCATTACAGAAAATTGCTTACAAAATTTGCATTTTAGGCAAAATACACTAATGCATATATCAGGAGAAAATTGCACTAAAATACTGGTGAATTTTCATGAGCTCTTTTTGAAAGAAAGAAAGAAAGAAAGAAAGAAAGAAAGAAAGCCCATGTAGAAACCCATGGAGATATAAAGACAAGATTGGAAAAAAAATGAGAAAGAGAGAAATCATAATATGACAGATTCACTTGTCCTTATTCCTTCCTTGCCTCCACTCTAGAGTTCCTGTTCAGAAGTCAAAACTTGGAAGTTGAGTTCCCTGCACTCACTCCCAGTTCTCCAAAAGCTAAAGGACACTGAAATAGTTCCTGAGCCCAAACATGATCTCTGTAAATTTAGTTCTTGCAGCATCATTGGCTGCTGGAAGCTCTGCCGTAGCATGAATGCTGGATTTTGGGGTTGTAGGTAACATTGTGTAAGTTTTCTGTTTTTTTAAAACAGCCCATAGTTTCTAGATAATTTACGCATGGTGCAGTTCCACCAACACTTCCTTTGGATGAGAACTCTGAATTCAATATTATGCATATAAAACTTGGGGAAATCCTACACTTAAAAGTCATAAAGCTGCTGCATTTACGGCCAGCTGACTCACATATGCTAAGAGCATTTTATTACTGAGTGATGTGGGAGATTGTTTACAGAGGACAAGGATTCTCTTGACCGGAAATCTGCTCAAAATCATTGCTATCCTTCGCATTTCCATCGGGTGTAGCTATGATATTAGGCAGGTTCATATCGCAACTACTGCAAGTGCTAGACAACAAATGTCCATCTGATGGTATCTTTGTATGTAGAATTGTACTACAATATTATGTGACCGATCTTGAGTTTCCCTAGGATAACATGTGAATCTACTCACATACATTGTTAATTAATATTTACTTAACCAGGGTGTGGGGTGGGTTGAGTGGCTCTTCCAATGGATGTATTTTTTCTGCACTGAAAGGTTGGATGCCATCATCAGGGATGCTAACAGGATTTCCTGGGCGCGTTGGGGCCCCTGCACCACCATCATGTGCAATCTATTGGCAAGATCTGCTGCTTATTGTTTACAACTTGCCAAGATGTACACAACCTTGATCTCCTGGGAGGAGGTTTTTTGTTTTTATTTTTACTATGCATTTTGTGGTTTTTATATTGTAATTTTATGTTGTGAACTGCCCTGAGATCTGCAGGTGAAGGGTGGTATGCAAATAATAATAATAATAATAATAATAATAATAATAATAATAATAATAATAATAATAGCAGCAATAATATTCTACTCCAAGTGGCCATAAGTGCAACACAACATTTTGTGTGACTTGAAGGTGACATACTTTTCCAATTCCGATCATCAGGATTCACATGTAACTACTGTTTACACGCATAAGTCAACCTAGATTTTGCACATAATATGTAAACATGCCCACATGCATTCTCATTCTGCTCTCCATTTCAGTAAGAAAAACAAATAAAAATGTGGGAAGCTGTAATTGTGAGCAACAAAGAGGAAACACTACAGCAATTCAAGCTCAATCTAAAATGCTGTAAAGGTAGAGGGACCCCTGACCGTTAGATCCAGTCGCTGTGGCATAAAGGACAGTAAATACATTGATGGCAAGTAAGAACTCATGATAGTGGGAAATGGGTTCAGTGACCTCTCTATGTAATGAGATTCCATAGGTTGAATTAAATCTATTTCCCCTTTATCTTCCTCCACTCTCATTTTCTCCTCCCCCACCCAGTTTATTCGGTTTGTTTGATTAATATACTTAATGTGGAGGTGGGGGTGTCAAGACCTAAGACATACAACAGCACAAATTCAATGCAAATTGGAGAGAGAGAGACCAATATGTGAAATGTCAAGTCAGAACTCTCCTCAAGAGCCATTTCTGGAAAAGGAGCTTCCATATTTTATCACACCGAGAGAGAACACACAACACTTACCTGGCACACCAGGGGGTGTTTTCAGGTATTTCCCATTAAAATGCTGAATAACTACTTCACATTTTTCGGTAGATTCCATCCTGAGAAAGAGAAAAAATAATAATAATTATGGAACATCGATCAGATGACAGGTATCAAGAAAAAGTCACGCAATATCACTTGATAATGAAACATGCCGCCTGCCTCCATTATACTGAGGCTTTAAGAGGAATTGCGATACTTTTCTGTCTGGATGCATTGGTTTTGTACATCCAAGTCTCTGTGTCAGTTACACTTACAACATTACCTTTTTGTGTGTGTGTGTTCTGAAAATCACGTGGGCATAGGAGGAGGAGGCTGCTGGATCAAGCCAATGAACCATCTTGTCCAGCATCTTGATCTCACCGTGGCCAACCAGATGCCTATGGGAATCCCACATGCAGGGATTCTCCAGCAACTTCTAAAACTGGAGGTAGTACATAATCAGAATGACTAATAGCTACAGATACTCCATGAAACTGCCTAATCCCCATTTAAAGCAATCCGAGTTGGTGGCCGTCACTCCCTTCAAATCCACACAATACATACATACATATATATATATATGTTTTAAAATACAAAATTATAAAACATAGCACACAATTTATCACAAATACATTCTTATTGGACTTCCATCAGCACCTCTGATAATCCTCCGTCTTGTTCACTTCTTACGCATTTCCTAACTTAATATTGCCTTTACATCTTTAACATATCCTATCTCCTTCTTCATTTTTGCAATATTTCTAATATTATTCCTCACAGAGCTTCTTGCAAACCTACAAACGTCGTCTGATCATCACAAATACTTTTCAAATAATCCGTAAATTTACTCCAGTCCTCAGTAAACTTCTGGTCCCGCCGGTTTCAGATCCTTCCCGTTAGTTTATCAAGTTCCACATAGTCCATTAATTTCATCCTCCACAAATCCACACAATACTTTTAAAGCACATTTATTTTTAATGTGTTTGCTTTTTATTGCTTTCCAATTTTTTTATTTTTTTTTTTACAAATTTGACCTCTCATTAATTCAGATTGAAAAAATGACTCCCCAACCGGCCATCTTGATGTTTCTCTTCCCACTCTTATTAGCTGCTCAATTTTCAAATGCCATTTCGAAAATATTTTAACATCTTATCTCCCCACCCCCAGTTTTCTTCCTCTTCATTTCCCACCGGCTGCTCATTTTTCAGTTCCTGCTAGACTTTTACTATGTGCATCCAAAGCACATGACTTCCTGCAAAGAACCCTGGGAACTGTAGGCTGCTAAAGGGACTGGGGATTATAACTCTGTGAAGGGGAAGCTACTATTCCCAGGGTTATTCTGAGGAAGTCATGTGCTTTAAAACTGTACTGTGCGTGCTATATATATATACAGTGCAAAGAATTATTTCTGTTTACCCTGAATCTTCCGGCATTCATTTTCACTGGATGGCCCCAGATTTTACTATTATTATTAGAGAGAGAGAGAGACTTTTCCCTATCCACTTTTCCTACAACACGCACAATATTTTATTAAAAAGTCTCAAACGCTGCAATTTTTCCTCAAAGGGAAACTGGCTACTTTTGGCATTTTAAAAACATGTTTCACTGAGGTGCAGGCTACAATAAACTTTGAATGGGCTGTGGTGTTCCTGGCATCCTGCTTTCAGGAGAAATGGGGTGGGGGGGTATGCACGTCCCCCCTTCATAAGTGACCCTCTGTTTCCCAGACAATATCACCATTATGAAATGCTCCCTGGTAAGGCCTTCAGTCGGGATAATATATTCTCCCCCACCCAACTATACTTCCTCAACCACAATACAAGCAATACAGAAGGGAAAGTTAAATCAGCCGGGGTAAATTGGGGAAAATATTTTAAATTTAAACTTTTAAAAAAGATTTAAATCAGTCCATCGGAACAAAACATAAGGATTCTAATTTTCAAAATGGCAGTAGTTGTTATCGGAGCGGTTTCTCCTGAGGAAAACAACCCCCCACACAGACATTTTGGTCCTTCCTGCAATTTTTTGCTGTCTGAAGAAAAGCTCTGAGAGACTGAAGTAGCAAGTTGGTTGAGGGAATCTTACCCCCTTACCAACTTTGCATTTCTCATTTTCTGAGGCCAAAATGATTGTCTTGTTCTGCATCTGACAGTAATTCCCCTCCCCCTATACTTCAGAGGTCCAGTTCTCCAGAAGAAATGGTCACAAAAAGCTTTCTGCTAGCTGAATCTACCTGGGTACCACACTTCCACTTCCACGAGACGGAAGCACCTAATTTCCTTTAACACCACATTTTGCACTTTCTGCTCATTTCCTCCCCCCCTCCTGATCTTCTCTGTTTCCCAGCCACCTCTAGTTAGCATGCAAATAGGGATTGTGATGAAAACCATTACAGTGGTACCTCGGGTTACAAACACTTCGGGTTACAAACGCTTTGGGCTACAGACTCCGCTAACCCAGAAGTAGTACCTCGGGTTAAGAACTTTACCTCAGGATGAGAACAGAAATCGCGCGGCGGCAGTGGGAGGCCCCATTAGCTAAAGTGGTACCTCAGGTTAAGAATGGTTTCAGGTTAAGAATGGACCTCCGGAACGAATTAAGTACTTAAACCAAGGTACCACTGTATTTTCAAATTTGGTACTGAAACCAGGCATGGTTCTGTGCTTTGGGCTCAGTATTGAAGCAACTTGCATAACATTCTGTGTGAATCCAATTGATTTCACGGTGCCCCTGTCCCCTTTTCCAAACTTACACTTTGTATGCAAAAACACAATATATACTAACAAATCAATTCAAATCAATTCCAGTTGCCTACCCTGGTCACATACTTCCAACACCCCAAAAAGTTTTTAAATCCCCTCAAAACGCCTTGGCTAACCTTAAAACATACTTTATCCACACTGCTCATAAAAGGGAGCTGCTATCAGCCCATTTCTGCTTAAAAGCTCCATCCCCAGCAGACCAGCCATACCAAGCTGTGAAAATCGAAAACTCATATCTGACTCTGAAAGAAGATCTGGTAGGATTTCCCCAAAGAAATGATGCTAAAGGGACAGTATAGAAAGTTCCAGCCTTACAAACATGTATCAACCTTTTCCATTTTCTCTCTCTTCCCAATACTGGCTGTCACTTGAATTTTCAGCCCCCAGCTTGCTGCGCCTCCAGCAAGAACACTGCTATAAACTCAACGTATTTTCACGTAGCTTGGCTCAGCTTCCTTCCACAGTGCATTAACATACAGCCCCCAAAGGCTGACCCAAAAACTCAAAAATATGTGATATGGTAATATGCATTCTTCTGGAGTGTGAAGATGCTCTCCAGAGTGTCAACACGGGGTTTGCATTCTCCTGTAGCGGTTTTCAGATGCAGTTTGGAAAATGTGAACAGGGGATGATTTAATGGTATCAAAATGCATGTTACTTTATTTCAGGAGGCGGCACTAAAACTGTCCCTCTTGACTTGTAATCACTGCAATCTTTTGTACACCTGCTTTTTGTTTTGTTTTTTAAATGCTGCCACAACCACGTGGGCTATGGACCTTTCGACAAAGAACAAAACGACTGATGCCGAAGATTGTTCACTTTGGCTTCATTCAGATTTAACTAAGCGTACATCGGCAGCAAATCTATAGAGACTCTTGTCTCTGAAAGAATAAATGCAATAAAAGCCTGTTTTCTGTAGCTGCGGGCGTGGAGTGTCAAACCATGTTACGCTGCACCACACAGCAGTGACAATTTCATTTTAATACATGGGGGCACATTCTTAACAACCCAAAAGTATTCCCAAGCAAAGAAGGCAAGGGAGAGGCTGCCAAATGAAAGAGCGTCTGTACGCTCTGTGCATTTTATGTGGGAAGAAAATAAAAGTGAAGCCCACAGTGCTCTAGAATGACACACACAAAAAAGTAAAAAAGTGGGGAGGACCAGATTTTGAATAGCCACCTCAGAAAGAACAAGTTCATTTTCTTCTCAAGTTTCACAATTAACAGCTTTCAAATGCTAGGGCTAGCTATCTGTAATCTGGCACACACTTCACTTGAAACAGACACTAGCATTATCAAATCCCATCTGAAAACGAAGCACAATAGACAAAGCTGTAGCGACATACTCCTTTCAAGCGCAGTGCTCAATAGCTACAACTGGGCCCATTTTTCTTCCACGTTACCTGAATTCTTTGGAGCCGCCTAGAACAATGTTGTAGCAGGCAGTCCACGACACATTAAGCCTGGCTTCAGATCGCAACACGAAAATTCGCACGTTCTGCTGGGTCCGCTTGAATGCCAGAGATATATTTGCAATTGCTTTATATGGGACACGGCTTGCTGAATTACCAGTATGACATCCACTCTACGAAACATTTCTACCTTATATATCTCCCAGCAGAAGCATATACACATCCCCCCCAGAATATACTCTTCTAAAATATACTTTTGCTGTATTTTACAGAAGCTAACATATGTAAGCTATTTCATTAGTGACCGAGAAACCCATCCAGTGAGCAAAAATGTCTAACACATATAATGAATACTGAGTATTCAAAAGTGCTGACCACCACTGTGCTTCTGCAGCCCTATCTATCTATCATCTATCTATCTATCTATCTATCTATCTATCTATCTATCTATCTATCATCTATCTCTTTAAAAATATTTATATTGGCCCAGTGTTGACAAGAGCTTGCATAGAGGGTATTGCATTGTGAGAAAATTTAAATGGCTTGGCAGAATCCAGTAATGCAAGGCTGCCATTAGCACAGATTCTAGGCTGTCATGGTTCCACTACAACTACTATTATATTCTGTGAACCACCCTGAGATCTTGTCATGAAGGGCAGTTTATAAATCTAATAAATAAATAAAATAAAAATAAATACTACCGTTGGGTTGGGGCGGCCTTGGCTGGAGCACTGACCTTGAACTGTCAGTCCTGTGTGGCTGGACCCACCTGCATCATTTAAATTCCAACGCTATAATGTGTGCCCATAATGTATACACGGTAGTTGTTGCATTGTGGGGATTATTTATTTATCATTAAATTTATATCCCACAAAAGGCAGCAAACATCCAGGTGATAAAACCATAAAGATGTCATAAAGACAATTCCAGTACTGATGCAGAAAGATCTCAGCTTAAAAAGGCTTGCTGAAAGAGGAAGGTCTTCAACAGGTACTGGAAAGACAAGAGAGAGAAGGCACCCATCTAATATTCTTCTTCTTTGGCGATCACTCGTAGCCAAGTAAGATTGTCTTCCATAAACACGGTTTTAACAACAAGTGACTGTGGAGGCCAATTCTGGATCCACACATCCTTCCACAGTGGGGCCATTGGTTTCCGGGTGGGAGTTGATCACGGTATGGATTTGCCAAGTGTGCCTTCCTCTTAGCACGTTTCTCCCTTGCGTCCTGGGTTTGAGTGTCTTCAAAGCCCATGACACCTTTGGTAAAGGTTGTTCTCCAACTGGAGTGCTCGCAGGCCAGTGTTTCCCAGTAGTCCGCGGAGCGGCTTGGTTTTACTGGTGAATGTGCTGGGAAGTCCAATGATGTGGGCCTGTTCTTCAAGGTCTGCACTGCTATGTACCACTACCCAGTAATCCTGTTGCCTCTGGGGTTGGGAGTGGGAATGGGCATGTGGGGCCAGCCTCTGCTGCTGCTGCTGGAGGGCCCTCATTTCCAAGGGAGTCCCACAACAGTACTTTGCCCAGGGTCTTGAAACCTGATGTTGGCCCTGGAAGAGCCATAGATCACAGGCTTTGTAGGATACTGTGCAGGCTTTTTGAGCATAAGATTCCAGATCAAATCAGTGGTGTCCTCCTTTAAAGTGCTATGGGTGGCACACCTTGGAATGCTATTTTGCCTGAGCTTGTGGTGACCTACCAAACGCAGCAGACCGCAGATGTGCTTGATATTGATACATTAAAGAAATTGGAGTTCTTGTTGGAGATACACTAAAAAGGATATACCAAGAGCTCAGGCCACAAGTTTAAATATAAGGAATAATTCCTACTCGAGAGTTGAAAAGAAAAACGTGTATATTCTGCTAAGAATAACAATTTGAAGCTGATAGTAAATTTAAACACAATGTGTAGGTACGATAGTTTTAAGTAAATTTAAACACAACGTGTAAGTACGATAGTTTTAAGGTAAAACGTTTAAGTACAGGAATAATGTAGTTTCAAATATGCAGTGATATAGTATAGAGGTACATAAAATACCAGTACACAACAATTATTTTGTACAAGTCTCAATGGCAGTCAAAAGGAGTCCATATTATATAGAATCAGAATAAGGAATAAGGAATCAAATAGGGCCGAAAAGGAGTATCCGGAGTGTGAATCAGATGTATGACTCAGTAGTGGTGACCAGGACAGGGCCCTGTTTCGGAGTAAACGCCTTCTTCAGCTCGGTTTTTTGAGGACTATAAATCTGTTGGAAGTCTGTATCATTTAATTCTTTTATGTTTCTTTTTCGACATGCGTCTTAGATAATGGAATGCTCCCAAGTTTTCTTGCGTTTTTCTGAGCGTTTTGATACATGGTCATAACAAGGCAACCTCCTGATCTCTTCATCACGAGCAGACCATCAGTTGTTTCAATTCACAGATATGCCCAAAGTTTCATGTGAATTAGCCCCATCTGACTCAAAAAGCAAGCTATATCACATATAGACAGACAGATAGTTTTAATTCTACCAGTGCTTAATTGTTCCCCCCATGTTTTTAGCAGTTCTTATTTTATCTGCAAGCCACCTCGAGTCCCATTAGGGGAAAAGGTGGGTTAAAAATAAATATATAATCAGCAGCAGCTGCTTCAAAGAAAGTGACTGTCAATGCCACTCTGGCTCACAGAAATTGAGAAAAATACCAGGAACATCCGAAGAAATATTACTTTACTGAAAGTTTCCGCTGTGAATTTGTGTACCCATGATGCTTATAAAACATAAGTGTTGAAAGTTAGACATTCAAAGTTGATAATTTAAGCCAAATGCCAGTCACATCTTTGTGTTAGGGATAATATTATATATATATTCAGAATATCCTGTGGATATTGGTTCCGCTGGAAACCATAATTGACCCAACATGGTCATTAAGAATTATGAAAGTAATAGGGAGCCTGAACAAAGATAACAAAAATAAATACTACATGCAGAGACCTTATGGAACTAAGTCAACTGTACATGATCATTATGCCAATTAATTCAAACCACAAATGAAAAAGACAAAATATGTATTACAAAAATAATGAGATGATTAAATGAGTTGCTAGCAAAATGTTGGAAGCCTAAAATAATAGGTTAGTGGAACAACTGTGTAATTTTCCTTCACTGCCATACAAAATATATTATTCCAATTTCCTTTCCTTTCCCATTAAAAGTACAGTATAAGTAACATCCTTATAAATTGACAAAATGTTTTTTAATCCTGATCCAAATCCCAAGTCTGTACCTCTAGCTTATTATTGCTCTTGGGATTTGAAATATTATTCCTAAAAGGTGAAAGGAAACTCTGAGATATCAATATCCCACATATCAAACCGAAAGCATATTTATGACTATAAAACATTTAAAAGTGCACACAGGCATTATGGGATGTGGCACACTAAAAAGGTTACTATGGGAGCACGGGGATCTATCCAAATTTCATATTTTGCAGTCAGCGATTCAATCCTGCAAGTGAACCGTATGTCTGGATGTTTATCATCAAGTCATAGTAATGCATACAATTTAACTCCCTACAAACAGCTCCCCTGAAGTTTCTAATGTATGATTATGGAATGCATCTGGTTGGCAGAGAAGCCAACAAACTTATCACGAAATCTCCCAAGGTGCCAAGACAGCCTTAAAGAAACTTCAGAACATGCCATGATACTTAAAAGCAAACAACGGAGAAGATCCAGTCATTCGGCCTCATAAAATGTACAGTGATTGTTAAATGTCTGATCTAGCTACACATGCATGCATGAGACCTAGTGTAAAAAAGGGGGGGAAAGAAACCAAAACCTGATGATAAGACCACTCAGCTGTCCAGGGAGACAATAAGGCAGGCATAGGCAAACTCGGCCCTCCAGATGGTGTGGGACTACAACTCCCATCATCCCTAGCTAACAGGACCAGTGGTCAGGGATGATGGGAATTGTAGTCTCAAAACATCTGGGAGGGCTGAGTTTGCCTATGCCTGCAATAAGGCGTGTAAAAGATGCCCCCCCATTCTATTCTCTTTTTTAAAAAATAAATTTTTATTGATTTTACAACATATATTAAAACACAATACAACTAACAATTAACGACACATAAACAAACAAACATATAAACACATATAATTTCTTAACCTCTCTTTCTTGAACCTTGTTTCAACGACTTCCCCATACCTCCCTTTTCTGCATCCCTGTTTTAAACTTTTTCAGCAACCCCTAATTTCAATACTTGTAATTCAGTTTCTGATCTTTTTCCTCTTACCCAATTATTTATCACTGCAATTCTGTTTTACATTACCCATGACATTTTAGCACTCATTAATTTTACAACAGTTCTTAAGATAAACTTTAAATTTCTTCCAATCTTCTTCCACCGTCTCTTTCCCTTGGTCACGGATTCTGCCAGTCATCTCAGCCAGTCCCATATAGTCAATCACCTCCCCCATTCTATTCTCAAAGGGATGACCTGTACAATCATATTTTAGGGAAGCTTTCAATATCTGAAGGACTACTGTATTTTATTATTGTGTTGGAAGCTGCCCAGAGTGGCTGGGGAAACCCAACCAGATGGGCGGGGTGTAAATAATAATAATAATAATAATAATAATTATTATTATTATTATTATTATTATTATTATTATTATTATTATATTTCTGACTAGAAATATGTCAGGAACTGTTTAAAGCACCCTTGGTATAGGGCTAAAGCTTTCAAATGTGTATGCCCCCTGGCTGGGCAGAGGTGTGGCCTTTACAAAAATTAAAGTAAGGAAAAACTGAATTTCTACCTTTGACATAGCTACGTGCCCCATATAGCAATATTGTTCTAAAGCAGTTTATGTTCAACATATTTACTAGTGTGTTTCCTGAGCAAGGAAATGGGTAGCATAAAACATAGCCAGGCACTGATTGATTTATGTTGCCTTTCAGTTTAAGTATTATACTGGTACCCGCTAGCACTGCAAGAGATGAGTGTATGGCTGTAAGAATTTCCCTCATTTTTCCTCTCTCTCTCTCTCTCTCTCTCTCTCTCTCTCTCTCTCTCTCTCTCTCTCTTTTCAGAGCTTTATGAGTCTGCTATGAAATGTCACTTGGGGGTGAATTTTGGAAGGTCAATTTAAGATACAAGACGTCAGGCCCCCCCCCCCAAAATAAAAGTTATAGCGCCTACTACTTCTGCAAACTTCCATCATTAAGAAACAGCTTCAGAAAATGAAAGTTAGTTGTCCGTAACTGTCATTTATCAAGAACAACAGCTCTTTCTACACTAGTGATAAAACTCGAATCCATGTCCTGTAATGGAGATTCTACTGCTTAGGGATATGTTTCCCAGTGGAGGACATGATGACGCACCTATAATACAATTTCAGATCGTAAGATGCACTCTCATCTTTCAATGGGATCTGCACTGCTTAGAGATCTTGCTTCCCAGTGCAGGGAGGAAGATGGTGTGGCTTTAAAGCCAATAGGTACTTACACACCTGTTTTGTGTTTCCACATAGCACCTTTAAAAAGAAGTCCACGTATACCCAATAATGATTCTGTATGCAAGTGCAAACCATTATGTGGGTATTTCTGAGGTTAGCGAGCTGGAAGGAGGAAGTATTTATTGGAACAAACAAATCGGTTTTGCAAAGCCCTCGGCACATTGTGTTTTTAACTGTTTTTAATCATCTGCAGCATATACTGCTTGAGACAGGTGATCGATAAATCAATAATGAGGATAAATCAATACGTCTTTCTTAGATTTATGTGCTGGTGCCAATAGAAACTTCCTTCAAAGCCTTATATACACATGGAGGGTGATTTTCATCCAGATTGTGGCTGGGAAAAGAAGGGCTATGACTCTCTGCTCCATACATGTTACAAACCCAATTGCAGTCTTACTCTCCCTCCCCCCTTCCTCCCCCTCCAACACTGCTTGTAATTAAAGAAAAAACACACCTAG
The DNA here is from genome assembly GCF_964270895.1 of Podarcis filfolensis. Lineage (NCBI taxonomy): Eukaryota > Metazoa > Chordata > Lepidosauria > Squamata > Lacertidae > Podarcis > Podarcis filfolensis. The sequence continues at coordinate 15,955,977 of NC_139614.1, forward strand.
CTGCACACTATGGATTTAGTATAATGTGCAGCTTTGTCCTCAGACGTGCCGTAATTTTATTCTGCATAAGCTGTGAAGTAGCTCTAAGGAATAGGTAGCAGAACTATCCCCTGCCCTCAATCTCCTGCTTCTGCACTGTTTTGTCTTTGTGAACTTTACGTATTTACAATCGGCACTTCCATAAAAATGTATCAATGTGGTATTCAATATATTAGAATAAAACCAGGAAAAAGGCATCCGTAAAAGCAGCATTACAAGCATCAATAAAGCATCGATAAAATGCATTGGACAAAAAGAGAAAAAGAATCTTGCAAAAGCCCTTCTGAACAATATAGTTTTCAAAATACATGGGAAAGGAGGGAGGGGTTGTTTCTGCCCAAAATCTGCTGGTAGGGAGTCTGGCAGGGCAGGGCCTGACACACCAAGGATGCAGTGCTTTGTAAAAGCCAACCAAATCTCATGGGCATGGGGAACCAGCAGAAGTTCCCCATCAGAGGACCTCAGTGACAGAGGAATCAGAGGGTCCTTAAGGGTGGCGCTGTGGGTTAAACCACAGAGCCTAGGACTTGCCAATCAGAAGGTCGGCGGTTCGAATCCCCGTGATGGGGTGAGCTCCCGTTGCTCAGTCCCTGCTCCTGCCAGCCTAGCAGTTCGAAAACACGTCAAAGTGCAAGTAGATAAATAGGTACCGCTCCGGCGGGAAGGTAAATGGCGTTTCCGTGCGCTGCTCTGGTTCGCCAGAAGTGGCTTAGTCATGCTGGCCACATGACCCGGAAGCTGTATGCCGGCTTCCTCAGCCAATAAAGCGAGATGAGCGCCGCAACCCCAGAGTCGGCCACGACTGGACCTAATGGTCAGGGGTCCCTTTACCTTTACCTAAGGCACTTTGGGTCTAAGCTACTTAGGTCTTTGTGAATTAACACAAGTACCTTGAACCTGTATCGGTAGCAAACTGGCAACCTGTGAGCTTTCTCAGCAGTAATCTGCACCTGTGTGCTGTCCAATCACTGCATGCTGCACAAGTTTAAGCTTCTGGACCAAATACAAAGGCAGCCCCACAAAAAGCATGTTACAGTAATCAAGGCTTGAGACTGTCAATGCATGGACCACTGAGGTCAGGCTATTGTGGTCCTGTAATTGTTGCAAGCTGGTAAAAAACAATCCTGGCCACAGAGGTCATCTCAAGCAGCAAAATATCTTGGGCAGCCCTTGAATTTTTCCAGGTACACAAAGAGCATTTCAACCACACAGCAGGCAAGGCACACATCCCAGAATAACCCCCAGCGTTGGCTGCCTTTATACTTCATGGAAACACAGTTTGTGCTACTTGGTGCTTCTGAAAGTGTACATTCCACCTTGTCATCTCCTCCCCTCCCCAGTCCCTGTTAAATTCATTCCTGTGGAAAAAAAACCTCAAGCTTTCAAGCGCAAGTTAATGTTCCAGATATGCATCTCCCCTTAGCAAATGTATAATAAGGCAAGTTAATGAATTCACTGGGAGGAGGCAATAGAGCCTCATCCTTCAGTCTGTTTTGCCATTTGAATGCAGACCCTGTTATTTTAACATCTTCTTCAGAGCAACGTTCTTTTGCATCAAGGACAAAAGGTGAAATCACAATGCCTATTAACTTATGACACCTTATTAGCACAGGGGAAACCTGCCTTGCTCATGATGGACTAAGATATGTTGCATCACACAGATACGCATGAAATAGCTGCTACCGTTTTACTTGTTCATCGGAAGTCCCTTGCCACGAGGGGTTCTTTAAAGCAGCGTGATTTTGCTAACAGCAAAAACAAATTTCACGCAAATCATTTTTGTGAATGACAACAGTTCTTTTGCTTTTCATTTCTGCCTTCTGATTAACAGATTTTCTTTTCTGCATCTTAAGAAAAGCAGCAAAAAGTGATGACGTAAAATGAAAGTTTCATCACTTTTTTTTAAAAAAAGTGGTGTCTAGACAATATTCAAACATTTTGAGAAGCTTGCATCTTTAGTGAAAACAGATGTGCTTTTTTCCCTACAAGACACTTTTGGCCAGTCTGCCTGTGCTGTATAACAGCCATAGATCACACATTATATAGATGAGCACATCTGCCAAGGGTTTTCTTGGGGGATCAAATAGATTCGTTAACTGCATCCTGTCCATCTACCTAACCCAGCCTTTCTCAACCTGTGGGTCCCCAGATGCTGTTGAACTACAACTCCCATCACCCCTAGCTAGCAAGGCCAGAGCTCAGGGATGATGGGAGTTGTAGTCTAGCAACATCTGGGGACCCAAGTCCTGCTTCCACGGTAGATCAAAAACAGGCTAATACAGATTGCACAGCCCAGATATTCCAAAACCCAACGTGAGGTCGTATGGGTTTGACTTGCCTCCGCAAAGCACCTTTTTTAAAAAGACAAGTTCTTATGAGCTTTGATATTGACCCTGAACACTCAGAAAAGAAAAAAAAGCAAAATAATTAATGTATTTGCTGGGACAAAATGATAACTCCTAGTATAAGCATGTTTAGAATTTTCGCATAAGGTTGTTCTTTCGTGCATGATGCTAAAACTTCTTTCCAGGATCCAGTATGTTAGTGTGTGCATATGAAGCACAAAAAGAGAGAGAAGAGCCATTTTTTAATCAAATGTTCATTCTCACCAATCTACAGTCCAACTTAACTATAGACATAAAAGGTAGAATTCAATACTCAGAGTAGAGTCACTGAAGTTAATCAACATGACGAACTTGGGCTCATTAATTTCAGTAGGTCTACTCTGAGTATTACTTAGCTGAAAACAACCCACGGTGCCTAGTTTCTCTGGCATTTCTCAGATAGTAAGAACACCTTCTGCTGTTGGTTATCAATTATTACAATCCACAAAAGAGAAGCAAAAAGAGGTAAAAGCGCTATCAATTTCCAGCATCTTGGCTCAAGAAATGAAAATTGAACATTAGTATTAGCAACTTCATCTCCTATTAAACTCTTCAGGCAAGTCTTCTAGATGCCTGTCAAATTATTTGGTGACATAAGCCAAGGTGGAGAATATGTTAATGTTCCTTGACGGAGCATAACTCTAGAGTATACTTGCATATTCCTGTAGAATATTTATAAGCAGTTTTTGTTTCTGGGAAAGAGATTAGCTGGGACTGGATAGCTTTCCTTTGTTTGCAGATGTAGCAACACAGGCATTCAACTTCATGATATTGCTCTAAGTCACAGCACTATCTTCCAAGTGCCTTACAGGGAGGCTACAGACCCCATCTAGTTCAGATTACACTCCCGCTTTCTGATTTTCCTGTCGTTAAATTAAGAAATATCAAGCATAATCATATACAGGAGCTTGGACAGAATGACATTTATTCTTATTAGTGTTGAAATTGAACTGCTATCTAATTATCCCTGATTATTTTACTGTCATTTTGCTAAATAAAATAAACGGTGTTTTCAAGCAAAGCCACACAATCTGATAAAGCTCTCTCCTCCTCCTCTGTATTCTATAGTCACAAGATCTCAGAGCAAAGACAGCACTTGCAAAAAGTCCAGAGCACATAATAAGAAGAGAAAGAACTCCTGCACACAAGTCAGGAAGAACAAGGTTTTCACCTGGCGAAGCCGACTCCTCTACTGACGCCATTAGCATCTCTTAATATTCTGGTGGAAATGACATGTCCAAAGGGTTTCAGCATATTCTCCAGCTCCTGTTCGTCCATGGAAATGGGCAAGTTTGAGATGTAAAGATTTGTGGGGTCTTGCTCTTGTTGCTAAAGAAAGAAAAGAAACCCAAACACAAATAAAACAGCGTTATTAGATTCAGCACTATCAGAAGAACAGTCTTTAGCTATAGCTACGCTGCAAAAGTCACAAAAGCAATAAGGACAACTGTTTTTTGAGGGGTGGGGGGCAGCGCAAAGCAGTCAAGACACATCAACATTATTTGCTGGTGGATTCTAGCTCTCCCAATGAGAAAGAAACATGGCCACCACTGAACACAAGAGCTCCAAGCACTGCAAAATCAAAGGGTTGTAAGGGTGAACTTTGGGCTGGGCTGTGAACCATGAGCTACAACACTGTGGTGCTTTCAGCAGCTCCTTCTGTCCTGTTTCACAAGTGGTGCTTTTGGTACTTGGCACAAAGTATGGATAAGAGGGGAAACTAAACTACTATAAGAAGATAGATACATGGGCGTAGCCAGGGTTTTGTTGAAGGGGGGGAGGCTTGGATAGATAGATAGATAGATAGATAGACAGATAGATAGATAGACAGACAGACAGATAGATAGATAGATGATAGATAGAGATCAGGGGTAGGCAACCTAAGGCCCACAGGTCAGATGCAGCCCAATTGCCTTTTCAATCCGGCCCACAGACAGTCCGGGAATCAGCATGTTTTTACATGAGTAGAATGTGTGCTTTTATTTAAAATGCATCTCTGGGTTATTTGTGGGGTCTGCCTGGTGTTTTTACATGAGTAGAATGTATGCTTTTATTTAAAATGCATCTCTGGGTTATTTGTGGGGCATAGGAATTTGTTCATTGTTTTTTTCCCAAAAATATAGTCCGGCCCACCACATGGTCTGAGGGACAGTGGACCAGCCCACGGCTGAAAAAGTTTGCTGACCCCTGACATAGATAAATAGAAGATGATAAATAAATAGAGAGAGAGAGAGAGAGAGATGATAGATAGATATAGATAGATATAGATAGATAGATGATAGATGATAGATAGATAGATAGATGATAGATAGATAGATAGATAGATAGATGATAGATTAGATAGGTAGATAGATAGATAGATAGATAGATAGATAGATAGATAGATAGATAGAAGATAGATAATAAGACTGTATATGTACCAGAGGGTACCTCCTGAAACTGCTTTTAAAGACTTTCCAGAAAGGCAACATAAAAGCATGTGGCAGTTCAGCAGAGGACCTGATAAACAAGATAAACTTGGGGGGGGGGGGATAACTCCAGCGCATAAATGAGGATGATTCTCACATGTATACATACACCAGGTATATATTCCACAAGAACAACTCCACAATAACTCTATACAGTGTACGTGTTCACAAATATTCCTGCAAACATTATTTATCAGTTGTCACAACTAAAAAAACAAACCCTCCAATGCAAAGGAGACAGAGGAGCAGACAAAAGCAATTATAAAGTCACACAAAGCCTCCTTGTTTAGATCAAATAGGAAACAGTCCTCAGGAAACATGCATTTTCTGATGTACCGAAACCTCTCGATGGTGCTGCAAAAAGCGAAGGCTTGCCTTCTTTTCGATAGCAGGATGTTGAATTATGGTGCCATTGTCGTAAGAACACTGCAAGCTTGTGATCAGTATTTGGGCCGTAGGCTATAAACTGCCCACCTTTGAACTAAGATGATATGTTTTATGGACTGGCCTTTGGGCCCACAAAAAAATAAGAAGGGCACCATGGACAAAAAATGTTGCTTGACTCAACCGGAGGCGAACAGCATAAGCGACTGGCTTTAATAGTTATCTTCTATAACAGATGTGACACATCTCTGTGAGTCTGCCTGCCTGCCTTCTCCTCTGGAACTGTTCTGCTGGTATGGGAAGGAAAAGTACCATCAGAAATATGGGTTGGACAGGAAAGTAACAGACTCTGTCTAAGGAACTGTGGCCTTTCATGTGGGAGAATCCCTCAATTGCTCTTGTTCCCTAGGTCAGCAGAGGGCAATAGTATTGTATTCCACTCTTTCAGTGGAGGAATTATGACCCAAACAGGAATTACTCCAATCTCCATCATTTCAGAACTATTGGTGTGCATAATAACAGACGGCTGGATCAAGCCATTGGCCCATTTAATCTAGCATCTTGTTCTCTTTGCCATTTATTTAGACCATTTATTTATCACTGATCCTTCATAAGAACCTCAAAGTGTTTCAAGGCAGAAATATTTGAACATATTATCAAGAAACTTGCAACCTTCATGTCTTAAACACCCACCAACATTTCCAGCAACGTTTGAAGTACGGCTGTAGTTTTCTCCTCATACATTTTGGGTTTATAAACATAATCCATCTGTTACATTTGGCACATTTGAAGGAGAAAAACAAAGTATAGGTGGCCATCTGATGACTAGATTACTACAGTGTCTAAGTCAAATACAAAATCTTCTTAACTCCTTATAACACTTTATGGATGAACCAGGCAAATGTAGTAATTCAGTGCTAGTAGGAAGATTTCTTCTGGCATTACACGCTGCTCCGAGACATCTGGTGGTTGCAGTGGAATTGCAACTTCGGTGCCAATATGGCCGCCAAGCAGTAAGCCAAATGTACCCAGAAAATGTACCCGGCCTTCTGGCGGTTTCTTCCCTGCAAGAAGTGAGGTTACAGGGAACCGGGCAGAGGGCCTTCTCGGTAGTGGTGCCCACCCTGTGGAACACCCTCCCACCAGATGTCAAGGAAATAAACAACTATCTGACTTTTAGAAGACAACTGAAGGCAGGAAGTTTTTAATGTTTGATGTTTTATCGTGTTTTTAATATTCTGTTGGGAGCCGCCCTGAGTGGCTAGGGAAACCCAGCCAGATGGGCAGGGTATAAAAAAAATTGTTATTATTATTAGTTTGTGAAAGGTTGCCGGGCATTGTAACTCTATGAGGGGCAAACTACGGCACCCATAATTCTCTGAGGAAAAGAACTGTGAGGGGTACACTTTGGCGCCTGTAATTCTTTGAGGAAAAGAACGTGCTTTGAATGTGCTATAACAGAACAGTGTGTACGCAGCCCTAGTGCGTGCGTGCAAAAGAGGGAGAGAGAGAATGAATGAGAATGTGTATATGTGAAGACAGGTGTGCACAAATCTCATGCCAGATTACGGCTGGCTGGCTGGCTGGCTGGAAACGCAGTCCAGCAAATTAATGGTATGTTAAAAACAATATTTACACTAACTGCAGCGTGAGAGCATTTTAAGCACTTGGCACCAAGCACCTTGCTGTGAGAGCCGAGCTTGAGAAACAGTTAGGAACATTTGTGTAGGGGATGTGGCCAGAAATTCTGTCACTGCTGCCAGTGAGGAAGATCTGAGTCAAGCCTCCAGAGTTGTGCCAAGGAACTCTTCTGGGAGCAATCAAAACTGATTCGAGCTGAAATTCTCCACATGGCTGAAGCCGAGACACTTTGAAATAAAAGAGGAGGGGGCGCAGAGACGCGAACATCCAGCTATATTGTGTGTTGGAGGATAATGTGAAATGTTGAACAAAGTGTTACCCACTTCATTTGAGATAGTCCTTGGAAACGTCCATTTCCAGCATATTAGCAACACGTTCAGAATCAAAACAGACCAGTCACCCCTTAAAAATACATTAAGAAGATCATTGCTCTCTTAAGGTCTCGTCATATGACATGCTTCTGCTAATGGGAGATTATCACAGAAACCACCCCTATAGTGGGAAAGAAGAATTCATAGGAAGAGATCCTAAGAACAGCTTTAGAATATACAGCAGACCCTCCAAAGATCCCTGCTATTTTCCGGGGACGTCCCTGATTTAGAGAAGCCGTCCCGGTTTCTGATTTGATCCCAGAATGTCCCAACTTTCCCTTAAGATGTCCCTATTTTCATTGGAGAAATGTTGGAGGGTATGGAGTTATCCGAGCCCCAAAGTGTCTGAAGGCAATCCTGTATAGAGAAGGTGGTTGGCTTTTTTTAATAGTTAATGTTTTATTATGTTTTTATATACGTTGGAAGCTGCCCAGAGTGGCTGGGGCAATCCAGTAAGATGTGCGGGGTATAAATAGTAAAATTATCATTATGGAATGGGATGTCCCTATTTTCACTGGAGAAATGTTGGAGGGTACAATAAGGCTGCACGAAATAGGACCTTGGGTTGGCTATCTTGGCTTTAAAATCTGGTAAACAGGCCATTCTGGTAGGCGAACCAGCTGGGGAAATTTCCCCTTTTGTGGATACTGCTGCAAAGGAAAGAGACTCAGTGCTCTAAATTCTTTTTTCACATACACAGGCTACAGAATATGGAACAGCTGTCACATACCACCTCTCGGCTGTTGTTAAGAATTGGAGGCAAAGGCAAGAAGGAGCGGCCACGGCTGTAGTGCTGGCTTCAGTGAGTAAGCGCATGGCAAGGAAAAAGAGGTCAAAGGAGGACCAGAAAGGTACAAGGTAGTGACAGGTAGCCACAGCATTTCAAGTAATTGGGGATATGCTTCAGAACACCCTGTGTTTCATATTTTCTTATTGTGGTAGAGTTTCCATCTGGATTATGTTGTGCTCTGTGGGCGTTCCCTAGCACATGCCTTAGCTATTGTTTGCTGGCACACTACTACTGATAAGCTTCTGCAACAGTTGCATGCCTTGGATGAATGGGCAACCTCTGTCCCTGCAGGTGCTGCTGGACTACAACTCCCATCATCCCTGACCATTTGGCCAAGACTGATGGGAGTTGGAGTCCAAGACATCTGGAGTACCACAAGTTCCCCAACCCTGCCTTGGATAAATGGAGTGTTTTCTATAGTCTGCAAGGCTTCACCCAGCAGACTCTGACCCATGCCTTACCAGAACATCAGAAATTTTATGTCAAGGGGTCGCAACTCTAGAACTCTTTAGTTGCATTGTCTGTGTGAAACCCAACATGCAGAACCTTTCTCACATGACATTTGTTGTTTAGTCGTTTAGTCATGTCCGACTCTTTGTGACCCAATGGACCAGAGCACACCAGGCACTCCTGTCTTCCACTGCCTCCTGCAGTTTGGTCAAGCTCATGTTGGTAGCTTCTAGAACACTGTCCAACCATCTCGTCCTCTGTCGTCCCCTTCTCCTTGTGCCCTCCATCTTTCCCAACATCAGGGTCTTTTCCAGGGAGTCTTCTCTTCTCATGAGGTGGCCAAAGTATTGGAGCCTCAGCTTCACGATCTGTCCTTCCAGTGAGCACTCAGGGCTGATTTCCTTCAGAATGGATAGGTTTGATCTTCTTGCAGTCCATGGGACTCTCAAGAGTCTCCTCCAGCACCATAATTCACATGACATTACATTTTGCTAAACGCACATCAGAGTATATTTAGGCTAAATGTAACCACCCAATGAATCTCCCGATAACTCCATACAGAAAACACTCTTCTAACTCTTGCACTTGCATATTACAAAGTATAGTTTAGATTTGTTGTTATTTGACATGTACTGATATTGATACAAAAAAGTATTTCCCTCCGCCCAACAACAAAAAGAAGCCACCTGCTGCTGACAGGAAACAAATAATTGATTTAACAGTTATTTTAAAGGAAAATACCACTTGTTTAAATAAGTGGTTAATGTATGTCCATGAACCAGCAATTTCAAGGATACCAACTATAAACAGAAAATAAAATAAAACAAACTTTTTTGCAACAAAGAGTGCCACGGTTCCTATAGTATAATATTTAATATATTGGAACTAATGTTCAGCTTGCATAGTTTACACACACAGGCAAATTCTCCTAAATGAACTAACGGAGACTGATGCTTAGTAAATGTGTTTACGAATGGTGCCCCCAATTCCAAAAGCAGATATTGCTGAAAGCTGTGCACCGGCTGGTTTGTTTACTGTATTTGTCGCAGAACCCTCCATCACACATATTATCTGCCAATAATGATTGGATTTTCTTCTCATTTTTGGTTGCAAGGGAGCCAGCAGTGGACTGTGTCTTTCGAACCTAATATCAGATCTGCGGTTTGTTAGTTTGTTTTTTTATTGAGCACAAAATATTGACCTAATTCAACCAGAACTATCATAAGCCAGTGCAGAGTCTGGTTGTCTCGTTTTTTATGCTCTTTTAATTCTAAGCCAGTCTGTTAACCCCTATTTTGACAGCTGCTACTGATGTAAAGAGAAATGGCTCCTAGCTTATTCACACACTGGCTCCCACACAAAGCTGCATGTTCATGCCAAGGCGCATGGCTTGTGTAGGGAGGCCCACACATACCCTTCCCTTCACACATAGAGGAATTCATATATGAAGCTGCACATTTACAACTGAAATAAGCAAGGAATATTGAGCAGATATGACTCTACACACCCCAATATCCTCAGAGGTGTGCAAGGATGTCCTGAATCAAAGAGACAGACAGACTCCAAGCCTCTATTCGGAGTAGATTCTATTCAGTTACTGTCAGGGCTGGTAGCCAGGAGGGCAACCTGGGAGGCAGGTTGGCAGCTCAATAGCCCAGAAGGAGATTCCAGAAAGCGTGCAACAGCTCAACTGGCACTCAATGACATGTTCAGGCAGAGGAGCCAGGCCAGAGGCAGCAGTAATATAAGCTGCTGGAACGCCAGCTGCACCCTTTTCTGCAGTACGCTAACCTGGTCACAGCCATTCATGCTTTAATAACCTCCAGACTAGACTATCATGACATGATCTACATCAGGCTGTCCTTGAACAGCATCCAAAAAACTTCAATTAGTCCACAATACCACCACCAAACTTTTGAATCCACAATTACCTTTTGCTCGCTCTTTCCAGGCACAAGTTAATGCTTAAAAGCTCTGAGTCTGATTGTTTGCTTTCTTTTTTTTACCTGGAGTTTTCCCACAAAAACCTGCACTTTAGTGCTCAATCGGAACAAGCATGCAGTTGGATTTGCTGCAGATTGCTGTTTGTTCCGAGTGAGCTTTAAAGAGTGGGTTTTCATGACTCTGCCTGAAAAGAGCAGAGAAAAGGGAAGTGAGGACAAACCTTGAGTGTGTTGACTCTGATCCTTTACAAGCTGATGGGGTTGCTTCTTCATTTTATTTTTTTCTCAATCTGAGGCACTGGTCCTTATTTATAAAGTCATTTAGACATTTGTGCAAACTTACAGAGGCCTCCCTTTTAGCAGCCGAATCGTTGATTATAGTTCTTTAGTTGTAAAAAAGGTTTTTTTCAGCAAACCGCAGCTATTCTGTGCATTGGTCACAAAACAACGTAAGTCATGCATCTGACTATCCTTAGTCATGTTTAGAAGATACTTAAGTGAAATCAGAGCTGCAACTACAGAGGTCCTGGAATGGCCAGCCTGCCACTTCAGGATTCTTCCATCCCTGCTTCCTAGTACTGTTATCAGAAAGCTCATAGATTGCAGAGGAGAATTTCACACACCGCTATGTAGCTCCTGTGTAAAGCCAGAAAGAGTCTATCTGCATTTGAAAGCACACAAGTTCTGTTCGCACAATGAAGAAGGCAGAAGTCACTGACTACGCAGATTGAGCCTATGCACTTCTAACAGAAGTGGGGAATCTGTGGCCCCACCAGATACTGTTGGACTCTAATTCCTAACAGCCCCAGTCAGCAAGGCTGGGATGGTGGGAGTTGTAGTCCAGCAGCATCTGGATGGCTGCAGGTTCCCCCATCACAGGCATATAGTTTATTGGGTTTAAATATTATACCAAAAGCTTGGGGTTTGGCTAGCAGAAACACAATAACCCCTCACCCCAATACAAAGTCAGACTTACGAAATGTGCTTTATTCTTCTTTCCAAATTGAGCCTTGAGCTATTCTAGTTCTGGAGACAAAAACCATGCAAGCAGCAATCTAACTGTTCACAAAGTAAAACAATTAAATAACTTTAAACTTGTTAGGCCCTTTGCATTTATGTTCTGGCTGCTCCAGTTTCATTCTCCACCTCTCTAGTTCCCCTCACCAAGAAATTTCTGGCCATGGAGCCGAGGTGAATGGAAGGACACTAAATGTGCAGTGTTGGGAAAGTGTCAGAAGTTTTGAGAGACTTTATAGGGCTATATTATTGCTTGACCTTTTGACCAGAAGCAAACACAAACCACAGTTACATCCCCAGTGATTACTTGTAAAGACAGATGAATGCTTCCTTTTGTCATGTTTTACTCCAGCTCTTATAAGCCATAAATGACTCTGAGATCTTCATGTCTGGGAATTCCTGTTGGGATAGAGGCTTGCATGAATTTAGCCAGAGTTCATTTCATATTGCTTGCCTGCGGATGCAGTTAGTCATTTTTATGCAGAAATGGGAAAGTCCTAGCATTTAAATATGTGTCCAGTAAATCTCGCTTGTTTTTAAAGAATAAACCTTTGGGGAAACAATCTATATAAACATTCCCTTGGCAAAATGAAATATGATAGCCACAGGTTTGTTTTGGAAAATGCAGTAGAGGGCCATTGCTTTAGGTTATGACCTAATCACAACATTGTCACAAACATACATACAAATTAAAGATAATTGAAGAACCAGATTATGTGAGATTGCAACAGCATTTTTTTAAAAACTACCAATACAGCTGAACAGTGGTTCATCTAAGGCCTCGGGGAGCCGGGGGAGGCCTTTCGGGACAAGAAGATTGTCTCAAGTAGGTGGACTTTTTATTTATTTATAATTGCGGGGATATAGAAGCTACTTTTCTGCCACCTGTGCACACAAGATGGCTCACAAATAAGGCTAAAACAGTGAACATCCAGTGAAACAGTACAATAGTAAACAGAAGGAGTTTAAAACATTCCTATGAAACGTGGCATTCATTAAATGGGTACTGGAATAAGGCTGCCCTCACTGTCCATTGGAAAGTGGGCAGTGAGGGCACCAAGCATACTTCTGTAGGCAAGCTGTTCCATCGTCAGAGAATCACCTCCTGTGTGTCATGCTCAGCAAAGGAACACGGAGGAGAGCCACCATGAGTCCCAAGACAAGGAAGTAAGCTCACAGGCAGGTGAAAACAACGTCTAGGAGGAGTTGCTGTTTCCGTTGTTATTTATTAATTACATTTATTAGTCACGTGATACAAAAAGTCTTAAGGCAACTTAATAAGGTAAAATTCAAACAGGTAAAATCAATTAACAGCCAATTTTGTTTAAAAAAGTGCAACACAAAATTCCTAAAATGTCCATCCAATAAGAAGGACAAGTCAAGGAGAAGAAGAAGAAGAAGTGTTCTACCTCATGGGTAGGCAAACTAAGGCCCGGGGGCTGGATCCGGCTCAATCGCCTTCTAAATCTGGCCTGCGGACGGTCTGGGAATCAGCGTGTTTTTACATGAGTAGAATGTGTCCTTTTATTTAAAATGCATCCCTGGGTTATTTGTGGAGCATAGGAATTCATTCATATATATTTTTTTTTAAATATAGTCCGGCCCCCCACAAGGTCTGAGAGACAGTGGACCGGGCCCCTGCTGAAAAAGTTTGCTGGCCCCAACCCACAAAAAAATGAGCACTGCAGTAGAGGCTAGTTTAAATATCAAAGTCATTGATAGAATAGAAATGTCATGGTCTGGCATCAAGAAGTAACAGTGATGGTGCCAGGCATGTTTCTGCAGGGAAAGCATTCCACATGCAGGGGGCCACCACTGAAAAAGCCTTTTCTCACAAGGCCACCCTCTGTATCTCCTTTCAATGACGCACATAGAGAAGGGAGTCTGATGACAACAGGGACCAGGCTGGTTCATGTGAGGAGAGGCAGACCTTGAGCTGCATAAGGCTTTACAGTTCAAAACCAGTACTTTGAATTAAGCCTGGTAGCCGAATTGGTGTGATATGGTCAGATCTTCTGGTCCCAGTCAATAATCTGGTTGCTAAAATCTGCACTAGCTGCAGTTTCTGAACTGTTTTCAAAGGCAGCCTCACATATAATCAGCGTTTTTTCCCCGGGGGGGGGGGGGCACAGGGTTATGCATACCCCTAAACATTTTGCAAATCAAAGTTTGGCCTCATTGAGGGGCACTATTTCAATATGAGTAGGAAAATGAGAGTACCCCTTAACATTTTTTTTTAAAGAAAAAAAGCACTGCATGTAATGAATCTAACCTAGAAATTACAGAGTGATGTCTCAAAATCAATAGATGCAATATACTCTGTGGTGCACATGTTTAAGTTGATTTTGACTGTTTACTTTTTTGTGCTTCAAGGAATAGCAGAAGCAGGTTTGTGCCTGGAACAACTGGAGGAGAAAATTTCACAGAAACATTCAGGAATGTTCAAAACAGCAAAGGATTCCGGAATATGACATTGGCCCCTTTCCCCTCCATCTCCATCCCAGTTCCAATATAATAAAACTATTTAATGAGAGGTGTGGCTGGGTGTCAGGGGAGAGATTATTGAAGTACTCCTTTGTAACAAGCACCACCGCCCCCCCCAAAAACCCCAACAACCCCAGAACATTGCTTTCTAATTTCCTATAACAGTTTGCAGCTTTTCAGTGGTGAACACCTTTCCTTGCCTTTTGTACTATACAACTTGTCATTTAGCACCAAGAAAAGTGATGAAATTTAAGTGATTGGCAAATGACCTTCAGTCCTTCAGAGATTCTGTTAAGGCACTTCAAAATGAAGGACACTTGTTGCTTTGATATGGTAAAAATGACTACTCAAAGAGAGAGAGAACAATTTCTTCCTTGGCCGTATTCTCCAGATGTTTTATAAAATTAAAGCAGGTCATTTCCAATGAATTCAAGATTCCACATTTTGAAACAAAACCATTACGAGCTCAGAAAGCCTGCAATCCGTGAGAATTTTGCCATTGTCTAGTGCCCAAATTCCACCCCATGCCTGCAAGGCAATCTCACAGGGGCGGGGGGGACACAGCAAACCTTCCCACCCCCAAAACACTATTCATATAATTTATGAGGCAAAAAGATTAATGATTTATTACCAGGCTCATTAATCAAAAGAGACGGAGGGAACGAGAATGAGTGTGTGTTTTAAAGGACCAATTCCACTGTTCAAGTCAATTAGGCCCTGTAAAGCTATTACACTGCAAAGAAGTTGCAATATTATCAAGGCTTCCCCGAGTGTATTCAGAGTATAAAATAAATGCTATTATTCAGGAGATACTGAATTGCTAAGCTTCTTAAATTTGTACAATTGGGAACCTGCAGTACATTAAAATGCTGAAGCTCATTAAGGCCCCTTTCCGCAGCCTTCGAATCATTGGCATTCACAGCAGTATTTAGAACAATAAAGCACCCTCCCCCTCCCCACCCCACCCCACAGAAAAGCACCGACTTCCGTTCCTTCAGCTCTGTTTTAATGAATCACTGAGGCAGAACTTGTACCCAACCTCTCAGGCAACTTCTTGTCTTTGGAAACAAGGGAAGAATGTAAAAAGAAAATGCTAATAGCCCAAGCAGAATGAGCAAAATTTGCCAACACCGCCATACGCAAAGAGAGCCTCGACAATTTAGTTAACATTGATCTCTTGGTTAGAGTGTGTAATTTAATTTTCTGCCTTTGCCAGTAATAAGTAAATCACCTTCAAAGTTACAAAACAACCTGTTCTGCTCCATGAGCATTTGAAACTCGGCACCCCAAGAGAGAGGCTGCTTCCTTAGCTGTCATCCTCCATTGTGAAGGGCAAGGAATCAGTTGCCTCAGCGCTTGTTATCAATAATATGAAGAGCACTTCATCTTTCTGTGAGCCCCAAGTGAGGTGGTGGGGAGTGGGGTGGGGGAGAGAAATCTCTCTGTTATTCTCCTGGCTGCGGTGATTATCCCACCTTCCCCACACGCGGCCATAATAAAAACTGAAAATCCTATTCATCGTTAGTTAAATCAAGGCATTACCCCTATCATTATGAAATTCTGTGTGGGAAATCTACTTTGTGAAGGGTGCAAGCTGGCCAGATTTCAGAGAGAGGAAAATCAAGAGTTAGCGTAGTTTCAGAAGAATGCTTTGATCAGTGAGAAAGCTGTTCGTGGCATCTCCTCGCAAACCACCGACGTCTTTCAAGCTTCCCCTTTGGGTGGGTTTAGAAAAGGTAGAAAACTCCCTGGATGCTGCAGAGGCCTCCCATCCTCTGTTCTGGGGAATATCTGATGTGCCTTTCTCAAGTTACGAGGTTTCAATGTTCCGGTTTTAATTAATGTGGGTTGAAGTAAGGACCAGTTGTGCAGGTACTGTGTCTATTCTGCAGAAGGAAGTTCTGGAGCTAGATTAAAATGTGAAGTACTGGATGGAAGAAAAATTAGCAAGGAAAGATAATAAGAATATACAGTGGTACCTCAGGTTAAGTTTCAGGTTAAGTAACCTGAAGCGTATGTAACCCGAGGTACCACTGTAAATTGTATAATGGGGAGGAAATCCGAGTGGGGGCAGAGGGAAGTGGGAGGAGGGAGAAAAGAATAATATGATGGATTGAGGAAATACAAATGTAAATGTATGGGGGGATGGGGAGGAAATGGTGTTGGCTTTGGTACATTTGTATTGTAATGTAATATGTGAAAACCAAGGAAGGAAGGAAGGAAGGAAGGAAGGAAGGAAGGAAGGAAGGAAAGAAAGAAAGAAAGAAAGTAAGTAAGTAAGTAAGTAAGTAAGTTCTGGAATTTCCCAAAAGTAAAAATGGCTGTTACCAAAATCATCAGGTGAGGGGCAGCTGAATTGGGGAGGTGGGGACCATGATGAAAACGAGATATGAAGAAGTGAACTGATATAGGTATGTGGGGAAAGAAAGCTGGCCATAGGGTAGTGTGGGAGCCAACAGCTATGCCACAAGCATGGACACAATAACCCCTTCAGAGCTGAGAAAAGAGAACAAATTATATGCCATGAAATTCCAAATAGCTCAGAAGTCTAGGGGTGAATCGAGAGAAGGCAATGCCTCTCATTCTCAACTATAATCTGCAATATAGGATAATGCCAGCCTAGGCTCCTTGTAAGAATTACTGATATAATGCAAATGAAGCACTTTTGGAAGCTTATGAAAAGTGCTACATATTAAATGCTAACCATTATTCCAACACCAAGAATACATTTCAGGGTTGCTGCTACTGTATCGGAAACCTCTATATTTTACACTGATTTCACCGGCAGCCCTAACATCACACTGCCCTAAAGAGAAACACTGTAGTGTAGTCAGTGGTTTAGGGTCACAGCAGGATTAATGCAAAGCTCGCTGGGTGACCATGGGTCAAACACTCTCTAAGAACATTGGAGCAGCCTGTTGATTCAGGCCAATGGGCCGTTTAGTCCAGTTTTGTGTTCTCGCAGTGTTAAACCAACTCTCTTCCTACGTGAGAGTAAAATGGGGAAGGAGAAATAATCTAGTTCGCCTTGTGTTCCTTGGAGAAAAGTCAGGATATTAACGTAAACATAATTAGTAACTGAACCACACGTGGCCTCACAGAATAACAAAACTGAGGGAAAAAGAGGGATTAGGGCCTCAAAAGAACTCACAGAAACAGTAATATCTCATTTGTGGGTTGAAAACTTAAGAGTGCATTCCAAAATCAGGTCCTCTGCAAGTTTTCTTCTCATTCCTTTGATTTAGAAGTGTTGCACAACCTTTCTATTTCATATTCCAATTATCTGGTCAAAAGCCTTTAGCCTTCTTTTTACTTACACTTTCCAGGTAAGGAAATGGTGGCCTAGAAAACAGAGAGAGATATACTCTGTTCACAAGGTCTCAGAAATTCTGCAATGGGAAATGCCTGTAAACCCAGGGCTTTTTAAAAACAAACAAACCCAGAACTTGCGGGAACTCAGTTCCGGCACCTCTCAGGTGGGCACCATTGACATGATGAGTTCCAGCATCTCTTTTTCTAGAAAAATAGCACTGTGTAAACCTGTGTAAACCAGTGCCTTCAAAAAGTTATGAAAAAGCGATCAAGACTTTCTTCTCTCGATCACAAGTATGCACCACAGAGGGAAGCGTGTTTGAACTGCAAATACTTCAGGGAGAAGAATCCTCAAGATTTCTAAATCAGTGAAGATTTTTAGAAAGCTACAGTACATCTGACATGTTTCTTCCCCTGCTTTAAATCCATTTGGTCAATTTTCAAAATACGGCTCCTTTCTCATCGTTTTGCAGCAATTGCCAGCTTCTCCTTTGCCTGTGGCTGTTCACAGCTTTGCAAGGAGAAAGCAAAAGGCTGGTGAGGGAGACGACTGGATCTGTTGTGATCTGTTATATTTTCCCCTCTGACGAGAGGGGAATGTCTTGCTGCCTGATGCTGTGCATCACTCACACACAGAGAATGATTTCAAATCTTTTTAGTTTCCTGTCCCAAGCAAATAAGGTGCAGAGCAGACCTGTAGTCTAGTATAGTTTGTTAGAAAGAGGTTCCATTACTTCTGGGGCTTGTATATGGAATTCTGCTCTCATTCCCACCCAAACAACTAATACTTTTAATAAACCATTTTGTCATTTTTAAGGTTTTTGTTGTTTTAATAAAAGAAGTCTAGCTCTCCTTCCCATCCCCTGCCTCCACAGTCTTTCCAAGAACAATCACCCATTATTATATAAATGCCTAGACAGACTAATTGCAGTAACCCTGGGGACATGCAAATCCGATGCCCTTTTAAAATGTGGTTTTTTTGGGGGGGGTGTTATTGGGTTGTTGTTTTTCTTTTGATTATATATTTTGTGGGTTTGTATTTTGATTTTGTTCTGTGAACTGCTCTGAGATCTCCGGGTATAGGGTGGTATATAAAATTCAATTAATAATAATAAAATAACAAAGAAATACTTGATGTTGGGCACTCAAAAGAGTAGCAATACAGTGGTACCTTGCAAGACGAATGCCTCGCAAGACGAAAAACGCGCAAGACGAAAGAGTTTTCCGTTTTTTGAGTCATTCCGCAAGACAAATTTCCCTATGGGCTTGCTTTGCAAGACAAAATGTCTTGCGAGTTTGTTTCCTTTTTCTTAAAGCCGCTAAGCCGTTAATAGCCGCTAAGCCGCTAATAGCCGCTAAGCCGCTAATAGCCGTGCTTCGCAAGACGAAAAAACCGCAAGACGAAGAGACTCGCGGAACGGATTAATTTCGTCTTGCGAGGCACCACTGTACTGTAAATAGCAATACCCATTACATAAGTGAAATCACAACCCTGTAAGGAGAATTAAAAACAGTGTTTGGGGTGGCTTTTGTTTTTTGCAAACTGCCAGGCCAGGCTGAGATATTGTACCAATTTCATGAAATGTTAAACACAACTTTGAGTAACAATAACGTGATTGGAAAGACGAACAGGCACAGATGGCAAGCCCTATCCCTATCCAGAAGGCACATCTACCTACTTCCTAGACAATTTAAATCTGTCTACACGAGAAAGAAGGGTGAAGTTGCCTTCCCTACTCCAATTCTGCTGAAAGTGGGCTTGTGTGTATTTCGTGAACACAATTACAGTATTTTTTGCTCTATAAGACGCACCAGACCACAAGACGCACCTAGTTTTTGGAGGAGGAAAACAAGAAAAAAAATTATTCTGAATCCCAGAAGCCAGAACAGCAAGAGGGATCACTGCGCAGTGAAAGCAGTAATCCCTCTTGCTGTTCTGGCTTCTGGTATAGCTGCGCAACCTGCATTTGCTCCATAAGATGCACACACATTTCCCCTTACTTTTTAGGAGGGAAAAAGTGAGACTTATAGAGCAAAAAATACAGTATATGTGTGTTTATGTGGACGTGCACGTGCATGCGCATGAGAGGGGGTGGGGCATTTTCTGTGATGGCATCTCATCTCCTGATAATTGAAAGATATAGTTAGGTGTCATCAGCATATTGAAGACACTTGGTTCCAAATTCCCTAATTACCCAAGGGACCCCACAAGGTGCTTCTCCTAAGGCTGAGAAGAAGTCGCTCAATGCTATTCTCTGGAACCGTCCCTGGAGATGGGAAGGAAACTACTGCAAACAGCTGTTTGACCTGTGTCTGCTGGCATAATTTTTATTACTGTTATGATCACATCTTATTTTATATATTTTTTCTTTATATTTTAAACCACCACAAACCTATTTTATAGAAATCCAAGATTAAGAGAGAGTAATACACACATTTTGCATTTCTAAAAAAAGTGCCAATGATGCAGCGGGCAAGAAAACTGTGTGGTCCAGCCAGAAAATGATTGGTTGGCAATAGTAATGGGGGGCTCCGGTGTTGATCGGGAATCCGGTAAAAATGAATGAGAGCAGCATTGGCGATTAAGTGATGATGGCGGGGTAACATCCTCAAACCTGGATCTTTGACCGCTCAATATCTATCTGCTGTTTGCACCTTTCTTCTGCCGTTTGGGGTGTGGAAGCCCACCGTGAAATGTTGGAATTCAATCTGCATCCAAATCTACTTCTGCTAAACACTGTTCTGTACACACTGCCACATTTCGTTAGAAACAGCATTTTTGGCACATCTGAAGTGCCCTCACACTTACTGCAGCACAGATGATAGGTTGTTTGTGTTGCTGATTAATAACATATGCATGTATTAATGCCTGAGGTGAAAGACTTTAAAAATGCATAATTACATTCAACATGAAACAAATGATTCAGAGAAAATAAATATTTTGCCTTTAGTCATCATGGTGTTAATTTACGCTTATTGCTAGCTAGCAGTCAGTTCCAACATGACTCCTTCCTTCCGCTAGAAGGACTTCAATGGAGAGCTGAAGTTAGAGACCAAATATCTAGACAAAAATCCAGATTAAAAATAGTAAATTCCTATGTGTTTTCTCCACCCATTAACAGGCATGAGAAATGTTCCTCCAGACCATCATCTGTCAAGGGCTCTTAATGACTGATTGCCCACTCTCTGAGAATTATCTAATGACTGATTGCCCATCTCCTGCACAGGTGTTGTGTTGCAGCAATTGCAGAGAGTGCAGCTGTGATAGCTGGAGTAGAATGAACAGTGCTAAGAGTTACGCACAGCTTTGGTGTCTGTGTTGAAAGACTGCATCCTTAACATGGAAAATGCATGGCCATAGAGACAAGTCAGCTAACAAAACTGTGTTTTGGGGAAGTGAGGGTGGGGGCTTTCGGCAACCCAAAATTAAACGTTTTTCATTCACTGCCACCAGCTTCTCTTAGTCCGCATGGCTTGCCTCTGGCTTTTCAGACTCTTAGTTGATGCTTTGGGGCTTGTCCTGTCCCAGAGGTGCCACTGGTCTCTGGTAGGCCTACCCTGACAATTCTCAGAATGCTAGGCTTAGGGGAGGACACAGATCTGCTATAGTGCTCTGTGCAGTTGATACAGCCCACAGCCTCCTGGTTACACCAAGATGTAATAAAAGGATGGTTGACTCCTGGGATAGCTCAGTTGGTAGAGCTTGAGACTCTTAACCTCAGGGCCAGAGGTTCAAGCCCCATGTTGGGCTGCATTGCAGGGGGGTAGGACTACATGACCCTTGTGGTCTTTTCCACCTCTACAATTCTATGATTCTATAAGCAGCCTAGCCAATGAACAAGGAAAACAGCACTGTTTGTTGCAGAAACCAGCATCTCTCTCTCTCCTGGCACAGTCTTGGAACTTGCATAAAATGCAGACAGCTCATGTGATGCCTTAATAGGGAAGCATAATATAGCACAATGGTGACATTGGTGATATAGGCAGATTCGGCTGCAATTTCACTCTCAGCCACTTGAGATATATATATCCAATGCAGTGACTATTGTGTTTTAACAATAGTCAAATAAGCATCTTATGATGTATGCAAGAAAATGGGGCAGCTGCTCATTACTGATATTGCTGTTTCATGGTATTAAAAGGCGAAGCAATAGATCGCTCCAGAATCAAATCTATTAGAGAACGCAGAGTCACAAAAGAGCTCCTTCCTTGAAACAGCAGGTAAACTAGCACAAAGCAATTTTAACTGAATGTCTAGGAACTGGTTGCCAGCTTGTATAGCCAGCCACAAGTGAAAAGTAATATTTTAAACATTATCAATGACAGATAGTAGAAACGGACTAACTTGAAATCATATATATTAAATATCCAACGGCTGATAAAAATAATAATGCCTAGGATGCTATGATAAGTGAAATGAAGGGTATCATTGGAAAGAATGTTTCTTATCCTATCCTTTCGTTCTGGGAGAGCCTGATTTGGGGAGATTTCCCCCTATCCTTAGCAGCCTCCTGTGTCCCATCCCACATTGTTCAGGAGGACCACCCAAACCACTAGAGAAGCTTTCTGGGAGTGCAGCTGAGGAAGAAGAAGAAGAAGAGGAGGAGGAGGAGGAGGAGGAGGAGGAGGAGGAGGAGGAGGAGGAGGAGTAGTTTGGACTTGATATCCCGCCTTTCTCTCCCCTTAAGGAGTCTCAAAGCGGCTAACAATCTCCTTTCCCTTCCTCCCCCACAACAAACACTCTGTGAGGTGAGTGGGGCTGAGAGACTTCAGAGAAGTGTGACTGACCCAAGGTCACCCAGCAGCTGCATGTGGAGGAGCGGGGAAGCGAACCTGGTTCACCAGATTACGAGCCAATACATTTTCTTTCCATGAACTTCTTTAAATTAATGACTGCAAAGTATTGTTACAGGATTAGGGGCTTGGGGTGAATGATATCTGTGCGTCCCCTTCCAGGCCTGTTATTCTGTATCTGTGATGTTTATAATCTAGTACAGGGTTTCTCAAACTTGGGTCTCTGGCTGTTGTTGGACTACAACTCCCGTTATCCCTAGCTACCATGACCAGTGATCAGGGATGATGAGAGTCGTTGTCCAAAAGCAGCTGGAGACCCAAGTTTGGGAAACCCTGTTCTAGTAGAAGAACCTGCTGAACTGGGCAGACCAGTTTCTTTGTGAGGCTAAGGGCTCTAGCCAGGCCCAGCTAAGTACCTTCATTAGCCTCTTAAAAGTATGAGCCACATTGACAATTGGAAGTGCTTCTAGGAGACAGGTGGGCCTTTTACCACCTCACCTGGATGGACGCTGTGTCATCCTAGGAAGGATATATGCCAAGTACATTACAGCCTCCATCAACCTTCATTCCAAGGAAACTGAATCCTGAGTAAGGCCTTGATTCTGGAGTCTCTCACCACTCACGAGACAGATGCGTGCAACAGTATAGTTGTTTTCTACAGCTCTGATACTCTAAAGATCTATAGGCTACTAAATCTTATTATGCTACACACCAAACACGTTCTTTTGCATCTGATGTTTCCTGATTCCCCCCATTCACTACAAAACTTAATCTTAAGAGAAAAAGAGTGGCAATGGTTATGTAGTTTTACATCTAATCACAACTGAGGCTTCAATAATATACATACTTACTTGGGAGTAAGCCCCTCTGAATACAGTGGACAAAGTAAACATGCTTAGGATTTCAAGGATGTGAGAAAAATCACAAGTAAACCAGAAAAGGTTGGGAGGATACAAAATCCCATACCAAGTTATCATACTTAATTGTATTTAGCTCGCAGAATGCTTTGAATTTAAGGATAAATACAACAAAATTAAATTTGTGCACCTTCTAACACTTAGTAAGGGAAATTATGCATTTCCCACACAGCCCTATGCCAGCTCCACAGGGATTATATTACTATTTATTGTTTTCTTTGCTCAAATAAAACACCTGTCAGGGTCATCTATTTGAAGAATTTTTAATATAGCAGCCTTACACTATGGAGAGTGAAGAATGTTTATTCTGGTTAGATTGCTAGCTTTCCCCCTCCCTTCCACCCCCGAGGTAGGTGCATAATGATTTAATAACAGAAACAGCATGCCCACAAACCTCTGCACCCCATATTTAAATAAAAACCTAATATATTTGAGATCTGGGTATCAGTTTGTACTGCTACTTCAAGATTTCTCCATTATGAATAGAGCGGTATCCCTAGGATACGGCATCCTTCTTTTCTAAAGTCCTGTCTTAAAGTGTCAGGAGTCAAAGAATTAAAAACAAAGGCAGCATAAATTGCTGTCAATCATTAAGCCCTTTCATCTGCTCTTGACTTCAAAAGGCATTCTGTTTCCTAAATGGAGGGATCAATCACCCCACATTACATCTGCTGTTAGGAACAATACCACCACACTGTCAGCCCCAGGGACAGATAGTTCAGACACATGTAATTTAACATTCAAGGCAAACCAAACAAATATATGCAAAGGAGTCTGTTTGTGAACCATACCTGTTGGGTGCAGCCACATCACATTGTTCTCGCCTTAAGAGCTACACAGCCTTTTTTCCAAGACAACAGGAAGCATCTCTCCCAGCCTGTTCTCCCCGGACAGCCCTGTGCTATTAATTGCTTATTTAAGGCTGCAGTTCCATGCACACTTAGTCAGAGAGAGTGAGCCCTGCTAAATCAGCAAGTCCCGCTTCAGAGTAAGCATGCTTGGGCCATTGCTGCAAATTCACAACCCACCTAAACCGCAGGATTCCAATAAGTTTTGAACAAATCAGAAACGTCCAGTTAAAAGCTCATATCCAGAGTTGAAATATCATCATTATCTAACGCTCTAGCACTCTAAAAGCCAGTACAAATAACAGGCTTTTCAACTCTTGTGAAAGGTGATCTGGCTAGGGCTTAGGGCAGCAAATTTCTCCAGGGGAGGAAACATCTCTGTGTGCCCTTGCTGCCCTGACGGATAGTGTTGCTATTGGTCAGTGTTAGAGGCCATGAAGAGACCCGGGAGAAGGAAGCACTCTCCTAAGTAAGTTATTATTTCTCTTTGACAAGGCAGCAACACGTAAAAGATAAAGTCCTCACCTCCGCAAGCCGCATTCCTGCGGCTGCTGCTACTACTGCTGTTGCTAGTAATAAATACCAACACCAACACACAATTACGATTCTGTAATTGTTTCAAATTTACTAACCATTTCTGGCATATGGGACAATTGTCATTGTTTGGACCATTCTGACACCTCTGTTTCTAACATAGCAAACTCTTGGCACATATTTTATTAATTTCCATCCCTTCTGGAGTGATCCCAGCAGCTGAACAAAATAGGTGTGCAATGTATAGCCAGCGATAGGAAAAACCTATCAGTGAACCTTAAAGGTAAAGGTAAAGGTACCCCTGCCCGTACGGGCCAGTCTTGACAGACTCTAGGGTTGTGCGCTCATCTCACTCTATTGGCCGGGAGCCAGCGCTGTCCGCAGACACTTCCGGGTCACGTGGCCAGTGTGACAAGCTGCATCTGACGAGCCAGCGCAGCACACGGAACGCCGTTTACCTTCCTGCTGGTAAGCGGTCCCTATTTATCTACTTGCACCTGGGGGTGCTTTCGAACTGCTAGGTTGGCAGGCGCTGGGACCGAACGATGGGAGCGCACCCCGCCGCGGGGATTCGAACCGCCGACCATGCGATCGGCAAGTCCTAGGCGCTGAGGTTTTACCCACAGCGCCACCCAGCATCTAGAAAAGGGCTTTCCATGAAGGGTCCAGGATGGACATAAGTTATCACCATCTAACAAAAATCTTAGGTGTGAACTTACTAGGATAGTTTGCATTGCATCATATCCACTGAGCTCCTGCCAGAGGGTTAAATACACGTCACAAAGGCATCTCCAACCTGTCAAATATTATTTTAGTAAAGTGTTATGTTTAGTAAAACCTTACTTTATTTATTACATTCTGTGTTAGCAAAGGAATGGCTTCTCAACAAATGCAAAAAGCATATTTGGTTTAATTACGCTAGGATATGCTTGCTTGCTTGCTGTCTGGCTTCTATTCATTTATAAGGGGTGATATGATGGTTGGATTCTAGGCACTCCTTGCATCACATATGGCACAGGGTTTTGAAGGATCAATTAGGCAATTGCAGCTTGTGGCTGGCACATGCTTGGATCAGGGATATGGCCCAGTATACCTGAAGGAGCATTTCCACCCCCCTGGTCTAGCCTGGACACTGAGGTCCAGTTCTGAGGGCCTTCTGGCGGTTCCCTTACTGCGAGAAGTGAAGTTACAGGGATTCAGGCAGAGGGCCTTCTCAGTAGTTTCACCTGCCCTGTGGAACACCCTTCCATCAAATGTCAAGGAAGTAAACACCTATCTGTCTTTTAGAAGACATCTGAAGGCAGGTTTTTGATGTTTGATGTTTTATTGTGTTTAAATTTGTTGGAAGCCGCCCAGAGTGGCTGGGGCAACCCAGTCAGATGGGATAGTGCTGGCTTGCACCACAGGGCCTTTTGCTGATTTATCAAGTCATACACATGTTCTAGAAGAAGGCAGGAACGAAGATATTGGAGATATACTTCAGAGGTCCAGACTATGGAAAGCCTGGAAAAAATTAATAATTAGGACTGTAATTTGGTTGTTTTTTATTTTAGTTTATTGTTTTTAATTGGATTATGATTATGATTTGATGGATATGTTAATTGACTGTTTTTATTGGAAAATTAATTAAAAAAAGTTTTTTTTAAGTCATACACATGTTCTTGGGGTATGGGGCAGAGTTCAAGCTGAGCTAATTGCTTATAGCGCCCATGCACACTAACATATACTGAAGACAACAGGGGCATTTTCGCACACGCGATACAGTGGTACCTCGGGTTAAGTACTTAATTTGTTCTGGAGGTCTGTACTTAACCTGAAGCTGTTCTTATCCTGAAGCACCACTTTAGCCAATGGGGCCTCCTGCTGCTGCCGCGCCACCAGAGCACGACTTCTGTTCTCATCCTGAAGCAAAGTTCTTAACCTGAAGCACTATTTCTGGGTTAGCAGAGTCTGTAACCTGAAGTGTATCTAACCTGAAGCGTATGTAACCCGAGGTACCACTGTAGTCTGGTCAAATCATTATGGTGGCTTATTGTTTTAGTATGCTGTGCTTTATTACTGAGCCTAAGCTTCATGGATGATTTGTTCCTGAACCTTAGCAAAAGAAGGAGATGGCAGCCACAAAGGAGTAGACACGGAACCAAGTGTTCCTCCTAAGCTCTTGGACGGATCACGTCAAAAGCGAATGGAGCAGCCACCGACAGAGTGCTTAGGGAGTTTAAGGTTAGCTAATATATCTCTGCGTTACACCGACAGCTTTTTGAAGTAAAGCTGGAAATGGCCGTACTCCACAGTTTTCCCACTAGGATGTCTTTTGTGACATCTTCTCAACCTGCCTTCTACTGTCAAAATTATTGCATCAACAAACAAGGAAGTGGGAACGCATCAGGTCCCTTCAGTACAGCTGCACAAGCCTCCCCAACTTGATTACGTGTCACTGTTGATTGATGTCATAGCAGTACCTTGCCACATTCCTAGGGGCAAGGGAGGGTGGAGGGAGAGGAGAGCATGAGGACTAGAGCATGTATGAATAACTTATTTCAAAGAGAATCAATTACCCTTGCAGCCTATTTCATTGAGGGATGAGAGGAGCTGCAGCCATAATTGCATATCTTGGGAATACGGTGCTTTTTCAGAAAGTTAAAAAAAGATTCCCCCAGTTTTTTAAATCGTTTTCAGTCATTTCCATCACTACGAGGGGTTTCGTTGCTGTAAATACTATCCCTCACCTCAGGTAGTAGAACTTACTGGGCAGATCAAGGCTGTGCCTGGCAAGGAAACCAACGGCATCTAGTTCAGACTGCCAACTTTGGATGGACCAGTGCTTTGAATGTTTCCATGGTGGTGGGATCTGACACTGGACCTCTCTCCCAAGTGCTGGGAATTCTGTCTTCAGCATGCAAGAGTGGGAGACCTGATATGGCTATGGGAACACACTTCCAGGAGACACAGAAATGCACTTCTTAAAAAAAATAGAACTTTTTTTTTAAAGCCTGGGGAAATAAAAATTATTTCGCCTGGTGCCAGAAAGGTAATTCAGTAGGCCCCAGGTGAGTCTCTTCGCAAAGAAAGTCTGTGCAGGAAACATCCAGAGAAAAGCTTCATAAGATGATATCAAAGTCTACTTTCCTACAAAAGACTTGTTCGATATTTAGCAGGCCTGCTTTAAACCACATCTCCGTGAACTGCCCTGCTTCATTAAGTGGCATTAATTTATTAAGCATTCAGATGGAACCATTGTTATTTTCCTCAAATTCTAACTTTATTAAGCATGGGCATTTTCTTCTGTCAGTTACATTTAGCTTTTAGGCATGTACTTAAGTATACTGGAACAATGTGAACTGTCAAATATATGGCTATATATCGAGGGATTTGTAGTGTCTGCATCTGAAAATCAACTCGACATAAAGCTGCTATTGAGAGCCTTTCCACTCTCCCAAAGCACCATTGCTTCCTAGTCTCAAACAAGATTTTTTCCCAAAAAAAACCCCCCAAACCCACAGAGCTCCACAAGAATAAAAGATGTGCTAGTGCCTCAAGGAGATTTACATTTCAGCTCCAAAAGGAAATACAAATTTGACACTCTGTGATTCAGAATACTACTGAGAAATAGAGGTGCCAAAACTGCTGGGTTTTTAAGTCTTATATTTGGTCCCAAATCTACCAGTTCAACACCTCTTAGCTCTCAAATACTCATATATCATAGTCCATACGTGGCAGGAAACATCTAAAACAACTACATTCAAGTATTGTGCCCAAATAATCTAGCAAAACTGAGCTTAGGCGCTCAAATACAAAGGAACATATGCCCATACAAAAGTAAGGAGGTGGAAAGATTATCTAATGTGATATTAGCAGAATGGTTACTTCCATAGCTTTATATGAAATATGCTTTATATGGAAGATGAATGCTAGTCCTACACAGTTTCCCATTGAAGTTAATGGATCATTGACTCCAGTGGGTCAACTGTGAGTAGGACCTTGTTTTAACACAACCCACAGATTCCAGCATAACATGGAACTTGAGAAGGTATGCATGTATTCTGTGAATTCCACAAAAAAAGCATAAGGACATCTGGAATCTTAAGGGAATGTGATTTCAGCTTTGTGCAGCCACCAGAGAGGCACCATGTTTGCCAACTAAAACACCTAATAGAACCAACAGGAGTTTCACACTAGGTGACCGGTCCTCTGTGTAAATCAGGTTTCTGGAAACTATATACATGAATGGATGCAAAGCCTTTTAACTCTTGCTCTTTTGTTTCACGCCACCCTAAAGGTTCGATCATATCTAAGTTTGAAATCTCCTCAGAGAACCCACTGGTGGTCTTAATACCGTTCTTAGAAGCAACCAACTTCAAAAAGGGGAAAGGAAAAAGAAAGGAATTGTCTTTCTTTTGATAACCTCCACAGGAATAATAAAAACAGCAACCTCACAAGCCACATAAGACTGTGCTATTAACAGGCCAATGCAAAGCCATCAAAAATAATATTAAATAAAAGATGCATCTAGCTTTTTACATGTGGGGAAATCTGTGCGTACTTCAGCATATCAGAATACTGCAGTGAGGACATTTCCTTTGAGGAAGAAAATCAAAACAAGTAAGAAATGTGTGAGAGGGCGATTGTTCCTTCTGTGTAAGATACTACATGTAAACTAAAAAAACAATGCTTATATTCAGCAGGTGCACAAACCAACCTCTGTAATTCTTAACAAAGGAAAATTTAAAAAGCACCATTGCTTAGTTCTAAAGTTCTGAGTACAATCCTATAATTTCAAATGAAGCCACTGGGTCTCTATGCTCCTGCGTTCCTGCTTTTTAATGCACAAATAGACACACATGCTGAATTTACTCTTCCACCAAAAGGAACGGGTTGAGCCTTGTGTGCAGTGGTGCTCTGTGCCTGCAGCAAATGGATAGAGCAGGGCAGCGGAGGATGAGAATGAACTAAAGCAAGCCTAATTTGTGTGGAGTGGTTTTCCTAAATCTACTATCCAAAGAAAGGGCTCTCTTGCTGCGATCACAAATAGCACTACTTTACCACATATTCAGGGGTGGGAAGCCAGTGGCCTGTGAACCACATCCAGTCCCTTCTGCCAACATCTCTGCTATCCCCACCCCTCCATGCCACGTTGGCTTCACAAAGTCCCGGTACCCACCTCGCAGACACAATTATGTGCCATGCATCCCAGTTCATTCTACCACGCACATGTACCTGTACACGTACATGTACATGTACATGTACCATGCATTGTGTACCTGTATCACAATTATGCTACCTTCTTTAACATTACTAAGGAGTTGCTTGTGTTGCTTCCACACAAGCCTTGCTGAAATAAATGGAGGCTATGCAACAGAAGCACCCAGTGGCCTGTGCTTCAAGAAAGGTATAGGTAAAGGGACCCCTGACCATTAGGTCCAGTCGTGGCCGACTCTGGGGTTGCGGCGCTCATCTCGCTTTATTGGCCAGGGGAGCCGGCGTACAGCTTCCGGGTCATGTGGCCAGCATGACTAAGCTGCTTCTGGCGAACCAGAGCAGCGCACGGAAATGCCGTTTACCTTCCCGCCGGAGTGGTATCTATTTATCTACTTGCACTTTGCCGTGCTTTCAAAGTGCTAGGTTGGCAGGAGCAGGGACCGAACAATGGGAGCTCACCCCATCGCGGGGATTTGAACCACCGACGTTCTGATCGGCAAGTCCTAGGCTCTGTGGTTTAACCCACAGCGCCACCCACGTCCCTCAAGAAAGGTACCGTATTTTTCCCTCTATAACACGCAGATTTTTTCCTCCTAAAAAGGAAGGGGAAATGTCTGTGCGTGTTATTGAGTGAATGTGTGGTCCCTGGAGCCAAATGGCAAAAAAAATCAGGCAAAAATCAAATCGCGCGTCTCGGAGAAGGGAAACCTGAAAAGAGGAAGTGGCTGCTTTCCTGCATTCTGCCTCAGGGTCTTACTGCCCACCCGCCTCTGTTTCCTTGCTGTGTTTGCTCAAACGGAACAAAGAGCAGGGAAAGCCCCTCCCCTCCAGGCAAGCAGAGTGTCGTCTCTGTGCTCCGGTGCTGCTGAAAACATGCAGGAGGGAGAGAGAGAGAGAGAGAGAGAGAGAGAGCTGGCTGGCTTGGGTGGGTAGGTGAGGGAAAACTTTTGCCTTCCTTTCCTCCCTCCCGTTATACCCCTCTCCTGCATTCTTAGCCAGCTGCTTCTCTGCACACCCCTCTCGTGCTCCTTGTCCATTCTGTATTTTTCCTTCCTTCCCCACTTAAAATGTGCTTAAAAAGCATGGATCCACATGGATCCTCAGGATCTTTGCATTGGGTCACCCCAAATTCACCATCAGATCACATAGCATGTCCATGGCTACAGCCTGCCCCCCAAAAATCACACACGCACTGTTGCCTGGGGCTGCAATGGTGCAAAAATGTGGTTAAAAAGCATGGATCCACAGGGATTCTCAGGATTTTTGCATTGGGTCACCCCAAATTCACCATCAGATCACATGTCTGTGGCCACAGCATGAAGCACAAAAATGATACATCCACTGTTTCATTCAGAATGTTTTTTCCCTTGTTTTCCTCCTCTAAAAACGATGTGCGTGTTATGGTCAGGTGCGTGTTATCGAGCGAAAAATACGGTATATTGGCGACTTAATTATTATTCTTATTTTAATCCATTGAAATCACTAGTAAATGTAACTTCAAATCACAGCAGCTTCCAAGGCTATGAAAGCCTTTTCAGGTCTTCTTCACCTGATAACGACGCCTTCAGTACAACATCTCTTGGTTACAGTGATTTAAATGGTGACCCCCAAAAGCATCTTATTGTGCTGGGAATGGCTTCACCTAAATCATGAACAAATATCCTTCCAACAGAAAGTAGGAGCAGGGTCTCTTTTTGAGGTATGGAAGACATGTGGAGAGCTGTCTGACATAATCAGCACCACAACTTGTCACGCTGTAGTTCCATAAACTCAATCTCCATTGTTTCTGGATGTTCTTTTAACGTTTCCTTCTCTCTCTCTCTCTCTCTCTCTCTCTCTCTCTTTCTCTCTCTCTCCTTCCTCCCACAGGTTCCCATTCTACAATGATATCTGGTTCAGGTAAACAGCTTTCTGCCATTCAGCATACATGACCCAGACATCTCCTTTCTTCCTCTTCTACTTTCAGTCCCGACTGTGCACCAAACTTCAACCCCAATTCTTCACGCATGACGTCCCCGGGACAGAAAACCTGCCAACAAACTTATATGTGATTGCATTTGTGTGTTGGCCCTCCCCTCCCTGGAACAGCCTGCTCTCGTCTTGCTCTTGCATTCCTGCTCTGTATTTGTGCATTTCTGCACAGTTTGACTTTGTTTAATTACCAGTACTTACAAGAGATACAAAACAGTTTGACTTTACTTAATTACAAGAGATACAAAACTTCAACAACTTTGCCTCTGCTCATGTTGATTTGCTACTATTGAGTCCTCAATATCTTCTCAGCAGTCATCACTGGGGTGTGAATATGTGCTGGATCATCACCTTGTCGTGGTGAGGGGACTTGCCCGTTCTTGTGACCCTTGTGAGCGAAGCTGTTGGGAGTCTCGTACACCCAGCAGGGGCACCCAAGGCGGTAAGGTCAAAGAGGAGGAGCTAGACAAAGAATGATCCAAAAAGTCCTCAACGGCAAAACAGGAGGAAGATAACAAGCAGTATGTTACAACGGCTGTGAAGGCGGATGAAGGCTGCAGCAGAAAAGAATCTCCCCGTCGTTGTGCTATCAGAATAGAGCCTTACTGTGAAGACCTTGTGTTGGCCAGTGTGCACTGACCTGCACACATAAAACAAATTCACGCACAGGCGTCTTCCAAAACCCAAAATCTTGTTTGTGGAAGACAATCTTACTCGGCTATGAGTGATCGCCAAAGAAGAAGAAGAAATACATACAAACGTACCCAGCTCAGAGACAGGAGTGGCTGGCTTGAATGAGCGGCTGCACACATCTGGTCTCCCAATGGCAGCATTGCTGCAGCTTGCCAGGAATAAGTAATAATATGGTGTACCCAAAGTCCACATGCCCAGTTTATCTTGGAGCAAGAGCAGTCAATGAGAAGGATCAGCTGTATCCACCTGGCCTCCTAGCAGTGGTGTCGCTGTGGCTTATTGGAAGGGAGAGGAGCAAAGTGGTAGGGAGGTTGGTGTTGTGTCGGTACGCTGGTGGGAGCCAGTGTGTCCGTACAGCTCGGACATCCCTGTTGCACACCACCTTTCGCCTCAAGCAAGATCTCAGTGCGATTTACAAAATACATAAAACCAATAATGGAACATAGGCTCCTCTGGGGGACAGGGGGCGGGCTGGTGTGGAGGACTCCCTGGTCCTGAATAGGGTAACTGTGCCCCTGAAGGACCAGGTGCGCAGCCTGGGAGTCATTTTGGACTCACAGCTGTCCATGGAGGCGCAGGTCAATTCTGTGTCCAGGGCAGCTGTCTACCACCTCCACCTGGTACGCAGGCTGAGACCCTACCTGCCCGCGGACTGTCTCGCCAGAGTGGTGCATGCTCTGGTTATCTCCCGCTTGGACTACTGCAATGCGCTCTACGTGGGGCTACCTTTGAAGGTGACTCGGAAACTACAACTAATCCAGAATGCGGCAGCTAGATTGGTGACTGGGGGCGGCCGCCGAGACCACATAACACCGGTCTTGAAAGACCTACATTGGCTCCCAGTACGTTTCCGAGCACAATTCAAAGTGCTGGTGTTGACCTTTAAAGCCCTAAACAGCCTCGGCCCAGTATACCTGAAGGAGCGTCTCCACCCCCATCGTTCTGCCCGGATGCTGAGGTCCAGCGCCAAGGGCCTTCTGGCGGTTCCCTCATTGCGAGAAGCAAAGCTACAGGGAACCAGGCAGAGGGCCTTCTCGGTAGTGGCGCCTGCCCTGTGGAACGCCCTCCCATCGGATGTCAAAGCGATAAATAACTACCTGACATTCAGAAGACATCTTAAGGCAGCCCTGTTCAGGGAAGTTTTTAATCTGTGATATTTTAGTGTATTTTTGGTTTTCTATGGAAGCCGCCCAGAGTGGCTGGGGAAACCCAGCCAGATGGGCGGGGTACAAATAATAAATTATTATTATTATTATTATTATTATTATTATTATTATTATTATTATTATATGTCCTTCTCCATTTCAAAGGGTGAAGCAACTCTGTCAAAATATATCTATAATTGCATAGATGGCCCAAGTATACCTGAAGGATACTTCACCCCCATCGCTCAGCCCAGACACTGAGGTCCACCTCCAAGGGCCTTCTGCTGGTTCCCTCACTGCGAGAAGCGAAGTTACAGGGAACCAGGCAGAGGGCCTTCTTGATAGTGGCACCCTCCCTGTGGAACACCCTCCCTTCAGATGTCAAGGAGATAAAGAACTACACAACTTTTAGAGGACATCTGAAGGCAGCCCTGTATCGAGAAGCTTAAATGTTTCGTATTTTACTGTTTTTATATATGATGAAAACTGCCCAGAGTGGCTGGGGAAATATAATAATAATAATAATAATAATAATAATAATAATAACAACAACAACAACAACAACAACAACAACAACAACAACAACAATACACAGCAATGGAGACCACTGGAAATCTGTATCAGATGTCCATGCCTGATGAGTCAGAGTATTTGCCAATCACAATCCAGAATTTTCTGGACCCTACCAAATAATTTCTAATAAATCTGGTGTCAGTGTGACTGGAATTCGACTAACCTAGTGAGCAAATTCGACTAACCTAGTGAGCAAATTCGACTAACCTAGTGAGCAAATGTATCCTCATGCATGCTGATTCCTGGTTTCTGGAAACTATCACACTTTTATTTCACTATACTTTGTATTAGTTTTAAGATGAGCTTTATGCTGCTTTTGATTGTATCCAGTATCATATATTTGATCTCTCTGATCCTGTTTCCAACAATATTGCATTGTGATATCTTTCAATTATTATAGCTTCTGACCTGCACTGACATGTAACATTTTATAACTCTCTGTGCAAGGCCTTGGTACATGTTCTGATCACAGCAAGCCTCATTGTACATGCACATATTGGTCGTGTGACTTTGAAAAATGGATGACATACATTAAATGATTGATATGATATACCTCTGCACAAATGTGCCAGGGCCTGGAATGGCCTGGGTATGTTGTACTCTCTTCCTGACCTCACTTGGCTTTGCCATTCATGCTCAGCAACGTTTAGCAGCCAATTTGATCTGACAGATTCTGAATCTAATCATGATGTTCCAGAAGGTACCACAGAAACCTGGTCCTGCTGGAGCTTTTTGGGAACAGAACAAAGCAGCCTTACTTATCTCATGTAGAACCTGTATATTAGAAATAATGAAGTTTCCTCTTCTTCAAGTGAATCTTGACAAGATAAAAACATTAGTGACTTGAAATATATTCATGTATTTCCTGCAATGCATTATATTTCTCCCTGAATATTTAATCATGCTACTAGCCTTCTCAGTAATAAACCCTACATTATCAGCTAATGTTAGAATCTACTCATGGTTTGCCTTCTGAAAAGAATTGCCACTATGGGGAGGGGGAACATTTTGCACATTGTGTTTCTCACAATCGAATGCAAAACATTTTACATGTTCTGGTTGCAAATACACCTCCCTGATCTGTGTGGCTATGAGATGCATGACTCTTGCAAACTCATCTTGTTCCATCGCATGGGGAGGGGGAGATCTCTCCCTTCCCCAATCAACCTATGAGGACAGCTCCATTTTCCACACAAAGTCCCTGAGAGAGCCCACTTTCAAAGCAAGTGGTATCTGCCAAGCACACCATAAAACTGTGTCTTGGTTTAAAGTATAAAAAAGATGGAGAGAAAGTTTTAAAAGCCTTTGGACAACTTTATATAGCACTGTAAATAGAGAAAAAAATGTTACCTGAAAAAGTCACTTGATTTTCCTACTCCAGTCCTGAAAGTTCACACACAAAAACTCTGGGGACACTTGACCCAGCCCCTAGCTCCAGGGTGGACTTTTCCAACCATCTCAGAGGAGTCCCATAAAACACAATTTCTAAAAAATCAAGGTTGTAAGAGATCATCCAAATTACATATTTAAAAAGAGTTACTGTTGCTTGATACACAATGGGAAGCTGAAATATTTGAATCCCAATTTACCGTAAAATACATTGGTTGTATTGTTATAACCAGCAGGGGCAGGGAGGGAAGTACTACAAAAGAGATTTCCTATTCATGGGTTTTTTTCATGGCTCAAAGACTTCTAAAACATTATCACTTCTCTCCAGCTTATATGCTTGGTGGTTATAAAGAGCTGCTGTTCCAATAACAACAACATACTGATAATGTTAAGAGTGCCTAATGGCTTCTTACACACGGTGGTTTGGGGGCACTGTACTTGAAAATTCTCCGTTCAGTAAGACAATGCATTATCATTTTGATACTACTAATGACAACAATTTTTAGCTCAATATTAAAGCTATTAACATACGGCCATTTGCAAGAGCGTACACTCAAAACTCAAATGGAAATCAAAGGGTTTGATTAATTTCACAGTTATCAAGCAGATGCTACAGGTCCTTATTGCACTGGTTGAGGTCAACTGTCTTGTCTTAACGTCTACATTTTCTGTAAACATTGCATGGTTATCTGCAGGATGCTTTGCAATTTAAAGTGGCAGGTGTATGATTAAGTACAAGACTTCACAAATTCAATTCTGTGCCACATTACAGTCCTGCTCATCAGTGCTAAACCATATCTGGTAGCTGTTCTGGGCATTGTCCCATTCCGTAAGTGCCAGCGTGTTTGCAAAAAGTGACAAGGGGGAGCTTATTTTTGCAGCTACCATTGCCTTTCTGTCAAAATGTTTCCAGATGTTGGACTGATCCAAAACAATGTAGTAAAAACAAAATGATGGCTGCAGCAGTCAGCTTCTCCCATAACCAGTGGCAAAAAGAGAAGAGGGGGAAGCTGAAGATGATCCCTACCACTGGGGAAGTTAATGCACAGAGATCTAATGGAAAGACTGGAAGTCACTGCCTATTCATCCCCCTTTTGCATTAATTTTGAAACAAATGGAAATAGGATCCAGTGTGCCCTATTTAATTCAACTTTTCATTCTCCCATGATGAATGCACATCTTTACTCTGTAAGTGAACATTTCCTATTTGCAAGTCTTATGAAATTTTGATGCTGCTGTGCTATTATGGCACGGATAGGCCTTAAGCCCAACTTTTAGCCTAGATCTAAGAGCCAAATTTGAAATTGACATTGCTGGTGCCTCTTCAGTTATAGCCTATGATAAGAATGCAGGGGATGTTCTTCAAGTAAGCAGTAAGCGCTCAGAGCAATTTCAAAGAGTGGGATATACTGCGTAAGCGATTGCTAATAGTCATGTTGTGTTCTCTCTCTTGCTTCAGTGTATCAGCAATAAACTACATGTGCAATTCTCCTTCACAATGGGAGTATTCAAGGGAATCAGTACTTGTAAACGAGCTCTACCGAGGGTTCATTTTACCAATTTAAGATAAACCATTTTGTGCATTTAACTCTACTTCCCTGGTAAAATTTCCCTAATGGAATGTAGTAAAACTCACAAACCATCAGATCAACATACACAAGCAAAATTAAACCCCAGAGAATGTGTTGCTTTATTATTAGTAGTATAGTTTTAAATATTCAAAATGTGTGGGTCATAAAAATATGCTTAGGGCAATGTTTTCTCATAAGTTCATTTGTGCATTTTTAATAGATTTTAAGCACTAAATAATATCCACGCAGAATCAAACAGCAGTAGCAATGATCGGAGAAAGGTTCTGATAGTCCCATACTAAGAGTGTTCGTTTTAATGTATGTTACAGCCAAAAGATGCCGTAGGCAAAAAGGAAGCCATTTAGAAGCCTGAAGCAATTCATATAATGCTTCATAATTCTATATTAATTCCCACCAGCGAACACACATGCGTGATGGAGAAGGAACTGCTGGAATTCTCCCACCCCGCCCACTGAACCATTACAAATATTCTGCATTCTTGGAAGACAAAGCATTTGATTTCATTTACAGGGGAGAACATGGAGTAGTGCAAAATAAAATAAAAATGAGGGATCTTCAGTGATGGATGGCTCTCTTACTGCTCTGATTACACAACCCCCGCTTAAATCCTTATTTTGGCTTCTCATCTGCTCCCAGATCCAGCACAAACCCTTGTGTTTCTATTGAAAACATCCCATGGTCTTGCCTCCCCTTTATTTCCAGATACATTCCAGCCCTCAACTCCTTTCCCTTTGCTCCTCCAGCTCCACTGGTCTCCTGCTTCCTCAAAAGACTCCAGCCTTTCTCCCTTGCTGCCCCATATGTTTGGAATAACCTCCCAGAATGCCTTTGTGATGCCATCGGCCCTCCTTCTTTTAAACTCCTCTTCAAGACTTATGTTTCTCCATTAAGTCACTCAACCAGCCCCCTAGTTCTCATACTGCTGCGACTGAAACTGCCACATTTTGCTTTCCGTTTTAGCCCTGCCTTCCCCTACTTCTCTCTTTTCCTTTTACAGTGGTACCTCTGGATACAAATGGGATCCGTTCCGGAGCCCCGTTCACATCCAGAAGCAAACGTAACTAGCGACGGCACGTCTGTGCACGCGTGTCACTTTTTGCCGCTTCTGCGCATAGTGTCATTTTGAGCATCTGCACATGTGCATGCGGCGAAACCCGGAAGAAATGCGCTCTGTTTACTTCCGGGTTGCAGCGGAGCGCAACTCGAACACGCTCAACCCAAAGCGCATTCAACCTGAGATATGACTGTATTACCCCCCCTCCTGTAGCAAATTTTAGATTGTAAGCTCCTTAGGGCAGAGTCATATCCTCTTGTGCATAGTGAATACATCACCACTGAGCTTGAACATGTTTTGCACGTGTCCTGAAGTGTTCTTCTCTAAGGT
The DNA here is from genome assembly GCF_964270895.1 of Podarcis filfolensis. Lineage (NCBI taxonomy): Eukaryota > Metazoa > Chordata > Lepidosauria > Squamata > Lacertidae > Podarcis > Podarcis filfolensis. Next base: position 15,994,299 of record NC_139614.1, read on the forward strand.
AGGTATTATTCTCCCCACCCCCCAATTACATTTGCATCCCACCTTTTCTCCAAGGAGATCAAGGTGTGTATAGTTCTCCTCCTCCCCATTTTATCCTTCCACAACAACCCTGTGAAGTAGGTTAGGCTGAGGGTGAGTGCCTGGCCCAAGTAAACTTGGTGGATTTGGCTATTTGACCAATCCCTTATTATTATAACTTTTGGAAAAAGGACCAGCGCAGAAGGCGAAGAATCAACACTGGGCAGCAAAGTGTTGGTACCCTGAAGTTCATCTTACCTGAGGATGCATGGGGGAAACAGGCCAATAACAAGGCTAGACACCTGGGGTTGCTTTCTGTGATAGTAAAAGGTAAAAAGGTAAGAAGAAGAGTTTGGATTTGATATCCCGCTTTATCACTACCCAAAGGAGTCTCAAAGCGGCTAACATTCTCCTTTCCCTTCTTCCCCCACAACAAGCACTCTGTGAGGTGAGTGAGGCTGTGAGACTTCAGAGAAGTGTGACTAGCCCAAGGTCACCCAGCAGCTGCATGTGGAGGAGCGGGGAAGCGAACCGGGTTCACCAGATTATGAGTCCACTGCTCTTAACCACTACACCGCATTGGGACCATAATCATCATTCCTTCTCTGGTGAACCAGACAAAACTGGGAATATTGGGGAAGGGCAATAGGGTCCCTGGCATCTCCAGGTCGGGCTGGGAGAGACTCCCTGTCTGAAACTCTGGAGTATGGATAATAGATAGGTAAAAATAGGTAAAAGACCCCTCGAAGGTTACATCCAGTCCAAGGTGACTATGGGGTTGCAGTGCTCATCTTGCTTTCAGGCCGAGGGAGCTAGCATTTGTCCACAGACAGCTTTCCGGGTCATGTGGCCAGAATGACTAAACCGCTACTGGTGCATGGAGGACTGTGACGGAAACCAGAGTGCATGGAAATGTCATTTACCTTCCCGCCTAAGTAGTACCTATTTATCTACTTGCATGGCATGCTTTCGAACTGCTAGTTGGCAGGAGCTGGGACAGAGCTCATCCTGTCTTGGGGATTCGAACTGCCAACCTTCTGATCGGCAAGCCCAAGAGGCTCAGTGGTTTAGACCACATCACCACCAACAGGGGTGATAAAACCAACAAGGGCTGGTTGTCCAAAATGAAAACCTATGTCACACTTAACTCTCTGAAGGTAAACAGATCGTTGATCGGGGTAACTTGGGGTGAGCCAATTTGTGCCAGGGAACATCTCAGCTGCCTGCCTACGCCAGTACACTTGGACACCTCATCAGGAAGGGTTACAACACCCATTCTAAATTGTTCTTAATAGCTAGAAGGCCAGGCGACACACATATAACAAAGTTTTGGCCTGTTGAGATCCTAGCTATTAGAGCCATCTTTTTAATTCCTTGGATGGCTTTATGGGAGATAGTATAAGGAGATATTTATGGGAGATATTTATTGGTTTTATGGGAGATAGTATAAGGAACTAAGCAAGCAAAGAATAAGCATGTGACAAGATGGCAGCAACAACAACGAAAAGCTGGGGCCACCCTGTTTTTCTCTATTCTTGATTGCAAAGCTATCTGCTGCAGACCCATGACGCTACTCGCCACGCTGCATTATTGCTGTGGGACTTTATGACACCTTCACAACATCTGAGACAGCTGCTACTCAGCTGAGCTCTAATCTTAATTTTTGGTTTGGAACACAAACCTGGTAAGAATAACTCTGAAACATTTGGTCATGGTTAGCAATAAGCATTACTAAATCAGCAGTATTGGCTGGCAAACTAACTTTCCCCAAAGCATTTGGGGGCTGGGGGGGGGGGAGGACAGATTTGCTTGGAAAGCGGTTACATTATCAAGTCTGGCACTCTGTAGAGTAGACACAGGAACCAGGTCCATGTTGCTTCATAGTAGCTGAATTTTAGATTCCCTGCTCCCACTACTCAGAATCATGTCCTCAGCTGACACAGTTTTATGGGAGATAGTATAAGGAACTGAGCAAGCCAAGAATAAGCATCTGACTAAATGAAAAGCTATGCAGAGAGAAAATTCTCACACAGTGATGTTCTTTCAAAAACCCATGACTTCACTCTTCCTAGCATTAGCCTGAGAGGAAATCAAACAAAACCAAACATTTTGGAGAGTGAAACAAACAAACAAACAAACAAACAAACAAACAAACAAAAAGACTAGCATCAAAGATCAATGACAAAACACAAATGCGTCACAGGCAATGCTCTGGTTTAATTTAGCAAAAGAACAAACCATATTCCCAAAGAGCTATTTACATATTAAGCAAATGCACAGAAAATAAATGACTTGTAAAATTTAAATTAGAGCTGGGCTGGTGTTTTCAGCGCACTTCTCCACTCCCAACAATTTGGAGGGTGGAGAGAAACCACCCCTGAACACAGAAGGGAGGCAGAAGAAATTATGTGAATACTTTGGTAGAGGGTGTGTGTGTGTTTGTCTTACTTACCTATAAAACAGCAGGCTTCGTTTTGCAAAATTTATAGAACAGGAACCCATGGCACCTCATAGTATTTCATAGTAAAGTAAACCAAACTTCTCCCCACCAAAAGCTTCACAGAATTTCCCCCCTTTTGCAGCCTCTTAATAACTCCTCAAAAACTGGCCTCTGTTGACTAGAATGGCTGCACCATTTCCTACTTTCACAATAGGTTCCTCAGTTTGGTGTCCTAAACAACTTCTCAGTCCACTGACACCATCACAAAATGCCCCATGATAGGTCATGAGAAGCTGTAAAAAGCTATTGGCACAGCTGAGCCTACCCCAACCCTTGCTGGTGCTGTACTTGCAAGTATGCAGAAACCCAAAGCAGTTCTTGTCATTCACGTAATGTACAGTATACAATCGCTGTCCTCACAACATCAGCCAAGGATGCTCTCTTGACGTCATGCACCAAGTCCACCATCTGAGATGCAGCTGGCTGCAAAAGGACCTTCTCTGCGCTGACAACCAGGAACTCCCTGCCCTGGAAGGTCTATTTAACCACCTCCCTGTTCGTGAAAAAGCTGAAAACTTCTATGCTCTGGCAGCCGTGTGGCCTGACCAGTTCCTAAATTAGCATGTTTGTGGCTCATTATCTACTTTTGATTCTATTGGTGCTCAGGAGTTTTGATATTCAATGATGTGAACAGCTTGGGTGTCTCGGATATAAGTGAGAAAGGGGAGCTATAAGTATTTAAAATGAAGAAACAAAACACATCATGAGGGCCAGAGAGGCTCTCTCAGGATATTCGAACCCCTCAGCCTATATTTCACTGATTTATTAAGCTCTGGTCATGTGAAGCCATGTTGACTAAGGCATTCCTTTCATCAGCAAGGCTACCACACTCTGTTTTACCTTAGAAACCAGACTGAACATTATCTACGTGATACTTTCATAGGAAACCAAGGAAAAGCAATACTGAATTATTATTTGGGGGGGGGTTGGACAGTGCTATATTGCTGCAGTAGCATAGAAATTAGGCCTAAGTATACATGCATATGTAAGCAGAAGATTAGCAGGACAACCAAATATCCACTCAAGCGCATATATTAAGAGAAAAAAGAAGACAATCTTCTAGACAGCAAACATACTGTACCTGTAATGCATGTCAGTGTGAATAATTTTGTGGCTGCTGGCTAGAATATATTCTGCAGTTCATTTTGTTTTATCACATTATTCATACTTCTTTCTCCCTGGAACGGGCAGCCCTCTTCTTATATGACTATATAGTGCAGTGGAACGAATGAGCTCAAGCTTATGATTGATTCCTTAACATAACTGAGGTGTTACTGGTTTTATTCACCTTTAAGGGGGGAAAAAAACCCCAAACCCAAACACCCTATTTTATTCATTATTCTCTATCTTCCAATGTGGCTCCAAAGTGTCGGCTACAGAAAAACTACATTGTGACATGTTAATTCTGCTCCCGAGGAGGTGAACTTTCCGGCTGCCAATTTCACGATAAGGAACAGAAATGGCCAACACGCAGGCACAACACGGCAGCTCACCAATTCAGAAAGCAAATTCCCAGAAATGTTCGCTGGGAGCTTATCACCTCAAGCATTCCACTTCTATTGTGCTTCCCCAATGCCAGATTGTGAAACGCCACTGGGAGCAAGTCAGCCTCGCCGCATTTGTATTTCCTCAGTCTGTTAGAAAGGATTTGAGAAGAGCAATTGTTTCTGTTGTACTTAAAACTCTACTATAGACTCAGATGAAATAATGTGGGGGCCCAACACTGGGGACATTTTGGACTACCCCCCATATTTAGGGCCTATACATAAACAGCGACAGGCAGCACACAAACCCCAAACTTGACTTGGAACTTATAATGGCTGAGCTGTTTTCCTAAAATGTTGAGAAACAGCTCCGTTTATAAGTCCAATTATGAGTTATTCTTGGACACAAGTGAAATAAATAAAGACATCACCAGAAGGCAATTGAGTCTAAATCTTTTCCTCAACCGCTCATGTCTTCTCGAATTCCCTCACTTGGCAGGTTTCCCTTCTCCCTTAGGTGGCTGCAGTGGTTGTAGCTGTGGATGTTGGAAGGCAGTTCCCTCCTCTACATAATACGTTGGTCACTTGTGCAGCAGCCATACAGACAGAAATTGATTTTCCCAGCAAGCCTGATGAACATCAGGAGACCTAGGCAAATGTCAGTTTTCCAGGGTCTTTGAAAAATGGCACCCAACAAAGATAGGGTTGAGATAGAGTGAGAAGTAGGGACTGAACCGCCATTACCACGATAGTCCGGTAAAAGAGAGAAGAAAAAAGGAGGTGGGTGTAGAGAGTCTTCTTTGGTTCAGATTGCAATCCAAACTTGAATTATTGGGGTCACAATTCTCACCTTGGATTGGAAGTAGCAGGAATAGTAACAAGTTTCATATTGCACATCAGGTGACTGTAAACTTTGGTAATACTGAGTGGTCACTTAAAAAGAGGAAATATATCACCACAGAAAAAAGACAAGAGGACGCAGATGTGCATAAAATTTGCAAATGCTAATTAAGGTTTTCATGCAAATTTGGAAATAATTACTGTATGTTAAATATAAATACAATCTGTCTCTCCATAGAGGAGAAGACTGCTCAATCTGCTACCTGTTGATGGACAACTTATTTAACTTTAAACAAGACTAGATTGTCAGCCATTCGCATAGCAGACAATCCTTTGACGGTCCTTCAAATGGAAAACTGCCCTTCGTAATGTAAATCACAGTAGCAATATCAATGTAAAACCCATTAAAAAAATTTCTCTGCTCCAACATACATAGCCTCAGCTTCGCTTACATATCAAGCCAGTTCCTTCATCTCAAACACATCCAGCAATATTTAAGAGAGGCAGATGTGTGATAGCAAACCAACCAACATTTACTTTCATGAGACTGAATGAGACTCTAAGGCATCTGTTTTCCCTTCATATGGGTCTTTGCCATTCATATAGGGGGCTCCTTCAAATACAGGACTTACTGTCCCCTGTAAAACACTTCTATAATAACATCTTCATCTGTGCACAGTTGAATTTCAAAGTCCATCTTTCCTTGTTCTACACCAAAAGACTTTTTATCCAGTTTAAACCTCTCTAACTGCATGTAAGAAAACCACTGAAGATCATAAACATCCACTATTAGTTCCCTTTTATAGTCTCCTTGACTGTTTACTTACTTACAAGGAGACAATAAGTAAACAGTTTCCATATTCCAAGTTGTAGGATGGTCATATCTCAGCCATTACGGACGCCATAATTGGCATAATGACTAATTGAACCCTGGCAACTCCACTTAACTGTCTGTGAAGTTTGTGCTGCATGAGCCGATTGAAGCATTATCTGAAATTTCTTTTCCTGTTCAATATTTTATAAGTAAACAGCGGGAGACAGGACTGACAGCTGTGGTGGATAGTCTGTATGGAAACAGAACCAAATAAAGATGCAGAGGATTCGAGGGGAATCAATTTTCCCCTTCCAAAATGCTTTCAACAGAAAATTGAGATGAATTCTCTTTTATGGAGCACTCTTGCATCTTCCCTTTGGAGCACTGAAATAAATAAAAACCCACCCAGAACATTTAAATGAAGTTAAATTCACCAAAGCCAACCTTTTCACCATTTTTTGTGTTTGTTCACCTAATACGTTAAGACAGAAATGAATGGGTAATGGAGGTGCTGTTTGTAAGGTGAAAAAAGTGGCCAGCTGGAAGAATGGTTTAACAGCAAGTGAAGGGTGTCAACTGGACTCTAAATAAGAAATGATGTGGCCACGTGAGGAAATGATAATGATCGTATGCTTGGAAAATTAATAAAAATAATTTGGAAAAAAGGAGAATACAGATATGAATGGGTGGGGTGTAGATGGTCCTTGGAGGTTTAAATATGGATACAAACTCTACTCAATGGTAAAACACTTATTTGTTTTTAGGAACCCAGAGGGCCTCAAATGGAGAACCAGTTCACCTGGAACTTTGACCAAGTAACCCCATTTTAATGATGACATTTGTTTGAGAGAACAGTTGACTTGAGAAGGTTAGGCTTGACTGTGGGGAATTGCTCTTGGTTCACAGAGTACAAGTTTCAAAATACATCTATAAATACATATAAATTAAATAAATAATAATAATAATCTAAACGAAGAGAAGTGTGACCAAGGTCAGATCAAGGTATTTCTAGTCTCTGTGACTTTGAGATTAAGTGCATTCTGTCCTCTTTTCACATTATTATTATTATTATTATTATTATTATTATTATTATTATTATTATTATTATATTTTTTAAACCAGCACAGAAACACACATTATTTTTGTTCATATCTTTTCACAAAATATCTATTTTTAAATATTTATATAAAATTTATATATGTACCAAATGTATGCTGCTTACCAGGACATAACCCACCGTGGGCAGTTCACAATAAATAACAAATTTAAAAAGAATATAATTATAATAAAGAATAATTAAAAAAACTAGAAAAATCAACAAGAGTAGCGACAAAACCCAATTGTTTAAAACATGGGCCAGTTAAATCACATTGCAGGATCAATATCAAGGCTCTCCCTTCTGAAACACCTCCTTAACTGAAGGCCTAAATTATGAAATGATGCATTTTATCCTAAAATAGACACTTTTAATGCCTTATTGTACGTCTGAATCACATCAGTTTGTTTCAAAAATGGAGACAAAAATAATCCTGGACCATTTCAACTCAGAAGTGGGGAGACATGTGAGGAGGACCAGGAAGGAACTACTCGAGAAGGGACAACTGAGCTATGTTGTCTGCATGTGTGGCTCACTTGGTAGAGCATGAGACTGTTAATCTCGGGGTCGTGAGCTTGAGCCCCACATTGGGAAAAAGATTCCTGCATTGCAGAAGGTTAGACAAGATGACCCTTGTGGTCCTTTCCAACTCTGATACTATGAATATCTCCATTCTGAATGCATCTCCCCAGAAAATACATTTGTGATGTAGGCAACACAACTGGATGCCATTTTTTAAAGCATATCTAATAGGAACATAAAAAGGTAAAGGGACCCCTGACTGTTAGGTTCAGTCATGGACGACTCTGGGGTTGCGGCGCTCATCTTGCTTTATTGGCCAAGGGAGCCGGCGTACAGCTTCCGGGTCATGTGGCCAGCATGACTAAGCTGCTTCTGGCGAACCAGAGGAGCACACAGAATCGCTGTTTCCCTTCCCGCCAGAGCGGTACCTATTTATCTACTTGCAGTTTGACGTGCTTTCAAACCACTAGGTTGGCAGGAGCAGGGACCGAGCAACGGGAGCTCACCCCGTCGCGGGGATTCGAACCGCTGACCTTCTGATCGGCAAGTCCTAGGCTCTGTGGTTTAACCCACAGCGCCACCCGCATCCCAATAGGAACATATCTTACTGTAATACTTTAGACACCACACAATGAGCCATGTGTGTTATTTCACTGTGGTAAATCCCCACCCACCCACATTTCAAGCCAGGAGAGTCCCTTAGTCTCTCTGTTATTACAGTTTAGCTAAAGCTGACATGCAAAGATGAGGGCATTTATTACTAAGTGGCATTAAAAAGGGGGACGCTTAACCCATCATTGAAGCGCTTACAGCAATGCATGGAGAAATCATCCAATATGTGCTGGCAATAATTTATGACACTGGGGAAAAAAATGCTATCATCTCTTTTTCCACCCGTCTGTGGTCTGGCTTTGCAAACTGCAAGCCCTGAGGAGCAAGTTTGATATAATACAGCTAATGAGAATAAGTGAGCATGCGGCAATGTTCTTCAAGGGTTATGCTGCTGAGTCTTTGACTCTTTATACTTTTTAATTTCCTTGTACAAACAGCACAGGGAAAATGGCAAAATCCATTTGGCTGGTCTGTAGTACAAATTAAATCCTTGATTAAATTTTGGCGATTACTACTTTGGGTCCTTCTCTCCGTCTCTCTCTCTCTTTTTTCATTTAAACATTTTTTAATGCATTTGAATAAGCTCCTTAATCATGATTCTGGCAATCTATTGTATATGAAAACAGGCTATAATAAATACTAGAAGGTAACCTGATAAGACAAATGGAAAGACAGAGAAGCTATTATATATAGAGGCAGTTGTGTGATCCAAAGGAGCTTTCCATTTCGAGAAAAGGCTTTGCCATAACATTTTTTTAAAAAATTGTTCGGCATTCTCCATTATTCTCTATTTCTAATATTTAAAAGTTATTTTCTTTTTAAATCACTGTTCTTTGATCCAGATTTCCCCAACCTGGAGGGTGGTCTGTAGCTAAGTGGTAGAATATGCACTTTGCAAGGAAAAGGTCCCCGTTTCCACCCCCAGCATCTTCCAGTAGGACTGGAAATGCCCCTTTTCTGAAACATTTGAAAGCCATTGCCAATCCGTGAAGACAACACTGAGCAAGAAGGACCAGTGGTGGTACTCAGTACAATGCAGCTTTCTATCTTCCAAAGTTTGTTGGTATGCAATTCTCATTATTCCTGACCGTTCGCTATGCCGGCTGGGGCCACTGAGAGTTGCAATCCAAAAGAACTTGAGGGTACCAAAATTATCATAAACTATTGATAATTTTAAACTCTATCGCCGTGGCTAGTTCTTTTATTGTGTGAACACCTTACCTTTGTACAAACTTGTGAGTAAGACAAACATCATTCTCAATTTTTAGATGGGGAAATGGGACCTAGAAATAGGGCCAGATCCAAAAACTACCTATGCTTCCAGATGAAAAGAGATTACAAAGCAAGTCTCTTGAGTTCAAGTCCAATATTCTACTGGGTAACAGGTAAAGGTAAAGGACCCCTGCATGGTTAAGCCCAGTCAAAGGTGACTATGGGGTTGGTGCGTTCAACTTGCTACAGGCCAAGGGAGCCGGCGTTTGACCACAGACAGCTTTCTGGGTCATGTGGCCAGCAATGGGACACCGTGACGAGTGCCAGAGCGCATGGCAACACTGTTTTACCTTCCCAGCATAGCGGTACCTATTTATTTACTTGCACTGGTATGCTTTCAAACTGCTAGGTTGACAGAAACTGTGACAGAGTAACGGGAGCTCATCCCATTGTGTGGATCCGAACTGCCAACCTTCCAATCAGCAAGGCCAAGAGGCTCAGTGGTTTAGACCACAGCGCCACCCGCACTGGACCACATCAACTCTCTAGGGAAGTGTTGGGAGTTAACTACCCAGAGCATAAGATGTTGCTCTGCAACTCTGGCTCACTTGTCTCCTAAAACCCCATAACAACTGCTATAGAAGTGTTCAAGACACTGAGATCTAGCGCCGAGGGCCTTCTGGCGGTTTCCTCATTGCGAGAAGTGAAGCTACAGGGAATCAGGCAGAGGGTCTTCTCGGTAGTGGCGCCCGCCCTGTGGAACACCCTCCCTTCAGATGTCAAGAAAATAAACAACTGTCTGACTTTTAGAACACATCTGAAGGCAGCCCTGTTTAGGGAAGTTTTTAATGTTTAATGCTGTATTGTGTTTTTAATATTCACCCAAAGTTTTAATATATAGCCCCTCTGGCTGGGGAAACCCAGCCAGAGGGGCGGGGTATAAATAATAATTGATGATGTTGATGATGATGATGATGATGATGATGATGATGATGAATGGCTTGTCTTTAGCCATATTACTGTAATGTAGAGGGCCCATTTTCTGTGGTTTTCTGTGTTCCTAAAGTTGGAAGTCAGTGTATCTGTAGTCTTTAGAAATGTATAATGAACTAATTGAGTCTGTAGGAACCTTGTATGCACACAAACATAGTTCATCAATTCATCAAATGAGGATTATTAATGCCTTGTTTAACACTTTCAAAGATGTATTGCCTTTTAATGGCCTTCTTAGTGATGGGAGAATCCTTTTTGGATCACCCATCATTCATTTCCCCCTAAATTATATTCTCTTTTTGCTATCTCATCTTTTTGTACTCTAAAGAATCCTTGCGTCTTTTTGAGCCATTGTGAGACACTGCAAAAAGTGAAAGAATGAGGTGATGATTCCACATACCCCATAACTCTTCCCTGCCCCTTTCCTTCTACCAAGCTGACTTAGTGGTTCATATGAAGGCAGCAAGGTCTTTCATTCCACTAGCTCCCATTAGCACCTCCTATTAGCCTTTGCCTCCCTCCCTTGGTCTTTCGCTTTCTCTTTCCAGATACCTGGAATGCTGTAAGAATAGCAAGAAGGTGCAAGAAGACTGGGAGATATAGTTTTCCAGGGCTATACAGTGCAAGTGGACTTAGCTCCCTGTCAGGTAAGGGAAGAGGTGGTGCGGATTTTGAAAAGCCCAACGTGCCAAGATTTTCCTCTGTATACCCCTTTACTAAGCACTCCTAATGACCAGTATTTTGGAAAGATTCACTTTGCAATCTACTGGGCTACCATCAGCAGTCCTAATATTGTACAGGGGCTAGTGGCAGAGAATAACCGAGGAGTTTGGCTAGGTTTTCTCCTCTGTGGCCTGGCAGTGTCAAAGTCTATTGACCTCTAGAACGTGTTGCCAAGCTTGTCTGATTAGTCTGGCCATTTTTGGCAGAGCTCAGTTGAGCAGATGGAGGAGTACTCATGTATCTTGTAGGTGAGCAGAACATAAAACGATGATCAAGTTAACTGGGGAATTTGTTGTTTAGCAGTAGTAATTCTGTATTATCACCTTTCTGTACTTCCATTCAGTGTTGTAACTTTTACAGCTGGCAAAGCAAGCGCAAGGTGTTCTGGAAAGTTTACAAAGCACTGACATTGGTAGAAAACAATAGCCTAGTGGTTTCCAATTCCAGCGTGCCCATTTTATATCTGGAATTGAATGGCAGTGCTTTGTGGTAGATCCTGCACTATCTGGATGCTCGCCTTCAGAAAGTAGTGCTTGAGGAATGATGCTTGGTCTCTGAAGCCTTCAATGTGGCTCCAGTGGTTGCTTATCTCCCACACTGTTTAAGATCTATATGAAACTGCTGAGTGGGATCATCTGGAGATTTGGAGTGTGTTGTCATCAATACGAAGATGACACACAGCTCTATTTCTCCTTTACATTTTCAGGTGTGGCAGTGGACATGTTGGATCAGTGTCTGGCTTCAGTAATGGACTGGATGAGAGCCAATGAAATGAAACTCAGTCCAGAAAAGGATGAGGCAGTGTGACTGGTTCTCCTGACCAGATGTTCAACCTGTTATGGAAGAGATTGCACTTCCTCAAAAGGAGCAGGGGCACAGCTTGGTGTTGCTTGCTTATTCTTTCAACAATTTGTATACCGCTTAATCACAGATACCTATAAGCAGTGTAACAGGAGTCCCAATACAACCCAGCTTGTTTCATCCAAGTCGTTATGCTGCCACACCCAAATATACTAAGCAGTTGCTCATAAGACTGCAGTTTTGGAAAACAACAGCATGTCTAGATAGCAGTTAGTATGGACAAGCTACTATTTTGTGGTGTGGGTTTGATGTTGAACATCTGTGGACCCAACTGCACCAGATTATCTGATCAATTATGGAACAGCTAACAAGCGCTTTCTCCCTGCAAAAATTAATCATCTAATCCAAATCATTCATTATTTATAATTTTGTGTGTGTCTTGTTTTTGCCATCTTTTTCAGTCCATGACACTATTTGCACATTATTTCAGTAAAGTCAGACAAACAGGCATATTTTTTTGCCTGTTTACCACCACCTCCTCCCTCTCGATCCAGCAGCCATCCCAAAAGCATGCTGAAGTTCCCCGAAGTCTATGAGAAGAGAGAAGGAAATCCAGAAAGAAGACAGGTGCATACAATGGCTCTCTTTGTGCAAATATCTAGCTTGTGCGATGCAATGTAAAAAGTTCATTGTGATTCAAGCCAACATATTATTCCTTCTCAGCCATTCCCTAAAGGAACAGTGTTTGACAGAGCTGAACAGATGCTACATATTTACAGATGCAAATGTATTAAAAAATTTAATGAATTGTGTCACTTTTAATAAAATTAATATTTAAAATTCTGAACATTTCAGACATTTATTTAGACTTCTAATATCGATCCATAGCACAATGCAACCAACCATTCCCACCATTTTACCACCTGCTAGATGCAAAGGAAGGGAAGTCTCTCCCATTCCCCTCTAAAGTGAATGGCATGTTGCCCTGTGGCACCAGGACTGGATTCGTTGCCCCTGCGAAATGTAGTTTCCCCATCACTTTTTCTGCATGATGAAGAACTATTTTACTGGACACCATAGCTGCAAAAGGAAAACTCATATCACTTTGACGGGGTGGGGCTGGCAATGCCAAACTTTGAGCTGAAAAGCATGGAAGATCAAACTTTTGGCTCACGCTTGGCTTCCCCTCTGCCTCCTTTTATATACTGACTCCAAACCTGCACTGAGAAGCATTACTGAAAGATATGAATGGCACAAGAACCTGGAGAGACATATATCGGCCATTGACTTAGGCAAGTCTACACCTCAGAATTAAGGGAAGCATCACAGCTAAGGGGAAATTGGAATTGCATCTAATGTAAGCATTGGAATTGCATCTAATGGAATGGAACTGCATCTAATGTAAGCAGGAAACGCATCCAGCCAGTTCCATGGATAGAGTAATAGAAAGAAAATGCACCTGCAATGCCAATTTAGGATCTGAGGGAGGTAGAATTCATTGGTGAATGACACCAACTTAATTCAGACATCCTATTTCTCAGCTATAGTCTTGCATTCTCTGCCTTCTCCTCCTTCCTCCCTTCTTTCTTTCCTGGACTTTCTCTCCCTTCCCTCGTTTGTTGTAGCTATGCTTCATTTGAACAGCCAGTTTGGGGCTAAGACTTAAAATAACCAGGACTGCTGGCAATCACAGCTTAGTGAGGAACTAAGTAGATTTGCAAACCATGATTTTGGGCAGTTCTGGTGGCCTCTGACTTGAACATCATGGCAAACAAAGTGTAGAGTTAGCTATGCAAAGGAGAGGGGAAATTTGGGCACCTGAGTGAAGGACAGAAAGAGGAATCGAGTCGGGACTCCATGGCATGATCCTGATCTCAAAATTAAAAATGGGAAATGGATTTGGCTGAACTGAGACGCTAACTCTGTAGAAAACAGCAATGTTGAAAGAATCAGACTAGCTGTAATTGGAAAATGTGTTCCATAATAAAACACAATAAGAAGGCATTATGGAAGAGACAGAAATAAGACTAATTTCTATACTATTTAGAATGCATTTGTTATTGAAGCCTCAAGAATACTAGCCAATGATCTAAGAAATTGTTGAAGACGTTTAAATTATTCACTCCCCCGTCCCCATACCTCTAAGCGCAAACAACTAATGCTTATTTACAAGAATTGCTTATGCATTCTCAGTTATCGAGCCCATTTCCATTAGCACTTGGGGAAAATAGTATATGATTTATACTGACAAGCTCCTAGTTGTACTTAACTTGAATGTAGGCAGTGACCTATCTGCATGATTTATCTGTTTGTATGAAACACAATTACCATAAGAACATTTCTGAAATAATTCCCCCTTCATATGTTGATATTAGGTTTTATGAAAAAGATGTCAATACAGGGTCTTGCATGACATACTGTATTTCAGTTGAGTCTTTCATCTTCCAAATCACTGTAAGCTTAAACAGAAAACAATACATATAATTTATTCAATCAAGAGAGATGAGCTGAATAAAATTTGGTATAATTTTATCTTTTTTTATGGTTACCTGAACCAATGTATACTATAATCATGCAACCTTGCTTTACCCAGAGGAACAAATGTAATTCTTTCGCAGTCTGTGGAATATTAAGTTATCCTGAATACATCTGATATTACCACTAGATAGCCAAATGCAGTCATAACTAAATTTAGCAACTGTTAAAATGTCCATCCATTACAGAAGGCTCAGTCTAGATAAAAAAGAAGACCACATAAACTTCATACATATTTTCCTGCTCATATCCTGCTATGTTATATATGTTCCTGTAGACAGAATGGCATGGGCAGTAATTGTGCCCTAATCTCGTGCTGCAGTGGGTCGCAAACCACACCCCTGTGTATAACTAAAAACTGAAAATGTTTGCACTAGAACATATCTCAACAATGCAGATAACATTTGGACTTCTTCCTAATCATATCTAAGCAATAGGCTTTTCGTGGCTAGAGGAAACCTTCTTACCATGTTAAACAACAGGTTCGTGGTTCCTCAGTTTGGATGAGGACCATGGTATGGGCAAAGGATTATAGTCCTGCTATTTGCCCACTTCACGGTCCCAGTCCAGTTTGTGGGCCCTCACACCTGATACTGTCTAAATAATAAAATTATCAAGCTCACCCCAGGGTGGGGGGAAATGTCAACAGCTCCGTGCCTGGTCTGGCCCTAAATTATTTCCATTTCATTCCCGCTGAAATAAATGGGATATAAAGTCATGGTTGACATATCCTGCTTATTTCAACAGGAACCTAAGTGCAAATAACATAAAGCAAAATCCTATACATCTGGGGTGGGTTATGTTTTCTTAGCAGCGTTCTTTCATAGGTGACCTTATTGGGGGGGGCACATGCCAGGGGAGGATAGAGTAAGAGGCAAAAGTGGGGCAAAAGTGGGCAGAGCAATGGATGAGGCTCTTATTTTTGTGTGGTGGGCTACATTCCAGCCATGCAGAAGTCAAAGGTTTACACACACACAATTCCAAGTCCTAGCCAAACAAGAGGCATCATCACAGTTCCAAGACAAATTCCACCCAAACTAAAGCATTCAGCGAGGCCATGGGCCAGTGAGAGGAAGTGGCCTGGGGAAGTGGGTGGTCCAGCCTAGGGTATCCTTCCCCAAACTGATGCCCTCCAGGTGTTTTGGACTACCATCAGCCTGTGCAGTTGATGAGAGTTGTTATTCAAAGCATAAGTTGTAGTTCATAGCACCAAGCTGATGAAGGGTGTGTTGGAGATTCATTCCCTGTGTCTGCAGTCATGGGATTGTTGTCTACCACATGACGGTGTATGTTTTCATTCCACAGTGTGGGAAGTGATGGAGACAGGATGTTTGTGTTACTGTGTTCCGTGAAGTGGGGCTATTGTCCTTTGTTCGCACTTTTTGCTGTCTGATGAGAAAGAGGCAGGAGCTAAGTCAGAATGCTCCGAGTGTATTATATGTAAATAAAGTAGATTAGCCAAAATGCTGTGCTATTGGTTCTGTTATGCAAACTGTGAATACTCTGCGGATCCGTAAGTATGCTGATGTTTCCAAGGCATCAGTCACTGTGATGTTTGGGCAGAAGAAAGCTTTTGAAGCTCCCGAACGTCAGACCAGGAGGGAGAGAACATGCCAGTAGGGCATGTGTCTCTACCAAGGTCCTACACGAGAGTAGGACGCTCCTAACAGAATGGCCTAGGGAGAGTCCTGATGGCTGGACAGAGCATACTGAGGGTCACATTTGACCTCCAGGTTTGAGGTTCTGCACCTCTGCCATACATATTAACTTGGAAATAGTTCAATGGGGTAAGGCTGCATAGAATTAAAGGCTCACCTCATTGCGTTGGTAAAAGACAGTCAGCATTGTATGATATGTCAAAGCTACACTTCAGTAGTGGCATACATGCACAAAATAGACTGATTCTACACACTTTGATAGGCAAAGCATATGTGTCGAAGCGAGAGCCACGCCCATCACTACAAATCTTCTACTGTTTAATTATCCTGGGATAAAATAAATGCAAATCAGGGTCCACTGGTCTTGCTTGTGGTTTTTGATTCCCCGAGCCTTCAACATCACACTCCCCTTGTCTTCTCACATGAAAAGAGAAAAGTATGAACTGAAAGCAATGACTGATATTCAATATAAGGATCACTTAAAGAGCAATAATTCCATGAGTCTAGATTGGAGGAATGCAAGCAAATGGTCAACAAATTGCTACACTCTGCATAAGCATAGTGATGCCCATGTAACAACCAGACCAGAAGCCAGAAGTCTTGCAGTGACTATTAAATTACACTAACAGGTAAGACAATGATGACCTTTCATACTTTCTTCAGTAGTTCCTTACTGAGCTAGTTACAACTATTTCATTAATGAAACCATGATCACCTTAGATTCTGAAAAGCTGCATACTCAGCCCAGAATACATATGTTATCACTGTTACAAATCACATTTCTTTCTATTATAAACGGCCCGAAGGGAAAGTCCATCTCCTCTCACTAGGGGGCAATCTTTTTAAGTCTAGTTCTTTGCCCCCACCTTCCATAACTTAAAGCAGCCAGCTCATCACTTTGAAAGCAAAAGCAATTAAACACTTGCACTAGAACTGCGTCCCATTAGATCTCTTCCACAGGTACTTCTCCGTAAACAAGATCCGCAGAAAAAGACATCTGCTTGGAGAGCTGGGTTGTAAATTACTATTTGAATGCTGACAGAGCTTGGAAAAATAACCAGCGGTTTTAAGTGTTATACCCAGAGAGGTGTATTTTTTAATTAATTGCAAGAGCTGACAAGGCTTGAAATCAAAATATTTTCAGGTGCTGAACCTGCAAAAGCCAAGAGATTTTTTTTTTAAAGACTTTGCCGTTTGTTAACTTTTCATGCAGTATTCAGTTTTAACATGTGACCCCCAGCTTCTGCCTTGAGAAAGCGGAATATGGGCTGAGAAAAAGCTTAAATTCCTTGCAAGCATGAAGAAATTATTTCAGTTTGGGGAAAAACAAGCCAGGCGTTGTGGTGGGAGCAGATGAAGTATTTGCGTACACTACATCATAATTACACATTTTCTAATATTATGGGTCCCTCTCTCCTCCCCCTTTTCCATAGACAGTTAAATATTCCTAGTACATATTAAACTCATTTGTTCTGAAATTGGTGCTAAGATACACCCTCTCCCCTCTGTCGTTGGTCAAGCTGCAATCCTAGACAGTCATTTGCACAGGTGGGTAATTATCCTGATTCAACCATGACTGATAATGTTTATTGAGCAGACCACTCTGCAAGCAAGTAGTGATGATATATTAGTGACCAGTTTTGGGGAAACAGAACTTTGTTCAACATTCCCTCCTTCTCTTTATACTGATAGATGCTGTATTTATGACTGCATTCATACGTTTAGGAATACTGAAATTACACATGCCGTAATAAATGCGTTTTGTTTTTTACAGTACCACAAGACTATTCCACTGCTCAGGGGAAAGCTCAGCATATAAACACAGAAGACATTTGACATATTCCACAGGGCTTTTCTTCATTTTGCTATCTTTTTTTTTTAAATAATTTTTATTAACTGGCCAATCACATCAAATTAAATCACATCACATAATTCCAAATTACAAAGCCAAATTTTTAAATTTTGTTGGGGGAACCCATACTTCAAGATCCAAAGGGGGATTCAAATCATCTTCTTATTACTGCGTTAATGTCCAAATCAGTCCCAATCAGTCCAGACAAAGTTCATAATTCTATCCAGTCTTATCTTGGTGTTTCCAATCATATCTTGTTCATATAATTTCTATTTTTCCTTTACGATCTCTTCTGTTAGTCTCCTTAAGCCGATAAGCAAAATAATAATCCTGTGTGGATTTCCCGTTCCTCCACTAAGTCCAGATGGTTTCCATATATCTCCTTCGTAGATAGCATCGCTCTTTCCACCATAAATTTGGCATTTGTCGCTCTTAAGTCCCACCAAGGAGTTGATCCACGATATGTAAACAACTCTATTTCTCTCTTTCTCCTCCCAGACCCAAGAGCTCCAACAATGCCTCCCAAAATGGCGACGGCATTTTTAACTGCGTTATTCCAAAACTCTTAGCTTTCCAGCTTCATCTTGAAACATTGCTTTGGTTCGAAAAGTTTATCTCCACACAGCCTTAAATCCACAGCTTAAGTCCTTAGTTTCTGACTCATTAGGGGAGGGGATTCTTGTTAAATCACATAAGAAAAAGGAAGGCAGGTTTTTCCCCCCTCCCCCCTCAGTCATTTGTCGTACCGTATCTTGACGTATCTTCTCATATTTTATTCTTGTCTTGTTATAAGAGATCTCTTCTGTCAGCAGTCTTTACTCCCCTTTTTCCTTGAAGCATGTGCAATTTATCTCGTCCAAATTGTTTCTTTTGAAGATGCTTGCTTTGTGCCTAGTGCCCCCACCCCCACAAATTCGGGGGTGGTCTAGGGCACAGCAGGCAAGGGCCGCCCCCCCACAATCCTGGGGGGGGGGGTTTAAGGAGGCTAATTACCCCCATCATAGCCTCCAAATTACCTCGTGTGGGTCGGAGAGATGTTATTGTCAGCCATCTTCCGATGCGCCACCTAGTGGCCCCCCTTCATTTTGCTATCTTCAATGCCCCAAAGAGACCTTGCTAGGTTGCCTCTAGTGCTCCCTAATGATATGGTTACGTTTAGAATCCACACTTTGTCCAGAAGGTGCACAGACAAGAATATAAATGCAGAGCCAGTGGAAGATAATTCTGGCACTGCTGATACCCAGGGTGGGAAAGGTAAAGAAGAAAGATGCAGCTGCAAAGGAACATCTGGGAGATTTAAAGTATGCTCCTTGTGGCTTCCATTTTGATGCCTTTCAAATGGCCTATGGTGGGTGAGGCAAATCAGGATCCAGTCTACATGCTAGAGCCTGTTCCCCAGCCCTGATTTATACTTAACCAAACTAAACTGGGGGGTAAAGGTAAAGGTAAAGGGACCCCTGACCATTAGGTCCAGTTGTGACCGACTCTGGGGTTGCGGTGCTCATCTCGCTTTATTGGCCAAGGGAGCCGGCGTACAGCTTCCAGGTCATGTGGCCAGCATGACTAAGCCGCTTCTGGCAAACCAGAGCAGCGCACAGAAACACCGTTTACCTTCCCGCCAGAGCAGTACCTATTTATCTACTTGCACTTTGACATGCTTTCAAACCGCTAGGTTGGCAGGAGCAGGGACCGAGCAATGGGAGCTCACCCCGTCGCGGGGATTCGAACCGCTGACCTTCTGATCAGCAAGTCCTAGGCTCTGTGGTTTAATCCACAACGCAAATGTTGCTGGGGCATGAATATCAGATTTTTTGTACAACGCTTAGATATATTGTTAATATGTTAAGTGGTACAGAAATTAAATAATCAAATCAGTCAAGTATCAAAGAGAGGAGAAGCCATGTCAATACATGTTTACATACATTTTACTATCTGTTTATTCATTCATTTTATTTGTATCCGGATTTTCCACACAAAAAAAGAGAGCTCAAAGCAGCCTGCCACATAGAAGTATTTCAAAACAAACACTATCAGGCTATTTCATAATGGCATAGCAAAACACCAAAATAACAGATATACTAACATTCGAAAAACATGTTAGTACTATAAATATAACAAGATTACATATACAACATTATGCATCCAATAGCAACAAGAAGCAACCCTTTCACGATGCTGCTCACTGTCCTTCTCCTGCAGCAACACACATACACACAATGCCCTGGAAATGTGTGTCGTTTTTATTTGTTCAAATGAGGTTTTTTTCTCAACGTGATGATGAATTCAGGATGTTCTTAAGCTTCTTTCTCACAGGTGCCATCTCTACCCAATGACACATCTGCATGCACACGCACACACATTCACACACAGAAATTCCCCATGGGAAAGCTACACTTCAGGTGATCACACAAGCTTCTTGCAGTTTGAAGAATGAAGCTTTTAAAGAAAAAGCAGGCCGCAGTTAACAAGACAAAGGACCTGCATGCTTTCTTGTTTGAGTGTGCAGACTCCCTCAGGCATGGAAGCTGAACCAAAGGACAATGTCTTTAGTTTAAGGGAAACTTAACAAGATACACTCAATCTCTAAACATATTGCTATTTCAACCCAATACATTAAATGAATGTTTTTAGGAAATAGGCTATATAGCTGAATTTGCACATACTCTCTCAATCAGCAGCAGCTCTATCTAGAGACTCTACTCTCCCTGTAGTCATTTCTTTTTCTTCAACACTATTTACCCACTATTTATTTATTTGTTACATTTATGCCCTTGTCATTCCTCGAAGGAAATCTATGTGGCGTTTTAGCCCCACACAACACTCTGTCTTATAAGCTAGATTGAAAGGAACCCACAGAGTTTCACAGCAGAACATGAATGGAGATTTGCCACATTCAAAGCTCAGCACTACGCTTAAAGCACTACTTTCCAAAATCTCCAGTGAGCAATGACTTTTGGAAAACACTCTGCTTGTCTCCTCTGAAAACCAGCCGAGTCTTCTCAGAAAGAGCCCTTTGGTCTCCCTATTGTAGCTTTCTTGTGCAAAAGCAGGGAGACAGTCCCGGCATCCCACAAGAAAGCTAAATTATTCAGAGTTACAATAATATGAGAACAGCACTCATGTGTATAAAGGTAAAGGTAAAGTATCCCTGGACAGTTAAGTCCAGTCAAAGGCGACTATGGGGTTGTGGCACTCATCTCGCTTTCAGGCCGAGGGAGCCGGCGCTTGTCCACAGACAGCTTTCCGGGTCGTGTGGCCAGCATGACTAAACCACTTCTGGCGCAACAGAACACCGTGACAGAAACCAAAGTGCATGGAAACGCTGTTTAACTTCCCATTGCAGTGGTACCTATTTATCTACTTGCACTGGAAGAAGCTGGGACAGAGCAACAGGAGCTCACCCCATCGCAGGGATTCGTACCACCGACCTTCTGATCAGCAAGCCCAAGAGGTTCAGTGGTCATAGGTTTCTGGGACATATTTACCACATGCTTTCAAGCACACAGATGTGCTCGAGTATCGAAGATAAGACATGGTCTTTCATAGTGGAAAGCCAGGGATAATATTTTCATAGCATATGACGAATCTCCAATTTCAATTTTTAAATGCTCACTGGTTTGCCTTGCAAACACCTTGATTCTCACTCTGTGACTTTATTCTTCTGGATTTCCAGGGAGGGTGTCTAACACCTGCAACATTGAACCACAGTAACAGCTGCCAAATTAACTAAGATTGGATCCCTTCGGACAACCAACTTCTCCTAGACTACTAACACCAGAAGACAGAAAAGGGAAAACATCACGCATTGGGAAAACCGATCTCCAGAATCTACCTTCAGGATTGTAATTTTGCCTTTGACTGCTAAGGGAGCAGCACCTCCTGCCAGATAAATTTATGTAAGGCACCAAAACCATTGTTCCTACTGGAGATGGGTCAGGGTTATTTTTCCCTCGCTCCTCTGGGGGAGTCGGACAAAGCACACTAGTCCTGCAAGCCAAGTCACCTCTACCTGCAGAAAACAACATGAAAACTGGAGGGGGGGGGGAGATGGTCAGGTGGGATGGAAGTTGCTAACTGACTTACATGGCCATGAAATTATTCCTTCTGTGTCTTTTCTTTCTAGATGTGATCCACTGGAAATTAGGGCAAACTTTACCAGGCAAACTTCTTTTTACCACAATACGAAACAAACCCTGATCTTCATTGAAAAACTAAATGAAACCAGGCCTAAGATGGTCTGATGCACACATATATACAGTGGTACCTCAAAGTTGAACGGAATTTGTTCCAGAAGTCTGTTCGACTTCCAAAATGTTTGGAAACCAAGGCGTAGCTTCCAATTGGCTGCAGGAAGCTCCTGCAGCCAATCAGAAGCTGTAGAAACCGTGTCAGACATTTGGGTTCCAAAGAACGTTCGCAAACCAGAACATTCACTTCTGGGTTTGCGCTGTTCAGGAGCCAAAATGTTTGACTCACAAGGCGTTTGGGATCCAAGGTATCTCACGCACAGACGCGACATTTGAATATTGAAAAGACACAGCAATAGTATTCAGAATGCTGCTATATATAGCTTTAAAATGGCACTTAGGAAGAAAAGATTTGCAGTTTATGTGTGAGATAACACACACACACACTATATATATATATATATATATATATATATATATATATATGCATACTTTAAATTTGCTTGTAGAAATTATCTGATGAAAAGCAAATATTTTAGAATCCGACCTCAAACATTTATACTTGCCAAGAAAATAGATGTAGTAATACAGAACTTAATCTATCTCAGTTAAAGTGCCATTTTAAAAAAGGAGACTCAAAATAAACACACACACACACAAAAATTAAATCTGATAACGGGAAAATGGGAGGCCCTGTACATGAACACCCCATTATCATTCTGTCTCAGAGTTCAAAATACATGGCTGTTTCTTTGTACAGAGAGGCACTCTGATAATTCATATACACCAGTTAAAGCCCCTTTATCTTAGCTCCTCTACAAAGGCCCTCTTGTAAAGGGAAAATTTCTCTGCCATCACCAGGCACTGGGGCAAAGAATGAGCAAGACAGAAACTAAAGATCTATAAAGCACAGCTCATTCAGCAGATATTAATTTTAACAGTCGAGTCACACAGCAACCAAACATATCGAGATCACTGCTGAAATTTAAAAGCACTGGGAAAACATGAATGTACTTGGCAGTTGCTGCCTGCTCAAGAACAGACATGAGAGTGAGGGGTTCAAGTGCCTATCAGAAATTTAGGGTTTGCGCCATCAAAGTGCTCTGTCATTCTGGCTCAACAAATCCACTTAGAAAAAAGAAACCTGACATTTTGCTTTTAGGAAAATGGCAAGGGAAACAGACGGGGTGAGCAAATGGTTAACTGGTAGATGTGTAAACACCACACAAGCAAATCAGGACGAATGTTCCTTGTAAGACCGCCCGACAAATAAATCAGAATGAATATTCAAGAAAGACTGGGTGTAGTCTAACCTCTTTGCAATCTGTGAGCACTTGCATCAGGATGAATGCTCAATGAAACCTAGAGAAGCCCCCATCTACCTTGGCTCTTGCAATCACAGGCTAACTTCAGGGGGGGGAAAGGTAGATTAGCCAGGTTTTTAAGTAGTCATTCTCTGGGGTTGCTGTTGCCAATCAGAGTAGATGAAAATGAGCTGACTCAATATAGGGCAGTATGCAGGGTGGATAAAAATCAATTATTATTTTAAATAAATAAATAAATAAATAAATGCGGATTTTTAAATTTTATTTTAATCGGATTTATTTTTTTAAAAATTGGATTTTTAAAATAAAATGCTTTTGGAGGAAAAATGTTTCTAAAGATAGTTTTCTGTGTAAGTTACATTGTAGTCCAAAGGCTATTCATCAGGAAATAAGGATTTGATTTAAGTTTTTTATGTGTGCTAAAACTCAGTCTAAGTTTTTGTTTTTGTTTTAAGTTTAACCACATCAGTTAACAAACATGGATACATATGCTATAATGTTATTGCTTTAGTTAAATAAATTGTTTAAATTGTTATTAAGGAAATGATTATTTTTCTCCTTCCAATAAAGTACAGCAGAAAAGTTGTCCAAATATAAACAATTAACTTATCAAACCTCACAATAATTTCATAATTATCTGTCTATGTATTTCTAACAGTATAACCAAATCAGTAATTTTTGATATAACTGTAAAAACGACTCTGGAAATTTATTATTCCAAAAATGAAACCTCCATCTGGTTGTAAATATTAAGATTATTCCAGCAAGAATGAGTCTTTCTGTTAAAAAAAAAATTAAATCAAGTCTTACTGACTAGTGATTTAAATCGAGATTTAAATTGATTTGATTTAAATCAAATCCACCTGACAGTATGTTCAGTATGTTCCTGTTCAGGAATTAAGCCACTGTGGTTTCCTGTAGGGAGAAAGTTTCGTCTACTTACTGTATTTTTCGCTCTATAGGACGCACTTTTTCTCCTCCAAAAATTAAGGGGAAATGTGTGTGCGTCCTATGGAGCGAATGCAGGCTCCTTGGCTTCAGCTATAGCAATGCGAAGCCTCCGAAGCACAGAGCGAGTACTCCCTCCATGCTCCTTGGCTTCGCGTTGCTTTCGCTGAAGCCTGGAAAGCGAGAGGGGTCGGTGCGCACCAACCCCTCTCGCTCTCCAGGCTTCAGGGATAGCCACCTGAAGCCTTCGGAGCGCAGTGTGAGTTCCTGCTGCGTTCCACAGGGTTCAGGTTCCTTTTGCTGAAGCCAGGAGAGTCTTGCTGGCTTCAGCAGAGAGGGAGAGCTGCACAGTGCCCCTTCAGCCAAGCGAGAGGAGAAATGGAAGGGGCTCCATTTCTCCTGCCGCTTCGCTGAAGGGGTGCTGAGCAGAGAGGGGGAGAATTTTTTTTCTTGTTCTCCCCCTCTAAAACAAGGTGCGTCCTATGGTCCAGTGCGTCCTATAGAGCGAAAAATACGGTAGATTCTGCTGAGGTTGGCAATCTAGAAGCAGACAGTTACTAGTCAAGCAAATTGTTGAGCCAGGAAGCAGGTAGGCTGTCAAGCAGGTGAGTGGACAAGTGGAGATGGGCAGTCTGAGATAAGTCTGCCACGTAAGAAAGCCAAGATTAAAAAAAAAAAATTATTATTTTGATGAGTTGAGACTGAGGAGCTAAGCTAGAACTAGAGGCTTCATAACCCTGACATCGCTTTATTGAGCATGAACTTCTGCACCGGGGAATCCTCTGCGCATGCAACTCTAATCATGCAGACATCCACATGTGCTAGATTTATAGTTGTGCTCCTGGAAAAATTTGCATGAAGAGATTGCAGTTTGCCACAAAAGAAAGGCAAGGTTAAAAAAAGAAAGAAGAATTATTTTGAAGAACCGTATTTTAAAACAGGCTTCTTTTTAAAGGTACATGACCTTTTATGGTGTGTTTTCCATGTGATTCGGGAATTTAAAATGCAGAATCACGGTTACTATGAAAATTACAAGAATAGCTGCTGAGTATTTTGGTTTAATAAATGTTTCTATTCCTGGTGATGGTGGGTTCGTGTTTTTTTTTTAATAACTTGCCACAGATTTTGCTAGCTCAAGCACAAATATCCTTAAACACCCAATCTCAGCATTTCCTCCCATCACATAACATTTCGGAGTATCGTTTCAGCATCTTATACATTTGAGGGTGGAATTATGAAATAATTTCCCTTACGGCCTGACAAGAAAATGGGAGGGGGCCAGAATGACAGGCAGGATAAATGCCGCTGTCACACAACCAGCACACAGTAGAATCATGCCCTGAGAGCTGTTTTGCTTTTTTAAAAAATAATAATAATAAATAAATCTGAATTTTGTCACAACACTAAATGCTCCCCCCCATCTACCCGCAATTCCCACCAACAGCGGCACTTTAACACAGATATGTCACATTTCTTGACAACTGGCCTGGAGACAACATGGCAGTCTTGCAGTAATCATTAGAGAGTTTGTTTTCAACCTGTCATTTACTTTGCTGCCTTACCTGCGTACACAGGCAAAGCTTCACTCTGGTGTGCAAGGCAGGCTGTTCACATTAAGTGCTGTTTTGTTCCCCCTTAAAAATAAAATAAAAAGCAAACACTTTGCCTTGCTTAAAGTATATCTGACTGGTTTCACCAGTCACACCTGTTTCCTAGCCCCGCTACCTACAGACCTTCCAGGTGGAGGTGCTGGGAAGTGAATCTTCAGCCTTTTGCGTGCAAGGCTTTGCTGGCAGGGACTTGCAGGTCCAAGCCCCTTAACAAACATTACCGTATTCTTCACTCTATAAGACGCACCAGACCATAAGACACACCTAGTTTTTGGAGGAGGAAAACAAGAAAAAAGTATTCTGAATCTCAGAAGCCAGAACAGCAAGAGGGATCGCTGCGCAGCGAAAGCAGCAATCCCTCTTGCTGTTCTGGCTTCTGGGATAGCTGTGCAGCCTGCATTCGCTCCACAAGACGCTCACACATTTCCCCTTACTTTTTAGGAGGGGAAAAGTGAGTCTTATAGAGCAAAAAATACGGTAACTGCCATGAGAAGCACCAGCGACTTCTAATACTGAATTGAGAAGAAGCAGAAGAATCTTTATTTGCATCAGCCACTAGCCATAGCAATAAAATAAAATGTACTGAAGACAGAGGTAAAAACTTAACTATAGAAAACACATTTTGGGGGTTAACATCATTAATCAAATAACGGATCTTATTCTAATTGCCCCCGCTAAAAGCCTTGCAGTTTTTGCTGCCACCTGATCATCTTGATCTGCTAAAAGAAAGGACACAGTAGAAATGGTTGAGCAGCACGGTGCGAACAATAATAGAAGGGTAATAACCTCACTCCTCAAATCTTTATAAAGAGTGCAAGCAAATCTCAATTTACTGAGCTGAGATTGTAGCTGTTCTGGAATAATTTACCCAGAGTGCAAACGCTGGATTTTATCTAATCCCTGCCTTTCCACCACTCTCTAGTCACATCCACAACATACATTTAAAACATGGCCTCCCGCAAAGGATGCTGGGAACTGCAGTTTGTTAGGGGCAGTGCTCTTTTGGGGGGGGGGGAATGCCGGTACTCACCATGAAGTTGTTAACTTTTAACATTTGGAAATAAGAAAGGTTCCGGCACTGTATACCCTTGAATACCCCCCGGGGGGGGACACTGGTTAGGGGTGTTGGGAATTGTAGCTCTGTAGGTGGTAAACTACAGTGGTATCTCAGGTTAAGTACTTAATTCGTTCCGGAGGTCCGTTCTTAACCTGAAACTGTTCTTAACTTGAAGCACCACTTTAGCTAATGGGGCCTCCTGCTGCCGCCGCGCGCCCAAGCATAATTTCTGTTCTTATCCTGAAGCAAAGTTCTTAACCCGAGGTACTATTTCTGGGTTAGCGGAGTCTGAAACCTGAAGCGTATGTGACCTGAAGCGTATGTAACCCAAGGTACCACTGTACAGTTCCCAGGGTTCTCTGAGATAAGTCATGTGCTTTAAATGCACACATAATATAAACACACACTCACTTGGTCCATTTAGCTCAGTATTATCTATTATCCGTGCTCCAGAGTTTCAGACAGGGAACCTCTCCCAGCCTGACCTGCAAATGCCAGGGCTTGAACCTGGAGCCCTATGGCCCTTCCCCAATATTCCCAGGTTTGTCTGATTCACCAGAGAAGGAATGGTGCTTATGGTCCCAATGGACAGTTGCTCCTTTCTTGCCAAAATTCATCAGTTAAGATGCCGTGAGATTCTCTAAAATAACTGGAGAGCGAGAAAAGCCTTTTACAGCTAATGACTGGAGGAGAATTTAGGTAGAGATCGCTGATGAAAGGGATGAGTGGGGAAAGCAAACAAGTTCTAACAGATACACTTCATCATCTCTTTTTTTTGGGGGGGGAGGGAAGGATGTTCCTTCTGTGTTTACCTGGGACTGCTCTGGCCTAAAAGCTCATCCCTAAAAGCTCAGCATGTGTGGCTCCTAATGCACAGGAAATGTGATTAGCAGTCTGAGTAAGGCCCAGAATTACTCCCATTCTGACTAGATTACTGGATAATTAGATTGGTGGCACTCTTCCCTGACTGGGCTGTCAGATTAAATCCTGCTGTTTTTCTTCAGATAACTGTCATGTTCCACAATAACAAACAGAGATCGACAGAGAGGGAGGGAGAGCTTCTTCCCCTTAATGTTCAAAGGATGCAACTGTCTTTTTTCTTTCTTTTTCTTTTTGGCTGGCCCAGCCAGTGAGCCGATATGAAAATTGTCCACAGCACTTACCAGTTCATTCAAAATGCCATTATGTTTGATTAAAGCATACCTGGCTTGACAAACCTGATCAGGAACGTTTAATGGGAATTGATAAATTGAAATCACATGGTTTTATGTACTTAGCCTCGTGCTCACTTAAAGGCAAGGCAAAACCACATAATTAATTTTAAAGGAAGTGAGAGGGGGGAGTTTTGTGTGCAGCGCCCTGCCTCACCCCCCACCCAAAATTCTGGCTGTAGTTACTGTTGGAGAAAATTCTCCTTAGCAAAGGATAGCAATGGGTCCCTGACTAAAACACCAGCCTTTGCAGGTGCCTGTTGATGCAGATTCCTGATGCCAACCTTGCTTATATGGGTGATTAAAATGCAACGCTGCATTTGTTGTTTAGTCGTGTCCGACTCTTCGTGACCCCATGGACCAGAGCGCGCCAGGCACTCCTGTCTTCCACTGCCCCCTCCAGTTTGGTCAAACTCATGCTGGTAGCTTCGAGAACACTGTCCAACCATCTCGTCCTCTGTCGTCCCCTTCTCCTTGTGCCCTCCATCTTTCCCATCATCGGGGTCTTTTCCGGGGAGTCTTCTCTTCTCACGAGGTGGCCAAAGTATTGGAGCCTCAGCTTCAGGATCTGTCCTTCCAGTGAGCACTCAGGGCTGATTTCCTTCAGAATGAATAGGTTTGATCTTCTTGCAGTTCATGGGACTCTCAAGAGTCTCCTCCAGCACCATAATTCAAAAACATCAATTCTTTGGCGATCAGCCTTCTTTATGGTCCAGCTCTCACTTCCATACATCACTACTGGGAAAACCATAGCTTTAACTATGCTTTAACAGACCTTGGTCAGCAACGTGATGTCTCTGCTTTTTAAGATGCTGTCTAGGTTTGTCATTGCTTTTCTCCCCTTCATGGATCACTGCCTTGCCGTGGCGAAGGGGCTTGAATAACTCAGAGAAGCTATGAGCTATGCCGTGCAGGCCCACCCAAGATGGACAGGTCATAGTGGAGAGTTTTGATCAAACGTGATCCACCTGGAGCAGGAACCGGCAAGCCACTCCAGTATCCCTGCCAAGAAAACCCCATGGATAAATGCAACGCTCCATACAGGGCTTTTAAAGATGCACAAAATGACTATCCATCACTGAGATCATGATAAAGTCTATCCATTTGCCTAGAACTAGGAACAGGCAACACTTTCAGAGAAGAGTTGTGGCACTCTCCTTTAACCACATAAGCACTGAGAATAATGTCAGCATATAGCAGTTCAACTGATGCTACATACCCACAACCTCAATACAGCTCATCCTATGCTGTGGGACGCGGGTGGCACTGTGGTCTAAACCACTGAGCCTCTTGGGTTTGCTGATCGGAAGGTCGGCAGTTCGAATCCGCATGACAAGGTGAGCTCCCATTGCTCTGTCACAGCTCCTGCCAACCTAGCAGTTCGAAAGCATACCAGTGCAAGTAGATAAACAGGTGGGAAGATAAATGGCGTTTCTGTGCACTCTGGTTTCTGTCACAGTGTTCCATTGTGCTAGAAGCAGTTTAGTCATGCTGGCTACATGACCTAGAAAGCTGTCTGTAGACAAACGCTGGCTCCCTCGGCCTGAAAAGTGAGATGAGCACCGCAACCCCATAGTTGCCTTTGACTGGACTTAACCATCCAGGGGTCCTTTACCTTTTACCTATTTACCTATGCTGTAGCTCACCACAGTTTATAGTACATACACAAAGGAAGATACTGTCTTACCTCCAAAGAAATCCATCTAAATCAAAGGTAACCATTAGGATGATATAATTAAAACTAAGTATAAAAATAAATTGTATTATTAAAATCCACCTTGAAGGAGCCCTGGGCAGCACACACACATAAGATAAGACAATTAAAGTTTCTTTAAAATATGCAAGACACAATACCCCACATTTGTCATTCCTAGACCATACCCCACAACCACTTAGCTGCCTAACCAGTTTCTGAAGAGAAGAAGCAATCCAGCTCAACCCTACCCCACTGCTAAGCCCTTCATTCTCGCTGTCTTCCTGCTGTTCTATTTTACTGTATCGCACAGGGAGAGACCATAGCTGAAAGCCCTAGTTTCATATTCCCTAGTATGTCCAGTTGAAGGGAGATAAAAACCTGCTGCCAGAGTCCCTGGCGAGTACTGCCATTCAGAGTACAGAAAACTGGGCTAAATGGACAAGTACTCTTTCCTGGTATAAGGGAGCTTCCTATGTTGGACTAGATGATCCCCAGGGTCCCTTCCAACTCGACAATTCAGTGATTCACAGAATTATAGAATTGTAACACTAGAAGGGACCTAGAGCGTCATCTTGTCCAGATCCTTGAAAGGCAGGAACCCTTCCCACAGCTGTCCCTGGGTGGGCTCAAACCACCAACCTTCTGGTGAACAGCCAGGCACACAGACCCATTCTGCCATCACATAGTTACTCATACTTAAATCCTACTGGAATCAGTGAGAGAGACAGAGAAGGAGGAAGAGGAGAAGGAGGACTGTAGCTCAGGGGCAGAAGTTCTGCTTCGCACGCAGAAGGTACCAGGTTTGGTCCTCAGCATCTTCAACCAGGGCTGCCCAAGACCCCTGCCTTAAACCCAGGAGAGCCATTGCCTAAAAGGTAAAGGTACAGGTACCCCTGCCCGTACGGGCCAGTCGTGTCCGACTCTAGGGTTGTGCGCCCATCTCACTTAAGAGGCCGGGGGCCAGTGCTGTCCGGAGACACTTCCGGGTCATGTGGCCAGCGTGACGAAGCTGCTCTGGTGAGCCAGCACCAGCGCAGCACACGGAAACGCCGTTTACCTTCCCGCTATAAAGCGGTACCTATTTATCTACTTGCACTTGGGGGTGCTTTCGAACTGCTAGGTGGGCAGGAGCTGGGACCGAAAGACGGGAGCTCACCCCGCTGCGGGGATTTGAACCGCCGACCATGCGATCGGCAAGCTCTAGGCACTGAAGTTTTACCCACAGCGCCACCCGGGTCCCAACAGCGCCACCCGCGTCCCAACAGCGCCACCCGCGTCCCAAGCTGTGCCTAGCTGTGCTTAATGCTGAGCTGGATGGACCAAAGGCAGCTTCCTTCAGAGTAAACTTCCTTCCTTGTGAGTAAAAACAAGCTTCTGGGAATATGCCCCACTGCAGTCCGTGTGGCTTGTTTTCCTAACAAACATGTGTACAAGTCCCTGTTGTGAACGAAAATTGCAAGGGGTGCAATACTAAAGGTAAAGGGACCCCTGACCATTAGGTCCAGTCGTGGCTGACTCTGGGGTTGCAGCGCTCATCTCGCTCTATAGGCCGAGGGAGCCGGCGTACAGCTTCCGGGTCATGTGGCCAGCCTGACTAAGCCGCTTCTGGCGAACCAGAGCAGTGCACGGAAACGCCGTTTACCTTCCCGCTGGAGCGGTACTTATTTATCTACTTGCACTTTGACATACTTTCGAACTGCTAGCTTGGCAGGAGCAGGGACCGAGCAACGGGAGCTCACCCTGTCGCGGGGATTCGAACCACCAACCTCCTGATCGGCAAGTCCTAGGCTCTGTGGTTTAACCCAGCGTCCCTGGTGCAATACTACTGGCATTCTTTTTATGTCAGTTTTTACAATTGTTATGTCAGAGCTGAGTGCACATGCAGGCCAAATGAAACACACAGTGCTAAATGCACAATACGCAGCTACAGTTTTTATGTGATTTATTACAGAAACAGAATTATTCTTGGGACAGCAGTGCGCTGGAAGGGGAGGCTTAACCCCCCCCATGCAATACGGAGGAAAAAATCCACTCCTGCCACTGTATGAATATGAGGATGGGGGGGGGGGGTGGATTCCTATTGGTGTCAGTTGAAACTTTTTTCCTAAGCCATTTGGGGGTGGGGATTTTTCTCTGGGATCTCCCCCCCCCCCCCTGCACCTTTAATTAAAAAAAGAAGAACTAAAGATGTAGCTGTATGCTACTGATTTAGTGAAGGCAGACACACAACTACGCAGGATGGAAACATAATTGTTCAAGGCATTATTCTAAATGAAGAAGAAGGGGGGGGGGAACCATGAATTTGGGAAAGGGGCATTCAAAGGACTTCATGTGCTTTCGGTGCTGGGAAATGCCCAGGAGAAGACAAGCTATAGCTTTACCCTTTCTAAAATTAGGCCTGTGCCACTGACACAGAAGCTCTTTGTAGGAACCAGGGTTATACAGGTTCTTTTTCAGCTCTTCGAAAGGTCATTTCAGGGCACAGGATGCAGATGCATATGGAAGCCAGGACTCCCTTTTCATATACTGTCCTGACTAGAGCAAAGAACTCAGAATCTAAATGCATAACAGACAGCGGATGCCTGACTTTAGGCATATGCCTTAAATCACATGTACTGTACTCAAATTCTCACATTATGTCCTGGAAAACATGCCGCTTTATGCCTCACTGAAACAATATATTGAGGGGGAAACAGTGAACAAATTCCAGCTGCATTTAGAATATAGGACTAGCAGGGCAGTTTTTATTTCATCCCCCCCCCCCCAAAAAAAGTGAGGCACTTTCTGCATCTTACAAGGCACACATGTATGTACAAATTATAAACTATACTCTGAGGTATATGGAAAAAGAAAGCTAGTAGATATTCAGATACTAAATATTCAGAAACATCACTAGATGAAATAAACAAGTAGGCAGGGGAAAGAGAACCTAGTTATATTAGCTTTAGTCAAGTGGTGGATTATTCAGAGAAATGTTTAGGTGCAGATCAAAATACAACCACGCAATACCTATATTCTAGTCAGGGCCGTCTTAGCCATAGGCGCTAGGGGTGTGGGGCACCCAGGCGCTGGGCTCTCAGGGACGCCAGGCCGAGGCCCAAGAGTTGAGTCAGGGGAAGAGCCCGCCCATTGGTCGGAGTGCCGCGGCAGGCTCTTCTGCTGTGAGTTCGGGGGCAACCGAGCCACTGAGACGCTGAGGTGGCCGGCTGGCTCCGCTCTCCTGAGCGCCTGGGACTGGGCAACTGGGGGGCACTGGGCGGATCTTTGCACCCCGGCGCCGCATATGCTTAAGACAGCCCTGATTCTAGTTCCACAAATCTGGCTAGCAAAACTTTCTGACTATGCAAATTTCAGTCTTATGTGCACATATCAGTCTTTTTTGCAGTTGTTTTTAAAGCTACACATATCAGCGGAGCACAAAGCTTCTATATGTAGTTCAGTGATGAATATTGGCTGGGAAGGTGGGAATGGAGGCAATTTAAATGGGATAAAGGACCATACTGGCATTGGAATGGCAATTAAAAAAGAAAGATAGAAAAGAAACCACATTTTCTACATGAAATAGCACCAAAGTGTCATTGGCTGCAACAATAAAAAAGTTGGAATAGACTCCTTACTCACAAAATGACAGGATAGAAAACTTACATAGTTTGGATGTTACATAGTTTGGATGTCTCATATTTCTGATTCAAAATAAAGTCTAGAAGAGGGGGAAAGAAAGCTGGACCAGCTAATGGTCTGAACAGGTTTCGGGTTGCATGGACAAAATTTAGGGCAAATTTAGCCAACTATGCCACATAGCAACATTGCCCCCTGAGACCGAAGGGCATACTCATATGCAGATTACCTAGAACACAATGTCAATCTCAGAGATAAGTTTTTCCTCCCAGTTTGTATCCAAAGGGAGCAGATATTTGAACATAGCTGATAAAACCACTATGGCTTTTCCACCTTGAAATAAGACCCGCAGGCAGACGACACTGGCGCTGCACTCTTGAAATCAATACCAGTGCAGCTTTTGAAAATATGGTACTTCCACAATATTGATCACATTTCAGCTTGTTCACTTTTTGAAGCCATTGAAGAACTTCCCAAACTGATAAAAAAGCAGTCATCTTACATTTAAGAGGAGACTTCATTCAATAGCATCTAAAAACTTTTGATGAGGTTCTGACATACATTGTTGTTGTTGTTATTATTATACTAGCCAATTTAATATTTTACTTAATTCATAACCATTACATTGATTAGTCAATTTAGAGTTAGGTAACTAATAAACAAAATAATCCAAATTGGTGGACAGCCTGCAGAATATACATAACCTAAGGCTGGAAAAATAATGCTGATTTGTGGGTGACATCTTTAGGAACCCTAAAAAACGATACAGGGAACAGTGTGAATCACCTTGAAATAGCTTTAACCAAAATATGTTAGTAATCATTGCCATGCTGTTATTTTATGTGGCTCCCTAAAACTCATTAGTACCAATGAGCACCACTATTGTTACTGAGGCAATGAAGTTTTTCTTAAATTAGAAACAATTGCATTTTGCACATACAGGGTTTCATTACATAAACATAAATTGGCCATTTGTTAACAGACCACCTTTCCTTTCCTGTGCATTGTATTCTGCATTCTTTACAACATTTCCCTCTTATACTCAAGTGCAATAAAAGGGACTAATTAAAACAGTAGTTTATACACCTTTGCAGAAAACTGCATCCTGCCGCGAGAAGTGGCCAAACCAAAATAGCTGTACATTCACGAACAGTGTGTGGTCCCTGCTGGGCAAAAATACTGACTCTGCGAGAAAGAGACAGCGACATTTTAAGCTACTCCCAACCGCTGCAGCAAATGGAGACACGACTTAAAATGGAAAAGGGTTACTCTCTAAGGCAGGCTTCCTCAACTGCGGCCCTCCAGATGTTTTGAGACTAAAATCCTCATCATCCCTGACCACTGGTCCTGCTAGCTAGGGATCATGGGAGTTGTAGGCCAAAAACATCCGGAGGGCCGAGGTGGAGGAAGCCTGCTCTAAGGTTTCACTTAAGCAACACTCAAATGGTTCAAATTCCCACTAAAATATTGCACTGTGACTCACCACAGTGGTCCTCCCAGAGTCTATTTATTGGCTTGCAATCAGTTAGCCGAGTGAAGAAGAGGATGACCCATGGGACTCCCTTGTCAGTGGATATTCAGAGCAGTCGTTTTCAACCTTTATGAGTCCACGGCTCCCTTGACCAACCAGATAAGGAGCTCCTTATAGGACACACGTAAGTGGGGATTCCCCCCATTCCATCCCTGCCCCACCCTGTTCTGCCCCCACCAGCTCCCCTGAATGTTCCTCAGAGAGAGAGAGATAATGGAGGAAGATATGAGCTGCAAGTTAATGAAAGGACAACCTCCTGGGGCAACCTTGAACATTCCTCGTCTCCCCAGTACACTGGTTGACAACCAAAGGTTTAGAGCAGGCATAGGCAAACTTGGCCCTCCAGATGTTTTGGGACTACAACTCCCATGATCCTTAACTAATAGGACCAGTGGTCAGGGATGATGGGGATTGTAGTCCCAAAACATCTGGAGAACCGAGTTTGCCTATGCTTGATTTAGAGGCTAAATATGGCAGGGACCCAGCACAATTCCAAGACTCATATTAACGGTTCAAATGATTGTGCTAAAGAAGATGTGGCTAAGCTGTGGCCTTTCAGAGGTTCCTGGACCCAAAGTCCTATAACCCTCAGCCAGCAAGGCTAGTGGTCAGGGATGATGGGAGGTAGTCCAACAACATTTGGAAGGGATAGGTTAGCCACCTTTGTACTAAAGGACAGGCAGTTAAACAATTAAGTGCATTCAAGCGCTGATGACAATAAATAGACTTAATGCCAATTGAAGAATTAATTTCCATAAATGTGAGAAGAGAGTAATGCAAATAGCAATGCTAGAACGCCAGGCTAATTTGAGACTGCCAGAAAAAAAGAAAACAACAACCTTGATTTGCTTTCAGTACGACACACCCCTTGAAACCCGACCCTGTGGTTTTTGAGCCAACAAACAGCAGTTCTATTTCAAAAGTGAAGTAGTGCCTGAGGCTACAGCTTCATACCACATTATCTGACAGCATTGTTGTTTGTATCTTCACATCCTTCCCTAACCAACCAAAGGACATGGATAATTGAAAGCATAAAGCAAACAACGTACCAGTCCAGTTTCTTCTGCACCGACTTCTGAAAACACTACCACAGGTTCCAGCTGACATCACTGAGACCAGAACCCACTGGGTCACTTGTAGTACACCATGTAGACATTTCCATCCCCACTACCCCAGGGGTAGATGGATCACCCAGTGGCGTAGCGTGGGGGGTGCAGGGGGGGCCAGCCGCACCGGGCGCAACATCTGGGGGTTAGGGCAAATCCACGGGTTAGGGGGCGCAAATCCACGGGTTAGGGGGCGCAAATTACTTGCCTTGCCCCGGGTGCTGACAACCCACGCTACGCCACTGGGATCACCCTATTTTCAATCTGCTGCCCGTTTCATATGTGTCCTCCAATAAGCCATTTCTGCTCCATTCCCACATTAATGTGCATTTATTGCTTAAAACAAATATGCATTAAAATCAATATTTAAATTATGTGTTTGATTTTACATTCAAAGAGGGATAATAAACCTAATGGGGGTGAGATAAATTCATGGGCCGCCGAATTATTTTGAATACTTCTGAGGACACCAACATTTTCAAATATCCCTGCAAAAGTAGTTCTTTTGAATGGTTTCCTTCCCACACCGAACAGGAAAAATACTGAGGAAAGAATAGATCAGTTCTTGAAGGAACATATCTCTTATCCCCAGGAACCTGCTCCTGTAACACTGACACTACTTTTCTCCTCGCTAGCAAACATCCCTGAAATAAGTTTGTGTCCTGCATTAACACAGGATAAAACTACATGGGTGGAGCAGAATAATTTCACCTCCCCACTCTTTTTAATTTTTAAATTTTTCATTCATTTCTTTTCCCATCTGTATGAATTGCAGTTGGTGGGTTCTACTATAATGATATGGTCCAAAAAGAGAAATTCAGACTTATTTTTTGCATGGTACTGAACAATTCTCAATCACACCCAGCATAATTTAACTATGCCATTATATAAGAACTGTTAAAGATAATTCTGCCATTCACTGGCAAGCACAGAAAATGTCGATATGCATATTTTATGCAGTATTTATTTGGCTAAAAATAACCAGCAATTTAGTTAAATAACTAAAGAGAAAGTGATCAGACTCCCTTGTGTTTTCCCCTCCATCTCTTCTAGGTCTTGTCTGAACCAGTCAAATCCCTTTTTGAACAAGGATGTTTACCCTCAAAGGGCTCTCCCAACAAAATGAACGTAAATGAATAGGTTCATTAACACTCTATTCTCAAGACCTTTGTTCACTACAAGGCTTGCTGGTGAGGTCAATGCTCTCAGGGGGGGAAAACAAAACCTTGAGGAAGCTCTAAATGTTCTGAAGATGATAAAACACCTGGTATCAAAATTGGAGTCGTTTCACTAGCAATAAACAGCTCCAGGCTTCATATGAGAAAAGATAATCCAAATCTTGTTGCTTTTCCTCACACACACACACACCTGTCCGGTGGAACAAAAATAGTAGCACACACTGTTTACAGCCAACTTCTATGGTAAATTGTCTCTCTTGCCGGAATGAAAATATGTGGAACATCCTGAATCAAAGGATATAGATCTTAAGCTCCCTCTCCATTTAGGTGCAGTCTGCTCTTCCCAGAAAACAGGGAGACAGAGAGAGAGATAAGACAAGGAACTTTGCTCAACAACTTAAGGAATTAAAATACAATCATTACGGCCAAAATCTGACTAAATAAATCTTGGTTGCTTAATCATATTCGTTTTCGCCCCATGATTAACCATCCCCGAAAACAAATTTTACTGATCTAATATTAAACCATTCTTAAATAATTAATTCTAATGGTGGTTGTCATTGGGGGTTTCAAATCTTGTAGGATAACTTCCTTTTTTTTCTTTTGGCTTGCTCCTTCACAGCATCAACAGCAGTAGCTTTGGTGTAAACGTTAAGAAATATTCTATTCTATTCTATTCATTATTTAGCTCAGGAGTGGTTAAGCTGTGTCTTTCCTGATGCTGATAGACTTCAGCTCCATCAGCACCAGCCAGCATGACCAATAATCAGGGATGATGGGATTTGTAGTCTAACATCATCTGTCACTCCCACCATCCCCGATTATTGCTCATGCTGGTTGGTGCTGATGGGAGCTGAAGGCCATCAACTTCAGAAGGGCCACAGCTCAGCCACTTGACACACACACAAAGCTATTAATGTACACAGCACACACACCTTACGAAGAATGAGAAGGCAGGTCCCTGCCTTGAGGAACTTTCAATCTAAGAAAAAGACAAAATAGAGGAAGGGCGGGTAGGCAAGGAAAGGAAATGCTAATATTTCAGTTAGGTATATTTCTGCTTAGGTATAATAAGGCCATAGAGGTTTTGCAAAAGGCACCACTGAAACCTGAAAGGTATTTTTAGGCATAAGTGAAAGCAAGGGGGAAACAGCAGAGTCATTTGAGGGATGGGTGGTTAGAAGGCTGAGGATGGTGAAGGTAGGTGGGGAGAGGACAGAAGCAGACGTGGGTTCAGGATTTAATGGCAGAGGCCATGGAGGGTTCTGAAGGTCAAGATGAGCAAGGAGCAGACAGGAAGCAATGGATTTAAGGAGTGGGGTCATGTGGTCAGAGTGATGATGAATGATTTTGGCAGCAGAACGTTGGAGAAGGTGAGGGGACCAAAGGGAGACCAGAGAACAATGATGTCCAGGGTTGTAAAGACTGCGGAGAGAATAATTGGGTGCACTCTTCCCACCTTGGATCAAATTTACGCTTCCAGGTGTCATAAGAAAGCTGCAGAGATAATGCAGGATACTGCGCACCCCGGAAATGATCTCTTTCAGCTTTTGCCTTCTGGAAGAAGGTACAAGGTTATAAAGACTAGGACTAGCCACCTGAGAAACAGTTTCTATCCAAATGCAATTTTGGTTTTAAACTCAGTGTAAGGTAGTCTCAATGGGAGTATATTGTATTTAATTATGGGGTATCAGAGTTTTTAGGGGGCTAACCGGGCTGGGATAGCTGGCTTGTTGGTTTTTGAATGTCTGATGTAGATTTTTTCAATTTCGTTGTTCTGGATGGGACAATGACAATAAAGATTACCGTATTGTATCGTAAAGAGAAGACAGGACAGCATTAGTCACTATGTCTAGGGCATGAACCAAATCTATGATGAAAATACATTAACTAATTTTTTTAAAAAAAAAATCTTGCCATAAGCCCAAGCTAATGTTGTAACAACAGGACAGGTTACCTGTCCTTATTTATTGTTAACCCAACAATAAGCGATTGGTATTTCTTATCTACGGTATACAATACTGGAACAGAAATTATGTTATAATCGTCATTTTAATGGCTGGGTTTGAGCAATAAGACTACGCCAAAATTTTAAGCATTCTATCCCCAAACGGTTGCTAGAACAGGGACACGTTCTGAAGGAGAATCAGAAAATTGTTTTGAGACACAGCTGCTTACCCTTGCCTTTTTAAAATAAAATAATAATAATAATAATAATAATAATAATAATAATAATAATAATAATTCTAGCAGACATACACATTTTCTTTCTGTCTCTCTCTCTCCCCACACAACCCTGAAATGGTTCTTATTATATTTCAACCATAAATAGGCTGGAAAAATTCAAAGACCATTTTGGCCCAGACCAAACTAAGTCATATAGATTGAAAATATCTCCCTATGCCAAAAGTTAAGACTGGTTGTTGGATTATTCTTCTTCAGTACAGAATAGCTTCAAATGGAGAGATTGTTTCATCATCCTTATGCAGAAACATGTAAGTATTTGTCCTATGAATTTTAAAGGCCAAAATATTAACAGTGATCCCTAATTCTAATTGTCATCCCCTCTATCACATTCTCTCTTGCTACTTTGAACAGATTACAGGATGTGTGATCAGCATGGTGTCATATATTGCTGCCTACCTCTTGTTTCTGAACTCCATCGCACCCTGTGAAAAATCTAAAGGACAGGGACTTGGCCTTTCTAACCAAAAGTCTCCATGGATGTTCGTTTCCTGTCGATGTTTTTTCAGTCAGTGGTGTGGCTTTGTGACCTTCTCAGCACCTGGGAAGCACATTTTCGACTTTGGAAACATCTATTCTTCGCAGATTAAAGAGCACTTTCTGGATGGCGATCACAGAAAGTTGCAGAAACAGATGGGACAATGATCTGTCCAGATTTCCAAAAGCTCACCATGAGGAGGCTACTTACAGAAAAAAACTTTTTCCTGGAGGATCAAAGGAATCTTTGTTTCCCCTCTAAAACTCAGTCATACGAGGTCCCTTAAGTAAACAATTACATGACTACAAAATATTCCCCTTTGGATAGTAAATGGAGATGCAACTTAAGCAAACAAAAAGAGATAAAAGATAAAGATAATGGAGGTCTGAATAAGGATTTAATAAGTAATGTTGTGATAAACAATCAACCCCAGGGTTTCTCTGCCCAGGACAGAGAAAACCTAAAATCCTTTCTGAAATTAACGGTAATGTATCTCTATCATAGAAGCCAATTTTAGTTACAACTCACTTTGAAACCAGTGGTACAAGTTAGCCTTGTGACTGAAGGTGACATAGGTTCTTTCTTTCTTTCTTTCTTTCTTTCTTTCTTTCTTTCTTTCTTTCTTATATGCAGATCCCAGCACTAGTTATCCAAATAGGGGTGTTAAAAAGCCACCTCCAAAAGTACCCTAGCTGGGGTATTAATACAAAGGGAAACTTGACAATTGTTTATACGTGCTAATAAATATGCCCTATTGTATAAACTAATAACTGGAACATTTTTTTAAAGCCTTCTGATATTGGTAGCTGCAATTTCTAAAGTGAAAAACAAGGTAGAGAATTATCCCAAACAAATTTCTTAAATATCCCATTATTCTTTTAAAACTACACAAGGCGAATATAAATACCACAAAGTATATATACATTATCCATGCCATAATATTGCCCTTAGCCCAAATATTACATTTAAATTGTGCCCATCTTTCCAAGTCACTAGAAACCTCCTTTATCAACCTATTCAAAACTGAGTTAATCATGCAATTATTTATGGAGCTTACAGCAATTTATATTTAAAAGCATATGCAAAACTGCAAAACAACAGACAATTCTCTACTTTTCTATCCTCACATGGCTTGTGTCAGAAAGGAACCAGAGCACTGGGAATTTTGGGAAAGGACCCAGTAATAACAGAAATAAATCAGTAGGGCTTGCTAACGTTTTCCGTTACAATGTATGTCTTTGTTGTTATAGGTGTTTTCAGATCCACTAAACGCCTACATTGTATTGATTTTGAGGCAAACATTGCTGAACGCTCTTCTCTATTTCCAAGAAACACTTTAGTACAGCCAGACTTATATAATGCGGCTTCTAAATAAAACAATTTCATCTCTATTTTCCATTACTCTAGAAGTCCATAACATTTCCAGGCTGGTAATTTTAAGGACCATTGACAATAATATTACTTGGCTCTCTCTCTCTCTCTCTCTCTCTCTCTCTCTCTCTCTGTGTGTGTGTGTGTGTGTGTGTGTGTAAAAGCTCCCCGATTTATTCAACTACCTCCTATCTTTTACACATACAGTGGTACCTTGGTTTCAGAACAGCCCTGTTTACAAACTATTCAGTATACAAACTCCACAAAACTGGAAGTAGTGTTCTGGTTAGTGAACTTTTCCTCGGTGTACGAACGGAAGGGCACCAGCGGCAGGAGGCCTCATTAGGGAAAGGTTTAGGAGCGGATTTGGTTTAAGAAATGGGCTTCCAGAACGGATCAAGTTCGTAAACCAAGGTACCACTGTACACATAAATAAAAGCACACATACACTGCAATTGTAAACACGACTACCTGGGAGTAGATCCCATTACGCACAGCTTACTTCTGAGTAACCATGCACTGGATTGTGCAGTTAAACAGAGAGAGAGAGAGAGGGAGGGAGGGAGAGAAACCAGACTAGAATGCTATACAGTGGTACCTCGGGTTAAGTACTTAATTCGTTCCGGAGGTCCGTTCTTAACCTGAAACTGCTCTTAACCTTAACTTTAGCTAATGGGGCCTCCCACTGCTGCCGCGCCACCGGAGCACGATTTCTGTTCTCATCCTGAAGCAAAGTTCTTAACCTGAAGCACTATTTCTGGGTTAGCGGAGTCTGTAACCTGAAGCGTATGTAACCCGAGGTACCACTGTATGGCATTATAATATGAAAGAAGATGGTAAGAGAACAAGGGAGAAGAATGGAGCTTAGGATAGAACAATGCATTGCTTCAACCATATGGGTCTTTCCAAACATACTTATGCACGTGTCATTTGAAAGGCAAAATTGGTGTGGATAAGGAAG
The DNA here is from genome assembly GCF_964270895.1 of Podarcis filfolensis. Lineage (NCBI taxonomy): Eukaryota > Metazoa > Chordata > Lepidosauria > Squamata > Lacertidae > Podarcis > Podarcis filfolensis. The sequence goes on from NC_139614.1 coordinate 16,036,480, forward strand.
GAGGCTCACTCATCTCTGATTATCCCCTGCAGATGCCTTCTGCTGGCTCCAATGTGACTTACATGGCTTATTCTCTCAGGAACCTGTTGATGCTATGTCAATAGATCTGAGAGTAAATTTACCCGTTGTGATGCTATTTGATGACTTCCCAAGAGTTGTTTGGAAGAGCACTGGGGAAAAGTCTTAAGACACAGGGGAAAATATCGCCCGTGCAATAAAGGGTTGCCGCGAATACTATCTCTACTCAGAGTAGGCCCAATGAAATTAATGGATCTAGGTTAGTCATGCTCATTAATTTCAGGGAGTCTGCTCTAAGCAGTTCCAGTGTTGGATACAGCCCAGTATTTTCATGTTCCGTTGGTTTGTGCAAATTTATTGCTAAATGCATAGTGAAGAAACGTGGGTGGCTTGTGCTAGCAAAAAAAGAGAGTGCCAAGATGAAAACAACGCTACGGAAATATTTCTCTATGTTGTAGACATGGGTTCTCCATCTGTGCTCATGTGAGTTGTGAAAAATCAAATTTCTCAACTTCGTAAACTATATCACAGCTGCTGTGAATACTAATTGTATTGGCCTTGGGGTGGGGGGTGCTTCTCTTCGCTGACCCAGGAAGTCACCTCGGAAACCTTTGCTACTTTATGCATAGAGCTGTTTCCTCCATCAAAGTAAATGGATAAGGATGTACAGCGGTACCTCTACTTATGGACGCGATCTGTTCCGGGATGCTGTTTGCACCCTGAAAAGTCCGTAAGTAGAGCGCCGCTTCTGTGTGTGCGCATGACGCGACAGATCGCTCCTGCGCATGCGCGAAGCAGCAAAGCCGGAAGTAAACACTTTCAGGTTTGCCATGCTCGAATCCAGAAAAAACGCAACTTGAACCTAACACAACTAGAGGTATGACTGTACATGTACACACACACACACACACACAGAGAGAGAGAGAGAGAGAGAGAGGATCTCCCAGCACCCACATTACCTGAACAAATGGAATCGAATGGGACAGAATGACTGAATTCGTTTTTATATTATTTTCTTTTCAACGATCTGTGTCTCAGAAACAAATAAAACAAGCAGCGTCACATAAAATGTGATCTTCACAAACGATATTTTAACAGAGGTAGCGCAAAGGCTCAAAGTAATTTGATTTGCGAAAGGAAAACCGTAATCTTCTTATGTTGGGAATTGATAGTACATAGCAAGTTCCTCTGTAATCGTGTTTTAATGTGTATTCTCCTCCTACTATGGATCATTTATATCAAAGGCATTATCAGTGAAGTTACTGTTTCTCCTGACAATGCTACCCTTTCTAGAATACAACTGGAGGTCATTGGTATCCCGTCGAAATGTATGAAAGAGATGTTTGTAGCAAACACAGAGGAGAAGACTCGTGGGGAGTGGGAGAGGAAGAGAGGGAAAAGAAGAAAACCGAACACAAAAAAGCGACGGAAGGAAATCACAGGCACAAATTGTTAATAGACACCTAACAACCTGGAAATGTGCCTTTTGAGCAATATTTAACAAATATCCTTAGTTTGCAGATTAGCTTCACTGCTGACTGCATCACTATGGATTTGGGGGTGGGGGGTGGGGAGAAGATCAGTGCACAGAGATCTAACATCATCAGCTATGCATTTTTCAGCCCTGATACCTTAATGAAAAATGAGTCAAGTTTTAGGATTGCCATTCAGGATGTTCTTATGCAATAGAAAGAAGGTTCAATAATGGAAGACCCACAAAGTCATAATCTTCACCACCTCCATCCAAGGTGTCAGCAGTCCCAGTCTTATGATGACGGCGAAAAACTGGATTCTAATTTGAAAATGTGGATGAAAACTGCAACACATTTTGTATCAAATCCAACATGTCAACATGTTACAGTCATCTGAACTTTTTTTAAAAAAGAGATTACGACAATTCACATCACAAGTCTAGGCTATGCATTTTTACTTATGAATTAAATTCAAGATTGCAGTATTGCATTTAGCAATTAGAAAGAATGACTACAGCATGGGGGCAATCCATAATTATTTATGTGCATTAAAAGCCCATTGGAATTTAGAGGGCTTGAGATATTTCACTGTTTGCTTAAGTTCGATTCATCCCCCTTGGCCTTATGGAGCTATATGGGGCAAGGATTTCCCTGTTATCTTTAATGTTGTTGGAGCATGCTATGGTTGCACAAAAGAGATACACGCGTAAGAGCTGTGTCTGGCCACTCTGTGCATGCAGCAGACTCTGGCACCTGGATCCCACGTTGATAAGCTTGCAATGGCCATACTTATCAGAACAACCCCAGAGAGCAAAACTGTCCTGGATGGTTAACTACAGTTTAATCTAGTAGTCACGACCTTACACTTGCAAATATAGCTACAAACTGTGGGCAGCTGCAGATGCATTTTAGTCTTCCTACTTGAGTTGTATAGCCTTGACTTTGCTGATATCTTCAGCTGCTTATCTCGTGTCTTCCTTCAACTAAGAGAATAAGTTTCCAGTAAACAAGATCAGGAAGTGTTCTGATAAGGAAATGGCAGGTCTAGGAGAAATAAGATGCGTAAAGCACTGAACGGAAGAAAATCTTGGAAATTAGACCAGCTAGGGGCTCCCCATTAACATATAGATTTGTTTGTTTGCAAACTAGCCTAATACAGATAGAAAATATTCTGTATATCATAAATGATGTAAAGTATTTGCCACTAACCACTATCAGGTGACTGATTTAGCAGCTGGCTACTGTGTTCTATGATGTCAGCGACTGATTTTGCATGTGTGTGAAAGTTATTGAATTGTTACTTATGGCCTTCACAATGGGGTCAAAAGTGTGAATATTTGGGGGTTTCCTGAAAACAGCATGCAGAACAATAAGGCATACAGTTCTTTGCAAATTAAGCTACTTTGCAAATGCAGTTTGGGCACTTGTTCACTTGGACATTTTTCAATATACAACTTGAAATTACTTTTCAACGTGATTTTCATGCAGATCATTTGCCAGTTCTTTTGATGCTTAAAACTTTTTAATAAGATATATTTATAATAAGAGGTTACCAAAATAAAAATAAAAAATAAGACATTGTGGGATTGACCCAGCACCAATCTCCCAATGTGCATATTGTTCTTAAATAAAACTGCAGTCCTAAAAAAACTATACCAGTCTGCTTGCGTAGCCTATTGGCATTAAATGCTATGTGTATGCTTTGATTTTGTTTCCTTTTTTAAAAAAAAAAACACATCAGGCATTTAGCATCATGCTGCATCTAACTAGTTAATGTGATGGGCAACTCCCCCCCCCCCCCGCCAATGTTTTAAGTATTTGCTTAAACTTAATACAGATGTACCCTACACACCTTTCATTTATTTTATCCAATTGACAATTAAACTTGGCCTTCTGTCCTACAATTAATTTACACTGATTACACAATCCATCCTTGGACAAGGATCTTTTGCCCTAATCCAACGAGAGAGGTCCATACACACCCAGAGCCTTCTGCATTGCCACTGCACTGCATACCTGAATGTGTATTGCCATATCTCAACGTTAACCCAAACCTTATAACTCTGGACAAGGTAGATAAATGGGAATTCCAAAGGCAAGTTTATTTATTTATAGCAATTATGTCCCACTCTTCAGCCAAAAAAGTTGTCCAGAGTAGCTTAAACTGAGACAGTCCCTGCTTGCAGGCTTACAGTAAGATGATGATGATGACACACAAAAGCAAAAGGGGACAAGGAGAGAAGGGGAGGGAACAAAACTCAGGCACTGATTCTGAAACAGCTGTTCTTATTATATCTAACTTGGATAGTTCAGGGATAGGAGGTACCAGATGGAGCCGGTCTATCAGCAAAGTGATGGAATGACCCCTGCTTCCCATCACTCCCACTGAGGCAGTCTATGGAATGGTTGACCCCAGGTGACACTCTGACCTGGTAAGAGTTATCATGTTTTATTAGAGATGGGGACTGAAGCACAGTAGTAAATGAAACTATGTGTTGTCATACACACACACACACACACACACACACACACACACACACACACATATATATATGGGGGAAATTATAGATATAAAACATAGCAATTTCAAACATTAAAATACAGAGTTCTTTCGAACCCTTAGACCCCCTCCCTCCACGGGTTCCATCTTTAAGATTAATTTTACTGCATCTTTTACCCTTAAAATGGTAAACTATGTGTTGTCAATATGCCATGGAGTTTCAAATGGCACTAGGTAGCTCAAATCAATGGACCAATATCGGAAAGTTTTGACTGAAACACTGAGGTCCAACGCCGAGGGCCTTCTGGTAGTTCCCTCCCCGCGAGAAGTGAAGTTAAGGGAACCAGGCAAAGGGCCTTCTCAGTAGTGGAACCTGCCCTGTGGAACACCCTCCTATCAGATGTCAAGGAGATAAACAACTACCTGACTTTTAGAAGACATCTTAAGGCAGCCCTGTAAAGGGAAGCTTTTGATGTTTGATATTTTATTGTGTTTTAATTTGTTGGAAGCTGCCCAGAGTGGCTGGGGCAATCCAGTCAGATGGGATAGTGCTGGCTGTCTCGAGTGTAGACTTACCTATACAGTATGCCATCTTGTGCAGCGCAGTCTTTAACATATGCGCTGCTGGGGTGCAAAGATCCGCCCAGAGCCCCCAAATTTAGTTTAGCTCCTAAATTAACTTTTATTATGATGTAAGAGTTAATTTCACATGCACGGCGCCAATGAGAATGACAAGCGCCGTCGTTGAGTCTGACAAGTGCTGCAGGTAATACCTGGGTATATCTGTATTTTGTTTTTCCAACTTTCCAAAATTATTTATTATTTCATAACATGTAGACAGTTAAGAGCTTAGGCAGCTTCAGTGGTAGGCAGCGGGCGCCTGGTGCCCCCCAGAATTCGGTGCCTGGGTGCCCCGCACCCCTGGGTAAAGACGGCCCTGATCTTGTGTGATCTAGAGCCTATTCAAATCTAGCTACTAATTATTTAAGACGTAGACCTCAGACTGTTCAGGTTGCTTTCCCCTTCTCCCTCCAAAATATAAGGCCCATAAAAGGTCCACGCACCAATGTGATTTCACTGAATAAAAACTCAGGTTTGAAGAATGTGCTTTCTAAAGTGATTTTACTACCAGGGATGTAATGAGTTTTACAGGGTCTCTTTGTTAAGCTGCCCTGACAATCTCCATTTCCACTTGCTTCAATCATATTAACAGAAGCTAAAGTTCATAAATAGTAAAATACTTGTGTGCTGAGTCAGTGTTTTATAAAACAGATCACGGGCACCTCACCCAGTGTGTGATTTCATGTTTGGCCTAGCAAAGCTTGTTTAGGGCCAAACAAGATGGCTAAGGACAAAGAAAAGTATCTCAGTCACAAAACTAAAACCTGGTTTGGCTATGCGATCGACAACCTCTGTTACTGATGTCGGAAAGCAGACAGGAATTGTTCCAGAAAAAGACGTATTTGGCATTTGTTATGTTGGGATGGGGGGCGTAATGGGAACACGGGGCAGAGAAGGGAAAACAAAGACCAGAAATGTCCACTTGTAACGCACTTAGCAAAGCCCTGTTATTTGATCCAGCAAAAGTTCCATACGTGGAATCTTATTAAACTGCACTAAGTCCGGGCTGCTAACTCAAAGCAAACCTCTTTACGAGAGCCCTCTTCCTTTGCGTTTAATCTGCATAAGCTTTGCACCAGCTGAGCTTCGAGCTAGCTCAAATCTAAGGTCTTGCAGGAAGATCTTGGCAGGTTCAGAACTGGGAAACGGAGCAGCATATTAAAGTGTACAGATTAGCCCGAAAGCATTGCTGTTAGAAAGCACAGTCACAATGGCTACGTTTTGTCTCTGCTGTTGGATAGGCAGTACGTCTCTGAATGCTGGGAGATGGCATGGTATCCAGAGCAGGATACTGGACTAGATGGGCCACTGGCCTGATCCGGAAAGCTCTTCATATGTTCTTATTTTATTTGAAGTATTGGTATCCTGCCCTGAACAGTTTAAGGTGGCTTACAACGTAAATCATAAAAAAACCACAATATTTTTTTGTGTGATTTGTAAGGAAAACTTAGGATGATCAACTGAACCAATGCAAATACTCAAATACAGCTGGAAAAAATGACTTAGAACATGCTTTCCTTAATGCTCCTTGGTAAAACAGCCTCGAAGGAGCGTCTCCACCCCCATTGTTCAGCCGGGACACTGAGGTCCAACTCCAAGGGCCTTCTGGCAGTTACCTCCCTGCGAGAAGTGAGGTTACAGGAAACCAGGCAGAGGGCCTTCTCAGTAGTGGCACCCACTCTGTGGAACGCCCTCCCATCAGATGTCAAGGAAATAAACAACTATCTGACTTTTAGAAGACATCTGAAAGCAGCACTATTTAGGGAAGTTTTTAATGTTTGATCTTTTACTGTGTTTTTGATATTCTGTTGAGAGCCGCCCAGAGTGGCTGCGGAAACCCGCCAGATGGGCGAGGGTATATTATTATTATTATTATTATTATTATTATTATTATTATTATTATTATTATTATCTCAGCTCAGGCATGATCTCATGGATTTGCCATAGACAAGCTAGAATCTAATTTTCTCCGCCTGTTTCTGATCTATTATGTAGCAGTTGTATGGTTTTATGATTGCTGTATGGGCCCATATGATGACTGCAAGAATTTGTAGTGCAAGCCTAACCATGCCTACTCAGAATTTTTATCAAATTCAGTGGGGCTTACTCTAAGGTAAGTAGGGATAGGATTGCACCCTGAGCTAATGTGATTCTAGTACTATATCAATAATACCTGTTCACATTCTTATTCTTTTTAGTTCTTAGCCACATTCGCAACATACAGAATGTCAACATGTGATCAAACCATATGCCTTAAAATGAAGGTGGGGAAATTAAATTAAATTAAATTTCCTGATGATTTGACACATTCAATGTATTATGACCAACAAAGTCAAATTATTATGTTTGAGTAATGGGAATGGAGACATTAAGGTCCACAGATGGAATCTTTCTCTTTTGATTTTCACAAGGCAGCAGTCATCAAAAGTCATTGAACTAATTGGTGGAACAGTCAGTGAAAAGGACAGTGTATTTCTGTTACTTATTCATGTGATAGATACATTTCAGGCTACAATCCGCTGGGAGTGCAGAGCACACTGTCCTTACATTTCAATGGGGCTCCGCAGAATACCTTTCTGGTGGATTGTCCCCTAAAGGTTTACTAATTTACAGCTCTTAACATTTTGTCTGAATTGTGTTGTTAAATTTTACATGCAAACTATATTTGCTCCCGTGGCATTTTCTTTCCTTTGGTGTTAAGCATCTCATCAGAAATAAATCCAGCATCTCTTCGGCATTTATTACATCCTTGGTACATATTTCCTACTATCAAAATACAAATGATGAGATAAATAAACAGCCAAGAAAAGACATTCACCACCCACTATTAATAGCTACATCTGAATAAAATTTCAGCCTGCTTCAAACATTACCTTTATAGTATAGCTGTCATGGCATGATGAATGGCTCCCACATTACACTGGCAACACCTGAAGGCCTCCACCACTGGGGTCACTCTGATCATAATGGTACTCCCCATTGCACTGTTAGTGCTCTGATATAAAGGGGACATTTGAAGGGAAAGTATCCATGTGATCCCAATAACCTATGTGAGCCTCTGAAATTACAGGTACAACATGGAATCCAACCATGGCAGAGTAGCAACGATTTGAACTGGCCGTTTAAAATTTACATCAACAGAGACAAAGTAGAAAATGTCAAAGAAGTCGTGTTGAAGTTGAAAAGCCCTGACCCCCGCTCCTCCAAAAAAACTTATTCTGGTATTGGTTGGTTCAAACACAATGATCCCAGTCCTATAAATTATGTTTCATCTTGGCTCAAAGAATGGAGCTGTGTGCCCATATACTCCCTTCTTACCTTTCCTGCCATCATGCATGTGGCTTCAGCAAAGTAATTTTGGTTTCTTGAGCCACAGTTTCCTATGATGTCCGAACAGACAAACTGTGGCTTGTGTGTTCCTTCCAGATCAGGATATGAAACTGGGAACCAACCCTAGAAAGACTTTGCAAATGAAAACTTATTTGTTAAGTGTATGGGCCCAGGCATCTTGTCCATGGCATGTTCTGATCCCTCCTCCTATAAACAGATCTACACATTCTACACCTACAAAAAGTTCTGCCCAAACAGAGAACTGTGTTATTTGCTAGGTTGCCCATTAGCCTCCATATTTAAAAGGTAAAGGGACCCCTGACCATCAGGTCCAGTCGTGGCTGACTCTGTGGTTGCGGTGCTCATCTCGCTTTATTGGCCGAGGGAGCCGGCGTACAGCTTCCGGGTCATGTGGCCAGCATGACTAAGCCACTTCTGGCGAACCAGAGCAGCACACGGAAGCGCCGTTTACCTTCCCGCCGGAGCGGTACCTATTTATCTACTTGCACTCTGACATGCTTTCGAACTGCTAGGTTGGCAGAAGTAGGGACTGAGCAACAGGAGCTCACCCCGTCGCAGGGATTCGAACTGCCGACGTTCTGATCAGCAAGTCCTAGGCTCTGTGGTTTAACCCACAGCACCACCCGTGTTCCTAGCCTCCATATTTAGAACTGCATTAATTTTCACATTTATCTGTTAGGAACCGATCAAGCTTTAGTATTTGTTTTCATGATGCAATGATTGGTTGCTCCTATACAGACTATCTACTCCTCTTTAAACAAGTTCTCCCTGCCAGTCTTGAGTTGCATCCCGGAGAGGCTTTTCATCTCATCCATAACAGTCTCATTTAGCTCAGTCAGATTCAACCATCCACTGTTTTTTCTTCTATAGCTAGGTATTCGATCAACTGCATTTTCTTATGTTATTTGCTTCTCAAGTTGCATTCAAGTTATTAATGAAGATTGATTTACATGAAAGCGTGGGCTGCATGTGAGTTTGGCTGACTGGGCGCAGCCTCCCATTTGTTGAGGCCAAAATAACCAACTGATGAGATGGGAAATTTCTCATCTGGCCAGGTCAAAGATGGAATTAACATTGAGAAACTAATGCAGCCCATCTGAACAAACTGCTGGCAAGACAAGCTATAAGGTCGCCATCAGTGACTGCAGACAGTTATTATAATAATCCTTCATCTTAATAACCAGATGTTCCTTCCAGCACTTTGATAATTCAATGTGCAGATGTGAAAGGCATGGGGGGGGGACGTTGACGAAACAACAACACAGTACTTAGAAGTTTCTTAAATCATTTGCTAGAGTCATCATGTCTGCATTGGACCCTCCTGAAACATTAAAAAATATACCTGTCATGTAAACTAAATTATATTTGTATATGTTTTCCCTTTCTCCTACAGGCTAAACTAAATGCAATGTTCTCTTGGCACCTAATGGGCAACTTTAAAAGAAAAGCCTATTGCATCAGCCTGATCATTAGTAGGATCAGAGCAAGCATCGAAGGGGAATTAAATCCTTTTCTCTCCTGCTGCGGCTCTGAGGAAAATTCCTTTTCTGAAACTGATACTTGATTTACAGGGGAAATCTCCCATTGGTGCCAAGAGCTGGCACAGAAATTGTAGCATACACAGGTCAAGTTACTGTTACGTACTGTTTCTCTTTTTAACCACTGTGTGTGAAAATCAATTTCTTTCTCATACAATGTCGGTTAAATTCATTTGCAATAATCCCATGTATCTTGCGTTGTTATTGTGTTTTGAAAAAAAGAAGAAGTATGAGTTCAAAGTTTTCTGTCCCAAAAAAAAATCTACAGAATATTAGGACAGTGCCGAGGTAGCAGATGATTCTGCCAGTAAATATGTTTTCTACGAATCTCAATTTTGAATACGCTGTTTTCACAGCAGGGTGATTTTTTGAAGTGGTATTGATGTGAAAAAAGAACAAACAAACAAGTAATTAAAATATGGAAACTCTAGATTCTTTAGCACAGCTCCAAGGGAAAAAACACAATTTTTTTGAAAACCTTTTGCAAACTTTAACACATATTTAACATACAATAATGCTTCATTCTCAGCTTACTGGAAACAGTATTTGCGAGTCAGCACAGCTGGCAGAGAACATGCTGCTTCCCTTCAGTGTGACTCTGGGTGCTTTGCTGCCACACAGGGGTAGCAAGGTTGCCTAGGGAGGTGGGAGCCAATCCGTGCCATCACAAAACTCCTAGGGGCAGGGCTCTCGAGGTGGACTGGAGTGAAGCAGGGCCGTCTTTAGCAGATGTGGCGCTGGGGTGAAAATATCCGCACAGCGCCCCCAAATTACCATGGATAGAGGGGGGCGTGAAGCTGCGCACTGCCAGCCATTGGGGAGGGGGCGCAACTGTCCCCCATGGCGCTGCAGGAAAGCAATCCCAGCAGAGGCTTGGGAGGGAAGATGTGCCCCATCAACCATATAGGGAAAGAGGCTGAGAGGCTCTGAGAGGCTGAGAGGCCCTGAGAGGCTGGCACCTTGGCGTGACACACCACTAAGCCCTATGGGAAAGATGGTTCTGGAGTGAAGACTTCCCAGGTCTGGTCTGCCCCTGGAACACATAAGGCCTACCCACCACAGTCTCTGGCTAGACTTTAAGGAAGCAGCATTAGAGCAGATCCAGGAGTTTCAGGGAGCTCCGAGAGGAAAAGGAGACGTTGGAGGGAAATGCCATGAATTAAATGTCTTGTGCCTAGTCCACCATTCCATCTCTCCTGCCTCTATTCCAAAATGTGTTTTAAACCACACAACTGGAAAGCAAAATATTATGCACACTTACTTGAAGTAAGCCATGCCTTGGGCATTTTACAAGTGAAGGTGGAGTATAAATTTAACAAATATAAACTCACTGCAACTTGTGTCAAATAAACATGCTTTGGACTGGACTTCACATCCCCTACCACTTCCACACATTAGTTTACAATACAGTGGTACCTTGGGTTAAGAACTTAATTCGTTCTGGAGGTCTGTTCTTAACCTGAAACTGTTCTTAACCTGAAGCACCACTTTAGCTAATGGGGCCTTCTGCTGCCGCTGCGCTGCCACTGCACAATTTCTGTTCTCATCCTGAAGCAAAGTTCTTAACCCAAGGTACTATTTCTGGGTTAGTGGAGTCTGTAACCTGAAGCGTATGTAACCTGTGGCACCACTGTACTGTATGTCCACCAAATGAGCTGTGGGACGTTGGTCTGGTCACATATTTAACCCATATTTTTTGAAAGGACACAGATAAAACAAGCACAGGCAACAAACTGAAATTTCCTTCATGGTCTACAGCCTGCCATGGCTCTAGCTGTGTTACAGTGCAAAACTAGAAGGAATCTGCCCTTTAAATAAAATCACTGTGTATGAATCACTGTTTATGAACGATATATATACTGCAAAGAAAGAAAACCACAATGAAAAAGAAATTAAGGATATGCCTTTTCCTGGCGCAGATGAGAAGCCATAGCTTGCTTTGCATGCAGGATGCTCCAGTTTCAGTCCCTGGCATCTCCCGTTAAAAGGTCCTCCTGTAGTAGATGTGAGAAGGACCTCCACTTGGACAGCCCTGCCCGCTGCCATCAACAACCCTTGTAAATGGGCCAGTGGCCTGACTCTGGATAGAACAGCTGAGTGCCTAAGTCTGGATTTCAACAGTGGAGCAAGAAGAGAGCAGGCGCACTGCAGTGTTAAAGCTATCCTGAGAAGGATAGTACTGTACCTACCCACACTTCTGAATGAAACACCACCCTGGTCTTGTCTCTTTGCAATAAGCATCTATTGGTGGGGCAAATAGCTCTTCTTTGGATGTGACTAGAGCACCTACTCGCCCCGATACAGAGGTGAATGCCTGCTGGTCTTTACATGGGCCACTGCTCTGGGCTCCTTCCAATCAAGACCAACATCCAGAACAAGGCAGTAGCCACCAACCTAGATCACACTGAAGCAGAATTAGACCCATTCATGGAGGGAGGGCTAGCTGGAGAACAAAAGCAGCCCTCATCCTGCTTCTAGGGTTCCCATAGGCATCTTACTGGTGCAAATAGTTTTCAGATCTAATACTGAGCATATCTGTCATTATTGGTTTATTGGCCTTCTCAGTAATGGCACCCACCTTGTGGAATGCCCTCCCACCAGATGTCAAGGAAGTAAACAACTATCTGACTTTCAGAAGACATCTGAAGGCAGCCCTGTTTTAGGGAAGTTTGTAATGTTTTATCGTGTTCTTAATATTCTGTTGGGAGCCACCCAGAGTGGCTGGGGAAACCCAGCCAGATGGGTGGGTTATAAATAATATATTATTATTATTCTATTTTGAGTGGCGGAAAGAGGATGCTGAACTAGATAGTACTTTGATCTGGTGCATCATATGTTCTTAGTGACTCATAATGAAACATGCAGAACGGGTAACTCTTTCTCACAATTTATATGCAAACATTTCTGGGTATAATAATGCTGAATGCCTCTATTTTCAGTTCTTGGGCTGAAGTGGTAATGGAGAGGGAAGCAAGCCTCAGGTATCAGAAGTTTGGGGTACACTGGTCCAGCACTAAAGCAAATTGTGCCTCAACAGTTGCAGTCCCAGCACAATCACTAAGATCAATTAAAAAAGCATCATCACAAAAAGGCCACTCCAGCCCAACGTTATGATACAAAAATTAGTACACCTTGCAGAAAACATTTGATCTGGTTTGGTTTCCCTGCTTTTAAAATGCAGCTGATTGCATATTATTGTCAGGCATCACTGCTTACATTTTCAAAATCAGCAAATAATTCCAATTTGAGGAACAGAAATTTTGCATTCTTAAACTGCTGTGCATGGCTCTTTTAAAAATTAGCCTGTTTTTTGACATGAAGGGACAGAAGGAGTTGTTACCACCTGCAATGCCTATTTCTGGTTGGTTGAAACAGCCAAGAGCAAAAAAAAAAAAAAGTACTCTAACGGGCATAGATTTTTAAAGCTGCCTTGCTTTTCAATTTCTCCTTTCAATTTCTCCTTTAAATGACAAACCCCAAACCCAGTGAGAATAAGCTTCCGTTTACAGTAAGAACTTGGTATCAATGATTTTTGAAGTGCAACATGTGTCATCTCTCTAATAGGCATACAAATATCGCTCTTGTCACAGACAGCATCATCCCTTATGTAAACCCAGCAAAGCATCAGCGAAGCACAACAAGATAGAAACAGTCATAAAATATCATTTATAAGCACCAGGGAAAAAGTCTACAGCTCTGAAGAGTGAGCTAAATAATAAAATACTGGCGCTATCGTTCTTTGTGGTGCTTTTTCAGTTAGAAGCTGCCGGTTCTCTTTTTTCTTTCTTTCTTTTTCGAAGGCTTTCCCCCCCAAACTGAACTTTGGTATCAATAGTTTAATGAAAATATCAGATCTTAGATGATGCATTGAGGAGGGAAAGCACACAGGAATTTGGAGGATAACTTGGTTCTTTCCCAAGTGGTGCTTTAGATAAGAAAGTACCAGTGCTTCAGATCACAAAGAACAGTTCAGTATACCCTTAGAACAAGTTCAGAGAGATGCCCCAGCAGTTAATCTAATTGTGGAATGGAAAAAGAGTTCAGCCTCTCCAGTATTCTCCATCTGTAAATTACATACTCAAAGATGAGTGCATTGGGTTGTGAATGATAGCACAGCCACAAGCTTTTTCCTCTTTTTTAAAGAGCTCTTTAACTGAGCCCAAAGCTCAGCAAATAACCAATTCTACCCAACCCTCATTTTTATCACAACAAAGGCTCAGAAATAATTAAAATACTGAGCTTAGTCTCATCTCTGCCTTCCCTTCACACAGCCTGTCCTGAAATGCAAGAGAGCCATGTGATTTGTCTCATGAAGGCAGAAGTTATCACAAAAAGAAACGTTTAGATCCAGCAGCCACAAAGAGACTGGGGCAGAGAGCTTCCGGAGATCTCTGCAAATTAATGCACAAGGAAGGAGATTTCCCCTCTCCCCTCCTCCCCTGCTTTGAGTTTAATTTAGAAATGAACCAAAACAGTCGAGGCCACCAACGTCAGCCAATAAAGAAGGCTGTGTTAAGGCTATAATTGACCATATTGGCTGTACTTGGCAGATCACACACGGGACTGAAAACATCCTATGAATAAATGGGATTGCAGCAATTTAAGCTATCTTCAAAGAAACCTCTGCCTTGAACAGCTTCAAAGTGAAGGCAGAAGGGGACTGTGCGAGTAACACTTTATTAGAGGACGAAGAAACAAATGAGAATTGCTAAACGGAACCTGCAGGTTCAGAAGCGGGATATTTCTGTTTATCAGATGACTGCGCCAAACAACAGGGCAGGGGTGTCCCTTCTTGCTCTGCATGTAAGCATCTTGAAAACCACTGTCAGGAACAGCATCCTGAACTCCATATGCATCCCAAGCGATCTCTTCTTACCACTTTTACAGTTCAGGTGCCTACATAGCAGTCCTATGCAAGCTTACGTACCCATAAGTAATTCCCACTGTGTTACTCCAAGAAACGAACGTGTGTACAGGATTGCAGCCTCATTCATTCTCCCACAGCTTCCTTAAGAAGGGTAAAGCACTCCCGTTATCTGGTGCACACAGGGAAACCACGTGAGAGAAGGACACAGATTTGTGAAACAGGAAACCACAAGTGGGATCTGCAACAAAACATTGCAGTATGGAGGGCTCCTTTCCAGGGTTCCAGCCCACCAAACCCTCTTTCAAGATACTACATTTAACACACACTTTCTATTCCCCCCCAACTGTGGCCACTGAGCATGCTCAGTTCTCAGTGGGCCATGATTTGAGGTTCACTTTAGGAATAATAGAATTGTAGAGTTGGAAGGGACCCTTAGGATCAACCAGTCCAACCCACTGCGAAGTAGGAATAAAGGGATCAAACCTGTAACCTTGTTGTGATCAGCACCATGCTCTAACCAACTGAGTTATCTAGGCAGGCATATAACCATTAGGGTATCTGATTACAAGGGCTTCTGTGCCATGAATGGTTTAAAAGATAAAAGGTAAAGGGACCCCTGACCATTAGGTCCAGTCGTGGGCGACTCTGAGGTTGCGGCGCTCATCTCGCTTTATTGGCCGAGGGAGCCGGCGTACAGCTTCCAGGTCATGTGGGCAGCATGACTAAGCCGCTTCTGGCAAACCAGAGCAGCGCACAGAAACGCCGTTTACCTTCCCGCTGGAGCGGTACCTATTTATCTACTTGCACTCTGACGTGCTTTCGAACTGCTAGGTTGGCAGGAGCAGGGACCGGGCAACAGGAGCTCACCCATTACGGGGATTTGAACCGCCAACCTTCTGATTGGCAAACCCAAGGCTCTGTGGTTTAACCCACAGTGCCACTCACGTCCCATATGAATGGTTTAGCCCTGAACAAATAAGGACTTGAAGGTCTGGAGGTTGTTGTTGTTTTGGTACTACAGCAAGGCTCGGGGTTCTCCCAAGCCTGTCGGTGTCTTGCATTGGGATAGTGCTGTTGCCTACATATGGAGAATGAGTTCACTATCAACATATACACACATATATATAATGGCTTGTAAGGCATTAAAATAAATAGTTGGCATATAAACAACACAACAGCTGTTGTGTTGTGAAGAACATAAGAAGCTTCCTTAATGCAGTTCAGATTGTTTGTCCATCTGGCCCAGTAATGTGCTGCCAGTAACTGAACCCAGAGCCTTCTGCACACAAAGCATCTAACCCACAACTCAGCCTGGTTGCTTTCCCAAAGAAGAATTACTTTGGCAGGTATGGTCCGGGCTTTCAGCTTGCTCATGAGGCTTCTGTATTAGCCAAGATGCGGGTGGCATTGTCATACCACTGAGCCTCTTGAGCTTGCCAATCGGAAGGTTGGCGGTTCGAATCCCCAAGACAGAGTGAGCTCCCATTGCTCTGTCCCAGCTCCTGCCAACCTAGCAGTTCGAAAGCACGCCAGTGCAAGTAGATAAATAGATACCGCTGCAGCAGGAAGGTAAACAGCATTTCCGTGTGCTCTGGTTTCCCTCACAGTGTCCTGTTGCGCCAGAAGCGGTTTAGTCATGCTGGCCACATGACCCGGAAAGCTGTCTGTGGACAAACGCCGCCTCCCTGGGCCTGAAAGCGAGATGAGTGCCACAACCCCATATTCACCTTTGACTGGACTTAACCTTTTATCTACTAGCCAAGAGCTGATTGATATATACACATATTCCACGCTACCCAAATGCCTTACAATTTCTGACTCTCTGCAGAACATTCGTGTGTTGCTTCCATTGAATATCACTGCATGATGTGATAAAAAGCTACGCCTGACTGATACATTTTATCTGTGATGGGTGCTTTCAGGTATGGGTGCCGTTGCAGTCACTGATTGGCATGTATAGACAGACACTAGGCAAGCAAAGGGCAAGGTCGTAGCTCATGTTTTGTGTGCAGAAGGTTGCAGGTTCCATCCACAGCAGATGAGGCTGGGAAAGATTCTTGCCCCAAACCCTGGAGAGACATTGCCAGTAGACAATACTGAACCAGATGGACCAAGGGTTGTATCCAACTAAGTTTTACTCAGAGTAGTCCCATAGACGTTATCAGACCTACATTACTCATGCCCATTCAATTCACTGGGTCGTCTCTGAATACTACTAGCACTAGATACAACCCCAAGAGGCTCAGTACATGGCAGCTTCCTACGTTCTTGCAGACAAAACCAAAATCTTCCGGCAAATCATTTTTTATCAACTATTGTATTCCCTCCAATTATCTGATTAGAACACAGCACCCTCTTGACCTCAAGAGGCAGCTGCCATGATTATCTAGGTGTAAAAAAAGATGGAATAATTTCAAGCTTCTATTGTTGTGAGATTCCAATTTGAAACTTACACAGTATAATTCAAAATGAATTCAACAGAATTATTCATTGCGTTAGGAAACATCTCAAGTATTAGTGCAATGGTGTCCTAGATTCCCATCAGGCCCCTTTTCACAACCATTATGCTGGTCTTTAAGCCCCCAATTCAGTACATTATTTAAGCCCACATTGACATTTAGCTATACATGTATGTTTAATTAAGGCCACTCGGAATCAAGCATATGCCTTATTACTTTACTAAATCTTAGCCGTCTATAATGTAAGAGTTGAAATTTGAGTAAGGTCTTGTTAATGGCTTTGGTCTGGTCTCCATTTGAAAGAGGGGGGAGGCTATTAAAAGGATGGAATTGAGTTTGGGATAAAGCCATTATTCTTGTTGCCAAACAATCAAATTATGAAACAAATTGTAACAAATGGTGTAGAATATGGATCCTGCAGAGTGCAGTTCCAGATAAATAAACTGAGCTGATAAGAAGAAAAACCTAACTGTACGTTTTGGAAAGACTTGGAGCGCTCTGTGTTTAATAGCAAAACCAGCTGAAGAACACCACCTCACAAAAGCGAAAGCACTGGGATTTTGGGAAATGTGAAAATGAACAGCAGCAGCACACATTCAAAGTCAGACTCACCCAAAACTCAGCATAATCATTTCAGAGATAACCACAGCTATTTGCTATGCTTAGAATAGGAAATAGTTGTGGTGACCCAGAAACTATAGAGTGGTCAAGCTGTCTTTTTAGAAACGACTCAATTATGAGCCTGTAGCATTTGGAGATGGCTGAGGAGGTGGACCTGATCTCTCCTAATCACCCTACTTGCCAGCCCAACTTTCAATCCCTAACCCTGATAGGGTGTCAGTCCTATTTCTCTCTCTCTCTCTCTCTCTCTCTCTCTCTCTCTCTCTCTCTCTCACACACACACACAAGCACACCACACGCACACAGCTTCAATGCAAGCAGAAGGCATCGTTTGCACATCATGACTTCCTAAAAATAGCGGCAGCTCGTTTCAGCAATGCCAAGTTCTTCCCTTTCCACAGCAATGTGAAGCTCTCCACTGCAATGAAGGAGCAGTCATACGGGCAAGTTGCTGTATCTGAAAACTTCGCATTGGGGCAGAGAGCCCCGCTTGCCACAGGAACATCCTTAGGTTATGCTTGCAAAGCCCATTCCAATGAAAAGCTTGCAAATGCATTGAGAGGTCAGTCAAAACACCACTGTTCCTATACTTAGTCATAGGAATATGGCGTGGAACTAGTGTAGCCAGAGGCAGAGAGAAAGAGTCAAGCTTTCCCCCTTTTCTGCATTGGCAGAGGAGGCCCAGGGCAAACTGAGAAGGAACAGGTCTTGGCTTCAACCCAAAATGCACCCACCTCATCTGGAAACCATGGTTGCCGCCCAGATGTTAATGGGGGTGAAACTGCACCCCAGTTCTTAGCAGTGGCCTAAGGTATAGGGAAGTCACTGGCTGGTGGTGAGAAGGAAGGTTTTCAAGGATTGCAGAACCTGAAAGGTAGGCTGGCAGGCAATGCTGGAGAGCAGAGTTTGATTTCAAACCCTGAGCTACCATACTGTGCAAGTTGCGAGGCTAACCAGCAAAGTCTAGACCAGGCTTCCTCAAACTCAGCCCTCCAGATGTTTTGAAACTACAGTTCCCTCATCCCTGACCACTGGTCCTCCTAGCTATGGATCATGGGAGTTGTAGGCCAAAAACATCTGGAGGGCCGAGTTTGAGGAAGCCTGGTCTAGACTAGAGGGCAGATACTATGGAGCACTGGTGCTACTCAGAGGCTTACTGAAGGCTTCCTGCACAGACATTATGTGTTCTGGTTCCCACCTCCATGGAGATCCGGGAGTTACAGGGGCAGTGTTCTGCTTCTGATGCCACACTCTGCTAAGCCAGAGGTTCACTGCCTCTGTAACTGGAAAAGTAGAGCTCAGAGCTCTACTCAGAGCTGTGGGAGACACCATTCATGGGTACTGACTGGCAAGAAGGAGCAAGGAATTGACAACACACAACCCTTTCGGTTTCTTTCTGCTCTTCATTTGCCGCAATGGCGGACATGTCCTATTTTATAGAGGATGGTCTTCTATCTGAACGGCTATCTTCTCATCGAAGGGGTCATTTCTCTGAAGGGGGGTCGAGTCCAAGTGCAGTTTAAAGACAGCAAACCATAAAAAGGGAGAACTGGGACTTTGAAGCTGCCCTTCAATAGAACCTGGACAGAAGCAGGTGCATTGCTCACAGTCTTCCCCACTATGCAATATAGTTTACATTTTTATCTAAATTATAGCAATTATATATCAAGGTGTGCCTTTACATATAAATTATCATTTCCACATTTTATGAGCATCCTCTTTTTGTCCTTTCATTTTGGCGACACATAAGTGGCCGCACTAAGTCCAGGGCTATGACAGTCTTCCCGATTCCTCTCGTGGCCAGAACTGTTCAACAGACTTAATCTCTTTCTTGCCTTGCCAAGGTCCCAGGTTCTGGGACTTGAATCCTGACATGTAGACAAACATGCACACAGGCCATATATAATTTTTGCTTATTGATCTATCAGGCATTTACTGATTTCCCCTCTGCAGCTAAAGCTGCACATAGTAAAAGATCCATCGCATCCTGGTCACTGTCTCTTCGAGCTCCTGCCGTCGGGACGGAGATACAGGACGATGAAGACAAGAACGAGCCGTCTTAAGAACAGCTTCTTCTCCAGAGCGATCTCGGCCCTGAATGGGAAGCCTGGACTTTGAAAGTCATCTAATCTTCCTTGCTGTACTATACTGTATTGTTTTAATTAGTGTTTTTATGGAGCAGTCAAGTAATTTCGTTGTCCCTGAGAGGGGGCAATGACAATAAAGATATTATTATTATTATAATTATATTATTATTATTACTTAGCAAGGGAGCATTGCAATGTCTTTTCTAACAAACACCTACGGGGAAAAAATTACTGACCAGCTCTAGATATAATGACACAGCATTTTTAAAAAATGCTAGCTTCTGCTCTGCACAAATGCAATGCGCTGAACTTAAATTATTACCAAAGAGTGGGCTGCAGTGTCCTTGGCGATTTAAGGCATGCTTTCTAAGGCTGGAACGAACACACGTCGCAAACTGAGCACCGGGTTCTTACACTTCATAGCTACGGTTGAACAACTCACATATGTGGTGTTTGGAGTTTCCTCAGCACGAAAGGAAAATAGGCATCGCTCTGCAATGCTTAACTCATTTGCCGGATTCGTATTTCCTGTTTGCCACATATAAAAGGTTTGAAAGCCATGCACAACATTTTCCAAAATACCGCGTTGTCTAAGCACTCCAAAGTGAGTGCCCTGTTTTCTCCAGCTGACGTACTGCTCATTTCTGTAATATAATGTTTTACCTAACTAGAGCTGGGAAACAGTAAAAAATAATAATTTATGATTAAGTCTGATGCCATCTCAGCTAGTGTTACACTACATAAAGTGATCCTAATTCTCCTGCAATGCATATCAAAGTAGGGCCAAGGGAATTCACAAGAGGCATCAAAGCAGCATAGAACAGATTTCATATGAATACATTATCACATGGCTTGCTGGTTATCTCTTCTGGCTCAGTTTCCTGGGAAATTTTTCATAGTCAAGAAATCTTTCATACTTATTCATGAATCATCTTGTTTTATAAAATGAACTCATTCATTCTTTTATTTTCCTAGCCCATCCAGTGCATTGCATCATGGCAGGCACTGAAACACAGGAAAACCGCTTAGCCAACTCAACAAAGAATTCTCACTGTTGACTCTTCCCCAAATCCACTAGTCTCTTTCCTGGATTCTGGATTCTGTCTTCACTCCACCTGCTCTCTGCCAGATTCTAGACTCTCACGCAGACAGTGGTATTAAATCAAGAGTTAAATAAATGCTATTAAATACTGGAAACAATTTTACTTATTTTTCATCCCAACTTTTAGAAACAAATCAACCATTACATTTTTGCAAAGCAAACCAAAATGGGGCAGATGATCAGTGGATTCACCACCACATCTAAAGTGCTGATGACTTGTGGCTGTCAGGGTAGATGGTAAAGGTGGTCATTTAGCTATGACCGCTGGCATGACTGATGTGCTTGAAGACAGCGTCCCATTAAACTTTGAATCCTGAAGAACATACCAACTTATTTGGAAGCATTCTGTGCTCTATCGGCCACAAGAGAAGTACCAGCGGCAGCTTCATGATTGCCTGTGCAAAGCTCATTCATTCATTCATTTATGTATACATACATACTTTTCAAGTTTATAGATTTCACAAATCTTATACATTTCACAAATTTTACACTAATTTTGACATTTCAAAACTTGACTTCCATCCTCCTCTTTTTTTGTGGTCCCTTAAATTTATTTTTTAATATCTTCTGCATATCCAAATTAATTTGCTCATTTATTCATCTTCTTTAAATATATACTCTTATAAAACTGCAGGTTGTTACAATAATACTGCCCATGTTTTTATCTGTTTATAATTTATCTGTAAATATTCATTTCCATTCTTTGATAATAATAAAAATATTGTTATCTTGACTTCTTATTCTTCCGATAAGTTTTGCCTTTTCCGCATATTTCATAAGTTTTTGTATCCATTCTTCCTTTACTAGGACTTCTGCTTCTTTCAGTTTGGGGGCAAGTAACATTCTTGCCGCTGTAGTACCATACAGGAATAAGTTTCTATACATTTTAGGTAATTCTCAAAAGAAAAGCTTTCCTTCTTTTTTTACAAAGGTTATTTTAAACACCGTTTTCATTTCATTATACAGTGGTACCTCCGGTTGTGGACAGGATCCATTCCGGAGCTCCGGTCGGATCCCAAGGTTTTCGCAACTGGAGGTGCCTGTTCTGCGCATGTGCACGGTGTGGTAGAGCATTTCTGTGCATGCGGCAAAACCCAGAAAAATACTTCCGGGTTTGCCGTGAGCTTAACCCAAAGGATACGAATCCGGAGGTGCATGCAACTAGAGCATAGGTAGGCAAACTAAGGTCCGGGGGCCGGATCCGTCTCAATCGCCTTCTAAATCCGGCTTGCAGACGGTCCGGGAATCAGTGTGTTTTTACATGAGTAGAATGTGTCCTTTTATTTAAAATGCATCTCTGGGTTATTTGTGAGGCATAGGAATTTGTTCAATTCCCCCCCCCCCACTAATATAGCCCGGCCCCCCACAAGGTCTGAGGGACAGTGGACCGGCCCCCTGCTGGAAAAGTTTGCTGGCCCCTGAACTAGAGGTACCAATGTATATCATTTCCCAGTAAGCCTTAACGTTACTACACGACAAAGCTTACTACAGGCAACGCTCAGCCTGTAGTGGATTGCTCCCACCCAACACACACCAGTGGTGTTGCCTCCATGCTGGTCAGCAGAGTCCTCAACATGGGGGATGGGGTTATAAACTTGAGAGTTGTATCCAATGCTGCTGTTCCGATTGTGCAGCAGATGTCCACTTGTGCAACAGAATTCCCCCCGTCTCACGCTTGCAGCCCCTTGAACACCCTCAAAATCTGTTGCAGAGTGTTGGAGGACCCACTGGAGCAGATGTTGGGGGTTCACAGGAAGGGGAGAGAAAGTGGGTGCCCTGTTGCCCAAACATAATACTGCTTGTACAGCACTAGATACAACTTTATTTTTAAAAAAAAATACTTACAAAATAAAACCTATTAGTGTCTTATTTTAATCAGGCATAGGCAAACTCGGCGCTCCAGATGTTTTGGGACTACAATCCCTATCATCCCTGACCACTGGTCCTGTTAGCTAGGGATGATGGGAGTTGTAGTCCCAAAACAGCTGGAGGGCCGAGTTTGCCTATGCCTGTCTTTAATCATTGTTCCTGATATATCTCATAGATCGCCATCCTTATTTTCTGTTGAATTCTTCATGATTGTATATTGTATTCTAGGCGGTCAAATATATTTATCTGAAGTTATCCTTTTAGCCATTCAAAGTGTTTTTCATTGATTATCCAACTGAGGAGCTCTACTTCTCAGTCCTGTAGCCGGCATACAGCCGGTTGGAAAACAGTTATTTATTTATTAAATTTGTTGCCACTGTGCATGGCTTGGTGTTCCTGTGAAGTAGGTTTAAATACAGTCTGATGATAAATACCCAGTGAAAAAACTGTCAAGTGCCTGGGCAGAAGAAAGTTGACTGGAGATCAGGAATGGGAAATTTCAAACAAATCAGGCTTGCTTAAAAGTCTTCTTCCTCTGAAAAGTATGACAGAGCCATCACCAACTTTAACTGCAACAACTCTGGGAAAACTATTTTTAAAAAATGAAATAAAAACTACATGAAATTTTGTGAGTGTAACCACTGAAGACTAACACAAAGCAGTCAATGCAAGCTGTTCTGCATATTGCCTTCAACTCTTTCATGAACAGTACTTTTGACTGAGTGATGGTAACTGAAAATAGCTCCTCTGAGGATTTCGTGCCAAAAATTAATTTGACTGATGTTTATCTGATGTGGTATTATAAGGAGCTTCTATACCTTATTAGGGTTTTTTGGTCCAATACCAAAAAGTTTGGGTAAGGCTGTGATGTACATTGATTCATTACACAAATGCTTCCTGTCTGTGTTGCGTTGTGTTAGTGGACTTACGCACGGTAACTTAAAGTGAGGGTTTTTTTATTAAAAAAAATCCTAATAGACGTATATTAATATTTTAATGATTGTCATTATTGCATTATTAAAATGAACATCCCAAAAGTGTTACACAAGGGCTTTCCACCTTCTCATGTCGCCTGACCTTGGTTTCCTTACATGGCGGCCGGAAACATTAATTATTTAGCCTTACTTTTTTTTAACGTTCTAAAGTTTCATCACAAACAGCTGCTTAGCTCCTGGGAGGCCTGTTTTGGAGGCGAACAGGAGGATTTGAAGCAAAATAGCAGCCTAAGCAAGCAGCAGAGAGAGGAATCCTTTTGCAAAGTGGATGCTACCTTCCTTTTGCCTTCATCCCTGAAGATCCATTGCAAGTTAATTAGGAATTATTATTCAGACAGTACATCACAAGCCTAAGTATAAGTACTATTTGAGACAGTTAATGTTTTCACGATATGGACAGATTTTTATACTGTGTTTCTGTGTGCAAACATTCTATACAGCAATTGGATAGGAACCTATACTTCTAACAGATGTCGAGTTCCTCATCAAACGCTCTGGAATGTCGTCAGCCTCATTACAAAAGTATTCTGAACAATTTCCATGCTGCTTAAGTCTCCAAACTTTCCATGGAGGTCTTACTTAGTCTTTATGGTGGAAATGATGAAAACAATTTTACTGAAGCCTTACTATGGCTCTTAATGAATGCTTTGCTTTAGAGAAAAATCAGATAATTAAGAAGATTAAAATAGCAACTCTGAAGTTTCAACGCCGAAAGATTCAGATTTATTATCCTGCTGCGATATCGTAAAAAAGTGGCCAAGGGTGACAGAGTCAAAAGAACTGGTGTTTGAACACACACACCCATCACCCAAAATGGGATCTAGAATGCCAGGGTTTATTTATTTCAACTAAATAATAATAATTGACATCAAGTGCAAAGCTAAGCAGCCTTTAGATGGTAGTAATTATGTAGTAATTATCAAGAAGTTATTCATAAAAAGAGTGGGAGGGAGCGTTGCAAACTAAAAACCATCAAAGCTTTCTATGCAGTTTGGCCCTGGTTTCTTATATCATGCGTGATCATATAAATTTATTTATTTCCCGTCTCCCCCTCCCCCCAGGTATCAGTCTACATGGTTCTATCACCTCCTCATTTAATCCCCATAATGACTCTGTGAGGTAGTTTGGGCAGTGATTGGTCCAAGGTCACCCCAGGAGCATCATAGCTGAGTAGGGATTTGAATGCTGATCTCCCAAGGTCCATGTCTGACACTCTAACCATGATGGAATGGTGGAGTTCCATCTACTCATGTTGTCATGTACATACTGCTGTGAGCTTCTCAAAATGATCTATAATACATTGCTGAGGAAAGGTTTCTGGAAGCAAAACATAAACAACTGGATGCCTCTCCTAGGAAAATGTCCGTATTTAATATTAAGCATCTAGTTTAAAGAACCAATATTTGGGCTAGGCAAGAAACAACACCAACCTATCAGTGCTAAATGAATAAAATTGGCTGACTAGATAAATTTGGGAACATCATTCGGCTCCTCCATGGTAATATGACAACAACAATCACAGATAACAATGGCTCTCAAAGTGAACCATTCACAGTCGGATCAGGTGTTAAACAGGGTTGTGTTATTGACCCAACTCTATTCATTATTTTCATTGCCATGATCCTACACTTTGTCGAAGGGAAACTCGCCACCGGAGTAGAAATCATATATTGAACTGATGGAAAGCTCTTCAATCTGAGCAGGCTGAAAGCAAAGAGTAAGGTTACTGTAACTTCCGTCATAGCGCCTCAGTATGCTGATGACAACGTAGTGTGTGCACACTCAGAGGATGACCTCCAAACCATCCTAAATATCTTCTCAGAAGCTTACAAAAAGCTTGGCCTATCACTCAACATCCAAAAAACCAAAGTGCTGCACCAACAAGCAGAAAATAACCCCTCTGCAGCACCACAAATCCAACTCAATGGTATAATTCTCCTACCTGGGCAGTTATCTTTCCACAAGGGCCGACATTGATGCCAAAATCCAGCATCGCCTGAGTTCTGTGAGTGAGGCTTTCTCCTGATTGAAGTGCAGAGTGTTTTAGGACCAGGACATTCACAGGGAAACCAAAATGCTTGTTTACAAAGCTATTGTACTACCAACCTTACTGTTTGCTTGTGAAACATGGACCACTTATAAAAGCCTTCTCCAACTCCTCGAAAGATTCCATCAACGGTGTCTCCAAAAATCTTTACACATCCCTTGGGAAGACCGGCAAACTAATGCCAGTGTACTGGAAGAAGCAAAGATCACCAGTGTTGAAGCAATGATTCTTCAACATTAACTTCGTTGGACTGGTCATGTTGTACAGATGCCTGATTATTGTCTTCCAAAGCAACTACTCTATTCCAAACATTAAAATGGAAAGTGTAATGCTGGTGGTCAACAAAAGAGGTTTAAAGACTGTCTCAAGGCAATTTTTTAAAAAAAATGTAGTACAGTGGTACCTCTGGATACGAACGGGATCCTTTCTGGAGCCCCGTTTGCATCCTGAAGTAACGCAAGACGCGACTGCGCGTCTGTGCGGGTCACGTTTTGCCGCTTCCGTGCATGTGTATGACATCCTTTTGAGCGTCTGCGCATGCGCGAGCGGCGAAACCCGGAAGTAACGCACTCCGTTACTTCCAGGTCACCGCGGAGCGCAATCCAAAAATACTTAACTTGAAGCTACTTCAACCCGAGGTATGACTGTATAAACACCAACAATTGGGAAACACTGGCCTGCGAGCACTCCAATTGGAGAACAGCCTTTGATAAAGGTGTCATGGGCTTTGAAGACACTCGAACTCAGGACGCAAGGAGAAACGTGCTAAGAGGAAGGCACGCTTGCCAAAACCACACCATGATCAACTCCCGCCCAGAAACCAATGTCCCCACTATGGAAGGACGTGTGGATCCAGAATTGGCCTCCACAGTCACTTAAACCATGTTTATGGAAGACAATCTAACTCGGCTACGAGTGATCGCCAAAGAAGAAGAAGATTTGGGCTAGGCAAGAAACAACAACAGCCTATCAGTGCTAAATGAAGAAAATATTTCTTTAAACAAGATGTAGAAACAATCCTCTCTCCTTTATTTTGTCCACATCTTATTGAAAACTTCTTTCATGATCTAATATATATGGCCCTCCCAAGGTCTTTTTCACACTGAGATTCCAAACCATATCTACCCTGCATCTTCAGCTTCAATACAAGAAGATGCATTGAAACTAACAGCTTTCTGTTTGTGGCGTCACTGAGGACATTTATTACCATTATTTCTGATGCTCATGCTATTATTTTTGCTCATGTACCCATAACATAGTCACCTAATCACCAGAAGGTACGAGCAGGACGGGAGAACCCTGCAATTTGTGGAAATGTAAAAAGTCAGTGGGAATGGGGTGGGACAATGAGCTAGTAGCATTTCTACTCAAACTTAAATACCAAGTTTGACCTAGAGGAGTAAGTCGTGAAAACTGATTGAAAGGCGTTAGTTAGTTAGTTAGTTAGTTAGTTAGTTAGTTAGTAACAACAAGATACAGAATAATATCCAGCCTTATGTTTCCTATCCACTGAAAGACAGAATGCAGCATTGATAGCAAACTAAAGTACCACTGATACCTGGGTGTTATGACCTCCTCACCGGTACTGGGTTCAAGTGACAGAAACTCCAGTCGGCTTCTTGCCAGTGACTTCCCTTGGATGCACAGAGTACAGTCACCACTGGCTTCAACACAGGCAATGGTGCAGAAGGCAACTGTAGACTATGGGGTTAATGGCCTTACAAGCCTCCCTTTCTAGATGACAATGTGCATTGCTTCACTTACTTCACCATGTGATACACAGTCCCTTCTGCATTGGGCCCCCCCTCCTGCTCATTCCCCTGAGTGGCAATGGACTTCTTCCCAAGCACTGTGCTATGCTGCTGTGGTTTTGCAACGCTAAAAACATTATTAGCTTAAAACAGCAGCAAACCAGGTGCTCTCCTTACCACCTCGCCCAGAAGACCTCACACTGAAGATGGCCTTTCCCATAATATTAGAAAAATGCAACCTGTGCTGCTGATAGAAGTTGTGCGACTCATGCAACATGTTGGTGATTAATATACACAGAACAATAATTATACATACTTTGAGAAAAATACAAAACATTAAACAAAGCCACAAAGACTTGCGAACTACCCAGCCTAAAATGAACTTAAAATGTCTGGTTTCAATAGATTTTTTCAAATGCTTAACTCAGTTTATTAGATAAGTTCAGTCTACCTGCAAGCCCCAATTAAAGGGCCCCATCAGGGGCGAACAGCGGCCTTTTGATTATTTGGACTGGCAGGGCGAAACAGGCGCAAAACGCCGACACTCTGCCATCTACAACTTCATTGTCTACAACTTTATTAACATCTATTGAGGAAATCAGCCCTGAGTGCTCACTGGAAGGTCAGATCGTGAAGCTGAGGCTCCAATACTTTGGCTACCTCATGAGAAGAGAAGACTCCCTGGAAAAGACCCTGATGCTGGGAAAGATTGAGGGTGCAAGGAGAAGGGGACGACAGAGGACAAGATGGTTGGATAGTGTTCTCGAAGCTACCAGCATGAGTTTGACCAAACTGCGGGAGGAAGTGGAAGACAGGAGTGCCTGGCGTGCTCTGGTCCATGGGGTCACGAAGAGTCGGACACGACTAAACGACTAAACAACAATAACAATCTACAACTCTACTAGCACCTTTCCCATAATGTGGAAAAGCGAGGCAGGCCAATTCTGATGCCACCAATGCAAAAGGAAAAAAAAGGAAAGGAAAAATAAATAAGGGGGCATGAGCAGGAGTGGGGCAAAGATTGATTGGCAAGAAGGGGAATAGCAACCGGGCAGCAGCAGAGCAGCCACCCACCTCAGGCGGCACAATCGCTTGTGCCACGGCTACAAATCTTGAGCTGGCTTTCAATACCCCAATCCACTTGTCTCAAATGCCTGCATGTGCATAGTTGTGGTTTCAACAGTGGAGAACAAAAGATGAGATAAGCACAGGGCAAAAGAGGAGCAAGTGGAGAGAACCGCTTAGCTTTTGTCAGGAACTCTGGGTTCAGTAACTCAAAGGCACTTCACCTCTCTTTCGGTATAACTCCACTTCACCCTTATTCAGGTACAACCTCAACTTTAATCCTCTTCTCGTTCACCATTTTTGTCCCATTTTTTTGAAATGCAGATAATGCTTGCTGCAGCCTGCTTCACAGTGACCTTTGGAGACTTAATTAATATTGGAAGTATGTAATGTGAGATTCTCAGGTGAAGGAACTACAGGAATTCCAAATTGCATCAATATTTCATGCTTTCTGCATTGAGATTCCGATCTTGGCTGGCATAATCATTCAGCTAATTCACCCTTATGGCTCATTTCCATAAGCAGCCTCAGAAAAAGTTTCAAAACTTCTCTGGCAAAAAAAGATTCATCGGAAACAAAATCGCCCTCTTTCGAAAAAGTTGTCAGGAAAGGTAAATCAATTGACAGGTGTCAGTTTTCAGAGGGTGTCTACTCCAGCCACATTTGTCCAGCTGTTGCCATTTCTATGAAGTACTGCCCATCATTTGTGGGCAATGTCACTGCATTATGTGATATGGGTACCCCCCCCCTCATTATATAGTGATATGCTGTGCAGGGTATACAGCTGAAGACATTTTTTTAAAAAAGAAGGATTTACCTGATGGATGACCCACTCACTTATGGGGCAGAAAATTTTTTTTGGGTTTTTTTAGAAGAATTTGTTTTATTGTTTTTAGAGTTTACTGAAGTTATTTTATTGTTTTTTGAACTTGTGTTTTATTCTGGAGGGTTTAAATCTTGAACACTGCTTCAATCTATTAATTGTTGTTGTTGTTGTTAAAATATGTACACCACCCTTTATCTGAAGATCCCAGGGCGGTTCACAACAGAAAAATACAAAGTGGTCTATGAATACGATACAAAGCAGTCTATGAATTTGTTAAATAGGGGGGGGGGGGAGGATGTTGAAATCTCCGCCTTAGGTTACAGGGGATCAGTGTGAACCAATTAATTATGCAAGTTATCTAGTCAAATGGGAGGTTTATACTGCAAATTTTGTGTGTGTGTGTGTGTGTGTGTGTGTGTGTGTGTATACACATAATTTCTACCCCAGCCATTCTGGGAGGCTTTCAACAGAACATTAAAAACAGAATAAAACTTCAAACATTAAAAACTTCCCTAAACAGGGCAGATAAAAGTTCAGATCTTAAAGAACTAAAGTCAACTTGTGGAAGGGCCTGCATATTCCAAAATCTCTCATACTGGGCCCTCATGTTTCCATAAATACAAATCAAATAAAATATTTATTATTGTGGTCAATGCCCAGCGCCAAAGAACAAAATAAGAAGCACATAAACACATTATCCGAATGTGTGTAATAGAGAATAATAATAATAACAGGATAAGACAGAGTGAAATAAACGGGGCATCAACAACTTAAAGTCACCAACTCCAAAGAAGAAAATGACAAAATGTCTGGAATCGATCCCTGATGGGCTTCCATAAATACTGTTTGCTTGAAAATTATAATCTGTTCAAAATTTGGACAGAAACTTCTAGCTCTTCAGATGTTCTTTGGACAGATAACAAATTGCAGCACAACACATCCTACTAAGGATGAATTTATGTGTTTATATTTACAGAGGTTTCTAAGTACAAGACTACAGAGCTCCGAAATCTTTTGTGCTTGCTCCCAGTTGAGTGCATTGGAAACATCCTTACGGAAAAACCATGAATTTGAGGTATTTAGAACAATTTCATTATCTGCACTCCATGGTTGCATCTCAAGGTCCATTTGTACATAATAGGCACACCTGACAGCAAAGAGTTTCACCAAAAACATTTTGGGGGAAAGGCAAGATAGAAATTGAATATATAACACAACAATTGATTTAGATGACTTATATACCACCATTAACATATGTCAATTTACACCAAGGTCAAACAACACCCACACACCCACACACATATATAAATGTATTAAAATCCATAAAATAACATGATCATTAAAATGCAAAGCACAATGACTCATAACAATTTAACTAGATAGAAGTTTATCAAGTGCAGCAGCAAATTAAACCTTTTTTTCTAGTTAGTTGTCTCCTCCAAATGACTGTTGAAAAAGATGTGTTTACAGACCACCCCAAACTATATAAAGATGTGGCCAGACACACCTAAGAAGAGAGGAGTTCCGCATGTGAGGAGCCAGCACTAAGAAGTCTCTTCCCAGGACCTCCACACCACACACTTCAACCTGCGTAGGGCCTCATCTGCTGATCTTAAAAGCATAGGCAGTTTGATATGAAGGAAAGTGTTTTTGCAGTATTTGGGTCCCCTACTTTTGAGGTCTTTAAATGTTAAAGTAAGCACCTTCAACTGGTCCCAGAAAACAATTTGCAACCAATGCAGACACTTCCAAATAGGAGCCATATGCTTGTGGCTGGCTGCCCCTTTCAGCTGTGATTCGCACTCGTTGCAATCTCTGGTCCATACTCAAGGACAGCCCCAGGTAGAATTCATTACAATGGTCCAACTTGGAGGTTACCAAAACACAAGTAACCATAGCCATAGTTACACAGAATGTGGCACAGACAAATGCACATCATTTCATTAGACTGAGGGTGGATTCTAGTCACCCCCCCATAATCAATCAATCAATCAATCAATCAATCAATCAATGTCTTGTTCTTGAACACCAGCCAGTGCCCAGAGCAACTACCAATAATATTGAAATACTATGCAAAGAAGATAAAAACAACAATTAAAATCTTATCAACCAATCAACAGCAATCTTTAAACCACAATGAAGTGCATTGTAAACTCTCTGCTAAATTGAGCAACGAACCACAGTCTGGTGAAATGCAAGCATTTAACATGACACCTAAATGTCAGCAATGTGGGGGACAATCAGGAGACAGTTGCACAGACAGAGGGGCCACCACTGAGAGGCCTCTGCCTCGTGTTACCGCTGCATGAACTTTGTCCACAGCCAGCTCCACAAGCAGGACCTCCCATGCAGATCTTAAAGCAGTAGCGAGAAGGTCACGGGGGATTTATCTTATATATTTGCTTATCTTTATTTAAAGCATTTGCATATCACCTTTCATCTAAGCAATCTCAGAATGGCAAGCAATAGGTATACATAATGAATTATTCATATGCAATAAAACCATACCGTTCGGCAGAATATGAGGTGGCAGCTAGAAAACGCACAGCAGGCCGAGAGAGTAAGAAAAATAAATTGCCTGGGGAAACAGAAGTGTCCCAGAATCTGGCACAGCCAGATCATTTGAGATCCCCATTAAAAGGAGGTTGCTAAAAAATAATTTAATCTGCAATGGGCTCTACAATCAATACACGGTCGCCAAAGTTCCTCATGTGTGCAAATACCAGGCAATCTGTGTGTCCCCGCTGCATTTCGCCAAGCCAAGATTCTCTGCTGGAGAACCAAGACATGCAAATCTATAATGCGTATTTGTCTTCTGGGGTATCCAGCAGGTGCACTCGTGGATCCATCAATTGTCCGATACTGCATGCAACCTCTCATGACCAAAGGGAAGCCGCTTATGATCTCAACGTCTGCATATGCTTTGCAGCTTTAGCCAAGGGCACTGTCTCCAGCAACCTTTCCCCCATAAGCCATCTCAGGTTTATGCAGAATGGTGCAAGGCTTGACCGAGCCCCAAAGTATTGAGACTGTGCAGTAACCATGCACCAACTAGCCAGCCCTGGAACACACATTCCACCTCTCCACTGTCATATTTCGGGCCTGGATGTCAGTGCTCTTCCCATCTCAAGCATATTATTATTATTATTATTATTATTATTATTATTATTATTATTTGTATACCACCCTATACTCATAGATCTCAGGGTGCTTCGCAACATAAAACCACAATATAAACAAAACCAGAAAATGCACCATAAAAACAAAGACAACCTAATAATCCCCCTTTCCACGTTTTTAAAGGGCATCGGATGTCAATCAGCCAAAGGCCTGGTTAAAGAGAAAAGTTTTCGCCCGGCGCCTAAAGGTGTATTAACCTTGTCTTATGAAGTTCCTTGAAGGATGGCAGGAGAGTGTTATGGAACTTAAGAGCACCACATTTCAGGACCCGGGCAAATCACAGGCATCATACACATTGGCAAGCCAGCAGACAAAAGAAGATGAAGAAGAAATCAGTAGAGTCAGAAGACAAACTTGTGTTGAGTAATAAAACAAGATTGCAAGAAATCCTGATTTAGAAAACAGCAAGGAAATAGAACAATCCCACAAAATTATTACCGCAGAGAGTAATACACAACATTACAAGGTTAAGAATGCCTTCTCATTGATCTTACCTTTGCCATTTGCGCTTGAACTCCATTTGCTTTAAGAGATGCTACTGCCTTCTGTGCTGCTGCTGGGCTGTCAAAATCTACAAAACCATAACCTTTAGGGGGGGAAATACAGAAGTATTAATACCTTCAAAGAACATCCAACTTTTTAAACAACTTCTCTCTTATCAACAACGGCTTCCATGTTAGCCCTGCTCCCTCTAGCTACCAAATGACATTTCTGAGACCGCGAGATCCCATATCGTCTAGTGGTTAGGATTCCTGGTTTTCACCCAGGTGGCCCGGGTTCGACTCCCAGTATGGGAAGCTTTAAATTTTGTTTCCTGCTTGGCAGGGGGTTGGACTCGATGGCCCTTGTGGTCTCTTCCAACTCTATGATTCTATGAGACAGAAAGGAGTCGGCAGCCATCCCATTGTGCCCTATGTTCTCTTTTTCCTGGACACTTCCTCTTTTTCATGAATATGTAAAATGAGAGTCATCATAGCAATCCGTAGTTAAAAGTAGAACTCTCCTTTTTGCTCTTCAAAAGATGGCAAGCCTGGCTAGATCCAGTTCCAAGACCTGTTGAATTACTACTCCCTGAACTTCAGAACTAAGAACTAGTCCCCACACTTGCTTTTTCCCTCTTCCCTCCCATTACCATTTGCTTTTATGCCACATCTTTTAGACTGTAAGATTATAGTCTAATTAGATTATTTCTAATCTCTGTAGTCTGCTCTGGCAGTCTTCTTTGCCTGAAGGATAGGGTAAAAATACTTCTATATAAACAAACTGTTTTTTCACCTCCATCTCACCTTCTTCTCTTTTCATGGTTCATTTTACATATCATAAATCCCTGCATATTTTACAAAAGCTAAACCATTTAATATTTCATTGTTGCATCCATCAAAACTTATTTAAACTGTTGGATTTATCTTAATGCTGCCAACGTTTTCAGGTGTACACAATTTCCCCCCAATATATTCAATAAACGTTTTCCAATCTTCTCTAAACTTATGTTCTTCTTGTTCTCTTATTCTATATTCAATCTTTGGTTGGGACCTCGCTTGTTTTCTATTTTTGGTCTAACAAAACATGGGCCACAGTAGTAGCATCAGTGCTTTTTTCTGGGGGGACCCAGAGGTACGCATACCCCTAAACATGTTGTGAATCTTTGTACTTTTGTCCATTTACTGTATTTATTTTTCCAGATTTGAACTTTAAAATGGTGATTGTTTAAAATGACTCAAGAAATGACCCCTAAACATTTTTTAAAGAGAAAAAAAACCCTGAGTAGCATACATAAATAACCTTTTTTGACACCTGGGAATTTCAGTCTGAATTATCCCCAACAAAAAGGACTCGTCGTTGTTGTTTGGAAAAGTACTTTTAAACTTTTTTTTCAGTTCATTATGGATTATTTCCCAATACTCTTTTACCCTTTTACAAGCCCACCACATGTGAAAGAACCTCTTTGCATGATTTTCCCTATCACCTCAAAACTGAGGTAAAGGTACCCCTGACCATTAAGTCCAGTCACGGACGACTCTGGGGTTGCGCGCTCATCTCGCTCTATAGGCCGAGGGAGCCGCCGTTTGTCTGCAGACAGCTTCCGGGTCATGTGGCCAGAGCGAACCAGAGCAGTGCATGGAAACGCCGTTTACCTTCCCACTGGAGTGGTACTTATTTATCTACTTTGCACTTTGATGTGCTTTCAAACGTTTTTGACGTGCTTTTTGAATGTGCTCGGTGGACAGGAGCTAGGCTCAGTGGTTTAGACCACAGCGTATCTCATATTTATTACATGAATCTGCTTGTAAATATTAACAATGAACCTCTAGGAAACAATTTCTGACGTTCCACCATTCCCCTCTCGTCAGCCATGAAAAACTACATTTCTTCTTTGGTGAACATGGCACTAATTTCAAAGTACTCTTAGTATAATGATGCACCCAAGAAGCATTGCATTCAGACCTCTTTTGGACCTTTAATACGCATTGTATGTTTTTGGAATATATGTAACATGTCTCTCAGAGAAAAGTTACAGCTTTACCTTCGCCCTCCCCTTAATCCTTGCTGCAATCCATATAGCAGACACCAACTTGCCTGAAAGCTATAATAATATTAGCACTAGAATGCTGATAGCTTAACAGCTTTCAGGCAGACATCTCCATTTACTGGGTCAATATGCATTAATACAGAAGGCAGCCACAAAATGTGGCTACATTGAGTGTATTGCATTTTTTATCCATAAACGTTGTGCATGAACCAGAAGGGGTAATAGGGAGAGCTATGTAAGCACCCTATTAAAACCCCACAGTCTATCAATACTGAAATCCCAATATAATAAAATGCCATTCCCAACCCTATATTGAAGGTCAGATATGTTATTCAGGCCTCATCATGGTACTGAAACTGCCTTGGTCGCACTGGTCGATGATCTCCGGAGGTTCCTGCAGCCAATCAGAAGCCGCGCTTTGGTTTCTGAACGTTTTGGAATTCGAACGGACTTCCAGAACGGATTCCGTTCGACGTCCAAGGTACGACTGTATTATGGAAAGGGCAGGGAGACAGCCAAGGTAAAGTTCTAGCAATGAACACTTGTCCTTGTTCCAACATTCAAAAATTCAGAAGGGGCAAATACTTGTTTTTACATACTGACCACAGAGGGCTCTCTTCCATTCTCTGACTAAGGGTTCTTTTTGTTGATCAACTGACACAATAAAGGCACAATGGCTTCTTTAGATATTTTATAATAAATATTATAACAATATAGTGAATGAATAAATACGACAAATATTTGTTATTTGTTCCCTGTCATTGTCTCTACAGCCACAGCAGGCGCTGTAACTCTCTGACAGTTTGACTTTGCCCCTGATGGCACACTCTTCCACTCTCTCTCGAGACAGACGGATGCCAGCAACATAACAAATAAAACACCTTAAAACACGTTGTTGGGTTTTTTTCTTTAAAAAAGGAACATTAACACACCAAGGGTTTCCGGATCCTTTATTACTGAACAAGTATTAAGAATGAACAGCAGGTCTTCTGGTACAGTACTCTGTTGAAAAGCAATCATCACAGCTGAACTCTTGCAAAGCACAAGTACCTTTAATTAACTTTAAGGCAACTTTGCACAGCAATTTAATCCAGCAGCTCCATTCTTGCAGGGTTTCCTTGATTATCAGAAAGAACAATTCCAATGTAGGGGGTCAGACAGCATGAAGAAGCAGATTGACCATCACATCTACAGCCCCGCCGGCTAGGGTGGAAGGTGTTTGGCGGGGAGTCCCTAAGGCAGCCTTTCTTAACCTTGGGTTGTTCCTGAACTATGACTCCCATCATCCCTGACCACTGTCCATGCTGGCTAGGAATGATGGGAGTTGTAGTCCAACAACTGGAGACCCAAGGTTGAACAAGGCTGCCCTAAGGGGATCCGCCACTGCTGCCTGCCCAGAAATTTCCATTGACTACTATCCACTATAGTTTCCCACCTGCCAGGTCAAAGCTTGAGACTTTCACTGCTCCAGAGCCTCCATAGAGTTCCCCCACTGCCACCAGCAGAGAAGCAGCTATGTGCGACCCTAATCCCTCTCCCATTGAGTCAGGATTGCAGTCCTGACAGTCAATGCAACCATTTATAAAATATCAGTAATGGAGAACTTTGACTTTGCAACTGAGATACGCAGTTTTAAGAAATCCCACCTTTGCCCAGGATTTATTTAAGAAATCCCACCTTTGCCCAGCCCACTTTATGCGACCAGGAACAAGCTGCAGTGCATCTCAAGCTCTCACACACTCCCTGCCTTCTGCCCCTTTGGTGAGAGCTTCTACACTCAAACCTCGATTGTCGAACGTAATCCATTCCAGAAACCCATTCGGCTTCCAAAATGTTCGACAAGAAGGATCAGTTTCTGATTGGTTGCAAGAGCTTCCCACACTCAAGCGGAAGCTATGTTGAACGTTCGGCTTCCGAAAAACGTTCGGAAACCAGAGTATTTACTTCCAGGTTTTCGTCGTTTGGGAGCCAAAACGTTCCAAAACAGAGCCATTTGGGAACCGAGGTTTGACTGTACTACTTAAAGAAGCCGCAATTCAATGTTACACCCACACTCAGGCACTACAGTGTGCTTTAAACTAAAGACAATTTGAACAACCAGGGATCAGACTGAGGGGTTCACTGTTCTCCCCTCCTAAGTGGAGGAGAAGAGAGGCATTTATTCCCAGTCACCTAAACGCAGGGGGGGTTTTTTCTAGAAAAAGTGGTGCTGGAATTTGTTGGGGGAGCATCCAGCCAAAGTTATTGAGCCCTAACGCTAAAGAGGTACCAGTGAGTTCCGCTTGGAAAAAGCCCTGCCTAACCCACAGATGACTGAACTGAAATGATGTGTGGTCAAGCCTTCAGCTTCAATTCGACATCTGCAAAATGGGGAAAAATAATTTGCACAAGAGAAAGCACAGTAAAAAAAGATTGTACGAGTTGCATTAGAAATTCTTGACAAATTACCAAAAATACGTAACTCCTAGTAGTAGCAAACAAATGGAAACACATGGCAGCGGCTCTTCACCTGTTATACAAGAGATATCTGGCATCTTCCCAAGAGTTCTATAACACAACAAAATATTATTATTTTGCATTTTGGACTCTTATTTCCCCTCCACTTTTTAGGAAGAATATTCATATATTATACACATAAGAAGTCCAGTGCAAAGTTACTGCGGCTGCCTCCCTACAAATGCTGCCACCAAAAAACACAAAAACATAATTAGCATTATGTTTTTATGTTTTAATTAACCGTTATTATATTCCCAACCATATTCCTCCTTCTTTTTTAGTCTTCTCACAGCATGTTACAAAGAAATGAACTTGTTATACACAGCAGTCCTAAAAAGTGTTCTGCAGCAAAGCCATGAAGTATGAATTACTAAGGCCATGATCCCCAAAACGCTTGTTCTGAAGTAACCTAATCACTTTTATTATAGAATCAGTAACTGTAACGATGTTGAGTAACAAAATCTATGAATCACGTGCTTGTTTATGCAGAAATAAGTCCCACTGAGAAATAAGTCCTACTTGCATGTAAGTCTGCAAAGGATTCTAGGTCTAATTAGCATTTTGCATTATATATTTACATATGTCAGAAATCTTTACCTGAAGAGGTTGAAGTCAGCTATTGAAAGAGAAACGACACACTGACTTATCAATATAGTACAGTGGTACCTCAGGTTACAAAAGCTTCAGGTTACATACGCTTCAGGTTACAGACTCCCCTAATCCAGAAATAGTGCTTCAGGTTAAGAACTTTGCTTCAGGTTGAGAACAGAAATCGTGCTCCAGCGGCGCTGCACCAGCAGGAGGCCCCATTAGCTAAAGTGGTGCTTCAGGTTAAGAACAGTTTCAGGTTAAGTCCGGACGTCCGGAACGAATTAAGTACTTAACCCAAGGTACCACTGTATATCAAACTGGTAAGAATGGTTCAGCCAGTATGTTTATGATATGTCTAGCTGGCTGTGATATTGGCAGAGATTCCACCACAGGCAGTTTAGCCACATTTCACACAAATTAAGATACAAGGGTAGCCGAAAGATGTAATAGTGCTTTTGACTGGCATTAAAGGGTGACAACTTATACGCAGTGCTATTCTTTTCTTGAGAAAGAGGTGCTGGATCTCACCATGAACACCTTCCTTCTTCTCTTATAATGGCAATGGCACCCACCTGAGAGGTGCCAGAACTAAGCTCCAGTGAGTTCCAGCTGGGAAAAAAAGCCCTGTTTATATGTATATTACCATGCAGTAATATTTTCAACATCAGGTGCCTAAATGACAGTCCTGGTACAGAATTCAGAGACCAGGTTGTTCACCAGGGCAAGACAGTCTGAGCATATTACACTGATCCTGGCCCAATTAGCTACCTGGCTACCAATTAGTTTCTGGGCCCACTTCAAAGTGCTTCTTTTGAACTTTAAAGCCTTAAACCGCTCAGGTAATACCTCAAGGACGGCTTCTCTCCATATGAACCCACCCGGCTCCTACAATAATCATCTGAGGCCCTTCTTCATATACCTCCTCCACAAGAGGTCCAGAGGGTGGCAACAAGAAAGCAGGCCTTTCCTGTGGTGGCTCCCCATTTGTGGAATGCTCTCCCCACGGAGGCTAGGCTGGCACCTTCATAATATAGCTTTAGGCGCCAGGTAAAACCCTTCTTCTTCAAGCAAGTCTCGTACACACCGTTTAAACGTGTTTGTGGGTGGGGAGTGGGTGGCTTAATGTTTTGTTTGCTCTTGTTTTTGTTTGCATTATGTATCTTGTGTTTTTATATTGTATTACTATGTTATGAACTACCCTGAGTTCTAGGGATGAAGCACAGTATATTAAACAAAGAAAGAAAGAAAGAAAGAAAGAAAGAAAGAAAGAAAGAAAGAAACGAACGCCTTGCATCAATTTCATTCAGTAGGTTACACACACACACACACACACACACACACACACACACACAGAGAGAGAGAGAGAGAGAGAAAAAGAGATAGAGAGTTTTGAGTAATATATTATCTTTAAAACAAACAAGTTATTCAAAGGTTAAAACAGTATTCCAAACAGAGATTATTACTGAGTTGTTGTTGTTGTTGTTGTTGTTGTTGTTGTTGTTGTTGTTGTTGTTGTTGTTGTTGTTGTTAATACAGTGGTACCTCAGGTTAAGAACTGAATTCGTTCTGAAGGTCCGTTCTTAACCTGAAACTGTTCTTAACCTGAGGTACCACTTTAGCTTATGGGGCCTCCTGCTGTTGCCACCACACGATTTTTGTTCTCATCCTGAAGCAAAGTTCTTAATCTGAGGTACTACTTCTGGCTTAGCAGAGTCTGTAACCTGAAGCGTCTGTAACCCAAGGTACCACTGTATATAAATTTCATTTAACTAACACATCACTGTTATTGTCTTTTCTTCAATTCATTCACAGCCCTAGTCACACATTAATCACATGTAAATGGTAATCATGTAGGCTGTAGCCCTGCTCCTGACTTGCATCTCTTGCCTTTAGCTGCCTGTGGCATGTGGTTGTCTGTAAAGAAAGCCCAATGAGCACATGCGAGGGGCTCTGTGCCATTCAGACATCTATACAGCCAGCGGTTGCCATGAATTCACATCATAGTTCAAGTGAGCCAGGAATCCTGGCTTTATCATTATGTGTGAATGCGGCCAGTGTCTAGTTGACATTAAGAACTGAAACAGATGCACTAGGATTTCCGCTTCTTCTTTTCAAACTATAGCTCTTAATGCTGTGTAGAAGACAGCTCTTGAAATCATCCCAAA
This sequence comes from Podarcis filfolensis, assembly GCF_964270895.1. NCBI lineage: Eukaryota > Metazoa > Chordata > Lepidosauria > Squamata > Lacertidae > Podarcis > Podarcis filfolensis. The sequence goes on from NC_139614.1 coordinate 16,076,631, forward strand.
TTCTGGGAGCATCTTTCTCAACCAATTGCTTTGGAAGCCACTGGAAGCCCCCGTTGTTAGTCAGGGATTACACAAACATCTAGATCTCAGGTTCCAATACATCTCTCGCGCTAACTGCTCCATGGCACTGCAGTTTCAACTTCTGGCCAGCAAGCTAATTTCACCCTTGGTTTGACAGAACCGCCCAAAATGGCATTTCTGACATTTATTAATCCTTGTTAGCAGGCAAAGAATTTCACTATTCTTATTTTATATGAGAACAAATTCATACTCATCCTGGAAATAAGTCTGTTAGGGAATCCTCCATTATAAGCAGGCATTTTCAGAAGCAATGCCCACAGTCTGAATGTAAGGTCTAGAACAACTTATGGGTCCCCAGATGTTGTTGAACTACAACTCCCATCACCCCTAGCTAGCAAGGCCAGAGCTCAGGGATGATGGGAGTTGTAGTCCAACAACATCTGGGAACCCACAGGTTGAGAACCGCTGATCTAGAAGAATGTTAGAATAATTCTGCTGAAATCAGACCAAAATCACATCTGGTCCAGCCTCCTGATCTTAGAGGAGCCAACCAGATGCCTATGGGAAGCCCACAAGCAGGAGAGGAGCAGAAGTGCACCCTCCCCACTTGTGCTCCCCAGTAACTATTCCCAGTAACAACCCACTATGGGAGCTTGTTGTTGTTGTTTATATACCACTTGTATCTTCCATGGTTCTCAAGGTGCTGTACATGGTTCTCCTCCTCATTTCATTCTCAAAACAACCCTGTGAGGTAGGTTAGGTTAGGCCACCCACTGAGCTTCATGGCTGTGTGAGGATTCGAACCCTGCATTCCCAGGTCCTGGTTCAACACTCTAACTGTTATGCCAGAAGAAGAGTTTGGATTTGATATCCCGCCTTTCACTCCCTTTAAGGAGTCTCAAAGCGGCTAACATTCTCCTTTCCCTTCCTCCCCCACAACAAATACTCTGTGAGGTGAGTGGGGCTGAGAGACTTCAAAGAAGTGTGACTAGCCCAAGGTCACCCAGCAGCTGCATGTGGAGGAGCGGAGACGCGAACCCGGTTCACCAGATTACAAGACTACCACTACACCACACTGGCTCTCACACCAGGCGGGCGCAACATAGTTCACAAACATAATAGCTAGTGGTCACTGACAGCCTTAACCTCTATGAATTTGTCTCACCCTGCTTTTAAAGCCTTCCATGTTAGTACCCGTTATGGCATCTTGAGATAGGCAGCAAATTTCATAGCTTAGCTATACACAATATTAAGAAATGCACAGTATCAAGAAATACTTTTTGCCTGCTCTGAATATTCCAACATTCACCTTCCGGGATGAGCCCAACTTCTAGTGTCCAAACTTTTTTCAAAGAGGGCCAGAAATGATGAAGTGAACATGAGTTGTTGGCCTTTTTTTAGGATTGAAGTTGTTGAGCTTTTTTTAGGATTTTACCTCAGGAAATAAACTGCCACAGGGGCCAGATTAAGCCGACTGGTGGGCCGGATTAGGCCGCAGAAACGGACTTTGGACATGCCTGAAATATACATGCATCTGCTTTCTCCACACTATGAAAATAATTTTGCACACGTCCCCTATGATGAAATACTACTTTCTAAGCTAAAAAAAGACCCTAGTATTGTAAAAAAAAAAAGAGGTGAAACATGACTTAGAGACCAACTCAGTTTGTTCTTGGTATGAGCTTTTGTGCGCATGCACACAAATAATGAAATAATGAATGGGGTTTGTATTACATGCTTTTGACATTTCCTTTACACTGAAATGAATGTTAAGTATATAAGTTGCACAAAGAGTTACGTAGCATACGTAACTTGAGTGAAACAGCAGACGGCAAGACAAATGACGTAGAACTTGGCAGAAGCCAAATGGAAACAGCACTGTGATGAATGCAGGTCAGAAATCACTCTGAAGTCCACAAGGACAAGGGTGTGGTTTCTCGGAAGCAAGTACCACACTCGCTTTGGGAGGAATGGCTCCAACTCTGAAATTTAATATGTATATAACTTTGTCAAGACTGTCACTTGTGTTTACTAACCGCTAGGAACCCCCTCCTGAAAGAAAGGAAAACAAGTGACTAATTTTACTTAGGCTTTATGGCATGCAGAGAAAAGCAACAACTGTGAATCTATAGGCACCAGTCTGTGTATGTGTGCATGTAGGGGAAGCCCACTTAAAGACACAGCAAGTGGACTTTTATGTGTGGCGTAATAAGCTCTATCTGAACTCACAGTCAGAAACTAAACAACTATGTCTCCCATAACCTAAATGGCTGCTGGGAGCCTCCTGCGCTCAGCTTCTCAATTCCATAATTAACTTGGCAGCAGGTTCAAATGAATTAAAACTGAATGTCACTATTTTCGCAACAAATCCCTCATCCTTGTCTTTTTCTGCGGCTTGTCAGGAGAAGACCAGCAGAACAGCAATTAGTGGTAAGCAGTGCAGTGAAAAAGAACCAAGTATACACTAATTAGGTCACTCACCAAGCACATTCGTTTCATTGGCAGATTTAATCAATGTTTTCCTGAAATGCCTTAAATCTCTTATGCTAATTTAAAGTTTTGTTATTATTGTTCCTTTAAACACAGATGGGATGCCTGGAGATTTTCAAGTGCTTTCCCACCCCCTCCCCCATCAAAAAGGGTTTCTAAATATTATGCCTTACATTTAACTGCTTGTCCATGTTTCACAGGAACAGATATCATGAAATTGCAACAATTTCATTCTCAGATACCTAAGAACATGGTAGGCAGAACTGGGCAAACTCAAATAATGGTTAAAAGGTAAAGGAACCCCTGACCATTAGGTCCAGTTGTGACCGACTCTGGGGTTGCGGCGTTCATCTCGCTTTATTGGCCGAGAGAGCCGGCATACAGCTTCCGGGTCATGTGGCCAGCATGACTAAGCCGCTTCTGGCGAACCAGAGCAGCGCACGGAAACGCCGTTTACCTTCCCGCCAGAGTGGTACCTATTTATCTACTTGCACTTTGACATGCTTTCGAACTGCTAGGTTGGCAGGAGCAGGGACCAAGCAATGGGAGCTCACCCTGTCGCGGGGATTCGAACCACCAATCTTCTGATCGGCAAATCCTAGGCTCTGTGGTTTAACCCACAGCACCACCCACAACAACACTCCGTTGTTGTGAGCAATGTGTGAACATTATTTATCTATTAAAACAGTCTTACGCTTTTTTAAAAAACAAGAAATGAGATTCCAACTAAACATCAGGAAGAGTGCTGTTCAACAGCAGAACATTCTCCCTCGGGAGGTTGTGGACTCTCCTTCCTTGTAGGTTTTTAAGCAGAGGTTTAGATGACCACCTGTCATTAATGCTTTAGCTGAGATTCCTGCATTGCAGGGGTTGGACTAGATGACCCATGGGGTCCCTTCCAATGCTACAGTTCCACGATTCTATGAAATCAATTAGACTTTAGCTATAGGTTCATATCTTGAGACCAAGTTAGTTGCACTTTGTTCTCATTCATTTCAGTGGGACCCAAGTTTAATTAACTTCGTCAGGACCCAATTCATAATTTCAGATTCATAATGAAATATGCATGTTTAAATCTCTGTTGTTATTATTAATAATAATAATAATAATAATAATAATAATAATTTTATTATTTATACCCCGCCTATCTGGCTGGGTTTCCCCAGCCACTCTGGGCGGCTCCCTATAGAACACTAAAAACAGAATAAAACTTCAAACATTGGAAACTTCCCTAAACAGGGCTGCCTTCAGGTGCCTTCGAAAAGTCAGATAGTTGTTTATTTCCTTGACATCTGATGGGAGGGCATTCCACAGGGCGGGCGCCACTACCGAGAAGGCCCTCTGCCTGGTTCCTTGTAACTCCACTTCTCACACTGAGGGAACCGCCAGAAGGCCCTTGGAGCTGGACCTCAGTGTTCGGGCTGAACGATGGGGGTGGAGACGCTCCTTCAGGTATACAGGGCTAAGGCTGTTCGTAAGTGAATCAGCCTAGCTCAGGGGTCAGCAACCTGTGGTCCACGGGGATCATTTAACCGGCACACAAGCCACCCCCTAACCAAGCCGGCCACTTGGCGAGTCCCCGTGTGCTGTGCTAAACTGATGCAGCACAGCGACTCGCTTCCACGGCACCAAAAATCGCATCTGCGCAGACACAGATGCTGAAAATTGCGGGTGCGATCCGGCCTATGGTGGGATCTCTGCTGGAGTGAATCGGCCAAGGTGAGGTAAACCTTACCGACCCCTGACCTAGCTGGATCAGAGTGAGAATCTAGCATACAGCCCATAAATAGGCTTATTCAAAAGTGGGCAGATAACCAGAAATAAAGCGAGTACATCTAGAATGAATTCAATAATCTATATCTATACAGTCCTGATAATGCATCTTCCTTCCTATTTTCAAGATTCGTGCACTCACTCCATGAAGACTTTGCACCATCTGTTCTATAGCAAAGTTTCTTCTGGTTTACATCATGTGCTTACCTAGGGTATCTCTTAAAAGTAATGTGCATCCCGAGTAGCAGGTAGTGGGCATAAAAAGTGATTATCTGATAATTTACTATGCAAATTCCAGTGATTGTTTTATGCACAGTGGATAAAGAATCAAATTAAAGTCTTATAACCCTTGGAAAATTAGCGTTAGCAAGCAGAGAGGTTGATTTGCCCTTGAAAACTAAATTACGAAGTGCAAATTGTGTAACATTCACATAGCCTGTACCATCTCTGACTACATAAACGTGCTAACCATGAAACATTTTGAATTATTAAAACCCATGATTTTAAGTTAGTAGTTAACTTGCAACTGGTCAGATTCCTATGCTAATAGATAATTAAGAGCAGCTGACAGCCAAAAGGAGAAAACATTTTCCACAACCCACAGAGGATACAAAATCATGGTCGAGGATATATTTATTTTATTTAGAATGATTCCTAAGGCACCCAGTTTGTTACAGAGGCAATATATAAACTTGAAGGTTTCGGTTCCCTATTGTTCATTTGGGGAAATTTTCACAGAAACTTCACCCTCACTATGGTACTTAAGCAGAGGCAATATAACCACAACCCTGCCACACACACCCAAATTTTCCTTTCATTGTAGTGCCCATTTCCTTCATTTGTGTTTAAATTAAGAAAGACCAAAGTTTTAGCCCCTGTAGATTTAGAGATTCATTTATAAAGGTGAAGTCAGAGTGTATTAAAAGGCTGAGATTTACATGCCAATTCTAGATTCAGGATTGAGTCCCTACGGGGCTAACTCCCAGGTAACTACAGGATTATTTGCTTGGACATAAGTCCTACTGTCTTCAGTGGTCCTACTCTTAAGTATGTGTGTTTAAGCCTGCAGCCTTGATGCAGATTAGGAGACAAGAGCTATTCTCTGCTTTTACTTCAACAACAGAGGAAAGATTTTCAGCAGAAGGCCTTCCTAAACAAGGAGACTTCAGCCAAATGCCAAAAGCTGTAAAGTGTCAGGGCTTGGTAAATCTCAACCAAAAACGCATTTTACATTGTGGGTGCCACCACTGAAAAGGCCCTACTCCATGTTGACAAGCCTCAGAGATAGCTGAGGAATGCAGAGTTCCATGGTCCTCAACAAAGGCACTTAGTTCTGCCCAACATTTTGTTTTTTTGGGGGGGGCTGATTGCATGTGTGTGACCTGGCAGGGCCTTCTGCCATCACTAGGTGTCCCAATGGGGAGTGCTGCCACCACGGGGAGGCCTGACAAGGCCCTCTGCCAGTGCATGGAGGTCCAGTGTGGCGTGTCATCACCGTGACCCGCTCCCTCAAGATTGTGGGGTTCAGTCCCATCCCCACATAGTTTGGAGAGGGGTAGGTCGTGGTGTTCAGCCCCAGAGAGCTGGTGCCTATGGTGCTCAACCTATTCAAGGTGCGCTCTGAGATAACATGCGCAGATGAGCTCGAGGAGTCTCCACCGTTGTTTCTGACTGCACACCTATCAACTACCCACAAACCTCTGTTCTTCAGCAATTATCCATCTCAAAACAGCAGAACGCATTACTGGCAGCTTTCCAGAGGCAACAGATGCTCTTCCCAATGGTGGAAGACTGGGCCTTCTCTATCCCTCAAGAGGCCTCTGATATCTCCCTGATTTCTCGCTGTTTTAGCTACATCGCCACTGTCTGCCTCACCATATATTGTTTACTTCTACCACACTACCCCTGAACATCACCCTCTAAAATTCTCACAGCCAAACTCATCAGGGACCTTTAGGTGTCATAGTTAATATATACGCACTACCTGTAGCCAAAGCTTCCTTTAAATAAAAGCAGAAAGGAGCTGCATAGCTCTGCTACGCCAGATGCTGAGGCAGTTTCAGTGGCCAGTAAGACTAGACTGTTAATTAGGACATTATTTTATTATTTAAACATTCTGGTCTTCATGAATTTTTAGTGTTCAGCAGATTAAAAACAGCATTAGGTCGACCTAGGTCATATGACGACAGGATAAACGAAACATCCCAAATATTAGCTGCCACAGAGACAGAGGAAATTTGAATTCAAGAAGCTGGGCTATGAATTGGCGAAGGCAAAATTTATTTCCAACCCGAAGTGAACTTGTCGTTTATGTCTTTCGCAGCAGCAGTGTTCAAAGCAGAAGTAAACAGGATGGAACTGACAAGAAAGAGTGAGCTCAGTGAGCACACCAAACCTACCATGCTTTATTGGAAGTAATATTTAGAACAAAGAAAGCAGGATGCTTTGGCAAGTGGCTCAGGAAAACATGCAAGTAAACCAAATTGATGAGCCTGTCATTACTTCGATTACTCTGGGGGTGGAGTGATGGGGGAAGCCCCTTGTGTAATAAAATGGCTTTCATTAAAGCTATACATCTGCTTGGGGCTATGGGTTTCAGGTATAGCCATCTGAGTGCTTTTCTACAACTGACCTGCAATTTAGACAAATAGATATATTATAAGTATGAGACAGAACCCATAAAATACACTCTCCCACAAACAGGGGTGGTTTTACTCCCACTTTATAAGACACAATCCCTTTATCTGTTTGAACACTCCAGGTACCCTGCTGAAACTAAACATACATTTCATCACCATCTCGTTGCAGTTAAACTGGCAGTAAACATCAGTTGATAAAGCTGGCAATAAAACAGAAATATATATATTTAATGCTAACAGATGGCAAGGAGTTGCTTTGGACATCGTGATGTGGTAGAGAGAACAGGAAGCACAAATGTCTTGCGCTTCAGTTTACTTGCTTCCTTCTCCATCTCATCCAAAATCCGACGTTTACATCGCCCTCCTGGGCTCCTCCTCACATGAATTTCCTCGTGTGGCAGGAGGATGTGAGAATGCTATTTTGGGTGAGCCAGTGGAACAGAAGAACGTTTGCAGTTTCTCTTCCTTCCCCCCCAACGTCATCATTTTTGAAGTGGACCTGGCATTTCCTAGGACTTGTTTTTGGACTCCATATGGGAATATGAAGCCGTCTTATGCAAAGTCCATCTAGCTCAGTTTTAGCTACCTGGCTAGCAACGGTTCTCCACGAGCTCAAACAAGTTGTCTATCCCAGACCTTCTCCATGAGACCTTTTTAACTGGAGATGCCTAGGATTGAATGTGGTACCTCTTTGCATGAGTGTTGCCCTTTCCCAAATCTCTATCACTGGTTGTGCCATACATATCACATGCTAAACTTTTAACTGGAGATGCTGGGAACTGAACTTAGGCACTCCTATATATAGAACATAACCACTATCATTGAACTATAGCTGCCCCAGGAAGAAGTGAAATCTTGAGCACAAACACACACAAGCACACACACACACGTATGGTACCTTGGTTCTCAAACGCCTTGGTACTCAAACAACTTGGAACCCAAAGACTGCAAACCCGGGAGTGTTCCAGTTTTTTCAGAAGCTGAACGTGCTCCATTTTGACTGTTACGCTTCCTATTTGAGTTCCGCACTCCCATTTTGAGTGTTATGCTGAGGTCTGTTTTGTTTTTGCAGCTCTTTTTTCGTTTTTGTGACTGTGTGGAACACAGCTCAGCTACTGATTGATCGATTGTGTGACTGAAGTATATTGTTTATTGCTTTTATTTTATGGAGCAATGGTCTCGTTAGATAGTAAAATTCATGTTAAATTGCTGTTTTAGGGGTTGTTTTTAAAAGTCTGGAACGGATTAATCCATTTTACATTACTTTCTATGGGAAAGTGCGCTTTGGTTTTGGAACAGACCTCCGGAACAGATTAAGTTTGAGAACCAAAGTACGTGTGTGTGTGTGTGTGTGTGTGTGTGTGTGTGTATGTGTTTTGTGTGTGTTTTGTGTGTTTGTGTGTGTGTGTGTGTTTGTGTGTGTGTGTAAATAAATATTGCTGTATTTTCTGTTTTCTGTGTGTTCTGTGAGAAGACCATTGGTCTTCTCAGGATCTGACTCTGTGGTACAGAAAGCTAAGCACACTATTCATAACTTGGAATGCTTTCAAAATTTACCTCAAGTTTTCATAATTTAAAACACCAGTTTTCATAATTTAAAACACCAGTCTGCTTCAGTTGGATTGCATTACTTAGAATCACCTAGTGGCTGAAGATTGGAGTATTGAAGCATCTTAAAGTCCTAAGTCAAAGTTGTGCAAATTCTCAATAAGACTTAGCTATATATTATTCTCTTTCTGCACCTGTTGTCCATTTTCTCCCAGTGATCAGTTTCACCTTATCACGAAGGAGTTGGGAAATAGAACCTTGCACTTCGTCCCTTTCCCAAATTTTACTGTGATGTAACCTGCTGGTTTCACAAGCTCCAATATCCATGAGCCCCTGAATCCTTCAACAGGGATATCCATGGAGACCTCTCTTTGCTAAATGTTTTAAAGACGTATATGAGAAATGGATCACAAAAGCCTAGCTAGTCACACAACGTCAGAAAATGCTGGAAAACCTTTGGTCTAAATGTTTGTGAATTATAATTGAGCATTCAGGTGAAACAACAACAAAACCTTTTATAGAACTATAGCGGGTACACAAAAAGGTCTGATAAAAACACTAGTATTTTATCCAAAGGGGTCTTTACGGTTTTTAAATATACAGAGAAATGTGTACTAGAGGTTCTGCATCACTTTAGACAAATCCTGAACTGAAATAGTCCACTTCAGAGAGCTTCAGGTGTCATTCAAAGTGAAGCAGGTTCACTCTGAATCGGTCTAAATCTGGCCTGTTCCCAAAGTTTCAGGAATGATTCTGCAATACAGTGTGTCTATCAAGACAGATGCTTCTCTCAAGCTCTCCCCCATGGTGGTGGGTACAGTTTTGCAACTGATAGCTCTAGCTTCTAATCACAGGGAACTTTTTTACAAGGGCTCATAAATGGCAGCGCTTTTGGCAAGAATGTTGAAGTACTGTATCATAACTGAGTGATCTCTACAGTGAATGCAATTTTCATTTTTAAAATGCCAACGAAACCACGAGGATAAGAGCAAATCCCTTTTTATCAGTGTATTTTAGCTGTAAAAAGTGCCTGGCATGAAAAGCACCTGACTAAAATTTTGAAGGATCCATTCCCTGCAAACTTCATCCATTTCTGTCTAAAAAGCAAAGCTATAACAATTGGCTGATTTCCCCATCAACCCATCAGGGAGGCATTGGGGTTTGGATTAACAGATTTTCCAAAGTTGAGGTTCTGTTTCAAACTTGAGATGAAGTTGGTGTTCTCCAAATGGTCCAAGCGAAATCAACCTGAAGTAGGCTCTGAACTAAAACTTCCCTTCGGCGAATTCTCCTATAATGAATACTTATCCACATAAATGCACACAATAGCCTCCCAAAATGAGAGAGGTGAAAACAACGCAAGGTTACTTTCCCCTCTCAGGGATGTCCCATTATTAAACACTTTCCCCTTACAGCTCTTCAACTTGATCAGACCACAAGCTGTTTGTGATCCCATCTACTCAATTTTACCACTCCATTAACTTATATCTGATTAGGAGACCTGGGTTCAGTTAGGCATTGGGGGGGAAGGCTTTTCACCCTGCAGTGAAATGTATTTCCTCCACCTCCAGGCATAAACTCATTCTCTGCTTCAGAAGAGCTATTCAGCAGTTAATCACATGGGTGGAATAAAAGCAGGTGTTTCCTATTTGAAACCCAAATTGAGCCTACTGCAGGAGGTATGAAGAACATATGAAAAGCCCTGCTGAGCAAAACCAAACTCCAATACCTTGTCCGCCCCACCCCACCCCCCGTGGCCAAACAGCTGCCTCTGGGACACCCACAAGCAGGCCATGAGGACAACAGATCCACAGCAACTGGTATTCAGTCAAGGTGCCTCTCTTATCCTAGAGGTAGCACATAGCTAGCATAGTTGGTAGCCATCAATAACCATATCTTCCATGAATTTCTATGACTTCCTGGTACAAGACCCTACCTGCCCGCTGTCTCACCAGAGTGGTGCATGCTCAGGTTATCTCCCGCTTGGACTACTGCAATGCGCTCTACATGGAGCTACCTTTGAAGGTGACTAGAAAACTATAACTGATCCAGAATGCAGCAGCTAGACTGGTGACTGGGAGTGGCCGCCGAGAGCATATAACACCGGTCCTGAAAGACCTACATTGGCTCCCAGTACATTTCTGAGCACAATTCAAATTGTTGGAGTTGACCTTTAAAGCCCTAAATGGCTTCGGCCCAGGATACCTGAAGGAGCGTCTCCACCCCCATCATTCAGCCCGGATACTGAGGTCCAGCTCCGAGGGTCTTCTGGTGGTTCCCTCACTGCGAGAAGTGAGGTTACAGGGAACCAGCCAGAGGGCCTTCTTGGTAGTGGCTCCCACCCTGTGGCATGCCCTCCCATCAGATGTCAAGGAAATAAACAACTATCTGACTTTTCGAAGACACCTGAAGGCAGCCCTGTTTAGGGAAGTTTTTAATGTTTGATGTTTTATCGTGTTGGGTGGTGATTCCAGGCAAGCAGATTTCACCTAAACATTAGGAGAAAACTTCTTCATGGTAGAAGCTGTCAGTGGAACAGGCTGCCTTGGGAGGTAGTGGCTCCCCTAAGCTAGAGTTTAGACAGGAACGTTGCAGCTCCTTTTTGTGTTGACAATTGTTTCTTCCCTTCCCAAATAGCAGAGGTTGGATGAGGAGTCTCGCTCTTTTCCTTTTAAGACAAAACTGTGTCTTTGAAACATCTCAGCACATATCCTTTATTATTTACTGGATAAACTTATTCATGTTTCACTTTGTACCTGTTCCAAGCGGGAGAGGCAAATTACTCTTTTTCTTTTGCTTAGACAAACAACTATGCTGAATCCATTTGTTCTTTAAAAAGAGTTAAATATTACATCACGGTGAAATAAATTAATTGACCTGTGCTGTGAACAAATAAATCACCAGGCCCAATATGCAGCTTCAAATTTGCAGCTCATTTCAGCAAGCGGGCTTTGCTCTTTCTTAACATATGAGTTAAGTAAGCCTTTCTGACAGGTGTAAGAGCCTCTTATATCACTTGCAAAGCTATGGTAGCAAGATATGACAGAAAATTAGGAGTAGTCATAATATCAGATGTTCCATATCACCAAGTATCATAACAGAAAGCCTTGGTACACCAAATAAAAGAGAACATGTAGTACAACCAATAAGTTTTTTGCGGGGTAGGAGGGAAGGATGACATAACAAGAACATTCAGTTATGCCAACATTCTTAACAAAAACATGTACAAATGTCTATAGGATCTCAATAGCAAAGTGGCTGATTTCATTAATCCAGGGTTACCAATATAAAAATGACGTACAGCATATCTAGATGGCAGTTTCTTCATCCACTTTGCAATTGGTTTGCTTTCCGGTTGTTAACAGATGTACTGTGCTACTTCCCCCTACCTGCACTTTCCTGGCTGCCATTTTGAATTTCCCTGTCCATCACGTTGCCTGAACGAAGAACTTCTTTCACATAATTCTAGGTACTGCAGTGTAGAATTTGGCTGCTCCATTGGTCTCCTTCATTATTTCATCTCAATGTAGCCCTTCTCCAAGGCTTAGGACTATGTAAAGCTACTCCTTCCATCAAGCTGGGTACCATGAATGGCCACAGCTCTCCAAGTCTTCCCCGAAGAGACTAAAGGTTCCAGGAAGAGACAATGTCCTTGAGGTCCTTGTTAAGTGAATATACTTTTACAGATGGGCACAGAGAAACATGCTAATCATACTGTGGTTCATTACATTGGGAATGAGGAATTCCTGAGTTCTCAGATATCATTTGACTACAACGCCCCAATGATTCCTTTATTTGGCAAATTGGTGGTTAATATTCCAGAAGAAATTGTTGTTAAATAAATAGGAAATAATCTTTAAGAGGTGATCTCCTGATATTTGTTGGCATCCATCTGTCAAGAGGCAATGGAATGTGCCTCTGGGGGTGAAATCAACCAGATATCTCTATATTTTTAAATGAGATACTCATGAGGGGTGGTGTGGGTGGGTGAGGGAGGAGAGGAAGGGAGAGAGAGACAGAGAGAGGAAAAAACTTGTACGGTTGGGAAGTCCAGAAGAGTCTGTTTTGTCCAACATGTGCAAGATCACACTAATAATGTTCTGCTAGCACCTCTATCAGGGTAGTATTTGGGTCCTTATGTCTTCTGCCTGTGATGTTCCATGATTTGCATTGTATGAGGTAACGTTACATGTGTTTCAGGTTTAGAGGCATTTTTGTCAGATACTAGAATTAGACTAGACACCCCATTGGTTAAATGAAGATGATGCTCCCCCTTTAAAATGCAATGCCCAATGCTGGTTAATACAGGCTACCCAAATATTTGACATTGATAATGCTGGCCTTGCTTTTACTTCATTTGTTTCTACAGCCCTGTCCCCAATCGCTGCTCCTTAATGACTGCACCATTCCATTTATAATTATTCACTGAGTCTGCATGGTGACAAGGAATGTCAGTGAGCATGTCAGCTTTGGTGCTGAGAGCCAAGCGGAGCAGCACTCAAAGCTTGATGAGTAATCAAGGCTTATTTAATTGTAATTAATTTGTCACCACCCAGACAATTTGAAAACAAAATCAAAACATGCAAGTACCAGATAGGAGCCAGATGCTGATCCCACTAACACTATATCACAGTTGCACCAGCTTGCAAAGTCAACAAGCCATTCCAAATTTATACCAACATAAGTGCAAGTACGAGAATACAGTCAGCAAAACATAATCAACAAAGTGACAGTCCATTTCAATGTTCCCTTCCCCCTCAATTTTGGGAAGCTGAAAAGAAATCTCTCCTCTGTTGGGTCCCACACTCATTAAATAACACAAGTGAAAATCTGCGCTAGGACAGATAAGTTTAAAAATCCCAAGGTTGGAGTCTGGGCACCAAATTGTCCACCAGAAACCAACATTCTGAAATTTTTGGGGACCCTTACTTCTGAACCCATGCATTTCCTGGGAAAATCTTTGATGGAATAACTCAGGTCAAACAAGCCACTTCTGGACTCCAAGCTACTGCAATGAATGCTGTGGCAGAATGTGGCATAATGACAATTCCTTCTCCAGCAAAAGTTTCAAATTTAAAGGACAACACAGATAAGAGATTTAATTCTGAAGAGTCCCGGGACAATTTCAAAGATCCTGGTTGTCCTTTATCACAAGATGAAATTGACCATCGCTCTGTAAAACAACTGGATACACTAGTACCTGTCTGGGGTGATTCTTCTTCTTAAGGAGGTAGGTAAATTTTAGCCCTATGGGGCATAACTACAGAATGCAACACTGCGGCTGCTACTCATGGGCATTGAGCACATTGACCACAATGACACAATTCAGTAGCAACCTTTTGAACCATGCGTGGTATGTACACATGCCTCCTAGTCCAACAATTCGTAAATAGAGAGCACCAGAAGAGGCGAAAAAGAAATGTAATGTTATTTCAACTGGTGCCACCCTTTGCCTTCTGAGAACGACAGGAAGGAATCGCCTGCAGAGACTGCGAGAAAGGATCCTTCACAACATGACAGTGACACAGAGCAATAAAGTTGGCGCTTCGAGAGAATTTGTCTAGCTTCAACTTATATCCACTGGGTCTCATTATGTCTTGGCCTGTGATATTAAAGAGCTGTCTAGCATCAAAAATCTTGGGCCTATATATTTATAGACTGCTCAAGTCACCTCCCAACTGACACTTTTAGAGTCTAGTTTCTCTAACTAAACATATTGAGTTTCTTAACTCTGTCTCATTTCAATCTAGGCTCCAGACATCAAACTTGCCCCTGTGGCTCTTCCCTGAACTCTTCTCAGTTCTTTTCTGATTTTGACCTGCGGCTATTGGAACAAGACATGTGGCAGTTTCAGCAATGGCTTCATTAATTCCACAAACATGGTCATCATTTTCCCTCTCACCTCCTTACTTGATATTCACCCTGTTGAAATGCTTTTTAAGGTAATTGGTAGGCCATTAATTAGGCTCAAGAAATCGGTACAGCCGTGCAGTGTGCCTTTTTACTTTCACACAAATCATCTGGCCACATCTACTTATCTTTTAAGAGAATTATTTATGAAAGGTGCTCCGTCAAATATTCATATTGGGCTGTAACAACTAATGTGTGAATCACTTTAATGGGAAATAGCTATCAATGCTACAACAGTGCTTGGCAATATGTTTCTCCTCACATTAAATGAGCAACTAGCAAAATGAGAATTTTCCTGAGCCAAATCCTCCTCAAAGCTACTTTGCAGAAGGAGAGTTTACCTGAATATTATCATGTTTTTGGACATAAGCTTTCTTGTATATAATGTACACTGGACATTTTGTCCAGTGGCAACTGTTCAGATGTTTGCAAGTTCACATGTTAGGGGGAAAATAAGAAAGATAGTTCATCACTTCATTAGAGGACATGATTGCAGTACTTTCTGTATACCATTTCTTTGTTTGCTTGAGCAAAGAAGGGTCAGGAATAGTCACCGAATACTACCAATTCATCGTATAATTAGGGAAATTCCACCAAATTGTGTTTGTTACACAACAGCTTGACTGAGCCAAACAGCTGTCCCAGATCAGCTCTCAGGGTGATGCTTTCTAAACACACAACCGTATTTGGCATGGGAAGCTAGCTGATCAAGCAACTGACTTGACTGCATCTATTAAACCCAGGAATAGCCTTGTGCACAAGGCTGTTATCTTTTGTGGTTTATATGGGTCACAATAAAATCAATGAAGATACAGCCCCCATCCCAGCAAAACACATGCATACACACACCATATTCACTCCCGGAACACCCAAGGAAATCTGTGTCAAATTTCTGGGAAGACCAAGTGAAATCATGTTGTTTTCCATGAAGAAAACCTAGTGACAGCAACCCCTAATTAGCTGTCGGTGATCAAAATGTAACACACAATTAAGGATTTATAATATTCTCCCTCTCGCTGTCTCTTTCTCTCTCTACATATAATGCTGGCCGGGCTTGAAATAAGCTGGAACCCAACAAGGCACCATCTTGGCTATTCCTGATGCATAACTTTATCATAGATCTTAGGGAACTATAAATACTGTGAACTTGCAATTTTGGGGCACATGAGTTCTAGGATATCAGAGTAATGTCTCTCTTTACTGGTAGTATTTGTGATTACTCGATACTCCTGCCTAAGTGCACAACCTTAAGTTTGTCACTATCGAAATTCATTTTATTAGTTTGGGCTCAGTTCTCCAACCTGTTAAGGTCATCTTGAATTCAATGCTGTCTTCTGCAGCATGAGTTACACCTCCCAGCTTGGTGTCATCTGCAATTTTGATGAGCATCCTCTTTATTCCTTCATCCAAGTCATTTATAAAGATGTTGAACAATAACAGGCCCAGGACAGAACCCTGCCGCACGCCACTTGTCACTTTTTTAAGGTACAATGAGGAACCACTAGACAGAAGATGTATTCTCAAGCTTGATTATGATCCAAGCCAGAGGCTGCTTGGTTTGGGATACAAGCTGGATATTCTGAACCCTTCCTCCTATCAAAATCCAGAAATTTCTGTAGTCCAAAAAACACAGTGGGACATAAGTATTTGGGCACAAACCTGAACGCCTATTTGCACATGTCTGAAGATGTTGGTCATTACACTATGAGTTCAATGGTAAGCATGCAATCAGTAGTGTTGCAAACTTTTCTCTGAGGTTTTTTAGCACTAAAATATTGCACAATGGCCTGCTCCTGTGACAGAATTTCCAAACAGTAACACAAATAGCTGTTTAGAGCTAGCTGATTTAAACAAGAGCTTAGGAGCATTACATCAATCAGAGAAAGACCACACTGTATGAGAAAAATACTTCAATGTAGATTTCAGAATAAGGAGAAAAAAGAAGGGGAGAATTCAATAAGATTGTCTGTTTACTACAAATGTTCACTTTCCAAGCTTACTCCTGTGTATTAACTCCAATTTAAAATAGATCACAGAAGCATTCTTCCATCTGACACTGATTTTCATGAGTCTCTGGAAACAAAGGCAACAGAAAGCATATTCCCAAGATGTTGGATTCACACAAAACTGAACAAATCAGGAACAGATCTTTAAAACACACACACAACGATTTCCCTATGGGGAAGAAGGGGGGGAAGTCATGAGAATCTGTCACTACACCTGTCTCTTCTTTCGTAGGTAAGTACAGTAAAAAAAAATGTTACTAGAAAAGTCATATAATCCTTTCTGTAGATTTTTTTCAAGCCAACATGTATCCACAATTATTCAAGATAGACTATACAGTCGTACCTCGCAATTCAAACGCCTTGAGAGTCAAATGTTTTGGCTCCCAAATGCCGCAAACCCAGAAGTTAGTGTTCTGGTGTGCGAATGTTCTTTGGAACCCAAACATCTGACGTGGTTTCCATGGGTTCCTGCAGCCAATCGGAAGCCACACCTTGGTTTCCGAATGTTTTGGAAGTCGAACGGACTTCCAGAACGAATTCCGTTCGACTTCCGAGTTACGACTGTATACTGGAAATATCCCGAACATGCCTTAAATGTGAGTAATCTGATCTAAATTCCAAGCTATAACAAGTGAGTTTGTTCAAATTTCTAATCAGCTTGCATCGGTTTATTTTCCTGGTGCTCAACACTTCTGTACTGATATATTTGTTTCGTCACTGCTGACATTTTAGTGTAACAAAACAACTAGTAAGGTAAAGGGTAAAGGTCCATTAGGTCCAGTCGTGACAGACTCTGGGGTTGCAGAGCTCATCTCGCTTTATTGGCTGAGGGAGCTGACGTACAGCTTCCGGGTCATGTGGCCAGTATGACTAAGCCGCTTATGGCGAACCAGAGCAGCACATGGAAACGCCGTTTACCTTCCTGCCGCAGCGGTACCTATTTATCTGCTTGCACTTTGACGTGCTTTTGAACTGCTAGGTGGGCAGGAGCAGGGACCAAGCAACAGGAGCTCACCCCGTCGCGGGGATTCAAACCGCCGGCCTTCTGATCGGCAAGTTCTAGGCTCTGTGGTTTAACCCACAGCGCCACCCACTAGTGGGCTGTCCCAACATCGTTCACACACACGTTTCACCAGTCCATAACTTGTACAGGTAACCCTCAATTTGTGTGGGGGTTGCTTTTTGGGTCATTGCGCACTTATATGAAATCGTATGAAATTGCGCACTTACGTGAAATCTCATTCTGCCCTTTTAGCGATGTCTTTTATGAAATTTTCAGGTCGCTTCTGGGTTTCGGTGGGACTTGCAGGTGAAAATTTCAAAGGATTGGGCCCATATAAAACTCAAGGGGACAACTTACAATCAAATAAATACAACCCATATTCAATTTCTTCTAAGCATCAGAAATGTTCTTTGTGTATTATCTCAGGGGATTTATGAGCCCAGTTCAGAACAAAAATATGCAGACCATCTAAAGGCTTATCTTTTTATCTGTTGCAGAATTCACAGTACAACATAATTGTTTTGTTTTCGGATGACTGCAATGAAAATATTAGGTTCATGCGCTTTGGTTGAACTTTTCAACGTCTGAACATTTTGGTTCGTGTGGGGGCACACAGAGGTTAACACTGTTGCATTTCCTCTGTAGCTCATATCAATGGCAAAGTCTTTGTATGTCCTGTAATGATCAAACTTGGGAAAAATCTATGGCATTCTTAACTTACATATCCGGTCACTCCTGTCTCCCGTACTGAAATAGGGTTGAGTGAGACAGACTCACTTCCTTCCTTTTGTAACCTAATTTAATATAAGATTGTTCTGTGATGGTATATTTTTCCCCTTCTTGGCAAGATTTTCTCCCCATGTCCTAGTAACTACATTCTAGGAACTACAGTATTCATTTGAGACTTCAATTTTATTAGATTCCCCCCCACCTCCTCTAAAACCCCACCAACTTTCCTAAACCCAATAGCAGTACAGTACAGAGTAGGTGGGAAAAACCTGCTAAACTTGGCCAAGCACAGACAAGAAATTCCTACTTATCTCTGAAAATCCTGCACTGTAGCTGAAGATGGGCTTGATGGTGTTAGGGAAAGCCACAGAGGCCAAATTGGGAACGACTGGGAACAACTGGCAACAACATGTTCCTTAATAAGACTGAACTTACCCCCTGCGAGCTAGACTGAAAACGTTGCTTAAGGAAACTGATAAGATATTATAGTTCAGCTTAATGAATAGTAATTTACTAGTATACTCAGTTAAAGGGAGGGGTGGGGAGATGCAGTATTCTTGCCCAAAGAGCATCACATACTGCTTTTAATCTACTACCCACTGGAACATTGAACTCTATTCCGTGTGAATGACCTGACAGAGAGCCATGAAAAAAGGCCATCACACGGTCAACAGGAAGCAAGCTGGGACAAAAGGTCCAAGTTTAGGAATGCTTTTTTCTGGGGTCTATTTTGATCTAAAGCCTACTCAGATTTTGTTCTTGGGGAACAGCCAACAACAGAAGAAGGGGAGGGGAACATACTCTGGGTAACTGAGCTCCGATATTTTCTGGAAAAGAGAAGAGAAGAGAAGAGAAGAGAAGAGAAGAGAAGAGAAGAAAACCAATGTTTTGTGAGAAAGCAAGATTAAGAAAGATTGGGGCTTATGAAAAATAATGGATGCCTCTAGGCTTGTTTTCAAAAAGTGTTTCTTATTGACTTTTTTGGGCTCAATTAAAGAATATGCTCCTTTGACACTGTCCACTATGCATCAAGATACAGCCAATTCAATTCTAGCAGTCAAGGTATACTCATGTATTTATCAGAGCCTAAATATTAAGGATGCTATTGAAACCACAGACAAACAGAGGACAATTGCTTCCCTCAAATCTCAACCACTGTAAACAAAGGTATGCAAAGCTACTTTAACAAATGAACATGGCCGTTCCTCATGAGCTACCCAACTTTGTTTCCAATTTAATAACAACAACAATAACAATATTGAAATCTCTCCTTGTTTAGTTTACAGTAGAACTAGACCAACATTTTAAAACACAGATTTGTCAGTATACTTACTATAGCATGATAGAAGGAAATCAAACAGAACTTATTCACAGGTATTAATCAATTCAAGATTGTGGCTCAGCTGTAGTCTTTTTTCTTATGATGGAATGAAGTAGATCGCTAGGGGAAAGTGTATGTTGGCATTATATATGAGTGATAACTTCCAAGAAAGTTTCTAAATCAACACAAAATTAGTACACGGGGCAAAAATGACTTTTATGTAAAGTCTCCCTTGCACTACTTTTTCTTTAGATTAATTCTCATTGTATGCCATGTTGAAAACTTTCAATAAAAACATTTAACAAAAAAGAGAAAAAGAAAATGCACTGCTGTTAGTCTGCCCTGCTAGCAGATGCTCAAAAGCAATGTATATATCGGTTTAACACGATAGCTATCAATATATAAGACATTGAAATACCCAATTTCAAAGTTTGCAAATGACCCTATTTTTATAGTCCATGACAAAAAACAACTGTCAGGACAAATAAAAGCCGAGGCTTACATATAATAAAATAAAGACTGAGACTAACAAAATTTGCTAATAAAAAATCCCAGCTGATCATACTTTTGATCTCTAATGAACAGTTTGCCTCCTTGATTGTAAATGTTTATTTCTATGCTCTTCTGAAATTGGCTTCTTTATCTCAAGCCTCACCTACTGGACCAAGAACAGATAAATGTACCAGTGAGAATGCAAACTAAGACTCCACAGCACAGCACTTCCTTTCAGCGTCTGCCTTCTCAAATGCTGGGAGTTATTCTGGTGAACAATTTGGTGTTTTCCATCTTCTCTGCCTGTGCACGAGGCACATCAGGAGATTTGACCCAGATGTCAGTGCATTTGTAGTGGGGAAAAGGAACTTACACTGACTGTTGAGTGCTTAATAAAAGTTTTGCATGGTTTCCTGCAGCTGTTTTCCATGTGTCCTGTCAGGATAGCTGAATGCTTCACCATTTAACAAATTAATCCAACATGCGAAAAATGGTGAAAATGCAAAAATTTGCATGCCAGTTTGATGTGAATTTAGAAGACAGCAGACTAATAGCCTAATCCTATGCATGTTTACTTAGAAGTAAGGCCCACTGAGTTCAATAGGTTCAACAGTTCATTTCACCATGAACTACATTATTGTGAAATGCATTCCCCAAATTAGATTCACAACAGATATACAGTGGTACCTCGGGTTAAGTACTTAATTCGTTCCGGAGGTCTGTTCTTAACCTGAAACTGTTCTTAACCTGAAGCACCACTTTAGCTAATGGGGCCTCCTGCTGCTGCCGCGCCACCAGAGTACGATTTCTGTTCTTATCCTGAAGCAAAGTTCTTAACCTGAGGCACTATTTATGGGTTAACAGAGTCTGTAACCTGAAGCGTATGTAACCCGAGGTACCACTGTACATTTTAGAGTGCATCAATCTGATTGGGTTCATCATGGTCAACAAGACCCCATAAAAATCAAGAACAGCCTACAACAGGTTGTTCTATTTATTTCAGCATTGTTTTGTGTACATACACTTCGAATGTTTCCCAATCTAGCATTTCCTTGGACTTATCGTCCTAGAAATAGTTTCCTGAATGATAAATAAGTGGAAAACAAACTTCCTGCTTAGCTATACAGGACATTACTGCAACCTAAAATAGTTTTTGGCAGTAATTGCGTATTCTACAAAATATGTCAATACCGCAGTCTGTATGAACTCTTTACATGGGGTGTATATATTAGTCAAATTTTGCAAAGAAAATCCAAAAATTAAGACAGGCTTTTCTGAAAGTGGGGGGAAGGACATGGGTGTGTTGGGACCCCCAAGGTTGGGCGGAACCTAGCACATGTGATGATTAGTAAGAATTATAGAGTATCATTTTTGCATTATGGTGCTGGAGGAGACTCTTAAGAGTCCCATGGACTACAAGAAGATCAAACCTCTCCATTCTTAAGGAAATCAGCCCTGAGTGCTCACTGGAAGGACAGATCCTGAAGCTGAGGCTCCAATACTTTGGCCACCTCATGAGAAGAGAAGACTCCCTGGAAAAGACCCTGATGTTGGGAAAGATGGAGGGCACAAGGAGAAGGGGACGACAGAGGATGAGATGGCTGGACAGTGTTCTCGAAGCTACCAGCATGAGTTTGACTAAACTGCGGGAGGCAGTGGAAGACAGGAGTGCATGGCGTGCTCTGGTCCATGGGGCCACGAAGAGTCGGACATGACTAAACGACTAAACAACAACAATAGAGTATCATGATGTGACCTGCAGATTGGGGTGTTGCATCCTAGAGAAGTAAAATGTCTCTCTAGTATATTACATTGAATGCTGTAGGTCAGACATGTCCAACTTCAAGTAATCCGAGATCTACTATCCAGCATTATAAACTGGCAGTGATCTACCACACTATCCCATTGTCATTAGGGGCGGGGGATAAGGTGTTGGTGGTCAGGAAAACCCCCCTTTCTTTCCTTAGCACGGATTTGCAGTCGATTCCATCGCCTTCTTCCATGTTTTGCCCAAATGGAGGTGATAGCTGATCAAGTCGCTCTGCATGGAGGAAGAAGGAAAGGCACTCTCCTTTTATCCAGCCTCATCCCGAATGCGGAACATTGGCACCCCCACGCCCCCACTTTCCTTTGCTCCCCAGGGGGACCACTGCACCCTCTCCGCACCATGCAAGCAACCAGCCAAGGATGGTGAAAGTGGAGGCACAACTCTCTCCCTCCTGCAGCCGCCTCGCAAGCCCCATTCAGCCTCCCTGCGCACGCTCTGGAGCTCACGGGACCGCGGAAGCGGAGGCGCAGCTTTCTCCCTCCCGCAGCCGAACCCTGGCTCCGAGGGAGGAGCAAAGGCTGCCTGGCGATAGTGCGATCGAAGGAAATCCATCCAGCAATCGACTTGTCGATCGCAATCGACGCGTTGAACATGTCTGCTGTAGGTTATCTTGTGGTTGGAAAACCTGAATTAATACGATTCGGCGTTAAAAAGTGGGTTTTCCTGGGGGAAACAGTGGGGCAACCCCCTCCCAAAAGCGCTCAGACATGACACTGTGCAAAAGATACACGAGAATGAGCCCAGAGAATAGCTATGGACTTTGGAAAGCACTCCCAAACAATTCCACAAGCAGATGCTAAAGAAAGTTGGCTGACTATCTTGCAATATTCGGTGCAAATGAGAAAGAAACTAAATGGGAATGCAACACAGCTCTAGAGAAATGCTACATGGATATTTAATTAGAAAGCTGATTAGGTTAGTTATGTTGGTGTGATCAGTCCAGCGTAAGGAAAAATCAGAAAGACTGAACAAAGGGGGAGGGGCAAATGATAGTTTCCATTCTAAAGGGGTTCAAGATGAAAAAGGAAGGATCAATTATGCTAGTGAGGGCGTAGGATCCGCTGCTGAGCTTTGTAACGCATTTGGAGCATACAGGAGGCAGGGAGATAGCAAAAGGAGGACAGTTTTAATATATAAAGCTATGGAACAGCACACAGTTGATGTAAAATCTGATTGGGCCCAGATGTTGCAAGATTTCATTAAATAAGCACATCTTTCCCATCATCAGACCTCCAGGTTTGCAGGATTATTGCAATATTAGAAACACGAGAATGATCTATACTGTTTAGGCCACAGCACTCAAAATAGGCTTCTAAAATGTTCCATAATTTCACTGTAACACGGACCATTCGTTGTCTTGGTTTGGGGGAAATAGGGGCAGTTTGGGAGATAGGAATTAACCGGGGACCAATTTAACAACTTGGGACCAGTTTAGCTGCGATATCTCCTTACACCACATGTGCCCACTCAGCCACTTCAGTCAGCAGAATTGGCACTACTACAAGTGCCACACAGTACCTGTTCCATACTTGTAAGAACTCGATTATTTATTGTGGTAGCATCTACACTTTTGAACTCCCTGCCTATTAAGATCAAGCAAGTGCCTTCACTGGACTCTTTTCAGCACCTGCTAAAAACATTCTTGTTTAGGCAAGCCTATGCAGAGGTTTAGGATGTTGAGGCAATTTTAATCTATTTTGGTATTATAACCTTTGTACATTTAAAAATATGGCTGTATTCCCCCCCCCCGCCTCAGTTTTATTGTTTTATCTTTTTTAAAACTGCTTCAGAATTGGGTTGTTGTTTTTTTAACAATCAAGCGGTGTGTAAATTTTATGAAATAAATAATAATTAAAATAAGACAATACACCGGAACAAAAATTAGGGAGAATCCCATTCATGAAAGCATTTGCATGTTGAGCTAAGCAAATATCAAGGAGAAGATTTAAATTCATTATACCTAAAATAAAAAAGACAAAGAAAAGGGGGGAAAGAAGAAGAATTAATTAGAGCGGTGCTTGGGGACCTAAGGTAGCAATAAGGAATTGCACTGAGATTAAATTATAAAATGCAAAGTTTAGAACGGCTATAAAGAAGACGCTCTTGCTAATGAGATTTATTACACCAGGATATGAGTTCCCAGATGAAAAGAAGAAACCACTCCCTGGAGTTATTGCAGAAATAACATACAAATACATACTGTGCTATACTCTAAGGAACAACAGAACACTGGCAGGGAAACTAGGCTAGCCAGAAATGCTAAGGCGGTTATATCGACCAGCCTGACATTTGCTTAAATTCACTAAAAGAGGCTCACCTTGTTACCTGCTGAATAGAGATAATGGTGAACAACAAAGTGAACCGACAATCCCACTACAACAAACTCATCTCCCCTGTGCTTTCACAACTTCTGAGGATTCCATGTACATTTTGGTCATGGGACTCACTGGTTGTGCGATTGAGTTCTGTGGTTCGATAATTACCAGAAAAGATATCATCCTTGAGGGAGACGGAAAACAAAACAAAAACAAAACAAAACAAAAGAGAGCCAAACAAATGAACAAATTGCGCTGAGGAATAAAAATGGCTTCCTGAAGGCCTCCCTCCATGTAAGCCTAGAGCAGGCATGGCCAAACTTGGCCCTCCAGCTGTTTTGGGACCACAACTCCCATCACCCCTAGCTAACAGGACCAGTGGTCAGGGATTATGGGAATTGTAGTCCAAAAACTGCTGGAGACCCAGGTTTGGGAAACATTGCTCTAACATGGCCAAACTTGGCCCTCCAGCTGTTTTTGAGACTACAATTCCCACAATCCTTGACCACTAGTCCTGCTAGCTAGGCGTGATGGGAGTTGTAGTCCAAAAACAGCTGGAGGGCCAAGTTTGGGAAATATGGTCTATAGAAGGAAAACATTATTCTACCACTTGGGTTACATTCAAATGACTATTATTTTTTCACACCACAGACAAAGGAAGGTCAGAATGTTTACTCCTAATAGGTGGCAGCCACTCAGGTAGGGCAGAAGACATAAGGGTTCGCTACAGCTGACCAGGAAAACAAGAAGCTGGGACGATGTGTTCTTGGAAGAAAGAGGGGCAGAATAGTCAGTATGTTTATCTGAGATGGATTGCTTGAAAGTAGATCCTGTACCAAAAGTTTCCAGCACAGGGAATGATAACGGGTCATTCCACACCAAATCACCTGATTTTAATATTGACTATGATTTTCTTCAATTCTTTTTTATGAGATAACCTCAAATTAATGTTTTAAGATTTTTTTGGTCCAAAATTGGGCACAGGAGAATTTTTTGAAAATTTCAATTTTCACGTGATTTAGGCTAATGCAATTTCTGCGTCAGTTTAGAAAAAACCTCCCGTTTCACTCAATTCTTCAAACGATTGAGCTTATTTTGGTATCAAAATAAAGCTCATTGTGCTCTCTTTCAAAACAAGGTATAAAAATGGTATTCAGTGCCACAGAAAAGGGTCGCCGACCATTCAAAATGAATTTTATTCCCGGTAGGTTTGATAAGTCATAGCGCGCAAACCAAAACTAACACGTGTATCATACTTTTGTTGTTGAATAGGCTAACCATTTGGCGTGGAATGACCCTAACACATCAATGAAATGCTTTCTGAACAAGTCTTCTTCGTAATGTTTCTAGGTTCTGGCTTGTGGATGATTTCCCTCAGAGGTGAGGGACCTTTTCTCTGGCAAGGACTGCATTCTTCTGCAGGCAAGCTGTCGGGGTGTTCATGCCACTGCTGGGCAGGGCCAGAGCTAATGCAGGGTGGTTTGCAGCTTTGCAAAACTACACAGCACTCTCTCTCCCTGTCTCTCTTCCATACCATCTTTCTGCCCACTGTGTGCCCTCTGCCACTCCATGTCCTTCAGTCTGTGTACCATGTCACCCCGTCTCCTCCCAGGCCGTATCCTACCACCGGGAAGTGCCGCTGGCCTCTGACGGCCATACCACAAGTTCTTTCCAACATCCAATTTGAATTTACAATTATTATTTTTTACTATCAATGTATTTTTGCTTCCTAACGTCTCAGCAGTTTTAAAATGCCACATGAAGCAGATAAACAGGGTTGTGTGTTAATTCTTCCAAATATGAAGTTTCTCCAGCAGGAAAACAAAATTGCTTCATGTGTGGTAGAACAAGCAATTAAAAAATGAGAAAGTTCAGTTTGTTTTAAGAGCAAAACTGCCTCCCGTTAATATTTTTAATGCCCTCCACTACTTTATCTTGCATCGCGGCTAAACATTACAGCAGTTGTGAGATTCCTGCAGAGATCAGGAGAGGATAAAAAACACCATCTATAATGACTTGCAGGTCAGATACCCGTGTGTGTGTGAGGGGGGGAAAGACAGGTCGAGAGTCACAGCATTTATCAGGAAATGTGAAACTTTAAACTGGAAGCAATTTGTTCAATGGCTGTTTTGACCATACAGGCTTCCTAATCTCAGTTCCCATAAAGTTTGGCTGAGATCCAGCTGGAGTGGTTAGTTTCAGCTGCGTAGATATCGTTCACAGAGGAAATAAAAGGATTTTAAACCCTGAAATAATTTCCTTTGGTTCTCAGCTCATTCAAGAAACATATCCTCTTGGTCAGTGATATCTCAAAACTTAATTTCAGCAGCCTGGGCTTTAGAAAGAAAGTCTTTGTGGGATTCTAAAAAAAAATAAAAATGGATAGCATTTTTCTTTTTCTTTTTTGCTAAGGTTCCATCCCCCCTGCCCCGAACTGTAGAAAACAAATTATAGGGATGGAAAGCCGTCATAGCTACTTTTATTATGATGGATTATTACCGGAATCCCATTTGCTCTATTGTTGGGCAACAGATATTAAAATCAGGCACACAGAGAATCGTAATTAAACAAGCAATAAAGTTTTTTGCAACCTGAAAAGCAACACGCAACCTCCATTTGCTGTAAGGTATCTCCTGTCGCATATATTGTGTGCGTACCATTACACGTACACAATAGTTACAAATGCAAAATGGCCGACTACAAGTGTTTATCCATGGGGGAAATGGGGATCTTGTGGTCCTTAAGATGCTGCTGGACTCCAGCTCCCATCATTCCTGATCACTGGTGATACTGTTTGGGGATGATGGGAGTTGGAGTCCAAACTGGAGGGCAACAGGTTCCCCACCTGACGGACACACAAACACAGTAGCATGGGCATCCATCCAGCTTTGCATAGGACAATATATGATGGAGATTTCCTCTATCTGAAGATCTGTCCTGTCCAAGTTTTGTTTAAAGATTTTTAAAAAAAAAACTATAAAGGGTGAGCAGGAGCCTTGACCACAGTTAGCATCTAGACTGCAAACAGTCTCCACCAGGGTGAGATGAATTTATATTTAAAATACGGACATTATTTATACATAAATAAAGTAGCATGTGCAATTTTTATGTGACTTTGTGATGTATTTCTAGTTAATATACAGTCATTATTTATACATAAATTAGCACATGCATTTTTCATGCCATTTGTTCTCTTTAAGTAATGCATTTCCAGGGTTTTTTGTGGGGAAGGGGGCACGTTAAACAATGGGTCACTCGTTTCTCATTTAAGGATACAGCTTGAGCTATTAGAAAGGCCAAATCTCCAGGCAGCCACAATTCTCCTTCCCCTTCGTGTGCAGCAAAAAACCTTGATGGCGACAGCTAGCACAGGGAAGGATCTGCAGAGGAAGAGCCTGGGAAGCCCGATGGTTGTGTTCTATTGAATTTCAGAGAGAGTGAATAATGTTGCGCCGTCCTCTGAAGTGCAGCCACGCCTCTGGACGTCCTGCTACCCATCTTCATTTGCTCTATGAGAAACTCTGCAGCAGACTGGTGATTTAGAGCACTGGCTGCGAGCAGCATCAAGCCGTGTTAATAAAACCATTACCAACACTCATATGGAGTTTGATTCAGTACTCCAAGCTTCAACAAACAACACATCATATGCACGGCAAAAAAAAAAAAGGAATGGTACCACTACTGGGCAAGGCCTAGTCAAATATTCGGCAAGAATAAAACCAGGCCTCAAGTTCCATTTCTAAACACTGAAGGTGCATAGAAGCAGCTCATCAGTATTTGAATATCTGTCTATTACTCCCAAAATATATAGCTGTGGAAATTTAAAACAACCCAAAGCTGTGCCACCAACAGTAGTATGTTTTCAGACTGCTAATATATTCTAAAATCTTAATTTCTCTAGCTGAAGCCATTATAGAAAACCCGAAATTTTATTATACAGATCCAGTAAAAGCAAACTAAAATGGGGAAAACATACAATTTCTAACATACATGGATGGTACTCACATAAACTAATTAAGAACAGAAACAAGCTATGTTGTACTCCCCCCAAACAGACACCCAGTATGACCAAAGGAAAGCTATTCAATCTAGTCCTAGAAAAGAGAAGCTGATATTTGGATAGGTAGGTTATCCAGATAATCGGCATGACTACCAGCACTGGCGGGGAAAATAGGGACATATCAGAATCAAATCAGAAGCTAGGATGGCTTTCGGAATTCGAGGACAATCCCTTTAAAATCGGGACACTTTGAAGGTATGCTGGAAATCTAAATTATGCTCTTATGGTTCAGTCATTAACATGTTTGCTTGGAAGTCCAACCAATTCAAATAGATTTAACTTTTTTTATGTGCGCTCCGGCTACAATCCTATGCACACTTACGGAGGTAAACAGAACCCCCCTTGAACAGCAGTGGAGCAAGCCGATTGGGTGCCTGGGGCGGTGTGTGTGCCCTGCGCCCAGGGGCGGGGCCAGCCACCCATGGGGGCGGGGCCAGCCAGGGTAGGACGCTCCCTGGGGCCTCCGAATCTGCCTGCCTCCTCCCACTCCGCCACCCTACAGCTGGGGGGGGGGGAAGCGGGCAGACCATTTGGGGCAGTGCGGAGCCTGCGGGCGACCAAGCCAACGTGTCACTCCTAGGAGTGACAAGCGCTGCAAGCCCTCGTGGTGTGTGCCACCCGGCATTTTGTCGCCCTCCTCAGTGGTGACACCTGACCGCCCCCACCGCCCCCTTCTTCCTACGCCCCTGCCCTTGAACCCAGTGGAACCTCTGAGCAAACATACTGCATGTTATAACACAGGGTGGGAAATTAGAATCTCTCTCTTTTGCCAAAAAGTGGTTTGTTTGTTTTCCAGAGTTACAACCAGTCCCTTGAGGACGAATTGGATTGGGACTACACCGCTGAG
This sequence comes from Podarcis filfolensis, assembly GCF_964270895.1. Classification (NCBI taxonomy): domain Eukaryota; kingdom Metazoa; phylum Chordata; class Lepidosauria; order Squamata; family Lacertidae; genus Podarcis; species Podarcis filfolensis. Next base: position 16,105,613 of record NC_139614.1, read on the forward strand.
GGGGCGAAGATGCACCCATCTCCCCCATACAGTGGTACCTCTGGTTACAAACTACATTCTGGAGGTCCGTTCTTAACCTGAAACTGTTCTTAACCTGAAGCACCACTTTAGCTAATGGGGCCTCCTGCTGCCACTGGAGCACAATTTCTGTTCTCATCCTGAAGCCAAGTTACAATTTCTGGGTTAGCGGAGTCTGTAACCTGAAGCGTATGTAACCCGAGATACCACTGTATACACTTTCTGCACATGTAAGGGAGTCCATGCCTAAGCTGCACTGGGCCAAGGCTGTTCAGGGCTTTAAAGGTCAGCACCAACACTTTGAATTGTGCTCGGAGTTATGTGGAGTCATGTGGCAGCCAGGTAAATTTCTGTTTGACTCCCATATTTTGTCTCCTTAAACTCTTATCCATTATGACAAAGTAATGAACCAGAGACACATAAGCAACGCATGAAACACTAGGTTTACAAAGCAGCAAACGTGGGGTTTTTTGCGGTTGGAACGGAACAGCTCTAGAATCAAAACATGCAACTCCTTTTAGTGTATGTAAATTCAAACCAAATGTTACATGGAATGTCTCTCCTCTTTGCATTCCATTCCCTTCTCTTCCATTACAGGAACGCCAAACTGAAGAACAGAATGTTAGGAGGACAGGGGGAAATATACTATCTAAGCAGGAACAGATACGACATTCCTGTTTTTACTTAGTCCTGTGGTCACATGTGCTTACAGTCACTTCTTTCTTATATGCAGCTGAAAGCCTGAGTTCTCAAGCCCTAATTAGAAAATCTCATGTTGGTATGAGGTTTACTACCAGAAAAATGACTGATGACAGTCCCCGCTATATGCACGCTTGCCAATATTTCAAAATCCATAGAAGAACTTTCTCCCCTGCTCACATGCAGCAACCCCATAACTAAGAAATCGTCGGCTGATTGCCTCCTTTACTGCACACAGGCCTTAAGAGCGTAGTATGGCTTTAAGTATATATATATATTTCTTACCCTCTCCCATTGTCCACCTCCATCTTGTGACGTCTTCTCTCTGAACCATTAAAAACCTGATCTAGATTTTATTTTTATAGGGGGAGGAAGTCAGATATTTCCATCATTTCCTAAATTCATATCACATTCAGAAGTGTAAAATAAAAAGCCACAATTGTGAACAGCATAATTGTGTCTTTTGCAGCTGATGAGCTGAGAACATTGCATTGCTATGCAATGGTAAAAGACTTACTTTAGTTTTTGTCTCAAACATCCCAATCCTATGCATAATGATTCATGGGTCCCACTGAGTGCAATGCGACTTACTACCAGATAAGGGAGCACAGAATTATAGCTTAACAATTACATGCTTGAAATGGGCCACTTGCAAAGGGTTTTTCTTTTTAACCGACTCATTCTTTTGTCCATTTCTCCCAAGATGGAACTCACGGTGGCTTGCAACATTTCAAAACACTGTTGTAAAATACGAAGTAATAAAAACAGACTAATTAAAATAAACCAGAACACATTTGGAACCAATATTAAAATACAGTTTGCCCTGACATCAGCCCAGCAGTCAGCATCATAGGCACCTTAGTTTTCAAAGGCCTGTCTAAATAGGAAGCTCTTAGCCTGTCAGAAGAATTACACAATATGGGAACAGGCACAGAAAGGCTTTCTGATTTCACCACCAATCATGCCTCTTATGTAGATGGGACCAAGAGAAGGTGCTTACCTGAGGATCTTAGCACCCAGGCAGCTTCATAAAGGGAGACTGGATCTTTCAAGTAGCCTGGGCCCAATCCAACTTGCGATAAACCTTTGCAAAGAGCTTAATTTGAACAACTGAGCTCTAGCAATTGGGGTGGGAGGGGGTCACCCCTTAATTTGCTTCCTTCACTGGCAGCACAAACCTTGGTAGCGTTCCATAAACTGGGGGAAATTCAAGCAAGGTATATCATGTATTTTCTCAGGGCAGAGTGGAATCCACCTACCATCTCTTAAATTTTGGATGGCTAAGAGTGTCTGTTATCAGCTTACTTTGGTACAGCAGCTGCATTCCTACGTAGGAAGAGGAGATCTTGCCTTGGCCATGCATACATGTGGTTAAGCTTTGAGGTTGAGTCGCTTTTGTTGGATTACTATTGCTTGCAATGGGTTATTTTGTATTTGGAGTGTTTTCTTATTTATTGCAAGCCGCCAAGAGATTGATAGGCTGTAGGGTGGCACACACAAATGTTGAACCTAAATAAATGCATGCACTTGTTCCAACCATCCTAGAAAATGGCAATAATCCTATAACTGTGCTCCTTCTTCTTCCCCTATTTTTATTTTTAAGTAAAGAAGAAACCTCACTTCTTTTGTTAAAGTGCCCACACTTGCATATTGCACTTGCTGGAGAGGCACTGTGCTTTCAATGCTCTTGAAACTGGAAGAACAATCCAACAGCAACACGATATCCCATTCTTCAACCACCCTTAGATAAAACCTTGCCCTACTGAGGTCAATAGTGAAATTCACAATTATTTCAGCTGATGGTAGCATTCCATCACTGGTGCTTTGCTCATTATTTGACTGTTTACTTGCTATCTTCTTCCTGTGAATGAAGACAGATGGATACTGTCTTTCAAACAATAACTCAAGATACTGTTGTGTTATGGTTTGGGGTGCATTTTCTTTTTAAATTGCCATTAGCGGCAAAACTATTAGCAGAGCTTCTGTTTCAAGTAGGTCTCACTGTTGCAGCAGAATTATGTTTTCAGATAAGGCTGATAACTACAAAGCTTCTGTTTGAGGGAAGGATAAAAATGAAGGTTTGCCTTGGGAGGCAAGGTTCTTTCTCTAGCTGTTTCCCCATTCAAAATTCAGAACAGATTAAACACATTCTAGATACTCTTTCATTTTAGTCTGCTGGTTCACTTTACAATGCAATATTTGGATGACTTGTTTCCACCCACTGGTCCACTAACCACAAATGGGACCCCGAGCCACAGCTGTTCTGCCTCACTTCTGTTATCCTCTTACACACCTTCTGGCAGATATGAATGGCATCTAAAATTGACCGTGTCATCTTGAAACACAAACTAAGATTATGCTGGCGTGGCCAGGATGTCTATTAATGCTTTGTTTTTAGTAAATTACCCACTGAGAAAAAAACAAAACATTTCCCTTTATCATTAAGACAAAAATAGCTCCACAATCATAACTGAAAGTCGGAAAACAGTGGGAAGCAAAAAGATTATTACTTCTCTGCCTGTTGGCATAGCAAAAAGTGTAGACTTAATTTCATTGATGAGCATTCTGGAGAGTCTATTGTGAGTAACACAAGCTGTTATAGTGGATTGTTGCAAGGGCTTTCAAACTTTATTGATCTGGGGCTGAAAAAGCAAAAGAAGCTATCAAGCACCCAATACAACAACAATGCATGAATTGCTTCCAGGTCACAAATTGTGGAGGTCTGTTATATTTTGGGCATATTCAAATTCAGGTGGACTTCTAAGCTTAGCATGCAACAGAGTGGGGAAAAAACCAAGAGTTAACTAAAGCAGTCACTATTAAAATGTCAGCTCTTGTGTGAAGAACCTGCAGTTTCCTATGAGTAACAAATTTAACACAGCAAAGACTAGTTCGGCTGGAAAATGTTTTTTTTTTTTTTTAAGGGCTGTCAATTAAACCTGATTAACATCTGAATTTGTTTTCTCCAACAGTGTATATAATATTGTGGGGTAGTGACTATTATATCAGGAGCACTCTCTAGCCTATCTCATGCACTAGACTAGAACATTTTGAGGTTTTTATAGTTCTGAAAAGGCTGCTAAACCCAGAAGTGCATTTATTAAGAAGAAGAACATAGTACAGGAAATAGGCTCCAAAAAGTTATGTTTCAGGGAGGAAAAAAAAAGTGAAGAGCCTGGGGAACTAATTAGGATGAAGCTGCCTCTCCCCAAGATTTGACCTTAAACCCTGGGAGAAAACTATACACGACTTATGACAGAATACAATTTAAATGAAATCAAGGATCTCATTTGCCACCAGTTATTCTTGCACCATATTTGAAGCAACATTTGACCATTATTTTAAAAGGGGGCAGAGTCTTCATTCATATATGTGTGTGTGTGTGTGTGTGTGTGTGTGTGTGCCAATTTTCAGAGATGCTCCTGTAACTGTAAGGGTGGTCTTGGTGACGTACAAATGTACACAATGTGAAGACACCAAATTAATTAACCCAACAAAGGGATTCAAGTCTCCCATTCGCCAAGTCCCCAGTTTGGTGCCAAGACCCGATTGGCATGCAGAACACCTTCAGGCAACCACGAAAGATGTCAAAAGTACAAGCACAAAGGAAAACAATCTACCTGCTTATTGCCGCTCCTGTATTTGCTCTCTAATTCTCCTAAATAAAGCTGCAACAGATAAAGCTGCAACAGTGTTGGAGACAAGCTGACCAGACTTTGCCTTTAAAGATTCATTCAGTGGGCCAAGTTCCAAAGGCTGATGAAGTTAATGGGACACAGCTGCCCTGCTCCAAAGCTCACACTGGCACTTGTGTAAAAATCCGAAGGGGCACAGTTAATTTGCACAACTGGGGGCACATGGTTCTGACAGCAACGTGCACACAAGTGGTCCCTGCTGGGAGTACAAGACTCCTGACGGCTTCACTCACAAGGGTCACAGGAACATGCAAGCCCACTCACCACGGCAAGGTGATGATCCAGCGAGTGATCTCTCAAGGCAAATCTTTTTAAAAAGTGTAGTAATAAACACTGACAACTGGGAAACACTGGCCTGCGAGCGCTCCAATTGGAGAACAGGCTTTACCAAAGATGTCATGGGTTTTGAAGACGCTCAAACTCAGGACGCAAGGGAGAAACGTGCTAAGAGGAAGGCACACTTGGGAAACCCTCACCGTGATCAACTCCTGTCCAGAAACTTATGTCCCCACTGTGGAAGGAGGTGTGGATCCAGAATTTGCCTCCACAGTCACTTACGGACTCACTGTTGAAACCATGTTTATGAAAGACAATCTTACTCGGCTACGAGTGATCACCAAAGAAAGAATACAATTTGAGAGAAGTTGCCAGACAACACGTTTTGGTATTCTTGTCCTATAATGGGTTAACCCTAAATCAAGGTGGCCCCATACAAGTGCAGAAATGAACACAAAGTTCTGAAATTGGTGGTGCTGTGGACATGATCCAATATACTGTGCTATTTTATACCTAGAAGCATCTTCTCGTGCTGTAAGCACATAATCTGTTTTATCAAAAGACCTTCAAGGTCACCTGCCAATCCAAACAGTTTTCTGCTAAATCTGATATTTTACCTTGCCAAGCCCTCTTCAAATCAGGAAAAGTGCCTTTAAGTACCTATTGCCCTGGGAAGCAAGTCAATACTATTATCTCAGGATTACATTTAAAATGTTATAATTGTTTAAGGCACAGCAGGGAAAAATAAACTTACTGGAATTTATCTGCAGTGATAGTTGAAACAAAAACTGAAGGAGATAAGTGTCAGAGACTACTGACAAATTCTAGCACATATTAAATGCCTACCGTTCTACAGACATAGGTCCTATAGTCAAGCTAGGCTACCAAACAGTATAGAGCAATTGCTAATTATTACCAACTAGTTAATGAAATCTCCTACTAACTTCCAAGACTTGCTTTCTTAGCATATATATATATATATATATATATATATATATATATATATATATAAATTAAAGGGAGTTTCTAGGGTTTTTTTTATGTCACCAGTAACGATACTAAAAAAAATTAAGGTAATAGGCAAAAGAAAATAATTAGGAGGACAGGATTACCATCACACCCACCAGACATTTTGGCGGCTAAACAGTACAACTTTTTTTTAAAGCTTCAAAATCCAAAGTTTTGCAAATCATTTACTTTCTGCGAGGTCCTTTCTACTCCAAAGGGAGCTCTGATCCCCTGCCCAATGTGGTGAGCTTAGAGTCATTACATAGGTATGAACCCATTTGGTTCAAATTTTCCCACTGACAAAAATGTCAGTTGGGAGAAACATAAATAAAGTAGCACGTTTATTTCAATTTTTTGCTATACCCAATAAATAAAATTTATTAGAGAAAGAGGTATCGGCACAACTTAGCCACTTTCTCCACCACTTTTATTATTTCACATGGACCTGTTCCATATTGCTATACTCATCCAAGTCCCTCAACATTAAGAACAGGAAAACACTATGGCGGTTCTTCATATGTTGACATATAATCATCACCCACCTTGCAAGGAAAGGCCCCAATTTAAGACTGGTGACGTTATTGAAGTTCCATGACACAAAGTCTATGCAAAAATCCCAGGTTACCTTGGAATATTTCAGCATGAGGCTCATAATTAGTGGCAGCTAAAAACCATCTTAGACACCATCTTACAAAGCAGAGACATCACCTTGCCAACAAAGGTCCATATAGTTAAAGCTATGGTTTTCCCAGTAGTGATGTATGGAAGTGAGAGCTGGACCATAAAGAAAGCTGATTGCCGAAGAATTGATGCTTTTGAATTATGGTGCTGGAGGAGACTCTTGAGAGTCCCATGGACTGCAAGAAGATCAAACCGATCCATTCTTAAGGAAATCAGCCCTGAGTGCTCACTGGAAGGACAGATCCTGAAGCTGAGGCTCCAATACTTTGGCCACCTCATGAGAACAGAAGACTCCCTGTAAAAGACCCTGATGTTGGGAAAGATGGAGGGCACAAGGAGAAGGGGACGGCAGAGGACGAGATGGCTGGACAGTGTTCTTGAAGCTACCAGCATGAGTTTGACCAAACTGCGGGAGGCAGTGGAAGACAGGAGTGCCTGGCATGCTCTGGTCCATGGGGTCATGAAGAGTCGGACATGACTAAAGGACTAAACAACAACAAAAAGACCACCAAACCCTGGTGCATTTTTAGTCCCTTTTCAGTCCGAGTGACCACAGAGTTTGCTCTGGAGCTGGGAAGAAGAGGCTCTCTAATCTAAAAATGGGCTGGTGTTTCTGCTAATCTCCTCCACTGGTCTGGCCCCTGTGGGCTCAAAGTATGAGTGAAGTATTACTAAAAAAAAAAAAAAAAAACATCCTTCCAGTAGCACCTTACTGGAAGTATTACTGTCCCTTTTGCCACATTCTTCTGATACCTTGAGGCCACATGGACTTGTGCAGAACTTGGGGATTCATCATTGCATTGCATTCAACAACATGGCCTTGTTCTGATACAAGCCTTGAGCTCACATGAAAGGTAACTTGGACAAAACTTAACACTGGGGACCTCCTGCACCCCTACCCCATGTTATCATGGAACCACAGAATTAGAAATACAGTCGTACCTCTGGTTACAAACTTAATTCATTCCAGAGGTCCATTCTTAACCTGAAACTGTTATTAACCTGAGGTACCACTTTAGCTAATGGGGCCTCCTGCCGCCGCCGCACAATTTCTGTTCTCATCCTGAAGCAAAGTTCTTAACCCGGGGTACTATTTCTGGGCTAGCGGAGTCTGTAACCTGAAGCGTCTGTAACCCAAGGTACCACTGTATGTTACTTATGATTAGTAAAACTAAGAGCACCAGGCCGTTTGGGGGATAAAACAAGGAGGAGCAGAACCATGAGCACCACCTGGAACTTATTGAAGGAAAGGTGGAATGTGAATGTAAAAACAAGTAAATAAATATCAATCTGAAGTTTTGTGCATGTGAGGGGAAATGGTACCTGACAGCAGCTAAATTATTAGGAATGGGAGATAACTGGCTTCTTGAAAGAACTGCTGTTTCTGGGAAACTTTCTGGAATCCATGCAAGGCCCATCTGTTCACACTGTGAAGAGGGGAAGAGCATGCTGGGTCTGTTTTATGTGCTATTCTGAAATGTGTTTTGGGGGGCTATATGCTCTTTTTAGTAATATTTGCTTTTTTAAAAGTTAATTTATTCTGTTTTGCTCTTTTATTTATTTGTACTCACAGCTCGCACCTTTCACCTAACACCAAGGGCAGGTAACAAATATCACAATCCAAAGAAGTACAATATACACTAAAACCATAAAATCAAATCAAAACAACAACAACAACAACAACAACAACAACAACAACAACAACAACAACAACAACAACAGAACAAGAAAACTCCAAACCAGAATTGCAGTGCATAGCCATGCAGAGAATCTGGGTAAAGAGGCGTATCTTGACAAACTGTCAAACAGAATAAAGTGATGGTTCAAAAATGCACTACAGAAGGGAGGTCTTTCTACAAGCTGGGAGGCACCACAGACAAGGCCCTGTCCACTGCCCCCCAAACCACAGGAGGAGGAACTGCTTCAGATATTTGAGGACCCCAGTCATTTAGGGCTTTAAAATGTCAATATTAACACACTGAATAGAACTTGTTAATGAATTGGCAGTGATGCTGCTGGTGGCTATCTCTGGCTAGACATATACATATACGAATGACACTAGTCTTGAAAGGTTTGCACTGGGCGCCAATTCACAACCAATTGGATGAGATGGGCCTTTAGTCTGAGATTCAATACACACACGCCTTTGGTTTGGAGCTCGAGAAATAAAGCCACATGTGTATGAGAGGGAATAAAGAAATTATCTTCTTCGCTTCTCAGTAAGAACCCCCTCCCTCCCCACACGTGTAATTAATTAAGGAAAACCAAGGTATGCAGTGGCATATTATTCATGAACCTAACATCCAGTCTGGGCCCTGAGCACACATCACTCAGCCCGCCTTGGGCTGTTTTCCTCCTCTTAGGGTTGTTTTTTGTTTATTTCTAAAAGATGTTTTGTACTTCTGCAAACCTCAAGGTTGTCTTGTGTGTAGGTGGTGCCTCTTTGGCTACAAAAGGAAGGGCGAGCGCCAGGTGCCTATCAGAATAACCCTCACAGGTGGTGCTTAGGACCCTATATTATTCTCCCATGTCACGTCCATTCCAGTTCCTAAGCAGATGTACAGGGCTAGTCAGAGTTCTCCATTAAACCAGGAAATCAAACTGGAATGCACACAGTTATTAAGAGCCCACAAGGCCAGATGCAGAGGGAAGTAATTCATGCTCTGAGAAATGGGCTTGTATATTTTGGCAGATGAACATTGCCATGAAGTATGGAAACAGTGTACTGAAACTTCCACTGCTCAATCCCTCTGAACGCTTAGCTATATCAGAAAGGTGTGGGGGTGTGGAGGATTATATGAGAATTTCCACCCTCCCTTCCCAACAGGTGGGCAGGGTTTGCGACACCAAGCGGGCTTACCTGCATTAGGGTGGCCTCATCCCGCCCCCAGCCTGGGAGGACAATGGACGGCCGGCTGGGGGTGGGGTGAGGGCCAAGGGAAAAGACCCCTTCAGCCAAACCTCACTCTGTTTCCTCCTCTTCCAGGTTCAGGATGTGTTCCTGTGAGCAGCCAGGTTGAGGTAAGTAATTTTGGTTTCTTTTGTTGGCTGGCCGCTTCGCCAGGCCTGAGAGGGCGGCATGCGCCCCAGCTACAGGCTGCTTGCCAGCCTTTTTGTTGTTTTCAGCAGCGGCGGCACTTGGGAGGGAGCGCAAGGCCCCTCCGTTGCTGCTGTTCACCATGGGGTGCTTCGTCGGGCCTGAGAAGGTGGCATGCGCCCTGGCTTTAGGACGCACGGTGGCCTTTTGTTTTCGGTGATGGCGGCGCTGGGGAGAGGCGCAAGGCCTGTTAAAGGGTTGCTTGCGGGAGTCCCTGGCCCTAGGGCGGTGGCATGTAGGTCAAACTCCTGGCCGAGGTAAAGTGGGAGGGCACGGTGTGTAAGTTCGTGCTTTACAGTCCCTTCCCACTGCACCTCATTGCCCTGCACATCCTCAGTCTCAGCTGGGCTGAGAGGGTTACATGCCAAGGCCTATGCCAAGTTCCCCACATTCTGAAGTTGAATAAAGTTGTGGCCAACTTGAACCTATACAGTGGTACCTCGGGTTAAGTACTTAATTCATTCTGGAGGTCCGTTCTTAACCTGAAACTGTTCTTAACCTGAAGCACCACTTTAGCTGATGGGGCCTTCTGCTGCTGCTGCACCACCGGAGCACGATTTCTGTTCTCATCCTGAAGCAAAGTTCTTAACCTGAGGTACTATTTCTGGGTTAGTGGAGTCTGTAACCTGAAGCCTCTGTAACCTGAAGCATCTGTAACCCGAGGTACCACTGTACTTTGGTCTATCGTCTCATTCTTTTTGGGGGGGGGTAGGCTCCACGGACAGAGTTCAGCGCGTGTGCTCGCAAACCTTGCAGCCCCACTATGCATTTAAGATACATGTTTGTTGTCGTTAAATTCTTCAGTTCGCCTTCCCTGACCATCCAAATTAGCAAAGAAAAGAAATATGCAAATCATAAACCGGGGAGGCAACAACAAAAAAACTACTTCCCAACTTTACATCTTACTGAACATCTTTTAATGTTTGCATCTGATTGTATCATGTATCTGTTTTTCATTCTTCCCCATATGCAGTTCCGTTCCTTGCTTTATTCAATGATTTTGGGCCATTCCACGGTGACAGCTCTTGTTTTGTTTTATACAGTCCTATTAGAGAACGCTCGCTTGCTGTTGTTATGCGTCAATTAGTATGCACGCCACCCAAGGAAGAACAGTCTCAAACGAGAGGCTTCATCAAGAGGCGTCCCCAGTGAACCCTTTCGCAGCAAGTGAAGATATTTCCTGAGGTCTGATGGCTCAATTCACAATTCTGCGTGTGTGTGTGTGTGTGTTTTAAAATAAAGACTGTGGCAATTATCTATGCAACCCTGTGCATATTTACTTGCAAGTAAGTCCCACTGTGATCAATGGGGCAAACTTCCAGGTACGTAGGCAAAGGACTGCAGCCAGTAAATCTGGTTTCGTTGGTATACAGTTTACAGAGAATGAACTTGACATCTACACCTAACGTTTAAGCCATAAAGTCTGCTTAACAAGAGGCTGGAATTATGACACTATACAGGCAGCACACTCTGCTGTGAGCTCTGGGTTTAATATTAAACAGCAAAGCAAATGCTAATGGGTCTACTTTGCTTCTGCCTAGTTGCTGTTGCCATCACCTCCTTCTCTTCCAAGCTGGGAAACCAAACACCCAACTGCCTCCTTACAACTAGGAGGCAAAGGTGGTAGCACTAACATCCAGGTAGATGGGCAAATCCTTCACTGGGTTGCTAAAGGCACTTGTTTATAGTGTTATGAGGTGTGTGGGGGGAGAGGTGTAGGCTGTATGCTTGAGCCCCCTTCTAATTCCTGGATCCAGATTGGATTTAATTCCTGGAATAACCAGGCTAGCTTCCTGGTGAGGTAATGGCCCTCTAAGTATGGGCCATAAAGGTAACAAAGGAAGTGTCTCTGTGCCAGATAACAAAAGGGTGGGGGCCCCTTCCTCAACTTTCTGGTAGTTAAAATAAATATAAAAAAAATAAAAAAAATTGTTTAGTAGCACCTTAGAGACCAACTAAGTTTGTTCTGAGTATAAGCTTTCGTGTGCATGGTAAACCTGTTTGCAGGTAATGAGACATATGCTAAAGCTATTTTTGGTCATCTGCATACTATCACTTGCTTTTTCCTGCAGGACTAATTGCAGCTGTTGTTGTTGTTCTTTAGTCGTTTAGTCGTGTCCGACTCTTCGTGACCCCATGGGCCAGAGCATGCCAGGCACCCCTGTCTTCCATTGCCTCCTGCAGTTTGGTCAAACTCATGTTCATAGCTTCGAGAACACTGTCCAACCATCTTGTCCTCTGTCGTCCCCTTCTCCTTGTGCCCTCAATCTTTCCCAACATCAGGGTCTCTTCCAGGGAGTCTTCTCTTCTCATGAGGTGGCCAAAGTATTGGAGCCTCAGCTTCACAGATCTGTCCTTCCAGTGAGCACTCAGGGCTGATTTCCTTAAGAATGGATAGGTTTGATCCATCCATTGCAGTCGTTAACAGTCGGAGGTAGGTTTACCATACCCATTGAGTCAATCACCCATCTCCTTCTACCTTTCAGAGAAAAACTCCACCCCACCTTCCCACTATATGTAAGGGTCTGGTGACTTCTGTTTCAGTGTATCTGAAGAAGTGTGCATGCACACGAAAGCTTATACCCAGAACAAACTTAGTTGGTCTCTAAGGTGCTACTGATTTTTTTAAAAAATATATATATTTATGCTGACTGCGTCAGACCAACACGGCTACCTACCTGAATCTAGAATTTCTGGTAGTTAGAAGGGCAAAGGACAGAGCTGAGAACTATGTTAGCTAGAAGCTGGCAGCTAGTAACTGGCCGGCTGCAGGCTGGGCAACTGGGAGACAGAGCCATTGGGGAGTCTCAAATCCTCACTCAGTCATGAAGTCAATAGGGCCAGTCATCTCTCTGCCTAGACACCACAGAGTTACTGTGACAATAAAAATGGAGGGATCACATGTATGGCTTTGAGTCCCTTAGAGGGAAAGTGGGGTATAAATTTAATAAATCAAATGCATTTATTTATTTAACCATTTATTAATTTAGCCTATTCCTAACACACTTTTCAGTCTTAGAAAAGACTCTCAGGGTAGCTTCTACGTTAAAACAAAAAACAAAAATGTGTGTGTGTTTTTGGAGGAGGGGAGCCATTTTCAAAGTTACCAAAATAAAACAGATGTTCAGAGAGAATCTTTCCTGTGTGTCTATTCAGAAATTATTTCAGTGGAGCACAGAACTTCAAAGCAGAAAGCAGCCCAAAGCCAGATACGAATAACAGGAATAATAAAAACCGAATCTCGTAATAGCAGCAAAAGCAAACATCGCAATCCCACTGAAAGCACAGGAAGCAGGACACATTTCACCTGGCGCTTAAAACTTTGCAAGGTTGGTGCCAGGTGAATAGCACCAGGGGAGACTTCCATGTGTGCATAAGAAGAGCCTGCCAGATCGGGCCAATGGAGAATCGAGTCCAGCATCTGGTTCTTGCAATGGCCTGTGGGAAACCTTCAGAAAGGACCTGAGGTGGGGTTTCAACACAGCAAAGCTCTGAATACCACCACCTTCCTCACTTCCAAAGGTAGGGCAATCAGTGGTATTGTAAATTTTGAAGTGCAAGAGCTCATCTCGACAGCCTTCATAGCCATGCCCACCACGAGAATCCAGGCACTGATCCACTTATACATTGACTCACAACACACAGGAGCAGGGACGCAGCAAAGAGCAAGGCTGTAATCCTATGCACAGTTTTTCTGGGAACTACTGAACTCAGTGCTGGCTGCTTAGGTTCAACTTGTGAAACGCACCGAGTTTCAACAAATATATTCCCTCCGCAGAAATGCAAAACTTTAGCTTCTCCTTAGAAATGCAAATCACGATGCAAGGAAGTGTTACTACCATTTGAACTACGTGTGTGAAATGGGAACGCCATCAAAGAAAAGATGTTTCCAGCCTCCACTTATTTCCCCTCATTCTTGGACTTCGCACTGCAAACAAGCTACAAAGCCCTGTTTAGGGAAGTTTTTAATGTCTGATGTTTTATCGTGTTTGTAATATTCTGTTGGGAGCGGCCCAGAGTGGCTGGGGAAACACAGGCAGATGGGTGGGGTATAATTAATATATTATTATTATTATTATTATTATTATTATTATTATTATTATTACTACTACTACTACTACTACTACTACTACTACTACTACTACTACTACTACTACATGTCAGAGGAAGAAGACTCTGCATTGCAGAGGGTTGAATTCTATGATACTATTAATTTCTCTGGTGTTCTGAAAAAAGACAAGTAATTTTGCACACCCACCCACCCAGTCTTTTCCCTTCACTGTACCAATGGGAAGCACCTCTGAGGAAGATCTGTACAGTTTAGCAGGGGAACAGGGGAACTTTTAAATATCCTCACACTGTCAATGTTACAAGAAAGTAGAGTGAGTTCTCCCTGGAGTGTGGTTCTGCAACAGCTCCAGACAGACTGTAATAACCTTGAGAAAACCCTCATTTAACCCCCCTAGGTGAGTTGGCAATTGGATATTCGCACATGTGCTCTAGCTACTTGCTCTCTATTGAGCAAATTATCAGATATGTATATGATGGGGTCTTTTTTTTGGGGGGGGGACTTCTATTCTAAAGTCTTATATGAATATAGTCATGGAAGTAGGACTCCTCTCACATCCTCACTAGAGAATTACATCATGATAACTGAAGTAATTTGGAAAGATTTCCAGGGGGGAAAGGATGTGTGTAGGTAGTATAATGAGATCAAAAAGCGAAGATAAGACAGTGAAGCTAATGTGAAATGCTACTCTGATCAGAAATTACAAGGCTATCAAAAACCCAAGGTTCTCAAAAGCTTTTGACTACGCACAGTAACCTTTACGTCATTATCACCCACTGCTCAGTCCAACGCCAGTAAGGATGCTTTTAAGATGCCGAAGATGCAGGTGATTCTGTTTCGAGAATATGTCACAACTGATTTAGCATGCAGACCCGTGCCTCCAAATTGTGGGTCCGACTCAATTTAGTCTAACAAGGAGATGATGCAATTTAAGTGACCAAAAGGATTGTACAGACTTCTGTTCATTCGCCATACTTACCCCTGCCCTCTCAGATGCTGTTGGACTACAACTCCCATCATCCCCGAACGCTGGCAGCACAGGCTGATGAGAATTTGGACCCGCAGCATAGGGGGACACCAAGTTTGCTATAGCTCATCCTGCAGAGTCCTCTTTACCTAACCAGGCACCCATATTAAAAGTCCAAGCAAGAATGACATAGCTGAAGCGAGAAAGATTCCACTCGACACACATTTTTCACTTGTGTGCTACCTTCCATTTTAGACATACAATGGTACCTCTGGTTACGAACTTAATTCCTTCCAGAGGTCCATTCTTAACCTGAAACCGTTCTTAACCTGAGGTAACACTTTAGCTAATGGGGCCTCCTGCTGCCACCGCGCAATTTCTGTTCTCATCCTGAGGTAAAGTTCTTAACCTGAGGTACTACTTCAGGGGTAGCGGAGTCTGTAACCTGAAGTGTTTGTAACCCGAGGTGTTTGTAACCCGAGGTACCACTGTAATTGAAATGCAGGCCTGCATTTAAAGATTCAAGACTTGCCTGAAACCCCATGTTCTTTGGGCCTGAAATCCAGTGTTGGCCCAGCCTCCGTCCCCTCAGCTTGATTTAGGAGGGACCCACCTCTACAAGTTAATTCCCACTTTGGATCTGAACCACAACAACTTGTGTGAACTTCGCTCTATTCCAAGCAGACACCTATCGTGTTCCCAAACATGGCAGAAACCCTCCCTGCTACCTGCTTTTTTCCAAACGCAGAACTCGCCAAAGGATGAGATGGCTTCTCAACAACCTCCCTGTGGCCTGGATTGTCACACAAAAGGATTCGACACACAATGAAACAGAGAGGCATCGGAAACGCAGTCCCCATGTTGCTTGATTTAACTTCTGGAAATGATATTGTCCCTACCTCCTTATTTCAGTGAGCAATGTCAAGAAGCAGTAGCAGACCTTGTGGAGAGGTAGGTGGAGCCTTGCTGCTCTCCCAGCTTCTGAACACAGCATGTGACGGGCAATTGCCAGAAGGAGAAAGGGGCACAGGAAGGACATCGGTGCCCCATCTATGCTGCTCCATGGGGTGCTGTCAATAACACTTGTGAGAGTCAAGGCCTCTCTGCACAGCTGTTCCCGTTGACTTAGTAAGGTAGGGTCTTGAAGACTCGAGCCCATTCCAAACGGGACCTGAACCACGATGGCGTCAGATTTGAAATAATTGTGGTGGAAGTGCAAAACATGTCACTCAAAGCCGCCGCTACTCCTTGATATCACTGCGAGAGGCCAAGTTACAGGGAACCAGGCAGAGGGCCTTCTCGGTAGTGGCGCCCGCCCTGTGGAACGCCCTCCCACCAGATGTCAAAGCGATAAACAACTACCTGACATTCAGAAGACATCTGAAGGCAGCCCTGTTCAGGGAAGTTTTTGATATGTGACATTTTAGTGTATTTTTCATCTTTGTTGGAAGCCGCCCAGAGTGGCTGGGGAAACCCAGCCAGATGGGCGGGGTACAAATAATAAATAATAATAATAATAATAATAATAATAATAATAATAATAATAATAATAATTATTATTATTATTATTAATTATTGTATGTGGCACCCTAACAAGTTAAGACTATAATCCACACTTGTTATTTCTGTCTGAGCAACGGTTCCCAGACAGAAGATTAATGGTGGATACCGGACGTGCGAAATGAATATTTTATGGTATAAAGATGTAAACTGCGCTGCAAGAGTCGGAACTCCGGTGAAACATCTCCCCACAAAAGAGATAATGTGTTGATAAATCAATTACAAATTCCATTATTACGCTTTAGAACAGGGGTAGGATATGTGGTGGGGGGTTTTCAGGCCAAGGGCAGCTTCTCCTCATAACCAACCTTTCAAGAGAGGGTGGAAGATGAAAAAGCAGACAGAGCAACTGACATGGCTCTTGTTTCTCAGCAGTGGACCGCATTCCAGTCGTGCAATGTTTCACCTCCCTGTAGCTTTCCACACACAAATTCACCCATGCAGGCAAGCAAGAGGGAGTTCAAGGACACACGCCTACCAGGGCAAAAGCACTTGGGGATGGTGTGGAAAAGGACAAGTGAGGGGAATGGCCTGGGGTGATTTTTTTAGGGCGAGACAGAGAAGCCTGGAAGGCCAAATTCAGCCCCTAGGCCCAAGTTCACCACTCCCTGCCATAAGTGTATTTTGCATATTAAGGGGAAAAAATAAAACATGTAGGAATAAAAATATTATGTAGGCAACCATACTATGCCACACTGATGCACTCTGCATTCAAATTCATTTAAACGACAAAACATATTTTAAAGCATTAGCCATTAAATGAAAATAAACCGCAAGAGCTACACAGATTCATTTTCATTCCACTACGCCACTATTTCAGAAGTGATGCAGTTGGGCCACAGTTAACATTTTCTTATAAGAACGGAGCACAAGATATCAAAAGAGAGAAAAGCAGAATGAGGATTTGCTTGGGAAAGCTTTCCCAAGAGTTTCAAATTTTTACATAGGAAATCAATTTGCATCACCGATAATATTGTTCAAATCAGATGACACTGTGTGGTTAGGAGGTAATTTACTTTGCTGCCGAAGCAATTTGATAGTTGTTCTGATTTGTGATTTTCATTTTGTTTGTTAATGAAAAAAATTAATGAGCAATGTTACTGGAAGTAGAACTCGAAGCCGCAGCATTATTAAACATGTTTTCAATATACTGTACATTATGTTGATTGCACCGCCAGAGTCTGAACTTTTGTAGCGCAAACACCAGTCAATCAATCTGATGTGGAATTTGCAGGGAGGACTTTTGGCACTTACCTTTGCACTGATTGGTGTTTTTGTCTAGAATTGCTTTTGTGGATACAATTTTTCCATACCTGAAAAACAAAAGTGGGGGGGGGGGAGAGAAATAGGGATGTTCATTTTATTGTTGTTGAAAACCTGATCCAGTTGTCAAGCATACTTAAAAGAAAAGGAGACTTAAGTGCTCCTGAAAAGTGCAGCACAAACAATATTGTATGGTAATGTCCTGCATGCTGTATTTGCATTTCTCACCTGACCTTCAAAAGCTACCCTTACAAAGGTGGTTAATTTCCTATGCTTGCACTTTGATAATCAACAAAGAGACCAATTACAGTGGCAGATTTGGGGGATGTCAAGGCAAACAAAGATGTTTTTTCTGAGTGTTGATTAGATCAGGCTAAACCTGTGTTTTTTCCCTTGGTTAAATGAGATGAATGGGTGATTTTCCAAGACACAGAACGGACCACTCTCTGAAATTGGCAATGCCAGAGTGGAACATATGGGAGACTTTCAGCAGCCAGCCCAAGGGGATGCCTGTTTTCAGAATACACCGCATTGATTTGTGTGCAATTGCGCATGGAGGGATTTTTAGATTTTTGGGGTGGAAATGGTGACTAAGGGAAGAGAACATTATGGAGGTTTGTAAAATTATGACTGGTGTGAATGGAGGGAATTTTTTCTCCCTCTCAAAATATGAGAACTTGGAAGGTCGCCAGATTGCATTTATTTCTTGACTTAGCACCATGCCATTGCCACAAAACCTGTGCTAAGAAAGGTACAATCAAAAATCACCATTGAAACAAAATTAACAGCTATTTCTAAAAATCAATAAGTCTAAAAATGCACTTAAAACCAAATAACTGCATACCATAAAATTAAATCAAGAAACCTTCAGCCAATACTAAATGCCCTCCCAGTTTTTAAATAGACACTGAAACACCAAGAGAGAAGTGGCCGGACACAATTCTGATAGAAGTAAAAGCTGGAATTCCACAAAAAGGTCTTATATTTTTTCTTCTTCTGGAAGAGGCTGTCTGGGGCTGATGGGAGTTGGAGTCCAGCAACATCTGGGAGGGGACCACATTGGCCACCCCTGCCCCAAACCATGTAGCAACTCAAAGGTCATTGTCAGCACTCTGAATTGTGTCTGGAAGCCAGTAGGGAGCCAGAATAAGTCCTGTCCTGGTCAAAAGGCAAGTTGCAGGATTCTGCATTAGCAAAACCTTCCAAAGCATAATGATGCCCAATCTTTGTTCTGTGTGTGAAAGCTCTTCATACAATGTATATGATAATGTACTTATAGAATGTGGCCATTAGCTTAATCTTCAGTGGCATCTCGCCGGAAGCAGCAGCAGCAGCAGCAGCTGTGCAGCCCTGGAAGTGGCTGGTAGTAGGGTACCAGCAAAGGCAATGCATTGTGGGATTTCACCACCCAAGATGGCTGCTTCAGTCCTTCTCATGGGCAAGGCTGACCCTGCCCTCAGGGCTACCCAGCACACAGGTTAGGAGAGACATTGGCCAGCAGGTGGGCTTCCCAAAAATAGGATCCTTGCTCTGTCCTGTGCAGAATCCTGATATTCTGCAACCAATAAAGTTGTGGTCATGTTTAACCTACACATACCCCATCCTGTTCATTGCTCCAGGTCAACAGGCCTTACATACCTGGTGCCCAAGGAAGTATTCATAGCAGTACTTATTGTCCATAGCAATAAAACACTTAAATGTCAGTGCAGTGGTGTATCCGAATTAATTGGACATGCCATACTTTTCGCCCCACAAGGTGCACCTGACCATAAGACGCACCTAGTTTTTAGAGGAGGAAAACAAGGGGGGGGGGGATATTCTGAATCAAATGTTGTAGGAGAGGAGTTTTAAGTGGGGAGGGAAGGAAAACCCTGGAGGGGCAAGTGGCATGTGTGGGGTGTGTAGAGAAGGAGGTGGCTAACAATGCAGGAGAGGGGTTTAAGGGGAGGGAGGAAAGTGTAGGGAGTGGGCAGTGGGGTCCGGAGGGACCACACTCCCCACCAGCAGGCAGTCACAGTCTGCCTGCACGCGTGACCCTGGGGTGCGGGGCACATCCCCCCCCCGAAAAGCCACAGCTGTCTGAACATCGTTCCCTCTGTCTAACCTTTTGCGGTCTCAGTAGTCTGTAGTGTCCTGTCTGTAACCTTTGTCCCTGAGACCTTTTGTCTCCTTCGTCATACACTGTGCAAGGGGAAAATGACGCGGTGGAAACAGGTGCCAAAATAACTTTGTACCACCCCACAATCTCGGGACCGAAGATGTGTAAAGGTCACAGCCCAAAATGTATCTGCCTGGTTTGCATGTTTGTCTCAATAAAAGGAGGCTCCACAGGGCTAGCCGGCAGCTTGCATGCAGCTCACCTGTGCGCAGATCACCTAATGATCAGCCCCCAGTCTTGTGCCTTCACTTCAGAAAGGAAGGCAAAAGTTCTCCCCACCACCACCCAAGCCAGCTCTCTCTCTCTCTCTCTTTCTCCCACCTGCATGTTTTCCGGCTGCCTATGCGTCCCTGGCATGCTTTTCTGGACGCAGCAGCAGCACTGGAGCATGGAGAGGAGGAGGCGGCGGCGGTGGCAGCCGTCGGTTGCGCTCCTAGCCGCCGGAAATTGATCTGCGTGGGCTGGAGCCTGTGTACAGTGCAGCTAGGAAGGAATTAGCAGAAAGGACACAATCCCTTCCCCTCTGCTTGACATGAAGGCAGGGGATTTCCCTGCTCTTTGCTGTGTTTGATTGCCACCAGTCTCCTTGCTCAGCACGTCTGCTTGCTGCGAGGTGACGCTGCCGCGGCCGGCGCTGAGCAACGGAAGGGGAAAGGATTGTGTCCCGCTGCTCATTCCTTCCTAGCCGCGTCACCTCGCAGCAAGCAGACGCGCTGAACAAGGGGAACGGGCCACCACTGGCCCGATCCGAGTAAACACAGCAACCGAAAACACCAGAGGGTGGGCAGTAAGACCCTGAGGCAGAGGGCAGGAAAGGAATTGACTGCAGCTGTGCGCTCCCTGCCAGAAAGGGACAAGAACAAAAGGAGGGGAGCAGAGGCTGACTTTAACCGCCCAGTTAAAACTGTACGCAGCAAGGAACTCAAAACAAAATAGGAGTCGCAATTGAATCTTTAGGAAGGCGCTACAATAATTAGGCATGGTGAACAGACGGTAGCCTTGGGGTGCCGTACAGCGATAGAGAGGCTCCACACACAAGGACACTCAAACGCCCAAATGCCCCCTTTAAGCACACGTTCTCCTATGCAGCAACATGACTCACATGCCTCTACACACAGAGCAAAATATGCCCGATACAGGAACCCCAGAAACCTCCTCTCTACAGCCTTCTCTCCTCCGTGACGCACGATCCAAGTTTTGCCCCTGCACTCGGGCGATTCGGCTCCAGGGACCACACATTCGCTCCATAAGACGCACAGACATTTCCCCTTACTTTTTAGGAGGAAAAAAATGTGTCTTATGGAGCGAAAAATACAACAAGTTTTTCCTAAATAAAAGTTAATAATTAAGTCCAAGACCCCAAGTTCTGATAATTGGTCATAAATGGAACAATAACATCTGATAACCAATTTTTCTTGCTTAGATGTCTGGCGCTGTAATTTGTCTTTGGGGATATGGCTCTTCTCATCATTGCAAGCAATGCAATTTTAATTCTTGTCACGCAGAGATACCAAAAGGGCATTACACAATGGGAATCTACATGCAGATAGCATGGAATGGCATAATGCATAACAGAGCTGGCCTGCTAATTTTTAATACTTTTATTTTTAATACTAACCATGGTTTGTTTGTTCTTTAAAAAAAACCACCTCTAAAACTAACAATATTTAACTCTGTATTCTCGTATCACCGTGTTTGTGTGTGCACATGTGCAGATTTTCAGTTTGAAATTTCACAGACTTCTAGTCAAGTCCATAAACCTCAATAGGTCTATTCTGAGTAGGAATAGAGTTGAATGCCAGCCTCTCTCTCTTGACCTTCATTCACTGTCACTGACAGGAAGCTCCTGCAGCCAATCGGAAGCCGCAGAAGCCCTGTCGGATGTTCAGCTTCCAAAAGAACATTCGAAAATCGGAGCAGTCACTTCCGGGTTTCGATCGTTCAGGAGCCAAAACGTTCAAGAACTAAGCTGTTCGAAAACCAAGGTATTTAGAAGTTGTCAAGGCCAATGGCTAGGACAATAAATTTGCTGCTGATATTTTAAGAACTCTTGATTCCTAAGTTGTTAGTTTAAGATTTTGCATGGTTTATTTTATTATAATATTATACAAGCAACCACCCAATTGCATGGGAGTTACGTTCCATGTCATCACATGCAACAGTTGAGTGTATATAAGCTCATTATGCCTTGTCTTCATCATGCCCACGCCACTGGCCTGATCTGGCCACTTCTGAGTCACTATGATACACTTGTGCGCAGTCATGCATCAACTGAACACACGTAAATGTTGCCTGTACTTTGCTTCCATAATCTATTGGCAATTCACAAGACTCTTTTGTCCAGAAAATATTGTTGCTAAAATATGCACCAAGACGTAGGAGTTGCATTATCTTAAATAATTATCTACAATAATTATAAAAACCAATCCATCCTTGCCCTGATATTTCACATTAAAAGTTAATATATGGAACAAGGCTTACTGAAGCAATATTCCTCAGCCAGCAAAGTTTGATTGATGTCTTGTTCAGAAATGTCATGGGGGAACGTGGTTGTTGTTTTTTTAATCTGGTTATGCTACTGATACAGGAGTAATTAGATTTCCAAGGCCTCCAACAAGTTAAGCAATTTGGAAGTAAAAATAAAAGGCAAATGCCTTGGCAAATAAGCACAGAAATATGTACTGGTTACATGTGAAAGGAGAATAATATGCTGCAATAATTACCAGTAAGAAGATTGCAACATAATCTTGTTATAATAGGAAGCAATGCGACAACATACACAATTCCACCCTACCCCCCTTTAAATAGCTGGGTGAATGATTCTGTGCTCAAACCATGATTTGGGATGCACACATAGAGTATTCACAGAAGATCTGTTTTAAGATAATTATTGGTGATTATAAAATATGAGGTTTCTCTCATTAAATTCAAGACTGCTTGGGAGCAAGCGCTTGGAGATTACTGCTAAAGTTTTATTTCCCACCTTATCATAAAGACTTAGACAGCAGATGGAAGAGAAGATCATAGGGTCTGCATTTTAAAGCAAGCAAACCTATTCTGCTTTCATGGACCATGGATCAGAACACCGTTGTCAATCAGATCCCATACGTCTCCGAATTTTGTGAGCCAGTTTGCTTTCAGATAAGTATGCACAAAAAATTGTATTTTAGGGAAACTGTATTGGAAAGCATACAAAAAAGTGTTATAGAAGTAGTACCAGTGAAGGCAGTTTGTACACAGTTTATAATTTAGATTAAGTTTTTTCACATCTTTTAAAGTCATTAAAGGGTCTAGACCTTAAACTGCCTGTATGCAGGACTGACATGAAACAGAAATGGGCTAATCTGCCCTTTCCTAGTCAGACCAGACTAAGGTGCACCCCTATTTCCCATTATTTTAACGTCATGCAATATTGCTTTTGCAAGAGTTAGTATGCATAATTCTCTCTGGATTCAACATACTAAGTTCCTACTGACATCAATGGGAACCAAATGCTTAACTCTGTTTCTAAATTTCATTGACTTCCCAGAATTATTTCCAGTTACTATGCCAATGACAAGTGGATTTCATGACTGTGTGGCAATTTAACTTGATCGGTAATTTAACCTGCGGTCTCCTGTGTCCTTTCACTGGATATTCATAAAGCCTAGTTCTACAAACTAGTTAACTAGAGAATTATTCCAAATGGCTCAGGTACTTGGGACAAAGGTGAAGCACACTGTCTTAAATTCACTTACTCTACTCCTTTGCAGGTATAGTCATGGCTTCTTTTCATCTGGAACTCACTGGAACAGAGTTCCACCACCTCTTTGCAGCATACTGGTAACTGCATAGCGGCACAACGCCCAGAACTCAACAACTCCCCCCCCCCCGCTCACCAATTTAGGGTTGTCTGTCAAAAAAAGAGTGGGAATTCCTGCACCTCTTTTTCTAGAAAAAAAAGTGCTGGATATAGCTGCCTGTGACTTTGGTGATTTGATGCAGTACTCGCAGTCATTAACCAAGGCTATAATCCTGCACTCAGTTCAGCTGCTTAAATCTCACCCACTTCAATTAGCTTCAACCAATCTAAATGGGTCCCACGTTGCAGCTTAAGACAATATTCAAGAGAGAATGTGTTTCAAAATGGAAATAATGGGGAAAGTAACTCCAGAATTTCTCCCAAAATATGCCTGCCAGCTGTCAGATCTCCACTGAAATATGTTGTTGTTTGTTTTATTGTATTTTTAAGGTTTAGATATTGGTCTTTGTCAAAATAGGGTAGAACTTAACAAACAAAGGGGCAATATCCAACGCAACACATTTGCTAACACAAGGACTTGCAGGTGTGCAAAGGAAATTCCCTCCCCTCTCTGTGTGCAACCCCTAAATCTGTTCCCCTACCCTAATCCTCTGGAACAGGTTTATGGGGCACACACACAGGGAAGGGAAGAAGATAGAGAAATTCCATTGCACATCTGAAAGTCCCTGAGCTAGTGGAACTGGTTAGTTGGACATCTCTCAATATGATATAAATACTAAACGTCTTTCCATCTGCAGTGTTGGATGGCAGGTTGAGAGGAGTTCCCTACCAGGACAGACTTTGCTCGTGTGCTCAAGACATTGATTCCATAAAACATATTTTGTTGCATTGTGCAAAATATGAGCAAGCCAGGGCTAAACTGATATTACCCTTGCTGGTACCTTTCCCGGGAAAATCAGAGGCTCACTATGTCAGGTTCCTATTGGAAGACTGGACATATGCTAGAACCTTAGCAGTGGCAAAGTTTTTATCGGTGGTTGCAAGAACCAATGATCCCTATATTCTGAACGAAATGCTTGTTTAACCTTGAGGTAACCTGGAATGTGGTGAGGCTGTGCCTGCCGCTCCAATGCTATAATAATTTATAATAATAATTTCTTATTTATACCCCACCCATCTGGTTGGGCTTTCCCAGCCACTCTGGGCAGCTTCCAACAAAATATTAAAATACAACAATGCATCAAACATTAAAAGCTTCCCTACACAGGCCTGCCTTCAGATGTCTTCTAAAAGTCTGGTAGTTGGTTTTCTCTTTGACATCTGGTGGGAGGGCATTCCACAGGGCGGGTGCTGCTACCGAGAAGGCCCTCTGCCTGGTTCCCTGTAACTTGGCTTCTTGTAGTGAGGGAACCACCAGAAGGCCCTCGGCGCTGGACCTCAACGTCCGGGCAGAATGATGGGGGTGGAGATGGTCCTTCATGTATCCTGGACCAAGGCCGTTTAGAGCTTTAAAGGTCAGCACCAACACTTTGAATTGTGCTCAGAAATGTACTCCCAGTCACCAGTCTAGCTGCCGCATTCTGGATTAGTTGTTTTTTCCGGGTCACCTTCAAAGGTAGCCCCACATAGAGCGCATTGCAGTAGTCCAAGTGGGAGATAATCAGAGCATGCACCACTCTGGCAAGACAGGCTACGGGCAGGTAGGGTCTCAGCCTGCGTACCAGATGGAGCTGGTAGACAGCTGCCCTGGACACAGAATTGACCTGCGCCTCCGTGGACAGCTGCGAGTCCAAAATGACTCCCCGGCTGCGTACCTAGTAGTCCTTCAGGGACACAGTTACCCCATTCAAGACCAGGGAGTCCCACACACCTGCCTGCCTCCGTCCCCCCAAAACAGTACTTCTGTCTTGTCAGGATTCAACCTCAATCTGTTAGCCACCATCCATCCTCCATCCATTCCGTTAAAAGAATCTAGGGGCTTTCCTTGCTTTTGTCCGATCCCCTTCCAGGGGTTAGGGCCACGCCAGAGCCCCTGGGAGCATTTGGGGTGAGTTGAGTCTGAACCTGGTCCAGTGCTCCCCCAGGATGTTTTCCCGGAGTCCAGGCGTCAATGCTGCCCTGCTGAGCTCAGGTGCAACTAGTCGTGAACCAATGCCTAAGCAAACCACTCACAATCTGTAATCAATAAAGTTGTGGCCAAAATTATGCCAATAACCTTAAACTAAATTCCGTGTCAATTGTGTCTTTATTTATTGGGGGAGGTCTTGGGATCTTAACACGCAATAAGCCAAACATGGTAACATAATGAGCAAGGCATACCAGGCAGCATATAAAATCATACACAATGTAATAAACGACACAACTCAGCCCCTGCAAAATTGCTCATAACGGAAGTGAATGTCTCAGGTGCAACTATAAAACACAACGAAGCAGTCTTCCGAAAAATAAGGAAGAAATCAGTAGTGGAACACTTCTCAGTGTACAAAACTAGCCGTTAATCTCATCCACCCCCTTACCCAAAGAAAATGGCAAACCCTTCCAACTCTCAACTTGGGAACTAGCTTTTCCTTTCTCTCTCACCCTGTGAAATGCCTGCCTCTCGCTTAAGATTGTCCCACCATCTATCTGCTACTGTCCATCACCTGCTATAACGACAATCGCTTTGTGAAACATAAAAAGCTTTACAAATTTGCAGATGAATCTGCCCACTCAGTTGGCAGAATTGGCACTTGGCCAAGTACCACATAAATACCCACACCATGTCCGTAAGAACTCAGCCGTTTAGTGTGGCAGCAATGAAACTTTGGAACTCCCTGCCTCTTGATATCACTGTATTCTTTTTGTCGCCTGCTAAACATATTCTTATTTAGACAAGCTTAGCAAGGTGTTTAGACGTTTGTATGAGTTTTTGTTTGTTTTAGCCTGTTCTACTGCGATTTTAACCTTCTGTAAGTTTTAAACTGGAGTTGTAAATTTTTTAAGCAACAAATTTATTGTTTTTGTAAGCTTTGATTCTATGATTATCAAGCAGTATATAAATTTTAGGAGCTAAATAAATAAATATCAAAAAGTGGCTTTGCATTTCAAACCCCTATTTTTCTACTTACATGTTTTTCATTATTTTTATGTCCCTTAAAAAAATAATCACCAAAACTCCAAAATGTGATTGCAGCAACTATTTTTTTAAAAAATAAAAGGCTTATAAACCCACCTTTTCACAATGAGCTCAAGATGACTATACCATTGCATAACTTGGGCTATAATCCAGTGCCTATCTACCTAGAAATAAATTCCATTGAAATCCATTAGAATCACAGAATCATAGAATCATTGTTTAGTTGGAAGGGACCCCAAGGGTCATGCAGAATTTTTTTGCCCATAGTGGGGCTAAAACCCACAACCCTGAGAATAAGAGTCTCATGGTCTACCGACTGAGCTATTAGATTTACTTCTGAGTAGACATGTAAGGTGGGACGCTGGTGGCGCTATGGGTTAAACCACAGAGCCAGGACTTGCTGATCAGAAGGTTGGCGGTTCGAATCCCCGCGACGGGGTAAGCTCCCGTTGCTCGGTCCCTGCTCCTGCCAACCTAGCAGTCTGAAAGCATGCCAGTGCAAGTAGATAAATAGGTACCGCTCTGGCAGGAAGGTAAACAGCGTTTCCGTGCGCTGCTCTGGTTCGCCAGAAGCGGCTTAGTCATGCTGGCCACATGACCCGGAAGCTATACGCCGACTCCCTCGGCCAATAAAGCGAGATGAGTGCTGCAACCCCAGAGTCGGCCACGACTGGACCTAATGGTCAGGGGTCCCTTTACCTTTACTAGACATGTATAGGATTATGCTGTCAAAATATAAACATCAAGAGAGAACATTACAAGGCACATTTTAAAAATATTTTTTTAAAAAAAAATAGTGTGTGTGTGTGTGTGTGTGTGCATCTGTGTTTACATGTGTACAACCAGTGACTTAAAGCCCTACCATGGGGGGAAGTGGGGACAGAGAGAATCACTAGAGGATGTTTTCTGGAATTCAGAGAGAGAGGACATGTTGTTCACAATTATAAAAGTTCTGAACAGCAGCTCATTCATCCAGTTACTGCTTCTCCACAAGTGAAAAGACTGAAAATACTAAATATTCCTGCAGGTATACAAATCTTGGGACACCAGGATCCAGATCAGATGATAAACTTCACCCAAACTCTGGGAAGGATAGCAAGTGCTCAAAATACAGTAGTATTTCAGCCACATGCAGTTTTTGCCAAAAATGAACCAATAATCTAGCAACAGCCTCAGGCTGCAATCCTATACCCATTTAACCTCTGAGTAAGCGGCATTAATGGGACTTACTTCTGAGTAAGCATGTGTAGGGTTGCACAGTGTTTAATCTAAGACAACGACTCATTCTGCATTTTATATGGCTTTTCCATTCAATCCATTAGTCTCCCCTTCGCTTTTTTAAACATATAGTGCTTCTGGGTAGAAAAACAGAATAACATAAAACTCCATTTTTCACAGAGAGAGAGAGAGAGGAAAGATGAAAGTCTTCTACCACCAGGGACTGTCAACAAACAAATCACTGCAAGTTAAGCATTTTATAGAGTTCACGCAGCGTGTGCAAGAATCACAAGTGAGCCTAGAAACTTCTTTTCATTATTTACAAATTATGGATGTCTACTTGTCTGGGCTTTCTATAGTAATAATTATTTGTGAAATTCTAATACCAGTGCTTTTCCAGATGAGTTTATTCCTTTCAGAAATTATTTATAGGAACTGTATCAGAGGAAGCTTTCGGCTCATTAAATATTTCTACTCACTCTATTTTCAAGGGGGATATATCAAGTTTTATTCATTTCAAAAGGGTGTATTTAACACCTCAAAGAGGAAACTCAAACACATTTTTCTCTGATGCAATTATTTCAGCCGAAACAAATAAAACAACCATAACGTAATTGTGTTTTATAGTAACAAAATCCTGCGCTCTGTAGGCTAACCATTGCTTTTTATTAAAAAAAAAGATGGTCTTTGTTGGTTCCACATTTCTCCTTGACTGAGATCTACCGTAATTTACACTTTTTTTTTTAATGGTTAAGTCCCTGTGAGGTAATTTTGCCACATCCATTTAGTGTGGCGATTTCATACTGAACAAATGCATCTTTGCTGTATTTTGGCCCTTTTTTGCACTCCATGAGCTATTAAAGGCTAAGTTAATAATAGTAATAATTTTTATTGTTTATACCCCACCCATCCGGATGGGTTGCCCCAGCCACTCTAGGCAGCTTCCAACACATATAAAAACATAACAGCAAGGATTAAAAAATTAAAAAGTTGTGCTGTGTTTTTTTTAAAAAAAATATTTTTATTAAAGATTTCTTAGTTTACAAAAATACATGCATTGTCTCCTTCTCAAGTTGTATTTTCTACAGATCAGTTTCATTTGTTGTGAGGCTTTAGTATTGCATACAATGTTAGGTTAGAAAGAAAACGGGGGGAGAGGGGGAAATGGCGAGTGGGGTGGGGTGGAAATGCTTCTATTCTACTTAGTGTATGTGTGGGGTTTTGTGTCAGCGTCACATGTGGGTTCTCTTACTATTCACTTGTTGTATTTCCTTGGTGGTGAAAGAGGTGGGGTGTGACTTAGGGTGTGGTTGGTTGTCTTTGGTTGGCTACAGTGAGATTTGTTTTTGTGTGTGAGCTGGGCATGTGTGTGTTTTTGGATCCGGTTAGCCATATTGACTCGTATGCTATCGGTGGATTCTTGTTGTTGTGTTGTTGGGCTGTGTATGTGATAAAGGGGAACCATACCGGGGTGAAGGCGTCTTCTCCTATGAGTTTTTCTAATAAGGCTGTTTCCCATACTCTTAGATACCATTGGTCCATGCTTACTCCTGACCGGTCTTCTCCAGTGTCTGGCTATGATGCTTCCGGCTGCTGAGAACAGATGGGTTATGAAAAGTTGCGCTCTGGGACTTCAGGAACAACCTATGTGGGTCTTAAGAATACGGCACATTCCTAATTAACTGTGCCAGAATGCAATGCACCCACACCAAATAGTTTCTCCTTTTCCTGATCTGTATCCAAAATACTGAACTGAAATCTACATTGCTCCATGCAAATGAATATCCAGCTGGACATATGTGAATCAGCTTTCTTCAAGGGGCCTTCAGCACACCTCTGCACAAGCCAAGGATAGAATTTCGGTCCTGCACGCCATAATTTCCTGTCTTTCACTAATCTGCACTAGGCCCTAATGTTATAATAATGTCATTTTTTTGTGGGTGTGATTGAATTATCCACAGCATTAAGAGGATCTGAGGGGTTATGAGAGCACATACTTCTCAGCACACACAATTACCAAGCAGTATTAAGCCCCATCCGTGCGCCTCCAGTTAGCAGAACTGGGAGACAGCGACGTCATGAGACAAAAGAGCACTTTACGGTTGGCATCCAGCCTGATCCGGCAAGCCCTGTGCATAAAAAAGCTCCCAGGGAAGTAAGTGAAAGCCCTCTTCCACAAAGTCCACAGCATTATTGAAAGCAAGCGGCAAATCTTCAACATTCAAAGTGGAACATGCTGACAGGTTGGGTGGCTGCTTCTCTCTCATAGAGGGTCGTGCACGAATTGTAGTCACTCTGCAGACTTTAATGATAGGAAGAGATTGAAATGTGTCCTATTTCTGGGGAATGTGAAGAAGGCCCACTGAGATTTGAAAAGCGCAGCCTGCCTGTTAGCGAAAATTCTTGCTGCAGAGAATTGCTGCAGGGAAAAAGGGGGCAAGCAAGGGAAAAATAAAAGAAACAGACCCCCAGCTGTGTTAAAGTAAGCCGGCACCACTTATCTGCCTTAGTTGACTGTGAGGCTTTCACTCACACAATCCATAAGGATCTAACTGAGGAAAAGGGTGGCCTTTGTTTTCATTAGTCCAATGTGTTGTGCTATCATGCAAAGTCATATTTCAGAGCTATGGGAATGCATTTGGGTGAGCCCAAGGCTCACATGTTTCCCCATCTTCCCCCTCTGTGCAACGTCACAAGATCGGAAGATCAGAAGATTTCACTTCCATAATATTTCCCATACATTGTGGCTACTTGTTTCCTCCAAACTAAGAATGGTGCTTAGGGTTAACTGTTGTTTAAGGAAACAATGCGGGATTATTAATGTAGAAGTTGGCTAGTCTCCCTAAATCACAGTTAAACTAACCACAGTTTCTCTGGCTTTGGACATGAAAAAGTACAGCGGAACCTCAGTTTTCGAACGTAATCCGTTCCGGAAGACCGTTCGACTTCCAACCACAATGTTCAAAAACCGAGGCACAAAGGCTGTTGGCAAATTCAATTGAGAAAATTGAAAAACATGCAGTGGAAGCTGTCGACTTCTGATGCACGTTCAAAAACAGAAGCATTTACTTCCGGGTTTTCAGCGTTCGGGTTCCGAAATGTTCGTCAACAGAGACGTTCGAGAACCGAGGTTCCACTGTAACTGGTTATTTGAAAATGGAAGTAAAAGCTTCTAATCTCTTTCTCACAGTCATGTCGGAAGAGAGAAGGCAGAAGAAGAGTCCAGAGCTTTGGGCACATAATGCAAAACCTTAGTTTAGTATTATGTATGAACCAGATTAGCGAGTAGAAGGGATGGGCAAATTTGTCCATTTTGATTTCCCTCAGATTCTCATTATTCCATTCTTAAATTCAGTTCACATTTCTGTAGCAATATAACTTCTAGCACATTTGCAAAGCTAAATAGGGTCTGGTATGGTTTCAAATTGGATGGAGGACCGACCGCATGTTGATAGTTCCTGCACTGCAGGAGGTTGGAACTAGATGACCCTTGGGGTCCATTCCAATTCTGTGCTTTGATTCCAGTTCTTTCAGTTTGCAATTTAAAAGAAAAAAGTTTTTAGGAAAATTCATTAGCATTTTAAAGTGAATTTCTCCTAACAGACTTTTTTTTTTTTTTGCAATTTTGCCTAATATACACATTCTTACAAAGCAATTTTTGCTAATACTTTACCCCATTTTTTGTAGAAATGATTTGGCTGGTGAACTGTGCTGCAACATTTGGAAAAGTGCATTTTTTGTGTTTCGGTTTGCTTGCTGCTTCGGAAATTGCAAAATATGTAGGTTCGCCTCTAAATGCAACATGACTCTCTCCCCCATCACTGGTGAAGAGTTACGTACATGGGTTTTCAATGGGCCCAGATGCCTAACATGCTACTCAATGTCTGGTGCAAATGTAACTCCTCACTTGCTGGCAGGCATCAGAACAATCTATTAATAGGCCAATATATTGAACCTATCACACAAGCAATCACTTAGACATGCAATCAACCAATGTTTTGGAGCAAGTCCCACAAGCATGGTGACCACCAGAAATATGCCACACTTCACTGTACTCTAGCCCAACCCATGCCCTATTACTTAGCACCTTTCTATACATAATGGATTTGGATGCCATAGGGGCTCAGCAATTAATTAACGGCTCAGGACCGCAATACCTCAAGGACCGCCTCTTTCCATATGAACCTACCCAGACCCTGAGATCACCTTCTGAGGCCCTTCTTCATGTGCCTCCTCCTCAAGAGGTCCAGAGAGTGGCAACATGACAACGGGCCTTCTCTGCTGTGTCTCCCCATCTGTGGAACGCTCTCCCCAGGGAAGTTCGCCTGGCACCTTCATTACACACCTTTAGGCGCCAGGCAAAAACGTTCCTTTTTAACCAGGCCTTTGGTTGATCCGATTTACATCCTAT
Source organism: Podarcis filfolensis (assembly GCF_964270895.1). Taxonomy (NCBI): domain Eukaryota; kingdom Metazoa; phylum Chordata; class Lepidosauria; order Squamata; family Lacertidae; genus Podarcis; species Podarcis filfolensis. Next base: position 16,137,590 of record NC_139614.1, read on the forward strand.
GCCCTTTTAAAATGTGTTTTTTTGTGGGGGGGTGTATTGGGTTGCTATTTTTATTTTTATTAGGTATTTTGTGGTTTTATATCTTGATTTTATTCTGTGAACCGCCCTGAGACACCCGGGTAGAGGGCGGTATACAAATTCTCATAATAATAATAATTGTCAGGGAACTGCCATCAGCTCAGAGGCGAGAGGTGGAAGGGCAGTTGTGTTATAGGGAACCTCTGAAAATCTTGCGAAGCAGTTCCTCCTCTGGCGAGGAGGGAAGCCCTGCCTCCAGTGGAGAGGGAGTGGTGGGAGCAGGGGATGCTAGGGAGAGCCTCAACACCGAGCCTGAGCAAACCGGAGGGGAGGGAAGTACCCCTTTGCCAGCCCCCACTCTGCGCAGTAGGTTTCGGCGCAGGGAAGGGAGGAGAAGGTTGGGGGTCACGCAACTGTTATGCTGGAGGATTCTGCTAGCAAGTGAGCCAGACATGAACTTGAGACGCTCTTCACTGTAAATAGTTTGCGCTAATAATAAAGCCTGGAAAAGACAGGTCGGAGTCTTGCCTGTTTGCTCTCGAGCAACCACACCAGCACCTGACGACTAATAATAATAATAATATCAGTATCAATATGTGTGTGTGTGTGTGTGTGTGTTTAATACAAGGGGTCCTAAGAGAGCCTGTTGCCAGATTTAGGGCACTGGGTAGCATCCTACTTCCACGGGCTGGAGTTCCACTTACAGTGGATATATTTGCAACTACATCACCCACCCACTGGTGTCACCAATATGGAACTTGGTCCTGTGAAAAGGCATCAACGTATGTTCACATCCTCCCAGGCCCCCTTGCATTGAGCCAGCCCGATTCTGAATGGCTGCCATTCAGCAGAAGAATGCAAGCCCAGGAGCCAAACGGGGGTCTTTGTTCAAAAGCGGAATGGGCATACAGCTGCAATAACTGGAAGAATTAACAGCCAGTGGTTTGTTCTTTTTTTTAAGGTGTTGCTAGAGCAGCATAAAAAGGCTAGGGACCTTCACATAATTAAGAAGCCCCCCTCCCCCCCTTGTGTAAAGTGTAATAAAGATGACAGCAACAGACCAAACAATTTCAGGAGAGCTATAAAATATTTATTAGGCCGCCTTCCCCTTATTACACAGTACAAGGCCATTGTTTTCAGCTTACTGGAGATGGCAAAGGAGAAATCATACAATTAAATAAAATAAAATATTTGTTTCAGTGCCGGCAATATTTAATAGCCGCATCGTTACAGCCTGCCCTTTTCTTCCATCAGTGAGAATTACAACCACATCTTAAAGAGACCCTCTGTACAATGAGTGAGCAATAGAATTATCCTCTGTGTCCCTGGGTTGTTTTTGTTGTTTTTCCTTTCTATTAATTGCTCTAGTAGCTCAGTGCTATCTATATTCTCTGTTAGAAAGTACTGTGCCTGTGTGATTGTATAAAGAAGCAAAACTGAAAGGTGTTTCCATAACCCCCCACCCAACTCTCCATTTTCATTAGTGTTGTTTCCTAACTGTTAGGCTAAAGCCTGTGCACGTACACAAACACAACACCAACAAACACCATTCAATGAAGCTGTGATCTGCACATGTGCAATGACTGTCTCAGATGTACACACCTCAGCTTAACTGCAGTCTTAAATTTTCAAACTAGATGGAAGGTGCAAGTGCTCTGCGAGTGCAGCTTTCTCCCGACTGAAGTGCAGAGTGTTTGAGGCCTGGGACATTCGCAGGGAAACCAAAATGCTTGTTTACAAAGCTATTGTACTACCAACCTTAATGTACGCTTGTGAAACGTGGGCCACTTTTAAATACCATCTCCAACTCCTCGAAAGATTCCATCAACAGTGTCACCGAAAAAATTTATACATCACTTGGGAAGACAGGCAAACTAAAGCCAGTGTACTGGAAGAAGCAAAGATCACCAGTGTTGAAGCAATGATTCTTCAATATCAACTTTGTTGGACTGGTCATGTTGTGCAGATGCCTGACTATCGTCTTCCAAAGGAACTACTCTATTCCAAACTTAAAAATGGAAAGTGTAATGCTGGTAGTCAACAAAAGAGGTTTAAAGACTCTCTCAAGGCAAATCTAAAAAAAAAAAAAGTAGTATAAACACCGACAACTGGGAAACACTGGCCTGCGAGCGCTCCAATTGGAGAACAGCCTTTACCAAAGGTGTATTGGGCTTTGAAGATGCTTGAACTCAGGACAAATGGGAGAAACGTGCTTGGCAAACCCTCACCATGATCAACTCCCACCCAGAAACCTATGCCCCCACTGTGGAAGGACGTGTGGATCCAGAACTGGCCTCCGCAGTGACTTACGGACTCACTGTTAAAACCGTGTTCATGGTAGACAATCTTACTTAGCTACGAGTGATCGCCAAAGAAGAAAGAAGGTTTGAGGGAAAGCATTATCATCAGGGAGTATTTCTCAGGAAACTGTAGGATACATACGGATTGTGGCTAAGGTGTACCCACGATAGAAGTGGGAGTGCACTGGAGCGAGAGTAAACATGGAACATGTGCACAGCGCTCATTGCTAAAGCAGGGAAGAACCTTCTGTGCCAACAAATATCTCTTAAGTAGCATTATAGCTGCCTGCTTTCCAAATATAAATCATACATAAATGCTTCTCAGTCAAATAATTCCAGGAAGTTACCAAATACTTGGAATAAACATTGCTGCGTTTTGCACGGGGCAAAGCTCTTGTTGCTGCTTGTTCAAAACGGCTGGGGGAGAATCCAGCTATTTGGAGTACAATGGCATTTTTGTTTTGTGTACTGATAGCATGGCACTATACTGAAGGCAACAGCCCCTTATTCTGTTTCCCCTTGTTAAAAGGGAGGCCATATGCTTAAACTCTGAGTGCTAGCAGAAACCGATGCTCAGAATGTTTGGTTTTTCTGACGTTTCATTATAAATATTATTACTAGTCACGTTATGGCATTAAGATAACATTTCTGAAGAACTGCTCCACATCTTTTCTGCAGAGAGCAGGGAATAAAGATCACTTTCTACTCTGTGACCACCATGGAAATCAAAGGCGAATGCCACATTCTTCTCCTAATGCCTGCACATTAGTAAATATTGATTGGAATTAGGTCCATGTGTCAAGATGACAAGGGTTCTTTATTTTATTTTATTAAGTTTGTTAGGAAGTATAGCTGAAAATCTAGCACAGACCTCATGTTTGTCTCTCGTTCCTGCAAGTGCATTTCACACCAGAAAAGTGCTATAGGCCTGGATTCAACTAGCCCAGAACGCTAGCAAAAACCAGTGTGAGGAGTCCTGCTAGTGCAACAGGGCTTTTCTTCGTTTCCTCCCTCCCTCTCTTGCACTCTCTGTATCTCCCCAAATCCACTCTGGAGGTCCACTCCCAGCACAGTGCACAAGGAGAGGGGAGGAGGAAATGTTCCACCTGGCAAGAAGAACTGACAGAATAATCAAAAGAGCACACACTTAATCCCTCTCACGGCTCCCTAGTCTGGAACGTGTAGACTGTCATATCTGGGGGATGCTGGCCAATCACAAAGGGCATTCTTCCGCTCCACTCTAGAAATGGCCAAGCAGGTCCACTGAGAACATATGACATGGTAGCATGAAGTAAAGTGCTCCTTGGGGAATTATACGTGAGTGGTACCGAGAGATTCGTAAAGTGTGAATTGTAGGTAGGGGCTTTCCAAGCCTCTCCCTCCTGTATGGGAGCAGTGTCCGGGCAGAAATCAATCCAATGTCTGGGAAAATCCGGATGTACGGCAGCCCAGATTGGCAGTGCCGTTTTTCCATAATAATAGCTCAAACTAGCAAAACTATAAAAAGTTCAACAAGTCCCACCCCCCAAAGAAAAACCTCAACAACCCCAGAAACGTTACTTGATATACTGATTTGTTAAAAGCAAATGGACATGGAATTCATCAAATCATAAATAAAAATCAGTAGTTTTAAAACAAATACAGTCATACTTTGATTTTCGAACAGCTTAGTCCTCAAACGTTTTGATTCCTGAACGCTACAAACCTGGAAATGAGTGTCCTGGTTTGCAAACTATTTTTTGGAAGCCGAATGTCCGATGGGGTTTCCACGGCTTCCAATTGGCTGCAGGACCTTCCTGCAGCCAATCAGAAGCTGCGGTTTGGTTTCCGAACGTTTTGGAAGTCGAACGGACTTCCAGAACGGATTCCGTTTGACTTCCAAGGTACGACTGTATACATAACGAAACTACATGTTAAGATTGCAAGTTAAAAGTACATGTCTGGGTAGGTTTGCCTATATAAGGTTTTCAGCAGGTGCTGAAAACAAGACAGCCACAGAGAATAGCAATGAGCAGGGGAAACTGGTGGATGAAAGGCCCAATGCCAAACATTTGGAGAGAGGGAGACGTTGGAAGAGGCTAGGCTCAGTCGTGACAGCGAGTGAGCTTGCTATGGAAAAAAATTCTTCCTTTCTTTTTCTTCAGACCTAGTTTTTTTGTTTTTGTTTTGAGGATAAATGGATGTGCCAGGAGCATGTCTGCTATTTTCCAGGAGCTGATTCCTCACCCTGCTCTCATAGACATATTGGACCCAGTTTTTAATTTATAGATCGCAGAAGGTGGAGGGTGTCTTCTAAAAGGGTAGTCTAAAAAAAATTAAACTTAGTAAACTGAAAAGGTGGGTCAACATTAGCTCACCCATTCTCACAGTAGAGAAATTTGTGTGTGTGCGTGCGCACGCACGCATGTGTATGAGGTATATGGATTTTCAGACTCTCTCAAGAATCTAGCATTCAAAGAAGTAGACAGGCCATTCCCCGCCCCCCTCAAATCTTCCCATGCGTCATCTGCCTGCATTGCATGACTTTCCAAGAGGAGAAGAGGTGGGGAGGATTGCTGAACTCCAGAACACTCAAAAGCACCCAACTTCACTTAACAGTTTGAATCCTCAGCTTATGCAAAGAGACAACAAGCTACGAAGTTTCATGTTTCATCCTGGAAAGGGGTATAGGAGCAAGTAACCGGGACTCCAGATGGAGACATATGCAGCTGCTATTTGTTCTTTGGCCTGGGTAGGCCATGGGTGCTTTCAGATTCTCAAACATTTACATTAATAATAAGCAAACAGCTCAGGGCCTAATGGACGTATCCAGCAGTGCTGCTACGGTTGATTGGCCAGATGCCGAAAACAGGCTGGGGGAGAGCAGAAATGAAGATGATAATGAAAGAATAGGAACCACCAGTGTCTCCAAGAGGTCAGAAGACACTCATTAAATGTGCTTGCCTTCCTGGTTCCTTGATGTGGCTGTCCCTTAACCGCCTGATAAGCAAACGGCGAGTTGTTAAAAATTAACCAGTATTGCTTTAAAACAAAATAAAATCCCCCCCAACCCAATGCATTTCTGAACAGGAGAGCAACAAGCAGTGACCACTGATGTAACCCTAACCGATGGGTCTGCTTTTGTCCAGATAAACAGCCCTTTTTTTCTCTAAGGAAATTCCAAGAGCTGGAATAAACGTTTATCAGGCAAATTAGGCAAATGCCGAGGTTCCATGGGGAGACCTTTGAGACAGGTCTTGTTTTCATGGGCACAGTTTATAAACTGGCGCCTGCTTATGAGTCAGAGCTCAATCTCCCACCCTGTACAGCATCCTTGCCCTTGCCCGAAGGTGAAAAGGAAGGTCATGCTTAGACCTTGCTATGGAAATACTCGGCCACCCTATTCGGGGCCAGGCAGGAATTTTCTCTCCACTCAAATTGAGCCTGTCTAGCTCATAGCAATTGTCACAACTTGTTGGCAGACAAGTCAGGACGGAGGGTGGGGGTCGGGAGCCTTCCCCCCACCCCCATAAAATGAAGCAAGGTGCCCCATTAAAGGGATCCAGGGGGGAGGTGTTTCTGTCCAGACGGGGGCCAATGGGCCATAGCACTCCCTTTGATGGCAATCCTGCATTTGATGTATGTCATAAAGGTAAAGGTAAAGGGACCCCTGACCATTAGGTCCAGTCATGACTGACTCTGGGGTTGCGGTGCTCATCTCGCTTTATTGGCCAAGGGAGCCGGCGTACAGCTTCCAGGTCATGTGGCCAGCATGACTAAGCCACTTCTAGAGAACCAGAGCAGTGCACGGAAACGCCGTTTACCTTCCCGCCGGAGCAGTACCTATTTATCTACTTGTACTTTAACGTGCTTTCGGACTGCTAGGTTGGCAGGAGCTGGGACCGAGCAACAGGAGCTCACCCCATCGCGGGGATTCGAACTGCCAACCTTCTGATTGGCAAGTCCTAGGCTCTGTGGTTTAACCCACAGTGCCACCTGCGTCCCTTGATGTATGTCATAGGGAGATCCTTAAGCCAGGATCAACTCTGACAGTTCATCAACCAACAATTGGGCTTGATGATTCTGGATACACACCCAATGTCTACGCCAAAACCTACTGACATCTGTAATCAAGAAAGTTGTGGCCTGTTTAATCCCAAGATATGCACCCTGTGTTTGTTGTCTCTCTCCCTGGTCCCCAGTAGCTCAGGGCTCACTGTGCCTCTGCCAGCAACCAGCCGTGTGCACTTCTACATTACAGCCAGGTAATTATTTCTTCCTATCCAGTTCAATCAATCACTTCCATCAAACTAGAAGAGGTGCCTAATTCTTGAGAAGTCCTCTTATCTGTTCTCCTACTATGTGCCCTTAATCTTCAGCTCACCTGTGCACATAGGAAAGGTCTTGTGAGGAATGCTGTGAGTCCAGATACCAGCAGAAGAAAGAGATCCCCATACAGCAGATTAACCTTAAACTCTGGGATAAAAGGTCACAAAATGCTGGAAGCTTATTAGAAACATAGGAAGGTTCCTTATACTGAATCAGACCATTGGTCCATCTAGCTCACTATTGTCTACACCAGCGTTTCCCAAACTTGGGATCTCAGCTGTTTTTGGACTACAACTCCCATCATCCCTAGCTAGCAGGGCCAGCGGCCAGGGATGATGGAATTGTAGTACAAAAACAGCTGGAGACCCAAGTTTGAGAAACCCTGGTCTACACTGACGGACAATGGCTCTGCAAGGTTTCGGAGAGGGATCTTCCCCAGCCTTAACATGAGATGACAAGGATTGAATTTGAGATTTTCTGCATAAAAAGCAGTGCTCAATCACTGTCCCATGGTGCTTCCCTGACTATTTCTCCATAATGGACTATTCCTCCATAATGAAACTCTGGCCAAGTCTTTGCCAGAGTTATAGATCTGTTGCCGCCGCCACCACCTTGAAAGCAGAGACCAGTGAGATCAGGGAACTCAATCCCATTTCCATCAAAGAAGACAAATAAAATATATTTTCAATTACAACAGGGAGTCTTTCAATCTTTACGAAGGATTTCTTCTAAAAATACTGAACTGAAACTAATCTCTCTGCATTGCTTTCCTATGTGCCTTTCTTTCGGAAGGTGCGAGGAGAAGAAGGAAATGTGCACACAATCCATACACAGTATGTGCTTCAGTGTCGGGGCTGTTTCCGAAACCAAAGAGTTTAAAGAAGAAAAACAGCCACATTCCAGTGGGGAAAAACGTGGCTAACTTTCTAGACAAGGACTTTCGCAGGTGTTTGGGTTTGAGCTTATTTTGTTCTTTCTCCTTATACGGCGCAGAGTTTCAAGTCCCAGAAGGGACTTCCTGCAATGCCTTAGGCCAGGCATAGCCAAACTTGGTCCTCCATCTGTTTTGGGACTACAACTCCCATCATCCCTAGCTAACAGGACTAGTGATCAGGGATAATGGGAAATGTAGTTCCAAAACAGCTGGAGGGCCAATTTTGGCCATGCCTGCCTTAGGCACACACTGACCCAGGGCTCTGCACTATTCGATGAAACAGAAAGGTATTGGGAAGACTGGCTGATTGCCTGTTAAGGTTCATTTTGAAGCTTGTTTCCAGTTAAGTAGATTACTGCTGGAGGTAGGTGGGGTAGTGGGGGTGAACAGCAGGATGCCTGTTCATTTGAATGGCCCTGTATTATTTTGTCACAAAAGGCAACCCTGAGGGACAAATACCAAGCATTGTTTTTACTTCTATGAAATCTCTACCTGTAGCAACGCGCAAGGTATAAAAACAGACAAAGTGTAATGAATGTCATAGGGAACTACCCCGTGGAATATCTTCCCTTGGAGGTTCAGATGGGCACTAACTTCTTCTTGGCGGGGTGCCAACTGGAATAAAATACTATGGGGGCCCACATAATCGATCACATGACACAGTGTACACACACCATTTGAATGGCAGTGCCTATCAGCTTGGGGGAGGGCAGCCCCTTCAATTTTTTGTTGTGGGGGCGAAGGAGTTGACACCTAGGAGTTGACTGCCTCTTGCAGTTGAAAAATACCTATTTGCCCAGATGTTTCCTGATCACTAATACTGAACATTTTATCTTTCCTTTCTACCTAGCTAGTGGAGGCTTACAACCTAATTAGAAACACACTCTGCGGCAAACCTGTTATTAAGAATTGCACAAACATCTAAAACCAGCAGCCAATCCACAAGAAAGCAAACTAAGCAAACCAAATCCTGGTCAAATATGATTTAAAACAAAAAAAAACAACACCTGGTACCTACGTAAAGGTAAAGGGACCCCTGACCATTAGGTCTAGTTGTGACCGACTCTGGGGTTGCTGCGCACATCTCGCTTTATTGGCCAAGGGAGCCGGCGTACAGCTTCCGGGTCATGTGGCCAGCATGACTAAGCTGCTTCTGGCGAACCAGAGCAGCACACGGAAACACCATTTACCTTCCCGCTGGAGCGGTACCTCTTTATCTACTTGCACTTTGATGTGTTTTCGAACTGCTAGGTTGGCAGGAGCAGGGACCGAGCAACGGGAGCTCACACCGTTGCGGGGATTCAAACCACCGACCTTCTGATCGGTAAGCCCTAGGCTCTGTGGTTTAACCCAGAGCGCCACCCATGTCCCTTACCTGGTCCCTAAAAACATACTAATAAGTGTTTTGTTTCCTAACATACAGAAAGAAATAGAGAGGCTTCTGTGAATTACACAGCCAACTATAACAAACCGTGATCCATACTTTGGTAATAAACTTGTGAGGGAATAGCCTGGCTTCCCCCACTCCCCGATCGTTTAATGTCCTGTGATAAGTTAAGAATGAGCAACAGTTAATGTTTCCAACTGAAAAAAGGGGGGGGGCAGGATAATACATGAAATGCGGCCAAGAAATATCTAAGATGTTTAAGGCTACATGCATTGTGCCATTCCAATCCACACACTTGCAGTGTGCCAATCATACAGTCGTGCTACTCTCTGCATTTTCTTAACATCCAATATTTCAGAATGAATCCATTTATGTCAAGCTTTGACTCTGTGCCATTTACTTCTGGCTCCCGTGAGCTCTCGCCACTGGTGTTTGAAGCAAGACTGCACACAATGTTAGCCACAATCCACATGTATCTTGTGGATCCACATGTATCCTTGAAAAACAGCGCTGTCTGGTGCATTTTCCCTCAAACCACCACCCATCTGATTTGTAAACGCAAGCTGCCGTCAAGCTGAGGTGTGTACATTTGAAACAGCCATTGCACATGAGCAAATGACATGCATGTACAGATGAAAGCTTCACTGAATAGGAGTTTGGTACAGTAAAACAAATCAGGTAACCTTCTCTGGTGTGTGGAGCAACATAAAAAAACACCATGGAACACAACCACAAACGGGTACAACAGCATCTGTCTCCTCTGTCAATATAACCTGTTGCGCCAAATGGCATGGTGAAGAACTGGCATGGTGGTAGAAAATGAGGCAAGCATGCATACCTAACAAAGTTGTTTCTCATGAGGACCATTCAGGAAGCAGATTCGTTCCACACAGCAGAATAAGCAGGAAATGTACTCTACAAGGCAGGCCTCAAGTGCCAGGGGTGCTATTTTTCTAGAAAAAGAGGAGCCGGAACTCACCACAAATGCCTCCCTCATTCTCTCCCTCGTGACGGCGCCCACCTGAGAGATGCCAGAAGGTACCTGAGAGGTGCCAGGATGGAGTTCTGGCTGAAAAGAAGCCCTGGCCTGACTTCAGAAAGGTCCCACAGCCTTTGCTCTCTAGCTAGCTAGCTTCATTAGACAACAATTGTCTCCACCTGCAGCAGAGCTTTGGGGAAAGGCTTGGTAACAGAGTGGATCATCACAGGGTCCACTCTTGCTCATTTTAAAGGAACCAAAACCCAAGTTATAAAATAAGCAGCTAACTATGAGGAATCCAGAACAACAGAGGTCCAAAGGAATCCTGGAGAGTATTTCTGTTTGAAGAACTATTATTAAGAGTTTTTGAAATGTGAAATACTACAAAAGATAAGATGCTCATAGCCAGAGAATTCTGGATACTTTTAAAATACTTTGGCACCAGCTCTATGACTCTGCTCGAGGTTAAAATAATAGAGCTGTTTAATTCAGTTGTGGATTGCTGATCCAGGGCTGGCAACTTTAATAATAATAATAATAATAATAATAATAATAATAATAATAATAATTTCAACACGTTACTTCTAAATAAACACAGAAATGGTTCTTAACAGATTCCCCCACAACTGTACTTCTAACAGTATTTTAATATGAGTAGGATTATTTTTTTGCCAACCATGCTTTATTTTAAGCATGAAACATTGTTATACCTCTGATGGTGTCACAACCTGGGTTATCTAACGACTTTTTCTGTGAGCTTTTTTGCAGCCAACAGTGTAATAATCTGCTTATGGAATAAGCATTTAATGTTGTTTTATTTAAAAGCATTTATATCCCACTTTTCCTTTTAAACTCTTTAAAGTAACAAACAAACAAACAAACAAACAAACAAACAAACAAATAGCAGACTAAAGGTAAAGGTACCCCTGCCCGTACGGGCCAGTCTTGACAGACTCTAGGGTTGTGCGCTCATCTCACTCTATAGGCCAGGAGCCAGCGCTGTCCGCAGACACTTCAGGGTCACGTGGCCAGCGTGACAAGCTGCATTTGGCGAGCCAGCGCAGCACACGGAACGCCGTTTACCTTCCCGCTGGTAAGCGGTCCCTATTTATCTACTTGCACCCGGGGGTGCTTTCGAACTGCTAGGTTGGCAGGCACTGGGACCGAATGACGGGAGCGCACCCCGCCGTGGGGATTCGAACCGCCGACCATGCGATCGGCAAGTCCTAGGCGCTGAGGTTTTACCCACAACGCCACCCGCATCCCTAAATAGCAGACTACTGAAACATTAAAATGTATCAAAATATTCTCGAGTTTACAAAAAAAATATGCTTAACACAGCATTGCAACCAGTTTTATTTTTAAAAAAGCAAAACAAAACAGAGAAATAGCCCCCACGCATACTTTTTAAAAAACACAGGAAGTGCCCATCAACTTCCATGAGGGTGGAGCTATGGAAAGTGACTGCAGAGTAAAGGATTCTCTAGCAACTAACATGGATAAAGTTATCAATGCAATTTTGTTGTCCTTGGAAAAGAATGGGGCTATGACTCAATGCACAAGCATATCTCTGATAATGGAATGTGGGAGTTACTGAGTAAAGGCAGCACCAATGATAATCATGACAGCATGGATGCTAATAAACTTAGGGAGCCAAGTTTCTCCTTCAGACAACTTCATCTGACTACTACCCAGATTTCTCAGTCTTTATGTGCAATTGTTTGTGTTTGTAAATTAAAGCTCTTTGACTTTGGTCCACACCTTACAGAAATTAGATCTGGTTGCTCGACACAGTATCTAATATAAATAAGGAAAACAAACTGGGTAGTAAAAGAAAAGAGATAACAAGACTAGTAATATTTCAGTTTTGCCATGATTGCAATCAAGTCATTTACTCTATAGCAGTCCTATCAGAGATACTGAAACTGTTCAGGTACAAATGGTTTGAAGATTGAGGTAATCAAATTCATTCAAATTTATGGTCAGAGGAAAATACTAGTTTAGAGGAATGCCATTTAAAGTATGCAAAACTATTAAAACATTTTTTTCCAAATACCGATGGTATTAATAATATTTAATTTAAATTGATTTATATTGCCAGATCTCTCACTTAAGAGTTGATTTCCAACGAAGTCAACAGGGCTAAAATAGAGTAACTGTTTAAAATGCTGTCTCAACAAATATAATCTTATGCTGGCCCTGAATCAAAGATGTTAGTTAAGATCACTTCTGATTTTGGACGAGTTTAGGTTTGAAGAGGGAAAGTAATCTGGAGAATTGTCATGCAGTTTATACTTCAGTGCTCCAAAGCTGCCCAGAACCACAGAAAGTTAAGCAGTCTTTAGCTCAGTAAACCAATTATATTAAAAAACAACAACAACAGTAATACATATTAATGAATGTGCACTAACACCATGTTGGACATATTCTACAAATGGAGGCCTTTCTTCCTGTAGAGCAAGTATCACTTTTTAAGGACGTTCCTCTGGATCCAACCTGCCATTTCCATGATTATATAATGGCAGAGATGGGAAACTTGCATCTTTCTAAAGGCTGTTGAACTACAGCTCCCATGATCCCTGGCCACTGGTCCTGCTGGCTGGTGCTGATGGTAGATGAAGTCCAACAACATGTGGAAGGACACTGGTTTACCATCCCTGATATAGGGCTATATACACTTACAGAAAAAGGTATCTATGAAATCAGTACTTTATAAAACTTTGCAAACACATAGATTAAACACTTTGGGATATATGTGAATTAAAAAAAAAAGGTTTGAAAGGCTTTGGGCACATGCCTGAGAAAACACACAAGAGGGGGGAAATATGATTGTTGATCGCAGAGTTCATTTAATCAGACTGCTACTGGTCCATTTTATAAGAACACAAATATTCTTGTGGCATATGGTAAATATATGTACAACGAAAATGAAACTGTATTTAAATATGTGTACATATCTGAGGAGGGACGCGGGTGGCGCTGTGGGTTAAACCACAGAGCCTAGGACTTGCCGATCAGAAGGTCGGCGGTTCGAATCCACGCAACGGGGTGAGCTCCCGTTGCTCGGTCCCTGCTCCTGCCAACCTAGCAGTTCGAAAGCACATCAAAGTGCAAGTAGATAAATAGGTACCGCTCCAGCGGGAAGGTAAATGGCGTTTCCGTGTGCTGCTCTGGTTCGCCAGAAGCAGCTTAGTCATGCTGGCCACATGACCCGGAAGCTGTACGCCGGCTCCCACGGCCAATAAAGCGAGATGAGAGCCGCAACCCCAGAGTCAGCCACGACTAGACCTAATGGTCAGGGGTCCCTTTACCTTTACCTATCTGAGGAAGTGGACTGCAGTCAATGAAAGCTTATGCTATGATTAATTTCTTAGTCATTATGGTACCACGGGACTCTGTTGATTTTGCTGCAACAAATTAATTTTTATTCTATTTTATTAGAAAGGTATATATATAGATATATAGATCACCTTTATCTTCCAAGGTGATGCGCATGGTTCTCCTCCTCCCCATTTCATCTTTACAACAACCCTGTGAGGTAGGTTAGGCTAGGATATGGTGAGTGGCCCAAGGTCACCCAGTGAGCTTCATGGTTGAGAGAGGATTCGAACCCTCCCAGGTGTTAGCCCAACATTCTAACAATTCTGCCACACTGGCTGCTCCCGCCGGAAGCAGGAAACGTAGATGCCTTTCTTCCACCGTAAAAGAGTCTACACATTTCTCAAGATCAAATGTAACGCAGCAAAGACAAACCTTCCAGCAACATTTTTTTCCCCTTTTCCTTATTTACTTGGTTACCATTGAGTTCATGACGACTTGTTTTCTTGTACAGTAGTTCTATCTGCACTGCTTGACAGACTACTGTGACAAGGTTACCCTTAAATTGATAAAAGGTTTGATGGTGTCGATCCATTTGTCAAAAATGTCTGGCACTGTGCGTAATGGACTCTGCAGCAGGAGTGTCACTAGCATTCCAGCTGGCTCTTTTCTATTCAGTGCGCTGCACACATCACACACAAAAAGGCACACCATCGAGATGCGGAAGTGTCAGGAGGCTTAGATAACAATGACACTTATCAAACATGAAAACCTACTTTCTTTCACTCTCCAGAACTACACACCAATTAAGGCCAATTAAAACTGTACTAAGTGCCATCCCATTCTTTGGAACCATATAAATAACGGCCTTTATTAACAGCAGAGGCTTAGAAAAAAGGATTGTTGACAAAAAAACACAAAGAGCTTAGTTGAGAACTTTCCCTACATTCATTTAGAAAGGGTTCTCCAGCCTCATATCATTTCCCTTTATATTTGCTGGGCTTAATGATGGGGTTGTAATGCTCTCAAAGTCTGTATAACCTTCAGAGCATAATGGCAAAAAGAGGGATACTTGCTCTCCACCCACACTCACTGTCTAAGTTAGAGGGAGTGAATATTGTGCCACAAAGCATACAAAACTCCAAGTGTCTATTTACCCTGTGAATATGCATTAAGGCTGTGGATAGCTCAGACAGTAGAGAATGAGACTCTAAATCCCAAGGTCATGAGTTCGAGTCTCGCGATGAGTGAAAGATTTCTGCATACCAGGGTTGGACTAAATGACCCTGGTAGCCCCTTCCAACTATACAATTCTATGGTTTTATGCACACTTCCTGGGAGCAAATCCCATTAAAGACTTAGTTCTGAGTACACATTTGAATTATGGTGCTGGAGGAGACTCTTGAGAGTCCCATGGACTGCAAGAAGATCAAACCTATCCATTGTTAAGGAAATCAGCCCTGAGTGCTCACTGGAAGGACAGATCGTGAAGCTGAGGCTCCAATACTTTGGCCACCTCGTGAGAAGAGAAGACTCCCTGGAAAAGACCCTGATGTTGGGAAAGATTGAGGGCACAAGGAGAAGGGGACGACAGAGGACGAGATGGTTGGACAGTGTTCTCGAAGCTACGAACATGAGTTTGACCAAGCTGCGGGAGGCAGTGGAAGACAGGAGTGCCTGGCGTGCTCTGGTCCATGGGGTCACGAAGAGTCGGACATGACTAAACAACAACACATTTATGACTGGATGGCACAGAAAGTGGCTGTCTTAGGGATTCTTATATTCTAGCATTGCACAGAGTTGGGCTAGTTGACCCCCAGGGTCTCTTCCAATTCTACAATTCTATGATTCCATAATTCTATAAGAACTTACAAGGGCCATAAAGTTTGCTGTGCCATATGTCCCATGGACTGCAAGCTACCCTAGACAACCACAACAGTCCTGTGCTATTAGGCATTACCTTGTGAGATATGGCTAAGGTAACAAGCAAATAAACGAAAAAATGTGGGGTGTTTTGGGGTGGGTTTTTTTTTTGGACTCTTGAATGTTAAAATGCCAGCTGGTATAAATTAGACTACCGCTAGTTGTGTTTTTACACCTGTTGTGGATTAGACCATGTAATCTTTTCTGAAATTCTCTGCGACTGTCACAAGTGAAAAGACAAATGAAAGCATGGTGTTGGGGGCATATCAGAGAACTGCAGATCTGGGAGAGACCAAAGAATATTGTTTATATGCTGTAAGTTTATTGTATGATCCTCCACAGATCACCTCCCCAACTCCTAGGTCCATGAACTCTTGCTTACATAGTTTAGTCTGCCACAAAATGGGGCTAATCTGAAATGCAGTCCCACTGGCAAACCAGGGCGGTCATATTTCGGTGATTTGGAAGCATGGAGGCAGGCAATATTCAGCAGTAAAACCTACTGAAACTCCTCATTGCTCCAGCAGCCACCATTTCCCCTCAAAACTCCCCTCTCCAGACAAGGTATTCACAGAAAAAACAAGAATGGCTGCTTCCGGGCAAATGGGAATGTAAGGAGCTTTGGAGAGTTTCCCACCCTGAAAAATCAGATGCCCCAAAATGTGAAAGGGGAGAAGTGATTTCACCCAACCCCAGTCAAAGGTTGGCCAAACCTTTGGATAGTTGTAAGTTTGGAAGTGGAATGGCAAAGTGGCTATAGTATGGGGCAGGCCTGGACTTTGGTAATATGGCACTTTGAGCGAGAACAAAATTTGACTCCCCGCCCCCCCTCAAATATTTCTTATTTTCACTATAATTCATTTTGGTACACTTGCTTTTTTATGGATCTTCTAAGTAGGTAGCCGTATAAATATAGGTTGTTGGTGTTGCTGTTGTTGTTGTTGTTTTGCGCCCCTTAGACTCAGCACCCTGTTTGGGGGAACTGCCCACACAACCCTAAATCCGGCACTGTATTGTATTAACTACAGGAACACCCAGATTTGAATACCACACTCAGCCATGAAGCTCACTGGGTAATGCTGGGCCTGTTACTATCTCTCAGCTTAATGTACCCCGGAAGGAAGGAGGGTAAAATTAGGGGAAGGGAGAATTGTGTACATTAGTCTAGAGCAGGGGTCAGCAAACTTTTTCAGCAGGGGGCTGGTCCACTGTCCCTCAGACCTTGTGGGGGACCGGACTATATATTTTTTTTTGGGGGGGTGAACGAATTCCTATGCCACACAAATAATCCAGAGATGCATTTTAAATAAAAGCACACATTCTACTCATGTAAAAAGAGCAGACAGGCTCCACAAATAACCCAGAGATGCATTTTAAATAAAAGGACACATTCTGCTCATGTAAAAACACATGGATTCCCGGACCGTCCACGGGCCGGATTGAGAAGGTGAATGGGCCACATCCGGCCCCCGGGCCTTAGGTTGCCTACCCCGGTCTATAGCTACTTGGAGGAAAGGCAGGATATAAATGTAATATGCAATCAAAGATTTTTCAATCATTTCATTCTTTTTTAAAATTGATTTTCGAAGTACAGGCATGTATTAGATACTTTGAATACCCAAGTTCTTGTGCATATTTTATTTTTTTTTACAAGAAGATGAATAGCAGGAATCTGTAAGCCCTCTCCCTTCTCCCCTAAAAACTTTCAGATAATTATATTTTAGTGGATGTATCTGGGGTTTTAAGACCTGTGAATCTGTGGTGCTACTGTGAGCTTTGTTTTATGGCCACTGGTTTCATGCTGTATTATATTTCATGCTTTTATTTTTTAATACAACTGCTTTTAACTTTCATTATAAGCTGCCCAGAGACTTACTGGGTGGCATGTAAACAGTGACAGTAAAATAAAGCAAATACGTAAGCAGATTAGACATTTTAATGGCTAACTGGGATCTTATGGCCATTCTGTGCTATACATTCGATCAGGTTTCAAGCAGCAACCTATTTTGTATTCAGGTAAGAAATAAAACCATCAAGTTTTATTGGCCAGGCTCTACTTATTCTTCTGCTCTTAACAAGATGGCAACCTGCCTATCAAATTTATAAATATGAAGAAAACATGCAAGCTGACGTCTCCATTCGGAATGAAGCAAGGCCCCTGTGGTGGAGATTAGGTGGCTGGATTTGCAGAAAAGTTTGGTTAGCATTTAGGAAATGTGGGGCATTTAAGTGAGAGGACACTGCAAGGTGAACGATGTGGCAGGGCTTTGTTGCAGAGAAAGCCAAACCCTTCAAGCTTCCTTATTCAAAGGCCATGGGTGCATATACTCCTTCCAGAGGCAGATTTAAGGGAGCGTGGCCAGTTTGCTAGAATAGAATTGCACAGTTGGAAGGGACTCTGAGGGTCATCTAAGTCCAACCCCCTACAACGCAGGAATCTCAACTAAAGCATCCAAGACAGTTGGCCACATAGGGTTGCCATATTTTGAAAAGCAAAGAAAGAAGAAACTTTTCCCGACTTCTTCTTTTAACTATGGACTATCCATGAAAAAGAGGACGTGTCATGGAAAAAGAGAACATATGGCAACCCTACATCCAATCTCTGCTTAAAAGTCTCCAAGCAAGAGAGGCCACTACCTCCAAAGGGAGTCAGTCCATTATCAAACAGCTCTTACTGTCAGAAAATTCTTCCTGGTGTTAAGTCAAGATTTCCTTTCATGTAATTCGAATCCATTGGCCTCTGGAGCAGAAGAAAACAAGCTTGCTCCATTTCCCATGTGACAGCCCTTTAGATATCTGAAGACTGCTATCATATCTCCTCTCAGTCTGCTCTTTGCCAAGCTAAACAAACCCAATTCCTTCAACCATTCTTCCCAAGGCTTGATTTCCTTATTCTTTATCATTTGGTTGTCCTCCTCTCCAAACATCCCAGAACTGGACATAGTGGTGCCCAGAACTGGACATAGTACAATGCTTTAAATAAGTCTTTATTCTATGTTAAATTGCACTGTTTTGTCATTTTGTTATATATGGTGTCCTGGGCTCCTTTGTGAGGAAGGGCAGGATGCAAATTTAATAAATAAAGTGAAAATGAAAATAAGTAAGTTTCATTTCCCCTGCCAAGCTGCTCCAACCCAACCATCTGCTCAAAGTTCTTGCTAAATGTTCTTGCGACACTGTTCAGTGCCGGCTTCAAGCCAAAAGCAGCATACAAACTCAAATAACTTTATTTGAAGCTCAAAAGGATGCACCATGAATAGGAACAAAACAACAAGCACAGACAACAAAGCATGTCTATAGATCCCTGCTAGCTGCAGACTCACAGCTTTAGACCCAACAATCAGGAAGTGATCTTTGAAAAATTCAGCAATGCTTCCTTACTGAATGGTTCCATACATCACACACCCTTTGCTCCAGCTATGGAAGCTCCTCCTATGGCTCTAGATACCAGGACACCTCTGAATAGCGGAAATACAACAGAGAAGAACGGCTACTGCATCACTTCCATGTTGCTTTCCCAGTGTCACTTCACTTGCTAAGTCACTGCTGGAATCAGTGTCTTTCCCCACAGTCATTATTAAGGCATTTCCACCGACAGAGAGGCTTCTGCCCATTTCCTCTGCTTAGCCAATCAAAATGTTCACTACCAGCAAGCTCCCACTGCTGCCTCCAGCATCTCTCTCCCATCACCGAAATGGCTGTCAGGCCCAAAAGGAGGCAGAAATCCAAACAACAGAAGATCAATGTAAAGGAGGGGCTGACACAAATGTGAACTTTGGGGAAATGCTACAGAGCCAAGGCAGAATTGCGTGCTGTTGACAGAAAGAGGGGCCACTCGAGAGCTATAATTGAGTGATTATGGCCTTCTGTTTAAAATGTAAAAGTTGACATGGGCTAGGGAACTAAAGCAGACCTACTGAGATTAATGAGCATGACTAAGTTAGGTCCATTAACTTCAACAGGTCTACTCTTGAGTAAAATGCAGTTGCGCACCACCCAGTGCAATTACGGTATATCCAGAAGTCAGGCACATACATTAGTCCATCACAAGACTTCAATGCTTAAAGGTAAAGGGACCCCTGACCATTAGGTCCAGTTGCGGACGACTCTGGGGTTGCAGCGCCCATCTCGCTCTATAGGCTGAGGGAGCTGGCGTTTGTCCACAGACATCTTCCGGGTCATTTGGCCAGCATGACTAAGCTGCATCTGGCGAACCAGAGCATCACATGGAAACGCTGCTTACCTTCCTGCCGGAGCGGTATACTGCACTGACCTTCTGATTGGCAAGCCCTACTCCCCATTTGGAGGATGTGGGTGGCGCTGTGGTCTGAAACACTGAGCCTCTTGGGCTTGCCAATCAGAAGGTTGGCGGTTGAAATCCCCACGATGGAGTGAGCTCCCATTGCTCTGTCCCAGCTCTTGCCAACCTAGCAGTTCGAAAGCACGCCAGTGCAAGCAGATAAATAGGTACCACTGTAGTGGGAAGGTAAATGGCATTTCTGTGCGCTCTGGTTGCCGTCACGGTGTCCCGTTGCGCCAGAAGCGGTTTAGTCATGCTGGCCACATGACCCGGAAAGCTGTCTGGGGACAAACGCCTGCCTCCTCGACCTGAAAGTGAGATGAGCACTGCAACCCCATAGTCGTGTTCGACTAGACTTAACCGTCCGGGGGTCCTTTACCTTACCTTTTTTACCTTTACTCCCCATTTCAGAAGGAATAGGAGATGTTTGGCAGTATGAATGCAGCCATTTTTTTCAATTATTCATTTGAAGGGGAGATCATGCTGGGGTGGAGATATATGTGCTTAGGAAAGTATTGGCTGGCAGGAATATGCTCACTATGTGTTCAGAGACAGGCATCTCCCCTTCACACTTCACAAGCTTCTCCACAACACACACCATGCAAACACTGATGTCGCAGTGCCATGTGAAGCAGATTTAAGACTTGCTTTCTTCTGGAAAAGCGGATAGCGGAGGAGGAGGTTTGCAGCAGGGAGCAGCAAGCACAAATCTCTGTGAGCTGCCACGGGTTCCCCCATAATTTCTCTTTAAAAAATTCCCCTTTGTTTGGTTGCATGAATACTGTCATTCAATGTTCTCTGCTATAACGTTCAGTTACAGAGAGGTATGCAGAAATAAGACACCGATATATTTCAGTCCCTCCGTTTCGTTCCAATTAAGAAGATTTATGGTAGCTCTTGTTCAAAAGAACTTAATTTTGATCCAATGCACTAATCTGGCAGCGTTAAGATTTTCAAGAGGACATTCCACATATCCTAAAAAGTTGCTGCCGCAATAGCAGAGCGGGGACTTCTATCTGTTGCCTGCCTACCATACCCTCTCTTTTTCAACCCCAGCAAGTTTCCCTAGCAACCACTAATGCATCCCCCCCACCTGGGATCAAGCAGCTGCCTCTCCTTCACACTCTCCAAAGACTCTGCGGGTCAAATTATGCTTCTTCCCAGCTCAGGTTGTCAGGAAGATTTTTATCACACTTGAGCTAAAAAGATGCAAGTTATCCTTTATCGGGTGCTGCCACTGTCAGCTATACCTTGCACCTAACTACTTCATTTGCACATAAATAAACCTGCCTCTGCGAGGTTAGAAGCTGCTTGGGACAATTTGTCCTTGTAGACGTGACACTCAGGCACATGCCTTAGCCGCCGGAAGGGTAACAAATCACTATACTTACGGCTGGCACAGCTTGATAAGGTCCTGGTCGGTGGTGCCGGGTGGAAGGCCTCGGATGTACAGGTTGGTTTTACTCAACTGCTCGCCGCCACTGCTGCTGTTGCTGCTGTTGTTGTTGCTGCTATTAGTACTGGGGCTGGGAGGAGCCATGGGGTGGGGAGCTGGTGCATAGGAATGCTGAAAACAAGAAAGATCATTATTGGCAAAAAAAGAAGAAAGAAAGAAATAAAAACCATCAGTGGATCAGTGGCATTACAGGAGACAACAGTGTCCCCCTAAGCGATCATGTGTATTTAATGGCAGCTGTGAAGCAACTTCCTCAACCCAAGCCTCTATTGCAGGCCGACATGGTATGAACTAGTTTCCACCTGTCAGGAGCAGGTCAGCAATAAATGACATGGAATAATTTATTAGAAGAACCAAGATCTGTTCAGGAGTGCCAGGCGTAATGAGCATAGCAACTCATCTCAGTAGGTCTTGAGGCAGTTGCGGGGACTGAAGATCCCTGCCTTCACACAACTAAGTCTCCCTCTCTCTCAGGTCCTTCCCAAGCAATCTGAGACTATGCCGGTGTTCTGTCCTCTTCATACCTCTCCTGGTCCTGGGAAATGGGGGGGGGGGGAGCTTGTAGCAGCAAGCGGGGAAGATACCCTGACTTCTTCACCAGCCTGACTCATCTCTGCCTCTTGGCCTCTCTCCTCGCCTGCTACCCCTTCTGCTTCTGGACTTCTCTCTGTCACAGACTCTCCCTGCTCACTAAACCCTGTTACCTCTTCAGCTTCTGACACCTCCTCCTCCCAGGTTTCTCCCTCTGACCACTCATCACTGTCCTGCCACCACTCCTTGGGCTCTGAGCCTTCTTCTTCCCTGGGGGTTCCACAGCTGATGCCTCCCACCATTCCTCTGCAGCCAGCCAGTCCATGAAACCAACCCCTTGAAGCTGAAATGATTTCAGTAAGACATCAAAGCAGTGGTGGCTAGTGCCCTTGGGGACTGGAATGGCAAAAGGCCGGGGTGGGGGAGGCAATGGTAAAGAGAACCGAAGCCAATGACAAGTGGTCAACTAATGCTAGTGATGTCACTGTCCTCCTCTCTGCTGAGTTCTGCAAGGGCAAAACTAAGGAGGAGGAAGTTGACAGCCAAGGAAAGCCCAATAGTTGGTTGGTTGTAAAGAGGCAGGCAATGGAGAGCTAGCTAAGTGCATCTCGCTGATGGACTACCCTCTATTGCATTTATGGAAGCACCATGCCATTGTCTCAAGGTTAGATTTAGGCCACTCCACTGCACTGAACATATAGTGACAAAGCATATAGATAGATACAGATAAAACTTCCTACTGATTGTAAGCCACCTTGGATGCTCCTATCTACTACATACAACAGAAAAGCAGGATATAAGTATTTTCACACAAGCCACTCAAGATATGCCTGAAGTCAGAACATGTAAAGCAATATATCTCGTAAGAGAAGAAGTGGGGTGTCAGAGGCGTGTCAAACAAAGACCTGTAAAATGAGGAAGCCATCTCAGTGGTAGAACACATGCTTTGCTTGTAGAAGGTCCCAGGTTCAATACCTAGCATCTCAAAGAGAATTAGGTAAGCAGGTAATGATATGGGAAGAATCCCTAGTGGCTTGAGAACCGGGAGAACCATTCTCAAACTCAAAGGAGACAATCTAGGGCTAGATGAACATATAGTCTATGAGGCAGTTTCCTGTATTCCTGTGACTGGCAAACTAAGTCTGTCACTCTACCTCTGATACTGAGCATGTGCCGACTTTCAACCTGTTGTCCAGGTTGTGATATACAAGGAAAAAAGAATTAAAAACAAAAACATTATATGAGTTCACTATGGAGGATAGTAAGTGAAAATGATCAGAGTTCGTTGCCTAGAATAGCTGTCAGAAAGAATACCATAGTACAGTAGTTACTGCCAAAAGTTCAATCAAGTAATATCATCATTAAAACCCATATCACTGTCATGGCAACAATTAGATATGTTAATAGGAAATAATCTCAAGGATGTGAGGTTCTGGAAATTAAGAACAGCCTTCTGCATCCCAGCAAATACAATTCCCATCAGCCTCAGTCAGCAAAACCAATTGTCAGGGAAACATGGTCCAACATGGGGGGAGTGAATGCGGTCCCCTTCGGATGCTGGTGGGCTTCAATTACGATCGGTGCCAGACAGCACAGCTAGTGGTCTGGAACAACCTGACCACATTGACTAGCTCTGCTTTGGATGTCATTAAAAAGTCATAAATGAATCACAGGTGGTGGTGTTCTTCAGAATTTGTATGTTGAGAATGGAAGTATTTCGAACGGTAGGAGATAGAGGAAGATGCCAAGGAACAGCAGCAGTGCCTCTTATCACTTCAGACAAATGAAACATGGCTGAGATAAGAGATGGTCATTGAGAAGGTTCTGACAAATGCTGTGATTCAGCACACTATAGGTACTGTCTGAAAACACCTTGTGCCAGTGGTTCTCAAAGGGTGGTGTTGTGGCAGGAGAGGATGGCAACTGTGGCAGGAAGATTCAAGGACAATCAAAGAAACATTTCAGTGTTGTATAGTACAGTATTATATCAAAGTGTGTTTTTTTTCTATTTGCAGAATACGGATTGATCTTTTCAAAATGAGAGCAAGAACATCAAGCGATATTGAGGATAATCCTAGTTGTGCTTTCCAATTTCTTACCAAAAAAAAATGGTGTGGTGTAAGCAAATTTTATTCTGAAAGTGTGGCCCAGAGAGAAAAACTTTGAGAATCCCTGCCTTAATCATTGTATTGTATTATGATTATTTATCTTTTTAGCAGTAGGACTATTATCCCACATCATTTATACAGCACTGCATGTGTTACCTTAAATATAATTGCCATGGCATGATAGTCCTCTTCACTCTGTTGTGCCTAGCAAAACAATGGCAATAATTATGAAAAATTAACCATGGAATGACTGATCTCTTCCAAGGATGAGCCCGATAATAATTGCAAATTAATTAACAGTACCTTTAGGTCATATTTATATATTGCAAAGAAACATCAAGTAAGGAAGTTATTGTTTTTAATTTATCTGACATTGTCAACTCAGCATTGTACTTTGCAAATAAGTGCTAACAAAGTAATTATCTCAAAAAATGTATCATTTTATTTTTTTAAAATAGCAATTCTCTCTGAGAATCCAAAACAAGGAAATGGTTTAGTTGTTTTTGAACACAGCTGGAATTATTGCATGCCTTTCATCGAGAAAATATTATCTATCAAAACTAAGTCTATTCAGTTAGTTTTTCACTGGGGAAACAAGGGGGCTTATCAAAATATCAGTGTCTTGCAAAAGAGGAAATAAAAATGGCCAATTTCCATCTAATGGCTAATTCACACAATACTCCTTTTATCCCTCTGAGCATTCCCTAGATCCATGAACACATACTTACAAGAGTAATTACAATGTAAGAACTAGGTAATTAATCACAGACAGTCAGAAGCAATTCCTGTGACCATAGTGGTACCCCATTCCTGAATATATATCTGGCTGAAAATGTGCATCAACACAGCTACTAAAATCCCACCTTAAAGGTAAAGGTAAAGGTAAAGGGATCCCTGGTCATTAGGTCCAGTTGCGGACGACTCTGGGGTTGCGGCGCTCATCTCACTTTACTGGCCGAGGGAGCCAGCGTACAGCTTCCGGGTCATGTGGCCAGCATGGCTAAGCCACTTCTGGCAAACCAGAGCAGCTCACGGAAACACCGTTTACCTTCCTGCTAGAGCGGTACCTATTTATCTACTTGCACTTTGGTGTGCTTTCGAACTGCTAGGTTGGCAGCAGCAGGGACCGAGCAACGGGAGCTCACCCCGTCACGGGGATTTGAACTGCCGACCTTCTGATCAGCAAGCCCTAGGCTCTGTGGTTTAACCCACAGCACCACCCGCGCCCCTAAAATCCCACCTTAGTGCTTTCTAAACAAATGATAAGAACATAGATTTATGCCTTGAGGTCTGCACAAAGGACAGTTGCTCTGAGTCTCATCCCTAGACTGTAAACCACTTTTTTAAAAACACAAGTAGTATGCATATGCATATGTGTATATATATATAGAGAGAGAGAGGATAAATAATTAAAATGCACATCTCTCTATCTCATAAAATAGCTTTGCCCAATTCTCCAGTGGTGCAGCTTATGATACTTGCCAAGTTCATCATGGTACCATAAACATGCACTGCTATGCTGCCAGTGCTTCCTGAATACTCTTCTGATTACCCTTCCATAACTGGCTGTGGCATGGCAAGCACATGGGATGGTGCATGGCACCCTGATAATCTCTCTAGGAGGTGCAGTGATCACAGAACTAGAACTTCTAAAGAGATTCAAGAGGGACACATGCAACACAGGCTAATCCAGTGTTTCCATAAACCACGGGGGTTCTCTGTATCATTATAAACATTGAATCTTTCATGGGGGGTAAGTGGGAATACTGTACACATGAGAACTATATTCCAGCATACCTATTCTAAAAGAATTGAAAAATCATTGGGTTAAAAAAGAGAGAGAGAGACTGATTAATTATACAATTGTTGGGCTTCACCATCCCAAATGTTAACTAAAAATGAAGTGTTCTGAGTGACTCATTATTTCAGTCCACCCAGCTAATGGGGTCTGTTTTCATCTTTGGGGCAGGGGATTGAATTGTGTGCCCCCTCTTCCCCGTTATTTAAAGATGAGGAAAAGCATACTGTTAGATTCATTTCACCTGGCTGCAGACAGAGCAAGTCATTCCATTTGAGCACTCTGCAGTAAATAAACTGGCCAATGAGCAGAAGTAATGAAATGCTTCAGCTTCCTTATCCAATAGCTAATGATCCGTCAATGCTGAAAGAGAGCCAGTTTTGTTGGGGGGAAATAAAGCAAAACATTTCATCTGATAGGAGGCTAAAGCTGCAGTGTTTTACGGCTGTTATATCGGTCCACATTTTATGTAAGAAACCTTTGATCGCAAACATTTTCCCCTTCTACTGATTTATAACTTAAATAACTTAAATATAACTTAAATACAGATGACAGCTCTCTTTCCCCCCACCTGTTACCTCTAGATGAAAATCTCAGTCCTCATTTAAGATTTTTGCTTTCTCACCCTGACCTTCTGTTTCCTTGACAGATATCAGTTTAGCAGCTTTGGAGAGGCTCTGCATATTCCAAGTGCCTCCACAACTAATCTTGGTCAACTGGCCATTTGCACGTATTAACCTTTGTCTATCTGTGAGATAGCCCTGCACACAATATCTTTGAAGTGAATGTTGATTCTTATCACAATAAACTAAAAAAAACATTGCACAATGTAAGAATAAACACTGTTCAGTCCAATATGCACCATCCATTGCTTGCATAACCACATCTGTATTTATTGTATGAAGGAATCTGTGAAGATCACACTGTAATTCTCTCTGTGAAGAACATCCTTATAAATGCACTTAGTGGAATCATTTAGCTCTCCCAGAGTTGCCCTGCTGGGCATTCAAAAACAGAAGTATTGTCTTTATAGTGGATAGAAAGGGATTATATTCTGGTACGGACTGTGAGTAGGGTTCGTAACTCCTCTTTAACCAAGCTGACCTTCCTCTTAGCAGTTTACAGGAACACAATGTTGACTAGTGTTCAGCATTTACAAACATCTTGCTCCATCCAGATATTGTTATAAAGCAACCATTTGAGATGAGAATAGAAGAAAGAAAAAAGCCACTCATTTTTCCCCCTGTAAAGTGTTATTTTCCCCTAGGAAAATTCTATCTGAAAGTATGTGCTTTTCATGCAATCCGGTGAATGCCAAAGGCCAACTGTTTGGTTTCCATAGCTATCTTTCAGAGAGAGTTGCCACTAGCAGGAAGGATATGTAAGATCTAGGTAAATGTAATTCATAGCAGAATCACGGAAATTCACCAATTGACAAATGAATTGATAAGAACTACTCTGGTTTTGCAACTGAGAAAGAGGCACTGCTCAAATGAAACATTTCAGCCTTTTACTTGCCAGGGCTGCTGGTCTTGACAGATAAGCAGTAAAAGCACATTGCCCAGCTGGACAATATCTTTTTTTATTTACACTGTATAAATAATTAGTTTCATTGAACTTTGCTAAAGATAGAGAAAACTGTTTCATAAAGGGTTGCAGCCTGACACTAAATGAGATGATTTGCTTGAGGATAAACAGCGCCATATTCTAATATGTCCAATAGAGTTCAGTGACCGGCAGCACGATCATCAGCAGGATTTGAAATGTGAACTTCTGCTACTCCCTTGCATTGAAGGATGACATTAATATAGCAAACCCCCCAAAAAAGTCTCAGACAGGCATTAGCCTCATTGACCAGATTGGCTACTTTTAAGATATACTCCACCTATTAATGCTATTGAAGGTGGCTTAAAATATTTAAAGAAGAGCTTTCCAAACTTTTCATGTTTGTGACACACTTTTTAGACATTACGCATCATTTCGTGACACAGTAATTCATTTTTACTAGCAAACCAGAGGTTTAACTAACCCCTTTCCAGCCCTGGGAGGAGCATGGGGTGTGTTTGCGCGACACACCTACACACTGCAACCGACACAGTAATGTGTCACGACACATGGTTTGGAAAGCTCTGATTGAAAGATCGGTTCCAGTTAGGTTGGCACAATAAAGTGGATTAAAGAACTCTGCCGCTCAATGATTTTTTTTGTGCTTACAAAAGTGGCAAGGATATGCGCTGAAAAGTGGGGGATGAATGAACAAACCTAACCTGCAAGCAAATCAGAATGAATGATCAATATACAGGTCATCTGCAGCAGCCCAGATTCACTGTATGACAATATAACAGCATTAACAGCATATCATAAAATAGGCAGGCACAGCAGATAAAAACTTCATCCACTAAGTGGACAAGTAAAAATCCTTAGCCTCCCAGGTTAAAAACCTGCCAATATGAAAAAGTCTTCACAAGCCAACAGATGGCAGCCAGAGAAGAGACCATCTCGACATCACTGGGTAAACGGTTCCACAATACTGGTGCTATCACTAAGAAGGCCATGCCTACCAGCTATGCTCACACCATAGAGGGAACACAAGGAAGGGCCTCTTCATTTGATCACAAGGAACAGGCAGTCTTCTTGAACAGGCGACACAGAAGCTAAACCAAAGGTTAGCTTAGTGTATCATCCAAACCGGGGATCACTGTACAGTGGTACCTCAGGTTAAGAACTTAATTTGTTCTGGAGGTCCGTTCTTAACCTGAAACTGTTCTTAACCTGAGGTACCACTTTAACTAATGGGGCCTCCCACTGCCGCCACGCGATTTCTGTTCTCATCCTGAAGCAAAGTTCTTAACCCAAGGTACTATTTCTGGGTTAGTGGAGCCTGTGACCTGAAGCATCTGTAACCCAAGGTACCACTGTAATGGTCTTTTATCTCTAAACATGATCTCTAGCCAATTTTTGTCCTATGGTTAAAAAGACCAGGAAGGAGCAAAACAAGACCTGTTTTTAGAGAAGGACCTCCTCTATATGGCTTACCATGATGTACAAAGCAAGTTCATGTGTAAGGCAGAAATACTACTGAGTCTTGCCATTGACAAATACCACCAAGTCTCTGGTTGTTAAGTCTTCTTCAGAAACCATTAGATTTTCTGCAGCTCATATTTAGGAACATTTGGCTCGCATGCTATTTTTCCTTGTTCAATTGCACACTCGGTGATGGCCATTATGCCTTTGCAATAAGTGGTAACGTCTGAGGAAGCCCCAATGTTCAATGAAATTAAAAGCAAAAACATTCCACCTCCCTAGGCACTACGCTCAAATTGACCCTACAAAACAACAAAGCAACGAAACAGAAACAGAAGCACAAGATCCCTAATGGATAATTGCACTCACAATGATATATCACTGAGTGAAAATGGGCAAAAGATTATGCCAAAGGGAACATTTGCAAACACACTTTTATGCTTACGCAGCTAATTCTCTAATCAAATTTTATACCTCACCAAACTCTAGTAAGCAACGTAAGAAAAATGAAGGTACTAGGGCTAAGATTCTTAGTAGATTATATTATCCAAATGCAAACCAGCAACGGCACAGAAATGCAACATATAAGGGTAGGTAGGTTAATACTACTACTATTACTATTACTTTTAATTAATTGTTTTTTTATGAAGCATCTTGAAACAATGAGACATTATTTGTGTGAATGCAATTAACATGCATATTTATGGTATGTAAATAGTGCTAGGGAAGCCTGAACATCGTCAGGACCTTGGTGGGTGAGGAAATTTAACTCTCTCACACAAACCCTGCTAGGGTCTTGACAAAAGTTGCTTCTCTGAAGCTGCTGTTTGCATTTAAAGGGAATGTGCCATTGTTGTGAATGGAAACTTCCTCTGAAATTAGGTGAGTGCTTTTCGTTGGGACCTAAGCATGGTGAGAAAATGTGTGAGGCTCCCCAGGCTTCTCCAAAGCTGCTATTTACAGAGGAAACACACGTGAGCATAGACTGAACTAGTTCAGGTACGAGTTTTCTTTTATGCTGGCCAAACATTTGTTTTTTAGCAGACAAAGATACTTAGCGAAGTTCTGTTAGGCTCCTTCCCTTCCCCAGGGCTACAACTGTTTTGCACAAAGATACGGCAACTCGGGCTTTCAGAGGATCTCCTGGGTGCTGTGGCTTTCCCAATCGCAAAGGCCATGTTAAAAACTAGGCTGTGGGACATAGATTGCGAGGAACTAATCTCAGCTGCGGAAAAAACATGTTCCCCTCCTTATTTTCAACTCTCTTGGGTGCAGGAATTTAACCTTAATTATTTACAATTTTTATTTAACCCACAAGAAAGAAGGGCTTTTTCGCTGGCTAGGTTCAATTCTAATCCTTCTAACCTCCTTTGGGGTAGGTTTGTGGGTATGGCAGAAGGAGATAGGATCTGCCCATGTGATGCCCACCTAGTGGAAACTCTAGCTCACATGGCCCTTAAATGTAAAATGTATGATGATCTCCGCCAACAATTTTTAGACCATCTATGTATTCCATAAAGAAGGCTGATCGCCAAAGAATTGATGCTTTTGAATTATGGTGCTGGAGAAGACTCTTGAGAGTCCCATGGACTGCAAGAAGATCAAACCTCTCCATTCTTAAGGAAATCAGCCCTGAGTGCTCACTGGAAGGACAGATCCTGAAGCTGAGGCTCCAGTACTTTGGCCACCTTATGAGAAGAGAAGACTCCCTGGAAAAGACCCTGATGTTGGGAAAGGAGAAGTGGACGACAGAGGACAAGATGGTTGGACAGTGAGTTTGACCAAACTGCGGGAGGCAGTGGAAGACAGGAGTGCCTGGCATGCTCTGGTCCATGGGGTCATGAAGAGTCGGACATGACTAAACAACAACAACAACAAAATGTATTCTAACATGGAAACCAGAGACAGAGGTTATACGCTTCTTATTACAGGGGAGAGACCAGGAGCTCACCAAGACAGTAGCTAAGTTCCTCTATTTGATTTTTTGTCGCCGAAGTGCGCTACAGGATCCTGCCCTTGCTGGAGACCCACAGAGATGAAATAGATTGCTTGCCTCTTCTTCCCTTTGGAAAATGACTGTACTGTTGAAATGGCGACAAGGTCGCACTGGCCTATTCATTCTGAATGTTTGTAAGTGATGCCAATAAAGGTTTGATGATGAACAAGTTCAGGCTGATTCAGAGTGACTGGGGGGCTAATCTAAGGCAATGTGGGTACCCTCTGAGGAGTCCTCAACCCAAGACTTGGAGCCACATCAGTGCCCCTAAAATCATTACATTTCCCCAAACTCTTCATATAAAGACAGGAGCAGGGAGAGAGGAGGGGTTGTGGTTTTCTGTATGACAATTCTAGTTTCTAATCAGGGATTTGATTTGATTTTTTGCAGGATGCACTTACTTCCGATCACAGTGCTTCTCAGAGGGATGCAGAAGAAGGAACTTGTCCACTGTTCAGGGGCACTTCTATAGCACAGCTTATTTTCATATGAATTGCCCACCAAATAGGGCATAGGGCGGGGATATGTGAATCATTTTTAGCCGCTCCTAAACTCTTCAGTGCCGTCCTTGCAAGAAATTCTGTGCATCCACCAGTCTTTTTGAAACTGTATTTATCCCCTCAGAATGGACTAGCATACTGTCAAATTCAATCCAATTCTGGGGGGAAATGTAGTAGCTTATAAGTGGTTCTGTTAAAATTAAGCAAAGCAATATTTATAAGGTACCCAGCACAAAAATCCCTGCACCTATTTGTCTGAAATTCAAAATGTTTTGGCCGCTCATAGGCAGTGGGTGAGAGGCTAAAATGTCTGCAAATTTCATCCAATTCAGTCAAAAGGTAATGGATTTGTAGACTTATTTATATCCCCTAACAGTGAATGGGGAGAAACAGAGCTTTGCTTTTCCTGAGGCGAAATTCTGATTCAGACCAAAAAGCAAAATGAGCAGCCAGCAAAACCGTCCAAGCCAAACTGGACCACTTTCCAAATCATGTCATGAACTAAATTTCCTGTTTAGTTCACACCAAATATTATTATGCTATTATTCAGATCTCTTTAAATGCAAATAAAGAACCCGGGAACTTGACAGGATGGCCATTCTCAAAAAAAAAGAAAAACTGAAAAATATTAGTGGATTTCTGTCATTTGATCAACAGACCAGATTTATGTTTATAAGGCTAAAAAGCTTTAAGCCACTGCTTTATGTGCCTTTTCAATTTCCTGGGTCAAATCCCCACCACCAATTGAACCGTTAGGTCAGTTAAATTCCCTTACTGTAGACATGACTTCATTCATGCTTTGCCCATCTCCATTGCTGACATCCTGGGCCCAGGTGGAATTTGTACTGACAACCAGCTTGAGGCAGGAACTTGTTGCTTCTTGGAAACTTTTGATTTTGGTGCTCCCGGAAGCAGTTTTCAAGTTCCTCCCATCTGGCTCGAAACTGGATATGCTCTTGGCGTTGTCTGTCGCAAGACTTCTATTCACTTTTTAAATACTTCTTGCCCTTTACTTATCCCTCTATCTGGCGGCCAGAACCACTTCTTTTGCCTACACCTACTTATTAAAGGGGACGCGGGTAGCGCTGTGGGTTAAACCACAGAGCCTAGGACTTGCTGATCAGAAGGTCGGCGGTTCGAATCCCCGCGATGGGGTGAGCTCCCGTTGCTCGGTCCCTGCTCCTGTCCACCTAGCAGTTCGAAAGCACCTCAAAGTGCAAGAAGATAAATAGGTACCACTCCGGGGGAAAGGTAAACGGCGTTTCCGTGCGCTGCTCTGGTTCGCCAGAAGCGGCTTAGTCATGCTGGCCACGTGACCCGGAAGCTGTACGCCAGCTCCCTCGGCCAATAAAGGGAGATGAGCGCTGCAACCCCAAAATCGGTCACGACTGGACCTAATGGTCAGGGGTCCCTTTACCTTTTTACTTATTAATGTGTGAAGCACCTGCCTTTTCTTTGTGGAGGCAGAGTCCAGATTGAACTCCAGCCGTGATTAAATTTCACCACTGATTCCATGCTGCCTTACTAGTTCCTAACTTTCACTATTTTCTGTGGCGTGTATGTTCATTTCATTTGCATGAAAACTTGAAAGGGTTCACAATTAACTGGATGAACAATTGGGGTAATTTGTGATTTTTAAGGTGCATTCAATTAATCAACCTGATTGAAATTTGACTTAAAATTAATTAGACCTCGATTGCAATTGATTTCCAGTTCATGATCACATGAATTGATTCCTGAATTGATTCCCATGAATGTTTTTGTCACGCCCCTCTCCCTGCGACCTGACAATAAATTTGATCATTTAAACCCCACTTCTGAGTGTAACTGAAGCTCTTTTTGCCTCCTAAGCAGAGAGACCAAGACAGAGGGGCAGCACCGAGAGAACTATCTTGAGGGTATTTCTTTAAAACACATCCTGTGTTTTATGTGAGCTCCAATTCCTATAAAAAAAAACCATTTATTTTTCATTTCAAAACTGCATTTTTTTCTTCACACTGTTTTGACTGGCCTAGCCAGTGAAGAGAAATAATTTGTGGGTTCTTTAATAAGAGGTTTATAAATAATACCTGACAGTCTGGAGAAAACAGTAGTATAAAATTCTATCACTTTTATAAGATTTTTAAAAAGAAGCTTTGAGGGTGAACTGAATGGGAAACGGGTTAGGAGGCAACTTTGCTTGTCCATCAAGTGGCAGATATTTTCAGCTACGCTAAGAGAGAAATTTCACAACCCCTATGTTACTTTAGTTTAGAAAGATTTACGACCTTTAAAAGTAGGAAGGACAGACAGTACAAGATTACAGTAATTAAGGCAAGAGATACTAATGATTGCAGAAGTGTCTTGGCAGTGAAAATAGGGGCCATTTTGGCAGAACTGAATACTAAGGGTTCATCCTGGAGTCATAGCCAGAGTATGTCGAGAACTTGGTCAGTTTGGGAAAATATGAACAGAGAGATAAAACTAAGTGGAGAAACTGGAAGTTTCTGCGAAGCTAAGACATGGATGAAATACAAAAAAGTAGATCAAACAAGGACAAAATAAAAATTAAAAATAATAAAATCAAGACAAAGGAGTCCAAAGCAGTGCTGGATACGCACAGAAGTGAGGCAATCTTTTCAGGAATGGCTAATAATTCAGAACCATTCCTAATGAGTGTAGTAAACTCAACCCCCTGCAGCTTACTTTTTTCCATTGCTGAAGAACAGGGAGAATTAGAGGTGACACAGAAAGACGTGCTGGAGTTAATTTAGAAGTCCCTCCTCAGATGAAACGGGATGCGGGTGGTGCTGTGGGTTAAACCACAGAGCCTAGGACTTGTCGATCAGAAGGTTGGCAGTTTGAATCCCCGTGACGGGGTGAGCTCCCGTTGCTCAGTCCCTGCTCCTGCCAACCTAGCAGTTCGAAAGCACGTCGAAGTGCAAGTAGATAAATAGGTACCGCTCTGGCGGGAAGGTAAATGGCGTTTCCGTGCACTGCTCTGGTTCACCAGAAGCGGCTTAGTCATGATGGCCACATGACCCGGAAGCTGTACGCTGGCTCCCTCGGCCAATAAAGCGAGATGAGCGGCCTGAGTCAGCCACGACTGGACCTAATGGTCAGGGGTCCCTTTACCTTTTACCTCAGATGCAACAATTAAGATATTTAAAGGGAAACAAAAAGAATAGGCAAATTTCTCAGGAGAGACCACCTGACAGATCTGGTGTCAACATGAATGCAGTTGCTCATTAGGGTATAGTCATACAAATCTCACCAGCATTAGCTGGTCCAGTCTGGGAAATAATATCATATAATGGCCAATGTTGATAAAATCTGGGATTAAAGGTGGTTGTAACTTTCGTCTAAAGCAAAATACAAGGCAATTTTCAAGGTTTGTTAGGGAAACATAAGAAATATTTGAGAAGCACTGGGAAAGGCAAAAGAAGTTTGGAAAAGTCTAAAAAACATTTGACATAAGTTTTCTACCTCTCCCTAAGGAGACTAGAACTTCCTTTGTTTGGCTGCATCAGAAACCAGTTCAAATGGCAGGTATTTATTTGTTTTTAATACAAAGGATTTCTGGAAGGTCCTTTGCCTGGGACCTTGGAGAGCAACCTTCCAGCTCAAGAAGACAACACTTGGCTAGATGTATATATACGAATGAGAGAAGTATTGTAGGTTCTGATGTTCTGAATCCCACAGGCATCTGGTTGGCCATTGTGAGAAAAGGGTTCTGTACTAGATGGGCCACTGGGCTGATTCAGCAGGCTGTTTTTTTTATGAATAACCAATGGAAATCTGCTTAAGATGGCTCCAGTATCAACAATTTGTCACTATAAACAATTTGTGAATGAGAGCAAGCTCAGTTCTGCACTACACCAGGCAACCTCATGGAGTATCCTTCAAATTTTAGCACCCATATCCCTTACCTTTCATCAGTCAAGACAAGATCACAAAATCTAATACCAAAAAAAGAGAGATGGGAAAACTGATCCTTATATTCAGAATCATGTCTTGCAGTACCTTAAAGCCTAACAGCTTTATTATGGGGTAGGCCATTCCTGTGGATTAGGCCGCACTTATCACATATATTGCCACAATAATCTGGTATTATAGTAACAGAATAGCAGTAAGAAAAAGAGAGCATTAAATGGTTGGCTTGTATTTTGAGAGCAACACATTTACCATAAACCAATAATTAACTCAAAGAGTGGCAAAAGATTTTTATTAAAAATGGGGGAAATGAGACGGAAGCGAGGAAAATTAAAGGCTTTATTGTCATTTGGATATTTGTTTAATGTGGTGCTTTTGACACATTTACCTTCCAGGCTTCTTCATAACAAGCCATCATATAACCTCTTTAGTCTTCTTGAAACAAAACCAGTCCGCCCCCCCCCCCATTAAAATAAATAAATACACAACAACATCCTTTGCTGTTAACGTCTATTAGCAAGCATTTAGTACTGGTAATTTGCATTAATGTAAAAAAAAAAAGTCATCTTCTTAGCATTCGTTTCAAAACTGTCCTTGGTGCAGTGATTCATGGAGGAAATTAATAGCTATCATTTTACCAGCAAAAGTTCAGCAGTAGTCTGCTCAAGAAATGTTTTTCTTGGTTTGAATATCACATGATGTAGGGTTTCCATCACTATCTGGTTGCTTCCTGGAATAAATGGTCCCCCCAAAGGAGGCGCTGTGGGTTACACGGACTTGCCGATCAGAAGGTCGGCGGTTCGAATCCCCGTGACGGGGTGAGCTCCCATTGCTCAGTCCCTGCTCCTGCCAACCTAGCAGTTCAAAAGCACGTCAAAGTGCAAGTAGATAAATAGGTACCGCTCCAGTGGGAAGGTAAACGGCGTTTCCGTGCGCTCATCTGGTTCGCCAGAAGCGGCTTCGTCATGCTGGCCACATGACCCGGAAGCTGTATGCCGGCTCCCTCGGCCAATAAAGCGAGATGAGCGCCGCAACCCCAGAGTCGGCCACGACTGGACCTAATGGTCAGGGGTCCCTTTACCTTTTTAAAGTAAATCAGGGGGGGAAAGTCTGCATCCATGTTTAGGTTCTAGGTGTGTGTGTGAATACGTGTGCATGTGTGCAAATTAGGGATGGAGGGAAATGTCATTCCGTTTTCATTCCTAAAGGAATTGACCTAATTTTCACTTCCCAGACTAATACGCAGAATTACCCTTCAGATTTTGCACTTCTCTAAATTTTCTGATACAGTTATCTACAACAGCATACATTGAGAGGTTGCATAAACACCATACATTTAAAGCACATAACTTCCCTCCAAATAATCCTGGGAACTGTAGTTTGTTAAGGGTGCTGGGAATTGTAGCTCTGTGAGAAGGAAATTTCATTTCCCATAATTATTTGGGGGAAAGCCAAGTGTTTTCAATGCATTTAGCTAAGATAAAATATTGATTTTACATATTTTATAAATGTTATAATATTTATTTTTTAAAAAAACAAAAACAGGACAGAATGGATTTATGAATATATACAGGTGCATTGGACATGGTCCAGACATGGGCTGAGCCGTCCATCTGTATGCTCACACAGGAGATAGAACTCCATGCATTTCGCATAATTATTTTTTACAAATCAGAAATCATACTAATCAGAACTCTAGGAGAAATAATTCCAGATTCCCACCACCCCGACTCATATTTTTACAGATTTTTCCCCCCAATCAGGATTAACACAATGGAAGAAGACAGCGGTACCTTGGTTCCCAAACTTAATCCATTCCAGAAATCTGTTCCAAAACCAAAGCGTTCCAAAACCAAGGCATGCTTTCCCATAGAATGTAATGCAAAATGGATTAATCCATTCCAGGCTTTTAAAAACAACCCCTAAAACAGCAATTTAACATGAATTTTATTAGCTAACGAGACCATTGATCCATAAAATGAAAGCAATAATCAATGTACTCTACTATAAAATAAATAAGGCAGTATTGTAGATAATAAAAAAATATATATATTTTTTTCTTATGTGCACTGATGATAGTCATTGTTTGGATGGGGGGCTTTTATCCATTTCTGCAGTCACACAATCAACCAGTAGCTGAACTGGTTTCCACACAGTCACAAAAACGAAGTAACAAGCCACAGTCACAAGTCAGTCCCATAAAACAAAGAACAAGTCACAGTCAAAAAACCGAAAAAGCCACACAAAAACGCAAAAAATAGCAAAAACAAAACCTCCAAATATCACCTCTGTGTTGCCGACAGAGCCAGCAGTAAGCCTCTGATTACCAGCGGGGGACTCCATTTACAAACAGAACACACTCAACAGGAAGCAGAATATGTTCTGCTTCCAAGGCAAAGTTCACAAACGGGAACACCTACTTCTGGGTTTGCAGCGTTCTATTTCCAAGTTGTTCATAAACTAAGCTGTTCTAAAACCAAGGTACCACTGTATGTTTATATGAAGACTGCATTTCTTTTAATAATAGTTAACAATTAGGAAGCAACATTGTCTCAGAACTTCGCATTCTTCGTCTCATAATTCTACATATCTTATTGCTATTAATGGCAGTTAAAAAAATTATAGACTTTCTCTGCAATTCTTCCCAATTTTATATACATGGCAGCTGAATCTGGTGAGGACCTTTGTGGATAATATTCAATTTGCATGCACAGATACTCATAGAGTTTAGGGAATGTGCAGGGAAGCTTGTGTTCAGTTGTCAGTGCCAACCACCTTGGACTTTGGTGTCTGTTTCTCAAGGCTCAACCAAAAAAAATCAAACCCAATATTCGCAGAACGATGGAGGCAACCACAGCATAAGGACCCTGGTTGTGGCTAAGATCTTCTCGGAAGTAATAAGAAATAGAAACCTACATGCTCTGCATAAAACAGAGTGACCACCTTGGAATCCTTTCCCTATATTTCCATTTTATTTTGCTTTTGAAAATGTTTTTGTGGGTCTTTGGACCGAAATAGAGAATGTACGTATGTAACTAATGTATTATGGCATAAGCTGCCATGGACCAGAGTCTACATTCATCACATGAAGTCGACTTTGGCTCACAAAAGTTTATGCCACTATATATATATGTGTGTGTGTGTGTGTGTATGTGTGTGTGTGTGTGTGTTTATGACTATCGTACCTATTTCAAGACACTGAATATTTATGGTTACCACACCTTTATAAAGACATTGAATATTTATGGTTATTCTAACGTTATCCCGAAAACTGATGTAAAAGTTAATTTAAGACTTCCATTGCTTTTCAAATTATGTAAATACCCATGCAAAAAGTCCAGTTTCTGATGGACATGAAATATTAGCACCATCGAAATAGATGAGCTAGAAAACTATCTGCACAATGGACAAGGAGACTGCCAGACAGAAGAGCAGGGCATCTGCTGTAGACAATGCTACAATTATCTCGTGCATCTGAACACCGCTGGCACGAACGTCTGACTACCTGCTCTGCTCACAGTATTGTATTCAGGCTTCTTACATGTCACCAGGAGGAAATTAAAAAAGGAGCTGTCACATATAAGATACACCTCCAAATGATATTCTGTTGATAACGTGCAGTCCTTGCTGATCTAACATATGGGGAAGAGGAACATTGCATTTTTCTCCTTTGATTTCACACAGGAAGAAAAAAACCCCAACATTTCGCTTCCTACCCCTTGCCGACTAATTCTACCAATCACCCACCGCAGTTTCTTCTGTTGCACTATTTTTATCTACCTTCCCGAAGCTCATTGAATAAAGCTTTGTTTCCATCCTTCCTTTGTGGAAATAACGAAAGCATCATCTTACCCTGGCGACCTGGCAGAAAAAGTAGAAGCAAGTGAGTGGCTCCTTTCCTTCGGTGCCTCTGTGGATTTGTAGCAAAGGTACAGAATTGCTGTTATTGCTATAATTTCCCTCTAGGGATTTCAGTGCGTGCGGCAAGGCACACACACAGGCATACTTTCAAGCCAGGGAAGTGGCACTGGGCCTGTTCCAGGTAGGCTGCCTTAAATCCTTATTTCCGCTTGCAGATCAGCATGCTAACTTCAGCAAACGTCTTTACGACCTCGGTCCAGTATATCTGAAGGAGCGTCTCCACCCCCATCGTTCTACCCGGACACTGAGGTCCAGCACCGAGGGCCTTCTGGCGGTTCCCTCACTGTGAGAAGCCAAGTTACAGGGAACCAGG
This sequence comes from Podarcis filfolensis, assembly GCF_964270895.1. NCBI lineage: Eukaryota > Metazoa > Chordata > Lepidosauria > Squamata > Lacertidae > Podarcis > Podarcis filfolensis. The sequence continues at coordinate 16,176,616 of NC_139614.1, forward strand.
CAGAGGGCCTTCTCGGTAGTGGCACCCGCCCTGTGGAACGCCCTCCCATCAGATGTCAAAGAGAACAACAACTACCTGACATTTAGAAGACATCTGAAGGCAGCCCTGTTTAGGGAAGCTTTTAATGTTTGATGTATTACAGCCTTTTAATATTTTTCTGGAAGCTGCCCAGAGTGGCTGGGGAAGCCCAGCCAGATGGACGGGGTATAAATAATAAATAATAATTTATTATTATTGTTGTTGTTGTTGTTGTTGTTGTTGTTGTTGTTGTTGTTGTTATTATTATTATTATTATTATTATTATTATTTACAAACCGTGCACCTCCAAAATCATATTGATTAGTTATCTGGCCTCACCTTGCCTAGTGACTATATGATTTTGGAGGTGCATGGTTTGTAAAGACGTTTGCTGAAGTTAGCGTGCCTCAGACAGCAGGGTCCACGGGGGCAGCAGATCCCAAGGTTGACCATTCCTGATTTTGATCTTCACTCACCTCTCCTTCCCTGGCAGGAAGGAGGAGTGCCCCATTTTGGGGTGCACCTCAGGTGCCAAAATGTCTCTGGCCAATGCTGTCACTAGGATTGCCAAATCCATCCTGGTCTTTCTTTTATTAAAGGGAAGGTTTGCATAGAAGGTTTCCTGCCAACCTAGCAGTTCGAAAGCACCTCAAAGTGCAAGTAGATAAATAGGTACCACTCTAGCGGGAAGGTAAACAGCGTTTCCTTGCGCTGCTCTGGTTCACCAGACGTGGCTTAGTCATGCTGGCCACATGACCCGGAAGCTGTATACCGGCTCCCTCGGCCAATAAAGCGAGATGAGCACCGCAACCCCAGAGTTGGCCACGACTGGACCTAATGGTCAGGGGTCCCTTTACCCTTTACCTTTGCATAGGCTCGAAGTATTCTGAGATATGATAAAGCCATTATGTTTCTGTGGTGGGGGGTTTGGCATTTAAGAAAATAGAAACGCTCTGTCTGCAATGCCTTACATGTATCTAAACAACAATGTGCAGATGAGAGTTCACTCTGCTGCTAGACAGGTGGCTGGGAGGACCAAAGGTATAAGACTGCAACAAGGACATATTCATCCACAGCACACCTTGTGCTACCCAAGGGACAGGTCCCAAGAGATCACATACTTTCAGTTAAAAGAGGAATCTCTTATCAAACATTAGGAAGGTCTTGCATAAAGAACATCTGCTGCTGCTGCTGCTGCTGCTATGGGAGTACTGAAATTCAGTGGTGGGACATCTGCTTTGAATGTAGTTCAACCCCTATCATCTCCAGCAGACTCAAGGTGTGAAACTCGGAAGAGCCACTGTTGACAGTACTGTGCTAGATGAGCCAATGGTCTGGCCCAGCAGAAGGCAGCTTTCTATACTCCTATGCAATTGTATGGTAGGACCCACAGATTCCACCAGAGTCATGGATACAGCTTTTGAACCTAACACTGCTCAAGGAGCAAAAAGCTTCACTGGAACGAAAAGGAGAGAAAGAGAGAGATTTCAGGGAATATATCACAGATAGCAGTAATCCTAGTTCCTGCTGCTTAAGTAACAGACAATTACTGGCAGTGGGGTTGGAGAAGAGGAAGAAGAAGAAGAGGAGGAGGAGGAGGAGGAGTTTGTATTTGATACCCCGCTTTATCACTACTCTAAGGAGTCTCAAAGCGGCTAACATTCTCCTTTCCCTTCCTCCCCCACAACAAACACTCTGTGAGGTGAGTGAGGCTGAGGGAATTCAGAGAAATGTGACTAGCCCAAGGTCACCCAGCAGCTGCATGTGGAGGAGCGGGGAAGCGAACCCGGATCACCTGATTACGAGTCTACCGCTCTTACCACACTTAGTAGAATAACATACGAACCTTAACTACCCCTGTTAGAGGAAAGGACAGAACCCTGCCTTTCGCCAGGACAGCCACTTCTAAAGTCACCAATCCAGAGCTTGGGCTGTAATTTCCATGGGCCCCCAATAACGGGAAAGGAACACAAACACAAGACACAAGGTGGTGTTTACTTGTCCGCATGGCATAACCTTCAGCCACCCCATCATTATTTCCAGCTACTCAAACTGCAATAGGCACAGTCGATGATTTACCATGATCACTGGCAGGTCCCGTCTACACCAAGAGGTCTTAGGACCTGTTGTATCCCAATCTGGTTTTTTTTTTCCCTTTAATATCTCACCCCACTTGTACTTTGAACTCCCAACTTGCTATCTTCATTCGTTTCTTTCAAACATTAACATCCTGCTCTTCTGCGAAGACATACACTGAACTGGTGTCTCATTCAGATTCTGGCCGGCTGCAGATCTGTTTCGCTCCCCATCTCCCTGCTTTAAATCCTTCGTCAAACAGCCAAGAATCAAGACGGTAGGCAATTCGTTAAAGTAACCTGTTGCCCACATTCCTAGACATTATTTAGATTTCTCATAGAAACACTGTCCAGGAACAAGGCGATCACTGCAGAAAGATACAAACCTCCCCCATTCCTCTTTTTTTAATATATATTTTTGTCTCTAACAATGCTCTGTGCATGTGCGCAAAAGGAGGGGAACCACATATCACCGAAAGTGTCAGGGCGATAAAAAATGTATGGCTACTTCCTTAGAGATTCCGAGAACATTAGACACTAGAGGAAACTCATCTGTCTGGGTATCTCAAGGACAGTTTCCCACATGAGGATCCAGGCTAGGAAATGTCACAGGCACTGACAGATGGGTCTCCCTAGCCTCGAACAACCTAATGGAGCTTTTCGCCAATTTGCATACTTGCTGTCGCTGGATGAAATTGGTATGTGTCAAGGACATTAAACAGGCCAAAGAGAAAGTGTAATAGCCTTGTACACAATATCACTCCTCACCGCTTGCCTTATATGTTAGGAAGGGGGAAAGGGGGGGCGAAGAAAAGAAAGAAATACAAGAATGTTTTACTTGACTGCTGCTCCGAGGTCATAAATCTCCCCTCCTTGGAATAGAGCAACGAGTTCAGCTCCATCGCTGCCTGAACTAAATATTATCACTCCTATTGTTTAAATCCATTTTCTTTCTAAACCATCCACAGTTCCAGAGATGGGCTAGATAGGTTTGTCTCTTTAAACTGACACCTGACAAATGGCACACTCAGGAAGCAAATGGCATACGATAGAGCAGCTACCTATTTTGCTGCTGAGGAACCCCACTGGAAGCACGCAATGAGCCAGAAGGGCCAGAGAGAGCCAGAGAAGTACTTCAGGTGCAAAAAGTTGGGACATTTTACAGGATTGCAAGGAAGAAAGCAGCTGCAAATGGTGGCCATGGCACTTTTTCGGAAATAAGTGCACTTAATTTGACTGACCCACCAAATAAACGAGCATAAGCGAGAGATCCCTCATTATCTTTGTAATTATATTCTTAAGTGAACTTTGCCACAATGAGGGAGAGAAGCATTGTTTTTTGTTTGTTTTTAAATCAAAATGATCTGTGTGTGTGTGTGTGTGTGTGTGTGTGTGTGTGTGTGTGTGTGTAAGGGGTGTGTGTAAATGTTTTCCCTGGCCATCATGTAATTTTTTTGTGTTCCCTCTACTTACCAGGAAGTAGTGACGTATGGAAGTGAGAGCTGGATCATAAAGAAGGCTGATCGCCGAAGAATTGATGGTTTTTGAATTATGGTGCTGGAGGAGACTCTTGAGAGTCCCATGGACTGCAAGAAGATCAAACCTATCCATTCTGAAGGAAATCAGCCCTGAGTGCTCACTGGAAGGACAGATCCTGAAGCTAAGGCTCCAATACTTCTCTTCATGAGAAGAGAAGACTCCCTGGAAAAGACCCTGATGTTGGGAAAGATGGAGGGCACAAGGAGAAGGGGACGACAGAGGACGAGATGGTTGGACACTGCTCTCGAAGCTACCAGCATGAGTTTGACCAAACTGCGGGAGGCAGTGGAAGACAGGAGTGCCTGGCATGCTCTGGTCCATGAGGTCACGAAGAGGCGGACATGACTAAACAACTAAACAACAACACCACCACTTACCAGGAAAAGGTAGTAGGAAGAACAGAGAGTTGATAGCTATGCACTATAAAATCAGGAGGCCCACAAAGCAGAGCTCTGCTTCTGCTAGTCAGGGCCCCCAAAATCCTGGCGTAGGGGTCATTTTCCAGACAGTGAATTGAAAAGTCCATCACCAAGAGCATGCAAATTTTGTAGCCAAGAGTTCCAAATTAGTACTCCTTGTATAATATCCTTCATGTGCATATAAATATGACCTCTGAATTTGAATGTTTGGCTTCCTAAATTTGCTCTCTTGGTAAAGGATTTGTGGTGTTTCGTTTTGTTTTTAAGCGGAGTTCATAGGCACATACTGAAGAGAATAAAATATTCTGACTGTACCTGACCTTTACCTTCCAGTATTTTAAAACAAAGCTCTGGTGACTAAACAGTGCCAAGCTGTGAGATTTCTTGAACATCTGTTGAACAGCCTTAACTCCTATTCACTTCAGAGGGAAATCTGACTGTTGAGCACATTGCATGATCGGCCTCTTTAATATTAAAATCTCATAGATGGCTCCTGCTTCTCATTTCCTCCATGCAAGGATAGATCAATACCTACTGACTTCTACAGAATGTTTTGCAACACACCTGATAATTGCAAACCTCTCTCTCTCACACACACAAACCCACATCCATTGGCTTTAATTAAAAAACCTCATAAAAACTTAGTCTGATTTCATTATTAAACTACATCTTCACCTAATGATACAGGTGTACCTCGGGTTAAGTACTTAATTCATTCCGGAGGTCCGTTCTTAACCTGAAACTGTTCTTAACCTGAAGCACCACTTTAGCTAATGAGGCCTCCTGCTGCTGCCGTGCCGCCAGAGCACGATTTCTGTTCTCATCCTGAAGCAAAGTTCTTAATCCGAGGTACTGTTTCTGGGTTAGCAGAGTCTGTAACCTGAAGCGTATGTAACCCGAGGTACCACTGTACTGTTGTTTGATGGCATGCAATTGGTGTGGGTTTTTTTTGTTTTGTTTTAGTAGACATCAAACTGAAACTGAGCTATGCAAATGCTCCTTTAGGAAGGCTGCAGATATGGCAAACCAACTTCTACGTAGCAAAATGTCCCATCTGATTATAATAGGTGGAAGAGGTATATTTCTTGAACAGCAAACAACCTGAGCAAAACGGCATGTGAGGCAACAGAGCATACTGTGAAGTACATTTCAAGACATTGGGTTGTAATCAATTGTGTCATTTGACTGATAGAAGGATTTTTGATCCAGCAGAGGCAGCCATCAGCAGGCTGGTAATTTTCACTGATTCTTCCCTTTTCTCTGCTACACCCTTCTGAATCAGAAGGTTGGGGGACACTTTGAAATAGCGCAGTAAGTGGCATGGGGAGGCTGCAGGTAAAAGTGGAACCTTCATAAAATCTCCTCTTCCATTCAGTTTGTGAAAGCTGCGCTGGACCAATGAGCAGAAGGGTACAACTGGATACAACCAATTCTATCTACACTGAAAAAGCTATTTTCTCACTTAGCTTCAAACATGTTTTGTCATGCAAATGATGACTGAAATATTAGTGTCAACTCTAAAACAACTATTCACACATGAGCAAATCTCATGGATCTAACTGAACTTACTTTTTTTTAAATGGGCGCAATCTTATAAAGAGTGTGCTCACATTAATTTCAGTGGTATTCAAATGGAACACTCACTCACTGAGTTGCACACAATGGCTGAAATATGACACTCCCTGGTGTTCAAATCTATACTTGGAACTCCACACCAGCAATTACTTTGAAAAAATTTCATTATATCATCATCAACAATATCAAATGAATAAATAACACTGCTCTCGTACACATATCAATATGAAAGCCCAAGTAAACATGATGTTGAATTCTGTGAATGCAATTCACACTAATATTTTATTGATACATAAAGTAAGGTAAGCTGGAGAAGTCTTAAGACTGGAAGGGAGGGGAAGTTTTCTCCTGGCCAAGTTCCAGACAAAAATCACATCTCAAAAGTTGAGTCTGTATTTCAAGCTAAACCTGTTTAGATAACATACACATTAAATGCATCAATGCAATCAACATCACATCCAATTAAGCCAGTAAATATTCAGGGAGCACATTCACACCTTTGGTTTGGGGGAGAATGTAGGTTTTCCTATTATCAATTCAAGAGAATTGGTTCCTTAAGATTGTGAGCCTGTACTCATTTACAGTGGTACCTCGGGTTACAGACACTTCAGGTTACAGATGCTTCAGGTTACAGACTCCGCTAACCCAGAAATAGTACCTCGGGTTAAGAACTTTGCTTCAGGATGAGAACAGAAATCGTGCGGCGGCAGCGGGGGGGGGGGGCATTAGCTAAAGTGGTACCTCAGGTTAAGAACAGTTTCAGGTTAAGAATGGACCTCTGGAACGAATTAAGTTCTTAACCCGAGGTACCACTGTACCTGAAAATAATTCTCACAGAGTAATGGGGCTTATTTCTGAGTACACACACATAGGATTGCACCGGACAGCTAACATGTATATAACCTGGGCTGTTTGTACCTGCTGCACTAACAAGTAGTGCAAGATAAATCAAGATGAATTCCATAATATTTCTAATCGCTGACACATCCTCTCAAAATAGTCAACTCGGCATATCTGTTGCAATGCTCCTAACCGCAAGACGGAAGGGAAAAAGCACTCAGGGGTTGCTTACAATGAACAATGCATTCCTTGGTATTCTAAGATGTGGATTTCATCACCGGAGTTCAGTGCAAAGGTTTGGAGCAAAGGTGATGAGAAATCCAGGAGCCAGTTGAAGTTCCATTTGTAGTATCCCATGAGACTGGGACTGCCTTAACCAAGACAACTTCAACAGAACCTCAAGCATCTTAAAGCGTGACAATTTTGGAACTGTATGGGCCATGTTTATTCAGCATAACCAGGACTTCCATTTTCAAACTGCATGGAAGCTGATTTGAGATAAAGCACATCAAAGGGGAACATTTCTCTAAAAAGCTGCAGGATACAGGTGGATTGTGGCTAATGTCATGTTAACCCTGCTTTAAAAAAACAGTGATGGGAGTACGCTAGAGCCTCAGTAAACAGTAATGTGAACACACCCTAAGGATCCAACTAGTCCCCAGTGAGCTATGGAGAGGGGAGCAGAATTTCTATGACAGACTAGGCGTTTCTCTTGAGGAGACAGGCCACACACACTATATTATTCCCACTGGTCTCCAGTGAGGGATAAGTGGTGTTCTGTGCTCTAGATGTATATTTGCACCTGACTTGTTTCTTGAGCCTTTTACAACCCAACTGTGTTAACCTATCAGAATAGAAAATTAAAAGAAAAGGGCAGCATGAATTATATACACAACGTTGACGAGCAGGCTGACATGATTTCAAATATTGGTACATGAATCAAGAAGCCAGTTTTCTAATAGAACAATGCCATTATTATAAAACTGATAAGTGAATAGAAAATTGTAATATTTCCTCTACAGCTACCACAGAGTTGGAAAGAATTAAATTTCTATCAAGATCAAATAATGGAAAAAGTAAAAACTACTTTAATTAAGAATGAAAGAGGCGCTCAGCTAACTCCACCAACTAATTTAAACCTGATTTGGACAATATTCATCACCGCATCAGTGGTTATTTATCACTCAACTCAATAATCTTCAGTGTCAAAATGTGCTAAAATCTATTAGATCTGCTACATTAGGCTTGTGCCTAAGACTCATTCACTAAAATGATTTGTTGTGTGTGCACTGATACCTAATCAAAGTTCAGCATCTTGGAATTTGTGAGACAGACAGTTGCTGGCCCTGTCATTAGCATCAGGTGCTCACCTTGACTGCATGTTTTGAGGATGACATTGAACCTCGGATCAATCTCACTTTGCCACTTATAAATTATTATTTTAACAGGTAAATTCTAGGTTATGCATATGCATTGTGGACACTCCCTATGAACTAGGAATTATAGATTTGTGTAGTTGCACAAGGAGTCAAGAGCATCTATGTTAACACCAGAGGTCTTGTGTATCTTCTTCAGTGAGCCAATGGCTCAGTGACACTGAGGTTGCCTCTGCTAAACAAACAATCTACAATAAGAGGGATGCCCTCTGGAGACTTTCAGTTTCCAATGGCATGAATTTCTGTATCTCTTTGATCAATGATGCATCCAGTATTTCACTTCACACATCACTTGGTCTCCACTGTTGCTGCACCTCTGCTTCCAATATTCTAACCTTTTCCCTCACTCGCTCTTAAATTTATTCTTCTTTCTATTTTATTTGGCTGATTTAGCAAACTGGCTTCTTGATCTCATCGTTCTCCTCTTCCCTTCAGGAGGTTACTGCTTTTGTTAACTGTTCAAAAATTAATTGCTCAAAAGTTATAATTAACCAAACTCAATAAACACTTTTAAATACTTTTTTAAAAAGGCACTGCACCAGTGAATAGTGACAAAGTAATCATGTACAGGGTACACAACTGAAGGGAAAATAAGCATCCCTTGACTTTATGGAGAGCTGGTCCAAATAATACAGCTTCCATGTGGATTATTAGAAAAGCATTTGGGGGCTGTAGTCATCCATGTGAGAGCCGCAACATTTCAACACGTCTTTGAAAACATATAATTTTGGTTTTAAAATGATGTAAATTATATTTTGTATGCCATAATTAAGTAGATAGCACTTCTAATTACAACAATAAACCCAGGGATGTATTGGCTTAAACTTGGGTATAAAAAAGAAACAGTTAAAAGACTTGCTACCCAGCTCCTCCAAATCACCTTCCCACCTTAGCAAATTTTTTGCCTACTGAGAAGGCGAGGTGGAAAATTTTGTTGGGCGGAGGGTTGAATATCATTTTCTTTTGGGTAAGTACAGTAAGTAAGTAAGTAAGTAAGTAAGTAGATGATAGATAGATAGATGATAGATAGATAGATAGATGATAGATAGATAGATAGATAGATAGATAGATAGATAGATAGATAGAGTGGCACCTCGGGTTAAGTACTTAATTCGTTCCAGATGTCCGTTCTTAACCTGAAACTGTTCTTAACCTGAAGCACCACTTTAGCTAATGGGGCCTCCTGCTGCCGCCGCGCTGCCATTGTGTGATTTCTGTTCTCATCCTGAAGCAAAGTTCTTAACCTGAAGCACTATTTCTGGGTTAGCGGAGTGTGTAACTTGAAGCGTATGTAACCTGAAGCATATGTAACCCGAGGTACCACTGTAGATAGATAGATAGATGATAGATAGATAGATAGATAGATAGATAGATAGACAGATAGACAGACAGACAAAGTGGGGAGGGTTCCCTTTCTTTTCATCTTAAAAACCATTTAAAATCACCAAGCAGCAAGTTCCAAGCTCAACTGGCTTCTGCATCAGTGCCAGATTTACGTATAAGCTAAACAAGCTACTGCTTTAGGCCCCACTTTCTTGGGTGGCCCCAAAAAAAATTAAAGGGAAAAAAACTGGGTGTACATTTCCAAAACATAATATAAAAAACAAAAAATAAAATAAAACCTACATACAGCAACAGTGTTTTGTGTTGTGTAGGCTCCTATTTGTTACGTGCAAATGGCTTTAGATACCTATTAGGCCCATTAATTACCATAGAGCATATATTCGACACCAAAAACAGTGACAATTTGTTGTTGACAGCTGGATATATAAAGGGCCCCATTACCCTCAGATGCTTAGGGCCTCATCAGACCTAAATCTGGCCCTGTTCTACATGCTTTGAAAACAGCCCACTGAATATCCTGTCCCCAAGGAATATTTGGCACAGCCCTAGTCTTGAGCCAACCACATTTCATCCTTGTCTTTTGTTTTTTTATAAGCTGGGTACTCAACAAAACAATCAGACAGCATCTTCACCCACTCACATGCCCAGCACTGCACAGGAAAAAAAGCTTTTTCAGTTCAACCTTGCTATTCAACCCTTAATGAAAGGAACTAATAAGCCAAAGCTGGCAACAGTTAAAATGCAAAGACTTACTGATGCCTTAAAAATTAGATACTTGTGAATTCTGTAGCTGACCCAACCCATAGCTTCGGGACTAATCTAGGTATCAGAACCTAAATTATCTACTAACTTTTGCACTTCCCAAACATTCAAATGCTGTTGTCAGCCCCCACAAAAGGATCAAAATACTTTTTTAAAACATGCATATTTCAAAAGAAGTCCAAAATGCACATTTAATTGTAATGCTGCTGTTGTTATTGGCCTTTATTGGCATAAGATTAAACAATAAAATCATACAAAGTCATCCAAATACATCGATAATCCAAACACATATGTTATTATAAAAGACTAAATAGCTAGACAGCCACCATGAAACAAATCAGGAAACTTTAGATTTAGCTTTAAAGATTGCGGCTGAATACCCCGAAACAATCTTGGTAGTTTCGGGAGTATCATCCCTCAACAAATATTGGATTACAGACTCTTCGTAAATCAATATTTTAAGCTGTAAGGGAGTCACTAAGAGGGGTGTCAAGAAGAAGGCAATCCAAAATTATGTGATGTATTGTATCTGGTGCTTTTTTATTACAGGGACCATTTTTGGTACATGTTTTTTTTTTTAAAATCACAGGTCCAATGGAGAGATGAGACAGAACACATGCAAAAAAAAAAAAAAGGTAGCACAGGCCAGAAATAAATTGATTTGTCCATTCCTAGCAAGGACGCTAACATCTCATATACGAAGCAAATTTATTCCACAAGTTGCTGGAAAGGAACAATCCCTCCTTCTCTCACCCCCCTCCCCACACGTACTTGAAAACAAATCCAGCAAACTAGATCAAAGAAAACACAGCTTTCCTCTTCATTATGGCGTTTAACTGGAGGGGATGTGTGCGTGCACTGGAAACGGCCCTGCACTCCGAGCACACAGCATTACTGACAGAAGTGCTGTGAAGTACAAAGCTGGAAAGCATAGCTCACCAACCACAATTTGTAGAATGGTTTCGAGATGAGTAATTTGGCGAGCGTTCCCCCTTTGCGTCCTGCATTCTTGGGTTTAAGGAGTGCTTACAATGAGGTCTGGAGCATCAACATGCAATCTGCAGCGCTCCCCCCCCCCCTTTTTCTTTTTTTGGCCTGCCTTGCTTCAAGGACCACCCATTATGCTGGTTTGGGTGCCTCTCTTTTTTGCACTGTAAAAGCGTCCGTCAAATGACTGTCACGGCGCAGAGGCAAGAAACCAAGAGAAAGAGTCCAAAATATAGCATAGAACCCAGTGTCACGTCATTCACCGTCTACAAGAGGAATTCATAGCAGGCTATAAAAAGGAGAGTTCTGGACCTGGCAGCTCTCCACAAGTCTTTACAATTAACAAGCTAGCTCATTGTCAGGGTTGTTATCTAAATTACAGCCTAGGCTTCTCTGCTAACATATTTTCCGACTTTTAAAAACACTATATTGTACAGTGCTTAGCACAAAGAAGCCTTTCTTTAATGTACATTAATTCCTTGTTTTTAAAAAAGTTAACTGCTGTAACTATAGCCTTAAGCTACAGAGAATAGGGCCCGACTAGTCTGAACTCTGAGGGAAGAAAAAAGGAACGGATATATATATTTTTTGTTATTGTTTGTCTTCTTTTGAAGCAGCGGCGGCGCAGAGGGAATTTCGACTCAAAGGTTTTATTTGTGACGCGCTCAGATCAAAACACCCACCACATTTGGGACCTTGGGAAAGATCAAGCAGCGTGTTTGAACTCTTGGAAGGCAAAAAGCATCTACTAACCTCTCTTTATTAGCAAGCATTGAGAAGGCTGACAGGAGCCACTTGCTGGATTGGTCCTTATCCAAATTGCAAGTTTGAGATTAAGAAATGCCCAATTATACATTTCCTTATTTTATTACTTTATATCTTTATACTCCACCATATTTTTTATGGCAGCTTTACAAAAGAATTTTAAAAAACGGTGAAGCTAAAAGCAATCTCAATAAGAATAAGTTTAGTTGATCAACAACAACTGAATTTGTAATATAAGCGGCTTTATATTGAGTCGGGCCACTGGTCTATCTAGGTGAGCCTTTCTTCCACCAGCTGGCAATGGCTTCTCCAAGGTTTCAGACAACAGTGTTTTTTGTCTTTTTTCTCCAGCTCTGTCTGGAGAGGAGCCTGGGACCTTCCACGTGTCAGAATAAAATCACACAGAGAGAGGAAACAGCCACCACAGCAGAAATCGTGAATAAGCCAGTTAAATATTAGGGGTTTGATCCAGACTGTGCCTTCCACATAAGGAATTGCAATCATTCCATAATTTCTGACAATTCCCACTTTCCCCCGAAGCCCCAGAGCAGTTTTTCAGGCCACACAAGTTAGTGGAATCAGAGGAAATCATCTTCCTTCTTCCTCCAATGGGAGCATCACGTGAGTTGTGTGTTCACAGGACCACCGGATCTAAGCCCATGAGGAAATGCAGAGGGATGTTGTGAGGAAGGAAGTTGAATTGAAGCGGGTACAGATTTGTCATTTTGTGGTCTCTCTCTCTCGCACCCTCACATCTCTTGTCTCTCCTATGACACCCGTATCAAACAACACTACTTCTTTCCTGGCTTGTCTTCTTTGAGGGAAGAACACGGCTCAAAAAAATCCATTCTTGCCTATGAACCTCAAACTCCCATCTCTTCATCCTACAGGGAATGTAACAAGTTTCCTCCAGCACTAGGAAGCTCCTTAGTTTAAATTCATGGTCCTGACATGATAAAAATCTAAGCTTAATAGTGTGCTATGTGCTATACCTAGAGAAACAGACAAAAATGAATGAGAGCAACCTTCTTCTGTTCTTCATGTTTGTTTTCTGCATTATGTGCAGTGTGCTATACATAGCAAATAGGTCTCTGTAATGTGTCTTAATAACAAATAAAATCCCTAAAATTAATCTTGTTCAAGAGTCTGTTAAAGCATCTTCTCCAAGGAAAATCCTTTTTCTTGCCTATCATTTTTTTTCAGAGCGTAGTGCCAGACTAATCCTCCTGCTTCCATTACATTATTTTGCCCCTTAGAAATTGTAATACTTGAAAAAGATTAAGCGTTGTCATATGAAAGCCAGACTATTATTTAATTTCTTTTAAATATCTTCTTCCTCCTCGGTGCCCCCTCTACAGTAAAATGGCTTTATCATATGCTTCTCCTAAATGAAGAACGGGCCTGAAGTACAAAGAAATCCACAAATATTATTAGCCCATCTACAACCTTTGGTGACCCAGCTAACCACACATGCCAATGCCAGTTATTTGTGGCTCATCTACAACCTGGATTTATGAGCTAATTTGAATGGTTCTAGCTCAGAACTTATCCACTGGCTTCATTTATTTTATTTTAGGCACTTATTGCCCTGTTCTTCAGCCCACAGGGCTTACTGAGTGGCATGCAATGAAAAATAAAAATCAATAACAAGCTCATTCAAACAAACTTTAAAGCAGAACACATTAAAACAAAATCAGCAGTAACATGGTCTTAAACAGGGGTCAGCACCCTTTTTCAGTCATGGGCCGGTCTAGCGTGCCTCAGACCTTGTGGTGGGCCGGACTATCTATCTATCTATCTATCTATTGGGGGGGGTATGAACTAATTCCTATGCTCCACAAATAACCCAGAAATGCATTTTAAATAAAAGCACACATTCTACTTGTGTAAAAACACCAGGCACGCCCCACAAATAACCCAGAGATGCATTTTAAATAAAAGGACACATTCTACTCATGTAAAAACACAAGATTCCCAGACCGTCCGCAGGCCGGATTGAGAAGCGATTGGGCCACATCTGGCCCCCGGGCCTTAGGTTGCCAACCCTTTCTTAAAACCACATCTAAAAAGCCTGGCCTAATACAAAGCTTTTCACCTGGCACCAAAAAGAAGAAGAAAAGTTTCAGGTCCAGATGAACTTGCCTGAAGAATATGTTCCAGAGAGGCAGAGCACCACAATGAAAAAGGTTCTATTTCCAATCACCAACCTCATCTCCTGCAGAGATACCATTTAGGGTTGTTATATGTCCTCTTTTTCCAGGACATGTCCTCTTCTTCAGGGGTAAGATTTCTGCCCTGGCAGATTTTTTGAATTTGCCAAAATGTCCTCTTTTTCTTTGGTAGCAAGGGAGCACGCGCACACTCAGGAACTGACGTTCTGGAAGTGTTAAAATCGAACAAGAGCTAATTCAGTGTTTGGCCATAGAAAGGATCTTTCAGGAACCAACCATAGAGCTATGGTCCTTTCTTGGAATCAACATCAGAAAGCTCCCATCCTGTGGCTCACCTACTGTGCAGAAAGGACCTTAGAAGATTATCTCAATAATTAAACTGAGAGCCAACATGACACGGTTGTTAGAGTTTTTAGGCTGAACCCATAGGGCCATAAAAAGGATCCTGCAGGATCAAACCATAGGGCTATCTAGGCCAGCATCTTCTGTCCCACACCCATTTCCCCCTCCTGCCATAGGCATTGACAAATGTGTCCTCTTTTTTGCTCTTCAAAATATGGCAACCCTACCATCCTTCAGAGCATGATCAGATAGAGAGGATTCTTAAATCACCTTGGTTGCAAGTCTCTATGGGTTTTAAATATAAGAACCAGCACTCTGGTGCTCAGATACTGACTAGAAGCTATTGTCATTGTTTACAAACTGATGGGATATGATCCATATGACCAGAAAGTAACAAAGCTACTGCATTTTGAATCAACTAAATCAATTTTATCACACCCAGATAAAAAAAATTGAACTAGTCCAAAAGGGGTATACTATAATGTGGACAACTGTGACCATCAAGTTATCTCTGTTCCCAGTATACCTGGTGAAGCAATAATCAAATAAATACTGAATTTTGCAGAAATAATATGGTATATCGTTCCTGTATATGCATCAAAACCTCCCATTATGATCCAGCATGGGCTGAAATCAGATTCAAATAATATATGCCCAATTGACCCAAGTATAAAAGAAAAGGGTTTCTGTTTCATTGATTTTATTAGAATATATGCATTAATTAGAAATAGCTTTCCCTTTGACTACTTAAGCAAAAGGGTCTGAATATCTAAGTAGTTGATTAAGCTTAATATATTAACACTGGTTTGAAAATCTATTGAAATAAATTTGATGGAACTTTTCTTATTCACTTCCTATCCCAGTGTTTTAATTTCAATAATTATCTCTCTCTGCAAATATAATTTACTTCTCTGATTAAAAGAGAATCAAGCTGATCAATCAAGCCTCCCTTCTGGTTGCCTGGAAGCAACACCTGCCTACCACAGGTGACTAAGGAGTGACTATTTACATCCTCCATATATTTTTAAAAAAATTGTAGAAATAAATTGTGACCTTCAAAAGAAATGGCACATACATTTCCAACCCATTTATAAGCCCTTGCTTGAGAATTTAGACTCCTGTCAGGACCTCAACTTGTCACCACAGATAGCAAGACCAATAAATATACAGTGGTACCTCAGGTTAAGAACTTAATTCGTTCTGGAGGTCTGTTCTTAACCTGAAACTGTTCTTAACCTGAGGTACCACTTTAGCTAATGGGGCCTCCCACTGCTGCCGCGCGATTTCTATTCTCATCCTGAAGCAAAGTTCTTAACCCGAGGTACTATTTCTGGGTTAGCGGAGTCTGTAACCTGAAGCGTATGTAACCTGAGGTACCACTGTACTCCATAAAGAAAGAAAGTGGTTCTCAATAGGTTTTCCTGAGATAACAAGCACTGAATCTACTTCATCATCTGATCTGACTGCATATAACAGAGGTGAATCAGAAGTTGAGTTAGAAGCTGGAAGAGTCAACATACCCAACCCCAACTCTACTGCCAGATCATGTTTTGCTTTAATCTTTCTCCTCACTATATTCTGTTTATTTAGCAAGATTTATTAAGTTACATACTTAATTCGTTCTGGAGGTCTGTTCTTAACCCGAAACCGTTCTTCACCTGAGGCGTGCTTTTGCTAATGGGGCCTCCCGCTGCCGCTGCACCACCACAGTGTGATTTCCGTTCTCATCCTGGGGCAAAGTTCTCAACCCAAGGTACTACTTCCAGGTTAGCGGAGTTTGTAACCTGAAGTGTTTGTAACCCGAAGCGTTTGTAACCTGAGGTACCACACTACTATGAAGGGCCTCGTCTGTACAGTGGTACCTCGGGTTAAGTACTTAATTCGTTGGGGAGGTCTGTTCTTAACCTGAAACTGTTCTTAACCTGAAGCACCACTTTAGCTAATGGGGCCTCCTGCTGCTGCCGCAACACCGGAGCACGATTTCTGTTCTCACCCTGAAGCAAAGTTCTTAACCTGAAGTACTATTTCTGGGTTAGTGGAGTCTGTAACCTGAAGTGTATGTAACCCGAGGTACCACTGTACATGCAACAATACAAAGTGGCAGAATTCTAGAGGATTGTCCACCTGCTGTCAGAATGAATTACAGCGCTACAATTGAATGAAAAAGTCCATGGAAATATTAACCAAAGGTACAGCAAAACAGCTGTACCTTGATGTTTCATTTTTATTTGCAATTCCATGTGTGGAGCCTTTCAAACCAGCACCCCACCTGTAGTCTGAAATCTAAGGTGGGGGCACCCCTAACCTTGCCGCTTATAGATTACCGTATTTTTCCGTGTATAACACCCCCCGTGTATAAGACGCCCCCTATTTTGGGGGACTCCAATTAAAGAAAATCCCCCGGCTGCACTATCTGTAAGACAAGCCCAGATTTTGAACATTATTTTACAGTAAAAAAAACAACACCTAGTCTTATACATGGAAAAGTACGGTACATTGCTTTCCGTAAGTTCCTTTCTTAATACAAGCAAGCCATTGTCAACCTGCTCACATGGGCAAGGCTAAGTCGGTGTGGCTTTGCAAAATGTTTTGTGATTTACTGAAGGGCCAGTCACATAGCTCTGCGTCTCACTTTGAGAGCAGCGCGATGGAAGCCCGTCTGATGGACAGACCTACGATAACAAGGCAGAACAGCTTAACGAAGAAACTTCATTTGCCCCAAACAAGGTAATTTGAGCTAACAAGAAAGAAATTCTTTCCCCTTTCCCGCTAACAGCCCTGAAGACTCCTGACAAGACTTGGGACTCTAAGCTTCACTCAGAGAAGCCCTGGGCTCAGTGAGACGCACTGTTTCACAATTCTAAGTGACTGGAATGTGAGCATCTTATCACACATTTTCATTTCGACCACAGGTTCAGAGATAGAATCTCACTACCTATATTAATACAGCCAGTCACTGTAGTCTTATTATCACGGCATGCAGTGGGGTGTAACTTTACTATAATAAAGAAGAGCATTAGCTGCATGGTGAATAAATCCAGCTGGAAGGGAAATACATCAAAGGTCTCTTCCTGCAACAGTGCCAGGTATGACTGTTTCTGAACTAACTCCCTTTTTCCCCTCTGGTGAATCTTTCTGATATGAAAATACTTTGCTTTAGGGAAATTCTTTTCCTATCAAATATCATTTGCTCGTAATAGCCCATCAGCCCACCATGTTTCTGATCACTGAGTTGTCTTTTTCCTTTCTGCTTCCCATCCCACCCTCTTGCGTCTGAATCCTGAGGGGTTGAGCATCAGTGCCTTTAACTTGTCACCTGCACTGATTTTCAGAATCTGCTCACAGAGCAAGAGGAGTTTTCCTTGCAGAAGTCATGGGAATAAGGTCGCACCGAGAGTAATTCTCAGCTACCCCAAGGCTTCCATTCAAGTCATGGGGAGAAATACCCAGGAATTTTGTGGGAAGAAGAAAAATCATTCATTAAGCGCAGAAGCATTGAGGGCTATGGAGAGAATTGAAAGGGTATTTATAGAGTTCGTTAAGTCTTTCAGAAGGCAATACACCTTCCCTTTCCAGTTATCTGGAAATGGAAGTATTTCTATCTATACCAGGGGTCAGCAAACTTTTTCAGCTGGGGGCCGGTCCACTGTCCCTCAGACCTTGTGGGGGGCTGGACTATATTTTCAGAAAAAATATGAACGAATTCTTATGCCCCACAAATAACCCAGAGATGCATTTCAAATAAAAGCACACATTCTACTCATGTAAAAACACCAGGCAGGCCCCCACAAATAACCCAGAGATGCATTTTAAATAAAAGGACACATTCGACTCATGTAAAAACACGCTGATTCCCAGACCATCTGCGGGCCAGATTTAGAAGGCGATTGGGCCAGATCTGGCCCTGGGGCCTTAGTTTGCCTACCCATGATCTATACCATTCCTAATTTGATGCCATTTTCTGCCTCATGTAACCCACAAGGTTTACCAATGCCTCAGTTCCTTTGTGGCTTAGTCCGCACAACCATTTGGCAGTCCGCACAACTTACATCTCTTCTTCTAAGCTCCATTTTGAACCTGCTCACACAGGGTGAAAACCAAATACCAATGGAACATCAAGCTTCTCTCCCAGCAAATCTACTCGATAACATTTTGCCTTGATTTGATTTGTTCTTCCTTTTAGGGATACTCTTCTCTCAATGTTTTCTGCTGGGATTTGTGTACATTAGCTAGCCTACTACGCTGCTGTTGCTGAGTATCTTGGCCTGAAAGTCACTCACACTGAAATCGCAGCATGCAGTGCACCGTTAAAAGATACCTACAGATTTATATCAGCAATGCACTTTGTGTAACATAGCATATCAATATGCTTGTGTTGACTTCTTAAGAGATGCATGAGCAAGTCCTTGTATGAAAGACACTTCAATGTAGAAAATAATGCAGAACCTAAACATAGATGTCAATCACACATATAATCTTTCCCCCCAGTGGAAGGATGTTGTTGTTGTTGCATTAGATGTATAAGCCACATTTCCACATAATGCTAAACCATGCCTTAGTATTACGCGAACAAGCATCAGTGAGCCCAAATTAAGTATTGGACTCCCAGGCTTCCCATTCCCTTCTCCTCTTACAGGGCTCTAGGACAAGAACGTCAGCTGAGTTACGTTCCCTTTTAAAAGAATCTCAGCTAACTGCTGAAACCTGGAATCCAGATTTAAAACAAATTCTGGTCAGTTTCTTAATAAGCTTGCTTATTAAATTAGCCAGAGTTTGTTTTAAACCAGCAAAAATAAACTAAGGTTCTTTAACAGTAAATTCAAGTTCTACTCCCGAGTTCACGGGGAAAGAGATTAGGGAGTAGGTAAGCCCAATGATTTACTTGGGCTCATTGAGGTTCATCCACATAGTGCCAAACCATGGTTTAATAGTGTTACATGTTAGCTAAGCCACATTGTCTGAATTATGCATAAGAAACATTTTACGCACTTATTAACTAAAAGCATAATTGCGGTTGATAAAGAACAGAGCTACTGTCATCATGGTCTCTTCTAAATCCGTGATTCCATAAAATAAATGAAGGTCTGGCTTAAGGAAATGAATCCTAAAAAGAAGATAAACTCAACCTGAGACGTTAGAGGGGTGGGTTATTGGCATTACATAGCAGGGCAAACAAATAGGTAAAGCATTCTTTAGATATTATACTAGGGGGAGAAATACTGCTGTATATAAAAATAAAACACACATAGCTGTATGTTATATAAATTTGTGTGCTTGTGCTTATAGCAATTAGTGTTTAAAGGTGGAAAATAAATTTCTTTAAAAGATTTTATGATATTCAGGGTGAGCAAAAAATGTATTACTAATCAGATTTTTCCAACAAATAATGAACACCTTGGAGGAAGCTTATTTGTATTATTTCAAAAATTTGAAGGCAGTCAGTTTTTTAAAGTTAACATATTACGGATGAAACAGCTGACACCACAGCAAATGCTGCAAGTAATGTCAGCATAAACAGCATAAACTACTGTTACTTGGAAAGATTCTGCTCTATACTGGAGGACCTTGCGTATAATACTTAAGATTAGAAGATCATTTTTCTAGCCAGTAACTGCCTTTCAAATGACAAGAGTTCCCCTTGCACTGTCCTGTATCAGCAGTTCTGCAAATGATTCCTCTTGCATAGTAGGTCACGAAAAGTGCCAACGCAAATATCATTCTGATAAGACAAAGTTAGCAGGCATTAAGCATGTTGCTTGTGACAGGATCACCAAGCCAGAGTATGCCGTTTGGGAAGGGAAAGGGAACGGCAGCCATCCTTTCGGGACCGAAAATAACCAGGGATCAGATCAAGGAGAAGAGAAGTGAACTGAAATGTAGTCATCCGAGTTAATTTTATCTAGTGCACTCTCCGCAAATACCACAAAGGCCTGTTTCAGCATTTCTGGACCATGTAACTCAGACCTGTGGGGAAAATTCATCCCATCTCAGTCCTTGCCGATCCACCTAGATGATGACGACTGGGAAATGCATGTTGCAGAGGTGACTTTCTGCAGTGAGCACAAGGGTATCCAGCGTGTGCTATATATTCCTTGGGCTATAGCATGCCAACAAAGAGAAATGCTGTCTAAACAAACCTGTAAAAAACATGTGATCCATTTCATGTGAATGACCAAAATGCTTTTAAAGTATTGGTGATTATCTTTGGTGCTGTTCCACAGATTCCTCTGACCAATATTCTACGGATTTCCACTTACATTAGCTCCTGCTTAAAAGATTAAGCAGCGTGATTAGTCAGTCAGCTGCCAATTTAAAACAGCAGGCTTTTAAAAATACAGAATCTCGTAAGACTGGCACAAACAGAGCGGTTTTCAACAGGTTATGTACATTTCTTCATACAAGCAACAAAGCCAGGTTATATTCCTTTATCATAAACTAAACCATAAACTGAATTCCTAGAGGATTTGTATATAACATGGAGTCAAAGGAAGTTATTTCTACAAACAGTTTCATGATTTCACCTATGCAGGGTTATATGGTGGCTTAATTTATTTATTTACCAGCAAGGTATTCCTTTCACTGGTAGAAACATCTCAGTTTTAAAATGCTTGCGTTGCTGCTCAATCAGAATAGTTATCTGACTCTTCTCATTGCACATCCTGTCAACCAAGAGCCTACTGAAGCCACAAAGAGATTTGAAAATACAAGGTGAAGTTTGTTTTTGCTTTTGCTTTTAAAATCTCGCAGGAAAATATCCAAGTGAGATTTTGGTTTAGATTTGCAGCTCCCACTCCAATTTTCAGCATAGCTTACATGCAAAGGAATTGGCAACCAAGTTCTTTAGATAATGAGACCTCTGAAAGTGCTTTCAGCCAAGACATGCCTGACAATGTTAAGACCACCTGTACATCTATCTCAGTGTGCAGAAGATAAACCATCTCAGCTGCACATTCCTGACAAATAAATACTAAACAGCAGTACCTCAGTGCTTTTGTGATTGCACATCCCTGCCCCAAACCCATCACACACATTAGGTTTATTTCCTGCTACCCTGATCTAGTTACAAGAAGGATTGTTTGATGAGCGAGGCTGAAATCTGAGCATTTTGAAAGCTTCCTTGCAGCTGAAAAAACAGCCACCACCATAATTCTGAACTGTTTTGGATCTGTGCTACTTGCATGACTGACCTCTGTCAAAGCAAACAGTTATTCAGTCTGCTGTCCTGGGAAGACGTTGCTCTGGTACTGCTTCAGTGACCAAATGGTTGATGGAATTATACCCAGCATAGGTAGCTACTGAGTTCCTTTTGCATGAATTCAGATTCAAATTCACTTTGCATCTATGCCAAGAGCACAAATGTCAAATACTGTATTTCTTCTGGGTTCCAACAGAATCTTGTCTACATGGTTACTCCAATATTAATAAAACATTTAAGGCAGCAATCCTATAAACACACACCTGGGACCAAGCCCCATGGAACACAATGGGACATTATTATTATTATTATTATTATTATTATTATTATTATTATTTGTAGTACTGTCTTTCATCCGTAGATCTCAGTGCGGTTCACAACATAAAAAATGCAAAATACAAAATAAAAGTAAAAACAAAAACAAACCAATAATCCCTCATTCCACAAGACATTTAAAAAGGGCATTGGGTGTTAATCAGCCCAAGGCCTGGTTCAGGCATAGGCAAACTCAGCTCTCCAGCTGTTTTGGGACTACAATTCCCATCATCCCTAGCTAACAGGACCAGTGGTCAGGGATGATGGGAACTGTAGTCTCAAAACATCTGGAGGGCCAAGTTTGCCTACGCCTGGCCTGGTTGAAGAGGAATGTTTTCACCTGACGCCTAAAGCTGTAAAATGAAGCCAAACCTCCCTGTGGAGATCATTCTGCAAATGGGGAGCCACTACAGAAAAGGCCCATCCTCGTGTTGCCACCCTCTGAACCTCTAGTGGAGGAGACACATGAAAAAGGGCCTTAGAGGATGATTTCAGGGTCCAAGTAGGTTCATATGGAGGGAGGAGGTCATTTATTGTATGCAAGTTGCAACAATAAAAATAATAATTTTACCCTGCCTATCTCACTGGGTTGCCCCAGCCACTCTGGGCACTTCCAACCGCTGTGCACAATTAGTGGCTTGCTACCACATGGAACTGATGAGCATATACAATGCTGTGCAGATCTATCCTTCCTGTGTTTCTGGCAGCGGTAATAGGAGATTCTGCCTGTTAAACCCAAGGAAGGCTGCTCATTAGGGCAAACAGAGCACTGCCCCAACAACCTCAGTTAAGCCTCAACCAGAGCCCAGATTAGCCTCAATGTCTTTCGTCTCAGTGCTGCCATCAGAGAATTCAGCAGAGAGAATGGGGACAAAGCTAGAATTAGCCGGCTCTGTCTGTCATTGGCTCCCGTTCAACCTATTGTTGAGTTCCATGCCTTCTGCGCTACCAGTCTCAGTGGACATCAGCCTAACACTTTTTAAGCCATTGCACAGGGATGTAAAACAGTTACCAAGAAATTGGATTTAGCCCAGCAGCGTAGCTGAAACTGCTCTAAACTCAGCCTGATGCCTTGCTGTTTCCTAGACCACTTTTGGTCCTCAACTTGAAGCTTCACCCAACATGATGGATTGTGCACTTCCACTGCTTTCTCTGCACACTCTAGACTCCATTGGTACTGAGCTTTCTTGGGTCCAAGCATCCCTCTCTCTTTCTCTTCCACCATCTTGAATTGCTTAGCTTATTGCAGTTCCTCTCACTTCGCTATGACCTTGTTTCCTTTTCCCTCACCTTTTCCACTCTTCCGTTATTTCTTCCGTTATTTCAGTACTCTTTTTCCTTGGCCTTTCTGTCTCCTCTGTCTTTGTCAGTCTGCCTAATCTGTTTTATACATAACTATATTAATACTCTTTCTGGCCTGGACTGCTGGGAGTTCAATAACAAATGGAAGGCACCATATTGGCTACTTCTGTACTGTCAGTTCTCTCTTACCTCATACTTATTTATCTGCTCTTCTATCTGCGCTCCTTTGTGGTATCCAGTCATTGCCTTTCAGCCTATCCTACCTCATAGAGTTGTTGTGGGGATTAAATGAGGGTGAGTAGCTTGAATTCCTTGGAAATGGGGTGGGTTATAAATGTAATAAATAAATAGGTGAAACTTGGTTATGCCATCTTAAGAGGTGTCAAAATGCACAGCAACTGAACAAACAGCTATCCAAAATACACAGTAAATTATATCCTGTTTCCACACTGATCTGTGTTCTCGTTGTTGCATCTGCACATAAACTTTGCACTTTAAAAGTCTTTTATAGCACAAGTGCATGTATGTCTACTCAAATGCACATCTCCTCGAGTTCAACATGGCTTACTTCCAGGAAACTGGGAAAAAAGGAGCGCAGCCTTGAATTCACAATTTATTGCAAAATATGAATTTCTAAGTATATTTTGAGCTGAGAGTTGCATAGGAACATTCAAGAGGTGAGAATGTGGTTCAAATTTGCACATTATTTATTTGCATAATTTATTTTCAGTTTAAGATTGGGGGGGGGGGGAGAACATGTGAATCAGGTCACTTTATGTCTGGAGAACATACTCTTCTAACAAGAGAGCAGGCTTGCTATGTGCCAACAGCAGCGACTGGTCAGTCAATAAGCCTAGGGCCAGGAGAGATGGACATTCTAAGTGTGGTAGAAGCACTTTAAAAGGACAGACATTCTCTGGCCGGACAATGAATGCCTCAGAATGCAATTTCGAACCGCTTTTATGTCTGCCTGTCTTCCCTTAGAGTCCTGGACACTCCAGTCCCTTGCGGAAGAGTACTTTTTCGTTTGAAATTCACACGCCACGCAAGCTGAGAAACCCAGCAGATGCAAAACAAAAAGATCACCTGATCAACATGTTACTCTTCGTGACATCTAAAGCACAGTACGCTGCCACATTTCCTATTTTGAGACCGGGGGGGGGGGGGCGTGGAGAGGAGAGAGAAAAGAAAAGCTAAGTCTCCATTCTCACACAATAGCGGAGTCTTTATCTGATTAAAGAATGAACTGCTCTGAAATCTAGACTAAACATGAAATATTTTCTTCAAAGTATTTTACAATACCATATTCAAAATGTTCTTTTCCAATTGGTCACACATGTCTCGGCTTGTAGGATGGAAGAGAAGCGCCGGGGAGGGGAGGACGGGGGGGGGGAGGGACAAAAGCAGCTGGCAAAGTTTGATCCCTCCTGCTCCAACCGTAAACTGAAATCTTTGGCCAGAGACACAAGTGCGACTCGTGCTTGAAAAGGAAAAAATGGTGCCTGGCCTCTCTATGGTGAGCCGTGGTCTAATTATTTCATCCTCCGCCACTAAGAAAGGCTATTTTGTCCTAGTGTGCACAGGGGAAACTGACAAAGCAGTCTGCTTTACATTATATGCTTTCTGATGCACACCACTTACTAAAAGGGGGGAAAGGGGGGGGAGAATGCATAGTGCAACATCTGCAATAATTCCAGAAGGAACACAGAGCCGGCAAACAAGACGGTTATTATTGCCCTGATCTTTGATGCGGAGCCATTAACTTGCATAACAATGGAAACGAAAACTCATAAGCTGCAGCCGCCGCAGCAGTCATCCTGCTCTCGAATTTTTTATGCCCCTCTTTTAAAATGTCAGGTGCTCCTGACAGCTAGTTTCCAGACGTGCAAGGTAAGAAATGTTTCAATCTATGTATCCCTGTGGTCTCTGTCTGCAGAGCAACTTATGACTTCAAACAGCCTTCAGTAAACAGTCTTCTCATCACTCCAGCCTGGACTGAATTTTAATCAAGGTCCTTTAAATGCCATTGAACAAATCCATATACTATGGATTGCTTCTTGTACGCCACTGGCCAAATGCTATTTGCTGTGTCATTTATTATGTTTAGAAAACCAAAACAATTTTGCTGTAATAGTATAAGTTATGGCCGTCCGGGCGCCCAAACGCAGCCATTTCGGATGAGTTACGCTTCTGTCTGGCTGATTTACACACCCATTTGTAGGGTGCTTTTAATTATGCTTTTAGCAAGCTGTACTTCAGGCCTCCCAGACATAAGTCACACCAGAGAAAGAGCCAACTTTCCTTTATAATATCACAATAATTTTTTAAAAACCAGTCGCAACTTTTAAGCTTTCGATATTCGTGCATGCTTTAGCAAAACATCAAAGTCCAGCCCCAAAATGACATCCTCGAAACCATAAGGTGTGGCTATTTAGAGAAAACAAGAACAAAGAGAGGCACGAATTCAGACCAGGGTGGCAGGATTTATGAAAGCGATATTCCAGTCTCTGAACTTCACCTGCACACCGGTAGCCCTGACTCGTAGGTAGGGGCTTATTTTTCAATTATAAAACGATTAATGTGTTGCAAGTAGATCTACAGCCTCAGCATAAACTCATTAGACACCAGAGGTGGGGGGGGGCGCCTGAATGTGGACGTCATTTGACTGCTCTGTTATAAGAAAAAACTGTATCGGGGAAGAAGAAGCCTGCAGACTGCTGACTGCTACAGTTCTCTCCCCCCCCCCCCCCCGATAAGTCAATTAATCAGACTTTCCCTACCACCTGTCAAAAAACCAGCTTGGCCTCTTTTGCTGAAATAAGGGAAGGAAGCAAAGCTCTCTCTCTCTCTTATACTGCAATTTGATTCGCTTTGGGTAAGGAACAATTCCAGACATTCAAAGGCAGCATTAAACAGTGGCAAGTGGTTTTATTATAAATCAGTCTCATCAACCTGCTTCCTGTTTTCTCCCACTTTCAGGAGACACACACTCACACACAGGTGGTTTCTTTTAAACCTGGGAGACTTTCAAAAACAAAAGGAAGTTGGAACACCGGGCAGCAGCCAAGAGACATCACCCTCACCACAGCAATGGCAATAACCCTTGACGTCTGTCACCTTCTCTCTGAAATACTGTTGCCCACAGCGCTGAAGCAAACACCACTGTGGGACAGCCTGTGGCTTTTCTCATTAATTGCGGGACAGTCTTCAAAGCATGGCATGCCAAATTGGGCCCACACTCATCCTGCGGCTTCTCTACGTAGCTCTCACATCCTAACACTACAGCCATTGGGTTTGGGATCTGGAGAGAGAGGGAGATATGTGAAAACCCCGATTAACTCACCCACATGCCTCACCCACATTGTGGTCTACCATATATATGAAAGGCAATAATAAATGTGGGTGGAGTTGGTTTTCCCACAGTTGGCACTGCCATAGGGGGCCAGGCGGGGGAGATCGTAAAGGCCCAAACTCTTACCTCAGACTGCCAATTCTTTGCAAAGGTTTCTAGACACAAGTTCACTGATTAAAGGTAGGACTTGATTCCAAGTAAACATGCACAGGATCACATTGCTTATTTGTTCGCAAACTGTTAAATGCACAGTGGCTTAAACAGTGTCACTCTGATCTAGCAGTTTATTTAACAACAACAACAACAACAATATATTTATTTTTATACCCTGCCCATCTGGCTGGGTTTCCCCAGCCGCTCTGGGAGGCTCCCAACCGAACATTAAAAACACCATAAAACACAAAACATTAAAAACTTCCCTAAACAGGGCTGCCTTCTAAAAGTCAGATAGTTGTTTATTTCCTTGACATCTGATGGGAGGGTGTTCCACAGGGTGGGCACCACTTTAGCATTCTTTTCCTGTGTTGATTGCTAATGGCTAGGCAACGGCATAAAGCAGCCCACTCTCACCTTACTCCAGGTCTTTCCTAAGCTGGTACCACACCTGCTGGCATTCCTTGTTGGGCAATGACTATGAAACCAAGCATAGGAACCCCCTCCCCCCGCCCCAAAAATATTGTTGGCCCAATCTCCCAGATCTTAGCAGAACCACTGTTTTTTGCCAGCCCTGCAAGATATATTCCCCAGCACACCCATCCATCCCCAGTGTTTGAAATTTTCCAGGTGCATTTTGCACCTGTCCATCGGCCACTTGCAACCAGGTGAAGATGCCTAGGAGCCAACATGGCACCTCACATCTCCACCATATGGAGGTACATTCCTGGGGATCCTTGGATATCGACTGTTTTCACACACAAGCAACACATCCTGTAGAATTCTATCTGTTATATTTTATCTGCACAATCAAGGTTTATTCAGGAACCAAAGTTGTACTGTACTGGAAAAGCCACCTGGGCAATAAATAGCAACTAGGCATTCTGTTTTGGTGACTGTAGCCCTGGTTTAAGGAGCCATTTGGCCACCTAGCAAATATATCTGAGTTTCTAACACTGACCCACCCTGGATATATGTCAGCTGCCCCATGAACATTGTAGGATATACACTGTGAAAGTCTGAACACTTCAGTGAGAAGACAGAATTATACTGAAGACAATACACCAACTAAACTAAATTAATCTAATGAGTGTCACAGCACACTAGAAACTTGCTGAGCCATCCCTTTGCTGAACACCTATGCCCATTTGTATAACCTTCCTCAAGCTATAATTATCCCACCGCCTGGAAAGGACTATCAGACTGCAAAGCCAGAGCTTTGTTTTCTCCTCCATTACAGCTATGAAGCTAAACTGGAGAAAGGATACCCTGATCAGAAAGCAATTATTAGGTGAAAGCTTCACCAAATGGTGTTTGGGACTTTTCCGTTCATAGAATGGGAGAGTTGGAAGGGACCCACGAGGATCATCTAGCCCTGTAATGTGGGAATCCTTTTACCCAAAGTGGGGCTCAAACGCACAACCCTGAGATTAAGAGTCTTGCACTCTACCAGATGAGCTATTTCACATTCAGTTCTTTCTTTCCTCCAACTGTGGCCTCAATCACAGCAGTGCTGCCCTTACGCAAAGTCCTTGCCCAGCCAAATTCCCACCACCAGTAGCTGCCTATAACTGCTTCACTGCAAGAAAAGTTGCCTTGCAACTGAAAGTCATTGGCTAGTAAACTCAATTGGAGTCTGCTGCCCGAAGTGTTTGCTTCACATCTCTTTGCGAGCATGAAGATTCCAAGGTGTTGCTCCAATGGTTGGTGCTGTCTGCGTCAGCCCCACTCACATACGATTTGTTTCTTAATTATTATTATTTTCTAACCACCCTTCATCTTTCAACAGATCCCAGAACTGTGTCTAATAACCCCAAGAACACTGCAAGGCCTTCCACATCCATACAATGCATTGGAAGCCCATTTAAAACACACAACTTCCCCCAAAGGATCATGGGAACTGTAGCTTTACCCCTTGAGGTGTTAGCCAACTGTGAATGCTGGAAGGTTTTTTGTCTCCGTCCCCTTTTATTGCAGCAGATAACTACTGAAAAGTAGAACAGAACATAGGAGGCATTTTCACCTGAATCTTAAAAAATGTCTGTATACATAGAAACTTAATTTATTATTCTAATGAGTTTCGCAGCATGAGAGTCTCTCGGGGAGACGTGGCTGTATGCATTTAATAAGACTGCAGAGATTGGGACTATTCCTGATGGGCACACTGAATCATTTCCAAATCATCTTTTTATAGCAAGCAACATATAAATTATGTAAAAAGGCATTTAGATAGATACCATCTAGTCTACTGGGCTGTTAACCCTTCTCTGTTCCATTATCCATAAGCCTGAAAAGAAACCAATCTTAACATCAAAGGCATGCTCACTTTATTCCCATGAGGTTGATTTCATTTCCAGTGACTATCCCAAGGAATACAGTTGTCCCGGAACTGGCAGAACGGATGAGAAGCACACTCTGGCCTTTGCAACCAGCTAGGGGACCACTGGGAGGCTGTGCATCACAGCAAGAGGAGCACCAGCCTGCTACCATTCTTTGCCCCCCACCCTCAAAAAAAAAGATGCTACAGGGAGCTTGCTTCCTCACTCCCTGCTAGAAAACACACTTGGCTGCCTTGGAACTGCAGAACCAAATGGGAGCAGGCTCTGGGGTGAAGATGGAAGAAACAAGTTCTGCATTATTATTATTATTATTGGGGTGGAAGGGGGGTAACCTGTTTGAGATGATAGTGAAGCAAAAGAAACTTATGCACACCATTAGAAGCAAAACCGTATTGACACCACCTTCAGTGCTTTTAAATATAATTCACCCTCCCTTTGTATGCTTCCTAAAATAGGCTAGCGTACTTCTCAACAGGACCTACTGATGATACACACTAAATTCTACATAATACTGGAGCCAAAGCATCCAACAATAAACTAGGACTGTCTGGAATTTCCCAGACTTATCTGTGATTTATTTATTGAAAATGGCGTCCGGGCAGAATTTCCGTAGATCGGAAACCCGGGTGTATGGCAACCTATGTCGGAAGCGTTGTTTTTTTGGCAAATTGACTTAAAAAAAAAAAGCAAGCTCAAAAACTTCCTTTTTTAAAGAGATTTTGCAAAAAACAAAACAAAAAAACAACTCAACAAATTTGCAAAAACAACCATTTTCAGTTTTTGAAATATGGCAACCCTAATCTAGAATTGCTTGATTAGTAGGATGCCAAGCTTGCTACCTGGATTTAAGAATACAACTGTTGCTTATGTTTTCAAGACCCAGTGTTGTGAAGACTGAGCATGACCTAGTGAGGTGTGACAGAAGGTATTGCCTACTAGCCAGCTTCTGGTGATTCCAGCTGAGGTAGCTTTTCTTTCCACAACTGTTAGCACCAGTCTAGTTAAGAAGACCCGCTTCCCCTGGGAAAAAGGAAACACAACAGTCTGTGAATAGAATAGACTTTATTTGCATAGCCAACAGGCCATAGCATCAAAGGACAGACAAAAAGCACATATACTAAAATTGGAAACACAACAGTCTGTTGAATGCCCTGTCATCCCGCTCCAAGTAGGGCCAACTAAGCTGGGCCTTTCCGTTTAAGTGTCCCCACAAACCTACTTCCAAACCAGCTCACCCTGAAGAAGCAGAGCATCTGGAGACGGGCAATAATGCCATTGTCAGGTACTGCAGGGCTAGGTACCTATGGATCAGAGTTGCAGGTTGGAGGAGGAAACTACAGGCCATTCTAGATGAGAGACAGAGATGCCTACAGAATTGGATTTTCTGCCGCACCCAGGGTCTATTGGCAAGAACTGACCCCCGTCTCCTCTCCTCATAGGACCAAAGACACAGGTCCCCAAAGCCCAGGGAATAAAATGGTATAAATCTCCCATAACTATATAATAATAATAATAATAATAATAATAATAATAATAATAATAATAATAATATAACAACAACAACAACAACAACAACAATTTATTATTTATTATTTATACCCCACCCATCTGGCAGGGTTTTCCCAGCCACTAATAATAATATTCCCAACAGAATATTATTAATAATAATAATAAAGCAATAAAACTTAAACATTAAAAACTTACCAAAACAGGGCTGCCTTCAGATGTCTTCTCAAAGTCAGATAGGTGTTTATGTCTTTGACATCTGAGGGAAGGGCGTTCCACAGGCCGCCACTACTGAGAAGGCCCTATCTGGTTCCCTGCAACCTTGCTTCTCGCAGTGAGGGAACTGCCAGAAGGCCCTTGGAGCTGGACCTCAGTGTCCGGGCTGAACGATGGGGATGGAGACGCTCCTTCGGGTATCCTGGAGCCGAGGCCATTTAGGGCTTTAAAGGTCAGCACCAACACTTTGAACTGTGCTCGGAAACATACTGGGATGGCACACTTATCTCCCTCTCCTCTTTTTGCTGCATTTGCCCATGAGGTTGTGGTCCTGCTGAGAAGTGTCACCAGTTTTTATACCAGCACACGGCAGTGGATATGGCATTGCACTTGCTCTTGCTGCTGCTGCTGCTGCTGCTGCTGCTGTAGGTGGTCAGGGGGACAAGGTGCCTGAGAAATATCCTTCACCCCCTAGTAGTAGTAGTAGTAGTAGTAGTAGTAGTAATAATAATAATAATAATAATAATAATAATAATAATTTATTATTTATACCTCGCCCATCTGATTGAGTTTCCCCAAGCACTCTGGGCGGCTCCCAATCGAGTGTTAAAAACAATACAGCATTAAATATTAAAAACTTCCCTGAACAGGGCTGCCTTCAGATGTCTTTTAAAGATTGGATAGCTGCTTATTTCTTTCACGTCTGAAGGGAGGGTGTTCCAGAAGGCCCTCTGTCTGGTTCCCTGTAACCTCACTTCTCGCAATAAGGGAACCGCCTCAGCGCTGGATCTCCTACATAAAGCCCTGGCTCTTCCTCTCCTACATAATAATATCAAGCAGTAGCAAAACTAGATCCACAGTTGTGTCCCACTCACAGGCAGCAAGAGTGTAGAGGGCCTTCTCAGTAGTGGCACCCGCCCTGTGGAATGTCCTCCCATCAGATGTCAAAGAAATAAACAACTACCTGACATTTAGAAGACATCTGAAGGCAGCCCTGTTTAGGGAAGTTTTAAATGACTGATGTTTTAATGTACTTTTAATCTTTTGTTGGAAGCCGTCCAGAGTGGCTAGGGAAACCCAGCCAGATAGGTGGGGTATAAATACTAAATACTAATACTAATACTAATACTAATACTAATACTAATACTAATACTTCTTCTTCTTCTTCTTATTATTATTATTATTATAATATTTCATCATATACTATTGGTGAAGAGCGGGGTGGAACTATCCAACAGTTCAAAAAATATATCAGAATCCCCCCCCCCCGAAAAGTTATGGCCCAGCTCTAAAAAAAAGACGTCGTCTTGGCCATGACCATTTTGACATTAGAGTCAAATGCTATTTGGAAGAGCATTCTCAAGTCCAGACAAAATCATTACGCCTCAAATCTAAACAGCAGCCTGTCTCTAATCCGTATTCAGATCTCAGCATCACATCCTTGGCCCATCTCTAATTATGAGTAACCTTGATTTGATTTTTATCTCGGTAAATAGACAAGCTGGGCGCAAACAGTTTTCACACCATGTCTAGAGACTAGATAATATGTATCTTTTAGATATCTTTCAAGAGTGTTCTTTTTCCCCTTCACTGCACATTATTAGCTTTGCAAGGCTTGCCCGAAAGTAAAGAGAGTGTTAAAAAAAAACACACACACCGGACACTCGCTATTCTTTTCTCATCAGAAATGTCTGCGTGCTTCTGCTGTCAAAGACGTTTTGTCAGTTTACCAATAAAAGAGACTGTTATTCATAAATGCTAGCTAAGCGGAAACAGCCAGAGACTTATGAATACTTATCAGATTGTGTGAAAGTCGCAGTCCTCACACTCCTGTCTGATTCTCAATGGTAAGAAACTTCTTGGTGTCATTTGGGAATGAAAGGATGCTGTTACTATTCCAAAAAGAGTAAGATAGCCAGACGGTACTCGTCTGTGAAAATAGTCTGTTGGCGAACCATTTTTATTCGGGTATTTGGCACCAAGAAATTGTCTATTGGTAATCATACTTTTTCCCATCTATCACACCAAGATAAACAATGAAAATAAATTTTCATTGGAGTTTTATAAAATCTTTATGTTATCAACACCAGAGGACTCATTACAGTGAACATATTTCTGAAGAATAAATATCAGACTCTCCCTTTGTACATCTTCTGAATAACTGCTAAAATATATATGTCTTTTGACCCTGCTTACATTTTCCTTTTATGCATAAATTTGCTTCCATTTCCAATTAGAAATGTTATAAAAGTAGCATGTTAGTTTTCCCCTGATGGAAAACCAATTTTTCCTGTGGTTTCCCCATTGGGTCACACAAAATATTACAAAAAATAGTTTGCATAACAGATGCATCACCTGCCATCTGAAGCAAAAACTGCCCAGCCTTAAATTAAGAGTTTCCATATTTCTCACCTTTAGGGCAAACTCACCCACCCCACCCCACCCCAGTTTCTTTCTGATTCTCTTTCAAGAAAAGATGTAGAACGCCTGATAAGTTTCTACAAAAGAATTCACCAATGCAACAAGTCAACCATGCTTGATTTTTATTTAGGGAAAAACCCACAGATGAGCATTTATATATTCTGATGACTTCAATATGTATACAGGAAGATTATATTATGTGGTCGGTGGAGAAAGGATGAATATATTTCATCCAAAGCTACATAGTGACTTTGAATGGAAAGAGAAATAATTCCAAAACAAAAAAATGCCCCTTTCTTGTATTTTCTTTTTTAATCATTTGTAACTTGCTCCCAGACTCTTCCCACAAGACTTAACTGTTCTGAGCACTCATTCTCTGATCTGGTGAATGGTTTAAGCTTCGCCATATTGCCTCAAGAAATTTCATGACAACTTAAAAGGGTGGAATAGGGATTGCAGAATCCGAATAGAATCATTACCTCCAATTACAAGCTACAGAGGAGCCCTCCCCACCTCCTCTCCCCACCCTAGTCTTTTCCTTATATACGAAGCTTAAATACAGTTTTGCTTTTCATAGACACTTATTTGCAGCAGTTTTTGCTTTTTTATGTTTGGAATCTTTGAGGCACCATTAAGCACTTTGAACATCTCCACTGTGGTTTGGGCTACCTCCAACAGGTCCTGCTTTGTCTTAGAGGAGCCCGGAATACCTCTGAAGTAGCCCACTTCACTTTGGGATTCATCCACTGAAAACCCCTAATACTCCATGTACAAACTGCATAGCCTTCAGAAGTCTTCCTTCCTTACAAGCACTTCAGGATAAGAGTCTGGACCAAACTTTTCTCTGCATCCGAAGTATTGCTGTTGGGAGCTGCAAGCTGTTCTCCTTTTTATGTGACAAGTAAACTGACAAGCTGTATCAAACAGGGAGGCTAGACCCAAGGTCTTTAGTATGCTAGGACAGTTCAGCAGGCTTTGGTCTAACTCCCTTCAGCTGCACAACTCCCATCTGGAATTCCTATTTTCATATTAGCAAGGCAAGTTTGGGTCCTTCACGCTTCTGGAATAAATAAAGCAAAGCAAAACTGCAGCAAAGCCATATGAGCTATGCACTAAAACAGATTTTATTTTTTTTTTTTGGTAAGGATTAGCATGGCTGATATATATATAAAGAAACCATTTAGTGACTTTTCCTCATAGTTTCTAACTCAAGAGTCCCAATTTGCAGAAATTCAGTAAAATGTGCACATGAGATTAGTGTAGTATCTGCAAGCAGCAAATCTGGATTCAGAGGCACAGATAAGTTAGACCTATCATGTGAACCATTCATGAGAAGAAACAGTTCCATACTATTCTGTGGTGGCCAGGGCATATTTGAATTGCGTCCAGTTCTGGGCGCCTGTCATGACCGATAAACTTGACACTCTCACAAGGCATGGTGGACAACTCTGGCATGTAGGGGAATCTTTCAAGGCAGTCCTTTAACCCATTCCAGACAGACAACATGGCCTTAACTCTACCTTCAGACTCAGAAGATGAGTCTCAGCTGCACTGCCTGCTTATCGGCTTGCCTGCAACTTGTAATACAAACCCAGGCAAGGCCTCTTTAAGGCATACAACCTTCTTAATGCAGAGAGCAGTGGTTGGAGCAGAACAGGCATTATCTGTCTTTATAAGGTCCTCTGGAAACATCTTCCCATGTGTAGTGAAAGAAGAACTCTGGGAACTCTCCAAAGTGCTGATATGGTTTTCTAAACTTGTCAGATCTGTGATTCCACCTACTGCCAGCTACCCATAACATGACCCTAGCTTTCCCTTTAGTAAGCTTCAGGCTCTCTCAAACAGGATAGCACCACTTTTTAAGAAGGGCATTGACAAATGTTGGCTGCTACTAAACTACAGCACGTCCAGATGATGACCAGGATGGAGAAGCTAGGTATATCCTGGAGAAGAGAAGATTAAGGGGTGACATGACAACTGTTTTTAAATATCTGAAAGATTGTCATGTTGAAGACGAAGACGACTTCATTGCTGCTGTTAAACCATAATGGATGGGTAGAAACTGCAGGGTTCCAACTAAACATTGGAAGCAACTTCCTAGATCTGTAAGAGCTGTGGACTATGAAGCAGACTGCCTTGGGAAAGGTGAGCTCTCCTTTTTAAAAATAATTTTTTTCGGTACAAACAACAACTGCAAAAGACGCACAGAACAAAAAACATAATAACAATAACACAATTTGACAATTCAGATTTGAATACACTGATATACCTATGACTACACCTTTTTTTAACAATATTTTCCCACCTGTCTCTCTCCTCCCTCTACTTCCCACCATTATCCACCTTATAGCTTAAATATTTGTTCCAGATTTCTTCATATTTATCCATTCTTATTTTGCGTCAACATGCAATTCATTCCTTTGTAGCTAATCTGTCCATATTATCAATCCATGCGCTCAATGGAATCTTTTTGCGGCTCTTCCAATTCATCAAAACAAGTTTTTTTTGCTTCTAATATAGCACGGTACATCCATTTTTTTTGACCCCTTGAAATCTCCCACGTTTCCGGAATATAATTTAGAATTAAAATCAATTCCCCTAAATAACAATTTCTTTTTATTACTCTTGCTATAAATATCCTCACCTCACACCAAAATGATCTTATCATAGGCAGTTAATCATTGTATGTACTAAGTTTGCATTTTTACTCCCACATCTCCAGCAGTTGTCTGAACTTGTTATTTTCTTCTGGTATAGTTTTGCTGGAGTCCAGTGGACTCTGAATATTATTTTTTTAATCTTAGTCTTAGTCTTTGATCCAGAGGCTATTTTTGTCGATTTTATACTTAACTCCCATATATCATTTGTTATCTGTACCCCTAACTCGTCACTCCATTTTTGTCTATCATGTTCTAAATCATATTTCTTCCTGTTGAGTAGGGTTTTATATAGTGCAAGTGTAGAGTTTTTTCGTTTTTGTTGCAGAGATTAAATCTTGTAGCAACATGGGTGTTTCCGATGCTGCTATAGCATCAGGGCCAAACTGCCTTTCCAACATATGTTTCAATTGGATGTATTGCCAATGTGTTTCACTGGTTAATCCATACTTCACTTGCAAAGTCTTATATTCCACAAATTTGTAATTTTCATTACAAAGCTCTCCTTCCCTGGTAGTGCTTGAGCAGAGGCTGGATAGGCATCTGTCAAGGATGCTGGCATTGCAAGTGTGATGGCCTGGGAATCGAATTCAGAGGCTGAACTGGAGGAATCCCAGCCTGCACAGGAGTCCCCGCCTCCAGGGGCGGCTGAGCCAGGGCAGGGCCTTGAATCTGAAGGGCCTGCACCTGTGCCAGATCCTCAGGAGCAGACACCAGATGAATCCACTCTGGCTCCGGAGGTGATTGAGGACCCATTGCCTGCAGGTGCTCCCCTCCCAGCTCTGTCAGGAGAAGGTGAGGCTGCCTCTGGGTCCAGTAACCCTCCAGCCTCTCCTGAGCTGCAGAGGCTCAGGGCAGAGAGATGGAGGGAACTAGGTTCTCTTAGGAGGAGTGCTTGCCTTAAGGCCAGGAGAGGCGGGTCACCTGTGGGCCGGGACCGCCCTAGGCCCCAGAGGAGATAAAGGCCAGTCAGCCCAGTCCCAGGTTGCAGGAGCAACGACGTTGGAAACCTGTTTCTGCCAGCACCCAGACCTGTTTTTCCGGAGTTCCCGACCACGCCCGGCTTCTTGCTTTGGACCCCGCTTCCCCCTTGGTGGACAGTCTCCAGACCCTCGGCCCAGGACCGGACTTTGACCACGCCTCACGGTAACCCCCCCCCCCCATGGACCAGCACAGCAAGATTCCTGCCCTGAACAGAGGGTTGGACTGCACTGATCTCCAAGGCTCCTTCCAAGCCTAAAATTATATGATTCTGAAAACAATGAATGAATGTTTGGTTTTACTTTGTATGTCCTCCAACAAAAAAACTTATCCAAAGGAGCGCCTTTAGATCCAAGTGGAGGCAGATCCAAATTATGCTATCATTGGTCGCCACATGGATTTTTCAGGAAAGTGCTGAAGGTAAGTGCTCTAAATAAATACAGAGGAGGAGGAGGAGGAGGAGGAGGAGGAGGAGGAGGAGGAGGATAATGTCCATTACCCATAGGACTTCTTTGTGAGCTTCCAGAGGGATCTGGCTGGAAACAGCATTGGAGTAGATGGACCGAGCTTGGTGATTCTTATGACAAAGTAGCCATTTTCGCTCAAGGAGGGATTCACAGAGTATGTTGTTGGCTGAAGGAGGCAGGAAAACGATGGAAATTGGTGCCAACAGGGGAATGAGGATTGTTTTCAATCATAATGGGTGCTATACACAATTGTTTGCCTCTACATAATAATTTACTACATCATTACTCAAGTGCCAACAGCTGCATGCCCCTTGCTCTCTCCCCATTTCACATGGCCTCCATTTATCTTAACCTTTGCCTGATCAACTCTTCACTTTTTATTCTTTGTTGTCTCCATGCCCTCATTATTTTCTCTGCCATTCCTTCCCTCTGTTCCCAGGAGAGGCTTGCTCACACCCTAACCTTCTTGTTTTCCCCCATAACATGTGGAGCTTTCATACACATATACCACAAAGGATTTAATTACTTTCAATGGCCAACACAAAACACATTCCTTCAGGAAGGTTTCAGTGAAGTGTGTGTGTGTGTGTGTGTGTGTGTAAGGGAGGGCATTCCCCTCATCTATATTTCTTTTATATTTGGGAGGCAAATATATGGTAATATTCAGGTAAGTTTTACTCTGAGTAAACCCACTAAAATCAATTAGTATTACAATGGTACCTCAGGTTAAGTATTTGCATATGAAGGTTCAGGGGCAGCCCAGTTAGCTTCAAACTACTTTAGAGAAGACCTGCTTTGCGTCTCCACCCCCATCATTCAGCCCAGACACTGAGCTCCAACGCCAAGAGCCTTCTGGTGGTTCCCTCACTGCGAGAAATGAAGTTACAGGGAACCAGGCAGAGGGCCTTCTCGGTAATGGCACCCGCCCTGTGGATTGCCCTCCCATGAGATGTCAAGGAAATAAACAACTATCTGACTTTCAGAAGACATCTGAAGGCAGCCCTGTTTAGGGAAGCTTTTAATATTTGATGAATCACTGTATTTTAATATTCAGCTGGAATCTGCCCAGTGGCTGGGGAAACCTAGCCAGATGGGCGGGGTATAAAATTATTATTATTATTATTATTATTATTATTATTATTATTATTATTATTATCCAATGAAGCCTGAAACTTTGCAAAGCAGCCCACTTTGGTTCTTGATTGGGCTTTCTCAGAAGCAAGTGGACACCTCCATCATTATTTATTTTTGTTTAGATGTTTTATACCCTACACCACCCTTGACATAAGTCACCGGGCAGCTTTCAACAAGGCAAAGAGAAGAAAAATACATATAATCCAAAAAAGCAGCACAATCCTTTAGAAACACATAACAGAGTTCTGTTGTTGGGGGCTCTGATCCTGTTACTACCTGGGAGGGTGACCTCCAGTGACCTGTGTACATGTGTGTGCACAGGCACACACTAGCACTGCACACAAAAGCAAAGGGACTTATGCTATTCAAATTCATGCCTAACAACTCTGCATCGCTTGAGTACACAACAGATACCTGTTACAGCTCTATAAAGCACCTAGAAAAAAAAGCCTTGCAATAAAACTGTAGCGCTGCGAGGCCTGCTGTTGGTCAGTTGCCAATGGTAGTACAATTTCGGTGGAATTACTCATGCTTATACACACAGAGCTAACCATTTGCAAAATCAGCTTCTTAACTTGTAAATTCTTTGGGGCAGGCAATTCTGTATGCCAATGACTCCCCCCCCCAAAAAAAAAATAAATAAAAGGAAATCAGAGAAAACAAACTGTTTTCATTCCAGCCTATTTTCTCAGTAATCATTTCAGCAAAGTGTTACTTCACGAGACAGCCCAAAATATAAGTCTGTGCTTATCAAAGGAGAGTCTCAGTTTAAAAATAGCACCATAGCACAAATAGATATCAGGTTTTAGGGCACTGTTACATCCGCCTTACCATAAGGTTACAGTGCAATTTTTGGCCCTCCAGATGTTGTTGGACAATGGTCAGGGATGAAGAGAGTTGCAGTCCGATTACATCTGGAAGGTCACAAGTTCCCCATTCAATGGGGCTTCCTCACCAGTAAGTGTGTGTAGCATTGCAGCCTCAACTGAATGTTTGTGAGTTTCAATAATAAGTTCTCCAGATGTTACCAGGCTTGGATGCAAGAGCACAACAAGGACTTTTGCATCACCTGATCCTAGATGGAGGCATCAGCGACTGAACCTCAATCTTCTGCATGCATAAGATATGCTTTAACACCAAGAGTCTGCTGCTCTTCGGATCC
The DNA here is from genome assembly GCF_964270895.1 of Podarcis filfolensis. Taxonomy (NCBI): domain Eukaryota; kingdom Metazoa; phylum Chordata; class Lepidosauria; order Squamata; family Lacertidae; genus Podarcis; species Podarcis filfolensis. The sequence continues at coordinate 16,216,089 of NC_139614.1, forward strand.
AAGTGTTTTAATGTTTCCATGAGGTCCCACAAGACCACTATGGTCTCAAAGTAAATCAACAAGTAACTCCCTATGGGCAACTACCATGAATGTAATAATTAAGACAGAAAAGAAAACTTGAGATTCTTTATTCTAAAAAAAAAAAAAGATTGCTTGTTTTTTATTCCTTAAATAAATCACAGTTCAGTCGTGGAAGGCCAAAAGAAAACTGTAGAAGTCCACTTGCTAAAACTGTGTCATGACCCACCATAGAATGTTTTGATGAGCTGCATAAATTAAAGTTTCGTTTTCCTAGTCGTAACAAATGCTTTGTCTAGTTGGATGGACCATGAAGAATGGTGAATTTTTAAAAGCATCATTGGGGGTGGGAAAGAGAGAAGGAAAGAGAAAAGGGGAGGGAGGGAGAGATATATTATGAACCTTGCAAACGATTTTGCCCGAAATGCTGCAGCATGGATATCTCCTTTTGGGAAACATATTCAGCCCCAATTCGTTTAATTGACAGGGAAGTCCAGAGAACGAAAAGGAAAAGACAGAAGTAGACTTTTTGCTAGAGTGGGCTTCTAGGTTCACTATGCACATTGCCACTGTTAATACTGCTTATGTTATTATTATTATTATTTCATTATTATTTATTAAATTTGTATACCACCCTTCATCTGAAGAGCCCAGGGCAGTTCACAGCATAAAAAATATAGCACATGTGCCCAAACCTGTGCATGTTATTGTCACTTTATGTATACCAGTGATGCCCAAACTTGGCCCTCCAGCTGTTTTGGAACTACAATTCCCATCATCCCTGACCACTGGGCCTGTTAGCTAGGGATGGTGGGAGTTGTAATCCCAAAACAGCTGGAGGCCAAGTTTGGCCATCACTGATGTATACAGTTAACCCTCTAAATCAGAGTTAGAATAATAATTATTTTAAAAAATACAGCATAGGAGTGGAGCTGCATCTACGCTTGTTACCTCTGAGGAAGAAAATGACACTTCTATTTCAAGTAACACTAAACTTTGGTTTTTTAATTTTTTTAAAAAAATGCATCCGTTTCCTTCTCCAGAAACGAAACGTATTCTTCTGCCTCGGGTAGTAAAAACTGTGAGATTACCCACTCTCTGCCCCAAGCAGTAAATTGATCTCACATTCCAGCCGAACCAGTGACCATCTGAAGCCCCTATATGGTAGTAGCAGGGAGGATAGTTGTGGCAAACCCTGGGAATTTTGTAGAATCCATATAATTTACTATTTCCTGTGATTCATCAAACTTCCTTCTTCCCAAGAGAAATTGGTTACCACTTATTTATACACAAAGTTCAGTCACAAAAAAAGAAAAGGAAAAAAAGTTAACAGATCCTTTGGCGGAAGATGCCTGCACTCTCCGAAAAACAACAACAAGGAAACAAAACATGGGCTGGGAACAGAAATACAGAGTCTAGTCCTTAAAAGTACCACTTGCAAATAAAATGGCTAGAAATCAATCCTTCGTTCTAAGGGGGAAGGCGAATGTATGAACCGCTAGGAGTTAAGTACTTTCAAGCACCATTGACCTAAACCAGCTAATTTGTTTTACTCTGCCTGAAGGGTCCTCCAGCATACACAGAATTCTGTGCACATGGGTGACCCAGTACACGTCAAAGGGCATCCCCGTTACATTCCTGAAACATTTCCTGACCTAGCAAGGGGGGGGAAATTCTATGAAGATTTCAAACCTGCGTTGACATTAGTTTCTATTCAAGGAGAATGAGGTTGGGGAAAGGCGCACACAAGTTAGCAACTGCTCGCTTCTGATACGGGGTACAGAAATATCCACAGTGGTACCTCGAGTTAAGTACTTAATTCATTCCAGAGGTCCGTACTTAACCTGAAACTGTTCTTAACCTGAAGCACCACTTTAGCTAACGGGGCCTCCTGCTGCTGCCGCGCCACAGGAGGTAATATTTCTGGGTTAGCGGAGTCTGTAACCTGAAGCGTATGTAACCCAAGGTACCACTGTACATTTCTCTCCAGCCTTTCTTTGCATGGAACTCATGATGGCATCCATTGGATTTCTAGGTGCTTTAAACCACTGAGCATCTTGGGCTTGCCGATCAGAAGGTCGGCGGTTTGAATCCCCGCGACGGAGCAAGCTCCCGTTGCTCTGTCCCAGCTTCTGCCAACCTAGCAGGTCAGAAGCACACCAGTGCAAGTAGATAAATAGGTACCTTTGCGGCGGGAAGGTAAACAGCATTTCCATGCGCTCTGGTTTCTGTCACGGTGTTCCGTTGCACCAGAAGCAGTTTAGTCCTGCTGGCCACATGACCCAGAAAGCTGTCTGTGGACAAATGCCAGCTCCCTCGGCCTGAAAGCAAGATGAGCGCCGCAACCCCAGTCGCCTTTGACTGGACTTAACTGTCTGGGGTCCTTTACCTCCCCCCCCTTACCTTCCAGGCACTGACCCAAACCTGCTGAACTTCAGGAAGGTTGCTAAATCACGTCCCTTCAGACCATGCCAAGGTCTGGCCAGTGCAACAGGTCATAGCAGAATCACAAAACCTCACAAGCTGTGTCTACACATAGGCAAAGCACCACTTACAAACAAATGTCTGGCTACATGATTCTCTCGCCATGTCTTCTAATAGCAAACTCGGATAGCGAGTGCCATTACGATGGTAGCCAAAAGCAGGGAGACTGAGAAACAAGAGGGTGATATCAACAAGTTTGCAGAAGTACACTTTTAAAAAAGGAAGGAGGAAATCCCTACGAAAAAGAGCAACTGAAGAAGAAGAAGAAGAGGAGGAGGAGGAAGAAGAAGAACCCAATGAGGACAGAATGTGTTTCACAGACATTTGAGAGACTGTTGGGAAAAAGAAAGGGTGATGGTGGAAAAGCCCGGCTTACAAGAAAACAGCAGCCTGGAACCATGAAAAGGTGTACTGCTATTTATGAGGGAAAGTGAATGGCAGTGTTTTCGTGACCATCTGACTTGTCTGAGTGTTGTTTTTAAGCTGTCTCTTGTGAACTGAAAATGAAACACTACAGAAATAAAACACCTCACAATAGTAACATACTGAAATGAAGCCCTACTTGAACAACTTAATATAGTACATTACAACTAGGCGGCATTTATTATACTGAAAGCCCACTAAGTTGATGGCATGCAGGGCAGTTCCATAGCATTAGCAGTTATGAAACACAACAGAGTTCTTACACTATGGCACAACTGTGCAGTTCTGATTTGAGCACACTTCTGATTTTTGAGAGGGAAGTAAAAAAAACCACAAACCAGCAGGAATTAATCTCATAGCTATTGGAGAGACGGGAGGGAGAATTGTGCTCTCTTTTATTTCATTTACAGAGTCCTCAGAGTTCTTTCTGGGAAGCAGAAAGTGGAAAATGCAGCACGTCTCAGCACAGCGACCCATGTGTCTGCTAACTGTTGATGGGCAACTTCAATGTCCCTGCTCTTCTCGGTTTCTCAAACTGGGTTTTGACTGAACAGCCCTTCAACTATAAGATGACTGCAGATAGAGAACTGTAAAGTAGGACACATGCCACCACAACTGGCACAAGCTGGGCAAAAGCTACTTCTAACCACAACAGTTGCCAGGCTAGAACCCAAATCCAGAACTCTCTAAGTAAGCCTCTAGTAACCCCCTCTCTCTTTCGTGATTTTTAGTATGTTTTGAATTAGTTCTCTAGCTGTGCACTTTTTACTATATGTATATAATTTTTTTATATTGTTAGAATGTGAAGGCCTTTTTTAAGGCACGTTATGAAATCCATAAGACAAAATAAAAACAGTGACTTCATACTGTGAAACTTGCTCTGAAAAGTGCTCACACTAATATAGTATTGGTATAAAATGCTTCTTTGGTGGTTGTTTGGAAGCAACCTAAGTATTTTCATCAACACTAGGAACTATCAGCTTTGCATATACAACGTTACCTAGGAGAGCAAATGCATTTCAATAAAAGCTCATTTTCTTAGATTCCACTTTTGTCTTTATTTTATTTAGAAAGATTTACAAACTGTTGAATCCAACAGCTTTCTAAGAAGCAGCTGACACAAAGCTAAAATGCATCAAAACTAATTTTGAAGTGCATAAAATAATTATTTAGAACACATATAATCTTAAAAAAGAAATTACAAATACAAGTAATTAAAGCATATGTCTTGATAGCCATGCTGAAATAATAATAATAATAATAATTATTATTATTATTATTATTATTATTATTATTATTATTATTATTATTATGTTTCAGCAGGCTTCTAAAACAATATAGCAAGGGTGCCTGCCTAATTGAAACTTTTATTTTAAAAGTATGTTAGGTCTGTAAAAACATCTGGATTCCAGTTCAATTCTGGACACATTCTCTTTCCCACATTCTACACAAATTTCTTTCCTTTTTTAACTCTTCTGTTCTGATCTAATGTATTGTCCTAGCTTTTTCTTTTTTTCTTTTAATGTCAACAGAATTTCTCCAGCCTCAAATTAATCACTTTAATTATGCTGTCAACAGCTGCATTAGGACTTCATATCAAATCTGTTTCTTTAGCAAGATTCTGTAGGCATACGTTTTTATGTACAACCTCTTCATATAAAAGCAACACTTACTGAAATACATACTGAATTGGGCAACCATTATATATAGTGCTTTTTTTCTTTAAAAAAATATGTTTAGGGGTACTCTCATTTTGACTCAAGAAAATTACCATTTTATAATTCAAATCAGGAAAAATATAGTAAATGGTCAAAAAGTACAAAGATTCACAAAATGTTTAGAGGTATACGTACCCCTACGTACCCCCAGAAAAAAGCACTGGTTATACCTATATCTGTCTATGTATAGGGAGAAATACAAAATATATCAGTAATTCATAATCCACCTTTACATCACAACCAAATGGAAAACTGAAACAGGTTACGAAAAGAACCAGGGAAAACATGCTAATAAAGTTTTCTTTAAAAAGCGTGGGGTTGGTGACTTCTCTGAATAAAAGTAAGTAGCATACATGCCTGGCTTTGGATTTAAAACAAACAAAAAAAAAAAGGTATTAGTAGAAGAAATCCATAAAGACCAAGCTGGCTTTCTCCCGGGTAGACACTTGTCTGATAACACGAGGAACATAATTAACATTTTAGAAAAGTTACAAGTGAATATTAATACCAAAGCAGTTTTGATATTTGTGGACGCGGAGAAAGCGTTTGACAACATTTCTTGGAGTTTTATGAAGAAAAATTTACAGGGGATGGGGGTTGGTCAAGGTTTTGAAAATGGTATAGGTGCAATTTATTCAGAACAAAAGGCCAAATTAATTGTGAATAATGTGGTGACGGAAGAATTTAAGATAGAGAAAGGAACACAACAAGGTTGCCCAATCTCTCCATTGCTTTTTATATCGGTTCTGGAGGTTCTTCTAAACATGATCAGAAGGGACCAAATAGCTAAAGGTATACAAGTTGGAGCTGAACAGTACAAACTGAAAGCATTTGCTGACGATTTGGTATTGACACTACAGGAGCCAGAATCTAGTACTAAAAGAGTACTGGAATTGATTCAAGAATTTGGACAAGTTGAATAAGATGAAAACTAAAGTCTCAGAGAAAAATCTAACAGTGATGGAGAGAGAAAAGTTTCAGAAGGAGACAGGGTTAACATTGGTTAAGAAAGTGAAATACCTAGGGGTTAACATGACTGCCAAGAATGTGAATCTGTTTAAGGATAACTATGAAAAATGTTGGATGGAAGTGAAAAAGGATTTAGAAATATGGTCAAACTTGAAGTTATCATTGCTAGGCCGAATTGCTGCGATAAAGATGAATGTATTGCCAAGGGTGTTGTTTTTGTTTCAAACATTGCAAATATTAGATAAAACGGAGTGTTTCAAGAAGTGGCAGAGAGATATCTCTAGATTTGTCTGGCAGGGCAAGAAACCTCGAATAAAATTTAAGATATTAACAGACGCTAAGGAAAGAGGTGGATTTGCCCTGCCAGACTTAAAACTTTATTATGAATCAGCCGCTTTTTGCTGGCTGAGAGAATGGATGCTTCTTGAGAACACTGATGTGTTGGATTTAGAAGGTTTTAAGAACGTTTTTGGGTGGCATGCATATTTGTGGTATGATAAGGTCAAAGCACATAAAACGTTTAAAAACCATATTGTCAGAAAAGCACTGTTTAATGTTTGGATAAGATACAAGGATTTGCTTGAAAATAAAACCCCAAGGTGGCTGTCACCAATGGAAGCGAAGGCTCAGAAAAAGCTCAATATGGAGGCCAAATGGCCGAAATATTAGGAAATTTTGGAACAAGAGGGAGACAGATTAAAACTGCAGAGTTTTGAAAAATTAAAAAATAGAGTGCGAGATTGGCTTCACTATTATCAGATAATGGAGGCATACAATTTGGATAAAAAAATTGGCTTCCAGGTGGAAAAATCAAAATTGGAAACAGAACTGTTAGATCCCAAAACTAAGAATTTGTCAAGAATCTGTAACTTGCTGTTGAAATGGAATACTCAGGATGAAACGGTGAAATCTGCTATGATTAAATGGGCACAAGATGTTGGACACAATATCATGATGGCTGACTGGGAACAGTTATGGACCACAGGTATGAAGTTTACGGCATGCAATGCCTTAAGAGAGAATATAATGAAAATGATATACAGGTGGTACATGACACCAGTCAAGCTTGCGAAAATTTATCATTTGCCCGATAATAAATGTTGGAAATGTAAAGAAACTGAAGGTACATTCTTTCACCTTTGGTGGACATGCCCAAGGATTAAGGCTTTCTGGGAGACGATCTATAATGAAATGAAAAAGGTATTTAAATATACCTTCCCGAAGAAACCAGAGGCCTTTCTCCTGGGCATGGTCGGCCAATTGGTGCCAAAGAAGGATAGAACTTTCTTTATGTATGCTACAACAGCAGCAAGAATACTTATTGCAAAGCATTGGAAGACACAAGATCTACCCACCCTGGAAGAGTGGCAGATGAAGGTGATAGACTACATGGAACTGGCGGAAATGACTGGCAGAATCCGAGACCAGGGAGAAGAGTCGGTGGAGGAAGATTGGAAGAAATTCAAAGACTATTTACAGAAACATTGCAAGATTAATGAATGTTAGAGTGATGTTGGAATGAATTTATGTGATTTTAGCAGAAATGTTACAAAGATTTAGGAAAAATAGACTGTTAATTGGTGAAAGGAGAGAAAGTAAAGTTATACTAATTTCAAGATAAATTTACAGGACAAAAATTTGAAAAGAGGGAAAGGATTTGCTGAAATGGATAATTGACTTAGAATACAAAAAAGGGAGGTGTGAGGAGGTCAGGGAAATAAGTTAATGAAAGATCAGTAATGGGAAGATTTGTTGTATTTTTTATTGATTTTTCTTTTTTACTTAATAGATTTCAATTCTCTGTTTTTTCTTTTTGATTTTTCTTTTTTTCTTTTTTGTATTTTATCTTTTCTTGTTTAAAATGAGGGTTTTTTTTACTTTTCTTGTTGTATTTCCAAAAACTTTAATAAATATCTTATAAAAACAAAAACAAAAAACATATAGTTGTCACATTTCAATAAAAAATAAGGCACACGGCAGAAAGAATTACCGTATTTTTCCGTGTATAAGACTAGGTTTTTTTCCTTAAAAAGAATGTAAAAAATTAGGGGGCGTCATACTCTGGGCCACCTCCCCCCATTTTCTTAAATCTGAGTCCCCCTCCCAAATAGGGGGCATCTTATACATGGGGGCGTCTTATACATGGAAAAATACGGCATTAGAATTTAGGTGTTCTAGGATATCTATCTCTATATCTATATCTATATCTGTATCTCCTTCCCTATTTTTACACATACAGAGATGGGTGGAGAGACTATAGTAGAGTCCTAGTAAATAACTGAAAGAGGGTCTGTGTATTGGAAGTGTGTGTGTGTTTTGTGTTTGTGTGTGTGTGTGTGTGTGTGTGTGTGTGAGAGAGAGAGAGAGAGAGAGAGAGAGAGAGAGAGAGAGAGTGTATCCTGAATGACAGAAGAAGAATGAGCAGTCACGATGCATGCCCCCAGAAGCAATTTAGTCTCCTTTCTTCATGGTATGAAAAATGTGGCTTCCTGTTTCTCTGTTTGCCTTAGCAAAGCAGTTCCAAATTGGTAGAGTTTCAAAGCAACAAAAGCAGACAATAATCGGATCATGATTTTGCTCCACTCTCCCTTCACCTGTGATGTTTCTTTCACCCTAACAAAGAACCCTACAAAAGGCAGCTTGCAAAGGTAGAAATCACAGAACAAAAGGATGCAAATTGCCATCTATTACCTTTCAAGCACTTTTCAAATAATAATGGAGCCTAGATAAATGATACAATTCCAGCAAATAGCTGACTTCTGCTGGAGCTAACTACTCAATCTGCAAAGGGAAGACCTGGGAAGTTAAGTCCATGCTGAATTATTGGAAGAACAGAATATAGTCAACAAATCAGTATTTTGAATAGGCAAAAAAAGAAAAGGGAGGAGTCGAAGGCGCTATATATTTGGAATAGATTGTGAAGATAACATTGTGAAATGTTATGGGAGAGACAAACACAAGACTTGCACTGGTTCATTTATTATTTGATGCCATTACTCTTCCTTCAAGAAGCACGATGAGTGATCTCCCACCTGCACAACTTACAGGGAAAGACCTGCTCAACGCTTTGGGTCATGAGCTCCGCTAACCCGGAAGTAGTTGCTCCTGGTTGCGATCTTTGCCCCGGGATGCAAGCGGAAGTTGCACGCCAGAGGCGCACGCGCAGTGGGGGCACCATTAGCAAAAGCGCGCCTCAGGTTAAGAACGGTTTCGAGTTGAGAACGGACCTCCGGAACGAATTAAGTTCGTAACCAGAGGTACCATTGTATTAGTTTCTAAAATTAGCTGAAAACATTATCATTCTCCGTATTATCCTGGTACGTGCAAGAAAGGGGGTAGATAGTGGCTCTCCCACAAATGTCGGATTCCTGTCAACAATCACACCAAAACTGAACAGTAAATGTTATTTTTTTCCCAAGTGGAAAGACACTCCATGTCCTCAGACTTGCAATCTAAAAGATATCACGCATGGAAAGGGGGAATGGAGAAGGAGGGGGGGGGGAACAAAACTCTGCCAGTAGCTAATTCAAGTTAAAGTTTATATAAACAACCAGCTAGGATAGTAGCAACTGAGAGCGCCTTATGTCCCTAGGTGACAGTTGCAGGATGGTCATTTCTTGGCAGAGAGAATGGGACAACCCTAATACTTCTATCTCCCTCTTTCTCAGGGACGCGGGTGACACTGTGGGTTAAACCACAGAGCCTAGGACTTGCCGATCAGAAGGTCGGTGGTTCAAATCCCCGCGATGGGGTGAGCTCCCGTTGCTCACTCCCTGCTCCTGACAACCTAGCAGTTCAAAAACACATCAAAGTGCAAGTAGATAAATAGGTACTGCTCCGGCGGGAAGGTAAACGGCGTTTCCGTGCGCTGCTCTGGTTCGCCAGAAGCGGCTTTGCCATGCTGGCCACATGACCCAGAAGCTGTATGTCGGCTCCCACTGCCAATAAAGCGAGATGAGCGCTGCAACCCCAGAGTCGGTCACGACTGGACCTAATGGTCAGGGGCCCCTTTACCTTTTACTCTCTTTCTCAGCAGCCTGATGGAATGGCTGCCATTACGTTTCAGTTGTTAAATTACCCCATTATAATATACTTTTGTTTCTATTCTTTTCCTTTGAGCAGTAGGGAGGAAAAGATGTGAGGTTTCAGGCACACTTAAAAAAAAAGTAACTAGTAGTTGTGGAGAACAGTAAAAAGCCCAAGAGTTTTTAAAACCAGAGACTACAGCAGACAATTGAATACTAGGACTCTGTACTGCTATTTCTTTTGATTTTTTGGAGCTAAGCTGTGAATGTTTTAATACTGTAGGGAACACTGCAAAGCTAAGCTGAAGGGAAGGACCCTTATCCAACACACAGGAAACCTCGCTGTTAATCACCCCCCCAAACATGGGGGCTGATTCTGAAAACTGCTGAGCACAAAGTAGTCCCTGTTGTCCTCATTAGTAGCTTTTGGGTGCTCAGCACCTTTTCAAACCAGGCCATGTCTCCAGGTCCCTATATTACCGCGCGGCACAATCACGAATCTGTTGGTAAGGGCGACGTGAGAATTTTTTTCTCTTAAGACGAAGTGAGTATATTATTTTCTGGGATCTATAGAACATAACAGACAAAGCATAAACTTCACAAGAAGTGTTAACTAAAGAACTTCAACTACAGTGGTACCTCAGGTTACATACGCTTCAGGTTACATACGCTTCAGGTTACAGACTCCGCTAACCCAGAAATAGTACCTCGGGTTAAGAACTTTGCTTCAGGATGAGAACAGAAATCGTGCTCCGACGTCGCGTCAGCAGCAGGAGACCCCATTACCTAAAGTGGTGCTTTAGGTTAAGAACAGTTTCAGGTTAAGAACGGACCTCCAGAACGAATTAAGTACTTAACCCAAGGTACCACTGTATATCCAAATGCACTCACAGTCCAATGCTATGTGTTCAATGGGACTTGGGAGTAAGTATGCATAGGATTGCAGCCTATGACATTAAGTTGTACCAAGTTAATAAACACGCCACCCTTCCTAACAATTTAATGCTAGGACAAACCTCAAAGAGTGGACTTCTACAAGAGGAGCGAGCTGCACTGAGCGCCGTACAGCAAGAGATGCTGAAACAATGCTGTAGAATGGAACACAAGAGGCAGCATAATGTCAAATTTTAGTGTCACACAAAGTGATGTCTGAGAGTGCAGTCTGCCACTGCTAGCTAGCTCAGGAGAACCAGCGGTGTAAGTCACTATAGGACTGGGCACAGAACTACTTTCCACAATACCATTAGCTGGAGGTACCTTGGTGCCAGCAATCACTGAAACAGGAGCCTGATACAGAACACACATAGTTTCTCAGGTCCATTTCCTACATTATCTACCAAACCATACTGTATCCCCAACTTCAGGACAGTTCCTTCCAGATTTAAGACACAGAGATATGCAGCCTCTTGACGCTTTGATACACTGGAATTCCTTTACCGTTTCCCACCAAATCCTAACACTGGCCAACTTTCCAAAAAGCTATTTGTAAAGGGAATTGGGGTTGCTCGTGCGTAAGTGGGCTGCTGCTGTAGGCAACGTTGTCTGGCTAAACCTTTCCCTGGCTGGACAGCCCTTTCTCCATGGCTGTGTCAGTCACTGGCAGAATCCGTCAGTGGGTGTTTCCTGAACTTCTTCCAACATAAAAGCTGCTTGACGCCAAGTCTCCGCCTAGCTTCCCTGCGTGGAAGTCTTCTGCGCAGAGTGGGCGTGGCCAGCGGAGGTCCTGGGCTCTCCCCGCTGGCCTCTGTGGAAGAGTCTTGGAGCCATGTCTCCGAAGTCCTTCCCTGCTCCCCTTTCTTCCTGGTGTCACGCCGATTTCCTTCCCCAAAGGAAGTGTTCTCTCTCTCCCTGCTGGTCCCTTCTCCTGCATCGTTGGGGAGCCTTACCTCCACTCTTGGCTCCGATGGCAGTTCCCTGACACTATTCTAACAGACTACTCCAAAAAAAGACACCACAGGTCTAAGTGGAGGCGTTACAGCACAACCCTAAACTTTTTCTTTTCTTTCAGAAGCAATTCCCATTCAGTCCAGTGGGACTTATTCCCAGGTAAACAGGAATAAGATTGCAAGAGAAATTGTGGTTCTGTTGAAGTAACGCTCATAATTCTTCATGCACTGTCACACACACTGAAAATAAAATAAATATTAGAACTCTGGTTTAAATAATGTGGTTTCTAAAAACCAAAGCCAAAAATATCCACCATCTATTCACACAACCTCCTATGTGGTATGACCTGAGGTTGCTACTTAACTTTATATCCCATAAATTAAAGGCAGCCAAGGTGCACAGATCTCTCCTCCCTGCTAGCACCTCTATTTTGCACACAGTAATATACTTTCTCATCCTCAGAAATTCAGCAGTCAGTGCTATATAAAAAAACCTAAGTTCTGCAACATATATCGTGTAATATATACTAGGAAGATATGGGGAAAATGTTTGAGGGACACGATGAACCAAAGCAAGCATTACAGTAGTAATATGGATGAGTAAATATGGGAAACAGAGATAACTGAGTGGATTATTTGTAGGGATTAAGAAAAAGAAATTTTCATTCTTGTTGGCTTTCCTCAGAGGTTTGTACCATGTTTACTATAGTAAAACCCAGTCTATACTGAGCTTTTAGAATGAACACGGCTGAAGCTTTTCCCACTTCAATTATATTTGGCCAAAACTGGCTATTGTATACAGTGGTACCTTGGTTCTCAAACTTAATTCGTTCTGGAAGTCCGTTCCAAAACGAAAGTGTTCCAAAACCAAGGCGCGCTTTCCCATAGAAAGTAATGTAAAACGGATTAATCAATTCCAGACTTTTAAAAACAACCTCTAAAACAGCAATTTAACATTAATTTTACTATCTAACAAGACCATTGATCCATAAAATGAAAGCAATAATCAATGTACTGTACTATAAAATAATAAAACAGCGTGTTTTATTATTATTTTTTCTTACCTGCATGGATGCTAGTCATTGTTTGGATGGGGGGGCTTTTACCCATTTCCACAGTCACACAATCAATCAATCAATCAATCAGGAGCTAAACTGGGATCCATACAGTCACAAAAACAAATAAACTGAAAAAGCCTCAAAGACATCCCCCCAAATAAATAGCAAAAACTAAAGCACCAAATATAAGCTCCAAATATCACCTCAGAACACTGCAATCCAAAATGGAAGGCTTGAATTACATTGGGGGTGGGGGGACACAAATTAGCAGCGCAACAGGAAACACAGGGGGACTCAAAATGGAGCACATTCGGCTTCCGAAAAAAGTTCGAAAACCAGAACACATACTTCCGGTTTTGCAGCGTTCAGGTTCCAAGCTGTTCGTGAACTAAGCTGTTCGAAAACCAAGGTACCACTGTATTTTAAAATTGGTAACATAAAGATACGGCAGTGAAGTAGTAGACACACATGCAAGAGCTTGATGAAATATAAAGCTGAGTTTTTAAAAGCATAAAAATGAAGACCCAGGATGTCACAGTGAAATCTCAAAAGAAAAGGGAAAGGAATTACATAATGAGATTAGAACCTGCACACAGAGCAAGAAAAATGAAGCTGCAAAATGAGCAGCAAGCATGGAACAATATTACTGTGCATGTGTTTTAAATGAAAATAGCAGCTATGTAGATATAGCTTGCATATATTGTTGTGCACTGCAATGTAGTATCGTATGAACTGGTGGCATGCATTTATAAATAAATACATAAGATTCCCACCACAGAGCTGTGGCAGAGCCACAAAAACATATTTGCCCATCAGATCATGCTTTAAGAGGTACCCTTGTGTCCACAGCAGAGACTGAATTTCCCAGGAAAGGCAAACTAGAGTGCTTGCTTTAATTAGGAAAGAATATGCCTTCTGGAGGAACTACATGGCTCTGTGGGGTAATAAATGGCCAAATTAGAGGCATTTTCTTAAGTAGGTATGGCACCAGTTTCTGGGGGATTAATTACACTTATCCAGGCTTCTTCATGTTTGTGGTTTGCTCATTGTTATCTCACCAGAATCAGAACTGCCTTGAACAGTACCTGTTTCCTTGGTTTTATCTCAACAATGGTTGCACCCATTGCTCAGAACAATGCCAAACTACCTACATATAGGTAGTATAAAAGGTAAAGGGACCCCTGACCATTAGGTCCAGTCGTGGCCAACTCTGGGGTTGCGGCGCTCATCTCGCTTTATTGGCCAAGGGAGCCGGTGTACAGCTTCCGGGTCATGTGGCCAGCATAGGTAGTATAGGGCGCGTACAAAGTTCCATTTGAAGCAAGTGTTTTTAATAACCTTCTTCCTACAGTGAATCAGATCTTCTTTAGCCTCTAGGCAGACTTTTTCCCATCTCTCTGCTGACCACTAGAACACACACAAACTATATCGAGCCTGAACAATACCATTTCAGCCAGGACCCCCTGACCAGTGCCTTATAATTACCTTGATCTATACTATCCTGTTAGCCCCTACCCACGAGGTAATGAGAACCAACAAAATGTCTGATAATTGGCCCATCTCAACTTAACCTTCTGAATCCTCCAGTGCAAGCCAGAAGGGGTGGTTGCTACCAGCTTGAAAGGTTTAAATGAAGTAGCCTTCCCCACCCCACGATAGCCTATGACCCAAATAAAATGATTAGCCATGATGGCCATCAGTAATGAGCAGCTTTCACGGAAAAACAAAACAAGACAAAAAACAAAAAAACAGGCTTTAATTGTCTAGTATATAACCTGACAGGTCTGACTGTGAACCACGAAGGCCTATAACAGCTCTCTTATTACTAACAACAGGCTGCATGTGAAGTAAAAAGCTTCAGCTGGAATTGAACTTTTCACCACTCACTTTCACCTACTAAAAACCATAAATTTACCCAAACGAATTCCTGGTTTTTTAAAAATATTTGCACAACACTTCCCATCAGACTTTTTTTTTTAAGATTCTCCACATATAGTGCAGAAGGTTCCTAGGCCTTCCAAAGTGGCCTTGCAAGGAGGGGAAGGGGGGGGACCTTAAAATCCACTTAGAACATCAAATATGACATTAAAATAGTCCCTGAGATGATTAATGAGAATGGTTCTGTTCTGTTCGTCAGCTCCAACTTGCCACGTGGCTGAATGAAATGAATTGTTGCATGCTACTCTGTTCTATGATATGGTGCTTTGAGAGCGGAGGGTGGGATGGAAGGTGAAAAAATAAAATAATAATAATAATAATAATAATAATAATAATAGTAATAATAGTAATTTATTTATTGCAGAACACAAAAGCGAGCCTGAAAAAAGGCAATTAAATCCATGCATCTTTAACAGTTCATTCATTACAAGATGGTTTTAATAAATGAAGCATTTTAAATACTAAAAGCTATATTTACAAAAGTTGAGGATTGCGTACATTGCATTTCAGTAATTTTCAACTCTAGTCTCTCTATTTCATATTCATTTACTCAAGGAAAACAGAAAACTTGGCATTTTCAACAAAACTCAGTGCACCACAGAAGTCCTTTCCAGCTGCAATTTTAGTTGCTGGCAGATAGTACAATCACTATGTGCCACAAAGAGAAATGTTCTCGCCATTTACCCTGGAGGAATTCTATATCCAAGACAAGTCCATACATTCAAATAACAATAATCCCAACTAGACCAGTGGAGGAAATGGAAACAATTTCATTAAAGTATTTCCCCACACAAAGGTCTTTGCCTAAACTGAGACAACACAGTAATGAAGAGAGACAAACTACCACAATCTGATTGCATTTGATGAAGTAGGCTCTAGTCCACAAAAGCTTATACTATAATACATTTGGTAGTTATTAAGATGTCACTAGATTATTGCTTGTTTAAATTGACTCAGTACCTGCCACCAGTTAGGGAGCATCTCAAACCAGAAGATTAAAACAAAGGAAAACACAATTTTCAATACAATTTACCTTAGCAGATGAAACAAATATTATTTCTATCAGCTAAAGGACATTCTGCGCATGCAAGGAATAGGTTTATTTTCTTTCTTATGTTCTACCTTCCTCCAAGCAACATTAAAATATACGCTTATCATCAATTCCTTTCTACAAAAAAATTACACTCAAAGTAGCTTACAAGGACATGAACACAAAATCAAGTATTTGAATAATAGTTTTAATAACCTTAGCAATAATAAAACAGAAAAAATATAGTAAGTGTAACAGCATTCAACAAACATGTCAATACTATATAAATACAGCAACATTACACATCCTGGGAGTAGCAAAAACAACCAGGAGAGTTTCATATTGGACCTATGATCTATTTGATAGATGTACCAGTCTAAATACAGGGACGCGGGTGGCACTGTGGGTTAAACCACAGAGCCTAGGACTTGCTGATCAGAAGGTCGGTGGTTCGAATCCCCGCAACAGGGTGAGCTCCCCTTGCTTGGTCCCTGCTCCTGCCAACCTAGCAGTTCGAAAGCACGTCAAAGTGCAAGTCGATAAAAAGTACCGCTCTGGCGGGAAGGTAAACGGCATTTCCGTGCGCTGCTCTGGTTCGCCAGAAGCGGCTTAGTCATGCTGGCCACATGACCCAGAAGCTGTATGCCGGCTCCCTCGGCCAATAAAGCGAGATGAGCGCCGCAACCCCAGAGTAAGGGCGGGTCTGGCCAGGAATCTCATGGAGTTTCATGGTGAAAGAAAAGGGAGAAGTAAAAGCTAAGAAGTAAACCCCGTACAAATCCAAAATGGAGCCCCTAAGAGGGCTGGATGGAGTCTTGTACGCCTTCTTCCGGAAACTTCTGCAGCCAAGCTGGTACCAAATGTATTGCTCGGCTTTTATTTGGACCACATCAGTGAGGCTAAGAGGGCAATCTTGTCCTCTGGGCAGCCCAGGACCTCCGTACACACTGTTTGCCTTGCGTACTGGAGAGGGCACTTCAACGTGGGTGGCAGCAGTTACGAGTTACCGGTCTCTGTGGCAGCCACTGCGATTCTCCAGTTTGACTTCACCCCCAGAGGCACATTCATTTGTTTCTCGAGGCAGATGCATGCTCACAAGTGTTGAGAATGTGTGTATTTGTGGATGTGTATATAAAATGTAAGCCACTTTGTAGAAATTCCTCTAGAAAAGCAGATTATAAATCTCCAGTGTGATCATGCGAATCCATAACTGGGACCTCAGATTATATAATGATGATGATGATGATAGTGATAATGACAATAATAATAATAATAATAATAATAATAATAATAATAATAATAATAATTTATTATTTATACTCTGCCCATCTGGCTGAGTTTCCCCAGCCACTCTGGGCGGCTCCCAATCAAATGTTAAAAACAGCATTAAATATTAAAAACTTCCTTAAACAGGGCTGCCTTCAGATGTCTTTTAAAGATAGGATAGCTGCTTATTTCCGTCACATCTGAAGGGAGGGTGTTCCACAGGGTGGGCACCACTACCGAGAAAGCCCTCTGTCTGGTTCCCTGGAACCTCACTTCTCGCAATGAGGGAACCGCCAGAAGGCCCTCGGCGCTGGATCTCAGAGCACTCCTGCTAGGTTGTACCAACGCTGAATAATCGCTGAAGGAGTCCTCTGTTTGAAGACCCAAGTCCATTTTAAAGGAAAGAATCCTAAGAAGCAGTGGTGGCTTGTAATATTTAAGTGCGCAGAACATCATTCTATCCATCCACCCATCATTTTATTTGTATGCCACTTTTCCACCCAAAAAAGAAATCATGCTCAAAGCGGCTTACAATGAAGGAAACAGAAATGCAGTTCCAAATCAAACACAATAGCATAATAAAACAGCAACACATTAGCAAATATAACAACATGCAAAACAACATTTCAGTACTATAAATAGTACATTCCATTAATTACATTAATAACATCCAGCAGCAAAAATAACAAGGGAGCTTGACAGTTTCACCTTGGTTCTTGAAACACCCCATCCATGATGTTGCTCACAGTCCCACTCTTGCAGCAGCTTCTTATAAGGAGAGGCACAACTAGAAACACCTCCCTGTGTTGCTCTGGTTCTTATGCACTGTGCACATGAATGTCTTGAAAGGGCAGGCTACCATGCTGGTAGAGCACTGTGGAGATGTAGCCCATTTCCTTTGCAGGAGGGTGAAGTCCTCCTCTGAATATTGTCCTTCATTTCACTCATCAGCTGCTCTTTTATAACTTGGTTTTCTCCTGGCACTCTGGGGATGCTTTTGCACCTCATCGCTCTTTTCAGAACTTCCCCAGCTTACACGCCTAGAAGCAATGACAATGTCTGCTGGGATGTCTTCCGCTTTGACAAAGTCTTCCCAATAGATTTATAGATTTATGGATCCTTTTGCTATGTAGCGAACATCTCTCAGCCGGAGTGCGATGGACCAAGTGATGGTTTGCTCTTCAAGTGGTGGTTGTTTGTGGGCTCCTGCTGAGGTTTCGCACGGCCTCTGGTTCAGAAGGTTGGTCTGTCCACTTGGTGCTGGACAAACAATTTCTCTTGAGTGTTAGATTCTTTGTTTTCAGTGGCACTCGGTACATTTGCTGTTTTCATCTCCCATGCTTCCTGTCTCTCCTTGTGATCTCTTTACAGGAGACTCCTCCTCACATGAGACAAGATTCAAAGCAATCATCTCTATTTGGGGTGCTGCTTTTGGTTTCTGCAGTTCTGCACTACACTTCTCATTAGATTACTACTAGTGGTAACCAATTTTGGGCTAAAGCCATGGATAGTTTCTTAAGGGGAGCATTTTGAGACACTGGAGATGAAGCAGCCCAGAATCTAGTAACACAACAAGAAGCACTCCCTATATTATCCTGATTGATTTCCAACCATTTTTGCTGGAGACTTTGGGAAATCAGTTTGGAAGAAAAGCTAGTAGTGGATGCTCGGGTTGCGAACGTGATCCGTGCGGGATGCACGTTCGCAACCTGCAGCGTTCGCAACCCACAGTGGCACGTCTGCGCACGCGCAGGTTGTGATTTGGCGCTTCTGCGCATGCACCGAAACCCGGAAGTAACCCGTTCTGGTACTTCCGGGTTTCGGCGGGTGCGTAACCCGAAAAAATGCAACCTGAAGCGGCTGTAACCCGAGGTATGACTGTACTCTCTTTTCTGACAACCTTTTGGAGCAAACTGGTCATTCATAACAGAAGAAAACAATGCTTCTTTTCCCAATGATTCTTCTGCGATAGTGTTTTTGGCATCAGCTCAAGTTCACAACTGTAGCTGCTGCTGAATAGCTTGCTAGCCCCTTCAAAATCTCATTCATTCACACAAAGTCTCTGTTGTCAACGTTTTGAAGAAATTCTTCCAGTTTCTTCTTGGCACAACCTTCCATTCTTACGGGGTTCAGCCATCTTCCACATGGCTTGACTTTCCTATGCAGAAATGTTGCGCCTCCTTCCCTCTCTCCAGTGCAAAATGGGAAATCAAATGAAACAGTGAGAAAGAAAGAGAGAGCACTCTGCTTACGACACACCCAATGACATGCAATGGAATCCACTGTCTCCTTTCTCTCTTAAAAATCAATTATTTTCTGCATATCTATGTTTCCATGAAAGGGGGCCCAACTACAATTTTTCGAAGGGCAGGGGAATGACTCAATACCTTTTATAAAGAAATTAATCCATACCACATGACATATGTTTCTTGTTGGAAGCAGATTCACATACTTTTTCTCTGGAAATACTATGGAATTCACAAGGCCCAGATCTATCTTGACTGCCCTACACCATCCAACAGCTACTGCAACTTATAATTTGTTGTTGTTTAGTCGTTTAGTCGTGTCCGACTCTTTGTGACCCCATGGACCACAGCACGCCAGGCACTCCTGTCTTCCACTGCCTCCCACAGTTTGGTCAGACTCATGTTTGTAGCTTCGAGAACACTGTCCAACCATCTCGTCCTCTGTCGTCCCCTTCGCCTTGTGCCCTCAATCTTTCCCAACATCAGGGTCTTTTCCAGGGAGTCTTCTCTTCTCTTATAATTATATAACTTATAATTAGGCAATGGTTAACACAGAGTTTGTTGCAACACAGAGAAAAAGCTATGTACTATTTTGCCTCCTAATTCCACATTTTTTTGAAAAAGAGCAAAACTATTTAGTAAAAAATAGATATCTATTACAGAAAAAGGCTTTTTGCTTGCTCTTCTCTCTCATTCCGGCAAAGCCACAAAACAAATACAAAACTAAAGTAAGAAACACTCCCTGTTGCTTTCCCTGGCCTTTAGGGAAATATCTCTGACCATGCTCAGAACCAATGTATTCTTCTGATTTTTGAAGCAACCCAGACTCCTCCTATATCTGCTATAGCAGCTGTGGTGAGCAAGCCTCATGAACAACAGAACAAGAACTTTCTTATCAGGGCTGAGTCTCCGGCAGCTCAATCACAAGGTTTTCCTGCTTAGATGAACATAAGGTAAAGGTAAAGGACCCCTGGACAGTTAAATCCAGTCAAAGGCGACTATGGGGTTGTGGTGCTCATCTCGCTTTCAGGCCAAGGGAGCCGGCGTTTGTCTACAGTCAGTTTTCTGGGTCATGCGGCCAGCATGACTAAACCGCTTCTGGCACAACAGAACACTGTGACGGAAGCCAGAGCGCATGGAAACGCCATTTACCTTCCTGCCGAAGCAGTACCTATTTATCTACTTGCACTGGCGTGCTTTCGAACTGCTAGGTTGGCAGGAGCTGGGACAGAGCAATGGGGGCTCACCTCGTTACAGGGATTTGAACCGCCCACCTTCTGATCAGCAAGCCCAAGAGGCTCGGTGGTTTAGACCACAACGACACTTGTGTCCCTTTAAATGAACATGGGGAGGAACTTCACTGACATAGCAGTGGATTGGGATTCATTGAGTAGTGCAGATAATCGATTGGCCAGAGAACAGGGGATTCACAGAAATGCCCCTGTAAATTCAATAAAAATTGGGTAGGTGGAGGGGACAGGCTTTGAGATTCTGAACAGGGCATTAACCTTCAGCAGGAGGGTTCTGCCCCAGTAGCCCAGCCTCCACTGATAAGAAGGAAGAGAAGTTGCCAATCAACAGCAGTAGTAGCAGTAATAACAATAACAACAATAATAATTTTATTATTTATAGCCCACCCATCTGGCTGGGTTTCCCCAGCCACTCTGGGCAGCTCTCAACAGAATATTAAAAACACAATAAAACATCAAACATTAAAAACCTCCCTACACAGGGCTGCCTCCAGATGTCTTCTAAAAGTCAGATAGTTGTTTATTTCCTTGACATATGATGGGAGGGCGTTCCACAGGGCGGGTGCCACTACCAAGAAGGCCCTCTGCCTGGTTAGCAATCTAGACAGTAGACTTGGCAGGCATGCAGATCACAATCTTCCACACTATAGTGAGATGTATTGTATTTCTATTTAAGTCATTGAAACTATTTCTAAATTTGCATCTATACATATAGAAGTAGCATATACAAGTCGGTGTCCTTTTGGGTGACACATTCCCTCTTTTTTTAGTGATGTCGATAAGTGGCCACCCAGTTTACACATGGTTACTTTACTGCATAATCTTGAAATTAGCTGCAAATTATCCTCTTGCCCAGCCATATTTCCTATTGGCTGATTCAAACGACAGCAGAAGCAAAATCTGTGACCTCAACTTGAGTCTCACATGGCAGAAAACGGCTTCTTTTGATGGTGAACTGAGGCCTAAACAATTTCATTAAGAACAATATAATCACAACAAATGGGAAAATATGTTCTCATAACATAATAGCGTACGTCGTTAATGCAGAATCCAATTTACAGCACGGAGCCCCCTGTATACACACTCCCCCACCCCAGTCTCTATACCACACAAAATAGAACAAATTCCGTTTTTGCACAAGGGACAGGAAGAAAAACAGATGCAGTACTGCGAGCATAATTTGAACATTTACCCATTTTAACAATGTCAAGAATAACTGGAAAGCACACTCTATTTTCCAGTGGATTACAGCTGAGATGGAAACCAATGGCTAGCAGTATAATATATACCATTAAAGCATAATTGATGGATGTTAGGAAATGAGTATGTTTGTCACCAAACAATACTTTTATTGTAAAACGATTCCAGCCCATGCATGAAAGATTCCAAATGCTAGTTCCAGTAAAGCATTCAATTTGATACCAAGATCTTTATCATATTATTTCATGTGAAGAAAAATTATACAGCCAATCTATTTGACAGCTTTTCATAGGAAGAACAATTCAGGAAAGACAAATATGGCCAGCTTATTAAGTTACACATCCAAGCTCTAATGTCTTGGAGCTAGGCAGAACAAAATATATTTAAATCATTTTTTAAAGGGCTGAATTGAAGAGTTTGTAAATCAAGTAATAAGATTTTAATGAAAGCTGCAATTTGCTTGTAGTTAGAAGAGACATACAGTATATATATATATATCCTCAGCAATATTTGTGGGGTTTTCTAGATGTTCAGCAACCTTTTTTTACCCATTGTGGTAGTACATTTTAGATTGTCGTTTTTTTAGTTATCATACTGCTTTTCACATCTGGCTAGGTCTCAATGGATCAGTACAGTTTTGTTCATTTTATGCCAGGGAAACCTTAACAATGGTTTTTAAACAGAAGACAAACCAGACTCTAAAATTAAGACCAGAGTAATTTGTTGCAAAATAACTCTGAGGATTAACTGCATCTGGTTTTTGATCTAGGCTTACATTTGACGTTCTGAAAGCAAATCCTTCACATGCCCGCTGACTCCCTCAGAGGAACCGAGGAGAGAAGGTTCCCTTTGCTGCTCAACAAATAGAAATACACTTTCTATATACGAAAGGTCGCAGAGAATAAAAATACTAAATCCAGTTAACAGCGTAACTCATTCTGTACCACCGTGACCTGAATTAAAATGTTCCCTGACCAAGCAAGCAAGCAACGGAAACTCAAAGATAAAGACCAGCTCAGGCTTTTCAGCATACAGTGGTACCTCGGGTTACAGACGCTTCAGGTTACAGACGCTTCAGGTTACAGACTCCGCTAACCCAGAAATAGTACCTCGGGTTAAGAACTTTACTTCAGGATGAGAACATAAATCGTGCGGCGGCACCCCATTAGCTAAAGTGGTACCTCAGGTTAAGAACAGTTTCAGATTAAGAACGGACCTCCAGAACGAACTACGTTCTTAACCAGAGGCACCACTGTATACTGTTATAGTCTATTATTCTGCCTTCTAGAGAGTCACATTTGTGATGGTCAAAGAAGGGTCAACCCAGGACATTTTGGCACCTGACGGCAGAAAAATAACTTTGCTGCCTCTTCACGACACCAAAACCAGCTATCCAAGACAGCTATGTTACTTTCTTCCTAATGGTGGGGTCAGTCCTAGCCACATTGAAAATCAGATGGGAAATATGAGAAAGTGTACAGAGGCCCCAAGATTTGGCTTGTATCTGTGTATGTGGTTAAAAATTCTCATCTGTTTTTGAGTCACTTAGTGCTCTCCTTGCTTTGATCTGCGTTCCAAACTTTGCAGAAGGCCAAAGGACAAACTCCCATGCCTCCAGCAGCTGATGCCTGCAGAATAAACACCCCCCCCCCAAATAAATAGCAAAAACAAAAGCCCTAAATATAAGCTCCAAATGATGCGGGAAAAGGTTCTAGTCACATGCTATGTAAATGCTGATATGACAGTGTAGCGCTCCTCCAAATTTAGGAGACACTCTGATGGGTAGAGGAAGGGAAGCCACGCGCATTTCTCTGGAATCATGGCTAATCACTGCAGAGGCAGATCTCAATGAAAACAGAGCGTGAGTTAAGGTATATAAAGGATATGTTTCACTCTTCATATGACCATAGCCTACTAAGGGCTTGAAGACTGCTCAGGGAGCTGTTGTTTTGTTATAATTGCAATTTTTTGTGTTAAAATGGTTTTGTTCCACCTACTAATCTTTTACTGGCACTTCATATCTGACTGTTTCCCCTTATTTTCACATTTCTGTATGAAACTGCAAAAATTACCCTACAATTACTTGCCTTTTTTCCAGTCAGTTCACCATTAATTTCATGAGCAAATGGAACATAAACATTGTTTTCTTAATTTGCTATAATTGTTTTTCAGGCAGACATTTAAAGAGATTTCCAAACTCTCCTGCAGAGAAGGAGAGGGACTAAATAACACAAGCCAAAAAGGTTTTATGAATAGTGGAGAATATATAACAGTTTTATGCAGGTCAAAAACCAGGAGTCGGCATTACCAGGTATCCACCAATGCCAACATCCCATCTGTGGGAGCCTCCTGAGTTTGCTATTCTTCTGCCTAGATGCCGCTGCCTGTTAACAGCAGCTCTCACTAAACAAATTAGCAATGTCAGAAGCAAAGTACAAGACCAAAATCCCTCACTATCCTTGCCCTTGCCCTTCTGAAAATTCAAGGACACATTTCAGCCCAGCAAAAATATTTGGGTGCAAAGCAGGGCCAGAAAGAGAGACGTGAGGAGAAAGAGAGGCTGAGGAGGCAACAGTTGGCCTCCTTTCTTGATCAGAGGATTCCATTCCTGATCTGGCCCATTGTGCGGATTCAGCCCAAAGAGGTAGAGTTAAGCAAATGGGTAGAAGCAACAGAGATAAAGATCAAGTGATGGGGCTGTGGTCTAAACCACTGAGCTTCTTGGACTTGCAGATTCGCCAATGCAGAAGGTTGGCGGTTCGAATCCCCGTGATGGGGTGAGCTCCCGTTGCTCTGCCCCAGCTCCTGCCAACCTAGCAGTTCAAAGCACACCAGTGCAAGTAGATAAATAGGTACCACTACGGCGGGAAGGTAAATGGCATTTCCGTGTGCTCTGGTTTCCCTCACAGTGTTCTGTTGTGCCAGAAGGGGTTTAGTCATGCTGGCCACATGACCTGGAAAGCTGTCTGTGGACAAACGCCGGCTCCCTAAGCCTGAAAGCGAGATGAGCGCCACAATCCCATAGTCACCTTTGACTGGACTTAACCGTCCAGGGGTCCTTTACCTTTATACTACCCAGTGACCAGCGGTCTCTCCCAAACCTGCAGATGACACTGGCTCAATGAGATGTTTTTGTTTTCTTCACATCCTTTCCATATCACTGTCTCACCCTTCCTCTTTATGACATTGGACAAGCTGAAGGGGGTGGGGTGGGGAAGATTTTGTCAGCAATTAAAGTAATAAGTATGCAGTGTTAAGAGAAGAAGAAGGTAATAAGATGCAAATCTTTAAGCACACAGATCAGAAAACCTGCTTCATAGCAGTTTTAATAATTTAAGTAAAGATCCTTCATGAATAGCTAAAAACCAAACATGTTTTCCGTTACGATCCAAATTTTACTCGACTCAGAGATTAGTATTAAGAGTTTGCCCAATGTTTCTCAAGAATGTTGGTGTTAACTTTCAGAATGTGATTTGTTTTAACAAAGCAAATGTGGAAGAATGAAAAAGGCTGTAACAGAAGTATGAATAGATTTCATTTGATATTTCTTTTTGCAGAGTGTTGGCTCACCCCAAGAATAAAGTGGGGTGTGTGTTATATTGATTCAAGTTTAGCACTTATGAGGTGTTTGCAAAGGTCCAGCATCAAATGACTCTACTGTATGTTAAGGTTTGACACACTGCAGGAACCTGTGGATAGAAAGAAGGTCTGAAAGTGGTGTGCTGAGAATTTTAATAAATTCTTTAAAGCCAGGCAAATGTTTTCTAAGGAATGGGTTGCGGGTTGGAAAAGAGAAAGCTGTTCTCTGGCTGAATAGTTTAAGAGATGACCCACGACAACTTATTTCCCCACAGACGTAACAGTTCTATCCCCAAGTTTATTCTTACTAACTATGGAAATTCTTAACAATCAAAAAAACAAAGACTTCTGTGATTTCAAATCCTTAACCATTCTGAGCATATTATTCAATGAGGATCATCTTATCTTATGGTTTTAGTTATGAAGCTGCTACCTGATTTGGGGGGAAATGCTTAAATAATGAGGAAAGCAAACAAAATCACTGCACTTTAGAATGGACACATTTGTCAAGCCCAAGGTGAGGCAGAAAAAGGATTATGCTGAAGAAGCCAGGACACGAGCCAAAAACAGGTCAAGCGGCAGGGACAATGGAAGAGCAACTCTCATACATGCCAAAAGGATGCCAAACCTCACAAGAACCTCTGCTGCTTCCCGGTCTATTCATCTCTTGAGAGACATAGTACATTGGTGAGTAAATAAAACATAGCCACCGGGGAGGCAAGAAAGATATCAACACACATTATATTTAACCGAGTATAGTGATGATCAGAACAGAACAAGTTTCTAAGGGTGTGAGATGTGATACCATCTTTAGAGACTAAATCTTGTCACCCAGTGCAAACAAGAAATATATCTTGATTTTAGGGAAGGAATAATACACAATCAGTTTCAACGAAGCAGCAGGCATAATGAAGGGTAATTCCTAGTATAGTTTCAAGCCAGCCCAAACCATACATTTAAAGACCATCTTGGTCTAGTAGTCCAATGCAGCCCAACACAAGATCCCTGTGCCAGCCCAGGACGATGTCTCTCTCCATCCATTCCCTTGGATGTTCTGACCCATGAAGCATGGTGTTCTAGACTATCTCTAAGCTAACTTCCCTTCCCTTTGATTGCATGCATACACAACAAAATGACTGTAATGGAATATCCCAACACATAAACTATAATTTTGATTGTTTTATTGGAGAGGAAGAGAAGGAGGTAGCTAACAAAGGGGAAAACTGCATTGATGGTGGAGGTGGTGAAAGAGGTGGGAGCAGGGGTGCCAACTTGAATAAAATACTGGGGGGGCAGGTAAGGCCTGCCCCACATGATCAATCACGTAATGCACTACACACGCATACCATTTGAATGGCAATGCTCATCGATTTTGTGGGAGCCCAGCTCCCTCAAATATTTTGGCTCCTATGGATGGGAGAGAGATATTCTTCTACGCAGTCAACTGGTAGAGTACTTAGAATCATAGAATCATAGAATCATAGAGTTGGAAGAGACCACAAGGGCCATCGAGTCCAACCCCCTGCCAAGCAGGAAACACCATCAGAGCACTCCTGACATATGGTTGTCAAGCCTCTGCTTAAAGACCTCCAAAGAAGGAGACTCCACCACACTCCTTGGCAGCAAATTCCACTGTCGAACAGCTCTTACTGTCAGGAAGTTCTTCCTAATGTTTAGGTGGAATCTTCTTTCTTGTAGTTTGGATCCATTGCTCCGTGTCCGCTTCTCTGGAGCAGCAGAAAACAACCTTTCTCCCTCCTCTATGTGACATCCTTTTATATATTTGAACATGGCTATCATATCACCCCTTAACCTCCTCTTCTCCAGGCTAAACATGCCCAGCTCCCTTAGCCGTTCCTCATAAGGCATCGTTTCCAGGCCTTTGACCATTTTGGTTGCCCTCCTCTGGACACGTTCCAGTTTGTCAGTGTCCTTCTTGAACTGTGGTGCCCAGAACTGGACACAGTACTCCAGGTGAGGTCTGACCAGAGCAGAATACAGTGGCACTATTACTTCCCTTGATCTAGATACTATACTCCTATTGATGCAGCCCAGAATTGCATTGGCTTTTTTAGCTGCCGCGTCACACTGTTGGCTCATGTCAAGTTTGTGGTCAACCAAGACTCCTAGATCCTTTTCACATGTAGTGCTCTCAAGCCAGGTGTCACCCATCTTGTATTTGTGCCTCTCATTTTTTTTGCCCAAGTGCAATACTTTACATTTCTCCCTGTTAAAATTCATCTTGTTTGTTTTGGCCCAGTTCTCTAATCTGTCAAGGTCGTTTTGAAGTGTGATCCTGTCCTCTGGGGTGTTAGCCACCCCTCCCAGTTTGGTGTCATCTGCAAATTTGATCAGGATGCCCTTGAGTCCATCATCCAAGTCGTTGATAAAGATGTTGAATAAGACCGGGCCCAAGACAGAACCCTGTGGCACCCCACTAGTCACTCTTCTCCAGGATGAAGAGGAACCATTGATGAGCACCCTTTGGGTTCGGTCAGTCAGCCAGTTACAAATCCACTGAGTGGTAGCATAGTCAAGACCGCATTTTACCAGCTTCTTTACAAGAATATCATGGGGCACCTTGTCAAATGCCTTGCTGAAATCAAGGTAGGCTACATCCACTGTGTTCCCTTCATCTACCAGGCTTGTAATTCTGTCAAAAAACGAGATCAGGGTGGTCAGGAATTCTATGTGATGGTCTTTACCAACCAAACTGCTGGACATAGGCTTCCAGTGTAACATTTATAACAGTGCGATATAACTTGCAGTGAGACAGGCATCACCAAGTTCTGCTCCACACCTGTCACCTATATTTCTTCCAGTTCATTTGGAAGCCGTCCAGAGTGGCTGGGGCAACCCAGTCAAGATGATGATGATGATTACATTTTCTGTTCATGTATTGATATCAAAAGTGATTCTAATTTCAGCTGTCTCCAACAGCAATTTCTGGGTGTGTGGGGGGTTTTTTTTTGGGGGGGGTAGATTAAATTTATTTAGTACCGTTCATTGTTATGGCCGACATTGCTGCTTTGCCTTTTTTTTACTGCCAGACAAAAATCTCCCTACTACTGTATTTTACAGGAATGCACAAATGACTTCCTACTAAAACAATGATTTTGAATTCTTCTGGTTCACCTGCTTGAAATAAGACTAGAATTATGGCACTAGGGTTGATATCCTTTTTGACATCTTAATTCATGTAGTAGATGCTGTTGCTCTGTATTTTCTATAATTATCTCCCGGGTTCTCTCTAATCCTGTACAGCTCTGGCAGCCATACCTGGGTTGTGTTGATTTGATAAGCACTACATTAATTTGACTATTTCCATTCTTGTTCCTATACAGCCCAGGTGGGCAACACGATTTCATGTGGGTAGCATATTCACCCTTGTTTCTGACTCTGCCCACAACCACATTTCTGACAGATTTCCCTTAAAGGAATACGGTACTCAAGAAAAAATACTGCCTGCTCTGCTATACTGGGCAAAGCAATAACCCTTTTAATGCTTTGTATGGCATGGGACCAATACTTAAAAGAACCACCTTTCCCCCAGATGAATCAGATTATCATCTGAGGCTTTACTCCGCATGTCAGATCTGTAAGATGTTTGTAGGATAATCTCAAAGGAACAAACTTTTTCTGTAGGAGTCTATGCAGTGCACTTCCCATGAAGGGCTGCCTTGGCATGAACTTTGCCACTGTTTTCATGCCAGGTGAAGACATATTTGTTTTCCTGAGCATTTGGGCAGCACCAATGATAAGATGTTTGCATTCTGACTCTGGTTTCAGCATGGTTATATATTTATTTATTTATTCTGGCTGTAAATCACTTCAGGACATTTTGCAGCAGGAAACCTAGACTTTATTTGACTTTTTAATATTTTTTTTGAGAAGACGTGTTGATTTTAATCATCGTTATAGCTAGCTATATACTGTATATATCACATAACAGACTTTATTTGACTTTAGCACTATGGCCTGGTAACAGTCCCACCCTGATCGCTGTATAAAGATACTTGCAGAAAGTACAGGGAATAACTCTGCATAAAGCTTTAGCTCAGTTGGCTTGGGGATTCTTCCCAAGCTTAGTCAGAAAACCAGGAATAACAGAGCTCCTTTGCTTTGAAGAGACCGTGGCTTCTCTGAGATGAGCCCTTGAACTAGCTCAAGGAACCTCACACAATTCCACAGACTTTTAGCATCTGCTTTTAGGGACCTTTACATAGTTCTGCCTGGTCTCTGATTAACATCTAGGGCTTGAATGAAAAGCAGAGAAATACTTTTCCATTTGTGTGCAATTGGACATAAGGGTCTCCCTAACTACAGATGCACGTTTTAGCAGGAAAAATCAAAGCACCTGAAAGTTCAGCCCAGCTCTAGATACATCTAGTACAGATTACCCTCTCTCTCTCTCTCTCTCTCTCTCTCTCTCTCTCTCTCTCTCTCTCTCTGTGTGTGTGTGTGGGAGAGACTTCAGCATATTGATGTTATATGTTCTATACTGTATGATACACATTATTTGCATCTGACAAATAAAAGGAACACCAGAATGAAGTGATCACCTCAGGCAGTGGATTTTGGCTGCCATGAAATGGCAGAAAAATTGAAGTTACTTTTAAATTTTACTATTATTATTGTATTATTGTTTTTTACTGCCAGGGAGGTAGAGATGTTTATTTAAGATGGCTAGCCTTGGGTATTCTGCACCTTGACCTGGAAGGTTGACATTTATTGGATTATTGCAATGTGTTCCACGTGAAGCTGCCCTTAAGGACTCAGAAACTTCAATTGATCCAGAACGATGTGGTCAGATTACTGGCTAGGGTTTGTTTGTTTGTTTGTTTGTTTGTTTGTTTGTTTGTTTGTTATTTAGATCTTACATAACTCCATTTTTTTTAAAAAAGCTGCATTGGTTCTCCATTTATTTAAAGCCCTAAATTACTCCAGCTCCAAGTATCTGAAAGACTGGCTCTTTCCCAATAGATGCTCTTGCTTGTTAAGATTTTGGCAGTTCCGCTATCATCAAAAGCTGGGGGGGGGGGGGGCTTGGCAACCCAGGAGAAGGCATTCTGTGTGGCAGCCCTCAAGTTGCGGAACTCCCTCTCCAGAGACATGTGTCTGGCAACTTCATTACAAAACGTTTAGTGAATGCTGAAAAGATGCCTCCCCCTGGTCTTTGACACCCTGGTATTTGAGACTAGAAAAAAATTGAACATTTTTCTAGTCTCAAATTGTCCTCCTAGGATCCAAACTGCTAATGTAACATTCACTTATTCATGATATGAAGAGGCCCTTTTTGAGGCAAAGGTGTATATTTTTAGAGCCCGCTCTATTTTGTGTGGGAAAGTTTGTTCCAAACTTTTTTTAGTGTTGTATTTTAAATTGTTGTAACCTGGCACCTATGGGTGAAGGGTGGGTAATGAATTGAAATAATTATTATTATTGTTCTGCAATAATAATAATAATAATAATAATAATAATAATAATAATAATTATTATTTTATTTGTACCCTGGCTGGAGCCAGGCTCAGAGCGGCTAACATCATAGAAATAATACAATGTGCATAAAAACAAGCAATCAATCGATTAAAATGCATCCCAAAATTAATTCAAATAAATTAAAATTAAAACTGAACAAATGACAATCCTCAGGTTCAAATTGAAAGCAGTTAATACTTGCCAGGACCAACTGTTTCCACTAATATTATAAGGACCTGTGAGCAGGCTGGAAAACCTCCTTTGTGCTTGTTCTTATTACAAAGAGAAAGTGTCAGACTGAACCCTGACCAAAGGCCTGGTGGAACATCTCCGTTCTGCAGGCCCTGCGGAAGGATGTCAAATCTCGCAGGGCCCTGGTCTCTTGTGAGAGAGCGTTCCACCAGGCCGGGGCCACGGCCGAAAAGGCCCTGGCTCTGGTCAAGGCCAGTCTAATCTCCCTGGGGCCCGAAATCTTCAGGGCGTTGTTATTTGCAGACCATAAGGTCCTCCATGGGACATACCAGGAGAGGCGCTCCCATAGGTACGAGGGTCCTAGGCTGTATAGGGCTTTAAAGGTTAAAACCAGCATCCTGTACTCCATTAGGCAAAATAATGTCTTGGCCAGCCCTAGAGCTCTATTAGCTCCATTAAAATACCACCACCCATAACAAACTTTCTAATTACACAAACAAGGCACCTTAAGTCCTTAATCCTACACATATTTTACTTGGTCGTCCCTCCAGTAACCATGCTTAGGATTTCAGCACTGAAGTCAAAGAAGAGGAGCATTTGTTGCCTAATGTTTTAAATTCATAAGCTTCACAAGACATCCTCAAATGTCCACTAAGCATGCCTAAGTTAGCCACCTAAGACATTCATATTATGCCATTTTTCTCCTCTCCAGAGCTTACCCCCACAATTGATTCCCCCACCCCCAAGTGCATTGTTGTCTTTATGCTTCCGGGTATAAGTCTGCATCACCATAACCTTCTGAGATATAAACAACGTTATGATGATAAATGTCAAGGGGGGAAAACATGGAACGTCAAATCCACCCACTTCTCAGAGAAGCTAGTTCCAACTTCCAGTAGAGTGAACCAATCTATTTCACAGGCTTTGGCTCCATCCCAGAATAACAAAACATAACACAAAATGCTATTCCTTAAAAAAAAATGAAGCATTTGAAAGGTAAAAAAATTTAAAAAAATGCACTATTTAATTCAGCATATGGACTTTCTCCCCCATCACGGAGTAAGTGGTGATGTTGTAACAAACATTGGCTGTGTCAACTCAAATGCATTCTAAGACCATGTCAGAACAACAGCACTAATGAAGTCCATCTGCAAGCGAGAGAGGAAGTAACTGATACTGGGGAAAGTTGCAGCGCATTAAAGGAAGAGCCAATATGAAACTTAATTGTCTCTCTGCTTTCCTTCAGAAGCCAGATTCATTTTTCACAGGATCATTATTATTCTCTTCCTGGAATGAAATGACTTCTATTCCAGGAAATAATATCAATCTAGTATTGGACCTGCACTAGGGAGAAGCAGATGAGAGAGAGAAAAAAATACAGCAGACTTAATTGGGTTTAGGGATCAAAAGAGGCATATCCGGGTTTCATTTCACCATTTTTCTAGTCTCAAATTGTCCTCCTAGGATCCAAATTGCTAATGTAATATTCGCTATTCATGATATGAAGAGGCCCTTTTTGAGGCAAAGGCTTGATCTGTTTGAGTCTGTAGTAAACTTAAAATAAAATTGGGTGTGGGTGAGGAGGTAATCCTAGAACTTAAAATACCTATCTCCTTCTGCCATAATCCAAAATTGTATGGCTGAAAAGTCTTTGTCCATGCATGGCAGATCACGCAGTATGGATCAGGGCATAGAAACCAGATGTCTCTTGCCAGTAAAGCTTAGAACAGTTGCTCAGTCCCTAATGCTTTGCAGACATTGCTTCAAATCCCCTTTAAAGTTTCATTTGGTAAAGTCTAGGCCAAGAGTGAACAAGGCACAACCAATGAAACCCAAGCATTTCCCTGGGAAATTTTGTCTTGGCTATAGGTACCTCTTGGTCTCCTTCAGATTTTCTGCTTTTGAACAAAATGTTTATAGAACTGAAAAGTGGGAAATGTCTAACTACCTTGTCCAAAAGACAGGACTACCCACTTTTTTTCTTAGAACACCACCCACAATCCATCAATGCAGATACAACAATAGCCATAATTAACACAGCAAAGGCAGGATAAACTCCACATGCTGGGACTGATGCTCAGCAATGACAATGGGATTTTAGGTAAAGGTAAAGGGACCCCTGACCATTAGGTCCAGTCGTGACCGACTCTGGGGTAGTGGCACTCATCTCACTTTATTGGCCGAGGGAGCTGGCGTTTGTCCACAGGCAGCTTCCGGGTCATGTGGCCAGCATGACTAAGCCGCTTCTGGCGAACCAGAGCAGCGCACGGAAACGCCGTTTACCTTCCCGCCAGAGCGGTACCTATTTATCTACTTGCACTCTGATGTGCTTTTGAACTGCTAGGTTGGCAGGAGCAGGGACCGAGCAACGGGAGCTCACTCCGTCACGGGGATTCGAACTGCTGACCTTCTGATCAGCAAGTCCTAGGCTCTGTGGTTTAACCCACAGCGCCATCCGCATCGCACCAAAAACCCAAAATAGTGAGTGTGTGCCTTATCTCAGAGGGGAGGTTGTTCCATGTGTTGTGGGTACCACAACAAAAAAAGGCTTCTGGTTGTTAGGCCTACGCAGCCTGTGGAACAACCGGAAGGGTCTCATTTGAATATATTAGTGGCCAATTAGATCTATACAGAATAAGTTATTTCCTCTGGTAATGTGGTCTCAAGAATTATGGATTTGCATTCCATAAACAGCCATTCTGCGTTGGGAAATCTCCTTCCATTGCAAGTTGATTGTTTTGGCAAACTATATATTAATTGGAACATCTGCTGAAGAATGCTGTAAGATAAATTCCAAAGGCCATATTTTGACATTTCTCACATATAAGGCGAATATTTGTACATTATGTTGATTACATGCTTCACAAATATTCGGGTTAAGTGCAGCAACCCAGCTCATTAGTCATTTCTTACATGGTTCTACATGCTGAACAAACCTGTTCCCATTGTTGTTCTAGGACCTTGAAATTATCAGATGCTGAAACCATCCCATTCTACCAAACCTGACACCACAAAACAAAGATTCATAGAATATCCCAAACTTGTTACTCACAGCAAGACAGAAATACCAGATTTTGACAGCACCCTATAGTGAGACAGAGATTGAAGCTTTTTCTCCCTCTTTCGCACCCATGGAACAATGATATATTCCTGCCTAAATAACTGCCTTCTGAAAAGAACGCTGGAACATGGATCTGGGTCTTCCTAACAATGTAGCAGATGAAGGTTTAAAAGAGACACATGTCATATATGCCTGAAAGGGACATCTTTATGCTTTGAAATGGCATTGTGCTGTGCTGATAAAGTAGTATTGTTTGACTACAGCAAGAAGACAGATAGTCTACCTAGTGGGTGTTTTATCTTGTACTGCAAGGAACATGTTCAAGAAGGTTTCTTTCCCAATAGAGAAATAAAAATGCAAAACCTCAAAAGTCTCATTTGTGGATAGAGAAAAGGAATACATCACCTACGTGACTTCTGAAACAAAACTAAGGAAACCTTTGGGAATGTGCCTCCGACTCTCCCCCATCCTAATTTTTTGCTTATATTATTGCCTGCCTTGCTGCTCATTTTAATGCCTTTTTACTCACAAGTAAGTCCCACAAAATTCTCTGGGCTTACTCCCAAGTAAGTATGCATAGGATTGCACACTACATAATTTCTGTGTTAAAGCCCTCTTTGGGTGTTACCACTAAATGCTATGAAAACCCTTGAGGAGGGCAGCAGTGCTGAGCACACTGGTTCTGCCTCAACTCATGCAGGGTGACTGTGTATTGATACAGGTTCCTTCCCTTGGTTGACAGTGATAGTGAGGATGAGTGTTGGCAGTTGTGAAGCTAGCATGCTCATCCTCACTGCCACCATGTGTGTCTTCACTTAAGATAATAGGGCTAAAGATGGCTGAAGCAATGGGCAAATCTGTGGGGGAAACAGCAAACAACGTGATTCTGTAATGTGTACATTTATGAACAATTATGTGCACAACTTTATTTATTTATTGTTAGATCTAGAAGTACCTTCAAGCGCAAAAATGTATAGAACTGCTACAAACACATGTTGGAAGTGTGAAGAGAAAGAAGGCACCTTCTACCACATGTGGTGGACATGCAAGATGCCAAAAGCATATTGGGAAATGATTTACAATGAGTTGAAAAAAATGTTTGAAAGCTCTTGTGGAAAAACCAGAAGCTTTTTTACTAGGAATTTTAGGTCCAGAAATACCAAAGGAGCAGAACAGACTGTTTATGTACACTACAACAGCTGCGCGATGCTATTTGCCCAAAGATGGAAGGAAGATAAACTACCTACAAAAGAAGAATGGCTGATAGAGATGATGGACTATGCAGAAATGGCAAAAATGACCAGGAAGATCAGAGATCAAGAAGATAATAAATTTAATAAAGAATGGGGAAAATTTATAAGTTACTTAAAAGAACATTTGTAAACAATTAAAAACATTGGCAGGATTCTAAAAAAAACACTTGCAATGTAGCGAGAACCATGGTGAGAACTGAGTATTAAGAAAATATGGAGAACATTATAAGATGCAGTTGGAAAAGAGTAACAATGTAAACCATGGAGGGATGTCTGGGAATTCAGAGAATCCTATGTATATATAATTATGATTTATTTGTGATGATGATAATTGTTAAGGATAAAAATGAATAATTTTTATTATTATTATTATTTTAAAGAAGTATCCTCAAGCTATGGATCTGCTCCTTCCAGTGGAATGAAACTCCATCCACAATAGGCCATCTCCTCACCTCCCAGACACAAGAACTCAGAACACATGAAGTTGAATCTTTTCAGGATTCAACTTCAATTTACTGGTCCACATCCAGCCCATCACCACCTGTAATTGCCTCTCACGATGTAGGTGGAACAAAGAGATGGAGCTGGGTGTCATCTGCCTATTTGTGAAGTCTCACTCCAAATCTCATGATGATGATAACGATGATGATAATGATGATGATTAAAATTTCTATACCACCTTTTATCTGAGGATCACACGGTGGTTTGCAACATATAATTGTAGGTATATGTCTAGATCTACAAATGGCTAAGGAAGAATTTCATACCATGTGCCTATTTCTTCCCCCACATTTGGATTTCACTCTCGGCTCTGGTAAATGTTCAGCACAATCCTACACATATTTACTCAGAAGTAGGCCATACTATGTAAAACAGGATTTACTTCCATTTAGCCATTTGCTGCTCAGTGGGGTTATCCCAATTTTATCTCCCAACAACCCTGTGCGGTAGGCTGGAATGAAAGAGATCACCCACTGAGATTTATGACTGAGCAGAAATCTGAACCAACACGTCATCGACACCAAAAGCTCCCACTTTTCTGTTCTGCAGCATGCAAAGGACCCAAAACAAGCATGCCCAGATTAACCAACTAAATTTAGCATGTTCTGGCAGTATGCTGCGTAAACTGGTGTTCTGTGCGGTTCACAGCCCATGTTGGTGTTTGTGGCAAATATCATCTATGCATTAGAGCAGATGAGAGAAAGAGAGAGAAATGTGTGTGTGTAAACTGCTAAATGTACAAAGATAGGATAAGTCAGGTGGGATCTAATAACCCCCTAGCTCCTCATCAATCTGAGGCTGTGTGTGTGTGTGTGTGTGTGTGTGTGTGTGTGTGTGTGTGTAAGAGAGAGAGTATTTACTACTGCTATTTCTTGACACTGGTAATTTGTCAGGGACAGACTTGGAATAAAAAGGTGAAGTTCTGACCTGAGAATGTTCCAGGAAGTCAATGCCAGATGGCTGAAGCTGCAGGGTCTCACACGAGCAGCGGCAGATTTGCAAGGAAGAAGAACAGTTTTAGCCTCGCTCACAGTACAGTGGATCTGTGAACCACTTCTCCTTAATACAGCCTGACAATAGGACTCCTCCATTAAAAAATAAAATAAAATCTCGCAGGTGCACCTTTCGCCTACATTCTTTTTATATACAAAAACCACCCTTCCGTATTTAAGAGGTGTGCTGTTCTTCAGCTGGCTCAATAGCTGCTTCGTTGTTTGTTTGAAGTTATTATGCTCTCCTTTGGCAGGGGAGAAGACGCTCCTCGAAGCAAGAATTATGTTTCTGAATAGCAGTTAGGAAAGGACTGGTGGAAAAGAGGACATCACCGGTAGGTCTTAGCTATCTTTTGTTCCCATGTAAGCATGAGCATCTTCTGCTATACAGTGGTACCTCGGGTTAAGGACTTAATTCATTCTGGAGGTCTGTTCTTAACCTGAAACTGTTCTTAACCTGAGGTAGCACTTTAGCTAATGGGGCCTCCTGCTGCCGCCACACGATTTCTGTTCTCATCCTGAAGCAAAGTTCTTAACCCGAGGTACTATTTCTGGGTTAGCAGAGTCTGTAACCTGGAGTGTCTGTAACCTGAGGTACCACTGTAAAAGGTTCCTAAATCTTTTATTTTGAGGAGTAACACCAGGACTTAATTTGAGCAAGGCCCTGGTCCTGGAAGTTAGTTTCAGCACCAGGGCTCAGACCTGGAACCAGGGCCAACCCAAATCATTTTGCTGCCTGAGGCAGACTGTCAAACTGACTGTCAAACTAACATCCTTCCCAGCACCTGAGCAAAGCATGCTAGCCTAGGGGCACAGGGCAGGCTGGGTGGCATGCCACGTGTATAACTCCACCACCTGAGAAGGTCACCTCACTCTGTATAATGGAAGACCGGCACTGCTTGGAACATGCAAAATGGGAAAGGAAGGCATTTGCATTAGTCTCGCCCATACCTGCTCCTATCTCAGAACCTGCTAGGACAGGCATACGCAAACTCGGCCCTCCAGATGTTTTGAGACTACAATTCCCATCATCCCTGACCACTGGTCCTGTTAGCTAGGGATGATGGGAGTTGTAGTCCCGAAACATCTAGAGGGCCGAGTTTGCCTATGCCTGTGCTAGGATATGGGGTGTTCCCGTCCCCCCCCCCAGATACCGCTACTTCTGCTCTTTGGAAATACATTCGGGTAGACAACACTATTAGGCTGGTTTCATTCCTCTGCTGTATGTTATGGAAACATTCAGAGCAAGAAAAGGGTGGGGGGTTGATTGTGTGTGGCACCTAAACCCTTGATTCTTTTTATGCCATTTTTTTTTATTAAAAACTCTGAAGGCACAAAACCCAGGCAACATAGAGCCCTCCTGACTTTCCTCCTGACACAGGAAGAAAGAAGGCATGAAAGATACAACTAGAAAGAAAAGAGGAGAACTTTGGTATCTCCTGTTTGCATTTGATTTTCCCCCCTCCAAGCATTTGTAAGCAAAATGTGCACAAGAATTTGAGCCAAACAATAGCAATGGCTATGTTAACTAAGCTGTCCAAAGATAGTCAGAATCTATCGACAAATGCATTACCTGCTTCGCACTTAATACACGACCAGGAGGATGAGATTCTGAGTTGTTCCTAGGCATCTTGCCATCCCAACACATGGCCAACAGACTCCAGAATCACTGATGGTAAACTGGTTAATTTACTTATTTCACAAAATTTATATACTGCTTTTAAGGTAAAAAAGAACCCTCAAGCAGTGAAAATGCTTCAGCAGTAACTCCAGAACTGGAGCATTATCATCACATATGAAGCATGCATGATAACAGCATGATGACATTCCCAGCCCGGTCCAGCTTTCCATTTACTTGTTCTGTCTACATGCCTGTGCTGAAAGGGCTGTATGGGATCAAAGCGGATGGCGAATATTATCAACATCCTGCAGCTGCGTTCAGGTTCTGAACCTGGCGGCCAATGGAAGGGAGCAGAGAGGCAATGCAGCCACTGAAAGGAACAGTCTGTGGGTTTTGCCTGCTGTTGAAAAAGACTCACAAGTAATTTAAGTCTGATTAACGCCTCCAGATATACATTCACAGGGTTCTCTATTCTCTACTCAGTTCAAGAAAGTCACCTCATTAAATATCATCCAGATGTGTGCACACAAAATAGTAATGTGAATGGATTGGGGGGGCATTAATTTAGTGGTAGAAGTCGTGTTATGCATGCGAAAGGTCCCAGGTGGCATTTGCAGGTAGGCTGAGAAAAACTCTTGTCTGAGACCACAGAATGTGCTGCCAACTTCTTTCTCTGGGGACTGACACAACTATACAGGTGCAACGTGGCACCTAAGCAGGGTTCTCTGCTGATGGGTCAAGCTTCTTAAAGTTTCCAGGAACAGTCACTACACAACGCTTTGTGTTTTGCTTTCCCTCCAGGGCTTGAGGAAATCCTGGAGCCAAACACAGAAAACACCCCTGTGGCATCGGATCACTGGAGCTGTCAGAGCTGTCAATAGTACACAAAGGCAAATCAAAAGCAAGCCATATGAACTTTCAGGATGCCACTGTGTGCAAAATATGGATTTGTTGTTTATGCGGGGAGAAAGACATGAGGCTCGTTGCTTGCTACAGGAAAAACACACAGCAGCTCTGGGTATAATGGCTGGGTTTGAATGCATTTCACCTTCAAGTATGCAGCAAGGAAACCTGGTCTCATACAGGTTCCCAGGAGATAATGAGAAGATCTGAAACAAGCTCCCCCCGTCCAAAGAATTAACACATGTCACTAGAGCTTGGCCACCCCTGCTTGCCTGGCTAGGCTGATGAACTCCTTGGCAGAGGCGATTGCTGCAGTTCCCCTTGTCTCACTTAGCCCCCTCCATCTCGGCCACTGATCAGTCCTCCACTCTCTTGCCCCACTGGGATCCTCCCCTGCCAATTGCTGAACTGATTAGAGGCCAAGAAGCAAAGCTACTTCCAGAGAAAATATCTGAGATTTTGCAGGGAAGAAAAAGATGACAACAGAAGAAGAAAGGTTGGCTGCCTCTTTCACTTTTTAAAGTCTTCTGGTGCTACTGTTTGGGCTACAGAAAAACCTGCTTATGTGTGATGGTTCTTTTCCTTTTTCTCAGTCACCAGAGCTACTGAAAGCCACACGATTCTTTCAGGTAAGCGAGGGAGCCC
This sequence comes from Podarcis filfolensis, assembly GCF_964270895.1. Classification (NCBI taxonomy): domain Eukaryota; kingdom Metazoa; phylum Chordata; class Lepidosauria; order Squamata; family Lacertidae; genus Podarcis; species Podarcis filfolensis. The sequence goes on from NC_139614.1 coordinate 16,255,825, forward strand.
ACAACAAACTCAAAAGAAGTCCTCTGCTGTGCTCTGAAGGTCACAAGAACGATGTGATAAGAAAAAGAAACATCCATTCTCCAGGCTTTGTTCTCAGAGCTGCATCTCAATGGAATGGGGAGCTAGCTGCCTTCTAAAATACAAAGGGTGAGCTTTCCACCACCGCTCCCTCAGCATCTCTCCCCACCTATGTGGGTTTTTCAGAATTTTTTTTCCACATCAAAACATTCTGGAAAACCCACAACACCCACATTTTTAGACCGATTTGCACTGGAAAGGTTTCAGTTTGCAAAAACAACAACAACTGATGCCTGAGAGATTTATGTAATTTAGCATGTTTATTTTATTTGTATTTAGTAAACAAAGCTTAAAAACATTGGAACTGCCAGACTTGCCTAATATCATACTTGCCATTGGCACCCATTCATTGCTGCGAATGAAACTTACGAAATGGAAAATTTTCCATGGAAAAAGAAGGCACTGGAAAATCATGTTAAAGAACGATTGTACCAGAAATTGCAAGGAGGCAGCACACTGGACTGTGACCAAAACCATTTTAGGAATTGCACACCATGATTTGAAAACAATCTTCAAAAATGAGAGGATTCTTCTCTCAGAATACGACTCCAAGGAAGGGGCAGGTAGCTCTTCAGATTTGTTGCAAGTTTCCAGTTCCCATCAGCTCTGGCCAACATGGCAAGTGGTTAGGGATGAAAGATTTTGCAACATACATTTTCATACCTTCCCTAAGGAGATTTTTACTGCAAGGTCGGAGTGTGGAAGCAAAAGCAACACATGAATTGCAAAATGGTGTCAAAGTTCCACTGCTGGGCCTCCTTAGTAAAAACTCTGCAAACAACCACTCTGATGCATTTTTGAAAGCTACTATAATAATCACAGACGTCATCGGTCTATGAAACTTCCAACTTGATTAATCTGTTCCTCCCCAGTCATTTCTTTAGAAGTCCAGGCATTTGATACACCCACTTGCACATGCAAACAAACAAACAGGTATAAACAAATTAATTCAGTCCTCCTAAAGGCTGGAAAGAACATCAGAAAAAATGGAAGATGACTGCAGGTTTTTCAAATTATATCAGAGTGTCTACATTAAACAAAATACCTACACCAGATAAACATCCAGGATTAATTTATCAGTAGAACATGGAAAATGATGGATTATTCTCAAGCTATAGAAAATATTCCCCTTCCAGGGAATGATGCCACAAAGCTGTCAAAGAAAGTCAAGAACCTTGGCAGCTTATCTTCTCCTTAGACTGTGGGTAGCCAAGCCAGTGCCTTCCAGATGTTGCTGGAGCCAGAACTCTCATAATCCCTGACCTGGGGGTAAAGGCCAAACATGAAGCATAACATACATAATAACTGAAGTTGCATTAGATATCTGAAGTTACGGAATGTTATAAATAACATCTCCAACAACAACAAATGTGTAAAATAAATACGGCTTCAGATTATTATAAATACATTCATCAATATTTCCTTAATTTTAAGGCAGCTTCTCTCTGCTGCACTTGAAAGCTAAACATTATAAATAAATGTGAACCACTTGACGCATAAAAATACTTCTATTATCCCATATGCGTGAAGGTTCAAAATAGAAGTAAAATTGGTTTTATCTGTGTTTTATAATACATCGGCTACAGCATTATTGAAGTGATGCTTCTAATATCTGCATAGACATCTTATAACCTCTTTTATAACAATTTTCCCCCATTCTGACAGTATATCTTTGAACTGTCTCCTCCACTTAGCATATGTATTTACTTTTTAAAAAATGAACAAGCAAACCCAGCAATAGCTATTACCTTTGAACCACCAGCCAGACTTTTCAGAAGCAGGCATGTCATAGGCCCAAGTGGTTCTGACTTCCTCCCTTCCCTTTTCTATTGATCCGCCTGGCATAATGTTGGGATATAAGTGAACCTTTATATCTTGATCCATCTTCATTCTGTCTCCATTAACAATTGAAAGCTAATATGTTGATCTGGAAGAAGGTTGGAAAATTTTGCACCAAAATTTGATGACCACTGATTCTACAGGAATCACAGACATGATGAGCCTGTTTGCATGGAGATGCTAAACCACGGGTGTCAAACACAAGGTCCGCGGGCCGAATCCGGCCCGCCAGACCTCGTCATGTGGCCTGTGTAGCTGCCGCCGGCCGCCAGCCTTCACCTTTTATTCTCACTTTTTTTTTGTTGACACAAGAAAGCCGCCTCTTCAGCGCATGCGCGGCAGCCTACAAGCCAGAGAACGTCTGCCCTCTAGCGGCGCCGGCCGTTCTACACAGGAAACCTCCACTTTACATGCATTCAGGAAACCTCCACTTGTTTTTATATTGAGCGCATGCCATCCTGTGATGTGACAGATCCAACGGCTGCCTGAACCCTTCTCTCCTGTACTGTAAGTACATATGATGTATGTGGTGGGGGGGAGGGGGGTCTGCTTATTAGGGGGGGGGGTCTGCTTATTATTCTGCTTAAAAGTCTGAGCGGTAAACTTTGGATATACTGACCACTTCCATTTCACCAAACTGCTGATGCGGCCCCCGATGAATTTGAGTTTGACACCCCTGTGCTAAACCATGGTTTAGCACTGTGTTCACAAGCTAGGATAAGCCTGAGCGAAAGCTGGAGCTGGCAGGTTTCCACTTCTCGTTGCTTTCTCCCATGTGGCCATGAGAAGGACTTCACTAGCATTCACTTTCAAAGAATCTTGACTTCTTCTTAAGCATGAATCAGAAATTGTGGTTCAAAACAAACATACAAAGAACATTTTGGGTTAGCTAAGCAGGCCAGCTTTGGAGGTGCCCCTGTTTAGAAAACAGTCAAGTGTTGGTTTTAAGCCACAGTATTTGGTTTGTGCATAAGGAGAAGAAGCCAGGATTCCCTGAAAGTGAAACTAACCACTAGTGGTGTCTGTCCCCTGGCTGCAAGGTAGAAAGAGAAGGATGGATGAGTGCATGAGCTTGAGGCTTTGCCCAGGTTCTTTCCAGTAGCTCATGTACTTTGTGCTTATGACATTCCCAGGCTCCTCTACAAAGCCCTGGCTCCTGGTATAACCAAAAGCTAGAAGGCAGGGTTCACACTCTAAAAACAAAACACCCTTTCTGCTTATCTGTGATGAGGACAGACAGGTGATCAAACAGATGCAGCTGCCGCACTGTGTCTAGCCAGGCTCTTCTTGGTCACTGTTCATACGAAGGGTAGTGCTACTGGTCCCTAACTACAGTTGTTGTTGTTTAGTATTTGTCGTGTCCGACTCTTCGTGACCCCATGGACCAAAGCACGCCAGGCACGCCTGTCTTCCACTGCCTCCCGCAGTTTGGTCAAACTCATGCTGGCAGCTTCGAGAACACTGTCCAACCATCTCATCCTCTGTTGTCCCCTTCTCCTTGTGCCCTCCATCTTTCCCAACATCAGGGTCTTTTCCAGGGAGTCTTCTCTTCTCAAGAGGTGGCCAAAGTATTGGAGCCTCAGCTTCAGGATCTGCCCTTCCAGTGAGCACTCAGGGCTAATTTCCTTCAGAATGGATCGGTTTGATCTTCTTGCAGTCCATGGGACTCTCAAGAGTCTCCTCCACCACCATAATTCAAAAGCATCAATTCTTCGGCGATCAGCCTTCTTTATGGTCCAGCTCTCACTACAGTACCCCAATATAATTAAGGATTAATCAAGGTTCCTGCATCTTCAATAGTTGCACAGAAGATGGAATTTCAGAATGCACAGCTTTTACTTCCCTGTGCATGACAAGCAGTAACACTCCAAATTTCTGGTTTGACACAGCTCAAGGAAGGGTGGGCAACCTGTGGCTCTTCATATGCTGTTCGACTCTGCAGCTCCCATCAGGCGTGGGAGTGGGAGTTATAGTTTAGCAACAGCTGAGGGCTATTTAAAAGATATGGGAACTTGCCCTGCCCTGCCCTCCTTTGCTCCTGCACCCTGATCTCAGCTGTACTACAGCTGAGGCCACAATTACAGGGCTCGTTGGGAGAGAGGGCTCCATTTGAAAACTGTAATCCAGCACCAATGCCAAAAGAGAAAGGATATAAAGAAAAGGCTATAGCAGAGGTGTTAAGCCTCGGCCCAGTATACCTGAAGGAGTGTCTCCACCCACATCATTCAGCCCGGACACTGAGGTCTAGCTCCGAGGGCCTTCTGGTGGTTCCCTCACTGCGAGAAGTGAGGTTACAGGGAACCAGGCAGAGGGCCTTCTCAGTAGTGGCACCCGCCCTGTGGTGCGCCCTCTCATCAGATGTCAAGGAAACAAACAACAACCTGACTTTTAGAAGACATCTGAAGGCAGCCCTGCACAGGGAAGTTTTTAATGTTTGATCTTTTATTGTGTTTTTAATATTCTGTTGGGAGCTCCCCAGAATGGGTGGGGGTATAGTTAATAAATATTATTATTATTATTATTATTATTATTATTACTACTACTACTACTACTATTATTGCAAAAAACTAATGGAAGAGAATCAGCTCAAGAGGACTCAGAAATGGAGGCACTCAATGCAGATTGCTTTTCTGAACAGTCACATCACAGAGGCACATTCTGCATGACGCTTTGATCTTCCTTCCACTCAGGACAGCATACCTATAGGAGTCTCAATAGGAGTCTCTTGCAAGCTCCACACTCTCTCAAACAGACTGTGTTCAAAGACATTTTCGACAGAAAAGCAGATCCCTAATTACAGTGGGGTTGCTACCTTTGAGCTCTTGTGGGTCACTCACCCAGCCATTTGAGTTGGGAATAATTGGTCATAGCAGGGGAAAGGACTGATTAAATGGTTGAGATGTAAGCCTGCAGCGTTTGCTAAGCAGGAAAAATCAGAAGCAGGACAAATCTCAGATAGAAATGTTCTCCAACATTTGACAGGTGAAAATCAGTTTGCTTCACATTAAAGCAAACAAGTGTTGTAGCGGCACCATGAAGTGAATAGCCCTCTGCTTGGAAGCTTAGCGACATAGCCAAGGCCACTGTGAAATAACTACGGCCTGTAAACCACAGTGTCCTTTCTAACTTCCCCTCTCTTAATCGGCCATTGCATTGTGTTGTTACGTAGTGTTCTTCCTTTTTGGTGCCAATATTTTCAACCAGTGTGGACTGGTTAGAGTGTAGGAGGATTTACAGCTCAGTTGGTTAGAGCACGGTGCCGGTAATGGCTAGGTTGCAGTTCGATCCCCATATAGAATACAGTCGTACCTTGATTTTCAAACAGCCTAGTTCTCGAATGTTTTGGCTTCCGAACGATCAAAACCCGGAAGTGACTGTTCCGGTTTTCGAAAGTTCTTTAGGAAGCCAAACGTAAAACGAGGCTTCCGCCGCTTCCTTGCAGCCAATCAGAAACCATGCATTGGTTTTCAAATGCTTTGGAAGTCGAACAGACTTCCGGAACGGATTCCGTTCAACTTCCAAGGTACGACTATACCTGCATATTCCTACACTGCAGGTGGTTGGACTAGGTGATCCTCAGGGTCCCTTCCAACTTTACAATTCTATGATACCAAGGCATGAGAGACGAGGGTTCAAATCCCCACTCAGCCACAAAGCTCACTGGGTGACCTCGGGCCAGTCACTGCCTACTTCACAGAGGAGGAGAACCATATACACCACCCTGAGCTCTTTAGATAAAAAGATGGGCTATAAATACAATAAATGAACATAATGCAGTAATAAATGTTTCCATAAAATATATGCAGCACATTGACCACACCTCAGCTGTGACTTAAACCACACTGAGAGCCTGAACAAATTACTCAACACCAAACAGATCCTTCTAGAAGCAGGACAACCTACCCTGGCTGTGGCCATGCAGCACCAGCCATCACATCATTCTGCAGTCAGTGCTGCCAAGCAGCCCTGCACCAGGAATTCTAGGAAGCAGGCAATTTGACACATTTTGGCCACAGCAGGTAAGTCCACATGCAACGTCCACTTCCAGCATCCTCAAGAAACATTCTCCAAATTGCCATTCCGCTAAAACCAAAATGCATACTCTCCTAGGCGGTTAGCCTTCACATTTAAAAAACAAACGAATTTTCACTCCATAACTATTTAAAGAATTTGAACAGTTAGTAAAAACACCTGTATAATCATGAGAGCTGGCACAGAATCAGGACAGCTCAAGGCGGCTAGAGCACATGCCTGTGAAAAGTACAGTTGAGAAGCACATAAAAGCTATGGCAGCAATCCTACACACTGCCTTCTTCTCAAACGACAGGAATTGCATGGGGGCAGGGGGATGAATGTACAGGAGCACTGAGTTCCAGGTTTCTTCTTTATTATTTCTGACCCCCCAAGCAACCTGGAATGATTTTGAGTCAGAAAAGGACTGGGGAGAAAGGTTAATCAGCCTGTTAGTGTGCACCATTGTTTCCTGAAAAATTCGGATCTTTCTCAGGCTGCTTTGGGTTTTTCAAAAAGGATGTGGAAAAGGATCACAAGACTCTTTGCAAGACGCAAGTTGAGGCTTGTTCACAATCCACTGTAAATCCATTAATAGGAATTTAGAGAGAAGCCATCCCCCTTCAAGAGAATTTTGTCAATGAATTTCCAAAAACCAGGTGTACCAGCATTTCAATGGCAGGACAAAACTGTGGTAATTGATTTATCAAGTCCTGAAATTCATCCTTCTTATCAAACTACCCCAGGTAAGAACACATGGGTATTCACAGGAAAAATCATGGCTGCTTCACTTCTCCCTCAATCTTCATATGGCTCAGAGAGGGGGTATGGGTTGGATTAGCACTATGTCCAAACCCAGGCTCATGGTTTGCCCCCCCCCCCCACAATGCACCACTTGTGGTAAGCCAGCTAACAACTCCTGATAGTTCATGGTTTTTCTGGAGTAAGGCAAACCATAAATCCAGGTTGTAAAGCTATGTGAAACCATGACTTAGTTCTAGGCAACATGGCAGCAGGAAAACTGAGGAAGGAGCAAAGCAGTTGTGAATTTTCCTGTGTATACCCATTCATTCTCACTTAGCCATGGTTTGGCTTAACATCATGTGAGAATTGAGACAGTGTCCAAGTGAGACATTTGTATTTCACTTGTACTTCCCAATCTCTGGTCTGCTGCTTGAGCAAGTCAGCTCTTCTCCATGTCTTAACCAAGAAAGATAGAAAAATATGAGAGCTCTCGTTATTGTCTTAGAGGCAATCTAGATCTGCTTAATAGGATGTAAATTATGCATACTCCATTAAGTAAATTTGTTTTCATGTAACGCCTACTGAATCTGCTCTTAAGAAAGCACACTTTTCAAATTTTATTCACAGCCAATATAAAACATATGAACCAAATATGACTAAGGAAAAGGGTGAGGGAAAACTGAGGGGGTAAAAAACACACACCAAAAAAAAACCAAAACACCCTAGCAAGATACACAGCATGTGATACCCAGGAGCAGCTGGCTCTAATCATTTCTTATGTATCTAATGTTGCTTATTTAACACCTCCTAATAAATAATTATTTTTCCTATCCTGTGTTATCCCTCAAAGTAACAAGGTATCACAGACACTGGCAATTTTCCTAGAGCAAACCTCTTCTGTTAATAAAAATTAATCCCTACATGAAATGTTTCTAAGTTTACAAAGTCAGAGGCTTTTGTTCTTCTGGCTAGGACCTACTTGCATGGTCACAGTTGGAAGATGGAGAATGGGAACAGGAGCCAAGAGTATCTAAGCTAGGAATTGCAGAATGGGTCTGACTGCATCCTTGTAATGATATCGTGCAATAGAGCTGCCTGCACTTTATTTAACACGCTGCATAAAACTGCTTCCCTTGCCGTCTACTAGGAGAGACTCAACCAAATGTTTTCTCATTTTTCCACAGGTCCTTTCTTTCACAACCTGAAGACGGTTTTATCTGCAGAGAGTTTTACCTACATACACCTGCAGCTCAGTGGCATCTCATTTCCCAGGGTCTCTAGAAGCTAAATATCCGAACAGCTCGGTGCTCAGATCATACTTCTAGTGCCCAAGTAGGCAAATGCGCCAGTTCAACATATAGCCCAGCAATTTGCACAATAGAGCTGCAATTCACATAATAGGCTGTTCTGGCTCAGTATTCTTCAGTCTTGGGTCCCCAGATGTTCTTGAACAACTTCCATCATCCCTGACCACTGACCATGCTGGCTAGGATTGATGGGAGTGTTAGTCCAACATCTGGGGGACCCAAGGTGGAGAAAGGCTAGGCTAGTCACAATCTGACAAGTTTGTTGTGAGGATAAGATGAGGAGTCTGGGAATCATGTACAGCACCTCAAGCTTCTTGGAGTAAGAGTGGAGAATAAATGTAATGATACATTTTTTAAAAATTGAATTGCTGATAATGTATGGTTGAACAATTCTTCTCCCCTCAGAATATCATTACATGATTAAAGAAGCACATTCTTGGCTTTCAGATCAATGGAGGTCGGAGCTACTGTGCAAATACAGTGGTACCTCCGGTGGTGAATGGGATCCGTTCCGGAGATCCGGCTGTATCCCAAAGTTTTCACAACCAGAGGATTGCTTCTGCACATGCGCATGGTGGAGTTTAGTGCTTCTGCGCATGCGCGAGCAGTGAAACACTTCCGGGTTGGCTGCATTCGCAACCCGAAGTTTACGTTACCTGAGGGTAATGTAACGCGAGGTTCCACTGTAACTACAACATAAAGTAGGTTAGCAGAGCCATCAGCAATGTATGATACTGGTTGGGGTGAAGCTCATATACATCACCTGCATTTTCATCTGTGAAGTGTTGGAGGTATGTTGTAATTGCAAGGAAGCTTACTCTCAGGAAGTATGCTTAGGATCAGTGTGTCTAGACTGCTAGATCACACTGACTGTTTTGCTGGATGCGTGGCTATTTCGGTTACGGAACATATTCATTCTCCAAAACAGTAAAGGCTAGTTAGGTGTCATCAGAACCAAGGAGGGGCTGTAACTCAGTGGCAGACCATCTGTGTGAAGAAGGTCTGGATTTCAATTCCTGGCATCTCCAGGTATGGCTGGGAGGGACCTCAATCTATAAGCCTGGAAAGCCACTGCCAGTCTGCAGGACTGTATAGGAGCCATTTATGCGGTTCAGCATTTTGCTCACTTAGCCATCCTAGGAGGATGGGTTTCATTTACAAGCAAAGCATGTAAGAACACTATATATATAGCTAAATAACCAATGTAGGTAATTGACCGGCGTCTCAACCAAAAGAAAGAAAGAGAAAAGATTGGGAATCTGCCATACACTTCCCATTGTAAGTGTCTTGTTTCTAGCCGAAGTTTAAATGAAGAACTTCTTCTTTTTAAAGAGTCTGAATAGAAAAAGAACTTCCTGGAATTAATAAGGATCCGAATGGTTTGAATAATTCTAGTTGAACAGATTACTTTTCCCCACCCTCCACCCGTTTAGACGGCTTGTCTTAAAATAAATAAATAAATTTAAAAAATTCCAAGATGTTTATAAAAAATGCATACTGATTTATTCTCACATGTGGAATTCCCCAAGACATACTCGCTAACGTTCCTATTTGTATTTTAATGCCTGCATTAGTCTTCATTAAATATGAAATCGCGCTTCCGAGTCCTGGACATATTAGAAGAACGTCAGCCCTCTCTCCTCTCTCTTCCTTCTCCTACATTGTGTTAAATATTTCATAGTTTGTTAAGGGATAAAACAAGAGATCACTAAACACAGCAAAAGCCTCGACACTTCTGTCGTAAATCAAAAGATGGAGGGGCAAGTTTGTACACTCCATTCACTGGCGGAAAACCAAAGGCAGGAGAAGGAGAAGAGAGATTTATTGGTTTGTTTTTGTTTTATTATGTATTGTTACAGGCCACCCTGATCGCTGCTGAGTGGCAGCAAGATTCCAGGGGTCTTGGCACGTGACCAGGGTTCATGTTTCCTTTGGAAATGCACCGTGGAGACTGTGATGTCTTTATGATCTATGGCTTATTTACACATATATACAATCTGAGCCTAGATGGAGCGATGGCAGAGCACTCACTTCCTATGGGGGGTCTTTCTTAGCAGCACAGCATTGGATTCAGAGGCATCCTAAGCCCTTGTGTCTTCTCTGCAACAGCCTGCTCCAGCCAACCAGACAGCATAGCTGTTGCCCTTCAGGCTCTGCATGGAATTCCACCTACTTCCTCCTCTTCCTGCTTCCCAGAAGCCCTTGCAGAAAAATGACTTCTCGGTTTAAAAGGGTGCATGTCTTCCCATTCCTCCTCCACGCCGGCATGTCTTCTGCCTGGCCGATGGCGCCCATTATCAAACAAACCAAGACGTTATAAGCCTTTCATGTCCTCCAGCGAAACTTCACCAGGCTGGCTTCATGAGGAAGCTAGTTGGTGTTATCACAGCCCTTGCTAAATTTATGAATTTACGAGTTTGCTCAAATTCTGACCCTTCACTGGATGTAGAGATTCTTGCCTACCCTCCAACATTTATCCGATGAAAATAGGGCCATCCTATTCAACAACAACAACAACAACAATAATTTTATTATTTATACTCTGCCCATCTGACTGGGTTGCCCCAGCCAATCTGGGCAGCTTCCAACATACTATAAAGAAATGAATAAAACATTCAATATTTAAAAACTTCCCTATACAGGACTGCCTTTTGGTGTCTTCTAAAGCTTGCATAGTTATTTATCTATTTGGTTGGGGGGGGTCGCATAACTCCAAGGAAAATAGGGACGTCTTGAGGAAAAGCAGGACATTCTGGGATCAGATAGAAACTGAGACAGCTTCTGTAAATCCAGAACTGTCCCTGGAAAATAGGGACACTCTGTTATCGGGTGTGTGTGTGTCTGCCTCCCCCTCATTAAGCTCATAACAGTATTTTAATGTTGTGAACCACCCTATGATCTTCAAATCGAAGAAACGTATACACATTTAATAAATAAATTAAGATTAAAACTACATTCTCCACTATTGTTTCTGCTTCCAACAGCATCCTTCCACACTGGGAGTTTCCTACAAGCTTTTCCAGCCTGGTTCCAGCAAACCAGGAGAAGGCCCAAATAAGAATCACAGATTTAGTTTCCACAGCAAGAAATGATTCCTTGTCTTGCAAAGCAAATTCAGCGACAGCAGCTTTTTGGAGGCCAAGAAATAAATAAATAAGAAGGAAATCAATAGAAAGCCCACACATGAAAATAACCTTTGCTCCTTAACGTGCAAAGATTCTCAAGGCTACTTTTTTCCATTTATAGCTGCCACGAGCTCCCCGAGAGTATCTAAATTTTGAGGGGTGGGAGTGGGATTAGAACATATTTAAGCATTGATATGTGTCACTCTGTCAGTCTAACCTACCTGACAGAGGAAAACATGAGCGAAGTGGGGGGACGGGACTCTGTAAGATGTCCTGAGCTCCTTGGAGTAAGGATATAATATAATATTTTAAATAACTAAATATAAATATAAATGGGGCTTCTCACCATAAGAACAGAGTGACAAGTAGCAAGTCTCACTCAGGCAGCAATCCTAAGCACAGTTATTTGATCCCACTAAACTCAGTGGGGTTCACTTCTAAGCAAACATACTTTTTTTATTTAATAAAGCCTCAGTCGCCATACCTCATGGGAATAAAGTCAGAACAACAATAAATTGGCTTCGCAAGCAGACCTGCTCTCATTCTTGAGAGACAAGCAGCCTCTGTAAAAGGGGAAAAGCAGTTCCATATCCTTTACAGAGAGATTTTAATGCTCACACAGTAAGTTCGGGATGCCTGGCATTTTATGGTCCAGAGACACATTTGGAAATCTAAGGAACTGTTGAGGGCACCACAAAGAACTCATTTCACAGAAGAAAAACTGGCGACCTTCAAACTCCAAAGAAGGTAAGGAGAAGGTTAAAGTGAGAAGTCCTAGCAACCCCGGTATCACCCAATGAAGGCTCATCTCCATTTTTTTTAATTAACAAGGTCCTGAAACATGCAGTCTTCTACCTTGACTTGCCTGTTATTTTGATTCTACAATGTGCCCTGACCCAAAAGCAGAAAACACAATCGTACTACAAAAAAGCGTTATATCTTGGTCACCATTTCGCAGGTTGATTTTTTTAAAAATTCTTTTTATTTAACATAATATTCTTCCAGGTTATGTTTCTAATAGAAGACCACCATTGCTATCAGATACATCAGGCGAAGGAACTTAAGACATCATAAACAACATTTACTGATGATAACCTCTAAGAAACATGAATCATTATTTATTATTTTTTCAAAATTGTACAGCCATTCTTATTAGTATGAAAAATAAAATACTCCGTTCTACAAATAAAAAGTAAGTGTGTTTTGCTTGTGTCTTGATTACATGAATTTGATGCACAAACTTCCCTGCAATGGCATTTTCCAAAAGTTTACTGCATTGCAGGTCATTAACAAGAGTTCTATCGCTCTTCCACTGTTGTGTTATCCCAAACCTGCTAGCAAGTAATGTGAACCTAATCAAGTCCTTGAATGCTACACACACACCTTAAGTCAAAGAATGGAAGCCACATTAATATGGTGCATTAATCACATTTTCCTCAGCTATGGTATTGATCTCCTTGAGAACCTAATCCCCCTAAAATCTCCCCCTACCTGCAGGTATTCCCACCGCCAGTGCTAATTTTTTTTTTAGGAAAAGAGGTGCCAGAGCTCACCATGAACTTCCCCCTTGTTCTCTTAGAAGGGCAACGGTGCCCACCTGAGAGGTGTTGGAATTGAGATGAAAATAAGTCCTGCCCACCGGAGTCATATGGATAGACTATGGTTCTCATGTGTTGCAAAGGCAGCTAGCCTGAGTTGTCATTAGTCTTGGGCCATGAACATCTTTGAGAAACCATCACCAATCATTATGAGTTTTTTCCATTCAAAAAGGGTCAGACAAGCTCAATCTGCTGTTCTAAAATCTGCTGCACCTATACTGTTGGGTGAGACCAAAGGCCTACCCAAAATTCTGTTCTCACAGTGGCCAACCAGCTTCCAATGAGAAAAGCCTATAAGCAGGACCTCAGCACAGCAGTACCATTCTTGTCTGTGTTGCCCAGCGACTAGTGGTCACATGTATGTTGCCTCCAATATAAAAGGTCATATATAGCTATGACTATATATAGCCTTATCCTTCATGTATTTGTCTAATTCTCTTTTGTAGCCATCCAAGTTGATAGCTATCTCTGGTAGCTCATAGTTCACCCTAGGAGAATACTTCCCATTTTGCTTACATAAATGGAACACAATGACTGCTAGACAAAGAGGTGTCACAAAGCATGGCATTACGCAGGCACTACATAATCTTTCCAATTCAAGTGCCAGTAAAGGAGATTGCAAACCTTGGTTTTAAATTTTGGCAAGGTTCTTTTCATGTTTTAGATGCATCATGCATCTAGCTCATTGAATATTTCTTCAGTGTCATGTAAATACAGTATAACCCTGGAAAATGCTTTATAACACACAAACCTGATAGATTCATTTACACATGTAGTTTCAATTCGCAATGATTTATTCTGCCAAAGATGCCAACTTAGAGAAGTACGAGCTATGAACAAAGCAGTGCTTGATTCATATCCAATGGAAAGAAAAGCTCACAACTGCGTTCTTATATAAATTTTAATCACAGTGAAATGAGGTCATTTCCCTATGTAGCAACATAAAAATAAACACTCACCACTGACTAACACAGATAAAAGATATGTCATGGAGAAACTTATTACGCTACAAAAAATGGGGTAACTCTATATGGAAACAGGCATAAAACTATGTACCTTTCACCAGACGTCTTCTCCTAGGCTGACAACCCAAAAGATGCAGCATTTACATAGACTGGCTAATACAATTTTATCAACAGAACATAATGCTATTTTAAAGTAAATATAATGTTTGCATTTCTATAAAAATTGATCTTATCAATCCTAACTTTCACATACCAATATTTTGTGTCTATTGTAGCTATAGAGTCCTTCATCAAAACTTTTGTGCTGCCATTATCACACTGGAAAATTGTCATCCAAGAAGCCCTTTGTTCCATGTCAAGAATGCAGCTGACTTAAACATATGAATGATTAGACAAGGGTGGTATCTTTCGGATGTTGTCCACTCCCATCAACCCAAGCAAGCAGAGTAAATGATCAGGGAATGATGGGTTGTAGCCCAACACCTAAAAAGCACCAACCAACCAGATGTTTTGAACTACAACTCCCATTGGCCCCAGCCACCTGGAAGGCATGTTGAATCCAACAGAAGTCCAAGGTATTTTCTAACACAATATATATTTCCCTAGAGCGATGGAACAATCGAAAATATGCACAGATATGTGCCTCTGCATGCTGACTGCTGCCCACCAGCCATGTTTTGTGGCCTGCCAGAACCTTATTTGCATAGGTCCAAACAGGCACCCAAAACAGGAGTCTTACAAAGTGTCTGCTGGCCACATGGCCTGTGAGAAGCCCTCAGCCTGGTGATTCACAAGTTCTGCAAGCATGGCAATAATGTTATTACATGATATTGACAGATTTTTGATTAGTTTTCTCTTTATTATTCAAAGAAGAAATGTTCAGGAAAGGGTGTGACTAATGGAATAACAATGGGATAAAGACTCTTGTCTGAAACCCTAGATAGCATCAAGATAATATTGAGCTAGATGAACCAATGGGTCTGACTCAAAATGGCAGCTTACTGTTTTCCTATCAAAGAAATCCTTAAATGAAAACTTTAGCAGACAAGGGAGGGAGGGAAATGGGACAGAAGAACAATGCCAGCAAGTGATGCCTTCTCAGCAAGACCGAAGCTTGTAACTAGATAATTTCACAGCACAGCACACCTGTAACTTTTCAAAAGGACAGGCTGAAAGTGAATCAACATTAACATGCTTTACATTCAAATGACTTTCTCAGACATCTAATGAACATTTTTGTATCTTTTTTTCCTTTTCACCCCATACACAGCTATAACAAGTAAAATCAAATGAGAAGAGACAGATACATGCCCAACAATACAACCTAACCAAGAAACAACAGAACATTTCCCCTAACTACATTATTTTTCTTAGTCATTCAAGTCGTCTTTTTGTTTTGTTTTGTTCTGTTTTTGCTGGAGTTCTTCTTTTTCTGAAAACCTCGAGTGCACTACCTCACCTGAAACAATCACGTTTATTAAAATAAAGTTTTTGTTCGGACTCTTATTGTACTTCAAAAGGGTTGTATGCTCATTTTTTTGCATTTCTAACAAGTTACTGAGCTGAGGCAGCGAGAGTTAAAAGAATGAAAGTCACCACCAGACCAATGCAAACCAACAGTATTAATTCAACTAGGCATTAATTCAACATTGTGCACCTTCAGAAACCGAGCATGTTACCTAAAATAGCCTATTTATATCTGCTCCTCTACTAAATGTGATGATGCATACAGCATTACTATAAAAGTACAACAAACAGCCAGTTTTTAAAAGGAAGAGCATATAATATCAAGACCAGCTCCAGAGGGTGGCAAGGCTGGGCATTTTTCAGGACCCCCACACCAGGAAAGTGCCCACTGCACTAAGAGTGTTGCCATATATATATATATATATATATATATATATATACACACACACACACACACACACACACACACACATATATATAGCAAGCCCTGTATGAGAAAACCAACACTTTAAATGAATTACAGCAGAAAGAATATGTTGTACATTAAGAGGTCATTGAAATAACAGTGGTGAATGAGACACAAAAAGCTTGATAGAGTTCCACAAGGAAAGTGTTCCAGAGTTGTGGCACCACCACAGAAAAGACACTGTTTCTCCTGTTCACTTCCAGGACATGAAGAATTGGCACAGAGAGATAGGGCTTTGAATGATCTTCATTCCAGGGCAAGCCTATATATATAAGACCTGAAGAATAAGGTGGTGGTTGTTTTTAATTATTCTTCTCAATAGTAAGCATACATGCAATTTCAGACGCCCTATCAGTTTGGGCTGAGATTCAGATAATCTCAGAAAGCAACTTGAAAGCTATGGGAGCATTCATTCCAAGTTCATTTGGAGTAGAATTAAGTCTCTCTCCAAGTTTTGCACATTTAATCCCATTCATTCCCCTTCCTTCTGCATGAAGAGACTCCCATGAGCAAAGTGCCTTTCTGGATATGGTATGAATGCATGCACAGGAAAATGCTTCACGGAATGGTGTGCATGTGTTGGGAAGGTAAGAATATTACGCCCTGCACCTGTGTGTGGACACAGCACCGCACTCCTGCCTGTGCATGCAGGGCTTCCACTGTTGGCCCTGACAACAGAACCACCTCTTTAGAGTCCACAAGGAGGGGCTGATGCAGGCATCTCTCCCCTCAACAAATGACCATCACTGTGCAAACCAACTGCAATATCTACTCAGAGGGGAAGATCAAGTCTCATATGCAACTGCGTAAGTACAGTCTGCTACTGTACATGAAGATATATGAGCCATTGTCTGTACAGGCCACATGGATCACTCTCCCCTTCTGATCATCCCTTCGGCAGTCCACTCAAATGTATCACAATGAAAAGACACCCTCTCGTTCGTTCGCAAGGTCGAAAGGGGGGACGGGACATAAGTAGAAATTGGAACCTACACACACACACACACACACACACACTCTTCAACATAAGGACAGAATATATAAATAAATAAACCTACCACAGACGTAATGACAATATAGGATAACTGTCTCTCTTCCAAAATAGGACAACTGTCTCTCTTCCATATCTGCATCTTATTGGTATATTACAATAGCCCTAATTCACACATGCTTTTGATATTACTGCATTTAATCGCACACAGCTGCAGCTTATGAGAACTCTTAGAAAACAAAAAGGGTTTTTAAAAACTCAGCAAATTCTGGCGAAACTTTTGCTATTATTTACCCCTATAACCATTAGCAGTGTTTTCATCATGGGGTGGGGTGGGTGTAACAGGGCGGACACCAGTTTTTGTTGTTGTTTGAAATGTGGAGTATCAATTTGTGATTACTTGGAAAGAACACAGATGTGCATGAGGTTGTGAACACACCATGAGCACGCGTTGAATTCTGTTACAGTGGACCCTCAGGTTACGTTACCTTCGGGTAATGTAACTTTCGGGTTGCGAACGCGCGTGCATGCACAGAAGCGCTCTACTGCACCGCGCATGTGCGCAGAAGTGGTGCCTATAGATGTGGACTTTTCGGGGTACGTACACCCCCCCGGAATGAATTAAGTTTGTATCCGGAGGGTTTACTGTATTTAGTTATCTACTTGCTTCCGCAATGTGTGTACCACTTAATACAGCAGTCTCAGTTAGTGTACAATGAGGTCACAAAAGATACGCTCAGTTAAAATTAACTAAAATTAGAAAACCCATCTTTAAATACCTGCTGAAATAAAAAAAGTCTTCACCAAGTGCCTGAAATTCAGCAGGAAGAGGATACGTCTGATCTCAGCCACAAATGAGCTCCACAGAACTGGGCCCACAATCCTGAACGCATGTGTTTTTTAAAGTGTATGTGACTGCAGTATATCAGAATAACACTTGAAACCAAGTACATTTGCTCACCTGTCCCCTTGTCACCACTGCTGCTGCCTCTTCATCCTACTGTGTGTGTTCACATGAACATCCCTGGGACCTTTTGTATACTTGTGATGGAGAAGATCCTGGTTTCTTCTATCTTCTAACACCTCAAGTAGCAGGTAATGTGAAAAAACTTTGCGGCACGACCCTAGAGCAGGGATACAGCCAAGGTGGTGCCCATAGTGGATGTTGCAATAGGACACCTATCATACTTGACCACAAGTCATGCTTGCTGAGTCCAACCAACATCTGGAGAACATCAGCTGCCTTAGAGAGCTGCTACAAGTCAGAGCAGACAATAAATAGACAAATAAGCTAAAAGCTCCTAGAGTTTGTTACTAGAGGAAAAAAGCACCCCACACCTATTGCTTGAGATGGAAGCATCCTACCTTAGACAAAGAGGCGTAAGATGCTTGGTTCCCCCAACAGGAGGCAATGGAACAGCCAGCCAGTAGCCGCATCATCGACTAGCCACAAGAGAGAGCTTAAAGTGCATTCACAGCTTTGTGTACCTATTTTTTAATGACTACTTGTATTTTCCCATGATGGACTTCAGATACCTTAGATCGGGGTTGTGTATGAACTTGAAACTCCCTTCCAGAAGTACGACTAACGCAAAGCTAGACTAGAAGACATCCTATCATTTCAAAGTTAAGGTTGTCCATTGCCTGTTACAATGAGACCCAAAGTGAACCCAAGGTGCTCTTTCTCATCTGCCTTTCATGCAAATCAGGACACATTCTTGGAATTAAAGCGGCTGTTGACTTTTTAACTATGCTATGTGTAATATGCTGCTATGCATCAACAAATATTAATACTGGGTATTTGCTTTAGCAAGATCTTTATCCTCTGAACTTCGAGGCCTGATTTGGCGAATGTGTACACGTGCATCTTTTTTTCAGGGGGCAAAACCATTTGCGTGTTTTATAAAGCACAGCCCTATGGCAGGCATAGGAGTATAAAGTTGATTGGGGTTTGGAGGCGAGGAGGAAATGCAGCTTCTCATGCACAACAACCTGAAAGAATCATCAAAACATGATTCAAACATGCCGTGCCCTTGATATCAACAGAAACAATTTTAAACCAGTAAGTATGCGAAAATTATGTTGGGCAAGTCTGCATTTCTCAGTTTCTAAGGGAAACAAATTTCATGCTTTCCTATTGCATATCAAAAATGATGGCATTGTGCCAAGGCTGGATGTTAATCCAAAAACTTTACTACAATCAAAGGTCAATCCATTATTATCCATGTATTTTAATAAAAGGTTCCTGCTCTGGCAGCTTTGCGAGACATTGAGAGGGGTGGGAGGTGGGGAGAAGAGAGGGAGACAGAAATGCTACCATTTATCAACCCAAACAAGGACTTAAGTGAATACCAACTTCATTCCTGGAAATGCATTTCTCTCTATTTGCACACATTTGCCTCTACTTTGGCACTATAAGCTCCAGCAAGACTTTTGAGCCCTGGCGGCGATCCAAGCTGCAGATGGTTTGAAATGCAGCCTGAAATCAGTGTGCGGTTGATGAAATACTCCTTACACCTGACCCCTACTTCACACCAGGCACCAACACACTAGCTGAACACTACCAGTCAGAAGAGGGGGGGGGGGAGCTTTGTCAGGCATCTTAGTATCTGGAAGTCTCTCCTCAAGGCATTTGGTAAAGCCAGATGGCCAAAACAGGGGGAAATGCAGTAAACTGAGAAACGAGCACTTGATTAGTTAGATGGGGGGGGGAAAGAAAGCAGGAGGGTGGTTAGTTTTGTGGTATATTTTTTTTAATGGTGCATGGTTGTTATTGTTCTTAAAAGTGGGGAGCTCTTGCAAGTTTGCACAAGGGGGAGTTCATTTTATGTAAAAACAGTGACTTAAAAATGCTTTTTAAAAAAGCAACCTGTTTTGGGAAAAACACCTTTTACATTTCTCAGAATTATACACACATTTCTGGTGATCTCCCTCCTATAAACTCATAGCTACTGGAGGTGATTTAGGGATAAGCAAAAGTAGCCACACAAAAATTATCAGCAGCGATATACAAAGCAATCTCTATCTCCCATTTGCTGCTCACATGCCTATTGGGGTTGCTTTTCAGAGCCTTAGGGTCCCAAAGAAACAAAATCTCAATGCTGCATACATTTCATATCCACATACGTGTCATTGAAATAGCATCTTTGCAATAAATTTGTTCCCATGACATGATTACTACCTGTATGTTTGTTTCACTGTATTGCACACAGCTTCTTTCTGAAGTTGCAGTTGTTTCATCCGAAAGCGCAACGAAATGCCATGTGACTTAAGACAACATTCAAAATTTTCCCAAAGCAGACAATAGGCTAGAACTGAAAACCCAACACAACTGATCTGAACGTACAGGTGAGCAGGACTATAATAATGGGCAGTATTTCATCCAGGCTTCAAATTATTAACCCAACAACCATTCACAGATAACTATGAACCGAAACACCACTGCTGAATTGGCACACTGCTGAAAATAGTTACTCCCAAATGAAGAAAACAGAACGGATTCAACTCCAATAACGAGCTTTGGTAGAATTGTTTCCAATATATAAATGTCAAATCCTTTCATCTTGAATACAAGCCACCAAACAGAAGGGACACCTCTCTCTTCTCATTGTTAGCAATGATTTGGGCTACACAGCTAAACAATCCCTTAATTTTATTAATTATGTTAACAGCACATAACCCACAGCAATAACATATATATTTTTAGCATGAGTTCCAAGCATACAGTAAATCATCCTGTTTTTGTGTGACGAGCATGAATCCCTTTTAAAATATGGTTTTGCAGTCTAAGGCCATATATTCTATTTTACTATGGAAGCAAAATGTGTTTGGATGGACTTAGATTCATAGCATGCCTGAAATAACTAGTCTGGGGATGAAGATTTGTCTACAATGCTGCTATAATTTCAATCTAAATTAGCATGGACAATTCCCCATCAGAAAGAAGAAATTACATGACATTTTCACTAACGTGTGGAAAGGAGAGACATTTTTGAAAAAACAACAACATGATTTTAAATCCGATTAGGCTGAGTTTGCCCAATCTTAACATTTATATTCTAACACAAAACATTTTATTTCAGGAACTCAAACCCAACTGCATGCATTCCGTATTCTGCAGAATGCCTGGGATAGGTGACACATCTGATAACAATGGCTTAAGTGTGTAGAAAAAGGCAGACATTAATTTTGTAATAAATCCTGAAGTCAACATTTCATCTGGGCACCATATAAGAATACTTTAAAAACAACAGAGCCAGTGCCCATTCACACTGTAAATGTGCAGTGGAACCTTATTCATGTTTACTTGAAAGTAAGCCTCATTGTGGTCAGTGGGGCTTATGCACTTGCAAGTATGTTTATAATGGCAGCTTTCAAACTGTGAAGATTAAATAAATAAAAAACCTGGAGGAAAACATCGAAGATATACTGTATTGAAAAAGGCAAGCCACATTATGAGTGCTTCATGTGTTACACATTAATATCTTGCAGCTCTCTGTAATTTCTAATAACTGCACTGCCACTAACCTATGTATTGATTTTCAAATGGGAGTTCATATCGGTGCACATTCTGATTATATCATTTTGTTGAGTTCCCTCAATATTAATAGTGATATTCCTGGTATGGATGAAGTAATTTGGCAATATATTATTATCTATTTCTGTGATAATGATCACTTTTACAGTTATTTGGTTACCAAAATATTAGTCTGACAGAAATTATTGCTCTATTTTTTTTTTAAAGTCCCATAATCTGATGAATAGCTTCAAGGAAAAGATAGCCAGACATTGCCTGTCTGCACTGCTTTAAAATCTTTAGTAAGATACCGCAGAAACATGTATGTGTATTCATTGTATTGTATATCCATTATGTACATTTGTTTGGCTTTTGTTTGTGTGTGTGTGTGCATGAACAAACAAACACATGTGTGTAGCTACTAACACACATGAAGTAAAAGAAAACTTAATGCTCTGTGTTCCGGTTTTTTCACTAGAACCCTGAACAGCTTGTAACAATGTCTATATTTATGAATGTACCCACCTAATTCAACAGCACTAAAGAAGAAAAAAGCATGTTTTAAAAAATAATATTCATTTACAGTGTTATATGCTCTATTGTTAACCCAAATTTTAATGCCTCTAACCATTTTTTTTAATGCCAAATGCTTTGAAAGAATACTGGCATCCTCAAGGTATACTTTAAGAGAGCCCTTTAAAAAAAAATGTCCCTGTACAAATAAATGGCTGTTATTATTTTTGACCCATCCACAAGGTTAGGCTTTCCCCAAAGCATATTTTGCAAAGTAGAAACAAGGAGTTCCAGAACAGCAAGAGTGGCTTCATTTAAACTACATCAGTAAAAGGCATGGAATGCCTCAAGTACTTGAAGCTATTGTTCTTTCAAAAACAACAACAAAATCCCTATAAATTGTTCCCTGTCCTTCGCTTGCCAGGTTTTGAGGAATGCCATGTGTCTCATCCCCATTCCTCCAAACAGTTAAAACTATAGACAATACTGTATAGCAGTCAAGCTAGCTACAGGCTTCTGCTGAAGCAGCAGCAGCAGTAGTAGCAGCAATATATACCAAATCGTCACAGAGGTAAAATGCAATTTGAATCGACCTTGAGAAGAAGGAGAAAAAGTGACAACAATTGTTCAAAAAGGGCTTGATGTGGCACAAAGATTCCTCAAGTACTGCAGTATACCAAATTAGTGGTACCCAGGTTAGAAACGAAAAAGGTTCTCATCACACATCCTTGTGAGTGTCAGATACCTAACTACACGCTTGTTGCTCATGACTGGTCATTTCATCTCCTGAGAGGTCAAACGATAAATCCAAACTGAAAAGTGATTCCAGAAGTGGTAAAAGTGAACACAGCAACAGAAAACCGTGATGATCTTGCCACACCCAGAACCAAAAGAACCGAATGCTCAGTCACCCCCCAAAAAAGCATTGCACCCCATGTGTTTCAACTCGTCAAACGTATTACAAGTTTGTATTCTCCCGGAAAAGCGTTCACATATGTTAATCGGCAATTCTGAGGTCAAACTTTGAGGTAGTAATTTTTCAAAAGATGGCATGAAAATGATTCATGTTTGCGAGCATGTGTGGGAGGGTGAGAGGCATAGCCGTATTTTGGAAAGTTCACTAATAATATAGGTTACCGGGAATAGAACTAAGCAGCAGCAATAGAAAAAATATATACAATGCACTATTTAATTCATTTTGTGGTGGGGTGCAGTTCAGTCTTACTAGCAGATAAAGGCCGGACTTGCTATTTGATGCACACACACACACACACACACACACACACGTAAAACACAAATTGAGAAAGACACCTCAGCCAAGGTTCCTGCTTTCTTTTTATAAGTAGCGAGCACTTATTTGCAAACCTTTCAAATACAACACAGTGCATGCTCATCCCATCATCAATGTTTAATAGAACCTCAGACCGGCAAGCACAAAAACTCCCAAGGATTTTATTAGGTCATCTCTCTGCCCTCCCTTAACCCTGGCCGGGCTTTCACATGTGTGTCAAATTAAAAGTTGGGAGTGCCCACAATGCCTCTCCTAACAGCAAAAAAATGCTTTTACCACTCCAAACGCACACAAGCTCAGATCACCTTCCAAAGTCCCCTTAAACCCACCAGGCGCAGGGCTGACACTATCCAGACAGTTCCTGTCGCGTAATGAGGGTGCTACCTGGGTACTGCTGGTTCATTTTAATTAAAATAATGTGTGTGTCTATACACACACACACACGTACACCCCTTCGCTCCCACCCACAAGCACAAATAAAAAGATCTCGACTAAACAAAACCTTTTCCCCCCTTCTTTTTTGCTTTTAACACACAGCAGATTGTTAAATCCATTCTGACCTTGCTAGTTCCATTGATTGTCATTGCTACTATTAAGAATAATAATGTTTTCTCTCCTTTGGCTGCATTTGTTGGGCATTAGTTCTACTCCTTCGTGATTCAAAGAGAGAGAGAGACAGAGAGAGAGAGAGAGAGAGAGAGAGGAAGGAAGGAAGCAAGCATGCCTGTAATTTACGCCAATCAACTATCCATCATCCACTAAGTGCCTAATGGTATCATATCGACGCTGCTGGAGAGCCCCAGGAAGTCCTGCTTGCAAAGTACACCCACCACGTACCTTGGTTTGGAGATAATGAGGGTAATAGTAAGTGTACTGAGGGTACATTGGTTGCTGTTCCAAGCGTTTGCCCATGTAGCTGGAATCTTGATCTCCGATGCAGGGAAACTCGTTGACAAGACTGTAGAGCCTCAGGCCTTTCTTC
Source organism: Podarcis filfolensis (assembly GCF_964270895.1). Lineage (NCBI taxonomy): Eukaryota > Metazoa > Chordata > Lepidosauria > Squamata > Lacertidae > Podarcis > Podarcis filfolensis. The sequence goes on from NC_139614.1 coordinate 16,279,718, forward strand.
CGCTTAAAACCCCACTATTCCTGACAGTACGGATGACTGGTGAGAGGCGCTCTTTTTTTTTTTTTTTGTCCAGACTTCCTTGCCTTCTAAACCGCTCGCTAGTTCCAAACACAGCAAGAAGCAAAAAAAGGAAGGGAAAAAAAAGGTTTTTGTGGTTTTTTTAAAAAAAAAATTAAAAATGAAAAAATTGCAGAAGGAAGAATTTATAGCTAGAGAGATGTAAATATATTGTTGCGCTCTTCTTTCCACCCCTCCTCCCTACACAGCGGGATTTTCTTGCCTCCCACCCGCTTTGGCTTGAAGTAATGTCAATTGCCAAGTGTCTGGAAAAAGGTGCGCGGGGGGGGGGAGAGGGGGGATTCCGGTTGGAGAAATCAGGAAGACCGGGTTAAAAACTCAGGATCTCTGCAGATCAGCGTCCTCGCAGATCCTTCTCCCTCCACCTTTTTCTCTCTTTTTTGCCAAAAAGGGGGCGGGGAGCGGGGTTTTTGTTTGTTTGTTTGTTGGGGGGGAGAAGGGGGGAAGAAAAAGAAAAAGGGGGAAAGGGGAAAAAAAGGCGCCTTGGCTTGCGAGAGCCTAGTTGCTGCTGCCTCCCTTGCGGAGCGGCATGGTGTTTAAGGTCTCGCCTTGCCTTTCATTCAAACCCCCACCCCTCCTTCCTTCCTTCCCTCCAGCCGGTGGGTGGAACTCCACGGCCAGCCTCTCCCTCGAGAAGCAGACGCAGTCCAGAAGGCTGCAGTATTTCCTCCAAGAAGGCTCGCTCCAGCCCCTGCTGCAAGCAAAGCCCCGCTTCCCTCTGCTGGCTATCGCAGAGAGCAGAGCGCTTTTACAGCAACGCTGCCGCTGCTGCTGCTAAAACCGAGGGAAAGGAGGAGGAGGAGGAGGAAAGGAGGTGGGGGCGCTTTAGCGATCGCATTTCTCAGCCTTCTCCCCTGTTTGCAGACTCTTCTCAAAGTTACCCCGTGAAAACAGCAGCACGGTAGCTGCCGCTTCAGAAGCAAAGTCAAGCCAGGGAAAGAAGAAGGAAAAAAGCCTTCCTGTCTCTTTAAATAACAATACTTGCCGCTGCCACTACTCCCCTTTCTCGTCCAAGGCACTGGTGAAGCACCTCAAGACGGGGTTGAGGGTTTTGCTTCTATTTTGAAAGCTGGAGAGAGGGTTCCCCTAAGGAGGACCTTTGCAGCACTTCCAAGAAAAGGGACTGCGGGATTTTTAATTAGTATTATTCCCCCCAAAAAGCGCACGCTTAAAGCACAACACGCATCAGGGAAGTCCCTCCGAAAGAGGCGAAAGAATGGGAAGCAGGCATTCAGGGCTGAAAACGGCTCCTGGAGGGATGCTTTGGCGAGACTGTGTGTTTCTTTTAGGAGGTTCAAAATTAAAAACCAGTCACTCCCACTTTGGGTGAACTTTTCGAGATCTACAATATATCCATTGCAGCCTGGCTTGGCCAAATAGTGAGCTATATACTTCAGGTGTGGATTGCTGGGAGTAGCGTTCGGGTTACTGACTCAGGATGTTGCTGGCTTGTGAAACTGAAGAGTCAGATCCTATGCCTATTTGCTTGAAAATAAGCTCCACTAAATTCAATCCCAGCAAGTGGATCCCAACCTTAGAAGGAATTTGCATGCGAAGGGTTACATCCAGGTGGTCTGTTTCCTGAGCCATGCAGATATCTTTGCACAAAGTTTGCAGGAAGGTTAGACAACTCCAGTTGTTTCTTGAGGATTTCATTCTGATTTGTGTGCAGGGAGGATATATGATGTTGCACCAAGTAATTGTTACCCTGCACTTTCCAGTGCATCTTCTTCGGACCTTCCTTATTGCAACATGTCCCATTTTGCAGGATGTTTTTTTCTATCAAACCTGCTGGGTATGATTCAGCCAGTGTCTTCATGGGAGAATCTAGCAGGAAAACATGCTCTGCCATATTGAATTCAGCAAGATTTACTTATGAGTAGGCATGTATAGAACAACACTGTGTTTGAGGTGGTTCAAGTTCAGTGCTAGCTACTTCCAAGCAAGCATGTAAATGGTTACACTCCTGTAAACCAAGAAGGTAATTCTATATTATACTACACTGGATTGGATCCAGCTAGTCCCCTTTACATCCTGTTGACAAACTTAAGTCACACTGATTTCATCACTATCTTATATCCTTAGAATGGAATTGAAGCATCTGACTTAGTCTGCATCGAGCCTGATATATGGTCAACCCTCCAACATACATTGGGAACCTGGGCAGAAATATGATGAAGCAACCCTAAACATAATTGCTAGATTGTAAATCCCACTGCAATCAGTTGGACTTATGCCTGAATAGCCATGAACGGAATGGGGCTGTTGGGTTCTTAATTTATTCCTCACACATCTCTATTTATCAGAGCTAGTGCTCAACGCTCCATCATTCTCTGCTATTGTGGGTGTCCAATACAAGAGAGTATGAACTGCAGCTACGCAGCTAAAATGACATACTTAATAAAAGAAATCCCTGCACTTAGGAGAACCCAGCTGTAGTGAGGGCAAAACTTGCTCTCCATACCTGATAGTTTGTGTACTGTCTCACTGGCTGTGGGGTGTATATGAGAATTGTATCTCCATGCACAGTGATGCACTATACCCAATGCGGCTGGCGCTGTGGTCTAAACCACTGAGCCTCTTAGGCTTGCCGATCAGAAGGTTGATGGTTTGAATCCCCGCGACGGGGTGAGCTCTGCTCCAGCCCCTGCCAACCTAGCAGTTCGAAAGCACGCCAGTGCAATTAGATAAATAGGTACCACTGTGGTGGGAAGGTAAACGACATTTCTGTGCGCTATAGTTTCCGTCACGGTGTCCTGTTGCGTCAGAAGCAGTTTTGTCATGCTGGCCACACGACCCAGAAAGCTGACTGTGGACAAACGGTGGCTCCCTTGGCCTGAAAAGCAAGGTGAGTGCTGCAACCCCACAGTTGCCTTTGACTGGACTTAACCGTCCAGGGGATCTTTACCTTTACCTATACCCAACCACTTCAGTTGCTGTCAACAGGAAAAGATTGTTGCAAACACTTCCACTAATCCCACACAAACCAGTATGGTATTGAAACTGACTAGTGTAGATGCAAGAAGCTTCTGATCTACTCAATTTCATTCTGGAAGGAAACTTTTCCATCCCCAACCCTTTTAAAGGGCCACATGAGCATGTTTGAAAATATTCACCCATCCTTCAATATCATGCCTATTATTATTATTATTATTATTATTATTATTATTATACCCCAAATACTTATAAAATTGAGTCAGACATCACAGCGTGAGAGGAAAAAGGAGACGCTATATTACGTATCATAAGCACTATCCAGGAAGCGCCACACCAAACAGTTAATAAAACCAATTATACATATTAGAGCGGCAAAAACCTACAAACAAGTTTTACCAGGAACAATGATGTACAACAACAAAATAAGAATGTGTGCAGTGAGCAACAATATTTTTTACCAATGCCACATCTCAAGTCCATGGAAATATCTATTGTCTGTACACAGGCTATGTGTGTACAGACTCCTTTACACTGCCACTCCATTCATAGATCTGTCTTCAGCTTTGCTGACTGAGATTTGTATATAAAAATAAAATAAAACAGCACTGCAGCAGTGGTTGCTTTTGTTTTTATTTAAAGCATGTGTAATACCCCAGTTGGACTGTTGTCAGCTGCTATATTATCAAGCAAATTGTTAAAGGGAGGGGGAAGGGAATCTTTTTTTCCCTTTTTTTTTTTAGGGGACACTTGTCAAGGCTGGATAGGGCTAAAATTAGACACGCCAGCTGTGTTTTGGTTTGTGGGCACATGCCTGCACGTGATATGGGCAAGCAAACATCATACTCTGCATCACATTGCCCGTCTGCTGTTATTGTACTAAGCTAACCAAAAGTAAAAAGGAAAAGTATTATTGAAGTATCGTGTAATTTAATACACTCAAATATGATATGATATATGATGATAATCCAAAATATCAATATACAATAAATAACATTGATTAAACTGATAATATAACAATATGGTGCCTGTATTTCTAATGAATGTTCTGATGACTACTGGTGATCTGTGGATCTAAAAATGATGGCACTAGAACATGGGTAGGCAAACTAAGGCCCGGGGGCTGGATCCAGCCCAATCACCTTCTAAATCTGGCCTGCAGACAGTCCGGCAATCAGCGTGTTTTTACATGAGTAGAATGTGTCCTTTTATTTAAAATGCATCTCTGGGTTATTTGTGGGGCCTGCCTGGTGTTTTTTACATGAGTAGAATGTGTGCTTTTATTTAAAATGCATCTCTGGGTTATTTGTGGGGCATAGGAATTCTTTCTTTTCTTTTCTTTTTCAAAATATAGTCCAGCCCCCCCACAAGGTATGAGGGACAGTGGACCAGCCCCCTGCTGAAAAAGTTTGCTGACCCCTGCACTGGAATACTGTACACTAGTTCACAAATATCTAAATCCTCTATAGTAATAGTGAATGCTTCTCCCAAGTACCATACCTTATGTAACCAAAATGGCACCATCTACACACAATAGCTAAGTATCCGTGGGCTTGGGGGAAATCACAAGGCTTCCAGAAGTACAGACTATTGGGGGGGGGGGGATACTCCACAAAGCAACATTTTGTTACAGGTCCAACTTGTTTAGCTCATCTTTTCAGGTTTGACTGAGAGCTTTAGTATCACTTCGTCTCCCTCTTAAAATTACAGCCTGTCATGTTTGGTGAGTTTGTTGTCAGGTGATTGCTTTGCCATTATTTACTTTGAAAAGTAATCTTTAGGACACTGTTTAACTAGTTAAAGCCGCATTGGATGAACAGCGTTCGTCGCTGCAAAACGTTAAGGAGTACTCTCTGTGTTTCCAAAACTTACAGCTGTGAGAAAATGCTGGAAAATGTGACACAAGTGTGCCATAAAGTTTTGGAAACTTAAGGCTAATAAAAAAGAAACCAAAATGTATTTAGTCTAAGACTTAGGATCAAAGTATACTAAAGCAAGCACAGGACTATTCAAGGCAGCAGGTTTCAAGTCATTTGTGTTATGGTGCCTTGGAGAAGGTTATTTGTACAGCAGATGGCTGGCTAATAGTCCCAGGATGATCTCCTGATGCTTCATGAATGGATGTGCTCTTGATAGCTGGGAATCCATCTAAGTTTGGGTAGAATACATCTTTCATCTAACACAGGGATGGGGAACCTGTAGACTTCCATGTTTTTAGACTCCAACTCCAATCAGCCCCTGCTAGCCTGGCTAATGGTCACAGATAGAGGGAGTTGTAGCCCAACAACTTCTATATCTAGCAGAAGGAGGCACTAAAATAATAATACCTTTATTGTCAATGTACAACCTGTGTACAATGAAATTAACCGAGCCTCCCTCCCTCCCACACAAACACTCAATCTCATTGCACTCTGTGTGCTTGTCGCACAACACACCAACCCCGAAAGTCAGTTGCACTATATTTTCCGTTCAGCAGCCTAACAGCCCACGGATAGAAACTGTTTTTTAGCCTGTTAATACGACTGATTATACTTCTACCGAGGGTAGAAGATTAAAGAGGTGCTGGCCGGGGTGTGAATCGTTCCTGAGAATTTTTCTCACTCTCCTAAGGCAACGATCCCTTGTGATGTCATCTAGCGGGCTCAGGGGACAGCCCATCATATCATGTGCTGTGTTCACCACCCTCTGTAAAGACTTTCTGTCTGTGGCTGTCAAGCCAATGTACCACACTGTGATGCAACATGAGAGGACACTTTCTATTGTGGACCGGTAGAAGAAGGTCATCAATTGTTGTTTAACATTGTTCTTTCACAAGACCCTGAGAAAATCTTCCACTGCCTCCCGCAGTTTGGTCAAACTCATGTTGGTAGCTTCAAGAACACTTTCCAGCCATCTCGTCCTCTGCCGTTCCCTTCTCCTTGTGCCCTCCATCTTTCTCAACATCAGGGTCTTTTCAAAGGAGTCTTCTCTTCACATGAGGTGGCCAGAGTATTGGAGCCTCAGCTTCACGATCTGTCCTTCCAGTGAGCACTCAGGGCTGATTTCCTTCAGAATGGATCGGTTTGATCTTCTTGCAGTCCATAGGACTCTCAAGAGTCTCCTCCAGCACCATAATTCAAAAGCATCAATTCTTTGGCGATCAGCCTTCTTTATGGTCCAGCTCTCACTTCCATACATCACTACTGGGAAAACCACAGCTTTAACTATACGGACCTTTGTCGGCAAGGTGGTGTCTCTTCTTTTTAAGATGCTGTCCAGGTTTGTCATCGCTTTTCTCCCAAGAAGCAGGCATCTTTTAATTTCATGACTGTGTGGGTAGCATGCCTTATTTTAGCCCCACTACATTAGGCAAGGGCATATCCTGCACTAGAGAAAACCCTGAAGTTGACCTTGCATCATAAATACCAATAATGCAACAAAGAAGAGCTTTGGGCAGGTATGGGCCTTGAACTTAGCTGTATGGAATGTCATCATTATGTCTGCCTCTAAGTTCTCTACACCAGGATAACTTTTTGTTGCCCTAAAACACCTGCTCCACTTCCACACAGTATCCTTTACATGAGCTACTTTGATTAGATTGCCATTCCTACCCCCCTTTTTGGCTGGAGTTTGACTATCATGTGTTGTACTAAATTCCCAATCAATCAAATCACAAAGCAATGCTCCATTTGTAGCCAGAACACAAGTTCAACAACTTTATGTTTTCTTTGGTTCTGAACCCAAAGAACCCACTTGTCTCTCGTTACAACATTATCCTACAATCTTTCAGCGGTGGATAATGATGAATCACATCAGTATGCAGCAGCCTTTCCCAAGCTTTTAACCATACTCTGTGCTCAGTTACTATGACTTCAGAGGCTTCTACTTTATAATCTGCATCTGAAAACAGTGATAATCCAGTTAAAGTCTGCTCTCATGATATTTTCATGACATGTGAAGGAACTTGCTGCTGCTTTCAGTTTTGCTATGTAGGCAGTAAAAAGTATGTGGCGCAATATGCCCCAAGCCATTGTCTCCATAGAGACGTTTAACCCCCAGGGGAAGCACCTGTATAATACTTTAGAAAGGATCTTGTTTCCTACATAAATTCAGTCAGGTTAAGGGGAAATGAATACATATGGAATATGGGCAATGTAATAGCTTAACTGTATGGAGCTGGCCCATGGGGATCCATTTCAGATGCTCTTTTTGCTGGCATTCACCCCGACTCCTTGTTAATTTCACAATATAGACTCTTCAACACTAAACCTCTACTTTCTTTTGTCATGGCTGATGATCAGGTGGCAAATGAGGAGCTGAACCACAAAGCAAACAAGGAGCCTGAGAGCTGATCAGATGGAGGAGCCAGCCAGAGTCTGCAATTTTATGGGACCAGATGAATCCCCATTCACCTTTTGTATGTATCACCTGATCTTTGTTGAGCTGTCAGCCACAGTAGCACTCTATGGCCATGCACAGCAGTGTTGCTGAAGTTCAACAGAGATCAGACCAGCAGCTATGTTCTCTTGCCAGCTGCTATGGTTATACAGAGAGGCTGGGTCCTGCTGCCAGAGTTTCCAATTCAATAACCCCAACACTTCTACCACACTAGCAGTGGAATAAAACTGTACCAAATGAGAGTGCCACTCCTTTCAACAGAGCTTGGCTCCTTGGAAATTACCCCTCTTCAACAAACAGTAAAAGCTACAGTGCAAGAAAATGAGTGATGGGTTAACCCACTGCCACAGTACATGTCATGTTGAGTCAAAATACTTCAAAAAATTTTCCCCTAAATGAGGAAGAAGCTTGGCTTACTTCTGGGCAAGGTGATTGAGCGGGTGGTTGCTGAACAAATCCAGGCACGCCTGGAGGATGTGGACCATTTGGATCCCTTCCAGTCGGGATTCAGGCCTCATCATGGGACTGAAACTGCCTTGTTCGCACTGGTTGATGATCTCCAGCAGGCTAGGGACAATGGTGAGAGCTGTTTCCTAGTTCTGCTGGATCTCTCAGCGGCTTTTGATACAATCAATCATAACATTCTTCTCGACTATCTAGAGGAGCTGGGGGCACTGTTATACAGTGGTTCCGCTCCTTCCTCCTGGGCCATGTCCAGAAAGTGGTCAGGGTTCAAATCCTTACTCAGCCATAAAGCTCATTGGGTGATCTTGGGCCAGTCACTGTCTCTTAGCCTCACAGGGTTGTTGCACTGATAAAATGGGGAGGAGTGGGGAAACCATGTTTGTGACCTTAAGCTCCTTGCAGGAAAGGTGGAATACAAGTTAAATAGCTAACATCAGCTTATCACTGAAGGCTAGGCAGCTGCCTCTGATCATAATAAATAGACAAGCAAGCAAGCCTCTGTGGAAGTTCAGAAAAAGTCAAAAACAATGTTTATGTATGTCAACTCCAAAACTGGCCTTATGAGAAAATGTTACATTTTTAGTTAGGGGTGGGGGCAAGATGGGGAGGACATGACAGAGATGTATAAAATTAATCATGGTATAGAGAAAGTGGACAGGGAGTTATTTATTTCCTCCTCTCATAATAACAGGGCCCAGGGTCACCTATTTGAACTGAACGCTAAGAGTCAGGATGGACAAGAGGCTGTGCATTTTCACATAAAGGTAAAGGGACCCCTGACCATTAGGTCCAGTCGCGAACAACTCTGGGGTTGCGGCGCTCATCTCGCTTTACTGGCCGAGGGAGCCAGCGTACAGCTTCCAGGTCATGTGGCCAGCATGACTAAGCCGCTTCTGGCAAACCAGAGCAGCGCACGGAAACGCCGTTTACCTTCCCACCGGAGTGGTACCTAATTATCTACTTGCACTTTGTGCTTTCAAACTACTAGGTTGGCAGGAACGGGGACCGAGCAACGGGAGCTCACCCCGTCGTGGGGATTCGAACCACTGACCTTCTGATCGGCAAGCCCTAGGCTTTTCACATGGTGGTATGGAATTTGCTGTCAAAAGATGTGGTGATAGGGACCAATTTGGGCGGCTTTTGAAAAGCTATTCCATGCAAAACAAGGCTTCTTAATGGCTCTGAATCATGCTGGTTATATACTCCCTCCAGGATCAGAGGTGACACATGACTCTGAGTAGCAGTTACTGGGGAGAAAAAGTGGGAGAGTGGTGTTGCCGTGCTGATCTCCTTGTAGGCTTCCCATAGGCATCTCTGGTTGCCCACTATGAGAAATAGGATCCTGGACTAGAATGGTCTGAGCCAACAGGGCTCTCCTTATGGTACAGAATCATAAAGTTAGAAGGGAACACGAGAGTCAGCTGGTCCCAACTCCCTTGCAATGGATTTTTTTGGTCATGTTGTTATATCATAGCTGTATACCCAAGTTATATAAATATCAACGCAAGGTTGTAATCAGCAATCACAACTAATCTTAGTAACTGGGTTAAGGGAAAAGATTTCAAGATGAAAAACCATTTGCTTCTACCTACCAGGAGTTTACTGTCTTGTCTATAGTACGTAGGAGTGAAATTCTTTATACAGTATGACCAAGCAAACAAACAAACAAACAAAAAGAAAGATTTGATTCCCAAAGATGCTAGGCATTCTTAATTTCCACTGAAGTCACTTCATGGAATGGGGCCCTTGGTGAGTTGACAAATGGAATAAAAATGTGAATGCGATTTGAAGAAAATGTGAGCGACTGAAGGGGGAAATAAATTTTGGGGTGGAATGCAGATAAACAGTTATGAAAGCAAATTCAGATAACGGGAGCTGCTCAAAGGCTGCTGGTGCTAGAAAATGTAAAAAAAGAAAAAAATCCATCTGCAAAATATAGACATCAAAAAGATCATCTGTGACTCAGGAGCACACTGCTTAAATAGAAATCCCTTCATTTTCTGCCCTGTGCATCTGAATAACAGAATCAAATTGTGAGCTCAAATAGAAGTTTGCCTGCAGAGCAAGCGCTAAGTGTCAATGCTTCAGCAAAGAAAAGGCAAGCTGTTCAGTCCCAGTAAGCAACAGCTGGCTAACTTAAGAACTTTCTTTCCCCGCTTTGGATGGCTACGATCAGCTCAAGAATGAACCCACTTGTGAGCAGCCTAGGAAGCAAAAGCCCGCAAGTGAGTAGAATTCCAATGCACCTGAAAGTAAAACCTGAATCTTAATACCACCTGCACAGGGAAACCTCATCATGCAATTGCCAGCACCAATTAATTCAACATTCAACTGGTGCATGGCCAAGGGGCAAGTTGACTTCAAGGAGCAGAGCCAATGAGGTAGAAACATGGAAGAAGTGAGTCCAGGAACTCCCCACACGGGATGCAGGCATGGAGAGGGTGCAAGTGAATATACATAAAAGCATTTATCACTTCTGTTTACTCCATGCTGTTCTGCCGAGCTGTAAAGTACAAATCAAGTAGCTCAATCAGTAGAGTATGGGATTCTTAATCTCAAGGTCATGGGTTCAAGCCCCACGTTGGAGAAAAAACCCATGTTGGGCATTGCAGAGGGTTGGACTAGATGATCCTCATGGTCCCTTCCAACTCTACAATTCTATTATTCGATGAAAAGCAAAACAAAGGGGCGTAAGTAGGCTGAAAGACAGCACTCAACACACCACTTTTTCAAAATGGATGGGATAAAATCCACATTTCTCCAAGACCTGACCTTTAATTTCTGGCTCCACCTAGGAGGCCAGTATCTTTAAAAATGAAAAATTGGCAGCCTTAGTCTCAGATCAGATTAACTTAATCTCAGATAAACACATTAACTATAGATGTTTCAAGATGGCAGCTTCTCATGACACACTGGGGAGCACAGGAAGTAATAATAATAATTATTATTTTATTATTTTTACCCCGGCCATCTGACTGGGTTGCCCCAGCCACTCTGTGTATCCATAGTGTATCCAAGTACAGTGGTACCTCACATTACATACGCCTCAGGTTACAGACGCTTCAGGTTACAGACTCCGCTAACCCAGAAATAGTGCTTCAGGTTAAGAACTTTGCTTCAGGATGAGAACAGAAATCGTGCAGCGGCAGTGCAGCAGCAGCGGGAGGCCCCATTAGCTAAAGTGGTGCTTCAGGTTAAGAACAGTTTCAGGTTAAGTACGGACCTCCAGAATGAATTAAGTACTTAACCTGAGGTACCACTGTAAAAGGGAATTCTCTTTACTTATCCCCCCACCCACCCTTTCCATTATGAGCTCTGCCCTTTCTGAACTCAGTTGTGGAAGACTTCTGCATTATCTGCAGAACTCATGCTAGATCTGTTTTGGCTCAAAGTGCAGACCAATGGGAAGCTTCAACTGGTTAGGTGAATCCTGCCCATAAGCAGTTTTCACGCACCTAAGCTAAGAAGAAATCACTATGAATCCAACCCTCATTTAAAGCAGGAGTGTAATATTCTAGAAGCATTATCCAACATCAAAATAACATCAAAGCTGTCTAAAGGAAAGCTAATGCAAAAATGCTCATCTTCAGCATCTGAAAGCAATCTGCCATCTACTAAAGAAATATAAGAGTTAAAAGACACAATACTCAGATAAATATGATATTGAGCTTATATTTTGACATCATCTTTATGCTTTTATTTTTCTTTAAGAGCTGTTTTCTAAAGAGTCCGCAATGATGTCTGACAGCTTGTTTAAAATGGGTTACAAGAAGAATACTGATTTTATTTCTCGTCTTGTCAACGTATTCAATTCAAATACTTTCAAACTCAGATGTACCAATGCAGTCTTTGGAATCTTGTAGTTCATTCAACAATCTGTATCCTCTCTCTCCACCTCCTCCCCAATTAAACTGACTAAAATCTCAGCAGCAAGATGCAACAGGATCAAGATTTCTACAAATCAACAGCATCAGATGCAGTAGTTTCCTAGTAATAAAATCTGGTAACGACTTAAGTCTCCATGTGAAGTAGGGAGTCTTCGATGCATATGTGCTCTGAAGTGCAACATATTTAAAAGTAGCACTTTGTTTTATTGTAGTTATACTGAAATTCAGAACAGGACGTTTGGAGGGCAAAATTCCAGAGAGGGGTAGGATTCAAAGGCAGTGGTATTTTCCTCCCCATCAACCAAAACTTGGGGTAGAGATTGTATACCACTTGGTAGAAGACCCTCTCTGACCCTTTCTGCATTGCTGGAAAATGTTGCACACTTGCTGTCCTGTCATTCCAATGTAATTTGTTAACAACAAAAGAGTTTCAAAGGCTCTGAGCGGCTTAGGACTACAATACCAGAGGACAAACTTCCTTTGTATCAACCTGCCCACTTTCTGACTTTATCTAGTCTTCCAGTGCTTCGAACAAACTACTTCATATTCATTAATTCAAATATTTCTGCATTACACTTGAAAGTAGTTCCTGTGACTTCCAGGTGAAATGAATGTGAATTTATTTCCTTTTTGCAGTGGAACTTGGGGTGATTTTTAATTCAATTCAATTTTCAGCTTAAGGATCATTAGGAAGGAGGTCACTGATGCTCAGGGCCCTTACAGGTATTCATTACAAGCCCCAAGCTACTCAGTAAATAACTGCTGCAGGTTGACTGAAAAGGTGTGCTGTAAAACTTAAATATTAATTTTATAGCAGACAGGAAGAATATTGCTCATGTGCTGGGGCTGCAAATGTGCTAACGCAAACTTCTCCATCATGGTTACCCCTAGATGTTTTGTACTACAACTTCCATAGTCTCTTACCATTGGCCATGCCGGCTGGGGCTGAGTTGAGTTGGCATACAAAAACATCTGGAGGGCCACAGTATTCCCATCCCCGAACAAAAAAATGGGTGGGCCTCTTGCAGTCCTTTTTCTAGAATCCCTCATGGTCCATTATTGTACAAAGCAAGGGGCCCATCTGCAAAGTAAGGGGTCCATCAGGATCACTCTACAATTTTATCCTTCTTGAGTTACCCAAAAGTCACTATAGAAAGGCAAGCACTTGCAGCGCTACAGACAGCTCCTGGTGAGCAACTCACTGCAATGAAGGCTAGAGGTAAACTGAGGCCTGGTGAACCTCAGTCTCCAGTACACCCTGCTAACTCCACCTTCCATCCCCATGTGGAGAGATAAGAGTGGAATGGTGTTTGCCCACCATTGGACCTGCCCATGTATGCAGCTTCCCAGCTTACTGTCCACTGTCCCATGCAACCTTCAACGATTTATTTATTTATAGTAAAAGTTGCCCACCCCTGCTGTATAACATGGACAATGCACTTGTGGGTCCTTATTTTCTATCCTGTTCAATCTTTGGAGAACTCCAGAAGCTTGATGAAAAGTTTTCTGGCCAATGGAACTAGACAACCTTGTCACCAAGCTCATAAAGCAAGGAGGGAATCAAATCAAGTATCTCTTAATGTATAATTAAATGCCTTAACCATTCTTTTCTCTTTTCTCAAGATTTTCTGGGTAATGCTCTCAATGAAAGTCAACACTTCCCCCTGTTGTTGTCATATTTGTTACTCGCTTTTTCTGGCCCTAAGGCAACCCAAAGTGACTTACAACCAACCAACCAACCAACCCACCCTTTCTTCTTTGCCCTCAAGGGCTACACTTTGCCTACTCAGAAGTCCCATTGGGCAGCAAGAAGGGGCTTACACCCAGGTAAGAGTATAGGATTCCAATCTTAGTTTGGCTCCAGCTCATGACCTTTCTATAGACAACTTCTAAGTAAAATCTTCCAATATGGAATTGGAGACCATTAATGATGTTGACCCTATATAAGCCTAGAAGTGTTAAGCACAAACCATGAAGCCAAATTGCTAGTTTTGTGCCACAAACATCAAGATTTATTTTATTATTTTTTGGTCGCATTTATATGCCGCCTTTTCTCTGAGGAGCTCAAGCTGTTTTACATGGTTCTCCCTCCCCTCAATTAATCCCCACAACAACTCTCTGAGGTTGGTTAGGTTGAGAGGAAGGGACTGGCCCAAGGTCACTCTGTGACTTCATGGCTGAGTGGGGATGTGAACTCTGGTCTCTCAGGTCCTAGTCCAACACTCTAACCACTATACCACACTGGCTTAGAAGTGTGTACCAGACATATCCAGACAGCAGTCCTGTTTAACACCCCAACCCAAACTTTGTCATAACCCCTTAAAACTTCAGCCAAAGTTTCACAATAGTTTTGTGCTGAGAGTTTGTGCTGCCATCTGCAAGTGTGTACCTGATGTATCTAGTTGGAGCTCCCTGTTAACACCCCCTTGCCCTCCCAAAAACCTATGTGGCAAAAACAAAACACCCAAGTACAAAACTAGGATGTTTTGCTCCAATACAGCAACGTTGGTTTCTTTTTGGGGGAAAGAATAATAACACATTATTATTGGGGGGTTTTTAAACTGGCAGCGTTTGTAAATGAGAATCTTTCATGTTCACAGGGAGCTATTTTCAAAGGTAACGTGTCAACTGAAATGCCATTTTCCCAATACAAAACATATGCGCAGTATTCAAGAACTATCTATTCATGACTTTAAAGAGCCACAGTATTAAAGTTTGCCTTAAATGGAGAGCAACGAAACATCTGAGCTTGCCATTGTTCCCCAGACAACACAACATTTCTAGGTAGCGTGTAGGCTTGTCCGTATGCCTTGTCACTCTAGCTACTAGGGTCACCAAAAAAAGCTGCCACAGGTCCCTAAGCCTCTGCAATAGTCAGCCTGACCGGAATCCTAATTTGTGCTGTGCAGCAACCTTTGCTATGCAGTCTGCATGTTTATATGCATGTTGATCTCTTGACATTTGGTAAAAAGAAATTCTATTTGCAATAAAGAAGTCACAGCTTGAGGCAGGCTTAATGCAGTCTACTAGCTGATTGCTGCCAGAGAGAGGGTGGGGGGAAAGAGACCCACTGTCAGGAGTGACTTTGTACATCAGGTTATCACAGTCTTCTGCAGAGTTAAGGTCACAACTTTAAATAAGGCACTGCCCGTGACATATAAATTACAGCATGGGTAAAGCAATACAAACACAAGAACGTATGTGTGTGAGTGTGTGAATCTGTTCAGAACCCAAAGGTATGAGCAACCTATTTCCATTTTCATCATTTCATCTGCAATCTGATCCCATAACTATGGGTGGCCATATTCTGCACTCCTAGGGCATTCGCAATATGGTACAAGCAAATGATAAAAAGCTACTACGGTATGTTTTTGTATGCTTTGTTCTGCTAGAAAGACCCACATTTTCAAAGCAGCAGCTGCACTGCTGGGGTGAGTAGATGGTAGCCAATGGAGTAGACCAGGCATAGGTAAACTCAGCCCTCCAGATGTTTTGAGACTAACAATTCCCATCATCCCTGACCACTGGTCCTGTTAGCTAGAGATGATGGGAGTTGTAGTCCCAAAACATCTGGAGGGCTGAGTTTGCCTATGTCTGGAGTAGACCAAACAAATGCAGCTGCTTTACACGAAATCCAACCACTGGCCCTTCTAGCCTGGAACTCTCAACTTTGACAGGCAGCGCCTTTCAGAAAGATCTCAGACAAAGATCATTCCCAGTCCTGGTACTGAAGGTGGTTTTGGCTGTAGATGCGAAGGACTAGACCCCAAATCTTTTGAATGCAAAGTATGTGCTCCGAAATTGACCAAATGAAGAACTGGCTTCTCAGTTTCTGCACTAATTTCAGTTAAATAGAGGTGTTCCCAACAAAAAAGCTAGAAACTGTTTCTATGTCCCTGAATCCCCATCTTCCACTTGCAGACCATGAGGTAGGGTGTGTGTATCACTTAAGTGTTTTCTGAGGGGCGAACAAATGGGTGGTGTATATCCAACAATGAACTTACCAAAACCTTGGCAGTGAATGATCATTTCCTCCCATCCTACAGAGGTATCAAATGAGGGAAGGAACTGTGCAACACATAGAATCACTATTAAGCCGAACAGACTTAGGGCAATGCTTCCTGAACTTGCTCTAGGCCTGCTGCCTCTGCCAAGAGTTGGGTAAATTCATTTTGTCCTTTTGTGACCACTCCCATCCCTCACGGAAATGGCACCCCCAACTTCACAGTCTTATGTATGGGGGAGCGGGATTGGAGGCATTTGGGCTCAACGCCACAACAACAAAAGCTTATTGCAAGATACAGCCATTGCAATACTGTTATTTTGTGCTTCGCGTGTTCATTTAAGATGTTAAGTGCTACATTTAGCTATAATCTCAGAATTGTGTTTGAAGTGCGCCGAGTTCTCTTAGCAGCCACTGAACGCGGTTCGACTGCAAAACTTGGTGCGTTAATTCTCTCAGTGAATTAGCATCACCAGCAGTTAGCAACACGAACAGTATTAGAAATAAATTTGAGGGGAGGGCAGTGAGAAAGGCAGAAATAAGACGGGGAGAAAAATCAGCGACTTTTGTTGCCTTAGGGGAGCAATACTAATCGAACGCCAGGGCATGAAGTTGCCCCAGAAGCAATAAGTCCTGTGGAGAAATAACAGACCTGACAGCACCAACAAGTTACTAATTCTGGCAAGAAAGCTGCGTTAGGGGAGCCACAGTGGAGAGGATATAATTATATCATATTACAATATAAAACCATGAGCAAAACTCATAATGCCATGAACGTCTGATGCCTTCCAAGAGAAAGCAGTGCAACACAGAACGTTTTCTCGAGGCACTGGATACAGTGATAGCTCAACAATAAACAGTTAAGTTATGTGTAATGCGATTTGCATCTCTAGACCAGCAAGACCGTTAACATGGGTCTCGATTTAATAGTTTCAGGAATCGTGCAGATGCACACCCAGAACTCTGGGAGATCAGGGGCTTCTTCATTCCCTGCAGTGTCAGAGACAGCTCCACTAGGAATGGGGGTGGGGGACTGAGAAACTCAGTGTGAACGGATTTCTAATTTCCCCTAATACCAATACTGATACAATGCCAAGAGCAATACCAGTATGCAAACTGAAACTTAAGCAATTTAGGTCTGTTGTCTCAGTTCTACTCTGAGCATAACTTACTTGAATATTAAAAGGTAAAGGACCCCTGACAGTTAAGTCCAGTCGCAGACGACTCTGGGTTGCGGCGCTCAGCTTGGTTTACTGGCCAAGGGAGCCGACGTTTGTCCGCAGGCGGTTTTTTCTGGGTCATGTGGCCAGCATGACTAAGCCACTTCTGGCAAACCAGAGCAGTGAACGGAAACACTGTTTACCTTCCCGCCGGAACAGTACCTATTTATCTACTTGCACTTTGGCGTGCTTTCAAACTGCTAGGTTGACAGGAGCTGGGACAGAGCAACAGGCAAGCCCTAGGCTCAGTAGTTTAGACCACAGCGCCACCCATGTCCCTTACTTGAATATTACCCAATGTTAATTTAATCACTTGCAAGATGCAAGTATATATTTTTAAGCAGGAGGAGGAGGAGGAGGAGGGGGAGGAGGAGGAGAGAGAGAGAGAGAGAGAGAGAGAGAGAGAGAGAGAGAGAGAGAGAGACAAAATGGGGGTCTATGTCAGTCATACTATCCATCCCCACCAAATATATTCTCTAACCAATGGGTAGGCAAACTAAGGCCCGGGGGTCAGATCCAGCCCAATCACCTTCTCAATATGACCCGCAGACGGTCCAGGAATCAGCGTGTTTTTACACAAGTAGAATGTGTCCTTCTATTTAAAATGCATCTCTGGGTTATTTGTGGCGCATAGGAATTCGTTCTCTCCCCCCCCCAAAAAAATAGTCTGGCCCCCCACAAGGTCTGAGGGACAGTGGACTGGCCCCCTGCTGAAAAAGTTTGCACAGGCAACAGCAAGGCCTGCTCCAGTCAGACTCTCCCCTTGGCTCTCAGGACAACCTTACATTTTATATCCTTCTTTTGTTTTGATAACTGAACATTGGAAGCCACCATGGGTGCCTTGGCAGAAAGACTGTGTAGAAACACAATGAATAAAAAAAGGCAAAGGGTCCATGTGGTGCGGTGGTTAAAATACTGAGGAGACCCAGGGCCCTATCGCCACTCAACCATGAAGTTCACTGGGTGACCTTGGGCCATACTCTCTCTCTTACCCTCACCTACCTCACAAGGTTGTCGTGAGGATAAGCTATGTATTCCACCTTGAACTGCTTGGGAGAAAGGCAGGCGATAAATGCAACTGATGTGGGTCATGAGAAGAACTAACTCTAAACATATGTATACAAAGGAGCATACATTCAAAACTATTTCTGGGCAGTTGAAGAAATTAATTTTCCAGAATATATTCCGCATAAATCACTCCAGGAAGCATCATCAGCATAAATGGACTAACAACAAGATCCACTCAAAGCTGAAGGGATGCTGATTAAGAAGTGAATACACAGGTAATAAGGGAGGAGTACATCTCCAATGCAGTTTTTTCTCCATTCCACAAGGGTGGCCTTTGTGCTCTTCATTCAATTTACAGCTGCATTGCATGGCAGATACTCCTTGTCATTCAAAAGAAGTTTGAAGTCCTCTAAACAAGTTCCAGAGGGTAACCTGCATTCATTGCAGCAATGGAATAGAATATTGCCATTTCACAATATACTACAGATTTCACAGCTGCTTAAACATGTATAAGTCCACTATAAAATTAACCATCTTGGCCCAATTTTTTTCATTATCCTTTTAAATGGCCCAGAACTTCCTTCTTCCTTTAGTTTAACTTACCTGTTAGCATGCTAATGTTTGCTTTAAATATTCTGTATGGAAATCAGCAACTATCAGAGTTCACACTTAGAGTAGCAAAGCATATTCCATGGTTTCTTCTGGTAAAGGAAAAGAAGGAGGAGTTGTATTCATTAACTGTCTTAGAAGAATAGGATATGATGCATGCTGCTGCTAACTCGGCTGCCCATAAGGCTTCCAGTTCTTTCTCTTTAATATTCAATTAAACTGGAAGGGATATCACATAAAATACAGTGTATGAGCTCTAACATTCTAGCCCTCCAAGCATAATATCAAACAAAAATACATGGGGCGGAGGCAGGAATCTCCATTTATTTGCCATGTAGCAGGATCTCTTAGAACAGTGCTAATTGTCAGTGAGCTTGAGATGAATGGGCCTTCCTTTGTTTAGCTGCATTAATGGGCAATCAATAAAGAAGAGGGGGAAGTAATGATTTCTGCTCAAGAAACAAAACAGGCAAATTAAAATAATTTTATTATTCTTTTAATTGTGTCCGTTTTATGCTAGCAACATCTATTTTTTCCCCCTTCACAAATATGCAATGCTCTAAGCATCTCCGAAGCTGGGAAGAAGTAGAAAGAGCTGTTCCCATTTTACAGATAAGGAAGATGCAACCAAGGCATGCAGTCAAGATGACAAAAATCGTATTTCAGCGTTATTACTTATATGACACATTTTATTCTTTCACTGGTTTCATTCTCTTAGGCCCTAAGCAAATATTAGGAAACATATGTAACTGACCTTGGTCCTTTGAAAAACGTGGAGGAGTCCTTTGTGAAGGGGCAGCTTAGAGCAGGGAATGTATTTCTCTACTCTATGCCACTGTTTCCACATCCCCAAGTTCCAAATGTATTTTGCCCCCTGAAAACATGCTTGGAATCTCCTGAGGCGAAAATGGCTCATGGCAAAACACAGGAAACGATTCTACCAGGTCAGACTATTGCTCCTTCAAGCTGTGTTGCCGAAAAGCTGTTTCAGCTGGAACTCTGCACATGCTCCAAAAATCTGCAACCTTAGTCACAGCTAAGGTTGCTGGATATACCTAATGTTGTTAGAATTAGTCTAAATTTGAGTTTTCTGGGAAAGTGCCACCACTTTCCCTCATGAGGGACACCACAGTCACCTGGTTATGATTTTGGATCATCAAAGACCCGCTTATGACCATGTGGTGGGAAATTTGTACTGCATTGATATGTTTGGTGATTATATAGTAAAAGGTAAAGGGACCCCGGACCATTAGGTCCAGTTGTGACCAACTCTGGGGTTGCGGTGCTCATCTCACATTATTGGCTGAGGGAGCTGGCGTACAGCTTCCGGGTTATGTGGCCAGCATGACTAAGCTGCTTCTGGCGAACCAGAGCAGCGCATGGAAACACCATTTACCTTCCCACCAGAGCGGTACCTATTTATCTACTTGCATTTTGATGTGCTTTCGAACTGCTAGGTTGGCAGGAGAAGGGACCAAGCAACGGGAGCTCACCCCGTCACAGAGATTCAAACCGCCGACCTTCTGATCGGCAAGTCCCTAATTATATAGTGCTTGAGTCCTTTAGCTTTTAAGGTCTCTTCCGTTCACCACTGTCATTAAGGGAATCAGCCTTGGCGTCAGAGTTAGCACCTGCGAGGAGCTTCTTTCTTACAACATTATGCTGGACATAATGATAAACAACCATAAGCTTGCAAGTCCCTAAAGTGTTCAGTGTGGGGAAAAGCTGCTTCCAGAAACCCTGGAAAGTCACTACAAGTCCAAGCAGATGGACCTATGGACTGATAAGGCTGCTTCCTGTATTCCTTCCACCCCAAATAAATCTGCAATCTCTCACCACTGTAGCTATGGGAGCCAAGCTCTTATGCAGACCCAATTTATTTCAGTTGGGTACTGCCCATAACTCTGGGGAAGAGCACAGGCTCTGCATGTAAAGAGCCTGGGTTTATTTGTTTGTTTAAATCAGAGGTTTTCAACCTTTTTGAGTCCAGGGCTCCCTTGACCAACTACGTTCTTTCTGCGGCACCCCTGTGGGGCTCAGGAGCCCAGTTATGTCACCCCTTGCCTGCACACCTGGCAGCCTCTCACCCTATTCCAAACACCCTCCCTTGTGGAGTGTTCCATCAGCCTCCTCTCCTTGCGAGTCCTCTGGGCACCCGCTGCTGCCACCCCGTTCTCTGAGCTGCCCCCCTTCACCCCAAAGAGAAGTGTCTTCCAGAGGCACCATTCGCCTGCGGAGCTTAGAACGAGGGCTGCTGCAATAAACAGCTGTGCAAGCTTTTGGGAGGCAGAGATGCCAGAGGGCATCAGAGGAGGGAGGGAAGGAAAGAGGGACAGAGGCCAGTTTTGCCAGCAGCACCCCTGACCATCATTGAAGGCACCCCAGGGTGCCACGGCACACTGGTTGAAAACCACTGCATTAAATGATTATTTAGCTTGCCTGTCAGCTAAAAATGGATCCCAGATCAGCTTACAAATCATTTTTTTAAATAAGACAGTCTCTGCCTATAAAGATATGACACAAAAGGAAAATGGATTGGAAGGGATGAGGAAATTGATTATTTCCTCAAAGTTCAAATGGAAATCCCTGGTATCTCCAATTCAAATACAGAAACTGATGGACAAACGGTACATGTGGCAATTTCCTATGTTCCTAATATGGCTTTTACAAAGTAATTTACTATTGGATGGAGCCCTCTAAAATTAAGACCCTATCAAAGATGGAAAGAACTGAGGCACTCTTATCTTCTGGAATTATAACCTGATTCTCAGTTATCTAGACTGGATCCCAATATCAATCAATCAATAGATTTTTATTGTTTATAGCCAATGGCCATCACAATAGAATATAAGCACAAATCACAGAGCTACAGAAGGAAATACATTACATGCACCAGACCAAGAAGTTATCTAGACTGAAACCAGGTCAGTTTAATTAAAGCCTATGTAACTCAAAGCAACTTAAAATTCCTTGTGCAATGGTGGAACTGGGCTGTGTGGATTAGTCTTCAAGATGCCCAATCCCATTTTTTTATGCCAAGAAATGTAAACACTCTGACATTCATCCACAGAATTTCATTTTCTCTGTGTGTCATAAACCGGATTTGCACCTTGTCTGGAATCAATGCGCACACGTCCTAATTTAAACTGCTTGAGCCCTTGGATAGGTAACCCTCATCTGAAACATCCATAAATGTGTGTCCTACAGGACATTAAACTTGCTCTTTTCAGAGCATGCCTGCCGTGCCAGCCTTGTACTACTAAATTTTGAAAGAACCAATTTGTGCATGCTGAAGTGGAGTGCAAAGGACTCGCTCACTCTTGTGCTACATGCTTAGAATACATACAAACTTTATGTTTGTCATTGGACATGCTGAGCAGGCAGGCCTCTCCTTTCTAATCTCATCAATGTCAGAGCGATTGTGAAACCAACAGCTGTGTCGGAGCAATTGGAAAAATAGATTCAGAACAAAGGGGAAGACCCATCCCAACAGGGCTTCTCCCTCTAGAACATAAGCTCAGCTCCAGCAGAACGTATAAATATTTCATTCACTATTTTGTAAAGTATCGCTCCTACGGTTCTCTCCCACCCAGCTCCCGACGCTCCCGCCAGCAATGCTTCTGAATGTTTCGACTGGATTTTGATTTTATGACATTTCTGCAACGCTTTTCGTTCAAATGAATCCCAAAGCGGCTTACAAACATTAGACAACAACAAATGCGATAGAACATCACAAGCACAGCACAAATCATACAGAACAATTAACAAATCAAACAATTTTTTGCTTGAACATCTGGCTATTCGCTGAGCTATGTAGACTATCAGGGGAGAGCAATTGTTACTTGGTCACTGGCTGGGTTTGCATGTCGTGCTAAGCTAAACCATGGCATCTGATCCAATGACTGCTGAAGCTAAGCAGGTTTGAATCTGGCCAATGGCTGGATGGGAGGCTGAGAACTTTATATATGCTCCCTGAGTTCCATCATGAAAGAACAGATTCCCTGATAGATGATAGATAGATAGATAGATAGATAGATAGATAGATAGATAGATGATAGATAGATATAGATAGACAGACAGACAGATGATAGATGATAGATAGATGATAGATAGATAGATAGATAGGTGATTGATAGATAGATAGATAGATAGATAGATAGATAGATAGATAGAGATAGATAGATAGATAGATAGATAGATAGATAGATAGATGATAGATAGATGATAGATAGAGAGATAGATAGATAGATAGATAGATAGATATAGATATAGATATAGATAGATAGATGATAGATAAATAGATAGATAGATGATAGATACATATAGATAGACAGATGATAGATAGATGATAGATAGATAGGTGATAGATAGATGATAGGTGATAGATAGATAGATGATAGATAGATAGATAGATAGATATAGATGGATAGATAGTTGATAGATAGGATATAGATGATAGACAGACAGACATAGATAGATGATAGATGATAGATAGATAGATAGATAGATAGATAGATAGATAGATTATAGATAGACGATAGATAGATGATAGATAAAAAAGGTTGCCTTGCCCAACCTGTTGCCATACGAGATGTTACAACTCCCATTATCATCACTAACCAGTGGCCATGCTAGCTGGAGTTGTCATAAGTTGGAGTCCAATGCTATGTGGAGAAAAACCATGTTGGTGGAAGGCTGATTAAGGGATGCCCAGTGAGATTGATTGATTTTGATTTCCTTGCTGTGATGAGCAGGTCCCTGTATCATATTACATACTCTTTTTGAAAAACTCCTTAGTTCCAAAAGTGGATTACCATGTGGAAAAAAGAGCCACTTTTAAAGAAACTGGACAAAAAGTCATCTTGGGCATAAAAAGTAGAATTAGTAATTGTTGTAGTAGTTGTTGTTATCTTTTAGCCTGCCTTTCACCAAATGGTAAAATGGATGCAGGTGGTGCTGTGGTCTAAACCACTGAGTCTCTTGGCCCTGCTGATCAGAAGGTCGGCGGTTCAAATCCCCACAATGGGGTGAGCTCCCATTGCTCTGTCCCAGCTCCTGCCAACCTAGCAGTTTGAAAGCATGCCAGTGCAAGTAGATAAATAGGTACCGCTGCAGCGAGAAAGTAAAAGACGTTTCCGTGCACTCTAGTTTCCGTCACGGTGTTCCGTTGCACCAGAAGTGGTTTAGTCATGCTGGCCACGTGACCCAGAAAGCTGTCTGTGGTCAAATGCCGGCTCCCTCGGTCTGAAAGCGAGATGAGCGCCACAACCCCATAGTCGCCTTTGACTGGACTTAACCGCTCAGGGGTCCTTTAGCTTTTCTTTCTTTTTTCACCAAATGGTCCAAGGGCAGATTTCAATTAAAAGCAAAATATGCTATCATTAAAATCATAAAATGACAACCTCAAAACCAACCAATAAGGAAACCAACAGAACAGCAGCACTGAGCAACTTATTGAAAAACTTTTGTAAACCGAGACATAGCAATGCCAATGTACACATTACTCACATGTACCTATGCCCAGCCTGTTCTCAGCTTCAAGCCACGCTGCTGTAAGAGGGGTTTAAATTTAAGAGGTTTAACACAGATATTCACAGATCTGCTGGAGGGGTTGTGCGAGGACTTCCAGCTTGGAACTGCCAGCCATACTGCCTTGAGCAGGGAAAGGGAAGGAAATGCATGAGTATGATCCCCTGAGAAGGCCTCTGCCTACAAAATTGACTTAAGGGGCTGTTGTGAGTAGGGGCGAGGGAGAGATTTGATTCTGCTTGCATTTTAATGAGAAACTACCCAATGAGAAACTGCCCGATTCACACTTCTCACATCATTATGGGAACCAAAACACAGCTATCCTTCAAAATCTGCATCTTTCTGAATTTTGCAATGCAATTCTCCAACCAATCAGTGTGTACAAAGTGCATATAGCAGTCCAAATATGATACAAAAACACATTAGTAAAGGTAAAGGGACCCCTGACGATTAGGTCTAGTCGTGGCCGACTCTGGGGTTGCGGCGCTCATCTCACTTTATTGGCCGAGGGAGCCAGTGTACAGCTTCTGGGTCATGTGGCCAGCATGACTAAGCCGCTTCTGGCGAACCAGAGCAGCGCACAGAAACGCCGTTTACCTTCCAACCGGAGCGGTACCTATTTATCTACTTGCACTTTGACGTGCTTTTGAACTGCTAGGTTGGCTTACATTAGGGAAAACTGCTGGTAAAAAATATGTATATTAGTGAAAACTGCACACAAAAGCTGTGTATTAGGAGACGTTTGCACGAGGGTGCTGTTTGGATCCTGGCCATTGTGCCATATTGTATTTCCATTATGCATTTTGACTGGGGTGATTTTTTTTTTTTTAAGTAATTTAAAAATAAATAACATTATGTTACATTGCTAACAAGGATTCTGAAGAGCAAGTGGCTCTTGCCTCTGGAAAACTCATGAGTAATGAAAACATTTGAACTGGCTATCAGAGAAATGTTAAAAATCGAAGACAGCTTCGGACAAAGCAAGAAGCAAAAATAGCTTTAAGAAGATTGTTATTAGTAGCAGTAATAATTTGTAACAATAAAAAGGAGGGGTAAGGGGTTATTATTATTGCACTTAATCTGATAGCAAATGGGAAGACTCCAGAAAAAAAGGATGTAGTGAGAGTTCAACATTAGCGATGCAAATGCTAGTAAATAGAAGCAGCCTTTCAGACAGATGTGCTAAATGCACTTTTTAGCATGCTGCATTTTATCAAACGTTTAGGCTCACAGCATGTTCCTAGCATTTTCTCCAGAAATGTAACTCTCTAGAATTGGGGAGTACCAACTTCTGTGCCAAAGTGATGTCATAAAAGACCTAAGGCCAACCTACTGCAAAACATACTTAATTTTCTAAACAACTTCAGCAAAACTGATGAGGATCAGATGCAGCCCCTTCTATCTACTCATGGTGATTAAGATAATTCCACAGTAGAGAGTAATTGGGTAAAAAATCAGGGATCTGGCAAATGAGTGAGAGAAAATATGATGCAAAAGGAAGGTAAGCACCATTATTTTCCCTTGTCAGAAAACAAACTGGATATATTTCCTCGTCTACAATTGTCAAGTGGATGCGGGAAAGTACACTTATATATTACCAGAGTTCATGTTTCAGAAAGGGAAAACCCCCAACCCCCCACCTCAGATTGGGAATCTAAAATGTTTTGGAAATTTTAATAGACAGTGACATTTTCTACAAGCCAGATATATGTGGAGAAATGTCTGATCTCTACAGGAATTCAAGTGTCAGTCACCAAGCCGAATTTCCTAAGCACCTGTGGCTACCTTGATTTCTGCCATTTTAAGATTATTCCAGGATAAGCAATTGCATGGTCACCATGCCAGTTTGCCTAAGAAAGGTAACCACTACAGGACTAATGACTTCCTCTGTGATGGAAATCTGATATTCTGCTTCGAAAATAAAATTGAAAATAGACTCCCGCTATGAAATAGCATGCTGCCTTTAAACACCTGAAGTGACTTTTGCTTGTAAGTACTGAAAAAAAGGAAGCAATCATCTATAATCCTAATTTTGGATTGTTTCCAATGTTAACCATGCTCAGAATGGAGATGACTAAATTGGATCCATTAATTTCGGTGGGCCTATGCTGAGTATAGCTGAGTTGGAAAAACCCTTCAGGTTGGAAGGGAATCAGATCTAAGGAGAACCATTCAGTATCCAGGTAACTGTGTGCCACAACCAGGCAGCAGGTGCATTGCAGAAAGATGCTGATGGGTCAAATAGCTCATGCAGCCAAAGCAAGCCCACATGCTGAAAGTGAAGGCTCTTTTCTCACTTCTCAACAAACATTTCATAAGGAAAACCAACATGACTGCGTTTCAGAATTCCTTCCTCATCTGTTGCCTGATCTTTTAAATTGGAGATGCCATTGATTAAATGTAGGACTATGTATATGCAAAGTATGTGCTCTTATCATTGAGTTAGGCCCACTCTTCCTTTGAAAATGAAATAATTTATCAAACAGTTATCTTCTGTGCACACAATTGGAGAAACTGGGAATGACATTGGGGGGGGCAGTCGCACTTCCCACTCCCAGTACAAGACCTCTGAGAGCGACAGAATGTACTCGAATTCCATTCATAGCTGTCAACTTACAGCTTTGAAAATAAAGGGCCAGCAACCTCGAAAATAAGGGATCAGCAGCCAAAATAAGGGATTTTCCAAGCACAGGTATGTTCAACTTCTGAGCCCCTCCGAGCCAAAGGCAGAAAGCCCAGCCAGCAGCCAAACGAAGCCTCAAGCGGGGGTTCCCACAGCACAGCAACCCAGCAAAGGGAATGCAGCAAGGAAAACCACCGTCACCTCTCCGTTGGGAAGCGCTGAGCAAAGGCGAGTCCCCAGCCAACGCAGCCGATTTGATCAGCACAAGGCATGCAAGCTCCACCCCGCAGTCGTTCTTAGACTCCTTATTGGGTGAGCAACACAGTTGGAGCCTCCCTCCTCCCTGGCCGGCAGGGAGGGAGGGAGAGGAGCTGCTTCCTTTGAAACCTGGGAAATTTAAGGGACATCATCGATAAGGGACAGCAGCGGGACATGGCACTGGGATAAGGGACTTTCCCGCAGAATAAGGGACGGTTGACAGCTATGATCCCATTGCTTCCAGGGAAACCTGGTCCTCAACTCTTCTCAAAATCGTGCAACGGCAAGAAGTTCCCACTGGTGTTTATCAGGCTGCTCCAGGCTGTGGGTGGCTGGAAGACTTTTGCAGACTGGAGTTTTGTAGCTTTTTAAATATTTAATGATGACAGAGGCAGTGCTGAAGCCTTCGGACCACCTCATAAAGGAATCCACCCTGACGGAATCAAGTGAGTCTGCTTTTGAATCAAAAGCTCTAAGGATTCCTTCCCCTCTCCACTCCTTTTATTGCTTTTTATTGCTATAGAAGTACACACTTGTTTTTCAGAGGGGAAAAAATTGTATGCCGCATTTTCCCTTTTTGCACACCAATACAGTGGCGCCCCGCAAGACGAATGCCTCGCAAGACGGAAAACTCGCTAGACGAAAGGGTTTTCCGTTTTATGAGCTGCTTTGCAAGACGAATTTCCCTATGGGCTTGCTTCGCAAGACGAAAACGTCTTGCAAGATTGTTTCCTTTTTCTTAACACCGTTAATACAGTTGCGACTTGACTTTGAGGAGCAACTCATAGAACGCAGTGTACATAGTAGCCTTTTTTGAGGTTTTTAAAGACTTTGGTGATTTTTGAAGCTTTTCCAAAACTTCTTTTGCAGCCATTTGGTAAGTTAAGCTTTTAAAACTTTTTTGGGGGGGTTTGGATTTTGGGTTGGGGTGTTTGGAATTCAAGGACTTGGTGTTGGGGAGGGGTTTGCAAGAATCTGGAAGCTTGTGGTTTTTTTTCTGCATTTTTATGATTTTCTGTGACCATTGGGGCACTCTGCTGTTTTTTTAAAAAATTTATGGGTTTGAATTTTGAAATGCTCTTTACAGTATGTGTGACTTTAAAGAGCACTTAATAAACTCTTGTTGTACCAAATTTGGCTTTGTTTGGACTTTTTTTTTACCATAGGAACGCATTAATTGATTTTCAATGCATTCCTATGGGATTTCGTGCTTCGCAAGACGAAAAATTCGCTAGACAAAAAAATTCGCAGAACGAATTAATTTCGTCTTG
Source organism: Podarcis filfolensis (assembly GCF_964270895.1). Taxonomy (NCBI): domain Eukaryota; kingdom Metazoa; phylum Chordata; class Lepidosauria; order Squamata; family Lacertidae; genus Podarcis; species Podarcis filfolensis. Next base: position 16,307,980 of record NC_139614.1, read on the forward strand.
CGAGGCACCACTGTACAATGCTTTTTTGTACTGTTGGTATTTCAGATCCTTGCACCCAGCCACATGATCAGGCACACTGAATCATAGCCCTGGCATACACCTGTTATAGTTTTATATTCATATAACAGTATTTGTTTTGCTTAATTTTTTCCACTACTTTTATTCAAAATGCATTAGGTTATCTTATGGAGTGTGTGAGGCTCACCTTGAAGTTAAACTGGCATACACAGGGGGCACACATTTCTATGCCATCAGTGACATTATAACAAACTCAAGCATCATGTTCAATTTGAAAAGAAAAATAGCAAGACGAGTGCCCTGTACTATACTGCACCTGCTTTCTTATTTGGTCTTCTCTCATCTGTTCAGCACAACTTATATTGAGAATGTCCAGCACAGCACACAAGCAATGGATATTAAAATATGGAACATGACCTGAAACTTCCAGCACATTTTGGGGGGGAAAATCAAGCTTTCGGGTCTTCAAAATTGAATCCTCTGGAATCAGAAGCGGTTCACTTTGAAATTTACACTTATGCATTTTCTTTGGGTTGTTTTTTTAAAAAACAACAACAACAACGTGTTCCACGCTAAGAGTGTAACGCACAATAATGGAATATTTAAAGATGTGGCCAAATTGCTATTGATCCTCCTCAAGTCTGTTGCCAGACTCCATCCGTTGCCTAACATTTCATAATGTATTACATTCTCTGACAAGATAATTGGACCTTTTTGGCTTTACGTAACTTTGCAAGCATCCCTTTTCCCAAAAGAAGCATCTCTCTGAGAACATGAAAAGGCAGGCTGGGAAACGGCCACATCAAAGTCAACTTTTGGCTCTCACAGGCCAATGAAAAATTACCCAAATATCTACCCCCAAAAGGGGAGAATTTGACAAGCATGTGGGACTGCTAATATACCACAGCTTTGCCCGGTACAATTACTAGGGGCATCTGGTAAGACACAAGAAGTGTGTAAGACTAAAACCCTGACTCTCTTCCTATTCACAGGAACTCTCCGGTTTACACAAAGCATTCCTTACTCATTGCAATGCCAGTCAGATCCAATTGTCTGAGCGAGCCACAAGGGTGTGAATAGGGAAGGCTGGCTTATTAGCCGTTTCACCCATTCATTACTGCGAGCATTCACAGATTATGGGGCAACAGGATGGACCCAAAGTCTCTGTTCCACAAATGGAAGGAACTTCCATTAAAAGCGTGGGGAGTCAACTGTGAGTGAGAAGAGTCCTTCGGTGAATGGAACTTTTGCTCCTTGGATCTCATTCAATAGGTTTAAGTCACATAAAATGGTCAAACCAGAAAACGTGTTGGGTGACCAATCTGTAACAGCCCATAGGAGCAGACAATAAAATCGGTGACAAAATCCATGATGAGAAATGCATTTTTATTATTGACCTAAGAATGCAATTTCAGTTAACTAGGCATTTGGACTGGCACCATGTTTCATGTGCTTCAAATGCAAATGATGTTTCTAAATATGATTTATATAGAAATAATAATTTGACTATCTTTTCCATTCCATTTGGGATTTTACACACACACACACACAAATGTGGACCTGATGACATTGGATAAACAATAAACTAATTACCATTCAAGCTGTGGGGGAGGGGAATCTGTAGAGCAATAAAAAAGAGAAAGATAATGAGAAAAGTTGATGTGAATTCACAATATGCATGGAATGGAAGAACAATCCATTCATGATTGCTTTGCAAGTAATACAATGAAGAGGCTTGAAGCCACTCCAGCTTTATCACACAGTTGTGGTGTTGATGCTATTGTTCAATGTCTTCTTCAAAACATTGTTTTTTAATCTATCACCACCTTTCAGCTTCTATAAATACTGGGGATTAGATAAAAGAAAGGCAGTTTCTACAAATATTTCTGGCAACGTTAAAAAGCACCCATGCTTTTGACTATAAGAATGGGGATGGATTTGAGAGCGTCAAAAGTGTTTCATTCCTAAATTTTAGTTAATTACTCTCAGTGATGTTGTGCATAGCCACATCCGATTCATCCAGGAAGCCTTGTCCTTACTCCTAGTTGACTTCACTCGTCCTCAAGGACTTCATCGTGTCATTGAGCATTCCTCTGAACTGAAGTTCTGATCTTATTGCTTTTTTCACTCTTTTAATTGCCATGCTTTTTGACGGGCTTGATTCATGGTATAGTTTAACTAAGGAGGTTTTAATGCCCCAGGAGAATTGTTACTGTGTGTTTTTAAAAAAATGAATTTTATAATTCATTTTATAGTTTTATAGTTGTAAACCGCTTAGAATATAGATAAATAAATGCCAAATCTTGATATGGGCAGACTATTGAGGCAGTGTATAGTGAAGCAACATGCAAACATAGGGATGAATCAATCCATCTGGATGAAAATGAGTACAGTGGTACCTCGGGTTACATACGCTCCAGGTTACAGACTCCGCTAACCCAGAAATAGTACCTCGGGTTAAGAACTTTGCTTCCGGATGAGAACAGAAATCGTGCAGCGGCAGTGCAGCAGCAGCAGGAGGCCCCATTAGCTAAAGTGGTACTTCAGGTTAAGAACAGTTTCAGGTTAAGAACAAACCTCCAGAAGAATTAAGTTCTTAGCCTGAGGTACCACTGTACCAGCAGTGACAGGAAGGAATAAGTCATAGACAAATATCAGGTTTGCAAAAGGTGTGTTAGGAAGACTCTTGTGGCAGGAATTCTCAATTATGTTTATCTTATTGATCAGTGTTATTCAAATGTTTGGGACGGGGAGATTTCAAAATGCTACCATACATTCTGAGGTGGGAGAGACTGTGGCAGACAGAAGTCCAGCATCAGAGGAAGAAGAGGAAGCAGGAGGGTGGGAGGAAAGAGGCCAAGAGGCAGAGAGGAGTCAGGATGATAAAGAGGCACGGTTGTATCCCCCTCCTGCTGCGACAAGCTCCCCTCCCCACTTGTCTCCCAGAACCAGAAGAGGCATGAAAAGAGTGAAAGAGAGGTTGTCTTCATGCAGGCGCAGCTTCCAATTGCTTGGGGAAAGCCCTGGAGAGAAGGGAACTTATATGGCTGTGAGGAAAAGGGGACTTCCAGTCTCAGCATGAGGCAAGACCTACTGGGGATGAGCTGCTGCGCTCATTAGGGATGCCAGCCTGCCACTCCGCCAAGTCTGTGAAGATCATGTTCCTGCTAATAAAGAGTTAATTCCAAATTGAATGGTGTGATTTACTGCGTGCTCACTCCTGTCACAAGCCTATTGTGGGTAAGAGTCACCACCCCTTGTTCTATACATTTTTTTTTTGCCTCTGGCCCCCATCCCCACTGGCTAGTGGCCCCTGGAATTTTGCCCTCTAGGGGATGTAGTCCTTGGGCTGAAATCCCCATCCCACCCCCATCTAAAATCTCTGGAGGGCACAAGGTCGAGGAAGGCTGTCAGCCAGTGACAACTGTGAAATTGGTCTTCCTTACAGTTCCCAAAATACATCTTTCTGGAACACTTATATGCAAGCCCAGGCTTCCTCAACCTCAGTCCTCTAGATATTTTTGGCCTACAACTCCCATGATCCCTAGCTAGCAGGACCAGTGGTCAGGAATGATGGCAACTGTAGTCTCAAAACATCTGGAGGGCCGAGGTTGAGGAAGCCTGCGCAAGCCCATACACACTTAGCCCCATTTCATTGGTCTGTACACAGGAGAATCTCTTAAGACAGTGGTTTTCAACCAGTGTGCCCTGGCACCCTGGGGTTCCTTGCATGATGGTCAGGGGTGCCGTGGGCAACACTGGCCTCTGTCCCTCTTTCCTTCCCTCCCTTCCTCTGATGCCCTCTCACGTCAGCGCCTCCCAAAGGCTTGGATAGCTGTTTGTTGCAGCAGCCCTGGCTACAAGCTCCCCTGGTGAATGGTGCCTCTGGGGCTGGCCAGGGGGTGCTTCTCAGGCTCCAGTGGGGCAGTCTGAGGAGGCACCTCTCTTTGGGGTGGGGGTGGGCAGTTCAGAGACCAGGGGCGGCACCAGTGGCTGCCCGGATTCCCAAAGAGAAGAGGCTGAGGAAACACTCCACAAGGGAGGGTATTCGGAAAAGGGTGAGAGGCTGTCGGCTCTGCAGGCAAGGGGTGACATAACTGGGCTCCTGAGCCCCACAGGGGTGCTGCAGAAAGAATTTAGTTGGTCAAGGAAGCTGTGAACTCAAAAAGGTTGAAAACCTCTGTCCTAAGAGATTCTGCCCTTGACGCTCCTTCAGTTGCGCAGTAGAAAATAGTACATCACAGACTACACTGATGCTGAGTCTAATATATTTCATAAAGGTCTAACTTGGTGCTTTGAATCCCAAAGAGAGCCACCACACTGCCCCAAATTACTTACCCTGAATTGTTTTAATTTTTCATTTGGTGCTACTCAAAATTCAGCTCTTCTCTTTGGCTATGTGTCTGTTTACATAATAAACTTTATTAGTTCTCTTTAGACTGTGCTGTTGCTTTTGACTTTCAGCTGAGTCATTTTTCAGTAAATGAACAAAGTCCGAAGAAGTTGTCTGATGAGATTTGCTTTCTTATGTTTTTATGAATACTTTGAAGATTAATGGAGAGCAGAGGTTTTGCAGGCGAGCTTTTGCCCTTATGTCACCTCTAATATTCTGAGAGCCACTATCTACCGGACAGCCTAAATTGTTTAGATTGGAGATTCAATTTTGAAAAGTTTCTGAAAACATATTGCTAACATATTTTGCTTGACCTGGTCATACTATACCACTGTTCCTGCACTGAAGCAAAACTGTGTTGCTGTATAAAGTTGTCTTGCCATCACTTAACTCTACAATAGCCCCAGTTGACTTCAATTGTGTCATTTAGAAGTACTGCAGTTGAGACCTATGTTTTAATGTGTCCTTTATGCTAAGTTTGCTGCAATTATGTTGTTGGGCTCCAACTCTCATCAGAACCAGCCAGCGCGGCTAGCGGTCAGGGATAATGTAATCCAACAACATTTGAAGAGCATAAGTCAAAGTGCAAGTAGATAAATAGGTACCACTGTCGCGGGAAGGTAAATGGCATTTCCATGCAGGGCTCTGGTTTGCCAGAAGCGGCTTAGTCATGCTGGCCACATGACCCGGAAGCTGTATGCCAGCTCCCTCGGCCAGTAAAGCAAGATGAGCACCGCAACCCCAGAGTCGTCCGCGACTGGACCTAATGGTTAGGGGTCCCTTTACCTTTACCTAATCTTGAACTGAATCACACAACTGTTTGGGGGAGAATAATAAAGCTGGCCAAAAAAAGAAGGTGGCAGTGGTGTGTGGTCAGTGGACATGGGGGACTAGACTAGTCCCATAAATGTTCCCAGTAAAGTAGACTATTAAAGTATTAAAGTCTGGAGCCTCCTTCCCAAAGCCTGGCAAGTTTCTGCCCTTACAATCTAGTTCCTCTGTTCCCCTATGGAAAATTTCACCACGCACCATGGGAAGAAGGGGTAACTCACAGCTTTGGTTGTGCAACAGTGTTTTCCTGAAACTAAAAAAATATGTGAAATTATATTTTTTGTTACATTCTACCTCAATATGGTAAGGGAGAACCCATTTTTTAAAAAAATATCTTGCAGCAGCTGCCCTTGATTGTGCTGGAAGTGAGATACCGATGAGAACCAGTGACCATAAGGGAAGGCACACAGCTCAGTGGTAAAGCACATCCTTTACATGCAAAAGATCTCCAGCTCATTCCTGTTATTCTAGTTAAAACAGTCAAGAAAGACCCCTGCCTGAAATCCTGTAGAGCTGTTGCCAGTCACATTATACAATCCTGGGCTAAATAGACTGTCTTGTTATAAAGATCTTCCTATGCGAGCTCTGTATACATTCATTGGTCTATGGCAGTGTTTCCCAAACGTGTGTCTCCAGCTGTTTTGGGACTAAAACTCTCCATCATCCCTATCTAGCAAGACCAGTGGTCAGGGATGATGGGAACTGTAGTCCGAAAACAGTTGCAGACCCAAGTTTGGTTTGGGGATAGGGAACCTGTAGCTCTCCAGATGCGGTTGGAGAGATAATAATAATAATTTATTATTTGTACCCCGCCCATCTGGCTGGGTTTCCCCAGCCACTATGGGCGGCTTCCAACAAAGATTAAAATACATTAAAATGTCACACATTAAAATATTCCATAAACAGGGCTGTCTGTTCAAATGTAGTACAGCAACATTTGAAGGGCCACAGGTCTGCCCCCCCATAAAGTATACACTCCTACAACCAGAAAGTAGTTGGGGGGGGAGGTTTAATGCAAGAAAACAAAAGCTAGATATCTGTTTTCACTGGGAAGAATTATAAGGAAAAGAGGGAAGGAGTTGTTGAGGGTTTTTTGGGGGGGAGGGGTTGGCTCTCAACTGTCCTTCATGGTGATGAATGTCACATATTTTCTTTTTTTAAAACAACAACAACATGACTTTCCAATCCCAAATTAGTTTGCAAAGCTGCATCTACCCATACTTCTTAAGTTAACATTTGGAGAGCAGCCAAGACTTCGCTGAAAATAAGATGTCCCTCGAAATGCCATTGACATGAGAGATATGCATTACATCCCACTATAAATCAAAAGGCCTGTGTGTTAGATTCCTATTTTCATCGTTGGGCTTATTCATACGTACAACTTAGAGTGGGCTGTGGGGGGAGTGACAATTTGATGTTTTATTATCCATTTTTTAGGGAGCACCCACATGTATAACGGTGATATAGGCTATCATCCCCTCAATGTCTCAGCAATCTTTTAATTTTCCACACCCACCAAGTAAAGTAGTATAGAAAAGCACTAGTCATGCAATCGCTGGACATCATTTCCTTTCAATTTTCTTTCTAAACTTCTGGGAACAGCTGTGGATTCTGTGGCCTCCTGTGACCTCAAAAGCTTCTTCAGCCATGTTAAAACATAGATGGTACCACAACACTAGGCCCTAGAAGAATGGCATCACACAAACCATTCTGCAAATAAAACAATCAATCAACCAACCAACCAACCTTTACAGGCGTAATGTGATATAGTATATATTTCTAATGATTGCTTGAAATATGTGCTGTTTCAGTGGGCACAAAGCATGGTAAGCGTAGCAATTTGGAGCACTCTGGTGGGAATGGGGCTGGGACTACTGACCATGTTCCCCTGCACATCCCTGTCCTCCACGATTAGGGATGAAGGCCTTAATCTTGTTCTCCATTCATAGGTTGCTCACATAATTCAGGGCCCTTATGGGATAGGATTAGTGGCAGGTTCCCATTTCAAACCTTCCTCCTATGTATGTATGGTGCAGTGAGAATATGAAGTGGGGACACACCTAGCAAACATGACCCCGCTCTTCCCCAAACATGGTTATAATCAAACGAGAGTGGAACACCCAAATCATTTCTCCTCATCAAATCCCTGAGATGCAGGCATTTTGAATCTACAAAAGTACACCTCCTTTTTAATGGTCAATGCAAAAAAGAACAGTACAGCGGGCCTTCGCAGATATGTTGACTACTACTTGTGCATTCTGAAAGGGGTACAGCAAAGTAGTATTATCAGACAGCTTGTTTAAATGAGTAATGCTTCTTTTTTTTCTTTCCCTCCCTCTAAAATTTTACTTTACGATCATACAATACTCAAGCTCCTTATTGCTCCGCTGCAACTTTATTTATTGCCTGTATATTTTAGAGGTATCAAGGGAAATAATAAAAAAAAATCCCTTGAAATCATTCATATATATATATATATATATATATATATATATATCGCCACAAGTCATACTTAGGTCCCTGTCTTGCAAAGCTTTGGTAGTAAAAAGGGAACTTAGCTTCCAAACAAGCATCTACTTTTCAGAGTCCCTGATGAACTTGTTTTTCCTGAACTGAGTCTTGCAAATGATGCATTAAGGACAGAGGTACTATGGTGCAGGTGAAACAGCTACCCCTACCTGAGTCTACTTTAAAGAGCTTCAGGGTGTGGCTGTGTCTATGGAGCAAACAAACAAACAAACCTCCATGCAGAATGGGGTTGTTATTTTTTCCATGCCACCACAGTCCACTTGCCCTCCTGCTATTCTCATTCTAGCAGTTTGGCAATTTTAAAGGTAAAGGTAAAGGGATCCCTGACCATTAGGTCCAGTCGTGATCGACTCTGGGGTTGCGGCGCTCATCTCGCTTTACTGGCCGAGGGAGCCGGCATACAGCTTCCGGGACATGTGGCCAGCATGACTAAGCTGCTTCTGGCGAACCAGAGCAGTGCACGGAAACGCCGTTTACCTTCCTGCCGGAGCGGTACCTATTTATCTACTTGCACTTTGACGTGCTTTCGAACTGCTAGGTTGGCAGGAGCAGGGACCGAGCAACGGGAGCTCACCCCGTCACAGGGATTCGAACCGCTGACCTTCTGATCGGCAAGTCCTAGGCTCTGTGGTTTAACCCACAGCGCCACCTGCGTCCCCTTTGGCAATTTTAGGCAATGGAAATTACCGTCTCCAATATACTGCTGAGAAAGGCCCTAGATCAGCAGTGAGGAACCTCCAGCCCATCAACCTAGTAAACTGTACAGGCAAAGGCACAAGGCTTTGAAAGCACTGCCAGTCATCTGATTGTCACCTCTTGCAAACTCTGCTTCCTTTGCCCATGCAGTCTGGAATCAAACCACGTCAGCAAAGGCTTTGTAGGCACCTCCAACCAGCTGCTAGGTGGTACCTGCAAACTGTGCTTTCAGCAGTATTTTTACTTGCCCAACACCTGATGTGGCCTGGGTCAAATTATAACTTTGAACCTGGCCTATGCGAATCCTGTGCACATGTTTTAGCACAGTTGTCAGGTACTGTTGACCATCTGCCTCCATCAGTGGTCTAGCTGCCTAATTCTGGTTGTCTGAGAACATATTGGTGAGCTTCTGCTATATGTGTGTGCGCATGTATGTAGCACACTGAAGTCAGAAAGGAGTTACTTTCACTTGCTTTCCAGAAGAAAATAACCAACTATATACGAGTTTGAGAGTAACCTCATCAAAACCCATTCTGGAGCCCAGAGTGTGATATTTGATTAAAATTAATTTCAAAACATAAACTGAAAATTAGTTTTCTAAATATTTCTGCTGTTTTCTATTATTCCAACACTCCAGGATTATGGAGTATCAGTATACCTGAAGGAGTGTCTCCACCTCCATCATTCTGCCTGGACACTGAGGTCCAGCGCAGGGCCTTCTGGCGGTTCCCTCGCTACAAGAAGCCAAGTTACAGGGAACCAGGCAAAGGGCCTTCTCGGTAGTGGCACCCGCCCTGTGGAACACCCTCCCACCAGATGTCAAAGAGAAAAATAACTACCAAACTTTTAGTTGACATCTGAAGGCAGCCCTGTTTAGGGAAGCTTTTTTTTTTTTTAATTATTTTTTATTCATTTTACAATACAAAAATATAAAAACACATAACACAATTTTTCACAAATACATTTTTTTTGGAGTTCCCTCAGCTCTTCTGCAAATCCTCCGTTTTGTTTAGGGAAGCTTTTAAGGTTTAATAGGTTATTGTATTTTAGTGTTTTGTTGGAAGCCACCCAGAGTGGCTGGGGAAACCCAGCCAGATGGGCGGGGTATAAATAAATTATTATTATTATTATTATTATTATTATTATTATTATTATTATTATTATTATTAGACTCCAAGATAATAACAACTAGGTTGGTTGTCCTCCAGTAACTAGGTACGCCTTGCTCAACTCTCCCCACTAAAAAAATATTCCACCCCAGGACCAAAGCTCAAATGTTGCCATTGAGCATATCTAACTCCTGCAATATACAGCTAAAGCTGTACTGCTGCCAACATTTGTCTGCCCTGACCCCTGCCAAAAGGAAGACAGGCAGGTTCACTGAAGGATAAATCCTGAGTTCTGTTCCACTGGGTTGCGTCCAAGTAGTTATCCTATTTCTTTCCATATTGTGGGATCTTCACGTAGGACAGAGAGATTCATCCTTGCTGAATTTGTGATGTACAACAAGATTGAAGTCTGCAGCGAGTTGGTTCAGAAAATCCTAGTGGAATCCCGACTGAACCCAATTCAGCAGTTGTCTTGATAGGGTGGTAAATAAATCTGAAAAACCCATTTATGCTTTGTTATCCACCCCACCTCAAAAAAAACCCCTCACCCACTTTAAAAGCAGAAAATGCCTTTCCTGAATGCTGAGACTTGCTATCCACTCAAGAAACCGGCACCCTGTAGTGTGTGAAATGATAGTACAGAGCACATTTTCTTGGGCGCGCTGGTTATATTTCTCATGTATTCAGTGTGACATAATTCTCCTATTAACACAGTTATAGGGCATCTTATTGCAACTCCCACCTCTGCATGAGTGTTTTTTTGTTTTTATGTCAAATATCAAAGATGCTGTAGGATAAATAATGTTCTCGCTAATAAAAATAACCAGGTCCCAGTGAGCTTAACACTATGGTGCACAACATCACAATAATACCCACACAGCTTTCCACTGTTCAGAATCTCACATTCATTCGTGAAGGCCTAACATGTTTTCCTATAAACTTGCAGGAATTACACGGGATCTAATATAACACTACCTAAGGCAGAGCTAATAAACTTTTAATGCTTCAGCCCACCAAGTCTATAGCCTGAATAAGCAATATTCAACAGCCCTGCCTGTAAACCATGCAGTGGGCAGAAAATTCACTTTTTCAGGAGAGAAGATAAATGGGGGGTGGGGGTGGGTTTTAAAATCCCAGAGTCCATACTAATGAATTTCTGTTTCAGTTCTTTAAAACATGTTTATAAAATATACAATGAACATTCAGAGACTTGAGTGATTTACCAACCCATCCCTATTCAAAGGAGAAACTGGATCTGAAATTGACCTCATTACTTATTCTACCATGTTGACTTAACAAACAAACAAACAAACAAACAAACGTTGGTGCTGATTATTGCATAGCCTTCCCATTGTAGTAGGGTCTGAAAAGCATACTCATATGTTTCGCAATTATCTTTCTCTTTCATGGCCCCATTTTTACACAACCTTTTTACACAAAGTTCACATACTACGGCAGACATTTAAGATTGGAAAAATGAAAACAAGGAACCAAAACTCTGCTGGCCCATCTGTGTATGCTTTTATGTTTGAGTTCACCAAAGGTACTATTGTAAATATACAGTGGTACCTCCAGTTGTGGACGGCATCCGTTCCGGAGCCCCGGTGGGATCCCAAGGTTTTCGCAACCGGAGGTGCCTGTTCTGCGCATGCGGTAGAGCGCTTCTGTGCGTGCGCGCGCGGCGAAACCCAGGAAAATACTTTTGCCGCATGCGTATCCCGAAGGATACGTAACCAGAGGTGTTTGTAAGTAGAGGTACCACTGTACTATACTCTTAAACTAGCTGACCTCCAAGGTCGCTTCCAATTCTAGATCTGGGGAAGAGGACTGCTAAAGTGATGGGTACATCACTTTGTTAGGCAATTGCCAATCGGAAGGATGGCGGTTCGAATCCGCACGACGGAATGAGCTCCTGTTGTTTTGTCCCACCTTCTGCCAGTGCAATTAGATAAAAAGGTACCACTGTAGTGGGAAGGTAAACGGTATTTCCATGCGTTCTGGCTTCCATCACGGTGTTCCGTTGCACCGGAAGCGGTTTAGTCATGCTGGCCGCATGACCCAGAAAGCTGTCTGCATGGACAAATGCCGGCTCCCTCGGCCTGAAGCAAGATGAGTGCTGCACCCCATAGTCACCTTTGACTGGACTTAACCGTTTCTGTGTGCTCCTCTCGTTTGCCAGAAGTGGCTTAGTCATGCTGGCCACATGACCCGGAAGCTGTACGCCGGCTCCCTCGGCCAATAAAGCGAGATGAGCTCCACAACCCCAGAGTCGTCCGCAACTGGACCTAATGGTCAGGGGTCCCTTTACCTTTTAACCGTTCAGGAGTCCTTTACCTTTACCTTTTACCTAAATAACTATCCAAGTACAGGTGATTACCATTCTTGGTACTGTGCTTCTACGAGCATAATATAAATCCAAGGACATCCAGGAAAGTAAACAGAAAGTTATCAATGTTTATGACATATGTCAATAGTCTTCAGAGGATTCAGACATGGCTTAAAACTAAATAGGACCTACTTCCAAGTAAATGTGTATATGATTGAAGGACATTTCCTCAAGAAGCACATATATTTTATGTTCGATTTTAAAAAAGAAAAGAGGGAGATTAAGACTCCAATCATATTTTGAGTTTCCTGAGATTGAGCCCTGCTGAACTGAAATGGGTTTATTTTTTGAGTAGGTATGCATATAATTGTGCTGCTAAGGATGTATGTAACATCACCTTTAATCTCAACACAAACACACGAATTACACACACACAAAAAGCTAAATGTTACTTGTTAGTCCAATCAAATCCTGATCAGGAGAATCGATAAACACCAAGTCCCATTGAAGGGTTTATTGTTTTTCAGAAGCTAGTTCAAGATAATAATGTACAATCAATTCACAGCACCGTTAAATCTCCCCTCCAGGATATTCATGGGCAGATATTAATTGTCATCACAGCGGTAATGAAGGTATGTTTGGAATGTTTAGACTCTAAGTGATGACGTGCATGTGCTCTGATGAGGCTTATCGTGTTGTTGTTATTATTATTATTACTGTTGAATACATAAACCTTGGGGTGATGTTATTCCCCCCACCCCACCCGTCTCTCTTGAGAAACTATAAATCTATCCTTTACGCAAAACCAGATTTCCTGTGAGAGGAACCCTTGGAATGAAACAGCAAAGCACAGCATTTAGCGTTTAAAGTTTATATCAACATCCGTGCAGGACAAAGGTAATTTATTCTGTGAAAAAGGGCCCCCTTGCTACATTTAATCAAGTTAAAGAACATGGGAAAGTGCCCTGGACTTTTTTCCCCCCGTCTGCTTTTTGCAACTGAACTATTGAAAAACAATTTTCTTCCCATAAAACACCTTAAATCCAAAGTCTAATTAAGCTATTCAAACACGGCTAAGCTGAGAAACAGACTTATCTCTGTTCACTAAGTTTTTCATTTGCCATTTTGTGAAGGGTGGAGAGAATCAAAATTACATTTACCCTTCCTTGATGGCATACAGTGCTTTCACATTAAAAGATTATTTTCTTAAACTCCCATAGACTGGACTCGACTGTGCTTGGGAAAAGTACGAACAATACAAAAGAACCTATGTTTATTGAAAAATGAGGAGAGAACATAGAATAAAACCAGTACAACTCATGACTGGATGGTCACAACAATTTAGAAAAGAACTGAATAGGTTTGGGTAGAAAAGGCAAGGTCAATGCATTCTGAAAAATCCTATTTCCTGGTGTTGGGTTTCAGGACAAGCATGCCTTTGCGTTCTCAAGGAGAGCTGAAGCAGGGGGGAAAGCATTTTTTTTTATTTCACTGACTTATAAACCAGTTCACAACAAGAAGCTACTGGGGTCCTATAAAAGGTAAAGGTACCCCTGCCCGTATGGGCCAGTCTTGCCAGACTCTAGGGTTGTGCGCTCATCTCACTCTATAGGCCGGGAGCCAGCGCTGTCCGCAGACACTTCAGGGTCACGTGGCCAGCGTGACAAGCTGCATCTGGCAAGCCAGCGCAGCACACGGAACGCCGTTTACCTTCCCGCTGGTAAGCGGTCCCTATTTATCTACTTGCACCCGGGGGTGCTTTCGAACTGCTAGGTTGGCAGGTGCTGGGACCGAACGATGGGAGCGCACCCCGCTGCGGGGATTCGAACCGCCGACCATGTGATCGGCAAGTCCTAGGCGCTGACGTTTTACCCACAGCGCCACCCGCGTCCCCTGGGGTCCTATACAACAAGACAAAAGGTAGAAACTCTAAAAGCAATACAACCATTTCTACAATTAATAAGCTGACTGGCTCAAACTGCAGGGGAAGCCTCCTTAAACAAAAAAGATCTTTAACAACCATTTAAATGTCAAGAGTGTGGTGTTTGGAGTGTTAGGGGAGGGGTAGTACCCAGGACTGTAGCTAGGGGGTGGTGAGGTGGGCCTGAGCCAGGGGTGCAGTCGATGGGGCGGTGGCGCAAAATTGACCAAAAATATGTCCATAAATATAAGTATCAGTTATTGCCTCATAAGAAATGGTTTTAAATAGAGGGTGAATCGAATGGGTGGAAGGGGAGGGTTGGAGGAGAGGTGGAAAGAAGAGCTAATTTGTCAGTAGCTAGGGGGTGCAATAGGAGGGACGCGGGTGGCGCTGTGGGTTAAACCACAGAGCCTAGGACTTGCCGATCAGAAGGTCGGCGGTTCGAATCCCTATGACGGGGTGAGCTCCTGTTGCTCAGTCCCTGCTCCTGCCAACCTAGCAGTTTGAAAGCACGTAAAAGTGCAAGTAGATAAATAGGTACCGCTCCAGTGGGAAGGTGAACGGCATTTCTGTGTGCTGCTCTGGTTCACCAGAAGCTACTTAGTCATGCTGGCCACATGACCCGGAAGCTGTACGCCGGCTCCCTCGGCCAATAAAGCGAGATGAGCGCCGCAACCCCAGAATCGGCCACAACTGGACCTAATGGTCAGGGGTCCCTTTACCTTTAGGGGGTGCAATCTGGACAGTTCTGCCAGGGGCACAAGATCACCTAGCTACAGCTCTGGTAGTACCTCTGGTGGGGAATACAACATACTCCTTTTGGTGTAGTTTGTCTACCTTTGGTCCCCACCATGCACTCAGCAATCACCTGTGGCTTCTAGGCCTTGGCGATATATGAGGGGCATGTCGCGAATTCCTCGCGGCGCTTTTAGCAGAAACGCTCAGAGTCCCAGGGTTTTCCAGTGCAGTCTTTTAAATGTGAGCTATATACAGGTATTTACAAAAACAGTCCATACAGAGTACCTGCTCCTTAAGGCAAACGAATACTCTCCACCACAGCATCACCACCACAACCACCACTACTGTTGAACAGGCTTTCCTTTTACAACAGGTGATAGCCAATCACATTAATCACACTCCTGCTGAGTCACTCTGACCCAGCACTTCACAGAGTATTGCATCAGCCTGTTGAAGCCTGCAGACTTACTCAGTATCCTGCGAATCCCAACAGGGCAGACCACAATGGTGGTTTCACTCAGCAGAATATGCGTGCAAGCAGGAGCAAGGGCAGGGATCTTTCAGCTGGGAAGTGGGGGCTTCGTGCTGAGCAGCCTCAATCCCGCTCCTGCTCCCTGCAACATCGGGGCTTGCTCAGTTGGGGGCAGGAGCCTTTCTGCCCCACAGCTGAGCAGCAGGCTGAGGCCAGCTTGCATTGCCCCCAGCCTGACAGATACTGGGCTGAAAGCACCTCAGCTCCCGTCGTGAGAGCTGAGACAGTATCTCTCAGCACTTCACCAGCTGGGGCTAGTGCACCTTGTTTCAACATTGTGGTTTCTCGCCAAACCGCTGGCGATACATCGCAATGTTGAAAACCTAACATCGCCCAGCCCTAGCTCCTAGAGGTCGTCAGCATGTGAAAGCAGCCATCCCCTGTGAAACAGCTTTGAGTGGGCAGTTGAACCAGGTGCGGGTAGCTGTTGGGTCTCAAATCCATGGTGAGTTAGGGATTCCCCTGCAACAATATAGGCAGATTGAGCGGACGAGACGAATAGTGGGTCCAGCCGCCAAGAAGGTGAATGAATTTAATTATTTCGGTCACAGACCAGTTCCAGCCCACATACAATATCAAGGAAGTCATAAAACACGATAGGGATACATTTGAATTTGCAATTAAGTATAACAGGGACAATACAGATATAGCAACAGTTAAAAAATATATAAATTAAAACTTAGTCACTAACATATAACCTAAAATCATCATTTAAAACCTTAATCATTATGATAGCACAGCTTGTTCCCTAAGTTTTATGGCAATTGCACAGAATTTGGCTACCCTTAACGTGATCTCAGGGTCCTTGTCCTCCGCCAGGGGTTTTAGACATTGAAGTTCGGATTGATTTGGAGATTTTTGCATAGCAGGGGTAATAAATACCGAGCGTATATCCCCGTAGAAACGGCAGTGTAACAAGGCATGAGAGACAGTTTCTACCTCCATCAAGCCACAGGGGCAGACTCATTCCGTGTATGGTTTACCCTCAAATCTGCCCTGCAATGAGGCAGATGGCAGCACGTTGAATCTAGCGAGGGTAAATGACAGTCTGTATTTAGGTATTTATAGTCAAGAAGGTGGTTTCTGCAAGTGCTGTAAAGGGAAATGAGGGGCAGATGGGGCTTGTCAACCTGGGAAGGTAGCCCATCTAGGAGAAGGAAAACTCTGGACAAATCTGGACCCTAAGATGGCCGGATGGCACCTTGTACACCTCCTTCCGAAAACTCCTGCAGCCAAGCTAGTGCCAAACGCATTGCTCTTTCCTCTGGATTTCACCAGCAAGGCCAAGTGGGGGTCTTGTCATCTGGGCAGCCCAGGGCCTCCATACACACCGCCCAGGCTTGCACCCCAGGGAGGTCATTTTAGTGCTGCTAACACAGTAAAAGCAACACAGGAGGCAGCAGTGACTGGTCTCTGCAGCCACAGCAGGCGCTGTGATTCTCCAGCAGTTTGACTTCACCCCAAAAGGTGCACTCCATTATCTCTTAAGACAGACGGGTACCAACAACAAATGTCACAAGGTTAGACACCTGTCTAATTTGAATCGGTAACTGATTCCTAGAACCTAAAAGCCGGGTTTCTAGTACAAACTAAGCATGCCCCTGGTGCCTATTATACCTTTAGCAGTGCCCCATCTAAGGAACACAGTTACAGGGATACATGGAGCAAGTGAGAATATTCCTTAGGTAACCTCATCCCAAATTGCTTAGGGCTTTAAACATTAAACACCCACCTACTTCAGCTGTCTCTCTGCCATAGAGTTACATTGCACTCATCCTTGTGTCATGTTTATTTTGGCCCTTAGCTTACTGTGTATATTAGACAAAACATGAGCATTACATCTAAACTGTGGGTACCAAGTGCCAAGCCCAAACATCCATCTCACAGCACATTATGCTATGTCTTGGAACTCATATCGCTGATTATTGTCACAGACCTCACCCTTTCGTGCAGAAACCACAAAAGAAAGGGGAAGAGAAAAAGCACTGAGCAAGAAGCCAGCTCAAGAAACGGTCCACCACAAGGATGGCAGGCAATGACACTGGGAGCAAGATGTTCAACAAGCTTGTGCACTCTTGAAAGAAGCAGCAGCAGCACCCCTTTGCAGACATCTATAAGACTAAGCTGTTAGTATGCAAGGACTGCCGGCTCTCCCTCCCCACACAGCGCCACTTCTTTTGATTGATGGCTAACTCTAAGCTAAAGATCCCAAGGAGTGCAAAGAATGCACATCCCTCTGTGCATCATTTCTATTTTGCAGGCACACTTACACTTCATGAAACTAGCCACAGATCAGATTCACAGTGGGCTGCTTGCCATGAATGCAGTCTCTGGTGTTAGTGTGTCCCCACCCTCTCTTAGCTGATCATAATCTTGCCATACTGCTTTTCTCCCTATCACTGACGTAGGACCAGTTTTGAAATGGGAGGAAGTAAACAAGGATAGGAACTTCCTCCGAAGACTGCCAAGAATGCCAAAAAACAACACACCGACAAGTTCAGGACTAGTTCTATAATTATACACAGAACACGCCCTGCTTCCTTTCCACCCACCTAAACTCCTTCCTCTCAGGTGCTCCGTGTCGTGCACTTTGTTCAAAAAGACAACTTCTGATTTATGCAATTTAGGAGTTTGGCTATGATGGTTCTAGGTCTTCAATAGACACTACAACGCATGGAACACGGTCCAGTAATTGGTTTGTGAAGTCACTGTTCCTTCGCCCTGGTTCCTAGACTTTCATGGTCTAGGAAAAATTCAACCCAGTTGTTGCGTGGTGAGTAAATGTAAATGCTCCTCCTCTCTTTGGCCACTAATGTCAGTGTACAGTGTGTGTACTCACTAAGCATGGATTGAAAGAAAGCAGAGGAAAGGACTCTCGGTTTTTACAAAGGCTGTTCATGTTTTCTCAAATCAGCAGGTTTCATCAGTTGCAAAAAAATAGAGGACACAGATTTGCACAGAATTTGTAAGTGTACAGTTGTACCTTGGAAGTCGAACGGAATCTGTTCCAGAAATCTGTTCGACTTCCAAAACGTTCGGAAACCAAGCCGCGGCTTCCGATTGGCTGCAGGAAGTCCTGCAGCCAATCGGAAGCTGTGGAAGCCACGTTGGACGCTCAGGTTCCAAAGAACATTCGCAAACCAGAACACTCACTTTTGGGTTTGCCGCGTTCAGGAGCCAAAACGTTTGAGTCGCAAGGCGTTTGACTTCCGAGGTACAACTGTATATGGAAATTTAGAAATATTAAACAGAAATGCAATCTATCTCACCATAATGGGGAATGCTGTGACCAGATGGCTGGATGCCTCCTCTCACATATTTAAACTGGACTTGGACCAGGGAGCTCTTCGAACAGGATATCGTCTAGAAGCAGGATAGAAAGGCAACCTACCACTGCTGTGCACAAATAGTAAGGTTATCTCTAGTAAACAGTAGATCACATTTCCAGAGAGAAGGACAGTGATCTATTCTTGACCTAAGATAATCAGAAATGGAATTTGACTCCAGAATTCCTTGTCCATGTATACTTAACATAACCTATGAATCCATGCCCAACATGCGATTCTTCCTATTTGACAGCATTGTGACTTAAGTGATGGAACAGCATTGACCTCTTTAACTGGCTTGCAGCAGAGGTTTCAAATAGGCAATCTTATAATGTTTCTGAAAAACAATTGTCCTGTGAACCATCCCTTGGAGGGAGGCTAGATCATGCTCCATCTTTGGATGCAGGGACAAAAAGATAAAAATACATTGCAAGATTGGCAGCATTAATGCATGTTGTTTTCATACCAATAAAACTGAGACAACATGCCCCTTTCCTTGTCAAGACTTGCGTGTTTTTCTCTGACACCTCTCCCATCTTGCCATACAGCCTGGAGCCAGGATGTGGTAAATGATTTTGTGTTGGCTGCACCTTCCTTTCTTCAACGGAGCAAACCTTTTCTCAAACTGTATTATTTTATCCTGGCTTCCACCCTTCCCATGCATTCAAAACATATTATGACCTCCTTTTCATAGATGTTTCTAACTTACACTCTAAACAACGTTTCTCATTCTACTCAGTAGATGCGGGTGGCGAATAATGAAAACGAATTGTACAGTATGGCAATATTCATTTGCAGCAACAGAAATGGCAGAGCTTTTAACAAGAACCAGTATATGGAGTAGCAGTTATAGAGTGTCGGGCTACGACCTGGGAGACCAGGGTTCAAATTCCAGCATGAAGATAACTCCGTGACCTTGGGGCAGTCACTTCCTCTCAGCCTAGCCTACCTCACAGACTTGTTGTAAGGCATGAGAAAGCCATGTACACCACCTTGAGCTTCTTTGTGGAAAAGTGGGATATAAATGTAATATCAATATAAAGTATGGGGGTGGGAATCTTGTACCCCAGTGCTCATCGACTAATGAAATACTTACGTAAGAAAGAAATGTTGGACTGCCATCTAGATATCATTGTTGTCCTACATCAGCGCTTTCCAAATTGTGTGTCGCGACACATTAGTGTGTATGCTGCCGTGTGTAGGTGTTTCATGCAATTGCTTCCTACGCTCTTCCCGGGGCTGGAAAGAGGTTAGTTTATTTCTGGTTTGCTAGTAAAACTGAATTAAAGGTAAAGGTAAAGGGACCCCTGACCATTAGGTCCAGTCGTGGCCGACTCTGGGGTTGCGGCACTCATCTCGCTTTATTGGCCGAGGGAGCCGGCGTACAGCTTCCGGGTCATGTGGCCAGCATGACTAAGCCGCTTCTGGTGAACCAGAGCAGCACACGGAAACGCCGTTTACCTTCCCGCCGGAGCGGTACCTATTTATCTACTTGCACTTTGACATGCTTTCGAACTGCTAGGTTGGCAGGAGCTGGGACCAAGCAACAGGAGCTCACCCCGTCGCGGGGATTCGAACCGCCGACCTTCTGATCAGCAAGTCCTAGGCTCTGTGGTTTAACCCACAGCGCCACCTGCGTCCCAAAACTGAATTACTGTGTTGCAAAACGATGCATGTCTAAAAAAGTGTGTCACCAACATGAAAAGTTTAGAAAGCTCTGTCCTACATATTTATTGAGATGCAACAAAACATAGTCAAAGAACAAGCACACAAATACAGAATCTAAATCCAACTACCAGAATCCAGTGACATACACAGGACAGAATCATATGCAAAGCGCAGCGAAACACGAGCACATAAAACAGCTGCCACCAAAATTCCAGCAACTAAAGGTGTTTAAAACTCACATGGAATGTAATCCATATAACGGAATAAAGTGGCTCTTTGGGACAAACATGCAGAGTCTGGGCATGCACCTGGTAATCAGCGTGACAATATACTGGAAAAGAAGCTTAAGTGCTTAATTGCATGTACACATGTAAAAAGGGCATGCTGGATCCAATTATACCAGAAAGTTAAAGAAAACATCAAATCAGAAAGTTCCATCCATCTAACCACCTCCATTCTTTCTCACTGTCTCATTTTTATTGCATAGGGCTGTATCCAGAATTTGCCCAAGAATGCAAACTCCCCCGAGAGAGTAAAGCCAAATGAATTCAATGGGACTTACTTATATACATATGTATGTACAACCCTGTATAGGCAGCCCTGATTAGGGAAGTTTTTAATGTTTGTGTTTTATCATGTTTTTAATATTCTGTTGGGAGCCGCCCAGAGCGGCTGGGGAAACCCAACCAGATGGATGGGGTATAAATAATAAATTATTATTAAATTAGTATACGTACATAATTTTATTTGCACGCCATCTTTCCACAGTTCAAACCATGCTCAGTGCGGCTTGCATCATAAAAACAATACATAACTACAGCATAACAAAAGCAGCCGTAAACAATAAATAATACATTAAAAAATACACAACCAAACTGAAGAATAAAAAATAAGAGTAGAAATATAGAAACGTTCTGTGAGCTGGCCATGCTTTCGCCACAATCAATGGGACTGAATTCTCGTCCTGAGCAACTTAATAGATGTCAATGGGACTAAAGCATAACCAATGAAATCCACATTCAGCCCATTGCCAATTCCTTGTTTTTTTAACAGTTGTATTATTATAATTATTTTTTAAAAAACCTGTTTCCATTTTTATATCCTACACAAAATTTCTATTTGCACTGAGCCCCATCTACTTTTCAAATTAGTTCCAAGTGTATGGAGCTTCCAGCTGCGGCTCCACAATTATGAAAACCTTCCCTAAGGAAGCTTCTCCAAGTCTGATTTTATCTTGTTTTTAGGAAAATATTGAAGGCATTTTGTTTTGGAGCAGCACTCAAGAATACATAAACAGCATTGGCTACATTTACCTTTTGTCATTTGAATAACTAGTTTTATACTTTTCTTAGCTACCTAGAGCTGCCCATGCTGGTTGGAAAAACAGGGGTTATAAATAGTGTAAATATAAATACATAAATATATGAATCAGTCTCTCTTGTGTTTAAAAAGCAGAATATTTGAACCATTAAAAGGGATTTAAAGTTGCAGTCTTCTGATCTGTGCAAGCATTTTGACTTCCCAGACAGCACAACCACCCCTCTCCCCGCCCGACCCTCCAAAGCAATTGTGGGGGGAAATGCAAGTGGGAAAGGGTCAAAGAGGGAAGAAAACCCCAGGTATATACTGGTGAGAACCCAGTGCACCAAGTTGGTTGATTCCAGTCCATTGTAAATTCCAACATGTGACCGGTCAGTTTAAAATGATAACAAAGAATCAAGAGGCTTCAGTTTTTTATAAGAATAATTTCTGGATTCATGAAAAATTGACTGTTTTCCAAAGGATGAGAGAGGATTTATTTTAAAGGTCATGCTTTACATATGCCTACTCATAGAGAGAGTAGGAACCAAAGGTGACAAATTTTCTGATGTTGCACAGATTTTCGCAGTTATCATGTCCTGAAAGCCCCATGGAACCCAATTAGCTCCCCACCCCACTCCCAATTTTTTTGGAAATCAGAAAATCCACCCACACACTTTCCCAGTCCAAAGTGTCCTGTTTAAACCTGTGAGTGGGTCCTATTGACATCAGTGGGACTTGCATCAAAGTTGATAAGTAAAGGATTTGTGCTCTTAAATGGAAGTTTTTGAAAGGGAGCCGTTGTTGGAGAGAGTACCTTGTATTTGGCTATAATGGTGCTCAAAAACTAGCAAAGAGAAGCGTCTTTGAGATTTGGGGAAACAATTGTTTCCTGAGTTTTATGCTGATGCCACGACTTCCAACAGGTTTGAAGGTGTGTGTGTGTGTGTGTGTGTGTGTGCGTCACAAAGTTTTGGCTTCAGATAGCCGAAATGTCTTACAGAAGCTTTAACATGCTTCCTGTCTATTGTTAACGTAACATGAGTCTTTCGACTGCACTGCCATATGGTGGGGGGTGGGAAGTAATGTCCTGACTATATGAAGCCATGATGCAGGAACACAGCTGGCTATTCCCCAACCTCAAGCCTTTCCCACTTTGCTGTAGCTAATTGTGTCCCCCCCCCTCTCTTCTTCAGCAAAATGCATTTTTAACAGCAAGCAGACATTTGCATATATGTTCTGTTTACATCATGCCCCATTCTGATTCTGCTGTATGCACAGGTTCAGAAGTACTGGTTCCTTATTGGCCAACCGTATGGGGAAGTAATATAAAAAGTTGTAAATAACCAGCATAGCTTGTACATGTGTGTAGCAAAGAACCAATTCATGAATGAGTTTTTACAATGGAATTTGAAGGGTGTCGCTCAGTGGTTACAGTCTTTGCTGTAATCCCTGGCATCACCAGATAGGACCGGAAGAGACCTCAGTCTGAAACTCTTACCAGTCAGTGTAAACTATACTGAAGCAATGGTCTGACTCAATATAAACTAGTTGTCTAATAGTTTCAGGGAGTAATCTCACATTCATCGTGTGCCACTAAAGTAATAATATGGCTTCAACCTCAATTTCATATGGCATACAGTCTAATTTCATGCTGGTGGCAAAGAGAGGGAAATGGTAGGAAAGGGGGTGACAGAGAGAGAGAGAGAGAGAGAGAGAGAGAGAGAGAGAGAGAGAGAGAAGGAACAAGGGAGAGAAAGATAGAAAAGGGGGGCACTGTTGGCTCTGGCATTACTCGCCTCTGACACAGTAAATTTGTGTGTGTTGGGAGTTCCAGCGTTTGTGGGTGCTAGATTTCCCTAAATTCCTGGATTTAGTAAGTGTTAGAATTTAATCAATGCTTAGAGAGTTAAACTGAAAATCAGACACTTAAATGGATGGACTCAGCTTCCTGTGTTCAGGAGACTACATGGGGTAAGAACAATAGGAAAGTGATGAGTCATTAGGAATCTTGCCAGAGAAAGTGGTCTCTCCTGCAACTCAGAGTTAGTTAGAAGACAACAAGGCGGAGTTTCAAAAAGAGTTTAGGGATTGGGTTTTTGCAGTGATGCTGAGCAGAGGGACGGAAGTCCATGCTAGAATCCAAAACTGTGGCCATGCGGGAAGCAATAACCTCTTGGAGTGTAATGCTCTGAGCCTCTCCATCGTAGGCCAGCCAACAGAAACAACAAAAGTTGTCCATACTTATTTTGGGGCAAAGGGAGAAATGGAATACCTGTTCTGGTATTGTTGTGAGAGTCATCAACTGTACTGCATAATGGCGCTCGACCCTGTCCAGCCAAATTATTTAGGGGACAAAGACCCATCTTCTACAACACTATTTCACCTCACGTGGCTACAACATGGCACTGATAACACCAAGGTTGCAGGTTCAATGCTGGTACATATGGGGCTGCTGCATATTTCTGCATTCCAGGGGGTTGGACTAGATGATCCTCAGGGCTCTTTCCAATTCTATGATTCTATGATTACTTCAAGCAACTGCAGTCGTTTTAGGCCTGAATGAAAAGCCCTGATCCACCATACCGTGTCACCTTGTATGCTTAAATTTTAAGGATGATCTGCTACGTCTGTTTACAGTGGGGAGGCTCACACAATACACCCTTTCAACATTTTAACTGACCCACATAAAGTAAACGCTATGTGAAGCAATGAATTGCACTGGCTGATGGAGCACTGCATTGAATTATATTCTCTTTCCCACAGCTCAGAGGTGAATAATTACACCTGTCCCACTTGGCGAGACGAAAGACACTAAGTAGTGGCTGTATGGGAAGAGATTTAAAGAAAAAGCAATGTTCATAGTCAGGTAGAAAAACAACTTACTCTGTGAGCCTGTTACTGCAGCCGATGAAAAAGGGAGAAATTATACTATTTCTGACTTTGATCCCTCCCCCGTGCCCCCCCAAAAGGCACTTGGGTCTGGAAAAACCATTTGATAGTAAAATATATTAAGTATAAGGTGCTCCTCAAACATTAAAGACTGGGTCAAGGATCAGCAGTCCATCCTTTCCAGAAAACCATTCCAATTCTTTCTTGAGTTCAAAGAAGAAGGCCTGATCTCTTCAGGATATGCTGCACCAACTCGAGTACAGTAATACCTCTGCAAATGTCCGCCTTGTCTAGCGTCCATTCCGGTGAACGTCCGCAGCAAACCTGGAAGTACCAGAATGGGTTACATCTGGGTTTGCCGCTCGCACATGCGCAGAAGAGCAAACAGCTCCATGCATGTATGCAGACACGGTGCTTTGCCCTGTGTCTTTTTCGGCTGGTGACCAGGGCTCCGGAATGGATCCCAGCCACAAAACAAGATACAACTGTAATTGTTTTCTTTGAAATAGGTGAGTAAATGGATTACTGTACAAGACTTGTCGATGTTTTGGACAGCAGAGTCCTTTTTCTGTATACATGGCACTGTATGAGCTAAGCTAGGAATCCTGCACCACCTTCAGGGTTTAAGGATGCTCTCTGACAATGCCATCAATGGCAACTGCCTTATTCGCATCGCCGATGCTTCCTTGCTTTAAGTGGTCATAAACCCAGAGCACAATGGGCCTGTAACCAAAGTGAGTCAGCCTGCAAGCATGGGTCGCTGCTGATGGTGCACTGAATGTCACTGTGCCTGAAACAGTTTGAACACATGACTGGAATGAAAACAAGATAAGTACACAAGGCAAGTGCTTTTCCCCTTCATGAAATGGATTAGTGGGGGGTGGGGGGGAGGCAAAGTTATGCCAACTTCCTTACCCCTTTACCAGTCAAAATTACAAAATGTTTATGGATTTCTCATATATATATATATATATATATATATATATATATATATATATAATATTTTTAGAAAAGAAGAGAAAGTTACTCAATCCAAGCTTTTTAATTTTATTCCCTAACGTAAAATTTACAGGGACAACACATCTTGTTTATTTAATGTGTAACTCACAGGGTATAAAGGCTGGGTGAGGAAGTTCTTCCCTGCCCTCCAAGTTTTTAAATTAGGGTTATTTTTCCATCTTCAAATAATAAATATTTTCCAAATAAAAACTGGGCCTACACTGAATCCCACCACCCCAACTAATAGTTTCTTTAGGAGGTTTTGAGGCGTGATCTTTGGCGTTCAGAAAATATTTTTAAAGTCTCTGTGTTATATAGTGCTGTATAGGTTTGTTGTATGGGCAGATTATTCATAGCAGTCTTGTGCTGAAGCACTCTATGGGTACAATATCTACAGCTGCAATTCTCGTTTGACTGCTTTTCCAAGGCAGCTATCAAAATCAGAAAGAAAAAGTATATTCCTCTCCTTCTTAGATGATTATGTTTGCTGAGCAATAAACACTTATGTTTGGGAAAGCAGACTGCGTTGTTCTTTTTATTTATTTACTTTCAAAATTATTCACGGCCATTCAGAATACAGTAGCTTCCCATGGCACCTCATAAGATTCAAAACAACTGGAAACCGTATAAAATGAAAGCAACATGATCACTGGCATAATAGGAGCATAAATCTATTTCAGATCAGTATATTATTATCATAGTCGGCCATAAGACTAAAAATGGAGAAAACTGTCCATTGCACCCCCTCATTAAAAAAAACCCTATTTTTTAGATCCTGCCTAAACACTATCAAAGCTTTATACACTAGTACTAACACCTTGGGTTGGGCCTGGTAGATCACTTGCAGTGGTCGCTCATTGAACACACCAACCTGACAAGCCATGTTCTCCACTACACTAATGGCAGTTTCCTGACCGTCTGCAAGGACAACCCCCATAGAACACATTACAGTAGTCCAGGTGGGATGTCACTAGAACATGGACTACTGCAGTTAAGCTATCCTGGTCCAGAAATGGCTGGAGCTGGGGATGATCACTCCTAGCCACAGAGGTACTATGAACATGTTCCTTCAGGGTGCAACCCCTATTAGACCAAGTTGTACTACCTAATTCCTGAATATGACAACCACCCATTCACAGAACGTCCATCTGATTGCAATTCAACTTCAGTTTATTGGTACCTATCCAGTCTTTCACTGTTTCCCAGCACTGGCCCAATACCTTTGTAACCTCTCCTGGTTCAGATGGAATACAGAGATGCCTCAAATCCCTAGCTGACCTCGCCAAACAGTTTCATATAGATATGGATTAACACTGGAGGCAGACTATAGTGCTGTGGGACCCCCACAGCCCCAACGACATGGGACTAAGTAACAGTCCCCAGTACTACTTTCTGGCAGCAACTCTTCAGGTAGGAAAATAATCACTGTGATATAGTAAACTCCAACTTCCAACCCCCTGAGTCATTCCAGAAGGTGTCAGAAGTCGCTGAGAGATCAATTTCTCCTATTCTCCTAGTAAAGGCTGACCTAGACTAGAGCACTGTCCTCATAGCTCTTCCTTCACACCCCACACCCCTGTATTTGCCACCTGAGGCAGATGCATCACTTTGCCTAATGGTAGGGCTGACTCTGATGAGTATACAACTTCTCCAGCAGGTTCCTGGTTGAAATAGCACTCAAGTCACATTTCAGACATGCTGGGCTTCTCTATGGCTGGAAATGATGCTGTGCCTCTTACATCTTGCTGCAGAATCATGGGACTTGCAGTCCATCTCATGATTTCTGCACACCAAGGATGCATAACCTGTGGGCTTCCAGTTACAGGTAAGTAGCTGTGTTGGTCTGCCATAGTCGAAACAAAATAAAAAAATTCCTTCCAGTAGCACCTTAGAGACCAACTGAGTTTGTTATTGGTATGAGCTTTCGTGTTGGTCTCTGAAGAAGTGTGCATGCACACGAAAGCTCATACCAATAACAAACTCAGTTGGTCTCTGAGGTGCTACTGGAAGGTTTTGGTTTTTTTATTCTGTGGCCTTCCAGTTGCTATAAGTCCCATCATCCACAGCCAGCATCACAAATGGTTAGGGACGATGGGACTTGTAGTCCACAACATCCAGAGGACAGTGTGTTGGCTAGCCAAGTGTACCTTTTTTCCCCTAAACTGAATACAAAGATGTAAACATTCACATGAATTGTGAAGTGCCCATTAGAAGAATTGCTGGACAAACTATGTATCCCTGCCCATGTAGGTAACAGATTTTTCTGATGGTGTTCCCCCCTGCCTCCCCACTCCGTAATAAAGCTAATCCCATATAAAGTAAAATTGGGTAAATTACCTCGGCTAAACCGATATATTACCCACTGCCTTGTCCATACAACCCCTGGAAAGAAGCTCAATTTCAAAGGTTAATAGTACAAAACAAATATGCCCAGGCAGCTCAAAAGCTTGAATGTAAAATATATTTGCAGGTTTTTTTCCCCCCAGTGATGTTTTAAAGACTCTGGCCAAGTTTTAATGGGCTGTCACACACGAGCGGTTATGAAAGACTTACAATGAACCAAGCTGATAAGCTGATTTGATTTGAATTAACTGCATGAGATTGCTGCTTTGAAAAAGCTGGCCTAAAGAGGCAGCAGCAAAAGCAATCTAAGAAGCCACTGGGATGGTTTGCTTCGGATGCAAAGAAGTGTGGAAGGTTTAGGTAGGGTAAGCTAATTGAGAGATGCATTTGTTTGATCCTGACATCTTTTCCCCTGAAGGAACCCAACACAATAGATGTGTAGGCTCTCTATTTATTCTTTCCGCAAAGCGTCCTAATAAGCTGGTGTTTGTGACTTTGTTACTCTAAGATGGTTTTCACAGATAAACATTTTTTAAAAAAATAAAAATGTCAGCAGTTAGCATTGGAAAGTGGAAGGTTGCCCTGATGTTGCCCCAGGTGTTCTCCTGCAACTCTCTATATCAGGCATAGGCAATCTAAGGCCCATGGTCCGGAAGCGGCCCATGAGGGTTGTTTAACTGGCCCATGGACCCCGCCGGCCACTCGGTCGGCTCCCGTGCACGGAGCAGAGCAGGGACCACCTTCCACGACGCTGGGCGGCTTCCCATTGGCTGCAGGAAGCTCCTCCAGCCAATGGGAAGCTGCACACGCCTCCTCCACGCTGGAAGGAGTGCTGGAAATGGCGTTCATGCATGCATGCGCGCACACGCCTGCACTCCGGCCCACCGTGGCGGCTGCAGGATCGCAAACCGGCCCATGCCCCAAAAACATTGCTGACCCCTGGTCTATATTGATTTACCGTATTTTTCGCTCTACAAGACGCACCAGACAATAAGACGCACCTAGTTTTTGGAAGAGGAAAACAAGAAAAAAAATATTCTGAATCCCAGAAGCCAGGACAGCAAGCGGGATCGCTGCGTAGGCTTTCCTGGCCGGGGAAAAGCCCCCAAGAGCTGCACACACGCTCCATGCGGCTCTTTAAAGGGAGCGCTGAACAGAGCCTCCCGCTTGCATTCGCTCCATAAGACGCACACACATTTCCCCTTACTTTTTAGGAGGGGGAAAGTGCGTCTTATAGAGCAAAAAATACGGTGCTTTGCAAATCTTGAAGCCGTGCTTTTTCATTCATGACTCCAGGAAGCTTCTCAAACACCTCTCTCTCTCTCTCTCTCTCTCTCTCTCTCTCTCTCTCTCTCTCTGTGTGTGTGTGTGTGTGTGTGTGTAAGAGAGAGGGGGGGGGAACCTCTATCATCCAAAGTAAGGAATATCCAGAATTGTCTTTGAATTTGTGATGTGTCATGTCCACGGAAGCAAAAGCCTAAAAAAACCCCTGTGCACAGAGCCAATTGGCAGGATAGTGAGAGTTACACTACACTCTGCTGTCCTTAGCCACAGGGTGCAGAATTGCAGCCATTTCTTGTTAGGCAGCCAAGGGAGAATGCAGACATTCCCACTGATTTAGGACCTAACTGTGCATCGCTGGAGAAATGGGCAATTGCTTAAACTTAAGCAATGCCCATCTTCTTGCAGGCCGTTTTAACTTCATTCATTTACACTATTTGTCAAGAGCACTTCCACTGTTCTCTTCTCTAACATTTTTTAAGAGATGTGGGAGAGTTCTGGAGGCGCTCTTCAGCAATAACTAAAATTAAAAGGAGTGCAGAAGTAACCTCTTCCAGTGCAAAAGTTAGCTGCATTCCACAGCACTGCACTTAAATGTCCTTTCAGATTTGCATAGCGATTCAGAATTAGAATTAATTTTCTAATGCAACACACGCTAGGTCAACCTTGTAATGAACTTTCCAACAAACCATTTCATGAAGAAGATCACAAGCCAAGGTCGTGCCCTCCAAAAGTTGGATTCCAGTGTCCCACAGCCTCAGCCAGCATGACAAATGTGTGAAGATGATGGCAGTTGTAGCTCACACCACCATGTTTATTTTAGTATGTATAACTTCCACCTCTCTCTCTCTCTCTCTCTCTCTCTCTCTCTCTCTCTCTCTCTCACACACACACACACACACACTCAGTCTACAATATCCATAAACTGTAATTAAAACACCAGTGAAACTAAGTAGACACTGCTTGGTTAAAAGAAAAAAACTGTGTTGTAAAGGAGTGCGTAAACAAAGACAACAAAAGTTTTAAGAATATTTCTGAAAGAAGGGAGGAGTGGTTCCTGCTGAAGCCATGCTGGTAGGGAGTTCCACAGGGCAAAGGCTAACACACCAAAGGTTCAGTCAGTAGTGAAGAGCCAGTGTGGTGTAGTGGTTAAGAGTGGTGGATTCGTAATCTGGTGAACCGGGTTTGATTCCCCGCTCCTCCACATGCAGCTGCTGGGTGACCTTGGGCTAGTCACACTTCTTTGAAGTCTCTCAGCCTCACTCACCTCACAGAGTGTTTGTTGTGGGGGAGGAAGGGAAAGGAGATTGTGAGCCGCTTTGAGACTCCTTAGGGTGGTGATAAAGTGGGATATCAAATCCAAACTCTTCTTCTTCTCAATCGAACCTCAGGGGCATGGAAAACCACCCTTTGTATCTCACTGTTCCACAGTTAAGACAAAAGCCTAGGCTGGATCACCTGCTCTGTCTACTAGAAAGTCCCCAGAGTATTCAGGATTCCATCAGGATCCATAAATATCTGAGGGTGGGTCATCTTAATCATCCCCCCAACTTTAGGATAGCTGTCGTTGAGTACAAACTTCACCAAGGAGTGTTGTAGACTGGAAGCAGTTCACACAATCTCAAATTGTTCAAAGACACCTCAACGTAATATACAAGAGAGAGCATGCATTGGCATTATTGGTGAAATGCAACCGATGCTAAGAGAGCCACTTACACTGTGAGTTACAGGGCACCATACAATTATTGATGCATTTTGATTTGCAAACTACAATGAGAACAAGCCACGATCATGGGCAGAGTTGCAAAAGAAAAACCCATGGACCTATCTCATTGACCTCCTCAGAAAGTGTTCTCATACACAAGTTCATCAAGTTGGCAACTGACGTGTACAAAGCAGCCCTCACAACCACACACCACAGATGGAGCTTCCATAAAGCTGACATCACGTCAAGCACAATACTTTTCAAACACAGTGTGGGTAGAAGGCAAGATTATGTAATCAATATCCCGCCCCACTTCAGGGGGGCCATTGTGAACTGTGTCACCTGGGGCTGCTCTGGGATGGGGGAATACCTGAAATCAGGAGAGGAATCTAGTGGAAAATTCCTCTCCCCATTTCGGAGTGATTTTCCATCTCCTACTGCAATCGCAGGTGACACAGCCCACACAATATAACAGGTGCTCTTCCTAAGGCTTATTTTGGGGTGGGGATTTACACCTGACTGTAGGGGGGATGAGGGGAATAAAAAATATCCATTGAGTCTTCTGCTCCCATGTCACACTGGACACTACCCAAAGAACACAACTTACGAACTCATCTGTGAGTCATCACATACCAAGTTCAAGCTCACCCAGGGACAGCTGTAGGCAAGATTCCTGCATTGCAGGGGGTTGAACAAGATGACCCTATGGGCCTCTTCCATCCCTACAATTCTAGCCTAAGTCAAATGATATATATGCATATGTGAATCAGCACTAAGGGCGATATGTTGCATCTGCCATGAATGTGCTGCAGAAAACACTTCCATGGGGATGTTCTTGGCCAGTGTTGGCCAATGATGTGGAATGGGGTAAGCCACAACAAAAATCTGGTGAGCATTCCCAAAAATTAGGAGGAGGGGTGGAGGATATACATCACAATGTTTCTGACAGCATTCCTGGGGCTTGCATAACATCTGTTCTCACTCTTAGATTCCTCCTGAAGCCAAAACACGTAGCCTTTTCTTTAGCACTGCACTAAAGTTTTGGAAAGTGGTCCCCAAACTGTTTTCATAATGACAGCCATAATTGTCCTTTCACAGATATCAAACTAAGAAGATGAGGTGAGCATTATGTTCTCAGCTCTTTCCCAACTGTTCACTACTTGTTTAGGTACAAATATGTTCAGCAGCTTAGCACAGAGGTGGCAATTATGTTCTCTATTGAGTGTGCTGAGCAAATTGACCAAAGATGATGACAGAAGATAATAGGTTCTACTGAAGAACCATTATAATTAACGAACACTCTACAGACTTTTGGGCTCAACAAATAGCCATTTAGCTATGCTAAGTCTCAAAAGTTAAAGACGAGAATAGAAAACAGTTAATACACCTTCATTACAACTAATACAACTACTAAATCATAGCCAGTGCCTCATCTTCACAGAACACAGATGCAACAAGACCCATGGTGAGGAAGACAGTATATGGTCGTAGAATGACAGCAGTTGACCCACATAAGGACAAGCCACGTCCAATTACACTGGCATAGAGGAAACACTGGTGAAGCCCAATCATTTGTCAGTATGTGATGACAAGTCCTACTACGTTTCACCGACCAACAGGATGCAGGTTGCTATAGTTACTCACCGCAGTGTGTCCAGCACAGTAGGTGTAGCTAGCATGGGATTGGTAGTGCAAGCTTGTCCTTGGGAAAGTGTATGTGTTCCAAAGAGGTTGGCTGCTGCTCCACTGGGAACTAAAGCCAGGACTCATGGTCACTCGGTATTTACTGTTTTGGTACGTTCTCACTGTGGAATTAGGCTACCGAGAGAGAGAAAGAAAAAAGCAAATGTAAAATGCAAATACTTGGACTCCACATAAACACACACAATGTTGCATTTGGAAAACACATAGACATATTTTTTTTCTGCAGAAAATGAAAGAATACTGGAAAGTCAATGAAGCTAAGAGTCCAGGAATGCTGTACTGGGGAACAGTTACTCTCCAGAGGACAAAAGAGAAGTGGGTCTTGTAATCGCTTGTAAATGAAGTTTACCTGTGACCCCACCCCAGAGGAGGCACAGAGATGGCGACGAGCAGCAGATGGGCAAAATGCCGCAAGTGCTGACATTCACAATCACTTTGCAAACTCTTATCAAATCAGCTTCTGAAAATACGGAGATACTGTATTTAAGTTGTGGGTGAACATATCAGATGACACATCGATTCTTCAAACAGCTCTTGTTTATTCACAGGCCAGAACAGAACTGAACTGAAGGGATCAGCCAGCCTGCTTATATACAGCTCCACTAGAACACAACAGTAACCATTTTCTGTAACTATCCAATCACTGAACGTCACTTTCGATCCCTTATTTGCATATGTGGACCTGAACTATCTACAGTATCCCCCTGCTGGCCCAGGGTAAGAACTTCAGTACATAACACTGTACAATTCCTCTAAGGGGGCCACTTTTGCATCACCAAACAACAAAGAAAAAGTAAGGAAACCAATTTGCATAATACTGGCATGTGCTGATTTATTTATCGGGATGAAAATTTAAGAATCAATACTATACTTTAGGTGGAAATAGGTAAAAGGTTAAAAAAAGAAGAAGTGGAAGTATAATGCATCTCACCATAGTGGATAAGACTTTGGCCAGGTGATTTGGGTGCCTGCTCAGTCTGCTGTGCAGGTGCTAATTGTTGATAATAATTTCAAGGCTCCTCCTCTCCCTTCTTAGGGTTATTTGCCTTAAATCTAGCTGGGACCCCTCAGGCCTTCCAAGAGATAACTGTAAAGTTGGAAACAGGGTCCTTCTAAATTCCTTGCACTTGCACCCTGTTCTTTCTGACATTCAAGCCACCCTGAATGAAACCACACCTTCTGTTGGCTCTAATTGTGCTTTATAAATTGTAACATGCACGGGTGGCACAGCTAGCAAACACAATGCACATCGACTTCTGTCATGCCTTGTGATGCATGCTTATTTCCAGCTGATGAGGAGAGATCCCACCAAAGAGCAGACATTCCCCACACTACCCTCAGCAACACTTTATGGTATCTGAAGCAGAGGGCTGCTCCTTTTTGGTTCATGTCAAGGGATTCCTGTGGTGCGATTTCTACAGATTTAACTTACAACTCTCCAAACGCAAAGCATACAAATGAACATTAAAAGCTACCCTAAACTCTCATTAGTCACAATATATGACAAGGGGTTACTTTGTTCATTCTGAAGAGGTTTTTGGAGAGAAACACTGCCCTCTTACTTGAAGAAGATCTTCCCTCCACTCTTCAAATAAGCCTTTTATAGGGCTATGAATCTTGGCATATCAAAGGAAAGGTTTCACTTTAATTCCCCAAAGGAATGCAATATAAATTCTCTTTTCTTTGGCCTATCTCATAAATTCATCAGAAAGAAATTTCATCTTTCCCAACGAACAGAGCACTGGGTTCTGGGTGGGGCTGGGATCAGAAGAGACCG
The DNA here is from genome assembly GCF_964270895.1 of Podarcis filfolensis. Classification (NCBI taxonomy): domain Eukaryota; kingdom Metazoa; phylum Chordata; class Lepidosauria; order Squamata; family Lacertidae; genus Podarcis; species Podarcis filfolensis. The sequence goes on from NC_139614.1 coordinate 16,342,067, forward strand.
GATAGACATTCTAATTTATTTATTTATTTTAGAGAAAGATTTATAGACCGCCCCCTAACATAAAATATCAAGGCAGTGCACAACAAAATATGGAAGTACAATAAAACGTAAGCTACCATAAACATGAGACAAAATAAATATGACTACCCCACACTGAAAAAGTTTAAACAACTCAAAAGCCAGTCAGCATATGAAGACGATGTCTGAAAATTAGCAGTGATGTTGCCTGCTGACACTAAAAGACGAACTTCTAGTTGAAGATAAAACACTCCAGGGATGATCTTGGTGATCAAGCTAGGACATAAGGGCTCTAGTGGTCCTTGGGGTTTGTATAGCTACACAATAACCTTGAACCTGGCATGGTAGCATATGGGCAGCCAGTTCTAACGTTTTAGCAGAAGTGTCACATGCTCTTAGGTGTCTTTCCCCATCAGGTGTCTAGCCACTGCATTCTACAATAACTGGAGTATCAAGACCAGGCCCAAGGGCAGTCCCACATAGAACACATTGCACATTGCAGTATTCCGGTCTCAAGGTTCCAAGTGAACAGTAGTCCTACTGTGGCCAGCCTGTTCTTAGCCAGGCATGGCTATAGCAGTTGTACCAGAGAAAGCTGGAAAAGGCCCACACCCAAATCCTAAACCTGGAGTGGATGTTTTCTAACCCAAGGTCCCTGAAATCAGTTGCTGGAAGTAGGAACTATTGACCAGGCAAGGCCAGAAAGCAGCTGTTGACCAGGCAAGGCCAGAAGTGCAGACTCTTCATATTTATATTAAACCTGGCCAATTCCAAAGCTTCATTTTGTTGTTGTTGTTGTTTAGTCGTTTAGTCGTGTCCGACTCTTCGTGACCCCATGGACCAGAGCACGCCAGGCACTTCTGTCTTCCACTGCCTCCCGCAGTTTCCTCAAACTCATGCTGGTAGCTTCCAGAACACTATCCAGCCATCTCATCCTCTGTTGTCCCCTTCTCCTTGTGCCCTCCATCTTTCCCAACATCAGGGTCTTTTCCAGGGAGTCTTCGCTTCTCATGAGGTGGACAAAGTACTGGAGCCTCAGTTTCAGGATCTGTCCTTCCAGTGAGCACTCAGGGCTGATTTCCTTCAGAATGGAGAGGTTTGATCTTCTTGCAGTCCATGGGACTCTCAAGAGTCTCCTCCAGCACCATAATTCAAAAGCATCAATTCTTCGACAATCAGCCTTCTTTATGGTCCAGCTCTCACTTCCATACATCACTACTGGGAAAACCATAGCTTTTACTATATGGACCTTTGTTGGCAAGGTGATGTCTCTACTTTTTAAGCTTCATACAACCTGCCAATTGCAGAGTACAATGTGGCATGATCCTATTCCCTTCGGTGTATGAAGAAGGCAGTCAAAGGTGTGTGAAGTCTTAGGTAATTCACCAAGATGTAGTTGTGAGGTTCCCAGTTCCTGGAGGTTTGAGGGGTTCGTTGGTGTGTGTGTGTGTGTGTGTGTGTGTGTGTGTGTAATGTCCTAGGAGACCGTAGCTACTCCTTGCAAGAGTTTACCCAGTTCATGTAACATCACCTGCCTTATCAGATGCTATGTTTCTCAACTTGCAAACAGTAATCATCAAGTAATATTGTGAAGCTTTTAAACAGGGCACAAGCATGGACAACCAGTGCAACCAAGGCTGTGATCCTAGGCATACTTAAAAGTAAAGATAAAGGGACCCCTGACCGTTAAGTCCAGTCGTGAACGACTCTGGGTTTGCAGCACTCATCTCGCTTTACTGGCCGAGGGAGCCGGCGTTTGTCTGCAGACAGTTTCCAGGTCATGTGGCCAGCATGACTAAACCGCTTCTGGCGAACCAGAGCAGCGCACGGAAACACTGTTTACCTTCCTGCCGAAGCGGTACCTCTTTATCTACTTGCACTTTGACGTGCTTTTGAACTGCTAGCTTGGCAGGAGCTGGGACCAAACAACGGGAGTTCACCCCATCGCGGGGATTCGAACCGCCGACCTTCTGATCGGCAAGCCCTAGGCTCAGTGGTTTAGACTACATGGGATTAATCCCCATTCATCACAATTAGGTGATGCTTCTGAGTAAACGTGCTATACACAGAGGGTTGTGATGAGTCCAAAATAGGAGGTGGATAGCTTTGACAACTAATGCCCATTGATTATATCCAACCAAGCTATGAGCTGATCTAGTTTCCTAAGGTCTGATTTGAATAGCAACATTCATTACTCATCTAATGGCAGGTCCTTGCTCACAGCAAATGGACTATGTGACTTGTTTATCACGGAGAAAATCCTGTTGGTTCTCTGTGCCATTGAAGCCCAGCAACCAGTGGTTGTTTTTATTCAATCATGGCATACTGCACTCTTAATTCATTGAAGGACTGTTCCTTTGATACTTAAAAAGCCCCCCCCCCCATATATTTAGAGAACAGCATTCAGCTTCAAAGCTGACAGACACTTAAACTGTCAGAAAAGTGACTGGTCCAGGCATTTCATGCAGCCTTTAGGTCAACCCCTTGCCCATCATTTCCTTGCACGTTTGCACTTAAATAATATGCATAATTTGGGCAGGAAGTTATATATTTTGAATCCTATATGCACTATATCTGCAGTCGGGTAGTTCAAAATGACATAGAAACACCACTGATCATTAAAAGATTTGGAGAGGACACATGGAATAAATTAATCATTTTCTTTCTCTCCCCCCTTAGTATTTCCTTGCAGAAGGTACTGAAACCCTTAATTGACTACAGTCTATAATTATTTTTTTATCCCAGAAAATTTTCAAGTAGATTCACTCCCTTTTTACAGTTGACATATTAATGAGATAGGTCAAAACTCTCTTCCAAGTTCCACTATTCCATCAGACTTCAGAAGAAGTGTGCAAATGACTTCCAAAGTTGAGTCCATGCTGTCTTAGCGGCTAAGCCTTTAAAATGAACTTCTCAGAAGTATGAGCGGTCTGGGGGAAATGACATAAATTTGAGTCTCTCCAATCCCTGGATTATTATTATTAAAAGCATTCTGCCTTTGGCTACTTCGTCTGTAGTTCTGTAAAAAGGAAGAAGAAGAAACCACAAGAATTGTGCCTGGAGATTCTTATTAGGCATATTTCTCTTCAACCACCAGCAGATTCTCTTTTGACTCCCCAGAGGAGTCCTGGATGTGACAAAAACCCACTGCAGGAATGGATGACATTGTTGTAGGTGCCTCTGGCTGAGATGCAAGATGCCCCAACTTGAAACATGCCCCAGTAGAGATTGCAGGCCTAATCCACAAACGACTGGAATGATAAAATATGACCAACCCCCCAATGATAATGTATGTTTCCTTGAACAACAAGTTGGGAAAGGGGAGAAGGGGAGAAAATCCTTTACTCCGAATTGCATGTTGAGCTCACTGATGAGTAGAGATAAACATCTGCTAACTATTAAAAGTTGAGCAAAATAATAATAATAATAATAATAATAATAATAATAATAATAATTAGATCTATGAAGCCAGTTAGTTCATCTTGTCACACACGAGCTTGCCTTTAATAGATAAGAATGATAATGGATAATAAGGTTTAAGGTGCTGGTTTTAACCTTCAAAGCCCTATATGGCCTAGGACCCTCGTACCTACGGGACCACCTCCTCTGGTATGCCCCACGGAGGACCTTACGGTCTGCAAACAACAACACTCTGAAGATCCCGGGCCCCAGGGAAATTAGACTGGCCTCGACCAGAGCCAGGGCCTTTTCGGCCGTGGCCCCGGCCTGGTGGAACGCTCTCCCACAAGAGACTAAGGCCCTGCGGGATTTGACATCTTTCCGCAGGGCCTGCAATACAAAGCTGTTCCGCCAGGCCTTTGGCCAGGGGGCAGTCTGACCTATTTTCTTTTGTATAAGAACAAGCATGAAGGAGGCCTCCCAGCCTGTTCACAGGTCCTTATATGGTCAGTGAAAACAGTTGGTCCTGGCAAGTATTAACTGCTCTCAATCTTAACCTGATAACTGCCATTTGTCCCAATTTTAATTTGCCTGAATTAATTTTAAGATGTATTTTAATTAATTGATGCCTGTTTTTATGTATACTGTGTTATTTGTATGATGTTAGCCGCTCTGAGTCTGGCTTCGGCTGGGTAGGGCAGGGTACAAATAAAATTTATTATTATTAATAATAACAATAATAATAATAACTCTTTACAAACGACAGCTCCTAGGATTCTTTGGGAGAAGCAATTACTGTTTAATGCAGTATCATACCACTTTAAATGTCTGGTGTGAATCTGCCCCAAAACTGTGGTTCCATGATGCACATGTACAAGCTAAGTATGTGTGATGGGATGGTGAGCTGCTTGTGCGTAAAATCCTGATCCCTCAGAGTTTGGCTAAGTTCCCAAACCTCTGTCTGTGATGGAGCTCCTTAAGCATGGCTCCATCAATCGCTCGTTGAATCGGACAGTGGGCGTTTACGGAACTTCTTCCAGCATAAAAGCTCCTTAACGGAAACGCGTCTTCTGGACTCTCGGCGTGACAGTTTCCGCCGAGGAGTGGGTGTCCCTACGGGAGGTCCTGAAACCTCTCCACTGTTCTCGCTTGAAGTATCTCTGAGCCCTCCCTCCGACTCACTTTCCCTTGTAACTCCACTTCTCCCCCTGCTGTTCCCCTCCTCCGCTGAGTGGTCTCTCTCACCCTCCATGAGCCCTTTCACCTCCTTCGTCTCAGATGACAGTTCCCTGACATCCACCTCCCCTCTAGGGCCCCCTTCACCCCCTTCCCTCCCCTCCTCTGCGGGAGGCGAGGGAGCAAAACCCCTGAAGGAACCCCCCTCATCTTCCGAAGTTTCGAACACTTCCCTCCACCTTTTGCTGTTCCCGGTTTCCAAGTACTCCTCCTCCTCGGAGTCTGTACCCCCTTCCAACTCCGATTCCCTGAATCCCTCCAGTTCCTCCTCATCGTCGGTGGTGCCAAAGTACTCCCTCCGGAACCTCGCTACTGTCTGAGGTTTCCTGGGGAACCTTTGGTGGAACGTTTCGATCAAGACCTCGTCATGGACCTCCTCTGCCTTCACCCAGGTGTTTTCCGACTCCGGTTCCCCTTCCCACGCGACCAAATACTCCACCTGATTACCCTTCCACCTGGAGTCGATGATTTCCGCCACATAGTTGCGGCTTTCCCTTTCTTCTATGGCTGGCCCCCGTGTGGACACCCCTTCACCTTCCCCCCTGTATGGTGACAGTAAGGACCTGTGGAATACTGGGTGCAGTTTCATGTGGTTCGGTAACCGGAGTCTGAAAGCCACTGGGTTGACCTGTTGGATGACCTCAAATGGTCCCAATCTTTTGGGTCTCAATTTCTTGCAACTCCCCTTGAACGGCACCCCTTGGGTTGATAGCCAAACCCGACTCCCCACCCTAATTGTTTCACCTTCCCTTCTGCTCTTGTCTGCCTGCCTCTTATATTCTTCTTTGGCCCTTTCTAAGTTGTGTTGGAGTTGACGATGGATCGCTTCCATTTCTTCTACAAAAAGTTCAGCGGCCGGAACACTCCATCTCTCTCCTCCTTCCCCTGGAAACGCCCTGGGGTGGCACCCATAATTAGCCAAAAAGGGGCTCATCCCTGTGGACACATTCTCTGCATTATTGTAAGCAAATTCCGCTAGTGCCAACTTTTCGACCCAATCGTTTTCTCTGTCATTGACATAACACCTCAGGTATTGTTGAAGGATACCGTTTGCCCTCTCCGCCTGCCCATTGGTCTCAGGGTGCCTGGCAGTCGAAAAGTTGACCTCTACGTGCAACAAGCTCATAAGCTTCCTCCAGAATCTGGACGTGAACTGTTTCCCTCTGTCGGAAACCAGCCTCAAGGGGGCGCCATGCAGCCTAAAAATATGTTCTACAAACAATTTTGCTGTCTCTTCCGCCGTGACTGCATGTGAGCGAGCTACAAAGTGACCCATCTTAGTTAACTGGTCTACTACGACTAGTATGGCGGTTTTCCCCTGGGATTTGGGCAGATCAGTCATAAAATCTATCGACACCGCCTCCCACGGTCGTTCTGGTGTGGGTAACGGTTCTAAATACCCCGCTGGCGCCCGCCTTTCTCCTTTGGCTCTCTGGCATTGGTCACACCTTCTCACATACTCCCGTACATCCTCCCTCACCTTGGGCCACCAAAACTCCCTGGTCACCAACCACATGGTCTTGTGTTGCCCAAAATGCCCCGCTGTGGGATTGTCGTGCAGCTGTTTGAGTACTCTCCCCCTCAATTCCCCTTCGGGTATATATAGCGCCCCTTTGTAATACAATGCCCCGTTTCTTTCTTCAAAACCTCCGGGGTCTTCTCCCTCTCTCCTTAAACCTCTGAGCTTCTCCTGGGCGTACTCATCATTTACCGTTCCCTCTACCAGTTCTCTTTGCCCCACCCAGGCCGCACCACACACCCAGTGGTCCTCTGGGATAATATGTCTCTCTTCTGGCGCTCCCTCCCCCTCCAAATATTCAGGTTTGCGAGAGAGAGCGTCCGCTCTGATGTTTTCTGGACCTGGCACATAGCAGATTTCAAAATGGAATTTGGAGAACTCCTGGGCCCATCTCACTTGTCGTTGGTTGAGCACTCGTGCCGTTCTCCAATACTCCAAATTCTTGTGGTCCGTACACACTTGCACCTTATGCTGCGCGCCAATTAGTAAGTGTCTCCATCTCCGGAACGCTTCGTGAATGGCGAGTAGTTCTCGGTCATATACCGTGTAATTCCTCTCGGATTTGTTCAGCTTACGCGAAAAGAAGGCACACGGTCTCCATTCCGACTTATTGCTCCCTGGCTGAAGCAGCACCGCCCCCACCGCCCGGTCTGAGGCATCAGTTTCCACTCTCATGGGTTTTTGTAAATCCACATGCAGGAGCTGTTCTTCCGAAGCGAATGCCTTTTTCAATTCCTCAAAAGCGTGCTCCGCCTCCGCCGTCCAAACGAATTTCTTCTTGCTGCTTAGACAGTCCGTGATGGGAGCCGTTAAGTGGGCAAAGTTCTTGATGAATTTACGGTAAAAGTTCCCAAACCCTAAGAACCTTTGCACATCTTTTTTTGTTTTCGGTGTCTTCCATTCCAGCACCGCCTGTACCTTGCCTGGATCCATGGCTAATCCCTTGTCTGATAAGCGGTACCCCAGGAATTCCACCTCCTTGGCGTGGAACTGACACTTCTCCAATTTCACCCACAACTGGTTTGCTTGCAGCTGGCTCAGCACTTCCCTGACATCCTTTACATGCTGCTCCTCATTCTCTGAATATATCAGCACGTCATCGAGGAAGGCCACGCAATTCTTGTAGAGCAAAGGCCCCAGTACATGGTTCATGAGCGATTGAAAACAGGCGGAGCCTGCTTGTAATCCAAAGGGCATAACGAGATATTCGAAAGCCCCTAGGGGGGTGAACATCGTTGTCTTCCATTCATCCCCCTTCTTTATTCGTATCAGGTTGTACGCTCCTCTCAGGTCCAGTTTCGTGAATATCTTTCCCTTCCTCACCCTGGTCAAAATGTCATCAATCCTGGGCATGGGGAAAGTCACTGGTTCTGACACGGCATTTAGCCGCCGGTAGTCCACGATCAATCTCGGTTTATCCGTGTTTTTTTTGTCCACAAAAAACACTGGGCTGCCCCCCACCGCTCTGGACTCTCTGATGAAACCTCTCTTCAGGTTTTTGTCAATAAACTCCCTCAACTCCTGCATTTCCCTGTCTGACATGGCGTACAGCTTGCCCACGGGGAGCTGGGCCCCAGGGACCAGGTTAATTTGGCAGTCAAAGTCTCTATGCGGTGGCAGTTTATCTGCTTCCCTTTCGCTGAAGACCTTGCTCAGGTCAGCGTATTGTTTGGGCACCTTCCCCTTGTCCGCCACTTCCATCCCTGCTAGGGAGGCTTTTGCCCCTTCTGGCACCTTTCCCTCTTTGCAGTGTTCCAGGCAATGTGCTGACCCAAAGGAGACCACTCTCTGATGCCAGCCCACTAGCGGGTCATGCAACGCTAGCCAGCTCATTCCCAAAATGACTGGCGCCCCTCCCAGGGTGGCTACATTGAACGCTATCCTTTCAGTGTGCCTTGCCACCCTCATAACCATTGGGACGGTCTGTAGGCTAACTTCTCCCCCCAACAGCTCCCTCCCATCGATCGTGGTGACCTGCAGGGGGTTGCTTAAAGGGAGTGTCTGTATCTGGTGTTCAGCTGCAAACTCCTTGCTCATAAAATTACAGGAGCTGCCTGAGTCCAACAGCGCCTTGGTCTTTAGTGGGTATCCGTTTGCCAGCTCTAGCAGCACCTCTATTACTAGAGCTGGTCTTGGAGGTTCCGGAGTGGGCACTTTTACTGCTCCTTGGCCTGTCTGCAGTGCCCTGACAGTGGCAGACAGGCGTTGGCTTTTACTGGCTCCTGGACTTCCTCCTCCTTCCCCCCAACAGCTCCCGCCATCCCTTGCCATTCCTTTCTTTGCGGGCAGACTCTGGCAAAGTGACCTGGCTGCTGGCAGAGGTAACATTTCTTGGCGCTCTTTCCCTCCTTCTTCCTCCAAGGCTCTTGCCTCCTGGCGCGCTCCAATGGTCAGCGCTGATTTGGTCAGCTGGTCCATAGACTCCGCCCTGGGCGCCCGGGAAAGTTCGTCTTTCACCGCCGAAGAAAGCCCCTCTTCAAAGAGCATTTGAATGGGTTCCGCCGATAGGTCCCACCCCAATTTATGTATCAACATTGTAAACTCAGTCCAGTACTCACGAACCGATCGGCTCCCCTGTTTGCAAGCCATCAATTGTCTGCGCACCAGTCCCTGTTCAATCTCGCTGGAAAACATCAAATCCATGGCGCGAAAAAACTTCCTCGCGTCCTTCAGCATGTCACTATTCCCTGCCATCAGGGGCCGGACCCAGTCTCTCGCCCCCCCTTCGAGATGGCCAATCACAAACGCCACTCGCGATGCCTCATCGGGAAAGTCGTTAAACTGCAGTTCGAGAGCATACTGCATCTCTGTCCTAAAGGCTTGGTAGTTCCTGGGGTCCCCCCCAAACTTCTGCACCATTCCTGGCATCTTTCTTGCCAGTGTAGCGCCTTTTGCCTTTTCTGCATCCTGCGCCCTCCTTTCTTCTAGCCTCGCCGTTTGCATTGCTAGCTGGAGTTCCAAAACTCTGTACCTTTCTTCCAGAGTTGGACCTTCTCCACCTCCTGCTGCTCCTCCGGCTCCGGCTGGGTTGCTCATGATGCCTCTCTGCACAAGCTGCTTTCAGGGACTGTCCGATTGCTGTGATGGGATGGTGAGCTGCTTGTGCGTAAAATCCTGATCCCTCAGAGTTTGGCTAAGTTCCCAAACCTCTGTCTGTGATGGAGCTCCTTAAGCATGGCTCCATCAATCGCTCGTTGAATCGGACAGTGGGCGTTTACGGAACTTCTTCCAGCATAAAAGCTCCTTAACGGAAACGCGTCTTCTGGACTCTCGGCGTGACAGTTTCCGCCGAGGAGTGGGTGTCCCTACGGGAGGTCCTGAAACCTCTCCACTGTTCTCGCTTGAAGTATCTCTGAGCCCTCCCTCCGACTCACTTTCCCTTGTAACTCCACTTCTCCCCCTGCTGGTCCCCTCCTCCGCTGAGTGGTCTCTCTCACCCTCCATGAGCCCTTTCACCTCCTTCGTCTCAGATGACAGTTCCCTGACAGTATGCATCTATTCCTACCCATCCTCTCTTTCCCCTAAACTGCATCTTAAAATTATCAGGGGTTCAAAAAAGTCCCTTCGCTGCTAATGCTGTTTGAACCTCAAGGTTTCCCCAACCCTCACATGGGGAGAAAAGGGTCGAACCACAGGGTGACACATTTGAAAAGGACAGTGGGGTTATCCCTGTTATTCAGCGCTGGTAAGCAGAAAGATTGCAGAGCGAAATATTTTGAGCTTTTGCCAGGTATATCCTGTGAAGGGAATTTGGAAATAAAGTTTTCAATTACAGACAGCACTACCAAGCCTTTGGCGAAACAACTGTGACACAAGCAATTAGGGAATCCAATATAACAGACAGTCTTAATGGTTGAGATAAGCTAGCTAAAAATATTTCCTTGAATGCTCACTTGAGTGCCGTTTCCGTAGTATTCACTCGAAGCTTCTTTTATGTTGAGAGGTTACAGCACACACACAGGCAGGTAACTAGCACAATATGCTGTATGGCTAACTTCCACAGGAGATACCCGAACAGCACGATCCTATGCATGTCTACCAAAGTCTCACAGAATTCAGCACAGCTAATTTACAGATAAGTAGGTTAAAAATTGCATCTTAAGACTGTCATCACAAACTGGGTGAGAGCAAAAATGCAATTCAGGTTTATATTTATTAAGTTTTTTAGGGATTAGATTTCTATAGCACCCTCCATCAAAAAGATTCCAGGCCTGTTTACAATTTTTTTAAAATAGGCAGTAGGAGCTATAACAATGGATAAATGCAAAACCATCTTGCATCCCTCTCCTCTATCTTTACTTTTCCCCACAAGGATAACTCCTAGGAAGAAGAAGGAGGAGGAGGAGGAGAAGGAGAAGAAGGAGGAGGAGAAAATGATGATGATGATGATGATGATGATGAAGAGGAGGAGGAGGAGGAGTTTGGATTTGATATCCCACCTTATCACTACCCGAAGGAGTCTCAAAGCGGCTAACATTCTCCTTTCCCTTCCTCCCCCACAACAAACACTCTGTGAGGTGAGTGGGGCTGAGAGACATCAGAGAAGTGTGACTAGCCCAAGGTCACCCAGCAGCTGCATGTGAAGGAGCGGGGACGCGAACCCAGTTCACCAGATTACGAGTCAACCGCTCTTAACCACTACACCACACTGGATCTCATATGGTGAGGTGGAGGAAACAGAATTTCCCTGGCCCTTTTGCTGTAGAGCAGGAATGGCTACCCTGTGACCCTCAAGATGTTGCTGGACTGCGTCTTCCATCATGCCTGATCACTGACCGTGGTGGCTAGAGCTGATGGGAGCTGGGGTCAATAACAACTGGATGGCCACAGATTAGCCACCAATACTGTACAGGAATCATGGGCTGTAAGAGTGACCTCTCTGGGGCGCAAGCCTGGGCAATGTGGAAGGAGGTCCTGGGCTGCCCAGACAAGGCTCCCTCTCAGTCTCACTGATGTGATCCAAAGGAAAGCGGAGCAATACGTTTGACACCAGCTTGGCTGCCGGAGTTGCTGGAAGGAGGCATACAAGGTGTCATCCGACCATCTCAGGGTCTCCATTCCAGCTTTACGCAGGGTGTACTCCTCAGACTTTTCTTCTCCCAAGATGTCCCACAAGGCAGTGGGTAAGGATTGTTCCTTAGGTTTTGCTCCCAAAGCCGTTTTCATGAACGAGTATAGCCACAAGGCGGAGAAGGTTAAGGATCAGAGTTTTCCTTCTCCTAGATAGGCTACCTTCCCAGAGCCCCATCTGCCCCCCATTTCCCCTTCCAGCATTTGACTTCACCCTCAAAGGTGTGCTCCTCTATTGTCTCGTGAGACAGACAGATGCCAACAAGTCTCATGATTCCACAGCAAAATAGAGCAGGTATAGTATCATTCCCAGCTCTAGAGAAGCCCCAGAGGGCTTCCTAAAGCCCAAGGCTGAAAAACATGACATTGGATGTTGTCCTCTGTGTCAAAAAAAAATCTGTCCATCTTTAATGCAGATTTATGAAGCTTACAAAGATTTTTAAAAGAGAGAGAGAAAAGGGGGGAAGAAATGGGATTGTTAGGCTTGTTTGAAGTACACATTAAAAAGAAAGGATATCTGCTAAGATTGGTGTTCCCAACACATTTCAATAGTGTCTTTATCAAGGGAATTATGCATATGATTCCTTCATAACTCTGCACAATAAAGTTCCATACTCCCTTTTACTTTTTTGCTTCCTTGTGTTTTTGAAGTACCTAGAATCACAGAGGCATGCCAATTTTTTAAGTACCTAGAATCAGACAAATAAACCATGACATTTTGGGGCCTGAGGCAGATAATCAAGATGCCTTTCCATGATGGTAAAAATAAAATAACAAACTAAATCATTCACAATTTATTGCCATTTCATGGTACCCAAAACCTGCTGCCTGGGGTGGATTGGCTAATGATAGGGAGCCCTGTCAAATATAGCAACAGCCATCTATAATGTATGTTTATTATAGTACTATTAAAATCCGGGCTTCCTCATGACCTTCCCAATCGACCCACAGTACCATCTGAAGCCTACACACAATCATACACAGACACACATACACTTTTAACCAGAAATACTTGAAACTCACGTGACTAGTAATTATTTAAAAAAGTAAAAGACTAGGTTTGACAAGCAAAAATCGAGGGAGCTCTTAGGAAAAACAGGGTAAGATTAAATAGAAATGAGAAAAACAGTGATGAAACAAAGAATAATAACAAGTTTCTTTCTCTCTTGCTCTCTCTCGCCAGACTGTCTCTAAACGTATTTCTGCACTAGGCCATCACATTTTTAGTAACGATTTCCAGAGGAATAGCCATGTTGGTCTGTTGCATCAGAAACAGTAAAGAATCCTGTGGCACTTCAATGATTTGCGAACTTATTATAAGCTTTTGTGGACCACAGTTCACTTTAACAGGCACATGAAGCACTATCCTAATGCATCAAGTGTCATCCTGAGTGTTATCCTGTAACTCAGAACAACAGTTTATGCATTTGGTGAAACAGACTGTGATCACCATAAGCTTGTGCCTTAATGCATGCATTAGTGTTTAAGGTGCCGCAGAAAATTTTTTAGTGTGTTTTTTTAAATATACTTTTTTAGCGTGTTTCAGAACAAACACATCAACACAGAGATTAAAACCATACTGTAGTCAGATCTCAAAAACATCAGTCCCATTTCCGCCCCCAGCATCCACTGATCCACTCTCCACCCCTTTCACAGAGAGCGTAATATCATCAGCATATCCAAAGTGTATTCATGATACTTGGTTATGGCAGGGACAGACAGAATGAAGTAAAGAAAAGGGATTCAGGCCTGAAAGAGCCAAACATTGTATTGGATCCAGTCTATGACTACTCTGCATATTCAGATGTTCAATAAAGGATTACTATGTCCCCAGAAATGGATCTCACTCCCTTTGACCTTTAAATACTCTCATCTTACAGGGGAGCTTTTCAAATAAATCCACCCTCCACACCTTTTCGCTACTAGTAATCCAAATTAGGAAATGTAAAATTCTTCCAGATTTTGGCTATGGTGGATCAGGCTGCTAATAAAAGATAGGAAATAAAATCCTGGTATTTCAGGCCCTTATCAGGCCCATCAAACAAGCTTAGTAAGGTCAAGTGTTGAAGATTCTGCGACATTTTGTTTTGACACCCCCCCAGAACTTTTGGGTCTTCATGCAGCTGCGCCACATGTGGTGGTAGGTGCCAAACCGCTGGCACGCCCCACCAGCATAAAGGAACTGTACCAGGCTTCATAAATGCCACTCTTCTGGGCATTAGATACCAGCCATGCAAAAGCTTTAAAGGCAATTCCCTAGATTGTGCTGAGATTGACTAAAAGGTTCAGAGCTCCTCAGCTTTGACCAGTCCTCATTGTTTATCTGAATCTGCAGTGTCATTTCCCACATCTTTCTCAACTCTTTGTTGTTTTTAGCGTATTTCTGGTTTTAAATAAGGAACCTTGGATTTAGATGGACACTCAAAAATTACTTTGCACTTTCTTTGTGCTTCTGCTGGCAGCCACTGTCAACACGCAAATTTAAAAAATCTGGCATAAGGTAGGGGGGGAAACATAGCTGCCATTTATATTTGTAGCTTTCCCCAAAGATTGGAAAAGCTACAGTGGAGCACAGTATCATAATTTTCAAATTACTCCTGTATTTTATGACTTTAAATCCTTGAGAATTACTTTGCCCTCTCACAATATTTTTGCTAACAACATTTTAACCACAAACACCCACAAATTCAACTAGATTTGTGTCAACAAGGGGTGGGGGAATCTTTGAAACCTTCCTATGCTTAAAGTCACAGGACTGTCTCTCATCTTGTTACATTTCCTCCTCTTATGCCTTTTACAGTTTCTTTGAGTGGTATAACGAATGTACAGCGACATATGAAACTCTTGCCTTCCCAACATATGCTTGGAAAAATTCTTTACAAGGTCCCCTGTGTTAATGTCACATGACAGTTTGAGATGTTGAATTCCATAGAACAATTTATCAGAGTAAACTGGGCTGCAAATGAAGATACTGGTATACAGTGGTACCTCGGGTTACATATGCTTCAGGTTACATACGCTTCAGGTTACAGACTCCGCTAACCCAGAAATAGTCCCTCAGGTTAAGAACTTTGCTTCAGGATGAGAACAGAAATCGTGCAGTAGCGACATGGCGGCGGCAGGAGGCCCCATTAGCTAAAGTGGTGCTTCAGGTTAAGAACAGTTTCAGGTTAAGAATGGACCTCTGGAACGAATTAAGTACTTAACCCGAGGTACCACTGTATATGTGTGGCTCTCATGCTATAGGCACTGGAGTCATCCCTCATGTAAACAATTATCATTCATATCAGCGGTCCCACACCAGCGCAAGGTCTTTGCACTCCTGTTGCTGCAGATCTACACAAACAAGGACTGCTGTTGAGGTGTCAGACTGAATAAACAGATGGAATAACCAGGTAGAATAACTTCTGCCATGGCTGTATATAATAATTATATTATTCTTCTCTTCTTTAGCGATCACTCGCAGCCGAGTAAGATTGTCTTCCATAAACACAGTTTTAACAGTGAGTCCATAAGTGACTGTGGAGGCCAATTCTGGATCCACATGTCGTTCCACAGTGGGGAAATAGGTTTCCAGGTGGGAGTTGATCATGGTGAGGGTTTGCCAAGCATGCCTTCCTCTTAGCACATTTCTCCCTTTCGTCCTGAGTTTGAGCATCTTCAAAGCCCATGACACTTTTGGTAAAGGCTGTTCTCCAATTGGAGCACTCACAGGCCATTGTTTCCCAGTTGTCGGTGTTTATACTACATTGTTTTAGATTTGCCTTGAGAGAGTCTTTAAATTTCTTTTGTTGACCACCAGCATTACGCTTCCCATTTTTAGGTTCAGAATAGAGCAGTTAAATAATTATATTAAAATGTATCAAATGCATGCAAGAAATGTACAATTACTAGGTTCTAGCAAAATGCTCACAGACTTTCCTGCATACTGGGTTGGTTCAGATGGAATGCCAAAGAATGGTTTGGTGGTATGTGAAGAAGCCTTGTAGCAGTGTACTCCCTCATCCTGCTTCCAGTCCTATTACACAAATAACGGCCTGCCCAGTACAGACAAAATGAGAAACTATGGTTTGCCAAGAACCTATAACCAAGGGATCAGTTTGTGTCAAGGGAGGAGGGAGAGGAGGAAGAAAGCCTGTGTCTGAACTAGCCCACTGTCTTCCCTGTTGCATACATAAGCAGGCAGCAAAATACCTTGGGTCAACATTGTTCTCTTGCCTATTTAATAGGTGACTCCTGCTGTCTATCGGCTGCTTATAATAACTTCTGAGGCAGTAGTAAATTCTGAAGTGCAGGAACTCATAATGACTGCCTCCATAGAAACACCCCAAGGAGAATTAAAAGCCATGGGGTGTTTGTGTGTGACACATACCAAAGAACTACACTATATATACATCATAATACTCCAAATGTATTAGGATCAGCATGCATATTTAGCAGGGTGTAAGCTCCATTCAACTCAGTTGTGCTTCTTTCTGACTGCAAAAATCCAACTTGTAAAATACATTGAGCTTTAAGGGGGAATCTTTAGGCAGCTGAAATGCAGTCTTTAGTTTTTAATTAAAAATGCAAATCATCTTGCAATAAAGTGTTTCCATTTAAACTGCTAGCATGAAGTAAAAACGCCATCAAAAGAAAAGAAAAAAGAAGCATTAAACCTCTGCTGGATTATTATATTTCACATTCTCTGACTTCTTCTATGCCTGGGGTCTTTAATGTAGCGCCATGGGCAGCACAGTACCCTCAGCTTTCCTTCTGTGAAATGGGCATTTTGTGGTGCCCATGACAGTTCCATATACTTACAATTGTTCCCTTTGGCTTAAAAAAAAAAAATGTTGGGAACCCTTTACGTTCTAGGCTAATCTTTTACAAAGGAAATTGAGAGCTTCATTATGACTTCAGCCAGTGGCCAAAGCAAAGACAGTCCTCCGCTTACCCTGGTATTTCAACAGATGATCCCTTGGAATCCTCTTCCACTACACCACTGCCGAGGCAGGACAGCACTAGGCTTTGTATAGCAAGCAAGTCTTCCTGGATCAGGATAGATGTGTCTTATCTTTTGTATCTCAAATGATACGCCTCTCAGGCAGCAGGTCAGTGGTGAAGAACCTTTGCTCCTCTAACAACAATGCCCTTCCTCCCTGATCATTAGCTGTAGTAGGATGCGAGTTATAGTCTCCAGTAGGCATAGGCAAACCTCGGCCCTCCAGATGTTTGGGACCACAATTCCCATCATCCCTGACCACTGGTCCTGTTAGCTAGGGATGATGGGAATTGTTGTCCCAAACATCTGGAGGGCCGAGGTTTGGTTACAACATCTCCAGCAACATCTGGAGAGTCAAAAGTTCCACACCGTTGCAATACCTGTTTAGGGGAATGATGCATGCAAGTTTTCAAATGGGTACCAATCTTGTCTATCTTTATGCACAGTTGACTGTACAGTGGCACCTCGGGTTACATACGCTTCAGGTTACATACGCTTCAGGTTACAGACTCCGCTAACCCAGAAATATTACCTCGGGTTAAGAACTTTGCTTCAGGATGAGAACAGAAATCATGCTCCGGCGGTGCGGCAGCAGCAGGAGGCCCTATTAGCTAAAGCGGTGCTTCAGGTTAAGAACAGTTTCAGGTTAAGAACGGACCTCTGGAACAAATTAAGTACTTAACCCAGTACCTGGGGTTACAAACGCTTTGGGTTACAAACTCCGCTAACCCGGCAGTAGTACCTCAGGTTGAGAGCTTTGCCCCAGGATGAGAACGGAAATTGCATGCCGGTGGCAGGGCGGCAGTGGGAGGCCCCATTAGCGAAAGCGCGCCTCAGGTTAAGAAGGGTTTCGGGTTAAGAATGGACCTCCGGAACGAATTAAGTTCGTAACCCGAGGAACCACTTTAGTAGGTCTGCAGAAGTACTGCTGTAGTGGTTAAGCCATAGCCCATGGGCCAGACCTCTTCCCCATGCAATTTCTGCTACCCCACTCCCCAACATTGTGGTAGCTATATTGGGGTTTATCATTATTATCCTTAAAGACACTTATTTATTTTGCTTGTGGCAGGTGGCACATTGGGTAAATGGAGAGATTTCAACCTCTCCATCAAGATCGATACAATGAGGGGGATGAATTCTGCCCCTGTTGCTGCTGCTAATGAAATCAGTCCAGCGAATAAACAGGTAGGGAATGATATTGAACTCCAGCACCACATTGTTGTGTGCGAAATTTTGTCCTCTCCACCAGATGAACCTAACAGTGGGGACATGATCACCGCCCTCCCCTGTTTATCAGATCAATCTGATAAGCAGGGGAAAGTGTTATGCTAAAGTTTAGGTGTCTGACTTTTCTCTTTCACTTATACATACAGAGATCCCCATTCCCCACTCCTCTTGTGCTTTCCAGGTGAGGTTTTGAAAAGGTAAATAGCACTGAAGGAAGCCCCTGCTGACACAAGTCAGCTGCATCAGGCTGAGGGAATCATGCAAGCCAGAAGAGGGCAAAGAAAGCTCCTGTTCTTTGGCATCCATGTGGTGGTTGTTATTGTTTAAGCAACGTCTGCTGCAGCTGCCTTCAGGCAAGTTCCTTGAACTGTGTGTTTGTCTACCTGTTTGCCTGAATGTATGTATCTGCCTGCCAGCCTCTCCTGCTGAGTGTGTGTATGTGTATCTGCCATTCTCTGCGTTAAGTGTGTGTCAGATCTATATGAGTGTTAAATGCTATGTGTGTGGTGAGGGTGGGTGTGTGTCCCGGGAGGAGGCAACATGTGCTGCCCACCTTCACTTTGGCTACGCCAGGCATGTGCTTGTCAGAGGGGTGGTCAACTATGAATTTGGCGTTCAGGCTGAAAAAGCTTAGCCACCCCCGAGTTAATGGATATCAGAGGTCTTGGGGAGACTAGCATGGGATATATTTTTAGGGTGCACTAGAAAGACAAGAGGTATAACACGAATAAGCTCTTTGGAAAGGTAGAGAGAAACAGTTCATGTATTATGGTATAAGATTTGAACACAGTTTCAATTTAATTCAGAATATTGTACAACACTATTACAATTGTACGGGCTGATACTTGGTATGATGCAATAGCTGTTAATTTTCTTGACCACTGTATTGCCAGTCTTTTGGCATTAGAGGGCAATGTCTGCTGGAAGGACTGATCAAGCTATCATTACAATATTCCTCTCTTATGAAATATCAGTGATGAGCAGAGCACCTCTTCTTCCCAGGCTACAAAATTGCTGTTTATACAAATTATACAAATTCTTCCACATCTTTACTAATCTTGCTTGTTTATAAAGGGATTAGAGAGATGGAAGAGATAAAACAGTGCTAAGCTCTTCTTGAATTTGTTTTCAACATTAAAAGTATTCAAAACAATTGGCTATACTGACTGTGGACGTTTTAAGTCTTCGGTATCCTGGAGAGGAGAAAAATTATGCAAGGTATTCATTAAAAGACAATAAAAAAATTGGATGAAGCAGCATTAGATTCTCATTCCGGTTTATCCAGTTTCATGCACAGAAATAGTGTGCTAAATCTTGGCATTACAAATTATTTTTTCTCAATACAGCAGAACTACTGAATTACATTAATTATGCCTTCATAACCCAAGGTTAGATTCCATTCCATGTCAATTTCACATGCGTTCATTCACAGAATCATAGAATCACATCCCCTCTGTGCTTTAATCTGTATGAAAATGTTATTCAATACATATGTTATCTCAATGTATGTATTTCTGCATGTATGATGTCCTTAAATATACCACATTTTAATGCATTTTGCTCTGTTGAGCTGAGAACTGCATGGTCTGGAAAGATAATTACTTTCCAATCTGTGCATTATTCCAGGAGGTGCAAACGAGGTCGGTTTGCTTAAAAAATGTGCAGAAAATGAAAATTATCCATCCATAGATTAGACAGCTGCATTGCATACCATATAGGACTACCCTCAGTTATTCAGAAGTCCATGCTTGATACAGAACACAAAAATTTATTTCCAAGAAAAACATGCACAGAATTTCAGTAAAAGCATTGTTGAAATTTATGGTAATGACAACAACTAAACAACAATAACCTTCCCAGCCCCATCCACTGCCTCACACTTGACTTTGTGGAAATCAGCAGTAGGAAGAGCAAATGTATCTAGCTCCGTTTATTCTGTGCTGTATTGCCTTCTGAAACAAACACAGACTAAGGAAATCAGTGACAAGAACTCAAATCATACACCATCAGTCCTGGTGGAATCAACAGGTACTTGCGTGGCAATCATGAGAGCTATTTATAAGGTCTGAGTTTGCCTCTAGTGAAGGCAATTAAAAGGAAAAAAAGGCAGAGGCAGAATTGGGAATGGAAAAAATATATTCCGTGACAATTCAGTATCTTTTTGATATGTTGCCTCCCTGCTCTCTTTCTCTAGCTTCTAGCTTCTAGTTTCTCCCCACCCCCACCCCCCAAATAACATGATATTACAGGGATGGGGACTTCATAGTCATCCAGATGTTGCTGGACTCCGCCTCCCATGAGCCCTGGCTGCATGATCATTGGTCAGGGATGAAGGCAGTTGGAGTCTAACAACATCTGGAAGGTCACAACTCCCCAACTCCGTGCTTGAACCTCCTCAGCAATTCTTCGTATTGGCAAATCAGTCCATCCCAAGAAAAACAAACTACAATACTGAAGTCTGCTGTGCATCCACGTCACTGCAAAATAGACCTGTTAGGCAAAGTGCTGCTGAAATTACAAAAGCTGAAGAGACAGTAATCACAGGTTTTGCTGCATTTTATTTAGGATTGTATGTGAATCAGAGGTGTCCTCATGCATCTTTCTCAACGCTCCTATTGCTCAGTTCCTGCTGCCTTGTTTGATTAGCATGAGTATCAACATGCTTTTGGCTGTTGCCTGGCCATGGACGGGGGCAATTAAGTGTGGTTGATTGGTTTTGCAATTTGGAAACTATCAGAGTGAAGTATAAGTCAATTACCTATAATTAGCCAAGGGCTTAAATCTCATGCACCCTTCCTTGTCAAGCATTGCTGCTACTCACCATTATTTTTTAATTTAGCTAGCAAGAGGATCAGATCTCATTTCCTATTGTACAAAATCTTTCATTCTATTGGTTAAAAGCCCTTTTGCTTGCCATAAAGAGGTGATAAGTGATGCAAAGCTAACAAGCCCAATGGCATTTGCATAAATTGCTGAGTGAATGCTGATATCCCCTCATGGACATTCAAATGGATGAAGACTTCTGTGTAACTTGAAAATTTGCTGCCAATATTATGAATGCCATTTTATCCAATAAAACAACTGCCCTATAGGTCTTCTTCTTAGGCACAAAGGTGTGTCTATATGTTTGCTTGCAGCTCTCAATCACCCATTAAGTGTTTGTGGGATGGGGTGGGGTAAACAGCTAACACCCCCAAATCTTGAGGAAACACGTAGAAAAGTGGAGAAAGAATGAATACCTCAGTTCTGTATAATTTCCCTAAAATAGTGGGAATGACACTAAAGCTATTGATACTTCAAAAAAGGTGAGACATACCAGTACAACAAACTTTTCCACACACATAAGCAAACTAACGCATACCAACTCAATATAAAGATAGATAATATTGTAAAAAGACAAATCAACAGATGTGATAAACAAGATAGTCAGAGAAATATAAATTGGTAATGAACTTCCATCTTGTGTCTAGCGTTCATTAGAGGGTTGTTAGACATATACATCTTAAAGAACTCAATTTGAATTAGACCAGGATAAAAGTAAGATATTGAACCGAATGGAGCACCTTTTCTATTTAAGTGGCACTTATTTGCAATTAAGGTGTGATAGCTTCTATTTGATATTTAAATAATTCATTTTCGCTCCCATGATTATCTTGCATATTAATGGGAAACCTTTCTAGTAATAACTTGATGACAAGCTACATGAAGCTAAGTAAATGCCAATATATAGAGCACATAGGCAGTGGACTAGAAGAAATATTGCCTGTTATAAGCTAAACATTATTTATATTCCAATCATCTAACTCATGGGTAGGCAAACTAAGGCAAACTTGGGCCAGATCCGGCCCAAGGACGGTCCGGGAATCAGCATGTTTTTACATGAGTAGAATGTGTCCTTTGATTTAAAATGCATCTCTGGGTTATCTGTGGAGCATAGGAATTCGTTCATCCCCCCCCCCCAAGTTTTTTTAGTCTGCCCCCCCCCCCCAAGGTCTGAGGGACAGTGGACCGGCCCCCTGCTGAAAAAGTTTCCTGACCCCTGTTCTAACTGGTGGTGGTGGTTCTGTTGTTAGTTTACACTTCTTTTGTCTAGTAATAGTAAGGGAACATGTGCAAATGGCTTTAGATGCCTATTAGGTCCATAAATTACCATATAGCATATATTCAAAACAAAGAAATAGCGACAATTTGTTGTTGACAAAGGACAGCTGGACATATTTAAGGGCCCCAGTGCCTCCAGTAGCTTAGGGCCTCATCAAACCTAAATCCGGCCCTGAGCTTAACCACAATATTTGGTTGTATCAGAGGAACACTGCCAAAGGCCAAAGGCAAAGGGGGTGCCATTGTCAAGAACCAACCAAGGAGAAGCTATTGTACACAGATAGTAAAGAAGAAAAAGAAGAAGGAGGAGGAGGAGGAGGAAGAAGAAGAAGAAGAGGAGTTTGGATTTGATATCCCGCTTTATCACTACCCTAAGGAGTCTCAAAGCGTCTCACAATCTCCTTTCCCTTCCTCCCCCACAACAAACACTCTGTGAGGTGAGTGAGGCTGAGAGACTTCAGGGAAGTGTGACTAGCCCAAGGTCACCCAGCAGCTGCATGTGGAGGAGCGGGGAAGCGAACCCGGTTCACCAGATTATGAGACTACTGCTCTTAACCACTACACCACGCTGGCTCCCAGCACAAGGCAATGACTTCTATTTTACATGTCTTAAAATATTTTGTGCAAAGCATTAAACTGACAATATTTCCTCCCCACCCCAAACAAACACAGCATATGTGATTTTGCAACACGTATGCATCTTGTCCGCATATCGTTTTAAGTTATCAAATTGCATAATGCACACCATGTCTCCTTAATGCTCATTAGCACAGCCTGACACTCATCAATCAGGTCGTCAAAGGTTGAGGCGACGTGTCAGCACATCAACACAACCGCCCTATCCAAAGACTGTGCTTCCTGTACACTTTGTACATTTCGAAGAAGAGCTTAGCTTGAAAAAAGATCAAGCTGAATTGGCACACCAGCTTCACAAGGCATGAACAGAGAGAGGATGGAGAGTCACCCAGCTGAAACTCCAGAGAGGAAAACACAATTGGTAGTGTTAACCTTGCCCAGCTTGAGCTTTCATGGCTAGGCAGCTGTAAGTCAATATGTCTGGAACGTCTACATTTTACAAAAATCTAAAGCTACTGCTTTCCTCAAGGATAAGTATCAAAGTGGCATGTTGCTCACTGGTTGTTCTTTGCAACTGGATTTACAATAAAGGCAGTCAGAGTGTCAGCTAACATCTATTCAAAGAGAAGATGGCAACAATTGAAAGGCACAAGTAGGCACTTTGGGAAATTGCCTAATGATTCATCAACACTCAGACCGCGGCCAAACTTTGCAACTCGGTTCATTCTTAAAAATGTTAGAAATGTGATCGTGCTCTATCAGATTATGTGGACACCGAACTATTGCTCAAATTGTGAGTATTTGCTTAGCAATAATTGCATTTCTACCAGACAGGTTCTATGAATATAAGACAATAGCAATTTTGAACCAAAACTGAAGTATAATTACTTGTTTTATTTTTGTTATTTGAGGGAAGATCTTGCTCTATAATGTCCATATAACTATATTTTTTCATATATTGAAAATGTAGGATTAACAATAGTTTAGTTTACTCTGTCAGCTCTTTAATTCTGCATACTTAAGAGTTGCTGATAAATTCACAATTTACTATTAATTGCTCTTAAAGAACTACCTTGAGGAGGAGACTCTTCCATTAAGGCAAACAATTCACTAAGAAAATTCAGTAGAAAAATGAAAAAGAAAAGTAATGCTTGTGAGTAATATAAAAGAAAAGGAGAATACTTATTAAGTTTCTCTTGTTTCAACACTTTCTAACTGTCCTTCTCAGCGTATTACCACATTGTAAAGAAATGTTTTAAGGATAACATACACCAAGATTAAATGTTTTAAATAAGGCAACAGAAAATGCATTAATAGGGCTTTGACCCCAGTGCCTGAAAGTAACAAAGGAAGGAGATGCCAGGATGCAAGTTTTTTAAATAAATAAATAAACAGACTAAATTATAGTTATATCTGCTCACTTGGTATATCATCAATGCACCTGCCTAAAGAGGTAATGCTAAGCAAACATCTATCCAAGTGTAGATACATTGTCCTTCCTAGTAACTGCTAGTGCTAGTCAGAAAATTGTCAATGTAGTGGAACATGTAAAAAGGTAAAAGAATATTGGGAAATGATCTATAATGAGCTGAAAAAAAATGTTTAAACAACCTTCCCAAAAAGACCAGAGTCCTTTTTGTTGGGAATAATTCAGACAGAAGTTCCTAGGTGTCAGAAAAAAAATATATTAATGTATGCAACAACAGTGGATCAAGTTTTGTTAGCCCAAAAATGGAAAGTAAGGGAAGTCCCAGGCAAAGAGGATTGGCAACTTGAGATGCTAGAATATGCAGAACTTGCAGGTTTAACACAGAGAATAAGAGAGTAAGAAGCACACAATTTTTAAAAGAGTGGAAAATATTTATGGAGTACAGTGGTACCTCGGGTTACATACGCTTCAGGTTACAGACTCCCCTAACCCAGAAATAGTGCTTCACGTTAAGAACTTTGCTTCAGGATGAGAACAGAAATCGGGCTCCGGTGGCGTGGCAGCAGCAGGAGGCCCCATTAACTAAAGTGGTGCTTCAGGTTAAGAACAGTTTCAGGTTAAGTATGGACCTCTGGAACGAATTAAGTACTTAACCCGAGGTACCACTGTATATGGCGAATAATTGTACACAGCTGAAAGCACTGGCAGTATTAAGATAAAATCAACAGTGTAATTAATGTCTGAGTGATGTAAAAGTGGAGAACTGATTAAAATAGTTATAGCAAAATATGCAGGAATGATAGATAAGCAAAATGAACCAGGGAAGGAGGAGGGAAGTCACTGGATATTTAATAGTATTTAAAATGTTTACTTTGTGATGTAAAACTGAAAATTCAATTTAAAAAATTTTTTTTTAATGTCAGTGTAGTGGACAATATATAAGTAGCAGTGGCACCATTGGGCAGGTCAACATTAGTAAAGAAAATTGGATTAGCTACATCATAGCTTTCCCCTAATGAACTGAGGAAACTAGCTCTGTGTGCCACGTTATACGACATTAAGTGTTAGATGCAGGTTTTGATGAGTAATTTTATTGTACTGAACCCTACCACAATCTTGTATAAATGCCAATAAAGGTTTGAGAATATATGTAGTTCTCTGTGTGTGTTTGCGCATGCACACACGGCTCTAACAGAAGGGTGGGTATCCTGTGGCTCTCCAGAAGTTGCTGAGCTACAACTTCCATCATCCTTGGCTAGTTGGGGCTGATGGGAGTTGATGGGCCACACGTATTGGTTGTTGTTGTTTAGTCGTTTAGTCGTGCCCGACTCTTCGTGACCCAATGGACCAGAGCACGCCAGGCACTCCTGTCTTCCACTGCCTCCTGTAGTTCCGTCAAACTCATGCTGGTAGCTTCGAGAACACTGTCCAACCATCTCGTCCTCTGTCGTCCCCTTCTCCTTGTGCCCTCCATCTTTCCCAGCATCAGGGTCTTTTCCAGGGAGTCTTCTCTTCTCATGAGGTGGCCAAAGTACTGGAGCCTCAGCTTCAGGATCTGTCCTTCCAGTGAGCACTCAGGGCTGATTTCCTTCAGAATGGATAGGTTTGATCTTCTTGCAGTCCATGGGACTCTCAAGAGTCTCCTCCAGCACCACAATTCAAAAGCATCAATTCTTCAGCGATCAGCCTTCTGGGCCACACGTATAAGTCTGATTAAACGTCTGTTTCTGGGGTTTCGGATGGTTTGGCGCAGCCATGCGTTTATCTAGAATCTGCATGAGAACTGAACAAAACTTTCCTCTGGTTCAGATTTGAGACAAGAGTCCTCTTCCCACAGCCTTTACAGCCTTGGCATTCAGGCAGTTGCAATGGTTATGGGAATTTTAAAACTTTTCAACCTGTTCTACTGATTCTAGAAATGATCCGCTAACAAGCAGCAACCTTCTATCAACCACAGATATTACTACTGTTGCTGCAATACTGTTCCTGTAGTTGAGTTCAGTGTTTATGGTTTTGTTAAACAAAAACCCAATGCAAAATATAGATCAAGATACACTTAGCAGTTGTATACTGTGTTTCCGTCTAAAAATGGCCCCATTCAACATATAACCTGGTTGTTGTATTTATTTCCACATTATGGTTTCTGTACCTGTTTCCAACACTAAATGATGAGACTTTGTTAACACTGCTGTTTCATTTATCTGCACAATATAAAGCATCCTTTCAGGGAATTTAATGGCCCGTGCATGAAGGAAAGGAAAGGGAAAACATCAAAGGAGTAACTGACCCTTGGCCCTAAAACAAATTGCAAAGCCTTCCTAGCATTTCAGCTGAAGCATCTCCTTGTTTTGTTTGGGATTCTTTCTTTTTTTAAATGTGTCTGCACTACAAATGAAGATGGCACTAAAAATATATATTAAAAGGATGTACAACCTGGGTGCAGCCGATTAAGGCGTCAGATGTCTGCAGGTTTAAAAGGATGATATAAAATTGAAAGCTTTTGCAGATGACCTAGTTCTGACGTTACAGGAGCCAGAATCTAGTACGAAAAGAGTATTAGAATTGATTCAAGAATTTGGTCATGTGGCAGGATTTAAGCTGAACAAGTCAAAAACTAAAGTGCTTGAGAAAAATTTTACACCAATTGAGAAAGAGGGGTTTCAGAAGGAGACAGGTTTAACATTAGTTAAGAAAGTAAAATATTTGGGGGTTAATATGACTGCTAAGAATTTAAATTTATTTAAAGATAACTATGAGAAATGTTGGATAGAAGTGAAAAAAGATTTGGAAATATGGTCAAACGTGAAGCTTTCCTTGTTGGGTCGAATTGCAGCTATAAAGATGAATGTATTGCCAAAAATGTTATTTTTGTTTCAGTCATTGCAAATTTTGGACAAGATGGACTGTTTCAAGAAGTGGCAGAAATATATTTCTAGATTTGTCTGGCAGGGCAAGAAGCCCAGAATAAAATTTAAAATACTAACTGACGCAAAGGAAAGAGGTGGATTTGCCCTGCCAGACCTTAAACTTTATTACGAATCAGCAGCATTCTGCTGGTTGAAAGATTGGCTGCTTCTTGAGAACACAGACATTTTGGACTTAGAAGGTTTCAATAATGTTTTTGGGTGGCATGCATATTTGTGGTACGACAAGGTTAAAGCACATAAAGCATTTAAAAACCATATTGTCAGGAAAGCATTGTTTAATGTCTGGATAAGATACAAAGACTTACTGGAAATTAAAACCCCAAGGTGCTTGTCACCAATGGAAGCAAAGGCTCAGAAAAAGCTCAATATGGAGGCCAATTGGCCAAAATATTGGGAAATATTGGAACAAGAGGGAGACAGATTGAAATTGCAGTTTCGAGAAATTAAAAGATAAAGTGCGAGACTGGCTACATTATTATCAAATAAGAGAGGCCTACAATTTGGATAAAAAAATTGGCTTCCAGGTGGAAAAATCAAAATTGGAAACAGAATTGTTAGATCCCAAAACTAAGATACTTTCAAAAATGTATAACTTGCTGTTAAAATGGAATACGCAGGATGAAACGGTTAAATCTGCTATGATTAAATGGGCACAAGATGTTGGACATAACATTATGTTTGCTGACTGGGAACAGTTGTGGACCACCGGTATGAAATTTACGGCATGTAATGCCTTAAGAGAGAATATTATGAAAATGATATGCAGGTGGTACATGACACCAGTCAAGCTTGCAAAAATATATCATTTGCCCGATAACAAATGTTGGAAATGTAAAGAAAATGAAGGTACATTCTTTCACCTTTGGTGGACGTGCCCAAAGATTAATGCTTTCTGGGAGATGATCTATAATGAAATGTAAAAGGTATTTAAATATACCTTTCTGAAGAAACCAGAGGCCTTTCTCCTGGGCATAGTCGGCCAATTGGTGCCAAAGAAGGATAGAACTTTCTTCGTGTATGCAACAACAGCAGCAAGAATACTTATTGCAAAGTATTGGAAGACACAAGATTTACCCACCCTGGAAGAGTGGCAGATGAAGGTGATGGACTATATGGAATTGGCGGAAATGACTGGCAGAATCCGAGACCTGGGAGAAGAGTTGGTGGAAGAAGATTGGAAGAAATTTAAAGACTATCTGCAGAAACACTGTAAAATTAATGAATGTTAAAATGATGTTGGATTGAAAATAAGTGGCATTAGCAACAAAGTTAATAAGAATATGCAAAAATGAATTAATAATGGATGAAAATATAGAGTTAAAAAATGTTAAGATATTGAGTTAAGATAAATGAAAGAGGGTAAGGAATTGCTGACTTGATTATGTAAATGGGAATACAAAAAGGGGAGGTGTGAGGGGGTCAAAGAAACAAGCAAAGGAGTTTAAAGTTATGAAAAACGGATTCGTTTTTAATTTTTTCTTTTTTTTGTCTTTTGTATGTTGTATTTTTTATTTTTATTTTTTATTTTTTCATGTATTTTTGTATTCTTGCCTTTGTAAAACCTTAATAAATATTTCTTAACAAAAAATCAAAAAATAAAAATAAAAGGATGATATAATCAATATAATCAATACCTAGTTCTATATAGAATAAACAGTTTGTGTTGATCATGCTTGAGTCTCTTGATCGCTTGGTGTTTATTTACAGTATATTGATAAGATAGCCTTGATGCGGGGCTGTCCACCAAGACCTTAGTATTAAAGTCAAATGTAAACTCCAAGGAAACTTCCCAGGACCCGGTTACTCCGGCTGTTATTTCCAAAGTGTACAAAAATCTGTATGCAAGGAAGCAACTGAAGACTGTCGTCAAGAACATCATTATTCAGATAACATAAATGCAGGAAGTGTTGAGAAAAGCACAGGCCTGGTGTGATGCTAACAGTCGCAAAATGAAAGTCAAACTGAAATTGCACCAAACCATTTCCTGATAAAATCTTTTTTTTTACCCTTGCTACCAGTCATAAAGCATCCCTGCCAAGGGTAAAAACTGGAGTCAAGACTATTCCAACTAGACTTTGCATAAACCTAGTATTAATTATTCTGAAATATTGAGAATGAATGGCAGCTCCCCTCTCAGCAAAAGTGGTATATTGAATGGCCAAAAATCTTGGAAGAGTTTGGTTTCCATTTGTGCCCCATCCATTTGTGAATTATATGTGTGAAGAAGGCTCTGCGTTGATGAGGTCATGGAGCCATGCCTCAGGTCCTGCCCCTGCTGCCTCATGGCCATGCTTTGCCTCCAGTAGCTGCATGTTCCAGGTAAAAAAAGGTAAAGGGCCGCTGGACGGTTAAGTCCAGTCAAAGGGGACTATGGGGTGCAGTGCTCATCTCTCTTTCAGGCCGAGGGAGCTGGCATTTGCCCACAGACAGCTTTCCGGGTCATGTGGCCAGCATGACTAAACCACTTCTTGTTTAACAGAACACCGTGACAGAAACCAGAGCACACAGAAATGCCGTTTACCTTCCTGCCGCAGCAGTACCTATTTATCTACTTGCACTGGCATGCTTTCGAACTGTAGGGACAGAGCAACGGGAGCTCACCCTGTTGAGGGGATTTCAACCGCCGACCTTCTGATTAGCAAGCCGAAGAGGCTCAGAGGTTTAGACTACAGCGCCACCCACTGCATGTTGAGTGGGGGTTTCTGCAGCAGGGCCGCATCCTATGCACAAGCATTATTGGTGCTCTATGCACATGGGCTTCTCTGCTGTAGACACGCATGCTCAAAATGTGTGGTTGCTCAAGGAAAGAGCTGGGGAGCCCCAAAACATCAGCGTAGCTAAGAGTCTAATATGTGAAGGGGCTTCTGAGTACATTTTTGTCAAACCAGAAACTGCTAAGTCATTAATTAATGGAGGGAACAGGCAACAGAATATGGCACAAAGTCAAGTTTCTATTATTTTGGTTTGGTTTGGTTTTTAAAAATAATTGTATTGAAACCTACTTTTATGAAGCAACAAACTGCAAACATTTGGATTATAGCACTCCAGGTACAAGAAGAAGAAGAGTTGGATTTGATATCCCGCTTTATCACTACCCAAAGGAGTCTCAAAGCGGCTCACAATCTCCTTTCCCTTCCTCCCCCACAACAAACACTCTGTGAGGTGAGTGGGGCTGAGAGACTTCAGAGAAGTGTGACTGGCCCAAGGTCACCCAGCAGCTGCATGTGGAGGAGCGGGGTTCAACAGATTACAAGTCCACCGCTCTTAACCACACTGGCTCTCACAAGGCAACAACTTCTTGGAGGCCGGGGGACAAATTCCTTATCCCTGATCTAAAATAGCCTTTTGAAGTGCATTTCCTTAAATCTTACATATGGCATTCTTGTTGTCTACAGAAAATGATAGGGCTAGCCTTGACCAGTGATAACTTCTCCCCTTCTTGCCACTGGATGGGTTTTTATGCTACAATAACATATTTTACATTTAATTTTACTCCTGCATGCGTATATGAAGTGAAATATTTCCCCACTCGCCGTGCCTTACCTTAGCACAAGACAAATCACAACAATGAGGCCAGATGGAAGAAGGGCTTCCCTCCCTCCCCTTAATGACAGAAAAATAGTCTTAAATGATAATTAGTCACAACTAATGGACTCCGTAGCATGCAAAGATTGTAACAACACACTGTGATAATTTATGCTAATATCCCCCCAAAATGCAAAGACATGTTTTAAGAATACAGCACTTTGGACTTTTGATTATGACAACATGCAAATAGGCAGATTTGCATAAAAGAACTGCTGCTATCTACTCTCTCAAAATACAACCTCTGTGCACCCAGACTTATGCATATATGACAGCAATTGTGACTAAGTATTGTACCACTGCTGCTACCATAGTATCTATGCTTGGCAAAAAGGGCAAAGCTATTCTGCTCTCATCTATGTGGCCCCAAATCACCCATCCATATTTCATCCTCCCAGGAAGCAAAAAGATTCTTAGTGTAATGCATAAGTCCTATACTGTGACCTCACTCGTGCCACACAATCAGTTATCACTTTCAGGGAAGAAGGCTGAAGAATGATGGGTGGGTATTGACCTACATTCCAGTCCTACTGCAGATTAACATTGTCTGTTATGGCATAGGCAGAGAATGCTTAAACCCAATTGGAATGAACCTTGACTATATTGATTTGACAGCTAAGGATTGGCCAGCTTGATAGTACTAAGCTAGCAGCACCCTTCTATATTATAACAATGCATTTGAATTATTGCGCATTAGGTCGTATTTTATGATAGTGTTTAATGTTTTAATGGCCATTGTGTTTGATGTGTACAGCCAAATCCCGGCTTCCTTTACCAATGCACTCCAGCAATCATGTGAAAATGACATTCTGTGAAGAAGTTATGCAGGCAAAGCAACTGCAATAGGATGGTCAGGGCTGGCTCTACCATTGGGCAGAGTGAGGCAACCGCCTTAGGTGGCAAGTGCTCAGGGGCAGCAGGATCCCATAGCTGTCCCTCCTGAGCTTCTAGCCATTCCACTCTGTTGTCACATGGCTTCTCCTAGGCCCCCTAATCTGGCCTGCTGTCTCAGGCTTGGTGTAGGATGCTAAACTGTCACCAGCACTGAAGTAAAATTCAACTGCTAGAGCAGTCAGTTTCTGTATATGGAATTGGGGGTGGCTGCCATCTTGTCCTTTGCCTCAAGCAGCAAAATGTTGTGGACCGAGCCTGACTAGGGTCTTTCCAAATTATAATCTTCATTTTGGGATTGCAGAAACTACCTATAGGTGTTGCATTGATGGACCAAAATAACAATAAAAACAACAACTGCACTTGCTCTACCAAATCCTGCAAGTTCCAGCTCTAGCAACCCCTGTCTTCCCTGTAGTTTCTTTGAGCCAATGTTCGAAACTCCCACTGTTCTAGGCACATTTTGTGACTAGGAATTTCATTGGCACGAGCAGTTTCTGAGTTCTGGGTGCAGTACTGAGCTCAAGATTTCAGATTTAAACTGCAGAGTGGAAGGAAAGGAGGACCTTTTTCTGCCTTCCCACTTCCAGCTACTCTCTGAAGACTGGAGAAGAATATTAGAGGGGTGGGCAGGAGAAGGACCAGACCAGGGGTTGTCAACCTGGTCCCTAACGCCCACTAGTGGGTGTTTCAGGATTCTAGGTGGGCGGTGGGGGGTTCTACGGCACAAGCTGAATCCTCCTTCCATCGAGCACTGGTAGGCGGTAAGGAAATTTTACCATCAAGAAAGATGCATTAGTGGGCAGTAGGTATTATAAAAAGGTTGACTATTTTAGCTACACTTCATTCATTTTCAGCTTTGTATTCTTGTTATAAAAAAGGTGCTCCTGGACATTATGTTGTTGTGTCTGTAACCCAGGTTTAAGGTGCCATTTAGCTCCCAGCTTTCATATCTCAGTTTCTAACACTGGTTTGGGTTTATAAGAACTTATCCGTTGCATCATTCCCTATAACAGAGACATTCCTTTGTCTTAAGTACACAGAAGGACTAGGTCTCCCTTCTTGTCTGTCTCTAACCCCTACAGAAAGAAAACTCTTTAAAGAACTTACAAATCTGGTCAACTAATTAAATAGGAATGGTTCCCTTCTGAAAAACAAAAATTGCTCTGTTACTTCCACCTCTTAACATTAGCGCGCACGCTCTCTCCCCCTCTCTCTCGCAATTAAGAAAGGGTATATTGTTCTACATGGATTACACAGAAGGCTGGATAGTACTAGCTAGGGAAGAGATAATAAAAAAACAGGAAATAATGGTTGAGTGGGTTCTGATTCATCTCTAATATCATCCATTTATTTTGAAAGTACACATAGTGCGAATCTCCAGGACCCATTCTGGTTACCCTATGAGTAACCTGGATTGTTATTCATATTAGAGCTTCAGATCCTACATGGTAATTCCTCAGGTGCAGAAATTCCTCAGAAACTGCACTTTTGCACAAGTCTGTGACTGCAGGAGAGCAGGATTTGTATTTATGTACAAAAGTTGGAAGCAATTGGAGCAGGGCCAATTTTTTAAAAAAAGTTGCCTTAGCTGGTAATAATTATGAGTGAATTTGGGGGTGGGGTTCTAGGCAGCCCTAGGATTTCCCTTTAACATGTTCTAGGTAGCCCTAGGAATTCCATTTAACAAAGAATGTCAACTGCCCCTACCCATTCTGCAGGGGAGGGTACAATAACCATTGCATTTTTCCAGCCTGAAATGCAACAAAAAGGAGGAACTTGGGAGTGTTATTCAGTCTTTACATAACCATGTGTGCGGACAATACAGGAATGAAGCTGCCCGTGCCAAAGTCACCAATGAATTAGATTTGGGAGAAAGGGGACGTCTGTGCACACACAGCCACCAAAAACATATTTGGCTTTGACAGACACCTGATTATTCAGCAGCAGTGAATTCTAAAGAGAGGGAAATTGTTATTGGAAAGGTCCCATAAATTCACATGAGAGGGAGTACCCCCGTTTAGGGGGGCATATTCAAGGGTACGGCTTTCCCGTATTTTCCGAAAGAATTCTTCCCCCATGAAGGAGAATGTGAAGGAGCACTTCACTGCCTCTTCTCCTCATTTCACTAATAGCTGCTCTGAAGGGCACTCTGTGAAGAGTGCAATTATGATAACCTATTTCTACATGCTTTTACGTGCTTTTGTCCAATGTCGGATGTAGCGGTTTATACAAGACACGCTGCCGGCTTAGAATGACCAAACAGTTCTTTATGCTACAAGCATCTGCGACTTAAGAAATGATCCTTGTTCTTTGATACAGGCAGACATGAGACAATTATCTAGAAAGAGGGAGAGGGATTCTTTTAAAGGGGAGGGTGGTGTCCAAAAAAAATAGCACCAAGATTAACACACAATTACTAGCATTTATCTTAGCAGGGGTCTTTATTCTTATCAAAGAATAAAGTTATTTATTGGGACAAGTGCATTTACAGGGGAGCAATCAGAATGGTTTTTACACATGTTGGTGAAAATGAGTCCAATTATTATGGCAAAGGCAACACTGATCTGCCAGAAATTTGGTGCCATAGCAATTTTCTCACCCTATTCAAGATGGTTGTAAATAGAGGCCCCTTTATAAATTAAAAGCAAAGCAGAACAAAACTTTCAGAGGAATCTCAGACCAAAAAACATTAAATCTTTTTAAATTGG
Source organism: Podarcis filfolensis (assembly GCF_964270895.1). Classification (NCBI taxonomy): domain Eukaryota; kingdom Metazoa; phylum Chordata; class Lepidosauria; order Squamata; family Lacertidae; genus Podarcis; species Podarcis filfolensis. The sequence goes on from NC_139614.1 coordinate 16,375,740, forward strand.
CTTTAAGGAAGTTTTAAAAACACAGCATGTGTCACGAAGAACAAACCAAGGCACAAACCCAGCTGCCCTGTGATCAAAGCAGCCTCAGCAAGTGCACATAGGATTGTGACCTTAATGATGTTTGCCAGTGTCAGGAAAACGCTTGTTCGCAGAGTTAAAAAAAAACAAAAATGGTCTCTTTGTGACATTCTGTGTTCCCCAAAATGTCACAGTGGAAAGCCCACTTTTCAGGGAGAATGCAGCCTTGGAAATAAGGAGAAGTGGCAACTGAGGCCAATGCAGCTGTGAAGCCATCCAGACACTTGGCACAGTTACTGCTGGGTGCTGATACAATTGGCTAGCCTGGATGTCTTTTTGAGGAAAGGAAGGGTAGAAACGTTTCAAGCAAGCAAATAAATAAATAAATAAATAACAAGTCTAGAACAAAGCTCAAAGTTTGATGAGGATGTTAAGTTGTGGGTGAACATATCAGACGACACAGCGATTCTTCAAACAGCTCTTGTTTATTCATAGGCCAGAACAGAACTGAACTGAAGTGTTCAGTCAGCCTGCTTATATAGAGCTCCAGTACAACGTAACTGCAACAATTTTCTAAAACTATCCAATCACTGAAAGTCACTTTCAATCCCTTATCTGCATAACTATCTACAGTATCCCCCTGCTGGCCCAGGGTGAGAACTTCAGTACATAACAGAGGACATGAGAAAGGGTAAGCTGTGGAGGAGAGAAAGCCAAACTGTCAGGGGTCCACTACCCCAGCAGCCACTCAAGCCTGCCCTCTGCACTACTTGGAGTAAGTGTCTGGATCCAGATGCTGCCATTTTGATTTCCCACAATGCTTCAGAGTGCCACCACACTCGTGTCATTATGGGAAATTTAAAATGATGGCTGCTGAATCCAGGTGCCTGTCACTGCTTCCAAGGAAGAAGGAGAGCCCACCAGAAGACATTTTGCCCAGAGCCCCCCAAACCTGGAACCAACCCCTGAAGATTTGTTTGGGTCACCTTTCAAAAAAGGTATCTAGAACCATCTCTCCCTTTAAATACATCCATCCATGTAAAAAAAGCAACAGGTTGTTACCGCAGCCCATTGTTTCTCAAAGGGCCTGAAACACCACACTGGTGTGGCAGGAAGATTCAAGGACAACCAATATTATATTTTGGGAATGGTTCATCTTCTTATGTAGATGCATTGTTTTATACTTTCTAGAAGTCCCAATGTCATATTATAAAGTTGTTCTAAGCAACAACTCTATTCCAAACTTAAAAACGGAATGTGTAAAGCCGGTGGTGAACAAAAGAGGTTTAAAGACTCTCTCAAGGCAAATCTAAAGAAATGTAGTATAAACACTGACAACTGGGAAACACTGGTCTGCGAGCGCTCCAGTTGGAGACCAGCCTTTCCCAAAGGTGTCGTGGGCTTTGAAGATGCTTGAACTCAGGACGAAAGGGAGAAACGCGCTAAGAGGAAGGTACACATTGCAAATCCACACCGTGATCAACTCCTGCCCAAAAACCTATGTCCCCATTGTGGAAGGATGTGTGGATCCAGAATTGGCCTCCACAGTCACTTATGGACTCAATGTTAAAACCGTGTTTACGGAAGGCAATCTTACTCGGCTACAAGTAATCGCCAAAGAAGAAGATAAAGTTGTGTTCTTTGTTAAAAATTTAGCACTTGTAGAAGTTGTTTCTTTTTGGTTTTTCAATGTATTTCTTATTTAAAAAACAACAACGTTGGTGTGGTGCAAGAAATTTTTTATTCTGAAAGTGTGCCCCAGAGAAAAAAGTCTGAGAACCACTGCAGTATGTCTCTTTCCCCTGAACACACAGACAGACAAAGTCACTACATGGGAATAAGCTACAATGCCAAGTCAGTGTTCCATTTACTTCACCAGTTTTGGCTTAGCGGGCTACTTCGCAAAGCCCTTAAGTGTGATGATATTAAAAACTCGTACTATATCATCTTTTCTTGACTTTGCTTCAAATCTCACCATCTACTTAAGTAATATGCATTGTCTGTTTTGTTTTGTTTTTCAATTGCCTCCCATACTGAACCTATTTTAGATCACACTGCTCATTCCACAGCTTGGAAAGGGATTTTGTTCAGCTTGCATTTTAATGTGAACTTAGCCAAACCAAAATCGACAGAATCATCACCCATTGCAACCCGCAAAGCCCTTCCATTCCTATAGCTGTACAGCTATCTGTTCCTTGTCGTGTCAGGACCACGATGTGGGAAACATCTTGCTTTTTTGTGTGGCTAATTTTTACCTGGTAACATAGATTCAGAGCTCAGTACTCTTCTAGACCCTTCAAGTGTACTTGTTTTCCAGGGACAGTCCCGGATTTACAGAAGCCGTCTCAGTTTCTGATCTGATTCTGGAACGTCTCACTTCTCCTTAGGGCATCCCTATTTTCACTGGAGAAGTGGTGGAGGGTATGGACCCCTGAGTCAAGGAGATAAGTAACTAAACTAAACTAAACAACCTTTAGAAGACATCTGAAGGCAGCCCTATATAGGGAAAGTTAAATGTTTTATTGTGTTTTTATATATGTTGGAAGTCACCCCAAGTGGCTGGGGCAACCTAGATGGGCAGAGTTAAAGAAAAATTATTATTATTATTATTATTATTATTATTATTATTATTACTACTACTACTACTAAATAGGATGTCCTTATTTTCATTGGAGAAATGTTGGGAGAGGGGTACGCTCTTATACTGCAAATTCAATTGCATACTCACTTATCTGAAAATTTGCCCCAATGCACATAGTATGACTTACATGCAGAGAAACACGTATGCTGTGCAGATCAAAACTTTACAGTACTTTTGATGAGCAAGATGCAAAGTGATTTACAAACTTAAAGTAAGCATTACAGTTTATAATTCTCCATGTATTGCTAGGAATAGTGCAAATATTTTCCTTTTCTTGGGTCTCAAGTTCCAACTGAGACTGTAATCCTGTGAGCACCTTTACCTGGGAGAAAGCTCAATGCAGCATAGCAGTCATGAGACTGAGTAAAACACATACAGGGTAATGCTGTAAAGCACCCAGCCAGGCCAGCCAGCACAGAAAATGTTTTGGTAAGATATTATCTGCCAGTAAACAGCTCCCCTGGAAAATTCCCTAGCTTATTGGAAGTAGTGTTTCATGTTAAAACTGAGGAGCCTATAAGAAACCTATTTAACCAACAGAATGATATTATGCAAAGAAGCCAATAAGGTAGTTGGGGGGGGGGAGAGGGTAATTCGTATGGAGATATTAATAGATAACCTTCGAAATATGAGAAAATCAGTTACAAAACATTCCCCTGCTCTGCTGGAGCGGAGGGTGACGCTGCCCCTTTAAGTGAAACCAGCTGTAGTAAACCTGCCTAACTCTTCTGGAATGCAAAGTGCTCTGGGATTCTGTCTAGTCAGGGCTCTGGCAGCAAGACTGTGGCAGCTTTTTTATTTTTCTGTGGGCAAGCGGCTTCCTCACATTTCTGTTATTTTATCCTTAAAGATGTTGCCATGGATACTGGCATGAAAATGGCACCTGGCCAGTCAGATAGTGACAAAAGCATGTAAGGGTAAGGAGTCCAGGGCTTTAGGAAAACGCTGAAGTTTAGATAGCTTTATTTTAAAACACACGCGCACAAACTGCATTGCGCTAATCTGAATGAAAAATATTAAAAGCTCTTTTCTCTCCATGTCCCTATATAGCAGTCTATCAAGGAACGTTTAATGAAGTAGGTAAATACCAACCATTAAAAGTAATCCATCACAGCTCGTGAACACCCAGTTAACGAGTATCAGGTTGCATAATATCTATTTTCCTGTGCAAATGCTGTTAGGAGTGAAGTTAAAATGACACAATAAATGTAGGTGTTTATTTCCTAGAGCAGACTGATTAATACAAATGTGCTCCAGCCAAATTGCATTCTAGTAGAAACTGAAATAACATAGTTTCCGGAGCCATTTTCTAATATGCAATGTGGAAAGTTTTATTCTTTTTTTCACTACACCCCCACCCAAAAAAAAGCCCCCAATCCTAGCAACTCATTGGGTATTATATGCAGAATGAGTGTCTCGTGATTTAATTATTCCCATGTTCTCATGAAATTATATAGACTCTAGCCCAGCCTTTGCCAACCAGGTGCCCTCAGCTGTTTCGGGCTACAACCTTATCGTCATTCAGAAAATGTCTGCAGCGCTAAATGAGTGCAAGCTGGAAGCCTGAGCATTCAGTTCATGGGGTCAGATTGTGCACATTTGGCAAGGCTTCCTGTGGCAAGCATGCCCTGAACATGCAGGAATTGTTAGCTTCTTACATAGGAACAGTAGTTTTAATATTCCAGTGGAATAATCTAATAATAGTTTTATCTTAGGATGGCATCCTATACCCATTTGGTGGGAAACAAGCCTTGCTATCAATGAGTAGGTTCAAAAAAAGATAAAGGTAAAGGACCCCTGGGTGGTTAAGTCCAGTCAAAGGTGACTATGGGGTTGCGGCGATCATCTCTCTTTCAGGCCAAGGGAGCCAGTGTTTGTCCACAGACAGCTTTTCGGATCATGTGGCCAGCATGAATAAACTGCTACTGGCGCAACGGAACACAGTGACGCCGGAGGCCAGAGCACACAGAAATGCCGTTTACCTTCCCGCCACCTATTTATCTACTTGCACTGGTGTGCTTTCGAACTGCTAGGTTGGCAGGAGCTAGGACAGAGCAACAAGAGCTCACCCCGTCATGGGGATTCGAATGGCTGACCTTCTGACTGGCAAGCCCAAGCGGCTCAGTGGTTTAGACCAGAGCACCATCCGCGTCCCTACTTTTGAGTAGACACATAGCGGGCTGCACTGTGAATGCCTAATCAAACAGAAAGGAAGGCCATATTTTACAGGGCCACAATTGTCTGCATAAGATTAACTACAACAACAACAATAAATAAATTAAACAGCATAAACTATTGGGATTTGTTCACAGCAATAACACTACCATGGAGGGCTCCCCTAAAAGAAACAAAGAAGAAAGACAGAAAAACAAGAATAAAGCAATTTTCCTACTAATTTGTGTGTATGTGTGCATGCACATGCACACAAACAAACAAAATTAGTGACTATCTACTGTTAAGCTTCACCAATCCATACAAAAAGACTCTGGTATATATATACTTTTCAAGACTTGTGAAATCCAACATATATATCTTCTTTTATTCACCAGGAAAGTGTCCTAAGAGCAATTCATAGGATTTGCCATTTAATACCAGAACATGCTTCCCCAAACTGCTTAATTTAAAGCTGGAATTAAGTCTCTTGATGCTCGCAGCATTTATATGAAGGCACCATAATCCCACAGAGCACATACAGCAAGCATTTTAAAGCCTGATATTTAATAGTGTTACTTTTTATAAAGCGCATGCGTATATTTAACATATTCTGTTGCCATTGTATTTTCTTGCAATTTTGTTTTTGAAACAAAGACAGAATTCAAAGTATTGGTATTATTTCTAGTGTTAATTTAGAGAAAGCACAATTTACAGCATAAAACATTTGATCTTCAATCTATTTTGCGCTTTACTGGTATGAATTTACACTAAACAAAGGAATTTGTCTAGATTAAAGTATTCGGCAGAGCAATCCTATAATATCACGACACTGGGGGACTCTGTCCTGTTTCGTCTGTTTCCGCAGTGTATTTTCGCTCCATTGCAAGTGTATTCCACTGACTATCTGGGGTTTTTCTATCATGGCATTGGGGGTCCTGCTATTCTGCCAGCATAGCAAGGTTTCTGCCAAATCCTATGCCTTATCAGATGGCAAATACAGGATTGAACCCTTAATCAGTCACTTTTCTGTAAAACACTGAGATAATAGCATCTGCCATGTATACTGTACATATTGATCTGTAGGAAAGCAAACACATTTTCTTAGAGAAGATTTTAAGTTCACAATGGAATGCTTACATGCCATTTAAACTACTTTTTTTCTGGTGAGGTAAGAAAGGATTTTAAGAGATGAATCCTATGCATGTTTACACAGATGAAAGCCCATTACGGACAATAATTCCTACTCGAAGTCCTTGCTAAATATATTTAGGATTGCTGCCTTAAATTATTGATTATTTATTTAAAGAATTTATAAAGTCAAAAAATTGCACCATAAAAATATAATAAAAGCAAGATGCAAAGTTAAAACAATAACAACACAGTATATCCATCTCTAAAACCAACATTGAACAATCTCTGCCAGTGCTACCCCAATATATTTCAAGGAATAAAAAATTCTTAAGGAGGCATCACCTTAAAGAACAAGTTGTTGGTATTGTACCAACAAGAGAGTGCATTCCAGTGCGTGGATGCCAACACACTAAAAGCTGTGCTAAATTAACTTCCGGAGCATATGGCTCCCACAAGAGAGCTTCACTGGATGACCTAAGAACTCCAGCAGGATCATATGGGGAAATGTGATATTTCAGAAAATCAGGTCTTCGACTCTTTAGTGCTTCATATACCAGAAGCAAAATCTAGGGACTCCACCATTTGTCAGGCACAGTGTCTGGTGCTGCATATTCCTAATTACTTGTATTCCTGAAGAATCTTGTTCACAATATGGAGTGCAGGGGACCAAGGGTGGTGGCTGGCAATATTGATTTGTTTGCAAACAGGGTGGGAGATAAGGTGGAAGTTGGATCTTTGGTCACATATTCTTATCATTTACTCCAGTTCCAGTGCACTCCCACCACTGGTGTTTGAAGTGACATTAGCCACAATCCATCTCTAGCCTGTAGCTTCTTAAGAAATTCTACTGCTGTTTGATACATTTCCACTCAAACCTTCTTTCATCTGATTGGAAAACACAAAGTCACAATTAAACTGAGGTGTGTGCCTTTGAGATAGTCCCTTGTGCATGTACAGATAACAGCTCAATTGAATTTGAGGTTACGTAAACTTCAAGATGCGCGTGCAGCAAACCCAGAAGTATTTTACCGGGTTTCACCACACGCACATGCGCAGAAGCGGTCCTCAGGTTGTGGAAACCTCGGGATCCGACTGGACCTCCGGAACAGATCCCATCTGCAACTAGAGGTACCACTGCTACTAGGGTTGCCATATTTCAAAAGCTGAAAACCCAGAGCTTTTTTTGGCAAAGTTGTTGAGTTTCTGAGCTATTTTTAATTAAATTTGCCAAAATCTACACATCCACAGGCTGATATGTGTCTGGATTTTCCCAGACATTTAAGCGATTTCTGCCCGGATATTGCTAACAAGGGCCGAATATCAGCTATGTCTGGGAAATTCAAGATGTATGGCAACCCTACACTGCAGTTCTATATACTTGATATGCATAGGGTTGCACTATAAACCATTTGTTTTTATTATGAATAAAGAAGGGATAAATGAGTAAGCTGAAACCCACAACCCTCCCTTGTACACAAATTATGGCTAGCTGGTTATCTGGCAAGCCTTAGGAGAGAAAAGTTTGTGCATTTTCCAGTGGATCATAACTCCTAACTGATTTTCATGGGAAACCCTCCCAAATCAAAGCTAAGCCCATCAAATTTCATCTTCTGGCCCCTAGCAGTTCTTCAGCTTCTTCGACTTATTACAGAGCAAACAAAACAAAACAGCTCCAGATAAAACAAACAATCCTTTCTTTCTGAGCCTGTGAGATAAAGGTTTCAGGAAGGTATACATGACTGCAAATACAGGATTACAGTAGTAACATGTTCGTGGTGTGTTTCCGGACCCCCCTCAAAATAAACTATTTGCGGCCACATCTACTTGAACGCTGTTGTTGGATATAATTTATTCTGCTCAAAATCCGACAGCATGTTTAATTCTGTCTATTGTGAACTCTGAAGACAGGTACCAATTCACTGTGTTTTGCACAGTGGAGCTAGGTGCATAGATTATTGGGATTTAAAATATATCAATCACATTCAAAGAGAAAACATAATTTATATATATGATCTAGTGTGTGGAGCCGTTGCTCAAGATTGCAGCCACGCCATTCTATTTCCCGCCTTTCTATTTTCCACTTTTCTCTCTTAGCAATAATGCCAGCATCCCATGGCTACAGAGTAGACTCCTTTCTGATTGGGTTGTGGGTTTTGTTTTGCTTTTGCAATTGTGCAAGCCTCCTGATAACAACCCTCCCCCCCCCCCCCGTTCTGCAAAGCTGGCACCATTTTGGCTACAAAATGAACAGCACACACAGCCTGGGCATTGGAAAAGGACAAAATTATGTCCCAGTTAAACTGGAACCTTGGTCCTCTAGGACTCAGTTTGCTTCAAGAACAAGACGAGACTGCAAATATCTATAGTTGTCTAGACAAGTACAGTGGTACCTCGGGTTAAGAACTTAATTTGTTCTGGAGGTCCGTTCTTAACCTGAAACTGTTCTTAACCTGAGGTACCACTTTAGCTAATGGGGCCTCCCGCTGCCACCGCGCAATTTCTGTTCTCATCCTGAAGCAAAGTTCTTAACCCGAGGTACAATTTCTGGGTTAGCGGAGTCTGTAACCTGAAGCGTATGTAACCTGAAGCGTATGTAACCCAAGGTACCACTGTACTTCTTCATACAATGCGTAGTTAAATAATGGAAACTGCTCCCGCAGGAGGCATTGATGGCCACCAACTGAGATGGTTTTAAAAGAGGATTAGACGAATAAATGGAGGATAAGGCTACCTGTGGCTACTAACTCTGACACACATTTCTACCTCCTTTGCTGGAGACAGTAGGCTTCCGAATACGGGGTTGCTAGAAATGCAGGAGGAAAGGGTGTTATTGCATTCAGTTCCTGCTTGTGAGCTTCCCACAGGTATCTGGTTGGCCACAGTGAGGACAATATGCTGCTCTAGGTGGGCCGAAGGCAACAGGCTCTTCTTATGTTCTTTTGACTCTAGTTTGAATAAAGCTATGACCTCTGATTCAGATGTTTTATCTCCTAAATCTGTACACATGGGAGATGGTTGCAATGTACCTAAAGGCACTCATCTTCAGCCAGATTGCAAAGTTGTTGTAAACCATCCCAAGTTCTTTGGGTGAAGGTTAGCATATAAATCTAATAAATAAACGAATAAATGAAATAAGAAGCCTAAGTAAAAGCATTAACTAATGAGAAACTCAGATATGGGCTTCAAAAAAAACTTTCTGGGCTCAATACCACAAAGATGTGTCTCAAATAAATTTTCTGGCTATAATTTAAACAAGCCCTTGGTGGGGATCAAACTATAAAACAGATTAAAATAGTGTATCTATGCTGAACGGCTGCAATTGGGAAAGAGACTGGGAGATGCCATAGGAAACATGTTGATATCAGTATAGTTTTGAGACTGGAAAGTGAAAACAAGTTCCAAGCCTAATTCCATAGTCAATTTAGGCAACCCACATCCTCTCCTTCTCTAAGACCTGATGCAAGCAGATGGGAAAGCAGAAAACTGAGTGACGCATCACAAGCAATGCACCTACACAAGTTTTGCTTACAAGAGAAGCCTTTGTATTCCAAGCTGTATTTATCAATATTTGATTTAAACATCTGTGCTTGCACATTTAATGGACAAAACCAGATGGGGATCTTCAGGAGCACATCTGTATTAATTAAGACAAAAAAGGCGAGCCAGGCCCAGAAACAGCCAACCATGTAAACAAAGGAATAAATTTGGTTGGACTGTAAACATGGTAACCTTGTGTTGCATTTTGTGGCCAGCAACAGGTTTAGTTTATAACACACAGCACCGGGAAAGTCATGTTTTTATAAACTGCAGGCACAACCCTTGTGCGTGTTTACTCAGAAGTTCTATGGGTTTGATTAAAAAAAAAAGATCAATTATGTATTTATTTGTTAAATTTGGACCCCACCATTCTACAACATGGTGTTCACTGAATGGGTGGTCACTCACAAATAAGTGTGCACAGGATTGCAGCCTTAATCATTTGAGGAGGGGTGGAGAACACCTCCAGGTGTTGCCGAACTACAAGTCCCATCATCCCCGTCCTCTGGCATGTCTGCTAGGGCTGATGAGAGTTGTAGGTCAACAACATCTGGAGGAAAAGGTTCTCTACTCTGGGTTTAAGCCTACCATTACTGAAAGTACAAGTTCCTTTCTGAAGCTACACATCATTGATGGCTTTCAGAGACCTTGACTATTAGGTTATCATTAATTTGTGAAGACTACTACTTCATAAACAATGAACCCAGAGAAAGTTAATCACTAACTTAAGTGCCATTGATCACAATGGTGCTAAAGCATGGCTAACCTATTCAGGATCCAAACCACAGATTTTATTTAAAGGTGAAACATTTTAAACTTCAGGGTGGTCTCTACATGTCTCACTGTTCTTTGTAACCCAAACTAAGCCCAAATGCCACCTGACTTGCCTATTAAAATCTGAAGCTCTCATTATTAAGGGAATATTATCATTACACTGACCAGCATCCCCAGATCTTCTCCCCTCCTCTGCTATTTTCTGCTGGAAAATCTTCATGTACAACCAAAGAGTTCTCATTACGTCCCAGTATTATGATCATATGCTTTTGCACGACTGAATTTCATCAAATTTCTGTTACTCCATTTCATGAAGTCATCTGATTAATTCTGCATAATTTCCCAATTCTTTTCGGTATTAGTGATGCCTCCCACCCAGTGTTCCCATCATGCATCATCAATATATCCCTACTGGCAACACCCCCAATTAAGCCACTGAATGAATGAATTCCCTAAAATGGATCTTTAAGCAACTTCAAGAGACCCTACAGAAGTCTCAAGGGATTTCTGCTCTGGAATCCTCTTCCCCCCCCCCCCCCCCAGACCTATTTGTATTCTAGCTCTGTTTTCCTGTAATTTTAGTCCGGTTTGTGTTTTATAAATCCGCAACCATTTTACAACTGCTTAGAAAACAAAACAAAACAGTAACAATTTCAAAGTCGAGACTGTCATTTGACAGAACATGAAGAATGGTCGCCAGGCAAAATTTCATTTGCTCCATGTCTCAGTCATCTAATCAAATTTCTGATGTCTTTTCTAAAGTTCAAAAGCAGCTTAGGGGTGGGGTGGGAAAGGCAACTGGCTATGCGTTTTAGAAGTCCTCCCACCATGCCGTTTTCCTAAGCAAAATGCAGTTTGCCAATGAAACTAATAATAGCTTTGCTGTGGGCAGGGGGCGGGGGGAGGCAAGCATAATATGGGTCCCATCTTTTTCATCCCAGCAAGAATGCAAGTGGATTCAGATGGGGGAATTGCACGAGAGGAAGATTTAAGTGCCTTTCTCCCAACACTGTGGCCATGAGACACACCCCACCCTAGGGACCATGCCCAGGATCCCCTCAATCTTGTCAGTGCTTCTGAAGGTGGCTAGGAAAGTCATGGAAGTGGGGGAAATGTCCTTCATTTATGAAGGGGTCCTCCATTTACCCAAATATTTTGGGTGCCTCCATTCTCTGCTATGAATGGTCAAATCTGTTAGTTTCAGTTTCTCTGGTAAGCGGAGACAGTGTTCAGTCTGAATGATCTCAGTTTGTGATTTCTAAACCAGGGTTTCTCAAGCTTGGGTCTCTACCTGGTTTTGGACTACAATTCCCATCATCCTTGACCATTGGTAGCTAGGAATGATGGGAGTTGTAGTCCGAAAAAACAGCTGGAGACATACGTTTGGGAAATCATGTTCTGAATCATAATATTGCTACTTTCAACATCTTTTTTCTGTTTAGTATTTACAATTTTGCAGGTGACAATTTCCCTAATATAATTCATTCCCATCTTGTTTTCATGAATATATGCATTTTTTATGCACACTTTCCCCAAATATATGCATTGTTTTGGTGGGAAAACTGCAGCACAAAATTCTGAGGACTGTGAATTGATTTGCCTATTGGTTGGAAAATGCAATGTGACTTAGGTTCACATTATCAGGTAAACTGAACAGCATTTCTCCCCATCCACAGTCTCTGTTGTGTATGTTTCAATTGCACTTAAGTTTTAGTAAAAGACCAGATAGTGTCATAATCCCACACACACTGAAGCAAAATCTCTGCAGACTGAATGCCTTGTTAACCTTTTGCATTATCTCAGGCTCCCAGATAGGGAAAAGAATACTGATCAACTGGGGAGCTATTGACTGCTCAGCAATTGCAGTTGATGCCACAAAACAGGATTCACATAAAAGCCACAGCAGGTGAAAGAAAAGTAAAAACAGGGCAGACTGCCTGGGGCAGAGCCTCTTTGCCTCACATCACATGGATATTTCCTGAAGCAATATATCAGTCAGGAGTATTATGTGTCAGTTTTGGACTGAAGCAATTTTAGCTCAGATACAGTACAGGCCAGCATGACAATACAACTGATGGCCACTGTAGACAGTTTTGTTTTTAAAGCAGGTTTCCCCAGATGTTGTAGGACTACGATAACCATCATCCCTGACAACTGGTTGTGCTGGTTGGGGATGAAGGGAGATATAGTCCAAAACATCTGGAGGGCACCAGATTGATGGAGCCTGTCCAACTGACTGGGGTTTTCTCTTCTGCATCATGCTGCTGTTTTCTTGTTGGCACTGTTTTAGATTTGTCGCTGCCTTGTTGTTTGTATTTTTATTCTTACTGAAATCTGCCATTTAGATTGTCGGAAATTAAAATGGTTTCTGTGTGGAGTGTTCTATCTCTGAATGGAAAGATTGGTTAAGATCATGGGAGGTGATGAGATCCAGCAGTAGTGCTCACAGAAGAAAGAGATGGGGTCCCCCCCATCTCCCCTTCCTCCTACAGCTTCCCACACCACGTTTACACACTTTCAAGCCAGCAGCAGACTGAGTTGCAGCTCCTAATGAAGCCTCAGTTTGAGAATGGCTGCTGCTGAAGCAACATGTAAAATCCAGTCTTAAAGAGTCTCCAGCCAGAGCACTTCATGGAGCTCTCCAGGCTACCACAGAAGCGACATCACCTCTGTATTGTTGAGGCTGCCCTCAAAACAGAGATCTGCAGCCTGAACAGCAACTGCAGCAATGCACCAGGTCAACAATACAATCAAGTCAACCTCAGGCAGCAGGATTTACCAGGGAAACAGATCCCAACGTAGATCTATATCCAGGGCTGTCCCATCCATGAAGCAAGGTAAGGTGGCTGCCTTAGGTGACAGGATTCACCAGGGTAGAAGATCCCAATGCCAATCTTTCTTCCCTGCTTGTTCATGATATAGATTTACCCTCAGGTAACCAAATGGGACGCAGGTGGGGCTGTGGTCTAAACCACTGAGCCTCTTGGGCTTGCCGATCAGAAGGTCAGCGGTTTGAATCCCCGTGATGGGGTGAGCTCCTGTTGCTCAGTCCCAGCTCCTGCCAACCTAGCAGTTTGAAAGCACGCCCAAAAAAGTGCAAGTAGATAAATAGGTACCGCTCCCACGGGAAGGTAAACGGCGTTTCCATGTGCTGCTCTGGTTCTGGTGTTCTCTTGCACCAGAAGTGGCTTAGTCATGCTGGCCACATGACCCGGAAAAACTGTCTGCGGATAAACTCCAGCTCCCTTGGCCTGTAAAGAAAGATGAGCACCAGAACCCCAGAGTCCTCTGCGAATGGACTTAATTGTCAGGGGTCCTTTACCTTTTACCTAACCAAATGTCTTGGGCCAGCCCTGGCTTAGAGAAATCTGCCTGATCCAGTTGGGGAGACACAGCCCACAAATAGCTACGTCTCCCCCAGGTAAACATAGCTGCCACAACATGTCATTTCAAGTCTTGATCCTAACATAATAGCTACACATGTAGTTGCCGTCACAATTTTGCCTAAAGTGGAGTTCAAAGCTAACTTGGGGTTTCCAAGGCCAGGCAATGCAACTTGGGGAATTCCTAGGGGAGACAAAAGAATTGCAAAATGTCTCAGGTTGATTTCACTTGAAGTGGGATTCAAAAATAAATGTGGGGAGGGGTTCTCCCTAGGCGAAACATTTGAGGAAAATGAAAAAGAAAAAGTTTCAAGAGATGTACCAATTTCCCCAAGGGACTCCCATACATTCTTAGCTACACCATCAACAGCCCAGTCTTATTGTATAGCTAGGCATAGCAAGACCATTTATTTCAATGAACTGATCCCTGCATAGGGCTGGAGTGCAAATCCAGTAAAATAAAAGGCCTAAACGTTTATTAGATAACCACAATATTCACACGGACACTCTTTTTAGTTGAGAGAGGGAGAGAGAGAGAGAGAAAGAAATCTATTCTCAAGTCATGGAAAATGGGCATAACACCTAACATTGTCCTGAAAGTGACTGATCCAAAACATTATAAGCACCAATAATTTTGAGGGAGATACATATCATAAAGAATGCAAGCAGCTTTACCTCTTTTAGGAACCTGATTTACTACAATGAAGCTGAATGGGGTGTGTGTGTGTGTGGGTGTGTGTGTGTGTGTGTGTGTGTGTCCTTCCTTATTTTCTGGTAGGGACTCAAGGTGGGTTACAGCTAAAACAGAAACAACTAAAAACACGGGGGGGGGAACGCTATCATTAAAAAACAATTAAACATTATATAATTGATATTCCCTCTGTATATATTCTATTAAATATTTTATTAAAACATAAAGACCATTACAATAAAAACATAACAGCACCTACCCTTTGCTTAAAAGAGTTAGTTCCCAAAAGCCTGTTGGAAAAAGAAAGTATTCACCAGGTGGCAGAAGGATAACAAGGAGGGACCCCATCTAATTTCTCTAGGAAGGGAGTTACAAAGTCTTGGAGCAGCCACTAACAAGGCCCTGTCCTGCATCTTATGTTCTAGGGTTGCCAGCTTTTTTTTTCTGGCAGAGCATCTATGTTCCTACTGGCTGCTGGACATAAATCTGGCAGATGAACTTCCATAGCCCTCTGCCTTTTCTCTGTACTGTGAAGAATATTACCTGTTACTTTTAGTAGCAGTTGCTGCTTGAGGAGCAGCTGTTCACGTTACAGAAATCTGCCAGGAAAAAAGTTGACAATCCTAGAGCTGTTATATATATGCTTCCCTTCGCCCTCCTCACCACTGCTATAGATTTGTGAAGCATGCCACAAAGCCAACTCAATAGCTTATCCTCTAGCGAAAAGTAGAATCTCCTCCTTTATGCCTTTTCTATTTTAATGTGCTGTTAACAGATGGGGTCTGCGAAATAATGGACACTTTACTGTTTCCACAGCAGTGGAATTGCTTCGAAAGCTGCCTGAGCTCACTTGAAAACTGTATTTCCACTGGGAGTAGCGCCTGAGATTCTGTCCTGCTGATCCATGTGGATTTGCCTCTTAAGCACAGATCCAGCACTAAGTAGCCCCAAACAGGAAGCACCCAGATTGCCTGTCATTTCAGAAGGAAAAGAAAAATCAGCAGGTGGAATGAAGTTCTTTAGCAGCAGTAAATTCAGAGAAAGCCTGACCTATTACCAGGCTTGAGAGAAAAGCAAAAGAGTGAGCATGGACTTAGAGCATTCCTTATGCACATCAATAACTGGGGTTGATGCGTTTAGGGTGAGGGAAATTTCTAAAAGATCATTCAAGTCCCTCAAGGTGAGATAGGTTTTCCTTGTTTCTTAGGGAAACATATTGGGCAGAAAACAGCTGCAAATTAATTTCCTCTTCCTTTTCTCCTAATACAAATATTCACAGCAAAAGTTGTATGCATGTTTTACCCTTAAGTATAACCCACTGGGCTTGCCTCTACTCTAAATAAATATGTTGCAGTCTCAGGTTCCTATGTCTTAGTATAAATATGATAACCATCTTCTTGGTTGGTATCTTTACCACCTCTTCTTCAGCATCAAGAACTTTCAGGGTTGTTTTTTATCTTATTTATCATCCTCATAATCCTTTTGAAATTATACACCAGCTAAACAGGTAAGCAGGGTCCTGAACCCAGATCTTCCACATCCAAACCCAGCACAGCATCCTGAAGCAGCTGGTGGATTTCCAGTTGGTCCTGTTGATTACCAGGAGATAGGGAGGGAGGGGCAAAGTGGTGGAGAGTTCAGTATGGTGAAAATGCACCAGGACAGTCAAATTTGCACTCCTGCTGATGTCTTTACCCTGCAACACACAACTGCTGCCTTACCCCTTCATCTCTGCCTCCCAGTAAACAGCAGTGATGCAACCTTCAAGTGAGCGCTGCCACTCCACCATTCTGTCTGCTACTGTAATTTACTACCAAGACCCCAACAGGGCCTACTACCAACACCTGGCGTAGTGATCTCAGGCAGGCAAGCAAGCTCTGATAAGAATTAATGAGTCTCTGGCAGTTTTATGTACGTTTATTTACAATTTACATCCAGAGAGCAGCTCTGGGCCTGCTGCCATTAGCTACGAGTTGGTCACTCTGAGTCTCTGTCCCGTCACAGCACGAAGGGTGCCAAAGTCCAGTCCTTCCTCTCTTACACTTCCATTGCATTTTAACCCTTTCAGTTCTTCTGGTTCAAGGAGAAGATGGGTGAATCCCCCCCCCCACTATCAAACGAAGATTCCTCTAAACAATGACTGCCTCCTGGTTGCATAACAACCCCCTCAATATCATCTATCTCCTCCCCTCCCTCTGCCTGTCAGCTTTCTGGGTCTGAGAACTCTTGGTGAAGGGGCCCCAAACTAGGCCAATCCTGCTCTGGCTGTGGCTGTAATTCCTCGTCTCCAGGGTCAGACTCTGTCTCCATTTGTACTGGCATTCCTTCATCTACACTACAGGGGTCAGCAAACTTTGATTCAGCCACGTCCCTGACACCTGGTAAAGCATATTTAATTTTCCACAATGCTCTGATGACTCTCAGACCCAGCTGTATGGCACTGTCTGGAGAGGCCCAGCTAGGTAGAAGGGGGACCCACTGGAGTAGACTTTGCCCATCCTCGCTCAAATCTGGAGCTGAACCCATTAGAGTGCAAAAATCCAAGAGACCCCAGAACGAAGAGTTGCTTCACTTGTTATGCAGTGCCTAATCTTGTAGGAATTAACATGAGATTGCCCTATGGACCACAAGTTGTGATGCTTCCTTTGTGTACACGTTACTGCATGTACAAGCATAGGAAGACATGGTCCGCATGGCCTCCTTTGCAGGACGTGTGCACATTAGATCATCCTCCTACTGCATGCGTCATATGTGGGGTTCACATTAACGCCTGCTTGCTAATGCCTCCCCCAAAAACAATACTTAACAGAGGTCTGAAATCTCTATTTAAGCAACCAAGTGGCCATTCAGAATGTAAGAAGCTGTCTTGCTTGAAGTCAGACTAATCACTCATCTAGCCCTCTGTTTTGTTCTGTTTTTACACTGACTGGTAGGGTCATCTCCATGGTCTCAAACATTGGTTGTAAGTCGCTTTGAGATTCATTTGAATGAAAAGCAGCATGGGAATACAATATCAAAGCAAATATGATCACTTGTTCCTTGAATCTTTCTAAATTGAGATGTCAGGGGTTGAACCCAGCACCTTGTCTGTGTAAAGTGTGTGTTTTCCATGTTGTCTGCCGGATGCCCTCTGCAAGTCCATGCTTCCCGCAAGTAATTATTACACAGCTTAGTTCTCCGGTACTGGCTCTACGAGCATTAAACTGAGGCGAAAGCTGCATCCATTCCAAACGTTTTATGTGGAATCTTTCATTCTGGTCACAAAAACTAATCCACTCTCTTCCTTCCCATAAAACGCATTGCATATGCTTAAGTAAGCATTTCTCATTCCAAATCCTACAATGTAGAACTAAACTGACACAAAACCCAATGAGGAATAATGACCTGCATGACACTAAGTCCTGTTTGTATGCTTACAAGACTTATGATACAAATGTAATGTAAAAAAAAAAGTGGGGGGAGAAAAGGCATTCCTCTAACTATGCTGGCACTATCACCGCTTTCCCTCTGTAGCGAAAAACTCTCCCCTTCCTTCCCCATCAAACTGCCTCAGTTCATCAGGGATCTGCGTATCACATGGCGCTGCTATTATGTGGAGGCAGTATAGATGTAGAGGAATGTTAGATGAGAAGTGGGTGTGCACAGCAAAAGCTTGGTTGGCACTAAGGGGAGAACAATAATTGAGATCACCCTCTTAAGTTCTCCTGAAGTGAGTAAGCAGTACTTTGACCCAAGTGTTCCGTGGAATCTTGTAACTGCCATGTGCACGTAAGCTTATTTTAAAATGTCAGAGATTATTATAAAATATTGAATGCGGAGAACAGGTACAGAGGCAAAAAAGAATCAGCACTATCCCAAGCATATTGCATGTGTTGGTAAAGAAGAAGAAGAAGAAGTAAAGGTAAAGGACCCCTCGACGGTCAAGTCCAGTCAAAAGTCAACTATTGGGTGTGATGCTCATCTCACTTCAAGCCGAGGGAGCTGGCGTTTGTCTGCAGACAGCTTTCCAGGTTATGTGGCCAGCATGACTAAACCGCTTCTGGCACAGCAGAACACTGTGACAAGTGCCGGAGCGTACGAAAACACTGTTTACCTTCCCACCACAGTGGTACCTATTTATTCCTTGCACTGGCATGCTTTCAAACTGCTAGTTTGGCAGGAGCTGGGACAGAGCAATGGGAACTCAGCCCGTTGCGGGGATTCAAACCACCGACCTTCTGCAAGCCCAAGAGGCTCAGCGTTTTAGGCCCAGAAGACAGAGAAGATGAAGAGAAGGCCAACACTTATGATTTTAGAGCCAAATCTAATGTGGCCTTCATTGTGTGAACCCAACAGTAGGAGCTGTCCAACAGTGGAACGAACAGGCTCCCTCGGAAGATGGTGGACTCTCCTTCACTAGAGGTTCTTAAGTAGAGGTTGGATGGTCATCTGTCATGTATGATCTAGCTGAGATTCCGGCATTGCAGTGTTAGGCTGGATGACCCTAATAGTTCTTTTCACCTCTACAATTCTATGAGTCTATGAATAGTTTCTGAACTAAATAGCCTGAGGTTGGCGAACCTGTGTGACCTTCAAATGTTTTGGACTTCAACTTCCAGCATCCGTGAGACGTACAGTAGTACCTCGGGTTATATACGCTTCAGGTTACATGCGCTTCAGGTTACAGACTCCGCTAACCCAGAAATAGTGCTTCAGGTTAAGAACTTTGCTTCAGGATGAGAACAGAAATCGGGCTCTGGCGGCGCGGTGGCAGCAGGAGACCCCATTAGCTAAAGTGGTGCTTCAGGTTAAGAACAGTTTCAGGTTAAGAGGGCTTCCAGGTTGGCGCCATCAGTAATGGCTGGATTCCTCTGACTAAGAGGAATTTGCTCCGTGGAAATTGGGTCTGGCCGCCACGGCGAAGGCGGAGACCCTTCAGAAATCACAGGCGGGTGAAGCCTGTGAATGCGGGATTCGGCGGGCACCTTCAGCGTGGAAACCCGTTCGCGGGGCTCTGTAGCGAAGTGGGGTGAGCAACATGGTGCTGTGAATCGACTGCTCTTTCCACAGAGGGAAGCCGCATAGCCGTTGCCGGAGAGCGCTGACTTTTTCCTGTGAACAATTGGATTTAAAAAGACACTACCCGTGAGTAGAACAATTGGAACTCAAAGATAGTATTTAAGAATAATCATATTGGAACTTTTTAAAGGAAGAAATCTGTAATTTGGAACTGTAGCGGGGAGGCATAAACAGGAAGTCCGCCCCCCGCTTTTGTAGACAGAACAAAGCAAAGAGGCTGCAAGCTAGAGTCTTGGAGAGCCGATTGAAAAGGATTAAAACTTCAATCTCTAAAATAGAAAACTCCCCCCTGGAAGCAGGAGAAGAGGGGGGAGAAGTTTGGACTTTTTATACCTGCGAGAAAGAGGGAAGGAATTTAAAACTCCACTTTTCAAACCCTGGGAACGGGCTGCAAATAGACAACAAGATTGCCGTATTTGGAATGCGCTCTGACTGTTAGCTGTCAAAAGAGAGATACATTCTGCTTAACTGTTTCTAACTGCTCTTCTGACTCTTAAGGGGGAGAAAAAGTAACGGAAAATTGAAACTAAATTTCTTTTTTGAGCTACGTTTTAAAAGGAGTTATTTTGGATAATTATAAGTACAGATTGCAACTGTTTTCCCCTAGAGGTAGTAGTGGAAACTGTTGCAAGAGCCGGACCAGGGGAATTTTCCATTAGAAAGATAAAATTGTTTGACTGTGGGATTGACCTTGGACTTTTTGAGTGTTATGGCAAATGGGAAAGAGAAAGTAGATTTATCAACAACGAGATCTGGGAAGCGTTGGCAGCGAAGAGCGTCAGCATCTGGTCCTTCTGTACCATCTGCAGCAGCGCCAACTCAACCTAAACAAAGAGGAATGTCGTCAGAAGAGGCATTAGCGGCGGTGTTAGGTAAAATAAATGAATCTTTGGAAAAACTCAGCAGGAAAATAGATGAGACAAATATAAAAGTTGATGCATCTAATGCGAAGGTGGATGCCGCAAATGCCAAAATTGACATTAATACAGAAAGTATAAATAGTCTGGGACAAAAGGTGAATACTAATATAGAAGCAATACAGAAATTGATACAGGAGTCTGCCTCGACCCGTCAAATTGCAGAGGAAGCTAAGGGAAAAGTGGAAGTTGTGGAAGCTAAAGTAACACAACTGGAAATAAAGAGAGTTCCAGATATTCAGAGACAGGTTGAGGATCATAGGCTGATTCTCTCTATGATTGAGCTTAAGGAAAAACAGACGAACTTGAGGATTAGAGGCGTACCTGAATTGGAGAAAAATACTTTGATAGAATTTCTTACGCAGGAATTTGCAGAGTTTTGGAAGCTGGACTTGGAACAAGAAGGAGTGAAAATTGTGAGTGCCTTTAGGCTTGGAAGAGGAGGGAAGAAGAATAGAGTAAGAGACTGTTTGATTACTCTCAGATCCAAAGAGGAGAGAGATAAAATTTTGGGCTGGCACTTTCAGAAGCCTTTGGGAATACTGCAGTCAAGAGTGGAAATATTTAAAGATATCCCAAAATATCTTTTGGACCTTAGGGTCAATTACGGAGATTTGGTGGCCCTGCTGAGAAGGAACAGTATCATCTTTAGGTGGCAATTTCCTCAAGGCCTATCCTTCAGCTTTAAAGGAAGAAAAATAAAAATAAGATCAGTTGAAGATAAGGACAAATTTTTGAGCACCCACGAAGAGGATCTACAGAAGGGACTTGGAAAAGAACCAGGAGTACCGGACAGAAGATCACCAGACAGAGTACTAGAGCAAGGAGTACTGGACAAAAGATCACCTATACTGGACTTAGCAAAGTTAAATTTTGGATTGGACTACCCAGCGAAAGGGACACCAGTACCACCGTCAGAACAAGAAGAAGCACTGGGCGCAGTCGGAGGTGACTTAAAGTAATTACATCATGGCACTGCAAATATTAAGCTGGAATATTAATGGGATGAATTCTCCCAAGAAAAGACGAAGAGTCTTTCATGTACTAAAAAAGGAACAATTGGACTTGATTTGTTTACAAGAAACACATGTGATAAGGCTCCACAGGAAAATACTGGTAAATAAAAGATTGGGACAAGAATTTATTTCATCAGACAAAGTTAAAAAAAGAGGAGTAGTACTTTATGCAAAGGAGAGCTTATCACCGAAATTTCTTTGTAAAGATGATCAAGGAAGATTTGTAGCAATTGAAATCCAATCGCAAGGAGAGAAGTTTTTGATATTAGGTATTTATGCACCAAACGAGGGAAAATCGGAATTCTTTAAGAAGCTACATGAGACTCTGATGGACTATATGGATTACAATATGATCTTGATGGGGGATATGAATGGAGTAGTGTCTACAAATATGGATAAAGCACAGAGACAGGTAGTCACTAAGGATGGCAGATTGCCAAAGACTTTCTTTGATATGACTGACAATATGGACCTAGTTGACATTTGGAGAATTAAAAACCCTTTGGGAAGAGAGGGAACCTTCTTCTCTGAGGCCAAAATGACATGGACAAGAATTGACCAAATTTGGGTAACTAGAGGGCTGGCTCCAAAAACTAGAAAGGCGGAAATATGCCCAAAAACCTGCTCTGACCATAATGCTGTAAAGATGGAATTGAAACTAACACCAACTGGTTCCTTCAGATGGAGGATGAATGACACATTGTTTAGGAATGAAGAAGTGACTAAGAAGGCCCAAAAAACTCTGAGAGACTATTTTGAGATAAATATGAACACCACTGTAGAAAAGAGAGTAATCTGGGACACAAGCAAAGCGGTTATGAGAGGATTTTTGATACAACAGAATGCGATTCAAAAGAGAGCTCAAAATGAGAAAAAAGATAAAATATTGGAGAAAATAAAGGAAGGAGAGAAGAAACTGAGAGTGAAACCAAAGTCGCAGGAGATTTTGAAAGAGATAAAGTTATACCAAGTACAATATATGAAAATGATGAACCAGGAAATAGAATGGAAAATTAAACAGATGAGACAAAAGACATTTGAATCGGCAAATAAATGTGGAAAACTTAACACTATCACAAATTTGGAAGTAGAAGAAAAAAATATACAGAATCCAGTGGAGATTAGAAAGTGTTTTCAGAGGTATTTTAAACAACTATATACACAGGAAACCCAGAAACAAATGGACATTGATTGTTTTTTGAAAACAAATGGATTACAAAAAATCTCTCAAGAAAATAAGCTAATGTTGAACTATAAAATAACGGAGCAAGAGATAGAAGGGGCCATCCAGAATATGCAATTGGGCAAATCTCCAGGACCGGATGGACTGACTTCAAGATACTATAGATCTCTGAAAGAATGGATAAAACAGCCACTAAAAGAAGTTTGTAATGGAATTTTGGAAGGGAAAAGGGTGCCAGAGTCGTGGAAGGAAGCTTACATTACACTTATACCGAAAGTAGAGTCTGAGAAGACACAGCTTAAGAACTACCGCCCCATATCTTTGCTTAATGTGGATTACAAAATTTTTGCAGATATTTTGGCTAAAAGATTAAAAAAGGTATTAGTAGAAGAAATTCATAAAGACCAAGCTGGTTTTCTCCCGGGCAGACACTTGTCTGACAATACGAGGAATATAATTAACATTTTAGAAAAGTTACAAGTGAATATTAATACTAAAGCAGTTTTGATATTTCTGGACGCGGAGAAAGCCTTTGACAATATTTCTTGGAGTTTTATGAAGAAAAATCTACAGGGGATGGGG
Source organism: Podarcis filfolensis (assembly GCF_964270895.1). NCBI lineage: Eukaryota > Metazoa > Chordata > Lepidosauria > Squamata > Lacertidae > Podarcis > Podarcis filfolensis. Next base: position 16,398,825 of record NC_139614.1, read on the forward strand.
GTTGGTCAAGGTTTTGAAAACGGTATAGGTGCAATTTATTCAGAACAAAAGGCTGAATTAATTGTGAACAATGTAGTGACGGAAGAATTTAAGATAGAGAAAGGAACACGACAAGGTTGCCCAATCTCTCCATTGCTTTTTATATCGGTCCTGGAAGTTCTCTTAAACATGATTAGGAGGGACCAAACAGTTAAAGGTATACATGTTGGAGCTAAACAGTACAAACTGAAAGCATTTGCTGATGATTTGGTATTGACATTACAGGAGCCAGAATCTAGTACCAAAAGAGTACTGGAACTGATCCAAGAATTTGGACAAGTAGCGGGATTTAAGTTGAATAAGATGAAAACTAAAGTTTTAGAGAAAAATTTAACAGTGACAGAGAGAGAAAGGTTTCAGAAGGAGACAGGATTAACACTGGTTAAGAAAGTGAAATACCTAGGGGTTAACATGACTGCTAAGAATGTGAATCTGTTTAAGGATAACTATGAAAAATGTTGGGCGGAAGTGAAAAAGGATCTAGAAATATGGTCAAACTTGAAGTTATCATTGCTAGCCGAATTGCTGCGATAAAGATGAATGTATTGCCAAGGATGTTGTTTTTGTTCCAAACATTGCAAATATTAGATAAAACGGAGTGTTTCAAGAAGTGGCAGAGAGATATCTCTAGATTTGTCTGGCAGGGCAAGAAACCTCGAATAAAATTCAAGATATTAACTGATGCTAAAGAAAGAGGTGGATTTGCCCTGCCAGACTTAAAACTTTATTATGAATCAGCCGCTTTTTGCTGGCTGAGAGAATGGATGCTTCTTGAGAACACTGACATGCTGGATTTAGAAGGTTTTAACAATGTTTTTGGGTGGCATGCATATCTGTGGTATGATAAGGTCAAAGCACATAAAGCGTTTAAAAACCATATTGTCAGAAAAGCACTGTTCAATGTTTGGATAAGATATAAGGACTTGCTTGAAAATAAAACCCCAAAGTGGGTGTCACCAATGGAAGCGAAGGCTCAGAAAAAGCTCAATATGGAGGCCAAATGGCCGAAATATTGGGAAATCTTGGAACAAGAGGGAGACAGATTAAAACTGCAGAGTTTTGAAAAATTAAAAAATAGAGTGCGAGATTGGCTTCACTATTATCAGATAATGGAGGCATATAACTTGGACAAAAAAAAATGGCTTCCAGGTGGAAAAATCGAAATTGGAAACAGAACTGTTAGATCCTAAAATTAAGAACTTGTCAAGAATGTATAACTTGCTGTTGAAATGGAATACTCAGGATGAAATGGTGAAATCTGCTATGATTAAATGGGCACAAGATATTGGACACAACATTATGATGGCTGACTGGGAACAGTTATGGACCACAGGTATGAAGTTCACGGCATGTAATGCCTTAAGAGAGAATATAATGAAAATGATATATAGGTGGTACATGACACCAGTCAAGCTTGCAAAAATTTATCATTTGCCCGATAATAAATGTTGGAAATGTAAAGAGACTGAAGGTACATTCTTTCACCTTTGGTGGACATGCCCAAGGATTAAGGCTTTCTGGGAGATGATATATAACGAAATGAAAAAGGTATTTAAATATACCTTTCTGAAGAAACCAGAGGCCTTTCTCCTGGGCATGGTCGGCCAATTGGTGCTAAAGAAGGATAGAACTTTCTTTATGTATGCTACAACAGCAGCAAGAATACTCATCGCAAAGTATTGGAAGACACAAGATCTACCCACCCTGGAAGAATGGCAGATGAAGGTGATGGACTACATGGAACTGGCGGAAATGACTGGCAGAATCCGAGACCAGGGAGAAGAGTCGGTGGAGGAAGATTGGAAGAAATTTAAAGACTATTTACAGAAACATTGTAAAATTAATGAATGTTAGAAGGATGTTGAAATGAATCTCTGTGACTGTAGCAGATATGCTATAAAGACTTAGGAAAAATAGACTGTTAACTCGTGAAAGGAGGGAAAGTAAAATTATATTAGTTTCAAGATAAATTTACAGGACAATAATTTGAAAAGAGGGAAAGGATTTGCTGAAATGGATAATTGACCTAGAATACAAAAAAGGGAGGTGTGAGGAGGTCAGGGAAATAAGCCAATGAAAGATAAGTAATGGGAGGATTGATTTGTTTTTAATTGTTTTTATTTTTCAGTATTTTGTACTTTTTGTTTTATTATTTTTTCCCCCTATTTTTGTAATGATTTGAAACTTCAATAAATATTATTTAAAAAAAAAAAAAGAACAGTTTCAGGTTAAGAACGGACCTCCGGAATGAATTAAGTACTTAACCCGAGGTACCACTGTACTGTGTTTCTATTTAAATTATAGAAGTGATTTCTAAATTTGCATCTATACATTTAAATTAGCATGCATGCATTTTATGCAAATTGCACCGTTCTTGTTTCCTCTTTTGTGGTGACCTGTAAGTGGCCATGCTGCGGGAAGTGAGCATAAGATTGCAGCTTGTGGAGGTTAATACAGGGAATTCATTCTTCGGGGGGCAAAGGGTTTTTAAAACCACTAGAATGGAGAGAGTTAAACATTAGGAAACTCTGAGAGAAATGTCCTAGATTCAGCAATTGAATAAAGGTGTCCCCTGCCTTTCAGTTTTTGAAGAGAGAGAAAAGGCTGGACAGACATCTGGCTGCAATACTCTAGGTATAAGATGTCTACCAGACCTCTTGCAGCTGTGCAATTTCTTTTCCTGCTAAATTTTGTTAACAGCTCCAATTTGTACAGCTTGCCGGTTGTTCTGGTAATAAGGTCTATATTTTACTGTTCATCAGTGTACCTAAAAGGTGCATTGAGCCACACACACACTCTCTCATACACATACACACTCACACGCACACATTAATTCACGCCAGGATCTCCATTAGCAATTGCGGAAACACAAGAATGACTTTGTGCTCCAAATGCATGCTTAACTGTGGAGAACAAGCCGAACTTTGCATCTCAAATCTGCCGAGTAAATTTGCACTCTGTTTCCCTGACGGCCACTGATGAAAGCACACAGCTTCAGAATCACGCAGTCAAATAGTGCAATTACCAGTTTTATTTAACTTAATTTGCAGAATTTTCATGCATGCTAATGAACGCACACTCAGCCAACTTTGAACAGAGCTGCCACTTACTTCAGAATACAGCATCTTTCATATGAAAGGTCATGAATAGCTTTCAAAAGAATTTTCTTTAAGGCAACACAGGAGTTCCTACCATTTGCAAAAATGGTAGCAAACTTAAGTAAAGGCAAAGACCTAATGCACATGGAAATCCACATCAGTTTCATGAACCTAGAGGCAGATTCATGCCATAAATTTTGCTACTCCCCTTCCTCCATAGCAGCAGTTACCCCACAAAGAATTACTGGCATGGAGGCAACTTATTGTCAGCAAATTTTAAGAGTTGTAAGGAACAATGGGGGGGTCATCTATTCCGACCCTATGATCTTGCAACTACAACATCCCTGACAGGTGGCTGTCCAGCACCAGAGTAGGAGAACCCACCTGCCAAAGTATTGCATTTCCATTATGATCCCTTGCTATCTCAATAGTATTGCTTCTTCCTTCTTGAATTACAGAGTTTAATATTCTCCCCTCCTCAAAACTATGGCTGATCCTTAATAATAATTGTACGTCTGCTTTCAAGCCATCATATACAATAATACTGATGCACAGTGGAAATGGAGGAACATGAAACAGGATTCTGGGTACCAGGATGATAAGACAGCCAAGGTCAGCATTTCCTAAAAAAATAGCAAATGTTCTTGGTTGATTAGAAGCAACTTCTACAAATCTTCATTTACTCCCCATCTTTCTGGTTTTAAAATAGGTGGCCATATCACCCCTATTTCCTAGTCTTCCTTTATCCTTGCATAATTGCTGTATGTTGAAAAGGTTCAGGAAGTGGTGGCAGAGTGAAGGAGGAGACCCAGGGAAGCATGCCCACGCAGCACAATGGTTTATTTAATTAAACTGATCTATTGTAAAAGTCAATTTAATTACTGGAGAGGGGTTCATTAGATTTTGCTTATGCCCCTAGTTATTTCACCTTGCTTTGTACCTCACCCACAAGGAAGAGTCAGAAAACGAGGTCAACTTCTTCCACCATTGATAAATTGTGCGCTCTCTTTCTCTCTCAAACACACATAAAATATGTTAGAGGTATACCCAAACTTTGGGTACATCTGGACATATCCAAGCAAAAGATTTCCAAAGAAATCTAGACCACTGTAGAAGAGAAAATAACTTTTATTCACTAGTATTTATTTATCTGGAGAGAACTTGTACGCCACTTTAGACCCAAGGAGCCTCTCAAAGCAGCTTACTAAACGTATTCTTGCCGTACATCCAGAACAGAGCAGAAGCAACATGGTATATGTATGGTGCCAAGAGTAGGAAAATGTGAAAATGTACACGCTGATAGTATTTATTATCTTTTTAAATTTACACTGGCAAACTGGTTTCTCTCTCTCTCTCTGCAACATGCACTGAATGACACTTGCAGTGCAGGGGGGCGTAGTGAATACAATTAAGCAGAGAAGCTCATTTCCGGTGGTCTTACTCCATGAAAATCAGTTGCCGAGACTGAAAGGCCCGGCCTCCTCACAGCCATCCAATTCCCTTCCTCCCCAGTGCTTTTTCCAAGCAATCTGAGACCATACCTGCATGCAGCCAACCTCCCCTCCACCATTTGTTATGCCTCTTCTGGTTCTGGGATACAAGGGGGGAGGGTAGCTTGTTGCAGCAGGAGGCAAAGACAAGTCTGAGTCATCTTCACAAGCCTTTACCCATCTCTGCCTCAGCCTCCTCCTTTCCTGATTCAGCTTCTGCCTCCAATTCTGGATATCTCTCTGCCACAGACTCTCCCAGCTCACTAAGCCCTATTACATCTTCAGCTTCCAACACCTTCTCTGCCCAGTCTTCTTCCTCTTCCCCCTCTGACCACTCGTTGTTGTCCCACCACCACTCCTCAGGCTATGAGCCTTCTTTCCATGGTGGTTCCCCAGCTGGTTACTCCCACCATTCTTCTGCGTCCAACCAGTCCATGACAGCTTCCACTGACGTACAAACACAAAAGCATTGGTTCATCTAGCCCAGGCTACACCAGGGATAGTGTCTTCCAAGTGTTGTTGAACTACAACTCCTGTTAGTCCTGCAAGCCATTGGTTGTGTTGGTTGGGGCTAGTGGAAGTTGAAAGCCACCAATATCTGGAGGTCATCACACTGGCTATGCAGGCAATGGTCTCAGGGTTTCAAACCGGTATCTTTTCCCACCCAACCTGGGAACTGAAGCTGGTAACATCTGTTCAAAAGGTGTGGTCCATCATGACACTTTGGCATTTGAGAGGTTCTCTCTCAAGCAACTGGTTTCAGGTCCTTCATATCTGGAGTAGACTACTGAGTAAATTGAGTAAATTTCACTTCTACACAGGCGTAACAGTTCAGGGCAGCAGAGAGACAGACTTGCAGGCAGATAGAACCTTATTCTACAATGTCCCACATCATAGCGACATATCCAATATTCCGAAATACAAGTTTCCTGTAGCTGCAATAACCACAAATCCAAACTTTTTAAAGTTAATATAAACTTCTAATAAGAAATATTTGGTTTGCTCTCAGCAATTTTGTATGACAAATTAGTATGAAAAAGTAATTAGAATAAAATGTTGACCTGACGTGACATCTCCTTTTTCTAAATATGAATGTAACTGAATTATACATGCATAACTAATTGCTGCTTCTTTTGACCTATTCGATTCATTTGAGTTTTGTCTTACAAATGGTCTGACATTTAATTAGCTTATCTTATTATATTATGTAAATAATACCTGTAAGAAATAACCAGATCATTCAAATTGGATGTTACCTCCTCTGTAGCTGGCATCCTTCTAAACTTCCAATTGAAATTTAAAATAAATAAAAAAAAGTTTAAAAACTCCAGTCAAAATCAATTCAATTAAAAAGAACACCTTCATTTGATGTTCAAGGGTCAGTAACTCTCTGAAAGCCCTTTCAGATATTTAGAAATAAGACCTGTAGTCACTGCTACTGCTTCCATTTAGCTAAGTGCTACACAGTCATGTATCAAAATTAAACCGAAATGCAGCAAATAATAAGAAAATAAAACAAAGACAAGGCATTTCCCAGAAACACAAAAAACAGGAGGCACAGAATGCTTGCTTTTCTTCTTTTGGCAATTCCTGTTAAAAAACAAAGAGCTCATCAACACTGGAGTTCAGGCAGCAGGATACACTGGTGCAGCAGATCCCAATGCAGATCTTTATTCAGGGCCGGCCTACACATGAGGCAAGGTGAGGCAACTGCTTCAGGCAGCAGAATCCACCAAGTCAGCAGATTCCAATGTCTGTCTCTCCCTTCCCCTTGTCACTGATATAGTTCTCCTCTTACTCCATCTTCCCTGGCTGGGGTGTGTGCTATTTTGGGGTCTACCTCAGGTGTCAAAATGTTGTGGGCCAGCCCTGCTTGATACTGCTAATTGGTCACCAGTACTGAAGTAATAGAAGGGACGCGGGTGGCGCTGTGGGTTAAACCACAGAGCCTAGGACTTGCCGATCAGAAGTTTGAGTTCGACCTTGTTTTTAGGAGTGGAAAAGGACACTTACGATAATGGCTCCCCTGCTATGCAGGTAACACCAGAAAGGCCCCCCAGAGAGAGGACTAATATTGTTCTCTAACCACCAACTTCTGCAGATTTAAACTGATGAGCCTCTCGGGGATCATATATGCTTCATTTATTTGGAGAATATTTAAAGCTTTGTATGAATAAATGAAAATATTACAAGAAGGTTGGGTATAACCGCACTGGAAAGGAGCTGACAAATTTCACCAGCTCTTCTGCATCAAAGTACATTATATTAAACAGACCCCCAAGGCAAACTCCATAAGTAGTTTATCACCACGCGAATATATTCGCGCCAAAGAAATATAGCTCAATCTAGCACAGTCACTGAAATGCCATTTTAAAATACAAAGTCCATTATTCATTGTTTAAAAGGAAGGCAGAGATGAGAGATGAAAAAACCTACACTCCTCTCATACCAACATGCCTAACAGCAGGGCACAATCTTTGTGGGGTGCTTTTCATCACCTTGGTAAACACAAACTTTTTTGTTAAAAGAGGGGGGGGGGCGGTATCCATGTCCAACTTGCAGAAATCTTCATTTCACTTAACAGCAAATGAACCAGAAACAGATTGTTCTCAGCGCATTAGAAAGTTGCATTTACAAAAACACAATAAAGACAGAACATAGCAGGAAACGTTGAGATAACTGGAGCACTTGGTGAGTTAAGGGGCAGGCTCTGACCTACTGTGACAAAAAAATTACTGCAATTTCACATATCGTATATTACCCTCTGAATCACTGGCACTGGGTTAGTCATTCAGAATTCAGAATGAAACAACCAAGACCAGATCGTCAGATAGCGTATATCAGTGTAACTTCACTACATCCAATGGGGATGTACTGGGCTCAATCAACTCAGTTTAGCAAGAGCAAGCTGACAGGAGAAGCAGGCTTGCCACTCCTGTTCAGCTGAAGGGAAGGGGAAAGGGATGGTATCAAGGGCTAGGCACCCAGAGCCTGTCAGAGGGCCCACCATCAACTCAAGAAGCTGCGCCCATCTCCCACTGGAAGAAGTGGTTGGAAGCAGGAGAAACAGAGTGCAAGAGCCACTCTCCACTGCCTCCTCCAGGCACCTCTCCCACAGGATGATGGGAAATCACTGCCAAGGCAACATTGTGGAGGCATGCTCCCATTTCATGATAGGATAGGTCCACAGGGCAGCATCCCTCTTCTGCTCTGCTCCCTCCAACAAATATCCAACACAGGCAGTGGCAGGGAGGAAAGAAACCATGGTGTGCAGTTAGGATGGGGAAAGGAGCTACGATGGAGAGAAGGAGAAAGCCACAATGAGAAGGGGAGAGGAAGGGAGCCACAATGAGAGGCCAGACACTCTGCGCTCAAGGATGCCACAAAAACGTGCAACAAGTCCTGAAACAAAGCAACAGCTGTGTATTGCTCCAGGTGTGCAGGGCAGTTTCTACAGCCTCCCATAGGCTTCCTGAAGAAGCCACCCAAAGTCTGTATCATTATACCTGAAGGAGCGCCTCCACCCCCAATGTTCAGCCCAGACACTGAGGTCCAGCTCTGAGGGCCTTCTGGTGGTTCCCTCACTACAAGAAGTGAGGTTACAGGGAACCAGGCAGAGGACCTTCTCAGTAGTGGCACCTGCCCTGTGGAACCCCCTCCCATCAGATGTCAAGGAAATAAACAACTATCTGACTTTTAGAAGACATCTGAAGGCAGCTCTGTTTAGGGAAGTTTTTAATGTTTGATGTTTTATCGTGTTTTAATGTTCTGTTGGGAGCCGCCCAGAGTGGCTGGGGAGACCCAGCCAAATGGGTTGGGTATAAATGATAACTACTTCTTCTTCTTCTTCTTCTTCTTCTTCTTCTTCTTCTTCTTCTTCTTTGGAATGGAATGTGTGGGCTGGTGGGGGGGAGGCGTCAGGTACCACCTTCTCTCTCTTCAAGAAACAATCAGAAATGTGAAGGTGTTGACTCAGAACCCCTAACACTGATCTCCTGGCAATGGGTAAACAGAAGAGGAAGGATTCAATTTCAGTGGTAGCATATCTTCTTTGCATGCAGATGGTTCAATCCTCAGCATCTCTAGGTAGGGCTGGGAGAGATCCTTGTCTGAAATTGTAGTGATCCCCTGGCAGTAAGTGTGGACTATACTGAGCTGGATTGACCAATGATCTGACTCAATATAAGACATTTCCCTGTGTTCTTCTTCAGGATTCTTCTTTTCCTTAGTTCCCACTCTACTTACTGTGATGTGGACACCTCTGTTTGTGCCAGCAGTGGCCCTGAATCTATCTGCTGCAAGTGCAGTTGTCTGTGCTGCGACCACCACTTATAGAGCAGGATCTCAGCTTTAACACTGCTAGAAAGAGCACCTAGGTTAACCAACCCTAGGCTGACATTAACAATGTGGATGGGGCAGGCCAGGAAAGAAAGGGCATTTATGTTGACTTGTGTTCCATTCTAGAGGGGAATGAGAATCAATGTTTTCTCAAGTAGAAAAGGGCAAAATCATAAGGAAATAAAAATGTGTTTTCAAGCTCCCAGTAGGGTATCGCAAAGAATGAAAAACCTGAGAGCAATAAACAATTGCTTGCCAGTGTCTATCTAATTTCAAGAACCTGCCCGTAACTAATATGTATTTGGTCACTGAGGGGAAGTGAGAGGGTAGCAGGCACTAAGAGGAAAAAGGCAATGACATGATTCCTTAGAAGGAAGGGAATGAAAGGAAATGCCTTCTCTGATTGCTACATCTGATCTGCTAAAAAATGCATTCACCATTTTCAATGTCCAGCATTCCTCTTTAATCTGAAAGGTCTGGTGGAAGCTCACCCTCTTTCTGGACATAATTCCACAAATGCTGGGCTCCTCTAAGAGGAAGGGCAGGATATAAATTGAACGCATAAATAAAGGGGAAAGCCAAGTAAAGTTATCTACAGTTAAAAATAAGCCAATAAAATTGACAATGAAAGTCTATAAGCAGGGGTTGGGGATTCAATGGCCTTCCAGAGGTTGCTAGACTCCAGCTTTCATAAGCCTGAGTCTATACGGCCAATGGTCCAGGGTGATGCAATGCTGCAATATCTGGAGGGCCACAGAGACTCCATTTCTGCTATAGACAATAAACCGGTAACCACAACCCTACACATATGTACAGTGGTACCTCAGGTAACATACGCTTCAGGTTACATACGCTTCAGGTTACAGACTCCGCTAACCCAGAGATAGTGCTTCAGGTTAAGAACTTTGCTTCAGGTTGAGAACAGAAATCATGCTCCGGCATCATGGCGGCAGCAGGAGGCCCCATTAGCTAAAGTGGTGCTTCAGGTTAAGAAGAGTTTCAGGTTAAGAACAGACCTCCGGAACGAATTAAGTACTTAACCCGAGGTACCACTGTATTCAGAAGTAAGTTCTACTGATTTTGATGAGGCTTGCTCCTAGGTAAGTGGATAACAGACTACAGACTAGCTCACTGGCAAAACAAAAAAGGAGAGTGCTTCTGCCTTTGTGGTCCTGCCTGTGGGCTTCACAGAGGCCAGAGGCAGGTTTAGGGTAGCATGACCAATATGGCCACAGTGGGTGCCACACTGCAGGGGGTCCCACAACAATGCTGTAGAACGGAGCACATGAGATTTGGGGGGGGGGTGAACTGAATTTTAGCATCGCACAGGGCACTGCTGAAATTTGAGAGCCCACCTAATCGGGCTGCAGAGGCACCTAGTTGGCTTCTGTGAAAAAAGCATGCTGGAGGATTTGATAGGCCTTTGGTCTCTTCCAACAGGACTCTTCTGTCCTTACTAGTCTGAGGCACCATAAAGCTGAGTGTGACATAAACTTTCGTCATCTAGTTCTCACTTGAGTATGTTCTCAGTTGTCAGATATAAAACACACATGCCAATGGAACAGAAAAATTGTAAACCCAAAACCCACGACATGCAAGAAGAGGTCAATGCCGCAATAAATTTGTTAGACTTAAGGTTCTGCAACACATCTTATTATTTTTACCGTAACAGGGTAACACTACCACCTCTCCATAATTACTTTTCTACAAAATAATCAGCTCATCACAGATTGGTTTAATTCCCACCCTCATTCCACTGCTAGCTTCTCTCTCTCTCTCAGATGATGTGATGACATGGAGAAAATTGTTCAATCTACAGTAGATGCACATGAATGGCTTGCCATTTTAAGGCAGCCATCATGAGAAGAAACTGGAAGTAGCTTCCGAATAGTGCTGGTATTATGTGCCGCAACCTTCAATTAGTTGTGGAGTAAGCAGTTTGAACAGAAAACCACATTAAGTACTTAATTCGTTCCGGAGGTCCGTTCTTAACTTGAAACTGTTCTTAACCTGAAGCACCACTTTAGCTAATGGGGCCTCCTGCTGCCGCCGCGCCGCCAGAGCACGATTTCTGTTCTCATCCTGAAGCAAAGTTCTTAACCTGAAGAACTATTTCTGGGTTAGCGGAGTCTGTAACCTGAAGCGTATGTAACCTGAAGCGTATGTAACCTGAGGTACCACTGTATAATTCTAATTCACATAACATGAAAGTGTTGAATGTCTAGGCAATCTCTCTCTTTCTCTCTCTAAAACGTAAGGACAACTACAAACATTACACAGCATCTGGTGTTGCTCAATGAAGGGACTGTAAGGTATGAAATCGCTTTCAGTCTGAGCGGCCCTAATCATGCAGACAGTTGAGATGCCTTTTACAGGAAAGTGTGTCAATGGAAACGGGTATCCTCTATGCATCTATGTAGTACCGTATTTTTCGCTCTATAAGACGCAACAGACCACAGGACGCACCTAGTTTTTGGAGGAGGAAAACAAGAAAAAAAATATTCTGAATCTCAGAAGCCAGAACAGCAAGAGGGATCACTGCGCAGTGAAAGCAGCAATCCCCCTTGCTGTTCTGGCTTCTGGGATAGCTGCACAGCCTGCATTCGCTCCATAGGACGCACACACATTTCCCCTTACTTTTTAGGAGGGGAAAAGTGAGTCTTATAGAGCAAAAAATATGGTAAGTGAATTTCAAAAATTGTGGATGTTTCTGTATCTGCACAACAACGATCTTAGACCCAGAGGTGTTTTGGTGGTCTCCAAGTGTTCTGAGCTGAAAATGCATTTCTGGAGACCCTGCTTGCTGCTGCCACCGTCCCCCACCCCACCCCTGGTTAGTCATCTTCAAGAAAACTTCTACTCTTCCCTCAGGCACATAAGGTAAGGCTGTCAGACCCTCAGTCATCAGCCTTTGTAACCCAGACTACAATACATCATAAACAGAGAGAACATGTACTGCAGAAAGATGCTTCACACCTCTAGATGACTCATGAAACGAGGCCAAACCACATTCTCTAAAGTGGGAGGCAAAAAGAAAAGAAACAGAAGCGACGGAAGCACTGTCTAGTAATATAATCTGGGTAAAAATTCCTACCAGACCCTAACATATATTTATCTAGATATCAATATTACCGTTAGTCTCTGAAAGCAACTAAAATCCATTAAAGGATTCACCTCAAGGAAAATGTGATTAGTCACTGCTCCAAAATGTCAACATCCTTTCCATGGTTTCCTAATGCCCTGGAAAAGGACGTAAGGACCATAAAGAAAAAATGCACAATATTTCATGATCCTGATGAGCCGCAAGTGAAATGCCAGTTATAACAAGATCTATTTCAGTCTCGTAACTTATAAAGACCTTTCTTCTTACAAGTAACTGTCTCCAGCCTGCATGTGGCTCCTAGCCCCCTTTTCATCCCATGTGCAAGTCCCAGCTTAGGACCCTCGTACCTACGGGACCGCCTCTCCTGGTATGTCCCATAGATGAACTTACGGTCTTCAAATAAAAACATCCTGAAGGTCCCAGGCCACAGAGAGGTTAGGCTGGCCTCAACTAGAGCCAGGGCTTTCTCGGCTGCGGCTCCAATCTGGTGGAACACTCTGTCACAAGAGACTAGGGCCCTGCGGGACTTGACATCTTTCCGCAGAGCCTGCAAGACAGAGCTGTTCCACCAGGCCTTTGGTCAGGGCGCAGCCTGACTCCCTCCTTTGGCAATCTGCACAGAATTTTTGCTTAATGGTTGCCAGCAATTTGATTTTAATTAATTTTTATAATGAAATGTTTTTAGAATGTTGCATTATTTTATTGTTGTTAGCCGCCCTGAGCCCAGCTTCGGCTGGGGAGGGCGGGATATAAATAATTTATTATTATTATTATTATTATTATTATTATTATTATTATTATTAGGTTTCTAGTCCTCATTGCCGCAAAGTCTAAAAATGTCAGAGTATGGTAATAAAAGGAGAGAAAACAGAAAGGGATAAAGAATCCAAAAGTTCAGGACCTGACCCCAAATGTTACCAGACGCATAGTTTGACATTTCAAAAGCATATGATGAAGAACATTAACTGAAGAAGAATAAAAGTGTTTGTGCTTGGCAATGGGGCTGTGTATGGAGCAATTCCCCCCCTAGGCAAATACTTTCACACCAGATACAATCTGACCATTAGTCCTGCCATATTGCATTATTTGGAAAGGAGGGGAGGGATTTCAACTCAGCAAATAGGTTCATTTGATTTCTGAATTTGGTTTTTTACTATTTGCTAATGGTGTGCCCCCTTTGAAATACATATTTATCCAGCAGACTACATTATCCCTGAACATGCCTTTTGTTCCAATATTTCGTTCTGCTGCGGGAGTACAATAAAACATGGGCTGTCGTTAATGTAACTTAGTGAATAATGGCGTGCGGCTAATTTTCAGCCATGAATGATTAAACAGCTCATACACAGTATATGTGCATAAAAGAGCTACTTCCCCACACTTACATTAGATTTGATTTGAGAAGCCACTCAGGCGAATCTACCCACATGCCAGTACGCGGGCAAGTTACTGTACACGGCCATTATTCTTGAGCAGTCACAACCAAGCGTGGCATACAAATTCAGCAGCAAGGCTGCACGCCAACACTCCTGGGTGAAACAAAGTACAGGCGCTGTTGTTGTGCAGCCACCCACAGGTACCATGTCTCAGTATGCTTCCACACAAATGACACTTTGTGATTTTCCCCTGCAGCACTGCCCCTGTAGAGCAACAGTTCCATATGCAGAAATGATCAGGCACAAACTTCAGGGCTGCTGGATTAGCAAACCTTTATGAGAGGTGCAGCAATAAAACCGCTGGCACATTTGCAAAGCTAAGCAGGGTCTGGTATGGTTTTGAATTGGATGGGGGACTGAGATTCGTGTGTTGCAGGGGGTTGGACTAGATGACGCTCTACAACTCTACAATTTTATTATTATTTTATGAAACAAAAAATATTGGAAAAGTTTTAAAAATGGAAAGGGAAAAGAAAGCCAGGAGGAAAAAAAGGAATGGCTAGGAGGATGGATGACACATCAAGTTCAACTACCACAAAACATGACAGATGCAATACGGTACGATTTGTCTAAGTAGGAAAAAGCAAAAGCAAAAGCAAAGAAGGAAAAAGAAAGCATAACATTATGCAGTATTTCTCAACAACTGCAGACTTAGCTGTAATCACTGGAGAAAACAAGCCATTGCTATGGTTTGAATCTAATAGGATATAAAAGGGTTCTGATGTACAGCTATTCTTGACATAATACATAACATACTAGAAGAACAGTGCCAAGATAGAAAGTACTTTAGAACCAGAATAGTAATAGTGATGATGATGATGATGATAATTTTACAATGAAATGCTTTAAAAAAAAACCCTGATTTTGAAAAATACATAGTGAAAGAATTGAGTTCTTTTGAAAAATATACACATAAACTTGCAGAATCATTGACAACCATACCTAAATTATTACTCCCTTCATATCAAACAACCAAATACGAGCTGATCTGTGGCTTTGAAGACAGCATAGGGAGGGCATAAACAGATGGGCAATTTCCGCAATCAACAGAGGAAATGACACAGATGTGCACTGGGAGTTTATTTTGTTGATTATATTCACAATCTGGACTCAAGTGGTTCTGTCCACATACAGTGACCATGTAACAAGACAGAGGGTTGAATTCAATTGGTGTGGATTGGGATAAATATATAACCACAACCACAAATATTAATGAACAGAGGGGTACCTGATTTCATCAACTCAGGGTAGTGTAGCAGTGACAAGGCAAATGTAATCCTGGTAAGAAACTGTTAGAAAACCAATTCAAATTATTATTATTTTAAAGTGTTGTGTGTGTGTTTTCAAAGCGTAGATGAATTTAGAAGACACTTGTGCAAATCTGGGCACCTGCTCATTTCCAGAAAGGATGCAGAATTGAGGCAGAGATGTTGGATAACATCTGGAGGGACACAGGCTTCCCTCCCTTGATGGAGAAAATCTGGCAATTTTTTTTTTAAGGCAGGCGCCCCTAAACTCGGCCCTCCAGATGTTTTGGGACTACAGTCCCCATCATCCCTGACCACTGGTCCTGTTAGCTAGGGATGATGGGAGTTGTAGTCCCAAAACATCTGGAGGGCTGAGTTTGGGGGTGCCTGTTTAAGGGGAGAGGCATTGACATGATCAAGGTGAAGGCTTTCTGGTGGAGTGTGGCTGCAATTAAACGTGGCCACACCTGGCTCAAAAGAACACCTGGCCAGGACTAAATGCTGAAGCAAACATGCAGACTTACTTTAAACTCTCTCTCCGGATTCTGCCACAGAATTATTTTGCCTCCTCACTGACTGAGCAGCACTTTCTGCCAGTTCCCATCCCAGACTTTAATGCAACAGATCCATCTTTCACAGACGTTCCCATCAAACACAAGGTAACGAGGAAGGCAAACTGTGCCAAGGGATGACAGAAAGGGTTGTGGATGGAAAAGGATTCGAGAGACTTCCTGTGTCAAGAGGCCAGCTCTTTGTCCATGTCTTGCCCAGCTCTTTCCAGAAATGTATCTTTTTTTAAATACACACACACACACACAGCAGAAATCTAATAGGCAAATGAAAGAAACAGCCAGTTCCCAGGCATCATAAACTGGCCAATTAGCCACTTGGCTATAAATTAAATTAACTCCTAATTACCAGAGTTCAGGAGGGGGGAATTATATTCTTGCCAACGTTATTTGCAAACCAAAAACTATGGTCTGAATGGCACAAGGCAGATGAAGCCATCCCCTCCCTCCTCTGCTCTTCCTTATATTCTTGCTATTTTATTTTGTTTTGTTTCTCTTAATTCTTAAAGAAAGTAGAGTATGTGTCTTTAAATCCCAAGCAGCCAGTACATTAACACAGACTCTGAACTATCACTCCACAGCCCTTTTTCCCGATGAGCTGCCTGAACATTTCCAAATTGCCACAGTCTGTTAATTGCTACACAAAAGTTATCGCATTAATGCAACATGGATGCCAAGAACAGTTTAAATGAAGTTAAATGGGTAGAGAAGGCCTAGTACTTTCCATTGTTCATCTTACAGACATTCAGCGAGTTGTATAATTGGGCATTATAGCATTTCCCACTCATTTGATTCACTGCGGTATTGCCCAAGCTTAACAAACATCTGCAAAACAAAAAACCACACACACAACAAGAACTGGGAATGAATGGAGTCAGGAATGCTTCAAGAAGAGAAAGTGGGGGGAGGGTGGGGGGAGAGAAAGAAATAAAGAAACAATGCAGTAATGGTAGCATTTTTGTGTGTGCGAAGTATATCAATCATGCTTCCTCCCGGTGAAACTGAAGTAGGAAGTTGCTTTATCAGATTAGGTATAAACTAGAAATCCAGCTTGCTTTGCCAGGGACTGAGCTGCCTGCTTTTGATCACAGGAGATGGAGGAGGTGGGGCAGTCTGCGCACCGTCCCCTTAATTTTGCTATTGGTTAGACCCAGTAAATGTAGTGGCTGCAAATAACTTACTAAATCGCAATGGTTCCCTATTAAACCGTTACTGGTTTCTGAATAGAACTTCTCAGGATTTCTTAGGCTGTAATCCTATGCAAAGGGAAGCGGGTGGCGCTGTGGGTTAAACCACAGAGCCTAGGACTTGCTGATCAGAAGGTCGGCAGTTCAAATCCCCACAACAGGGTGAGCTCCCGTTGCTCGGTCCCTGCTCCTGCCAACCTAGCAGTTCGAAAGCACGTCAAAATGCAAGTAGATAAATAGGTACCGCTCCAGCGGGAAGGTAAACTGCATTTCCATGCGCTGCTCTGGTTCACCAGAGGCGGCTTAGTCATGCTGGCCACATGACCCGGAAGCTGTACACCAGCTCCCTCGGCCAATAAAGCAAGATGAGCGCCGCAACCCCAGAGTCGGTCACGACTGGACCTAATGGTCAGGGGTCTCTTTACCTTTAATCCTATGCAAACTCAACCTTGGAATAAGCTCCACTGGACTTATTACTAGAGATTACTTCTAATTAGAACCACATAAGATCTTATTTATTTAAATACATAAACAAGCATTTCCAGGTGGCATACAACAACATAAAAAGCAATGAAAGTGAAATCATAATGCAATCAGTAATCCAAATAAATTGTAACTCTCAATAGGCATTAAGAACCAATGAAGGCCAAAGTAAGAAGAAAGTCTTCAGAGGACCCATAAAATTTGTAGCTGCTAATTTATAAACATAGGTGCCAATTTAAAATGATTGCTACAATTTAGACAGAAATACAATGCACCTCATTCTGGTGATGAAGACTGTGACCAGGTGACATATGCATCTTCTTAGTTCAGGTACATCTAGTACAGTGGTACCTCGGTTCTCAAATGAAATCCATTCTGGAAGCCCGTTTGGCTTCTGAAACGTTCAAAAACCGAGGCGCAGCTTCCCATTGGTTGCAAGAACTTCTTGTACTCAGCGGAAGCCACGTTGTACGTTCAGGTTCTGAGAAATGTTTGGAAACGGAAGCATTTACTTCCAGGTTTTTGGAAGTAAACGTACGACAATGGAGGCATTCAGGAACCAAGGTTCCACTGTGATATAGATATCCCTTCACAGTTGATGAGCAAACATGCATGAAAACATGAATATTACATCCCTGATACATACGAAATCAGAAGGAGGTGTAATATTAAACTGTGGAAAAACCCTGTGTGTTAGAACTTGAAAACACTTCCCTTTCCTTTATGAAACTGTGGGCAAACATTTGATCACACCTTTATTGAAAGATAAAATTGCCTCTGGGACCTGATCTGAGCTACAGGTTGGCAGCTGGCCATCCCTAATCTAGAATGATTGTCAGTTATTTCACAGCGCTATGTCTCGCCTCGAAATACTGACAAAATACTGATAAAACAGTAGGTCTTCTTCCATATTATTTGCACAAGCTCATCGTAAGTATCCTGGAATTATATTACTATGAATTTGGACTGAGCATGTTATACTTATCTGGCAACGTTGTGTTATGACTATTTGCAACAATTATCCCATGAGATAATCCTACTATGGCTAACTTTGCAACAACAGTGTCAGAATTTTAGAGATTGGCTCAGCTGCATAACACGACACTTTGCGTGGCAGATCTTATAAGAATATTTCCCCAAGAAGACTGCTGTAAAACAGAAGACAACCTTGTCATTTCTTTTCCCTTATGAAAATGTCCTAGAATCTCCAGGGGAGATCCTACTGTTATAACTGTTAAGTTTTTTTTGTTTGTTTGTTTGTTTATGATAGATTTGATATTTCATATAAATTAAAGAGTTCATAAGATGAGCATCAAATATTTAAGCAAAGGAGGGGGAAAGAAATAAATGGGGTTGTTTTATTATTTATTTCATTCATACTCTCTTCTATTCCAGTAGCTTTTGTAATATACTCCTCAATTCAAGTACTTAATTAGAATGATTTCCATTCTCCCATTTGCATCTTTATGCATGTGTCTTCAAAACAAAAGCAAAAACACCAATGTAGTGAGAGGTGGCCGATACTGCACTCGTAAGCCTTAATGCATAATTCAGGTGCAATTATATCATTTATCAATGGCCCTTTCGTTTTTCTTCTTCCAGGTCAAAGGTGGTGGTAGAATTAACAGCTGTGATTCATCTGACCTCCAAGAACCTTTATATTTCTGACACTGTTAATCCCCTATTGCCTTTCTAAATACTTGATTTGGAAAAGACTTTGCTAGACCTTTGGGATCTTGTTGGGTAGGTGATATAGCATTTTATGCCTCAGAAGAATAGAGTTTTAGTTTGATCCAACATTCTGTTCATCAGATCACAGGGATGCAGTTGTTTCTAGACAGACTTATTTTGGAATTTTTGGTAAGCAGAAGTGATAGCATCATTTTGGCTGTAAAAAGTTGAGTTCAAAAACATCAAGACTTGGAGAAGCATGGGTGTTTGAGGGTGTGTGGGCCGGTATCTTCTACAAAGCTAAATTACAAGGAGCCTCCAGGTTACAAAAGCTGGAAGGAACAACTGTTGCCATGTCCAGTTCAAAAGCATACCAGCATGAGTAGATAAATAGGTACTGCTATAGTGGGAAACGGAATGTGTTGCGTGTGCCAGAAGTGGTTCAGTCATGCTGGCCACATGACCTGGAAAATCTGTCTGCAGACAAATGCTGGCTCCCTCGGTCTGAAAGCAGAGATGAGTGCCGCACCCCATAGTCAAATTCTACTGAACTTAACCATCCAGGGGTCCTTTACCTTTTACCTTACCTCCAAACATCCAATAGACCACTATGGGAAACAAGATGCCCTAGCTAGACCTTTCAGCAGAGTTCTTCTTAGGTTAACAAGCTAGTAAATAGCAGTGACCCAAAGCCTTTCCCCTTTCTCTTCTCTTTTTTCCACAGCATAATACCAGTTGTCCAGAGTGCTGGGCCAAGCACGCCCCAAGGGCTCATGTACTCTATACAAACCACAAACTCATTCTCTAATTGTGGTTCCAAAATGGCACCAAAATAGCACCATCCATGCACAAGAGAGAGAGAGATGTCAGTGGGTACGGTGGAACCCCAACATATGTGTGCGAGAGGAAAATAGTTAATAACAAAACCCCTAACAGGAGTTGAATCCCTAAACACCCCATTGATGACTTGGCATGCTCAATGGCCCTGGAATGCTGGTTGACTGTTGGGAGTTGAATGGAGTGTTCTGGGAAAGGGAATGGCTGGCTGGCATCATCAACAAAACCACTCCGAGCTGCAACCTTTTATTTGCAGGTTCCACTCACGTTCTGGCATTTCCCCCATAACATTTACCAAATGTGAGCATGATTTCTTCCATGGCTTGAGCTGAATACGGGAGAGAGAGAAACAGAAGCCCTCAATAACATGGATCGTGCGATGATTAATAAAAAGTCTAGATTTAACCCTAGAAGCTTGAAGCTCAACCTTGGGGCCTGTTTTCAGTGACAGAGCTCAGCCCTAGTGGTTCTGAGTCTTTGAGGAGAGCTGTTCCCTCATCCCTCCATAGACCTAGTGCTGCTGCTGCACACCTTAAGTTCAGGGCTAAGAGACCAGAAGATGTAACTTTTCAAGCAGGCAAGCTTGAACTCTGGAGTCTTTCTTTTTCAAAATTAAACACTGGTATAAGTGTCAAGCATGCTCTGCTGCTTTAGAGTAACAGTAATAACAGGATCTCTCAGTCAGACTGCCGAAGAACATTATTCCTCCAACCAAGCAGATACAAGGATCAAGATTTCCTTTTTACAGCAACATGGCAGCTTTGCTGACTAAGTAGATGTTCTGCTTAATCTCCATAGGAAACAGCGGCCAAGAATAGCTCTGTGCCTGTTAAAGTTATGCACTGCACCGCTGCGTTCGTTGGGGAGGGGGGGATATGCAGGGACATCAAAGCCACTCACCCTATATTATGTTTTAAAATATATTATTTTAAGATCAACCTGTAGGTGATGTATTGCAAACAAAGGCGTCTCCGTGTGTTTTTTGTCACTTAAGTGCCCTAGGCCAAGGATTCTGGTCTTTCAGATCCAAAGGCACAGGGCACCATCTTACAACTAGCACTGAAGGCCTGGTGTCACAGGGCTGACAGGAAGATCAAGTCATTCACAGGTCAGAGAGGAAGACACGAGGTTAACATGAAGTTAGTTTCTTGAACTGGCATACAGCCACTCCTTCGCTCTGTAGCCTTCTCAGTCAGGGCTCCTCCCCTGTAAAGCCCCAGGAGTCTCTCTCTGTGCCTATCTGGCATGGTGCCTGCCAACATGTATCATCCTTCACGTTCTGGGGCCGGAGAGCCATCAGCAGAGAACCTGCCATGGTGGAGCTGTGGGAGACATGCAGGGTCTGGCTCTCCTCTGTCAGAGCCTGCATCCAAACTGGAAATCTCACCGCACTCCCTGTGCTGGGTCACCTGCCTTCTTCTCCCTCGCCATGATCCCTCAAGCTTCCTGCTTCTAGGACCTCCCAGCTTGACCACTCCTCTGAGGTATGCCCAGTATCCCACCACCAAGATCCAGGATCTAAGTCGTCTTCTTCTGTGCCTTCCCTGGAGAGCCAGTGTGGTGTAGTGGTTAAGAGCGGTGGACTCATAATCTGGTGAACAGGGTTCGCGTCCCTGCTCCTCCCTTATTCTGACTGCCCCTGCTATGAACCTAGCAACCTTTGCTGTTATCTGCTCATTCAATAGAAGAAAGGACATCGTGGCAGAATAAGGGCCACTAACTGACGGCTGATTCAGGACTTTAAATTGTGCTCTTATATCAAATTTCCTTTTCTGCGTATACTGTAATGTTTTACTGTTGCTATGGCCATTGGCTAATGCGAATAAAGTTTTATCTATCCTTGCTCCTCCACATGCAGCTGCTGGGTGACCTTGGGCCAGTCACACTTCTCTGAAGTCTCTCAGCCTCACTCAACTCACAGAGTGTTTGTTTGTGGGGGAGGAAGGGAAAGGAGATTGTGAGCTGCTTTGAGACTCCTCAGGGTGGTGATAAAGTGGGATATCAAATCCAAACACTTTTTCTTCTTCTCTTGGGTGGGTGATTTCCACCACTGTTCCTCATCCAGCCAGTCCTTGACACCTAGGAAGCAGTTGGACGGCTGGCTTTTGAGCAGAGCCTCTCTGAGGTGCACTGAGTGGAGTAGCTTCAGTCAACTGCAGTTTTAGTCAGCTGCAGCAACCCAATGACTGCATGTAGAAATTGTACAAAAGTATAGTTTAGTATGACTTGAATGACCTGAGGTGAGCCTTGGGTTCAGATGCTTACTCCTTCTGTCTTGTCCTCTGGTACAGCCACTAGGGGCAGTTTGGGGGGGGAATTGCTTTCATTTGTGCTTAGCTTCAGCATCCCATCTTGTCTGAACTGACAAACTGGGATGACTGTTAACTGTGGTTGGCTTGAAATGGGCCCACTTGAAATAACTAGGGATGCATAGCTACTCCCTCCTCCCTATCAGGTCTTTGGATGGACCGCTTGGATGCAATGGTAAGTAAGGGCAGCAGTGCAGTGCAGCTGCTTTTCAATGGGAGCACTTAGCATCCCATGTGCAATAGCCGCTCAACACCTGGCACAAAATGACACAGCGTGAGATGCCCAGACAGTAATAAAGCAACGCAACAAAGTGCAACATTAATCTCCAGCCTAATAATGTTATAAAAAAAATTAAAGAAATCTTATTTCCTAACAACTTGAAGATTCTGTGTCTCTTCGCTGTCCCAGGCAAGGAAGTTCAGCTGACAGGCAGCTGAATTTATTGTACACTTCTGGCTAGACTACAGTAATTGGCTTCACCCAATGCTCTGAAATAGACCTTGTTGCATGATGCTATATTAAGTTTTCACAGCTTCATCTGGTGTATATTTTTGACATTGCTCTCTCCTTGTTCCCCAGAAGTGCCGTCAATCCATTCCATTCATCCTTGTTTACACACTTTCAGTAAATTACACGGACAAATCACCCCTCCGCAGTGACTTCGCTGCCAGCATGTTTAGCTCTGCATTTACATAAGGAACGTTGAGTTTATAGACTCAACTGGAGAAGATAAAGAGAAAACTAACAAAGTTGTAAAAATGACTGTTCATTAATGCTGCGACAGTGCTCACAATAAAATATTTACTACAAACATTTGCCTCCCTCTTGGTTTAACTGATCTCCCCTTCTCAGAGTTTTCATCCTATAACGCTGATTACCTGACGAAGACTGGCGATTAACAGAGATAACCTTTGGAGAAAACACCCAAGATGAAATTAAACAAAACGGTTTGTAGGCCTTTCCCTAGTAAATGTAACTAGATATGAAAGAGGAAGCAATTTATTTCACCACTACTACAATCCAGCAGTCGTACTTGACTGGGATTGTGAGTTTAACAAAATGTGTCCATAGTCCTATTACCTTTTTAAAAAATGCATACCTGGGCAACAGATTAGATGTCCATTTTATTTACTTAATTGCATTCTGGGATTCCCCCCCCCCCAAATGACCTGCAGCTAAACAGAAAATAAGTTATCAAGAGAATAGTTCTAACGCAGACGGATAAACAAGGTCAACACAATAATGTGTCAAAATAAAAAAGCTGGACACTCAATAAGGTTAGTGTTCTAAAGCAGGGGTCGCTAACCTGTAGCCCTCTGGTCCAACAACATCTGGAGGGCATCATATCTGCTGCTCCTATAGGCATTTTGTTTACATTCATACATCAATAACTCCATCCTGTCACAATCAGCAAACCACATAAGACATAAAATCAAGCAGCCCCATTTTGAGACTCTGTCTGAGCTATTTTCTGCAAAGACCCTAAATCATAGAATTCTAGAATTGGGTCCCAAGTGTCATCTAGTCTGACCCCCTGCAGTGCACAAGAATCCTTGAACCACCAGCCTTCCGGTTAACAGGCAGATGCACTGACCCGTTGCACCACAGGGTTCGAATGGATGCAAATACATTTAAATGACACACACACGTCTCCGCTTCGTGCAAAACGAAAAACAACACAATAGTGTATCTGGCAACATCAGTTTCATAGCCCTTCGTTAGCCCTTATGAAGGAAAAGGCAAATGGTATTTTTAAGGTTTCATAACGTGTCAGGTGCTGGTGAACCAGGACAACACAGGTAATTTGTTTCATGTTTCTTACATTCTTTAAAAAATGTTCAGATGTACTACTTAAGTAAATAGACACCTATAAATGAAGTCACCTGTCTAGACATTATTGACAACATTTTGTAATGTACATTAAGACTGTCAAAACAGGCCAATTTGTCCTCATATTTCAAAGCCAGAAATCACAACTTATTTCAGATTCATTTCCTGTCAGAAGAAGTCTCAGTGACTTCAAATTTTTTTAAGCAGAATGAAAACATATTTTTTTTTTTGTGGTTCCTAATACTGCCTTCTTGGAGGTGGCGTGGGAAAGATAACGCCATTTTCCTTGCACCAATAATCCATTTTAGATCCAAACAGCAACAGAATTATGCCTGTAATCTATTGATTAGCACAGCGCTTAGGATGTGCTGCAGCCAGTCATACAAAATTTATGTACACGATGGTATGCTAGGGCTATAAAGTGCTGACAGAGGAAGCCATGCTAAGCTATTGGATGACAATAAATGGTGAAAATGAGGATAACAATAAAATATTGAAAATTAATAAAAACAATGTCCAATTTATTGAGGGCTAAACAGCATGTTACAGGATGCTTACTGTGCATTCAGCTAAGGGAGAAAGTGGGCCATAAATTTGTTTAAAAGGCAGACTAAGTGTGCTTGAGAGGTTTAAATACTTATATACTCTGAGTGTTTGGATGTTCAAGGTAGCCTTTGAAAGAAAAATACAAGTGAGAAAACTAATGCCCTTTGGCATTTTTTAAAACAAAGTCTGTAAAACTACAAGGGTGTAGCTGCCAGGATAGATAGCATTAGTCCCAAAGAAGCTTTTCTTTTCAGCAACACAGATAGACAGACCTTAGATTGACTCCATCAATTGGCCAAGCAAGTGGAAAGACTTCTGCCTTCATCAATCTATGTGGCAACTCAATCAACAGGAATATTTCCAGGGGAAACAGAACAACCTCCATGGCTTTACATTTACAGTTGTACCTCGGAAGTCGAATGGAGTCCATTTCGGAAGTCCGTTCGACTTCCAAAACGTCCAGAAACCTAGGCGCAGCTTCTGATTGGCAGCAGGAAGCTCCCGCAGTCAATCGGAACCACGGAACCCGTGTCGGATGTTCGGGTTCCAAAGAACGTTCGCAAACCGGAACACTCACTTCCCAGGTTTGCGGCGTTTGGGAGCCGAAACGTTCAAGTCGCAAGGCGTTTGACTTCCGAGGTACGACTGTACTAATATCCCAACTTTACACTGTTACCGGCCTTGGTTTCCAGGTTAATATTCAGGGCTTTTACCTGGCAAAGCCAGGAGTCAATGTAAGACTCAGCAGTTCCACTGGGTGTTTGACTCTCCCCAACTATCAGGTCAGCATGAGTCCCTCTTAGCACTTCTTATTTTGGAAATTAAGCACTGATGGAAGTGCAGAGGTCTCTCATATAACCATATAAAATCATTCCTATTACACGTATCATTTCCCACACAATTCCCCATTTATCATGTGCCTAAGGAAACAAACAGATGCTGTAGGCACCTAAATGAAACCCCCTGCTTCATTTTTAAAATTTACTGAAGATCTTGTTCTTATTCAATTTCTCAATTTTCTGTCTGACAACTTACGTAGTTAGGTCCTTTCCAATCTGGCTTTTGTACTTGTCACTCCACTGAATCTGCTTTTACTCACATCTTCCATGATCTCTTACTTGCTAAATCACACGCTCTTTGCTTTTTAAAAATTTGATTTAACTCCAGCTTTTGAAACCATTGATCCAGCTATACTCTCATCATTACGTTCTCTGGGTACATTTTTGGTTTCATTCTTATATCTTTTTTTCTGTATCTATTAACAGTGATTCTCCATCCCTCCTCACATTTATTTTTTTAACTGGAGTTCCTCAAGCGGCTTTCTTGGATTCTCCTTTTCATTCTCTTCTTCTTGGAGCAATTCTTTTTTTTTTTTAATGTTATCAATTGTTATCACTTTTGTGACGATGACCTTCAGCTGTACTTTTATTCTTCTGATCTTGGTCTTCCTTCTCTAATATTTCTACGTCTCTTGTTGCTCTATTAAGTGTCAAGCTAAATGTTGGGTTATTATGTTTTCTCCTTTTCTGCACTTTTGTTAAGAAGAAACATCTCTGTATTCTGACACCCTGGGTCAAACTGCAGGATTTGTGAAGATATCATAAGTTATATCTCTCTGCATGAGTAGATTTTACTCATACTTAATCTCTGTGCCATTTTGGGGATCTGGATGTGTGCAGTGGTACCTTGGGTTACAGACGCTTCAGGTTACAGGCGCTTCAGGTTACAGATGCTTCAGGTTACAGACTCCGCTAACCCAGAAGTAGTAAGTTGGGTTAAGAACTTTGCTGTTCTCAGGATGAGAACAGAAATTGCGTGGTGGCAATGCGGCAGCAGCAGGAGGCCCCATAAGCTAAAGTGGTACCTGAGGTTAAGAACAGTTTCAGGTTAAGAACGGACCTCCAGAACACTGTCATCTAGATCTGGGGTAGGAAACCGATGGCCCACCAAGTGTTGTTGGACTACAACTCCCACCAGGCCTTACCACTGACCACGCGAGCTGAGCCTGATGGGAGCTAGAATCCAACAACATCTGGAGGGCCACAGGTTCCCTACCTGTCAATCTGCGCCACACATTTGAAGCACTATTGTATCACTTTAAGTAGCCATGGCTTTGTTCCCTTCCAGCTTTCTGATGCTATGTGGTTTGTTCAATTTACTGCTATTTGACTTCACAATGTTTGAAATTATAGTGATCAGTAGTAGAAACAGCAGTAAGCAGCTAAATTTGTAACCTGCCTTTCCTCCCAAAGGAGGCCAGGTCAGAGAACAGCAAAACAATAAACAATGCAGCATTTTTAAAGCGTTTAAAAACAATCAGGTGTCCTCAAAACTAATCCGAAGGTTGCCAGGAAAAATAGCTTTCAGCCGCCAAATGTCTTGGTGAATAGGAACGTTTTAAAATTCTGCTAATCATGGGGGAGGACAGATGCATCTCATCAGGGAGGACGTTCTACAAGTATGTAACCACTACCAAGAAGGCCCTGTCATGGATCAGCAGCAGCACACAGTGGTGGCACCAACAACAGGCCTCCGCTGCTAATATTAAGGTCTGAAATGCTTGCTACTGAAGGAGGTGATCTTTTAGGTAAGGGGTCAGCAAACCTTTTCAGCAGGGGGCCGGTCCACCGTCCCTCAGACCTTGTGGGGGACCAGACTATATTTTTTTTGGGGGGGGGGGATGAACGAATTCCTATGCCCCACAAATAACCCAGAGATGCATTTTAAATAAAAGCACACATTCTACTCATGTAAAAACACCAGGCAGGCCCCAAAAATAACCCAGAGATGCATTTTAAATAGAAGGACACATTCTACTCATGTGAAAACATGCTGATTCCCAGACCGTCTGCGGGCTGGATTTAGAAGGCGATTGGGCCGCATCCAGCCCCCTGGCCTTAGGTTGCCTAGCCATGTTTTAGCTACACAGTTCCCAAGCCATTTAGGACTTTGTTCGCTAGTGCTAACACCTTGAATTGGGCAGCTAGTACAGCATTTTCAGGATGAGCAACACATGGTCCCATTGGGCTGGCCCATTCACCATCCCGACACTTGCATTCTGCACTAGTTGCAGCTTCTAAACCATCTTCAATGGCAGCCCCATGCAAAGGAGAGCATTCTGTGCATTCTGTGTCTTAGCTATCATCTATTTTGATTATCCAGCTCATGCCGTGCTTTCTCATCCCCTTTGCAGCCACCGGCAATTCTGGCTGCGGAACAGAACAAAATAAGCCCGTTTCATTTTGCTTCAGTTCTAAGCAGCCCTCCGTTTCCACGCCATGAAATATTATTCCATTCAGGAGGTCTATTTCCTACAAGGCTATGTACTAGGAAAACAACCTTAATTCAAAGAAGGCATCGGAAATGCCGCTTCATCCCGCATCTGACCTGCCAGCTTCTCCACATGTTATTACCAAACACACTGATGTCTCTGCCATTTATTCTATTAGGGAAGAACCCGGTGCTAAAGAACCTACTGACAACCAACACGACTAGACCTTTTACCAGAGGCTACAGTCGGGTCTGGGGAGGAGGAGGAAAGATGGGGTAGCGGGGGCGGGGGGGGGGGGACGACACACAGTTCCTTTCATTCCAGCCAAAACACACCGAGCGCAGATTTCATCAACTGTTTTGTTGACAGATGTATTGCTGTTTTCTTCACATCCTTGCTTGTGGGTTATGCCTCTAATCCCTAACAAGATCCATCAGGGGCTTGCAAAACTTCAGCTGTTTGCGAATAGCTCACAAAAGACATTTTCACAAAAGGCTTAAACATTCTCCACAGGAAACAGCAAGCTGGGGCAGGGGAAGAGGGGGCGGGAAAAATGTTACAGGAAACCTTATTTACTTATGGAAAAACCTAGCATGGCAATTTCTGTTTTCCATGAATGGCTTTCAGTAACCTCAGGAGAAACAGCAGCTACATATTCAAAGGATAAGGCTTAGTTTAAGGTATACATGGCATGAAAAAATCCTAACAAAATTAGAAATGAAGGTTTGCCCCCTTACCCACCACGCCACCCTCTCTGAGTACCAGTTTGTGCAGTCAAGCTCTCATGGTTGTGCATTTGACAAGATTATGAATTGAGCATGTGATCTGCAGCGCAGCTATTTACTTATTTTGCTTATAAAGTATCGCAATAATGACAGTAACGGTAATATAATTGTTTGCAACTCTGGACTGTTTTTCGCCTTCCTGCCAAACTCCGCTTGATTTATACGTAAGGGGAGGGGGATGAAGGGAACTAAAAAGCAAATTTCAGCATCAGGGTATGTGAATTACTGCTGCAAACTATCAACTTATATTCACACATGGATTAAGGTGACTAAAGAGGCAATAAAAATCCATTGCCTTCCTGTATTAATAATGCATATTTTATGTTACAAGTTGATTTCATCGACTTTCACCGATGAAAGTGCATTAGCTTTGCCCAAATACAGATCCTCTCATGCTATTCTTGGGTTTAGAAGCGGGGGGGGGGGGGGAGGGGAAAAAATCTCATACATATCTATTAGTAAGCAAGCCACCGAGGTGCATAATTATGACTAAACAGATTTGAAAAACATTAAAAACTCATTTTGTCAGCAGCATCATGCCACCAGCTCAATTAGAGCCTAAACTATCAAATCATGTACAAGGGCTCAGTTCATAGCAATAAGTCAAAATGTCAGCGTATACACATGCTGTGTGTGGTATGTAAAATAAACAACTCACCACAGTTCATTATGATGTTAAGGCAGCATGCTAGCTCTGTCAAAAGGCACTAAAAAGCATCCCATTAATAGCCATTATCCTCACGCCCCCATATTGACTACCACTAGCACAGGGTAGCAGATTCAGCCAAACTTATATCAGATATATAAGCATGGATAGCTCAGTTGGTTAGAGCACGGTGCTGATAATGTCAAGGTTACAGGTTCAATCCCTGTATATGGCAGCTGCATATTCCTTCATTGCAGGGGGTTGGACAAGATGGTCTCCAGCGTCCCTTCCAACTCTATGGTTCTATGTATTTGGATGATATCCTTTCAGAGTCAAGTCCCACATGAGCTTTGGCTTTTTAAGGAAAGCATTTGAATGGGTGGACAGCAAGGGGGTGGGGCTTTGATGCTGCCTGTCAACAGTGAACACCTAGACAGGTGTATAGGACACCTGGTGACAATCTTCCCCACTACTGTATTCCAACTTAAATTACAGTAATTCTTTCTAAGTTCGCATCTACACATACAGATAAGCACATGCAAAATTTATGAAATCTATTTTCTCCTTTGTCCCCTTTTAAAGGTGTAACCCTATTTTGTTGCTTTTCTGGAAGTTTTTAATGTTTGCTGTTATACTAGATTCGGGTAGGTAGCCGTGTTGGTCTGACGCAGTCGACATAAATACAATTTTTTAAAATTGTCCAGTAGCACCTTAAGGTAAAGGTAAAGGTAAAGGGACACCTGACCATTAGGTCCAGTCGCGATCGACTCTGGGGTTGTGGAGCTCATCTCGCTTTATTGGCCGAGGGAGCCGGTCTCTAAGGTACTACTGGACAATTTTTAATTTTTTTAAATTTATTTCGACTGCTGTTATACTACGTTTTTATATGTGCTGGAAGCTGCCCAGAGTGGATGGGGCAACCCAGCCAGATGGATGGGGTACAAATAAGAAAATTATTATTATTATTATTATCATCATCATCATCATCATCATCATCATCATCATCATCATCCATGCACTGCACTGAAGGGCAGTATGTGTACAGTTGTACCTCGGGTTACAGACACTTCAGGTTACAGATTCCGCTAACCCAGAAATAGTACCTCGGGTTAAGAACTTTACTTCAGGATGAAAACAGAAATCGCGCAGCAGTGGCGTGGAGGCAGCGGGAGGCCCCATTAGCTGAAGTGGTGCTTCAGGTTAAGAACAGTTTCAGGTTAAGAATGGACCTCCAGAACGAATTAAGTTCTTAACCTGAGGTACCACTGTATTTCAAAAACAAGCAAACAAGTGAAAGGGGAAAAAAGACTGAGCCAAGAGCACATGCTGACTCTGAAAGCCGAGGTTGACAAGAATCTACCTTCAGAGTAAACTAAGCTCAGGCTCCAACACAAATGATAATAGCCAGGAGATGTGACATTAAGAATGACACACTTTCCTTAACACGTCCCATTATGCCAGGGCGACAGACTCTTTCATTGCTTTCACATAACTAAGTGACCTTTCCTCCAATACTTCCAATACCTAAGCAAACTAGGGAGAATTAAAGGCAAAATATCAGCCTTCACTTTCAGTCTCCCTCCCCATTATCGGATTCTGTCACAAACATTATGAAGTGGCTGTGCGTGGGGTTTTTTTTTAAAGCACTGTCAAGCTCTCAATGGCCAGTTTGCTCACCAGAAGCCTGTGAGCATTTAATGCAAGTCACGTTATGTAACAGAGCGTAACAGAACAACACTACAGTGGTACCTTGGGTTACAAGCACCTCAGGTTACAAACACTTCGGGTTACAGACTCCTCTAATCTGGAAGTAGTACCTTGGGTTAAGAACTTTACCTCAGGATGAGAACAGAAATCGTGTGGTGGCGGCATGGCGGCAGTGGGAGGCCCCATTAGCTAAAGTGGTACCTCAGGTTAAGAACGGTTTCAGGTTAAGAACAGACCTCCAGAACAAATTAAGTACGTAACCAGAGGTACCACTGTATTCCTAAAAGTCTATCTCCTGCTAAAGGTCTGGAACCTGCTAAAGAAAAAGTCTTCCTCGTAATCGAGGGCAGAATTCCTAGTTTACCTCAGTTTACACCTCATTTGTGCCTATGTTTTGTTTGGGCTAGTTTACATTTGTATGCACATCATTGTTATACAGTGGTACCTCGGTTTTCGAACGTCTCAGAAGTCAAATGTTTTGGTTTTCGAACGCCAAAACACCAGAAGTAAATGCTTCTGTTTTTTAACGTGCCTCAGAAGTTGAACGTCTTCCACTGAGTGTTTCTCAGTTTTCTCAATTAAATTTGCAGACCGCCTTTTGTGCCTCGGTTTTCAAACGTTTCAGAAGTTGAACAGTCTTCCGGAACGGATTACGTTCAAAAACTGAAGTACCACTGTATTTAACAAAAATATGGAAGAATAATGAGAACATCTGGAATCATTTGAACTAAGGGTTGTCTTCAACTAGCATTTACTCAGATTAGACCCATTGAAAAGAATGACCATGACTATCTTAAGTCCACTCATGTCTATGGGTCTACTTTGAGTAAAGGTGGGTTGAAAACAACCCCAAGTAAATGTAGGACATTGTTATATATTGAATCAGACCACTGATCCAGCCTGGTCTTATGAACTTTCACTAGCAGTGAGTTTCTGGGGTGCTAAGCAGAGGTCTCTACTAGTCCTCCTACAGTATGTGAGGTCACTTAAGTCATGGTGGAGAACTTTTGGTCCTCCAGCTGTTGTTGGACTCCCACCACCCTTGACAACTGGCAATGTGAGTAGTACTGTGGTCTAAGCCACTGAGCCTCTTGGGCTTGCTGATCGGAAGGTCAGCAGTTCAAATCCACACTACGGGGTGAGCTCCTGTTGCTTTGTCCCAGCTTCTGCCAACCTAGCAGTTTGAAAGCACACCTGTGCAAGTAGATAAATAGGTACCACTGCGGCGGGAAGGTAAATGGCGTTTCTGTGAGCTCTGGCACTCGTCACAATCCTCTGTGTGCCAGTAGCGGTTTAGTCATGCTGGCCACATGACCCAGAAAACTGTCTGTGGACAAACACTTGCTCCCTTGGCCTGAAAAGCGATATGAGCGCCGCAGCCCATAGTTGCCTTTGACTGGACTTAACAGTCCGCTGCCTTGTGATGCTGCAAGTTGGAGTCTCATAACATCTGGAAGGCCACAGGCTTCCTGTGCCTGAGTAAAATGTATATCCATCCCCCCCTCTCTTTTTGGGGGGGGGGAAGGGAAGTAAGAAGCAAGGTTGGTTAGTGGAATCACAAGTCTCCAGCTATTTTGGTGGGAATGTGCTTTCATCGGTATAAGAAGAGCTGGTAAGTGGCTTCTAGCTTTACTGTTCACATTAAATTGTAAATGGAGTGCCCAATAGACACCAGCCCCACTTGTTTCACTCGCTCTCATGTAATCTGATTGCTTGGAAAGATCAATGCAACAAATTATAAGGCATCTTTGAAGTCACTATTTGATCAGATATGAAATATGTCATGACTGGTAAAAAAAGCATCTTTATGTACTACTGCATTTTGTTCTATTAAGCAGCCATTGGCAGTATGAATGAGCCGAGCAGCTCTAACATTCAGAATATCTGCCCTTTGTCTATAGCATGCAATCTATTTTCATTCATTTTCTTTACAGACTTAAATGAGCAGATGTAATTCGGTTTAGATAATGCATCACAGCTGCAGTAGGCAGGAAAGAATGGAAGAAAGTAATTGTTCCTGAAAGGAGGATACAAATGAATCAAATGCGTCGTATTTGTGCAATTCAACTTGGAATTTCTCTCTGTCAACTAGGATGGAGTATGCATAGCAACAAATCTTTCCCCATTACAACTGTGTTTCAGTGAAGTAAAGCACAAGGTTTAATGGATGAATGAGTGTCCTTCTCACGTCTAATAACAAAATGAAGGGTGTCCCCCCCTGTTTTACCCTTCTATGATTTTTTTTCCTGTTACAGTAAACAGAGCCACATTAATTTCCACTGAGACTGTATCAACCGCTAATCTGTCTAGTTTTTGGATTTGTCCCTGTAGGACTTCAGGTTGCAAGCTGTTTCTGGTAATGTCTTCCTCATGTTTACTCAAATGCAGTGTATTGAAATGCCCTTGGCATATTTAAATGCATTGCAAAATGCTTCAAGTAAGGTAGGCGTCCCCTTGCCCAAACTATGGCTTAGCATGAATGCACAAATCTTGTAGTGTCCAGGCTAGGAGACTATGGCCACAGTGCTTTTCCTTCATTCTCCCGCTGCTGCACTACCATGGTTTGGCTTAGTGTGTCATCTGAACCTGGTTTGTCATGGTTTGTCTCCTCTGGAAAAACCAAGCTGCAAATCAAGAATAAATCTTAGTTACCGCTTATGGTTTGTACTTTTCCAGACAAACCACAAGCCCAGGTTAGGAGGACATGCTAATCGTTGCAGCATGGAGGCAGAAGGGCCAGGGGAAAAGCAGTAGCTGCGATCTCTTCTCCAGAGATTTGCGTGGTCACCTGTTCTCATAAAGGGTTATGTGAAAACTGGGTCATGGTATATATTACCATTCAGCTCCTCGAGTGGTATATCTAGCAGTAAAAGGGGCAAAGTGTGATGAGCAATGCAATAATAAAGAGAGGAGGATTCAACAGTGCTGTGCAAATTATGTACTAGGCCCAAGTCAAATCTTTTGCCTCTTCCTCAGGTGCAATGTGCTTAATCCATTCCGCAGATAACTAAGACTGTCCTCTAAACCAGTGGTAGGTAAGCTTCAACCCTCCATATGCTGCTGCAACTGCCTCCCATCATCCCTGGACATTGGGCTATGATGGCTTGGGCAGATGTGAGCTGGAGTCAAGCGACTACCGAGCCAAGCAGATAAGTAACTATACAACCTTTAGAAGACACCTGAAAACAGCCCTGTATAGGGTTTTTATTTTGTTTTGTTTTTTGAGACGCGGGTGGCGCTGTGGGTTAAACCACAGAGCCTAGGGCTTGCCGATCAGAAGGTCAGCAGTTCAAATCCCCGCGACGGGGTGAGCTCCCGTTGCTCGGCCCCTGCTCCTGCCAACCTAGCAGTTTGAAAGCACAAGGTGCAAGTAGATAAATAGGTACCGCTCCGGCGGGAAGGTAAACGGCGTTTCCGTGTGCTGCTCTGGTTCGCCAGAAGCAGCTTAGTCATGCTGGCCACATGACCCAGAAGCTGTACGCCGGCTCCCTCGGCCAGTAAAGTAAGATGAGTGCCACTACCCCAGAGTTGTCCACAACTGGACCTAACGGTCAGGGGTCCCTTTACCTTTTTATAGGGTTTTTTAATCTTTTAATATTGTTGGAAGCCGCTCAGAGTGGCTGGGGCAACCTAGTCAGATGGGTGAGGTATAGATAATATAATTATTAGTAGTGGTAGTAGAATGGAATAGGAGGTCCCTATTTTCATTGGAGAAATGTTGAAGGGTATGAAACAACACATAGAAGGCCGCAAGTTTCCCATACCTGAGTTAAAAGTATATTTATCCCCTCCTTTTAAAGAAAAAAGGAAGGAAGGAAGGAAGGAAGGAAGGAAGGAAGGAAGGAAGGAAGGAAGGAAGGAGTGTTGGTTAGTGGCATTGCACTGGTTCACAGCCAGCACAGCCAGTTTCTGCTATAAAAACACATCTGCTGTAAACTGGCTTCCCCTGAGCACAGTCCTGGAGAAAAGTTAGTTGCGCAAATGCACTTCTACAAATTATCTGAAGTGCTGGAGGTGGTATGTGCCTCTCAAAGCTAGCTGCTGGGAATCACAAGATGGGGAAGCACTATTGCACTCAGGTCTGGCTTGGGGATTCACCATAGGGATCTAGTCACATGATGGCGGACTAGCTGAGTCTTTTATCATACCATCTTCATTACTCCCAGGATCCTCAGTCTCACCACAGTCCTCTGCTTCTTTTCACCAGCAGCACCAAGGAAGTGGAGTTCAAATGAAAGCCCAATAGCTGCATTATTCCTTCCTCTTTTGTATCTCTACACAGCTATTAAAATTGTTTGCTGCCTCTTTCTGAAGATAAATCTGCTTTGTTACCTCAGCCCACTTCACTTGTCACGTGATTTATTCATCCACTGATATTCAACATTTGGGAACAGAAGTCCATAAATCTAAGCAACCTTACGTAGGAGTAAGCACTACAGGACGTACTGGGACTTACTTCTGAGTAAACACGTTGTATAGAATTGTGCTGTAAAGTCAGAGCAATTTATATTCTGGGTTTTTGTGTGTGTGTGTTTTTAATCAATGAACACTAATAACATATTTGTAGTATTGATCAACAGTTTTCATACTACTGCGGAACTTCAGGAAAGTAAATGTGGGATCATTAATGACAATGTACATGACTAGCGAGTAAATTGCCCGGAAGGAAGAAAAACACAATTGGTGAGTAATCATGCTCCTAACCACCTATAAACACACACACACACACACACACACACACACACACACAAGCTCTGCAATCCAAGGGCTCATCAACTGCATACAGGTTTAACTTCAGGAACACATGGTGCTACAGAACCATTCAATCTGGGACAAAGCTCAGTTGGTACAGCATGAGACTCCTAACCTCAAGGTCGTGGGTTCGAGCCCCACATTGAACAAAAGATTCCTGCATTGCAGGGGTTGGACTAGATGACACTTGTGGTCCCTTCCAATTCTATAATTCCAGTGGGCCCAAAATATACCATATACAGAAGTTGACTCAGTTCAATGGTTCCAGTATTGTGCTTGCTTGTTTGGGAAGCAATCCGTTTCTACAATAGCTGCATATGCCCACTATGAAGCATGTGGAAATTACGCTCTAGAAGTATAGCCTGCAATGAAACATTGCAGGTGGAGTGCTCTTGCTCATGGCTGTCTGGCTAGAAACCTGCTCATTTATAGGATACCCCATGCCATTCCCCCCTCTGCCGCCCCCCCTCCCCGTTTCCCATTCTCCTCCCAACACACGTGTGCCTTCAACAGTCGGCAATCAATTGCCCCTAGGCAACTTAGTCCTCACTAGGCTGATTTGAGAGGGTTCCCCTCAATATCCCCCCTCCCTAAATATTGGTGTGTACTTCTGCAAACCTAGGAGTTCCTGAATGCCTGCTGATACCTCCTACTTGTGAGTGGATCCTCAGTTGTGCACAAAACACATGGGTTGTGAAATTGAACCAAATGTTCTCAAGGGAGGACTGAAATTCTCAAACAGTTCAGAAGAAAGAAAGAAAGAAAGAAAGAAAGAAAGAAAGAAAGAAAGAAAGAAAGAAATTCAAAGATATATCAGAAAATTTATTCTGAGCAATTCAGCTCAGCTCTAATTTATTTAAATTTATGCAGGTTGCGTGTAGGTTGAAGACAAACTTTGACATTCCAGTAAGGGAGATATACCAGCTACTCTGGGAGGCAAGCACCCTGTGAAACCACCCTGGGGATAATTTTATTCTTAAAAGGCAGCTTAGAAATGTATTAAATACACAAGAATAAATAAATAAGATTCTCACAGAGACCAAACTCAGCTCTCCATGCCTTTCTCTTTCTCAGCCTTGTTCAAACTGCACTCTCTCTGTTTTGTCTCTTCCTATGCAGACACCTTGCTCACCCCACCCCAGCTAGAGGGAGAATCTGGCTGAATCATCTCTTCTGACCATCTAGCCTTCTTAGCTCCCACAGAGACACATCATTGGAACATCACAAGCTATCAACACTCTTTTATCAACTCTTAAGATGCTAGCCGGGTATTGCCTGGGGCAATCCACACCGATAGTCTTACTCACCGGAATCTGATAGCAAACCCAAGGTAGCAGTTGAAAGGATAATAGCACAGGTGAAAGTGGATTGATAGCATGCTAATAGAGACTTTAGGTCTGGCCTGAACTGTAGAGTTGCTCTGTTCAACAAATCCTCTGAATGCCTGGAACAGAGGCAGTACACATTTTCAGCATGAGATGGAGAAATCCTCACTTTGTGAATCATACTGACCCATTTGTCGGATATTGCCTTCAAATGAAAGTGACCAACATTACCTATGTTACATACTGAGCATTCAATGTTTTATGAAATGTTTTTATTTGAATGGTGTCTCTTTTATTGTAAGCTGCCATGAGAAATTTTAAAAATAAGATGGTGAACAAATGAAACTATTATTATTATTATTATTACTACTACTACTACTTGCAAGATAAAAATAAACCCTTTGTATATTTAGTTAGAAGTTTCAGCTGTGCTTTAATGGGCTTACTCTTGAGTAAGCTTACTTAAGACTGAAGTCTGAATCCTTCAGAACTATCTTATTTGATTGTTCATATGTCAGTGTTTCTGAAAATCCATTTACACAGGAAAATGGGTGATGAAGCTAAGGACTTCTGTCAGGCTCATCATCAACACCCATCAACTCTGCACAGAACACACCTTACATGGGGTTTGGGGTAGGTATACATCTGATCTAGAACTTGGGTGAAATTAACACTGGACTCTTCCAGCTATATTATGATCCACACAAATCATTGAGGAGGGGGAATCACCCCCAGTCTAGCCTCTGTTGGCTTGACATTTTTTTGTTTGTTTACTCAGTGGGACTAATTATGTATGTGTTGACAACTGTACTGCAATTCATGTGAACCACAGAAAATAAATAGCCAGTTTCTCTTGGCCCATAGAGGCCTAAGTCAACCTCAATCCCCACTTTTACTCCAACATGAATTTAGAAAACATGAAAGAAAGGTTAGTATAAAGTCAGAGGAAGTCAATTTAACTTTTAACATTCCTTAGATGCACCAAAGGTCACACTTGTGTAGTTCAATTCAATTTTCTATGGATTCTTTTTAAGATGTATATGGAAGAGGCTTCATTGAGTTCCCAGCGTGAGGCAAAGAAAATGCAGACAATATGAATTGGCGCCATAATCTTGTTTGTTCTTGGAAAACTATTTTCTAAATGTGTAAGTAAACAACAAAGACCCTTAGAGGACCACATGGAATACAATCTATGATCTAATATAAATGTTTTGCTGAGCCCTAGCATAAAAAGAAAATTGTGCCTTGGGATTTCTTTACATAGCTGTAACACTTTCTTTTTTCTCTCCACTGGTGGTACTGGCATTTTAATATCCACCAGGCAAGTCTATAGGCTTATTAGAACCAAAACACTAATGATAAAGTTTTACAATAAAGAGATAAAAAGGGAAAGGAGATTATAAAACAAAGGACAAAACGGAGGAGAAAGATTATAATGCATGTGGTATAATACTGGAGGTGGAGAAGCAGTACCACAGGCATGTTTTAATATAATAGGACAAAGCTTTTCCAATAGATGCAGAATGACTTCAGATTTACTTTCAAACAACATTCCTGCTAGTTAATCTTTCAACCCTGTTCAACTGCTAACAGGATTTTAAAGCTCCAAAACAATAATCTTGAATATACGCTTATCTTTTTCTCCCAGGAAAAGCAACCAAGAATTAACAATGCACTCTAAAGTGGATTCAATTGGGCATGTTAAAGGTGCATCTTTTAATTTTTGAGTGTATTTGCTATCAACAGGCGAGAGCGTGCTGCACGTGTACAAGGAAAGAACAATATTCAATTACGTCTTTGCCTTAAGCAGATCAGTAGGAATCTACTGACAATTTCAGCATATAAAACTAATTCCAACTGGAAAGCACAGTAGAGTCCTTTTATAAAATTGTGTTCTATAGATTCCAATAGATTCTGCATTGAATGCACCAGGTTGCTAATTATAAGGTCTCTTAAAAAGTACCCCCAACATTTTGTAATAAAACGTATACCCTGACTCCGCAGAGGCAGAGCGATGCGGAATGGCTTTATACAGTGCTTTGGCTCTCTATGGCTGACAGTAATCACAGTGACTTTGTTCCAGGTTAACACCAGAGCTTGAAATGGATGGAATGTAAATAACCTGCAACGAACATTTTCCATTGATTCAGTGTTACATAGCCATGACTAACTTCAGTTGAGTTGAGGCAATTAGCTTTGTTCCAGCATGGTGATCCAGTTTTCAGGGGAGACAGCAGTGGAAACTAGTCCAAACTAGTCTTTTCACACTCCAAATTAGTACGGGTGTTTGTGATGGCATGGAGGAATTTGTGTGATGGCACACGAACAGCTTGCAGCCACAAAGTACCTCATGTTTTGTGGCCCACAAACACCACTTGAATTTTATTCATCGTGATGGCCAGATGAAGAGCATACACAAAAAGGCCTCAACCATGAATAACATTAAACAGACAGATTTTTTTTCTTCGACATAAAGGATGATTAAAAAGCAGTATAATGGAATATTACCTGATGTGGCTGTGAACTTGACCATCTGCTATACGAGGGAGCACCTGAAGTCTTGTTGGCTGTGGACTTCTTGAAAAAAAAAAAGGAGAAACGTAATTTTTATTACTACAACAACAATACTTTCTTATACCCTGCCCATCTGACTAGGTTGCCCCAGCAAATCTGGACGGCTTCCAACAGAATATAAAAAGACATAATGGAAAATCAGACATTAAAAACTTCCCAATACAGCATGTCTATGAAAAGTCATATAATTGTTTAACTCTTGGATATTTGATGGCCGGGCAATCCACAGGGTGGGAACCTCTCCTGAGAAGCCCCTCTGCCACTTCACTTCTCGCAGTGAGGGAACCACCAGAAGTCCCTCGGAGCTGGATCTCAGTGTCCGTGCTGATGCTTGATATAATTAAGCTTTCATAGATTTCCATAGATCTCCGTGCCCTTAGCACAGCAAAAAGACTGATACAGTGGTACCTCGGGTTACAAATGCTTCAGGTTACAGACGCTTCAGGTTACAGACTCTGCTAACCCAGAAATAGTACCTTGGGTTAAGAACTTTGCTTCAAGATGAGAACAGAAATCGTGCTCCGGCAGCGCAGCGGCATCGGGAGGCCCCATTAGCTAAAGTGGTGCTTCAGGTTAAGAACAGTTTCAGGTTAAGAACGGACCTCCGGAACGGATTAAGTACTTAACCCGAGGTACCACTGTATTCCCTTGCTTGAAGTGCATTCTGAAGATAGGTCTGTCGGTGTGGGGGGAAACTGGTAGGACAGGAATAGACCACTTCACTGAATCTACATGCTCTGTACCTTTTTATAGATGATCAAAACACAAGTGACAGTTTTAATACACCAAGAGTAAGATTAAGCCATGGATATTTGGAAGATGACACTATGGCCTGCTTTCAATGTACATCGAGAGGTGCCTGGTATGCTGGAAGAGGGAACGAAAGACTCAATAAGTGGGAGCAATGTTATTAAAGGAATAGAAAATTCTACCAACATGAAATAGGGATGGCTGAATCGGTCAGTTTCAGTCCTCCGTTTCTGCTTTTCCCCAATCTTAAATTTGGTTCTCCACATTTTCACACGAGTTTACAATTTTTTTATCAATTTTAAAACTCCTCATGAAAATTCACCGGTATTTATACAAATACCGTATAGACATTTCTGTAAAGTTATTCACCTAATTTAATGCCAGTGTTTGCATGCACATTTTACCCTAATATGTGCATTTGTAGACACATCACTTAGCTAACGAACTGCACTGCAAAATCTGGAGAATTTCAAAGGACTGTGTGTTTTGGTTCACATACTGTTTTGGCTCACATACTGTTACGAAACATGTGAGTAAGGTAGGTTTGCCTTTAAATGTGAACTGAATTAAGTTTTCCCCCATCCATAACCAGGAAGCAGGTATAGAACTTGTTTACAAGGTTACCTTATTTCCAGATGAACTGGCTACTCCACAGCCATTCAGGAATAAAACCAAAGTGTAGCCCAGATACAGAGATGCTTCTTAAATCTCATTACATATTGACTGAAGGAGTAGGGTGAGAAAAACCCTTGCTCTGTGGCCCCTTTTATTGGGGCCATATTTGCACCATCCATTTAAAGCACTATGATATGATACCACTTCAAACAGGCACGGCTTCCGGATGCTAAAAGTTGTTAGGTAACTCCTGTTCCCTCAAGAGAGCTACAATTTCCAGAGTGGTTTAACAATCAATCCTTCTTCCCAGGGAACTCTGGGAATTGTCGTTCTGTGAGGGGAATAGAGCTCTCCAGTTGACACTGCAAAAAGCAGCAATGTAGTTCAGAAAGAAGACACATTAATCCACTTGTAATAACCTGTTTTCTTGTTGCTATTTTTCCTGAAATTTAAAAAGGCACTCATACGCTTCATTCCATTTTATACCAAGGCTCCATTATATACTGTCTTTTATAAGCACTAAAGGCCTTGAAGCCACTATTAGTGTAAAATACTGCTGTATTACGGAATTATTAATATGGCAACTGCCTCCCTTTAATCCAAATTACTTTAATTAAAAAGATAAAAATTTAAAAAGCTCCAGACAGCTCCTTACTAATGAAACCATCAGAATACAAAAGAATGTTTAAACAGTGAGCTGGATGGTTGGGAAAAAAGTAGATTCCTTCAGAGATTGTTTTAAGAAAATACTGCGGTGTGTAGAAAAAAATGTAACTTCCAAAAAAGCAGGACAGAGAATTCAAGTAACCTACTCCCAACAGAACATATTTTGAAAAAAAATTATTCTAGTAACACTTCATATTTTGATTTTTTTTCCTATTTAGAGTACATTTGTAGCATCAAAGCACAATCTTGTTGAATATTTTGAGGAAATGTAGATTCCAGGTAAATGCAAACAATAATAAGTTCATATTTTTTTCTGACTATGATTTGGTTACCTAACTTATGGTGCGATCTGATACAAGGTCTACTGAGAAGTAAGTCCCATTGACTTCAGCGGGGCTCACTTCCTGGTAAGGAGATAACACCCCAAATTTCTCAACAGTTAGTGAATTTATTTTACTCTGTTCTATACTAAGAACTGTGATCAATGAGTTTCCTTTTCTCTTAATCTGTGGTTTTGTTTAAGGGCTGTGTGGCGTTCTTCCTTTTGGTTCCCAAATAATATTTGAAACAAACAAACAATCAAGAACAATATCATAATAGAATGGATTTAGTTCCAAGAGACTCCAGGGAAGGAGTAGAACACTGAAAAATTAAACCTCAAGAAACTCACGCTAACAACAAGCAAAATAGGATGTGATTGAGTTGTTTCTCCTATGCATTGGAAGGGTATGCTGGTTAGCCGCACCCCTTGCCACCTGAAGGTGACTTGTGGAAGTCAGTTGGTGGTTCACCACACCTCAACCAGTGTGATGTATCATCAGAGTATGCAGAACCCCAGCGGAGTCCTCAGAGAATTCCTGCTCCCAGCAAATGGCTTCTTCCAGAGTCCCTGGTTAACGGAAAAACTTCCCTCCCGCACAGTTCAACGTAAAAAGGTGTTTATTGTCTCCAGACTCAAGACAAAGCTAATCGCTGCTATATATTATAGACCAAGGGAACATGGGTGGCGCTGTGGTCTAAACCACAGAGCCTCTTGGCTTTGCTGATTGGAAGGTCGATGGTTCGAATCCACATGACAAGGTGAGCTCCCATTGCTCTGTCCTAGCTTCTGCCAACCTAGCAGTTTGAAAGCATACCAGTGCAAGTAGATAAACAGGAACTGCTGTGGTGGGAAGGTAAACGGTGTTTCCGTGCGCTCTGGTTTCCCTCACGGTGTCCAGCGGTTTACTCATGCTGACCACATGACCCAGAAAGCTGTCTGTAGACAAACGCCGGCTCCCTCAGCCTGAAAGCGGAGATGAGCGCCGCAACCCCATAGTCACCTTTGACTGGACTTAACCGTCCAGGGGTCCATTACCATTACCTTTTACTATAGACCTTTATTCCGGTCTTCAAAGTACAGATACATATGTACAGAGAGAACTACTAAC
The DNA here is from genome assembly GCF_964270895.1 of Podarcis filfolensis. Classification (NCBI taxonomy): domain Eukaryota; kingdom Metazoa; phylum Chordata; class Lepidosauria; order Squamata; family Lacertidae; genus Podarcis; species Podarcis filfolensis. Next base: position 16,441,530 of record NC_139614.1, read on the forward strand.
ACTATCAGTGCGTTAGCTAACTCTGCTGTGTAAACAACAACAACTCACAGTCTCTTCCCCTAACTCTCACAGATTCAGAGTCAGATCCTGACAACAAACAGGACGGCATCAGGACATGCAACAAGACCTAATGAAAGCAATGCCCTAGAGACTATTATACCCATCTGTACATTCCTGAACCAATGGGAGAGTGAATGACTCAACAAGTCATACACTCAACCTCTCTGGGGTTGCTATGGTAACCCAGTGTACCCAGCCCCCTTATTTCAGAACGCGGTGGATGTGCTCCTCAAGACATGAGGCCAAGCACTGCGTCATTTAAACCACTGTTCACATTGCACCATCATGGCATGCTCAGCAGCTGCAGCTGCCAAAACTGCTACTGTGATTTGACCAATGTATGAAGAAGCTTAGCATGCATACATTGGTACACATCTATTTCAGACTTATCTGTTGTATATAAAGTATTGAGGAGGGGTTAAAAGGAAAAGCTACTATTGTGGGCAGTAATATCAAAGATAACTTTCGTTTTACAGGAATCAGTGCAACAAGAAAAGGCCGGAACAGATACGGATATGCCAGTCATTTTTTAAAAAATCCATTCATTATACTTATTCCATCAAAATTCATCAGTTCAGAGTCTCTATGGAACTGTGGGGATGAGCTTTGATGGTCTGAGTATAATGAATGGATTTATGGGAGTATAGCATCTCATTGGCAATGAATATCTACAGATATGTTATATATCTGTTGAATTTTTTTACCAGCAAATAACCACTGAGATGTTCAAATCATTTATTACTGATGGGATAAAGGGGGGGGGGGAGGAAAAAGGAGAAAAAAATCCTTAGACAGGTTGAATTCCTGTCAAGATTTATTGATTAGCATTTTCAGACTTCTGTTCTTTCCTTTCCTTTTTAAGGTATTACATTTTATTTGAAAGCAAGATTATTTAGTACACCATTTTTATTCAAAGCAAAATAGAAAATGAGACAGGAAGTTATAGTGGATGGTCATATTTGTGGGTCTTTCATTTCATAAAATAAAACAAAGCTATTGCTATCAGCAGGGAAAGCCCAGGTGGTAGAGCATCTGTTTATCCGATCACAATGCCTCAGGTTCAGTCCCTGGCTAGAAGTCTGGAGAGTCCCTCTCAGTCAACAAAGACGATACTGAACTAGACATTTAAGATGGAGGAGATATTAGTCCTATCTCATTTGCACTTCCCAAACCAATAAGCAAACTGAAACTGAGGTATCCTTTGATATTCAAGCTTCTTGTGATGCAATTTTCCTACCCAAAAATGTTCACAAAAACACATATATTAGTGAGTATAAAGTCCCAAAACTACATAACTAGAGGTAGTTAACGGTACTTGCAAAAACTGGGTAAAATTGTGTGAAAGAATTGGTGGAAATCTGCTTTAAAATGCATACACGTTTCCATGAAGATTTTTTTTTGGGGGGTGTATACGTGGTGTGGATATGGGGTGAACTGCACACTGGGTTGGGGGCGGGAATTGACGAATTCATCCATTTCTACTAGATTGGCAAATGATTTGATATGAGGGCTGATTTGGTATAAGACAACTTCCTGTATTCCAATGAAATTTATTCCAGATCACATCTGAGTTGCTAAAGGTCAATGATGAAATGTATTTTAGGGTGGAGTAGACAATCTTCTACACTGCCACACTGTCACAACTGGCTACATGAGCCTCTGCAATGATCACATCACAACAATTCTAAGGGGTTCTCGTTAAACAGGTAAACAAAGAAGCATCCATGGGGTAAGTTCACAGTTAAGAAATAATATGCATGTTTCCTCAGAAGTAATTCAGCAGGACTTACTTCAGAGTAGACATGGATAGGATTGCCAGTGACTAACTCCCATCAATTTCAACGCCACCTATTTTTGCTGATTGTTCCTCAGAGCCACATGGCCAGTACACTTGCTAATATGGCCACTACTTTTCCCATCTGCCGTACAAGCTACAAAAATAAATAGAATCTCATATAAAATAAGATGGCAAAACAGTGATAGTCCTACTCTGGAGCGTAAGACCAGAACCAACAGATTCAAGTTACAAGAAAGGAGATTCCAACTAAACATCAAGAAGAACTTTCTGACAGTATGAGCTGTTCCACGGTGGAGTGGACTCCCTCAGGAGGTTGTGGACTCTCCTTCAGTACATATTTTTAATCAGAGGTTGGATGGCCATTTGACATGGATGCTTTAGTTGAGATTTCTGCATTGCGGGGGTAGATGACCCTCCAAATCTACAATTTTACGATTCTAGGATTCCAAATCTACAATTTTACGATTCTAGGATTCCAAATCTACAATTTTACGATTCTAGGATTCCAACTGATATTTTTTCAAGACAGCTACACTATCCAGTTTCATTGGGCAGCCTAAAAATTATACATAATACAATTCACTCTGTTTCACGGCATTCAATTAATCTGAACAACAACCTGCAAAATAATTTTAACATCAGGTCAATGGCCCATCTAGTCCAACATCCTGTTCTCACAGTTGCTGACCAGGTGCCCATGAGAAACCGGCAAACAGGATTTGAACACAACAGCACCCGTGTCCCTATGGTTTCCAGCAACTGGTAATTTTTAATTTACAGACCAGACCAGACCACCCACCTCCACCCCCACCCTGATGCAAAAAGGCAAGGTGCACTTAGTAGCTGCAACTTAATATTCAACAGACTTCTCACATTCTGCTCTTTTCTTGCAATTTTAACACTATATAAACAACCCAAGGAACCTGTGGAATAGCAGGGTATAAACTGAGACATTAAATACATTGGAAATGGAAGCTTTGTTTCACTGCCAAATATTTTTTGGGCACAATCTGCTGACCTTTCCTCTCATTCAGACGCCATTCAAAGGAATGGAAGCTCCTTGGTGGACTAAGTCCTGGATTCCTTTGCTGAAATGTTCACTCCTTCCATAGCTCATTCTTATTCTCTCCAAAGCCCGTCAAAGAATCTAAATCATGACATGGGGAAAGGTTAGACAGGCATTCAAATTTGTCTGTCACTGCAGGAGAAGTGATGCAATGTAGGGACTGCAGCAGCAATAACAGTGAAAATCTATCATTCTTACTTCTTCAAGCACCCCTCCCTGCAATACGACAGAAATGCATCTCAGCAGTAAATTCTTCTAAGAGCCCCTTAAATCTATCATGCTAATTGCAAATGTGGAGTAGCCATTTGTCTTGTCCTAGAAGTATCGTAAGACGCAGATTTGTGCTTTGAAAAGTTTCAAGGAAGAATCCCTAGGCGGCTCATAGCATAAAACTCTATAGACAGTAGCGACACTGCACTGGACTAATCTTTCCGAAAGGACACTGCAGAGCAGTTTAGGGTTTAAAAAAAGAATTAAAGTGAGGAAGATTGGTAGCCATCGAGAGCATGTTCCTGCCCTGTGTATATGCAGACAAAAATGTGTTTGTTTCATATGACCATTGCGTTTTAGATTCAGGGACAAAATTCCTATCAAACAGTATTTTTGTGACGAGTAATCTGTTGCTGTTTTTCCAACAATAACAGCAAAACGCACCAGTCTGCACAAAGTGTGAATTGCAAAAAATATTCACAATGCACAGTAACCATTTCAGATTACGGTAGTTCCAAAAATATGATGAAAGGCTGCCCTCTTCAGCCAAAAGTTGGGAAAAAAGGTGCTAAGAGGGTCTAAATGTCCTTTAGAGCAATTATTTGGGGAAAACTTTACTAAATAGTCTATATTCCACTGTACTGTACAACAGTTAATTCCGCTGAAGTGGGAAATACATGCATTCAGTAATGTGTGTGTAGTAATCTATATTTATACACAAGAAGTAGGGAAGCTGGTATACAGCAGAAATGGCTTAGGATGCTGGTTAATAAGGATGTAAGACAGCATCAATTTCCATTCTGTCCTGTATTTTATTTTGCATGTGGTTTTTCTGTATATCCTCTTTAATAACCACCATGGATTACCTTTTGGCTTTTGTGTGAGGGTAAATTTAGATACTTGGGAGACTCGGGTAGAATTTGAACAAATAAGAAAGGTTTGTTTTACAGCACAAAGTTGATAAAACAAAGGCTGCGTCAGGAGAAAAAAAAATTCTTTCAGGAAACAGTTATTTATAATTATACTGAATATTGTAGATGTTACAGGCTTCTAAACAAGCTTCAGTTGCTTACATTTCAGTTAGATGTTACAGGTTTCTAGACTAGATGGTAAACGCTTAGCTCATCTGGACTTTTCGCTTCAGTTCCTTAACTTAGTTGTTGTATAGGTTTTATACAGCTTGATGCTTTTGTTCTTAAACAAGCTCAATGCACAGCTTAATACTTTGGTTCCTAACCAAGGTGGTTACTTTCCATCAGTTACCCAACCTTTCAATAATCACAATCCTGAGGTACTTCTAGCAGTATAACAGACCAGGGGGTCCCCACACCCCTCTTAACTAGTTTGAAAGCCTTCTTTTTCTGAAATATCTCTCCGCTCCTGACTGAAATGAGACCTAAGTAGACTGTAACCTCACAACTTCTACTTCTCCCACTCAAACTCAGCCTCCCAGTTAATACTCTCCCATGACACTGAACACTGTCTTCCAATCTAAGCTCAGAGACTCCTTTCTCTAGCTGCAGGTATTTTCCTCAGAGTGGATGTTGCGCACAGACCAGAACCAACTCACTCCCTTCAACTATCTGAACTCTCTCTCAGAAACTGCTCCTTTTATTTTCCCTCCCAAAGTTCAGGCTCCACCCCGCCTCCAGCTAAAAGTATCGATAGCCAATCAGAGAGCAGCTCCAGCACTCTGGCAGAATAGTAGCCAATCATAGAGGGGCTCCAGCATTCTGAGACGCTGCATCACCCGACTCTGCTCTAGCTCAGGTGTCCATCACGCCTACATTTGTACTCAATCGTTCAATGGGGACTGGATTCCCTGTCACGAAAAAAATATATTTGAGCCCACAAGTAACCCCTCTCAGCCCATTGAGCTATCAGAGATTTCAGAGCCATGGCAGTCATGGGGTATGCTTGTAAGGGAATTAGTAGTGAAGACATTGGGGAAAGCCTAGATTGCCCTTCTTTTCCATACCATTAGAGTGGCCCAGGCATAGTGATTTTGTATGTTCATTATTAATATTCTGTGTTTTTAATGATTGAAAGGGCAGTCCGAAAGAGGGCCTTGATTCAACATTTTTTCTCTTCCACAGTTATCCAATTCTTTTTCGCTCAATCTAACGGCAAAATGTAGTTAAACACATCATTACATAATTGTTATGTCATTGCGCACCATTCATTTCAATGCAAAGGAAACCCTTGCAAATTGGGAAATAAGGCATTTATTGATTTCTGTTCTAGACATGGACAAATAAGCAAACAACAACAATTTCTGCTCCCCTTTCTGTGTTTTTTTTTGGGGGGGTGGTGGAATTCTCTAACATCTCTACTGGCTAAGAAGCACAAATTTCTTCGTTCAAATCTTGTCCCTGCCATTAGCTCCCTAGGTGGTCTTAGACAAGCCACTGTCTCTGAACCTCAGGCCTCATCTGCAATAAGGGCAATAATAATACTGACTTTTATTGTGGGATTGTTGTAAGAATGGCAGGACAATAATGAATGTGAAGTGCTTTGAACACCATTTTGTTTGTTTGTTTGCTTGCTTGCTTGCTTGTTATCCAAACTGTCCTCCCAAAGGGGTCCAGGGTGTAAACAAGAAGCCAAAAAAATAAAATGAAAACATACTGAAAACAATTAGAATACAAACCTCAACTTTAAAAGGCTTGTTGAAAGAGTAGCTGCCAAAAAGACAACAGAGAAAGTGACTGATTCATTGCTGCTTATTTAGTATGATGACTTATTTAATTGCTTTTTAAAAATGTTTATTAAAAAGCAATCAGTGTTGTTGTTTTTTAAACTGTATCTCTTTCTAATTTATGTTGTGAGCTGCCATGGGTCCTGAACTGTGAGAAAGCAGGATATAACTATGTGTGTGTTTAGAAATTGTGTTTGTGTGTGTGTAGAAATCAAATGTTAAGCATTATTAAGCATAAGTGATGCATTAAAGTCAGGAGTAGGAACTGTGTTGACCCCCAGTTGTTCTTTGATTACAATTCCCATAATTCCATGCTGGCTGGGGTCAGTGAGAGCTGTAGTCCCCATAGCTGAAGTGACACAGATTCCTCATACCTGTATTAAAGGATGCCTGGTTAAGTTACTTCCCTTCTAAATACTCTACGTGAATATTAGTGGGACAGCTAACCATGTGCTGAAATGCAGAGCTGCAATTAATGGAGTTGTTTCAGTCTCTAGTGTTTACTTAAACTGTCATATATCTAAGTGCTCTGAACAATCACGTGAATTTTCAGTAATTGGCTCTTATCACATTTGAATTTGTAACAACTATGATCAGCCTCATTTATTTGAAGCAAAATTGTCATTCTGGGATTTTACAGCTGTTTCTAAAAAAAAACCCTAAAATGACAATTAAATTATTATTCACTTTACATCTATCATGCATTGCCAACATCTATTTATCACAACAGAACCAGGGGTAGAAGTCAATCTAAATACAGGCTTCTCTATGAAGTAAATCTGATGCTGCAATGTCTAGTATATAATTCACATATTTCAATGACAAAAATATCTTAACAAGCTGACTATAACTTCTCATTTCAACTTCAGATGATAGAAAAGAAATTTTAATTAAAACAGAATAGATTGGACAGTAGGGACATGTTTGAATGGTCTGGACCTTTTTTTAGTGATCAGGGTGGAATAAGCACTGCAATTTTCTTTTGTGAATACACACCATGTCTTCATCTGAAAAAGAAAACTAAAGGAATTTTTAGTCAATTGTGGGTTGTTGTTTTCTGTAAGTGCATAGCCCTCCAGATTTTGATGGACTCCATCTCTCATCCGTCCCAGCCAGTATAGCCAATGGTCAGAGAGGAAGGGAGTTGCAGTCCAGCAATGCTGGGGGCGGGGGCGGGGAAACACAGGTCCCCCAAACCCTGCTATACTCAGGTCTACAGTCTACACTGGCTCCCAGTACGTTTCTGAGCACAATTCAAAGTGTTGGTGCTGACCTTTAAAGCCCTAAACGGCCTCGGTCCAGTATAGTCCAGTGAGGCTGAGAGACTTCAGAGAAGTGTGACTAGCCCAAGGTGACCCAGCAGCTGCATGTGGAGGAGCGGAGACGAGAACTCGGTTCACCAGATTAGGAGAATACCGCTCTTAACCACTATACCACACTGGAAGTGGTATAGTCCATTGCCTATTGTTCCAAATGGGAAGGAAATGTTTTTTTCAAAAAAGAAAAAGAAAAAACAGAAAATAATAGACGTATTCAAAATTGTTTTCCCCCTGCTGGCGAGTGTCCAGACTGCAGGGGTCAGCAAACTTTTTCAGCAGGGGGCCGGTCCACTGTCCCTCAGACCTTGTGTGGGACCGGACTATATTTTGAAGGGGGGGAAATGAACGAATTCCTATGCCCCACAAAAAAACCAGAGATGCATTTTAAATAAAAGGACACATTCTACTCATGTAAAAACACCAGGCAGGCCCCACAAATAACCTAGAGATGCATTTTAAATAAAAGGACACATTCTACTCATGTAAAAACATGCTGATTCCCAGACCGTCCGCGGGCTGGATTTAGAAGGCGATTGGGCCGGATCCAGCCCCTGGGTCTTAGTTTGCCTACCCATGGTCCAGAAGATTCTGGGCAAGACAGGTATTTACCTTCTGCAGCCCCCTATCAGCACCCTTGCAGTTAGCGAGCATGTTTTACATGGGAGGGAGAAGGAGGCCCAGTCTTTTCATACAAGTTGTATAAAAATATAGCATTCTTACATGAACCAAACCTATCCCCAGTCTCGAATTTCCTAATGTCAGTTACTGGCACATTATATTTTAGTGATGTTTAGTGATGTCTTTCCCCCATGATTTTCCACATGTTGTTATATGAGTCTGATATGTTAGAAGCTGTAAAACCAGTGAGAAGCCTCCAGCCATTTTGGACATGCCATATTGTGTTTCTCCTTCCTTCCATATTTTGCCCACAGCATTTCAGTGTCCTTTGTTTTGGTCACTCTTTCCTATTTCCTGCTATTCCCTGGCACCAGGTATGAGACAAAACTACTACAAAGTAAAGTTTATCCTAGATAGAAAAAGACAAAAAAAGCTCTGAGAAGCTAATCCAAGATTAAATAGCCAAACACAATACTGGGATTTCCCCGTACTTATCAAAATTGTGATGTTTAGGAATAGTGGGGTGGAAATAGATCAAAGATAAATTTACTTTGAAGGAAAGCATATATCTGTTAAATTGAGACTTCCATTAAAAAAAAAAGTTCAAATGAGAAATAAACATATTTTAAATGTTTTATTTTCTGCCTTAATCGGTTCTGTGGTCCAAAATTAACTACAGTGACTTCTCTGTGATAAGGCACAAGTTTTTGCAGACACTGCTTAGAAATTATTGTTTTTTTGGAGTGGGAGTCTCAGCTGATAAGTGCAAATCTCTTTCAGCTCTGTCACTTTTGTCAATTCCCCACCGATTAAGATTCACAATAGTGAGCATCCCAGGGCTATCTCCCTATCTAGGCTGCCTCAAACGGTACAAAAAATAATAATATATGAATGAAACAATTAATCAAAAGGAAGGCATGTCATTCGCAACCATGCTTTTAGATTATCTCTGATAAAATGCCACTCAAATGGAAATAGACTAGGGACACCGAGTATGAAAGAAAACCAATGACAGGAAGATAGAAAATGTTGGTTTTTTGGCTCAGTTGAGCCATTTACCTCTGTGTAGCACATACACACACCATCTGGTTTGCCTTTTGAGCTCAAGTGCACAGGCCAGCTTATATACATTGTTTTACTTGAAATATTTCTAAACCACCCTCCCATGTTCCTTGAGGCAGCTTGCAAAAACTCTTACAACCAAACCCCATGAGGTAGGTTAATCTCAGATATAGGGACTGGCTCAATATCAAATCTGGTGTAGCAGTGGTTAGAGGGCTGGACAAATACCTGGATGGTCCAGGATAAAATCCTCGTTCAGCCATGGAACTAACAGGATGAACTTGGGCAAGCCCCTCTCTCTCAGCCTAACATACCTCTAGAGAAGATTTAGGAAATCAGTTTCTTTTTTTTTTTTTTTTTTTTTTTTTGTTGTCTATTCATTTATTTATTAATATTTATTAAATTTGCCTAATGCCATTCATCCAAAGCTCTCAGGGAGGTTCTCAGCATGAAAATACAGTGGTACCTCGGTTTATGAACTTAATCCATTCAGGAAGTCCATTCTTACACCAAAACCGTTCTTAAACCAAGGTGCACTTTCCCTAATGAGGCCTCTCACCGCTGGTGCCCTTCCACTGTTCAGCTTCCTTTTTTTTTTTTTTTCAATATACTTTTTATTAGTTTACAACAAAGAGCATATATTTCTAACCAAATTTTCACAGATTATACTTTTTAGACTTCCTTCGATTTTTCTGGTAATCATCCATATATACTCTTAGCTATAACGCATTTCCTTTTTTGCATTGCCTTTTAACTTTCCCCTTTACCAATTTCTATTTTCCAGACAGTACATCTTAGCCTTTACAGTGCTTCTTGAAACCCCACTAGCGTTGTTTGTGAATCACATAAGTTTTTCAGATAATCTACAAACTTTCCCCAATGTTCGATGAACTTTTGATTTTTAAGATATCTTATTTTTCCAGTCAGTTTATCTAACTCCACATAATCTGTTAATTTCGATCTCCACTCTTGAATTGTCGGTGTTTCTTCCTGTTTCCACATCTGGGCTAGTAAAATTCTTGCTGCCACAACCGCATACTGGAATAACTTAAAGTCTTTCCTTCTTATCTCTTTTCCTGTGATACCTAAAAGAAAGGCTTCTGGTTTCTTGACAAAAGTATACTTTAACATTTTTTTTAGTTCATTATATATCCCTTCCCAGAAGTTCTTAACCTTCTTGCATTCCCACCACATGTGATAAAATGTTCCCTCCCTTTCTTTGCATTTCCAACACTTATTATCCGTTTTATACATTTTGGCTAGCTTGACCGGTGTGATATACCATCTGTAGAACATTTTCATCACATTTTCCTTCAATCCCATGCATGCAGTGAATTTTAAATTTTCTTTCCATAGTTTCTCCCAATCATCAAATTGAATATTGTGTCCAAAATCTCTAGCCCAGTGTATCATTACTGATTTAACTTCTTCGTCCTTCGTACACCATTCCAACAATATCTTGTACATTTTTGACAAAGTCTTATTTTCACTATTAATTATATCCAATTGAAACCTAGAGTCTTTTTCTATATACCCCTTTTCCTTTACATCTTTCTTAAACATTTCATTTACTTGGAAGTAGTGTAACCAATCATATACATAGTTCTTTACTTGTTCGTATGGTTTTAGTTGCCATTTTCCTCCTTCCTTCGTTACCAATTCTCCGTATGTAGCCCAATTACCTCTCATGTTCACTCTCTTTACACACATGACCTCCAACGGAGATAACCAATGTGGGACCCTTGGTTCTAAAAGACTTTTGTACCTGTCCCATACTTCTATTAACGAATTTCTGAAGATGTGGTTTCCAAATCCTTTGTGAACCCTTTTTTTATCACACCATAAATAGGCGTGCCACCCGAACCTGTTGTCGAAACCTTCAAGATCTAATAATTCCTTATTTTCAAGCTTAATCCAATCCTTTAGCCAGCAAATACATGCTGCTTCATAATATAGTTTCAAATCTGGCAGGGCGAAGCCTCCTCTCTCTTTCGCATCTGTGAGTAGTTTATATTTTATTCTTGGCTTCTTGCCCTGCCAGATGTACCCTGATATCACTTTTTGCCAATCTTTGAAGGTTCCGCTCCCCTTAATTATGGGGATTGTCTGAAACAGAAATAGCAGCCTTGGGAGCACGTTCATCTTAATTATAGAAATCCTGCCCCAAAAGGACAGCTTCATTCTATTCCACACCTCCAGGTCTTTTTTTATACCTTTACCTGGCAGGGGAGACACCTTGATCATGTAGGAAATCAGTTTCTATTAGTTCTAATACAGAATCACAGGCAACAACATATTTAGGCGTGTCCGAATGACATGCAATTGCACACACGTGCATGGCGTCGAACCCGGAAGTAGCCCCCAAACGTCTTAAAAACACCACAAAAAGGGGCAGGGCAGAACAGGCTCTCCACAAATGTGTGCAGGGGTCTGGAACATAACTGTCAGGGAACTGCCATCAGCTCAGAGGCGAGAGGTGGAAGGGCAGTTGTGTTACAGGGAGCCTCCGAAGATCTTGCAAAGCAGTTCTTCCTCTGGCGAGGAGGGAAGCCCCGCCTCCAGTGGGGAAGGGGCGCAGGGATCAGAAGATGCTAGGGAGAGCCTCAACACCGAGCCTGAGCAAAGGGGAGGGGAGGCAAGTCCCCCTTTGCCAGCGCCCACGTTGTGCAGTAGGTTTGCGCGCAGAAAGAGGAGGAGAAGGATGGGGGTCACACGACTGTTGTGCTGGGGAAGGTATAAGGACCGCCCACTCCCAGATTCTGCTAGCGACTGAGCAGACATGGACTTGTGGCGCTCTGCACTGTAAGATAGTTTGTACAGATAATAAAGCCTGGAAAGGACAAGTTGGAGTCTTGCCTGTTTGCTCTTGAGCAACCACACCATCACCTGACAATAACCCTCGGGCAAAACAAGGATTGCTTGTACCTCATCTATGCCCATCCCCAACCACTGTGCAGATTGGAATGTTAACTATCCTTTGGTTTTTTTACTTCTCCAAATTTTGTAATAAAATGTGCAGCTCAAAAAAAGAGAAAAGAGTACAAAATTGCTTTTCTTTTTTAAAAAAGGTATATTTTAAAATTAGATATATTTAGAAATGTGTACACTGAGATAAAATATGCAGTGAAATAATATTTTATGATTAGAATGCATTTTAGGTTTGTGTTTAAAATACATATTTAAATACAAACAGAAGGCAGCCCTGTTTAGGGAAGTTTTTAATTTTTGAAGTTTTATTCTGTTTTTAGTGTTCTGTTGGGAGCTGCCTAGAGTTGCTGGGGAAACCCAGACAGATGGACAGGGTATAAATAATAAAACTATTATTATGATTGATTGATTGATTGATTGATTGATTGAGAGAGAGAGAGATTCATGCAGAAATGGGGTGGCACACATAATGAATGCGCAGACATTGGAAATAAACTGATCCACCCATCCCTACCTACTCTTAATAGACTGTTGAGAGGATAAAAGGGAATGGAGAACCATGGGTGATGCCTGCAAGAATAGCGAGATATAAATGAAATGCATAACAATGAGTCACCCATTTGGCATCATTGTAGAGCAGGGATTTGAACCCAGGTCTCCCAAGCCAACACTATCCACGACACCAGAGGTGGCTTCCAGATGTCGCTGGACTAGAACTCCCATCATCCCCAACCATTGGGCCTGATTGTAGCTGTAGTCCAAAAACATATGGAGGGCAGCAAGGTGGCTGCCCCTATACTTGTTATCGTATTGCCTCTAAAATCTATTTTTAACACTAAAGTTATATCAGTACGTTAAAAAGAAAAGCCAGACATAAACAACATAAAATATTCATCCCAATCTATTCTTAGATTGAACTAATCCAGTATACATTATATTGTGGAATTTTGTAAACCTACTTAGTTGTTTCATCACAAGCCTCTAGGTATGACGGGGCCTCTTCGACGTCAAGAGAGCCCCATTAAACTGACTTGGTTGTGGTGGCTGGGAGCTACCTACCATTTTAGTGTTCCACCATGGCCCAGAGCAATGCTATCTCAGGGGCAGTAGCAGAAAATAAAAGCAGTCTGTGCCAGCAAGCTATCTGCTGGGATCCCGGCAAATGCCCAAAGATGCTGGCCCTGCCCTCCAGATAGGTAAAGGTAAAGGGACCCCTGACCATTAGGTCCAGTCGTGACCGACTCTGGGGTGACGGCGCTCATCTTGCTTTATTGGCCAAGGGAGCCGGCGTACAGCTTCCGGGTCATGTGGCCAGCATGACTAAGCTGCTTCTGGCAAACCAGAGCAGCGCACGGAAACGCCGTTTACCTTCCCGCCGGAGCAGTACCTATTTATCTACTTGCACTTTGATGTGCTTTTGAAATGCTAGGTTGGCAGGAGCAGGGACCGAGCAACGGGAGCTCACCCCGTCGCAGGGATTCAAACCACTGACCTTCTGATTTGCAAGTCCTAGACTCTGTGGTTTAACCCACAGCGCCACCTGCGTCCCTTGCCCTCCAGACAGCACTTACCAAAGTAAACTTGGTAGGAGACTGATGCTAAGCAGTTGCTCTTACCGGCAACTTCACCTCTTGAGATTGTGTTGAAACGCTCTGGCTTAACCTAACTTCATCATAGGGGAGTTTACTTGTTATCACTCATGCTTGAACCAGCAAGAGAATTTAAGTAGATGTTTTGCAGCCACATCTTATGGCAAGATGGGGGAGCCTGTGGTCCTCTGGATGTGGTTGGACTTCAATTCCCATCAGCCTCAGCCAGCATGATGGAAGTTGTAGTTTGGCATCATCTAGAGGCATAGCAGCAGAGGGGACACAGGGGTGGTTGCCCCAGGAACAAAATTATTAGGAGCAAAAAAATTCAGCACCCCGTGCTGCTTCAATAAAGCTGCACACTTCCATCACTGGGCTCTGTTGAAAACAGCTTCTTCATGTAAACCAGGAAGTGACCTCTCCAGACAATGGAACAACTCTTCTTTTCTTATCTCTGTGGCTACAATCTCCTGGATGACTCAGACACCATTACACAGTTGAATGAGCATACCTACTCTGTCTGTTTCCCTCCCTCCCACCTGGCAGCCCCGGGCACTGGCAATCCACGCTATGCCACTGGCAAGAGGTTCCCCATCCATGTCTTATGGTATGGCAATGGAGTGTATTTATGCTGTGCTGAGAAGAGCTGCTACAAGCATACGCTTAGAATTAAAGACATAGTGATTTTGTTGAAGTCTTTCCCTGCCTTCATGAATTTATAATCCTCCACTGGCATTAACCTTGGGCTTTTAAACAGGTCACCTATTCTGAATTTTTGTTTTAGGGACAGCGAACAGTATATATTAAGTAGTCATACAGAAACTAAATCAAGGTTAAAAAACTCTGTGAACAATATAGATCAGATTGTGCTCAGTTAGCCATTACTCTTGGGTGGTAAAGATTTGGTTTGTAAAGGAAGGTGTTAGAGATTGCAAAGCATAGTTAAGAATGGGCTAGTCATTTTCTTCACTATATGATCCAGTTTCAAGTACAGTATAAGACAACAATCTTTAAGTCGTGCAAATATATGATGAGCTTCCAAAATATTGGTAGTTTGCCAGTGAAGCCCATTACTGCTATCATATACCTATCAAGACAATGCTTTATTTATGTTTCTCGGGAACAAGCTCCCAAAAATTTGCTGCAGTTGGTTTGATTTCCTAACAATTAAAATATAGCCCTTTTATCTCCTTCAGGTATTCAGTTTGCAGTCTAAAACAAAGATGAACACTGACATCTTAGCTTTTTTGCCGTCAGCATCCCTGAGTATGGTAATTTATCCCTGCAGAGAAACAGAGGGGTGTCCACATTGTTACTCTTAGGGTCTCACACGCTCTTAAATTGTGAAACTGCTCCCACGACGTTAACATGATTGTGTTATGGATTTTCCAAAATGACAGATTATGGGGGGGGGCTGCAAATTAAACTTGATGGTGTTCTGCAGTGTGCATATGCTTTTAATTTCTCCTCCCCCCCCCTTCTAACGGGGATATTTAGGGGGAGTGTGGTAATGCCAGTCATTTCGTGATTGTGTGCAGTGTGCGAAGGTGAAGTCACATCATTGAAATAATACAAGCAGGTAGATGTGCCATTTTATGAAAACTACCTACCTACCTGTAGCTCGCTGTTGACATTAACCAAGCAAAAATAGATGAAAGGGGCAGTAGTTTAAATGATTAGAAAAAGTACTGCATTATAATCTGAACAAATACTTCCCCATTTAGTAGTCCTTGCAAAGTAAACTAATTTGGCTATTTGTTTGTCATCCGACAAAGAATGTGTTCACCCCATCCTTCTCCCCAAAAGTTTTCCCAGCGCACCATGTAACAATAAAACAACGCTACTGTGGTTTCACTTGTCTATTTATTACGTTTTTCTATCACCCTTCCTCCAAAGATCTCAAGAGAGCATGTACAGTATGTGCCTCACCCCTCATTTTCAGTGTTAGAAATTGAGATATGAAAACTGGGAGCTAAATGGCACCTTAAACCCAGGTTATGGGCGCAACAACATAATGTCTAGGAGCACCTTTTTTTAGTAACAAGAATACAAAGCTGTAAATGAATGAACTGCTGCTAAAACATTATGTTCATTTTTCACATGGTCTAGTCCTTTCCCTGCCCACCCCCTAATATTCTTAAGAGGGTCTCTTCTCCAGTCTTCAGAGAGTAGCTGGAAGTGAGGGTGCAGAAAAAGGTCCCCCTTTCCTTCCACTCTGCAGTTTTAATCCAAAATCTTAGGTGCCCAGAGCTCAGAAACTGCTTGTGCTAATGAAATTCCTAGTTGCCTAGAACAATGGGAGTTTTGAACGCTGCTCATATTTGTCCTTACAACAACATTATATCAAGTAAGTTGAGCCAAGCACCATTTCCCAGCCTGTGGTCAGCCATCAAGTTTCATGAATGGGTGTGCGTCCGGTCTGCTCAGTTTAAGTTTGACACTTTATCCACTACATCACAAGTAGTCTTCCCTCTCTACTGTCCTTGCAACAACCACGTGAGATTGGTTAGGCTGAGTGTTTATGTTCCCATGAGCTTCATGGCTGCATCGGGATTCGAACCCAGGTCTCCTCAATCCTAGTCCGGCACTCTACCACTGCACCACAGTGGTAGTGATGGGAATCTCCTTGTCAAAATTGTATTAGAAAAGGCTAATATATTACAAGCAAAATATATCTGTGGATACAGAGTTATATTAGCTGCCAGGATTTGGGAAGAAGAACTTTCTCATTTATGGCAGATTATTCTCTAAGTGCCCACTCCAGGCCTGTAACTATCTAACTTTCAAATCCCTCCCTCCTTTTTAAAATCATTGGCAGGATAATAAATTAGATTGACCACCAGCTAGGGAGTTAAATGTTTGTGCTTTTATTATGTTGACTTCTTTGCAATTTTCAGCAAGTTTGATAACAAAATGTTGCTAACATTCCTTCAAGAACTGGAGTCTCAGCCCAGAAAAGCATGATGAAAACACACAGCGATAGTAAAGTTTAGAGCAGGTCAGTTCAACTAAAAAGGAGGTATCAACGCAGCTCCTTGGAAATGAATCCTACCTTTAAAAAAAGGATGAACATGTAGGAAATGACCTCTGCTCCCCATCAATTCCCTAGGATACTGTAGAAGTAACTGAACCACAGCAGAGTACAGGATTCAACTTAGTTCTGAACACAAAACATTCAATTTGTTTTTATCTCAAGAAGTAAGCAAGCAGAAAGATTTGGGCCATGTGTCTTGTCATGCTTGAAAAAACTAAGCATGTCCTTAAAACATCACCCTTTGCCAGTGTCTGACAACAGAGGCTGGATGAGCGCTTTCCAGTTTTCCCACAACACAGTAGCTTCTTACAGTCACCGTGAAATCAGATCCGCAGATAACTACTAGGTTATCTTTTGCATTAACACGGAAGGCTTGAAGGGCACATCATCTTGCTGAGCAAAATCTGATCTCTGCAAAATAGCGTTCCCCCAACCTGATGCCTTCCAGATGTTTTGGACAGCAACTCCTATCAACCCCAGCCAACATGGCCTAATGGTCAGGAATGATGGGAATGGAAAACTGGGCAAAGGACTTAGGACATAACATACAAATGGCAGATTGGGAGAGGCAATGGAGAACAGATTTGAAATTCACAGCATGAAAGAAAATTATATGAAAATGATGTACTGGTAGTATCTGACTCCTACTAAGTTATCCAAAATGTATAGAACAAGCTGAATATTTGTTGGAAGTGTAAAGAAAAGGAGGGTACCTTTTATCATATGTGGTGGTCCTGAAAGATAACAAAGTCTTTTTGGGAATTGATATACAATGAACTGAAAAAAAATGTTTTAAAGAACATTTGTTAAAACTGACTGGGAGACTCAGGAATCAAGAAGATCATGACTTTTTAAAAGAATGGGGGAAATTTATGATTTACTTAGGAGACCATTGTAAACAAATAAAAATGTTGGCTGGACTTTAAAAATAACTTGTAAAGAAATAAAAAATATGGGTAATTCAGAGAGATGAAAACTGTGGAGAATGTGATGATATGTAGTTTTAGAAAAAGTGTTTTAAGGACTCTTGCAGGGGACGGCGGGAAGTTGCGAGATTCAGAGAATCTCATATATGGATGTGGGAAAAGTTTTTTCTCTTTATCATTTTGAATTTGTTTTTGTAAGAACCAATAAAATATTTATATTTTTTTAAAAAACGGAATGATGGGAATGGTAGTCCCAGAAACCAGGAGGGCACCAAGCTGGGGAAGGCTCCATACAAGTAACCTCTCTACTACCAAAGTCTCTTCTACCTGTACAGAAATCTGTGCACCATGGAAGGTTAAGACAGTGCAGCATAATGGTTAGAGTGCTGGACTATGACCTGGGAGACCAGGGTTCAAATCCCCACTCAGCCTTGGGACAGTCGCCATCTCTTAGCCTTAACAGGGTCGTTGTGAGGATAAAATGGGGAAGAGAAGAACCATATACACCACCTTCAGATCCCTGGAAGATAAATGTGGTATATAAATGTAATTTAAAAATAAGTACCAGATTAGCCCCAAGTTGTGGACTATTAGCACTGACAGAATATTATGAGAGGGAATTTCTACTTTGGGGTGCATCCTGCCAAGCAGTGGTGAATTTTACCACCATTAGCACTCTCTCCCTCTGGGCTTCTGTGGGAGAATGAAGGAGGAGGATTGCCATATATTTCAAAAAGTAAAACCCAGGACACCACAAAAACTGCTGACCTTTCTTTAGGAAGACCCCAAAGTTGTTGAACTATTTTTTTTACATAAAAGATGAAAAAGGGGGGGGGGCGGAACCCTCACAATTTTTCAACTGACTTGCCTAAGATCCAGGACAAAGCACCATATTTCAGAAATCCCACCTGGACATCAATTCTGCCTTTGAAATCCCGGTAATGTCTGGGAAAATCCGGACATGTGACAGCCTTAAGTAGCTTGTCTTGCTGCTGTCATAGGATGCCCCCCTCTCTAAAACAAAAAAGGGTCATGAGCACAATAATAATAATTTATTATTTGTATCCCGCCCATCTGGCTGGGCCTCCCCAGCCACTCTGGGCGGCTTCCAACAAAGATTAAAAATACATTAAAATGTCACACATTAAAAACTTCCCTTCAAATGTCTTCTAGATGTCAGGTAGTTGTTTATCTCTTTGACATCTGTTGCATCAGCCACAGCCTTTGCTACAGTAGACTATAGGGTGGCTACCTCTGCATTGGGCCAAAAGACGTAAAAACGAGGACGCAGATTTGAATATGCGAACTTATATGCTAATTTAGAAAATGATGAGTACAGTTAATCTCATTGTAATTGGGAGCACTGTCAGCATAAGGCAAATGAGGTGCAAACAGTTTTGTTTTGGGTGCATCCTCCTGGAACCTGAACAACATCAGACCATCCCTATTCCGATTTTCACTTGCACAAAATTAAAACACAGCAAGTAATTTCCACAATGATTCCCACCTGCTTGCAGAATGATAATCTGCTTGAGCAATGGGACTTCCAGTTTTTCCTCTCCCTCCAGTCTACTCCAGAGGGCCCTACAATCTTCTGAAGCAGATTTGGAGACTCGTGGGAGGCTGCGAGAGGAAGATGAGGAGGAGAAACTCCTTATCACCCCTCCTTCTCGTTTCCAAGACCAAGGAGGTACCAGATACAGATTTAAAGAAAATGAGGAGAACACCCCAGACATTCAAATAGTAATTTCTGTAACATGCTACTCAGGTATCTTGTTTCGAAAGGAAGAAGAACTCGCCTTTTAAAAGCCAAACCTTATAATAATTGCTATAACGGCAGACGGTTTTTTCTGGTATGCAAACCCCTTAGGGAGAAAAGCGTCACATGCTGGGGTTCTGCTTGCACTGTAACTGCTGACAGCACAGGAGCCTTGCTGGGGAAATACTTGGCAACCCTAGTCATAACATGAAAATTGCTCTCCGATCCGAAGGAACTGAGGCAGCCCCCTAGATGAGCTCCCTTGTATTTTGACAAGTGTGTTATGGTTCAATTTCTCACTTTTCAGTGTTAATCACAAAATCTGAACCAGTTTTCCATAAATCTCTGTAGAAAAATACATTTCAAGTGTGCGCTGAAGTGTTTTGAAACTACTGAAGCACTCAAGTCACCGTCTGTCACTCTGAGTGGCACACAGCAATTTAAAATTACTGAAGCTCTTAAATTAAGTGCTTAAATGTAAAGGTGATCACTACTCTGGGGGTATGAATTGTAGAGCTATCCGAACCATCAGAGCACTTCAATTTTCTCTAAGCAGGTCATTTTGGGGAGTGATAAGGAAACCTTTGATTGCCCAGAATACTCTGATTTAAAGATAGCATTTAAAGTTCTCAATTCATCTCTACAAGCACTTTTGTTTGGGTGCCGCATACCTCCCAATCAAACTGACCTAAAGTGCTTGAACTCTAATTTGCCTCCCCCTTTTAATGAACTATTTCCTCCTAATATTTTTTTTCTTGCAAACGAAAGCCTGTATTTTAAAGGGATTCTGCCTTGTTTGCCTGCAGACCATAACTAGAAGACATGCTGGCTCAGGAAGGTACCACGTCAACTGGTGGCCCATCGACATGATGGCTTCCTTCATGATGGAAGCAGCAGCATCCCAGTGCCCCTCCCCCACCCCACTGTTCAGGTAACATAGGAATTGGACCTCAGGCAAAGGAGCTTTTCCATCCTCCTGTTGTTTTCCCTCTCACAGGAACATTCAGGCCCAGTGCTAGCAGTCAGCCAGGTTCGACACTGGCCAAGGGCCCTAGGTTTTTGGAATGAGTCCTCACTGGTCCAACTGCCCTCCCTGATGGAGCCCTGGTGTCTTTTCAACAGTGGGCAGAGTAAACATGTGGTGGCCACTGAAAGCAGAGCTGGATCTTGCCCTGAACCTGTGTACTGGGAGGTGGGGTAGACCAATGTCGGCATTGTGCCAAGGGCACCTTGGGAACACTAAACCTGAAAGAAGAATTTGAAAGCAGAAAGTCTTAAGAAGAAGAAGAAGAAGAAGAGTTTGGATTTGATATCCCGCTTTATCACTACCCTAAGGAGTCTCAACGTGGGAGGCGCTGTGGGTTAAACCACAGAGCCTAGGGCTTGCCAATCAGAAGGTCGGCGGTTCGAATCCCCGCGACGGGGTGAGCTCCCATTGCTCGGTCCCTGCTCCTGCCAACCTAGCAGTTCGAAAGCACGTCAAAGTGCAAGTAGATACGGTAAATAGGTACCACTCCGGCGGGAAGGTAAACGGCGTTTCCGTGCACTGCTCTGGTTTGCCAGAAGCAGCTTAGTCATGCTGGCCACATGACCCGGAAGCTGCATGCCGGCTCCCTTGGCCAGCAAAGCGAGATGAGCGCCGCAACCCCAGAGTCGGCCACGACTGAACCTAATGGTCAGGGGTCCCTTTACCTTTACCTTTAAGGAGTCTCAAAGCGGCTAACAATCTCCTTTCCCTTCCTCCCCCACAACAAACACTCTGTGAGGTGAGTGAGGCTGAGAGAATTCAAAGAAGTGTGACTGGCCCAAGGTCACCCAGCAGCTGCATGTGGAGGAGCGGAGACGCGAACCTGGTTCACCAGATTACAAGTCTACCGCTCTTAACCACTACACCCACTGGTAGTTTCCATTAAACCCTTCTTTTGTTACCCTCTCAGTGCCATCAAAAGGGATGAAGCGTTTCATTCGGTCTGCATAAACATGCACAGGCAGGTCAGACCTTTTGGCCCCCAGTGCAGTCCCAATCCAGTTTAGACTTCCCATGGATCCTTCTTTTTAAATGCAAATTGCAAGTAAGGAGACTATAGCAGGGGCATGCATGTGTGTGTGTGTATGTGTGTGTGTTTGTCTCCACAGAAATCTATAGCTAGATAGATAGATATATAACAACCAAAGGTAGGCTCCGGAGGACTGAGCAGAAAAGCTGCAGACGGGAGTGAGGGGCAGATGGGGCTCATCAACATGGGAAGGTAGCCCATCTAGGTGAAGGAAAACCTCTGTGTCACGGTCCGGTCTGCGGGCAGTCGAAGTCCCGGCTGAGGACATCAGGACCGGGGGCAAGATGGCAGGGTGGGAGCAGGAACTAGAGTCCAGAAGCCAGGGGTCCGAGGGTCAGGAAGCAGGGAGTCACAAAGTCAAGGGTCCGAGGGTTGAGAAGCAAGGAGTCAAGAAGCCGAGGTCCGAGGATCAGGAAGCAAGAAGCCAAACGCAGCAAGGTGGGAAACGAGTTGCTGTGTCAAAGAGCTCTCATCATCATCAAACCTTTATTGCATTAGCATACAGCCATAGCAGGATAAGACAAAAATGCTAGTGTCAAAGAGCTGAAGGGAAATGCTGACCTTCTATCCCTTCCCGGCTCTTGCCACCAGGTGCTGTGAGTTACCAAGCGGCCTCCCCTGTGCGGCCGTGCCTTGCCTCTCCAGAACAAACTTAGGAAGGCCCCAGTCCTGCGAAGCCCTACCGGTAACAGGGCCTGGCTCCTGCATGCACTCCTGACACTCTGCTGCCTTGCAGGACATCTTCAGGAGAAGAAAAGGTAAAACAGTAAACCCTATACAAATCTGGAGTGGAGTCCCTAGGACAGTTGGATGGTGCCTTGTACACCTCCTTCCGGCACCTCCTGCAGCCAAGCTCGTGCCAAACGTATTGCTCTGCTTTCCTTTGGACCAAACCAGTGAGGCCAAGGGGAGTCTTGTTGTCTGGGCTGCCCAAGACACTGCCCAGGCTTGCACCCAAGGAAGGTCACTTCAGTGCTGCTAACACAGCAGTTTGACTTCACCCCCCCACTCCATTGTCTCTCAAGACAGATGGATGCCAACCATAATATAAAACCACACACATTGCAGGGCTCCCGTCTGGATTGGTCTCTCAGTCCCTGCTATTTGCATGGAGGGAGGGCACTTCTCGCTGGAGTGAATGGGGCTTCAGCCCCAATGCAAACTGCAGTGAGATCATGTTTATGCACACACATGAGAGAGAGGCCACATCAAATTTTGACTCTGGCCATAGACGCCATTGGCATGCAGACCCAAACACATTACGCCCTTGAGGAGGGAGAAGGTTTCCCACCCTCAGTTCAGACAATACTCAGTACTAGATGGAATAATGATCTGATTCCGTGCAAAGCAGCCAGGTTCCCATGCTGAAGTTCAAGTTTCCAGCTGGAGTGAAAACGCAGCACAGTGCAATGCTTTTTTGTCACGTCAGAGAATCTGTAAAGTGTGTTGGGGAAATTCTGGCAGGAGATCCCATCCAGAGAGTATCGTCCAGTCCAGCCTTGGCTGCAGGCCCAGAGAGGCCCCAGAGACAAGGTTAAACATTCAGCCATACCTTAAGACCTAAGTGCAAAGCCCAGAGTCTTCCTGAATTCTCAATGCCTGTTATTCCCTGGGCATTGTTGCATTTGCAGTTTTCTCCTGCTCTTTCAAGGTTACTGCAGCTCAATCGTTTGACTGCTCTGTATCAAGTTCTATTGCTTTCAAGCATATTATTTTTACACCCTGATTTCCACTGCTCCTGTATCACATACTGGCTACAGTCCCCCTTCACACACACAACAGGCACACTTGGTTTTGTTACATCGCGACACAATAACCTGTTAAATGCAATATTATATTTAATATGTTTGTTGATTTTAAACTTGAGCGGGGCATGATCAGGACCATCAGGGTATTATATGAGGGATAACCAGCCAACATGCTGAAGTCTAATGAATGCATAAAGGGGTTAATACCATAGAGTAAGCTGTCCTGCCAGCTTAGTGAGGTCACTTTGGCTTACCTTAGGTGGAAAGGGTAATCAAGCATATGTTGTATTCAGTCTACCTGAGAAGCTCAGCACATGAAGAGACAAAGCTGGAGCACATGCTTCCTATACCAATAATTTAGGAACATCTACCAATGTAACATTTTGCTGTCTGTACAACTTTAGCTGAATGCTGTAAGGAAAAGCACATGAACCAGACCTTTGAAGAGTTTGTAAGTAAACCAAATTTTAACTTAACAAATGTTTGATCTTCTATGCTGGCGAAAGAGGGAAGTTCTGGAACTCACAAGAGCATATTTTAAAAGTCTAACAGCCTATATTTATGTGCTCTATTTTGCTGCATATTTTGTGATTTTAAATCTCTGCTGGGATTCTCTCACCAAAGAGTACGTGCCCCAAACATGGATATGGCATCCAGAAATTCTTCCCTTTTACACCTATCTTATTTTATTTTTTCCTTTAACCAACATTATATCCTTTCCCCATGACCCTGTTCCAACAACAACAACAAACAGCCCCTCATAGTACTGATTATCACTGGGGACATTTTCTTGTTGTTGAGCTCATGCCATTGAGAGAAAGGGTTGACCACTCTACCTGAATGCCTACCACTACCTCACAGCTGCAGTTTAAATACCAACTACTAAAACAACAACAAACAGATGTGTTAATTGTATGCATATCTTTTGCCACAGTTGAAAGGGGTGGTAGAACTGAATCACGACACATCACATCACTTTTTCAGTGTCCTGATGAGCTCACCCAAGCAAGGTAGAAGTGAGGGTGGGGTGTAGTTCCTGTGCTTCTTCCTTATCCTTTTTCAAGGTTTTGCTGGCTCATGATGCCCCTCCTCCTGGAAGGGACATTCACTATGCCCACTCGAGGGACAACATAGTTGCATCCCTGAATAGGAGAGAGCGTTAGGGGACTGAGACGGCTATGGATCTCCCCTATCTCAGCCTTTAGTGGCATCAAAGAACTTAAGAGCATAGCACAAGTCCTTCTGGACCAGACCAAAGGCCCATCTAGTCCAGCACCCAATTCTCACAGTGACCAACCAGATATGTTAAGTGAAGTCCACAAGCTGGACATGTCTAAAGCACTTTTAAAGCCATCCAAGTTGATGTCCATTACTACATCTTCGGGTAGTGAATGCCATTGTTTAGCCATGTTCCGCCAGGCCTTTGGCCAAGGCACAGTCTGACCCCCTCTCTCCTTCTGTAATCCCCATAGAATTCTAACCCACTGGTTGCCATTAATCTGATTCTGAATTGATTTTAGAATGTATTTTAATTAATTGACTGTGTGATTTTATGTACACTGTGCTATTTTTACTTGTTGTTAGCCGCTCTGAGCCCGACTTTGACCGGGGAGGGCGGGATACAAATAAATTATTATTATTATTATTATTATTATTATTATTATTATTATTATTATGTGCTATCCTTTTGACTGTCCTGAATCTTTCAATATTCAGCCCCATTGGGTGACTTCTAGTATTACGTGAGGGAGGGGGAAACCCTCTCCTATCCACTTTCTTAATACCATGCATAATTGTATACACTGCTCTCATGCCCCTGCTTACTCACTGTTTTTTCCCTAAACTAAAAAGTTGCAAAGCATGTAACCCTTTTTGTTTCATAGGGGAGCTTTTCCAGCCCCAGGACCATTTTGGCTGTCCTTGTCTGAACCTTTTCCATCAGTCTGTGACATTGTTTTCGAGGTGAGATGACCAAAAACACAAGCAGTATTCCAGATGTGAAAACACGATAGATTCGCATAACGGCATTACAACATTTGGAGTTTTATTTTCAATCCTTTTCGTAATGATCCCTTATACAAAGTTCACCTTTTTAACAGCTTCAGCACACTGGATCAACATTTTAACGGAACTATCCACCAGAACCCTAAGATCTCTTTCCTGATCAATTATTACAAGTTAAGACTATAAGTGTGTGTGTATTGCACCAATGTGGTAAAAAAAGCACCATAAATTGCATAACAATGAAATATAACATAAATTCTGAAACTAATTTGAACCACCACAGAATAAAATCAGAGAAAGCCAATAGCAGAGGACAGCAGTGCAAGCATCTAAAAAGCACCAGCATGTGTGTGTTTTTTGCTGAAAAACTCCTTGGAGAATAAGATTTTACTATTTCTTTGTTTAGATAATTTATATACTGTACTGCTTAGCATTTTTCCCAATAGAAAAATCTCTTAGTGGTTTATAAGTATCACAAATTGTTACCAAAACAAGTCAGAAAACAACAAAGACATTATAAAATGTATCCCTTGAAAACCACACAGTCAGCAGCTGAACAAGATAACCTTTCCAGAAATTGGAAAATTCCTGAGTAAAAAAAGAAAATAAGGTTTTTTTTAACAGACATTTAAAATATCCAACCGAAAGGAGATTCTAGAATCTCTTTTAGAAGGGTGTTTACAGTTGAAAAGGCCTGTTTGCTGAAGGTTTCAAGATGTCAGAGTCTCTGAGGAATGTAAAGATAAATGTATCCTATTGCATGGGAGGAAGTGTGCTAGGTACCCTGGTTCTGCTAGGTATTCTTCAATTGGGGTGCCACTACTGAAAAGGCTCTCTCCATAATGGCCATCTGCCTCACCTGATTTGGTGGAGGCACCCAAAGAAGGGCCTCAGGAGATGATAACAACAACAACAAATTCAAATCCTTGCTCAGCCATAAAGTTCACTCACTGGGTGACCTTGGACCATTCACCATTTCTTAGCTAACAGGGTTGCCATGAGGATCATGTGTGATAGCCCACAACTATGCACGTTGCCAACTAAGCTCACTCAAAGAAGGGCGTTATACAGTTTGATATCACAGTGTGATTATTAACGACGATGATGAACCTTGTCGTGTTACATATGTATCATTCAGTTAGCACAACGCCATATATCTTTCCGTCTGGTGTGCAAATCAGAACTTCAGAAGGCACACTAGCAATGTTGTCAGGTGGAATAAAAGCACAGATAAAATACTGGCTTAAGAGATAAAGATGGCTGACAAGTGTTAGATATAAATCTAGTTCACTCTGGAAGCTAGGTACTATATTAAGAGATGCAGCTGGATGGTATTTAAGAGGGGAACATCTCAACACACAGAACCATCTTATATTTACTATGCTCTTATAGCTTTTTCCAAGTACTATCATCAATTTTCCTGTTCCCGTCAAACCAAAGTCTTATTCCACAGAGCTTACGTCATTTGTATCTCATCCAAATGGCAGCAGTCTTGTGAGTAAAGAGTTGTCTGTGATCTGGCCATGTGCAGTTTCACTGTGTTTGGCCAGCCAGCCTCTCATTGCATCGCCTTCGTTTTATGTACACATCTTGTTAGGCTATCCCTCATTTTGCACACATTCATGTTGAAAACCACAGGGTTATATATCATGCCTTTGATTTGCAAGTTACCTGTTTAAAAGAAACAGGCAAAGAGGTCTGATTAACTTCATATTTTTAGACCGTCCAGATCCAGTAGGCCACGTCTGAAATCTGGATCCTGGCCAAAGCGTCGCAGCTTGAGCTCCTCTTCTCCACTTGTAACTCATCCAAAACAGAGGTGTGAGTTACATTGCTGCTGGATCTGGCATATGAAAAGCCACCACTTTTGACCTCCCACCCAGTGGTCTCAAGCGGGAAACAGAAATGCTTAATTTACAGGAGGCTCACATCTGGCTTATTTTGCTTCTTGGCTCTGCACATATCACACTGCTGCAGGCAGGTTCGACAAGGATTCTGCCGGTGTCAAAAGTGGGAACAGTGGTCTGGGCAGGTATTGTTTCATAAATTGGGGCTGGATGAATCCCTAGCCGGAATTAAGATTGCCGGAAGAAATATCAACAACCTCAAATATGCAGATGACACAACATTGATGGCAGAAAGTGAGGAGGAATTAAAGAACCTTTTAATGAGGGTGAAAGAGGAGAGCGCAAAATATGGTCTGAAGCTCAACATCAAAAAAACGAAGATCATGGCCACTGGTCCCATCACCTCCTGGCAAATAGAAGGGGAAGAAATGGAGGCAGTGAGAGATTTTACTTTCTTGGGCTCCATGATCACTGCAGATGGTGACAGCAGTCACGAAATTAAAAGACGCCTGCTTCTTGGGAGAAAGGCGATGACAAACCTAGACAGCATCTTAAACAGCAGAGACATCACCTTGCCAACAAAGGTCCGTATAGTTAAAGCTATGGTTTTCCCAGTAGTGATGTATTGAAGTGAAAACTGGACCATAAAGAAGGCTGATCGCCAAAGAATTGATGCTTTTGAGTTATGGTGCTGGAGGAGCCTCTTAAGAATCCCATGGACTGGAAGAAGTTCAAACCTATCCATTCTGAAGGAAATCAGCCCTGAGTGCTCACTGGAAGGACAGATCCTGAAGCTGAGACTCCAATACTTTGGCCACCTCATGAGAAGAGAAGACTCCCTGGAAAAGACCCTGATGTTGGGAAAGATGGAGGGCACAAGGAGAAGGGGACGACAGAGGATGAGATGGTTGGATAGTGTTATCGAAGCTACCAGCATCAGTTTGACCAAACTGCGGGAGGCAGTGGAAGACAGGAGTGCCTGGCATGCTCTGGTCACGAAGAGTCAGACACGACTAAATGACTAAACAACAACAACAACAAGCTCAGTGGCAGAGCACCTCCTCTGTGTGCAGAAGGCCCATGGTTCAGTTCCCTGCATGTCCAGGTAGGTCTGGGAGAAAAAAATATCTGAAATCCTGGCGAACAACTTCGGCCAGTGTTGCCAATATTCAGCTAGATCAGTGTCTCCCAACTTTGGGTCTCCAGCTGTTTTCGGGCTACAGTTCCCATCATCCCTTGCCGCTGGTCTTGCTAGCTAAGGATTATGAGAGTTGTAGTCCAAAAACAGCTGGAGACCCAAAGTTGGGAAACACTGAGCTAGATGGACCAAGGATCTGACTCAGGATGAAGCAGCTTCTTATGGTCCTTTAGTACCATAAAGAAGCTGAAAAAAGTCACTTTAGACCAGGTTGGACTATTTATTCAGCTGGCCCAGAATTATCGATTCTGGCTGGAAACCACTCACTAGGGTCTCCTGCAGAGGTCATTCATATCACTTGCTACCTGAGATGTTAGAGATTGAATGTGGGACCTTCTGCAAAGAAGAATGTTGTCTACCACTTAGCTAAAGTACCTCAACAAAATTTCCAGGTTTCTTGTGCCGTAGCCATTCTTGCATAGAAAATAAAACTTAATATCTCTCTCTATCAAAGAACCTTTTTTTGGGGTGAGGGACCCTGAGTTGTTTGAATTCACTGTTTTATTACCTTGCATTTTATCAACTCCCAATTTTCACCTTGGTTTTTAACTGCTCGTTTCCTCTTGCTATTTTCCTGCTGCAGCTTCCCAGAGAGTAGCCATGTTGAACTAAAATAATTGCCATCTGCAAATTTGTTCTTCTGTTTTTAAGCATGATAATAATAATAATAATAATAATAGTAATAATAATAATAATTAAAAAAATGAAAAGTCCTTGGGCAGAACTAAAAGCCATGCAGTGCTTGTCTGTCACTACACTCAAATTCCTCTAACCAGCTCTTAATCCATCACTATATGATCTCATTGTCATGAGTTACTTGGCCAATTGCTTTTGAAAGCCTCAAACTATATAAAAATGCTGGCTGTTTATTCACTGGAATTGTTTAGTTTGGATCCTTCACATCCCGCTAAGGCAAACGCCTTTGTATTACAACGTATGGGATTTCTTAGCAACAAGAGTTTCCACTAATTAGATGAGCGCTCTCTCCCTCCTCTCTCTCAATCTCTTCCTCAAATTTTGCTTTGAGAAACAGCACATCGGGCAAATGCACACAATACATTGCTTAACATGAATGTTGAGAACAAATACAAGAGGGGAGCAAATATGCTAATGCTAGTCATACCAAGAGGCTCTCTTTGGCATGATACCCTAATTAGTATTTTAGGCAGTTCAGAACAGGACTGGATTTTTCTCCCTCCTCCAGTGTCTTTGAAAGGAAGCATGAATCAAAAAGCCAGAATCTCATTTTAATCAAATTGCACTGATTATCTGCTATGGATATGAGGGAGGGAGGTTAAAGAGCTCGCACAATGGAAATATTTCCAGATTAATCTGACAGTGAAAGAAGAAAGCTGTAATTAATAAAAGCAAATGAAATTACATTGTGGTAATCAGCAAAGGGCTCGGATAGGGCATGCAGATTACAATAACCAAAAGGTTACTATGGACTGGGCTCCTGTTAATCACCTAAGCCATTCATGCAATTGCACCTCTATCTGTAACACACCCGTGCCTCATTTCTGCCCCTGAAAACATTAATAATGAAGTAGGCGGAGATTCCCCCATTTAAGTGAGATGCGTCTCATGGTCACCACACTATGCCGGCTGTATTTACAGCTGCAGTTACAATTGTACGTGGTGGTATAATGAAACATGGCTTACCTTTGTCGGCAAAACAGTTTTTTCCTAGGTTGTGCTGCCATCACCTTCATATAATTCTAAAATATGACCTTATGGTCCAGTTTCAATTCATCTTCCTTGCTCTGTGTTCGGGAGCCTTGATCCCTCCTCCCTGCCATTCACAGACCTGCTCCCTGCCTTGCTGGCCTTGCAACACCTGGCCTGGGAGGGCGGGGCCCTGACTGACTCCAGCTACAAGGCTGCTGAAGACACCTGAGACTATCTTGTTTTGCTTGAGACCAGAAGGTGGTGACTTGACATCTCTGTTCACTATAAAGCTCACTGTCTGACCTTGGCCAGTCACCATCTCTCAGCCTAACTGACCTCACAGTTTCTGGGGATAAAGTAGTGTGCGGGATGACCACAATGTAGGATATTCTGAGCAGGATGGAAATGTGATAGGAGTGTGACAACTAACATTAACAATATAGTGATGGTGACACCAATGTTGTTGTTGTTGTTTAGTCGTGTCTGACTCTTCATGACCCCATGGACCAGAGCATGCCAGGCACTCCTGTCTTCCCCTGCCTCCCACAGTTTGGTCAGACTCATACTGGTAGCTTCAAGAACACTGTCCAACCATCTTGTCCTCTGTCGTCCCCTTCTCCTTGTGCCCTCCATCTTTCCCAACATCAGGGTCTTTTCCAGGGCGTCTTCTCTTCTCATGAGGTGGCCAAAGTATTGGAGTCTCAGCTTCAGGATCTGCCCTTCCACTCAGGGCTGATTTCCTTAATAATGGATAGGTTTGATCTTCTTGCAGTCCATGGGACTCTCAAGAGTCTCCTCCAGCACCATAATTCAAAAGCATCAATTCTTCGGAGGGTGACACCAATACTTCCAAGCTATAAAGGAAGATGGTTGGCTGTGATATCTGTCAAGATTATTGATACCAGCCAAGCAAGTGGCCAAGTTTCATGGCTGTGTCCTGAATCACCTGAAATTATTATTCATGATTTCCTATTCCTGGCCCGGCAGCAGATGGCTTTGTAATGCGGTACAAAGTCTGCCATTACATTCTCCTTTCCTAGGGCTATTAGTTTTGTAGGGGATTTAGATTAGAATTCGTGAAAGTGCAATAGGCAAAGGCAATAAGTACTGGGACAGAAGTAAAATAAAGCTCGCTTGAATCAATGGTAATTTCCCTGCTTCGTGAGCAAGCTGACAGCAGATGTGGCACAATGCAGATCAAAAGACGAAAGAACATCTGAGAGTTCAGATAGTTTAGAAGCATAGCATCTGTTGCTTATGATGTGTCTCCCCACGCCCACGCCCAACACACAATAACATACTTCACAATGTACAGTAGCTTCAGTATTGTGTAAGCAATAGTTGCCAAAGAAGATCTTTTAAGAGCTCTGCAAGTCTTGGTTTATTAAGCTCCACACTACAGAACTGAAATTAATTTTGGAAGCGTGAGAAACTGGGAGAACTGAAATTGACAGATCCCTTCTCAAGAGGTAAAATCGGATGCAAATAACAATCATTACACCAAGTCAATTCTGCCACCCTCTGCTGCCCCAAGGGCTCTTGCTTTCTTATTACAATAATTTTCCTTTCCTCTACTTGCTGCCTAGAATTTCCTCCCAGGGAATTTATTTTAAAAAAAACACACACACACATTCTTTTCAGTCAATGAACAGAAAAAATCTAAACAGTAACAATATAACAAATAAATAAAATAAAATAAATATACAGCAATCCCTAGATCTAAACCCAAATCATAAAGTCAAAGTGTGAACATAAAAACCCCAACCCAAATAGCTACAGGAAATGACCAACTAATGCACGTCCAAAAGACGCATGACTGCGCATGCATGCATAGTGCTGAACCTGGAAGTGACTGAAAATGTCAACCAAAATGCAATGGAAAGGGTGCGCTTATATGTACTCTGCCGATGCATGCAGAAGATGGGAATGGAAGCCCCATGCGAAATGGTCGTCAAATGTATAATAATAATAATATATTTATTACTTATACCCCGCCCATCTGGCTGGGTTTCCCCAGCCACTCTGGGCGGCTCCCAATAGAATATTAAAAACACAATAAAACGTCAAACATTAAAAACTTCCCTAAACAGGGCTGCCTTCAAATGTCTTCTAAAGGTCAAATAGTTGTTTATTTCCTTGACATCTGGTGGGAGGGCGTTCCGCAGGGCAGGTGCCATTACCGAGAAGACCCTATTCAAAAAAATCTACTTCGTTTATTTTAAAATTTCTGATAAACAAGCAAAAAGAAAGAGGCAAAGACTTTTAACTGCCATGACTTTGCATAAGAACCTAAGAGGACCAGGATCAGGCCAAAGACCCTAGTCCAGCATTCAACACATCTTGCTCTCAGAAGAAGAAGAAGAGGAGTTTGGATTTGATATCCCGCCTTTCACTCCCTTTAAGGATTCTCAAAGCGGCTAACATTCTCCTTTCCCTTCCTCTCCCACAACAAACACTCTGTGAGGTGAGTGGGGCTGAGAGACTGCAAAGAAGTGTGACTGGCCCAAGGTCACCCAGCAGCTGCATGTGGAGGAGCGGGGAAGCGAACCCGGTTCACCAGATTACGAGACCACCGCTCTTAACCACTACACCACACTGGCTCTCACAGTGGCCATCCAAAGGGAAGCACATAAGCAAGACCAGAGTGTTAATTTGTGATTGCCATTGTGATTCAGAGGCATACTGCCTCCCGTTGGGGAGGGGGAAACCATGGATTGCCAGTTTGGATGGTGCACCAAGACCCTGTTAAAGTTCACACATTGTGACTTGGCATGATAGTTGAACTGAGCCAGAGGAAGGAGAAAGGGAACTGGGTAGGATGTTTTTCATCCCTTATTGTTGCAGAGCTCTTGCTGATTTATCTGTTGTGTTATGATTATAAATTAATAAGGGTAGGGGGGACATTAATTTTATTAAGTTTATGAATTTCTCAGTCACTGGCTCATTGTCTCCTCTTTCTAATCTCTGCATTGTGGAACTTCAAAATTTATGTAGTGTACACACAAAGTGTGTGCAATGTATTAACTCATCTGGACACATTCATAGCAAAATCAATTAAAATGTTGAGCAATGTACATTATGAAAGGAAACCAATTTCAAGTGAGACCTAAATTACCTATTTGTTAGCAAATTCCCAGTTATTTGTATTTGCTTAGAATCCTCGTTCTTTGCCCAAAGCAATCAGACACAAACAGCAACAACAACAACACCCCCCGATGTGCCTGTTTCTTCTCGTTTCAACCACTGTGGTGTTATTCTCTGTGTCTTTTAGCTGAATTTTCTGAATTATTAGTATTCCTTGTATATTCCACCCATGCACGGTGCACACCAGTACTCTATGTGGAAAGAGGTCCTGTTTACGTATTGGGTTGTTATTATTATTTCATATTAATATGAAGCAACTCGATCCACACCATCTACTTTAAAAGGCTAATAATAACAATAATGATTTATTATTTATACCCCGCCCATCTGGCTGAGTTTCCCTAGCCACTCTGAGTGGCTCCCAGCAGAATAATAATAATAATAATAATAATAATAATAATAATAATAATAAGCGATAAAAGATCATACATTAAAAACTTCCGTAAACAGGGCTGCCTTCAGATGTTTTCTAAAAGTTTAGTTGCTTATTTCCTCAACATCTGATAGGAGGGCGTTCCACAGGATGGGTGCCACTACTGAGAAGGCCCTCTGGCTGGTTCCCTGTAACCTCAATTCTCACAGGAAGGGAACCGCCAGAAGGCCCTTGAAGCTGGACCTCAGTGTCCAGGCTGAAAGATGGGGGTGGAGACGCTCCTTCAAGAATACTGGGCCAAGGCCGTTTAGGGCTTTAAAAGTCAACACCAATAGTTTGAATTGTGCTCGGAAACGTACTGGGAGCCAATGTAGGTCTTTCAGGACTGGTGTTATGTGGTCTTGGCTAACAGGATCCACAAGGATGTGCTCTACGGGGAACTGGCTTCAGGCACCAGGCCCGTTGGCAAACCAACTCTGTGTTACAAAGGTGTCTGTGAATGAGGCACGAAGGCTGCCAACATCAACCCCACTGTGTGGGGATCGCTTGCAGATGACCACAGTGCCTGGTGGCAATCAGTGAGGTTGTGTATCCACAGCATCCATTGATCCTCACAACACGGTGCGCTGAGAGACAGTGACTAGCCCAAAGTCACCCAGTGGGCTTTGTGACTGAGTTTGGAGATTTGAACACTAATCTTCCAGGTCCCAGTCAAGCGCTCTTACCACTGCTCCCTACTGATATATATCAACAATCTGATGAGGTCTATGAATGTGCCACAGTTTAAGCCAATTCAATACGAAATGCCACAGGTATGGTAAGATTAAACAATTGACACTTTGATCCTCCCTGCCTCCAGTTTTTCTGCAGCCGTATCATATGAAACACACACAGCTCAACACTGAAACCTCACATATCCTGCCCCATACTGAACCCACAGATGCAGAGCCCCATCATCACATTAAATACCCTCCCCCCACCATATCCATACACCCTAAAACCCTAGATTTCTCCCTCATGTGGAGACTCTCCCCACTCCCTATCTCACACTCCAATTGCCCCCACATATCCTACCCCACACTAAAACCCATTATACACACTCCACCACACACACACACACACACGACTCTTGTTTGCCTGGATGGAGAGAGGTGTGCTTGTGCAGACAATGGCTTTTGCACAGTTGGAAAATAACCTACCGTATAAAGGTACGTGTCACGTCTGTTGCCCCACCCACCAATGACACGAAGACTTGCTGAAGGTTGCCCATGAGACAATGTGGTCCTTGAGCTAAAAGATTCCCCACACTTGCTTCTATCATTGCAAGAGGAATCCTCCCATGAAGGGTAAGGAGAGCAGCTGAGGATCTTGCTAAAAGTCAACTTCCACAGTTCTCCTTTTTAAAAGAACAACAAATCCATCCTCCAGAGCTCTTCAGCAGGCTGCCTCCTGGCCGGCTGGCCCACCTTCTTGGAAAGCCCTTTTGAAGATGTCTCCTGAGATAACACCTTCCAAAACAGCATTTCAAGAAGCTTGGTCTCGGTCCAATATACCTGAAGAAGCGCCTCCACCCCCATCGTTCTGCCCGGACACTGAGGTCCAGTGCCGAGGGCCTTCTGGCGGTTCCCTCATTATGAGAAGTGAGGTTACAGGGAACCAGGCCGAGGGCCTTCTTGTTGGTGGCACCCGCCCTGTGGAATGCCCTCCCACCAGATGTCAAAGAGAACAACAACTACCAGACTTTTAGAAGACATCTGAAGGCAGCCCTGTTTAGGGAAGCTTTTAATGTTTAATAGACTATTGTATTTTAATATTCTGTTGGAAGCCACCCAGAGTGGCTGGGGAAACCCAGCCAGATGGGCAGTAAGTAAGTAAGTAAGTAAGTAAGTAAGTAAGTAAGTAAATAAATATTATTATTATTAAAGCTGGAAAGTTAACGAGAAACTGCTATAAAGGAAAAGTGCAAAACCTAGAAAATGCACAACTAAGCCATCTCATTGAGCTTTTTAATGTAAGTGCAAGAGACAACACCTTCACACACACACACACACACACACACACACAACCTGCAAGCCCCCATGAAAATGCCATCCACGTTCTCCAACTCGAGAGAACATGGGGGAAATATCATCACAGCAGTACCCAAAATGTTAACAGGAAGAACATTAAGTCTGGAGGTGTGTGTGTCCCTGCCAGATGTAGAAGTGTGTATCAGGCCATTTCCTCTTCAACAGCATCCACACAGAACCTTCAATTGTGTTCAACGGATTCTCAAAGTTAAAGTGCAGATTTCAATTTGGAGGAGACAGCTCCTAAGGAAATGAGAATGAGGAAACCCATCCATCTCTCCTAATTCCTCCCTTCCCGCACATCTCCTCCTGCTCCTAAGCTCTCATAACTCATGTTCTTTTACACTTCCAACTGATTCCTCACTTCTGTTCAGATATGTCGAGGGAATCGTGGTTATTTTTAAAGTTACAAAATGATTCTTATCACTGTCACTAGCAATATTTGAGATGGGGAGGAAGGAGGGACTTCATTATCTCGACAACGTCGGCAGTGAGTTGTCAGACGAAGGAAGGTTACTTGTAAAATAAAATTCTAGAAAAACAGATTCAGCAACTGCACATCATTACATGGCTATGAAGCTCATCCTGGGGAAAGGGGGGTTGACAATTACATATTTAAAGACAATAATAGGACCGCACATCTATTGCAAAGCCGTGATACAATTGAATGTAGATGTCTACGCAGCCATCTGGGGAGTTTGATACATATAATAAAAGAGTCCCATTTCACAGGCATGCTAAGTAATGGAAAGACACAGAGTTTGCCCATTCATCGCTATTTCCAATTTCGCGAATGTCACTGCGTTGTTGCATCGACGAGAAGGGGGAAATTGTAGCAATTACACATGGGAACCAAATTCCTCTCTCTCCAGGAAATCCCACTTTGTGTGCCAGCTCTTTTTATTTGCTCAACATTATATTGCCAGCAGTTGCTTCTGCTGTTATGGAAGAAGGGAATGACCCGACTCGCTTTAGGAGGCGAGAGAAACAAATTATCATAGAATACAAAAAGAGGCAAGTGCTGGCTGGCTCAATTGGCCTTCAAAAATCAATCAAAGGTGAGAAATAAGTATGATGGAATTTGTTTTCCATGGGGAAGCTGGTTCTACAACACTGTAAATGTGTGAGTGTGGTGGTATCTCAAAACTCTTGAACGTGTGAGGAAACCTTTCTCAAAGTGACTACCTCCTGGCAACTGCAAGTCCTGGGTGTACAGTGGTACCTCGGGTTACATACGCTTCAGGTTACATATGCTTCAGGTTACAGACTCCACTAACCCAGAAATATTACCTCAGGTTAAGAACTTTGCTTCAGGATGAGAACAGAAATCGTGCTCCCAGGCGCGGCGGCAGCAGGAGGCCCCATTAGCTAAACTGGTGCTTCAGGTTAAGAACAGTTTCAGGTTAAGTACGGACCTCCAGAACGAATTAAGTACTTAACCCGAGGTACCACTGTAATCTGAAAGGATCTGATGCAGCAATCTTGCCGAAGTTAAGCTGGTCTGGATCTAGTCAGTGCCTGGATAGGAAGTGACCTGGGAATCCAGTGAACACCACCTTGAGGGTTGCCAAGGAAGGAAGGCAGCACACAAACAAAACTTCTGAAAAGGAAGATTGGTTGTCCTAGAAGTAGAAAATCCCTCTTGATCTCAAGAGACAATGCTGTTATACTCACCTGCAGTTGTCTTCTAGTGGCATACTGACCAGAAGGGACTACAGTTGATCCCAATAACATTTTGCCTCATGAACCAGGCGCTATGGTGCAGCCTTTGGCTAGTGGTGTTTTTAAAAAGTTCATTTCACAAACACACAGAGCTAGGATTTGAACCCAACACTTCCATGGTCCAAGCCCAACGAGCTCTACTTGACCACTCCATACACATACATTTGTGCAATCATCATTTCCTAATATGGGGTGTTAGAGGTGGGGCAGAATCTCTGGTGTGGGACACGTCATGCTCCTCCTGGGGTAGTTTACCAACCTTTGGTCCCCACCTTGCACTAAGCTCTCACCTGTGGCTCCTAGAAGCTGCCGGTATGCGACAGTGGCCACACCCCAGGAACGGCTGTGGTTGGCCAGATAAACCAGATGAGAGCATCCAATAATGGTCAGGGCAGCAGCATCTGCCTGTGCAGAAGAGGGAAGTGAGGGGCAGATGGGGCTTGTCAACCAGGGAAGGTAGCCCATCTAAGAGAAGGAATACTTTGATCCTAAACCTCTGCTGCCTTGTGAGAAATCTTTGGCTAAGGAGTAAACCCTACACAAATCCAAAGTAGAGTCCCTAAGATGGCTGGATGGCACCTTGTATGCCATGTATGCCAGCGTGGTGTAGTGGTTAAGAGCGGTGGACTCGTAATCTGGTGAACCGGGTTCGCTTCCCCGCTCCTCCACATGCAGCTGCTGGGTGACCTTGGGCCAGTCACACTTCTCTGAAGTCTCTCAGCCTCACTCACCTCACAGAGTGTTTGTTGTGGGGGAGGAAGGGAAAGGAGATTGTTAGCCGCTTTGAGGCTCCTTAAAGGTAAAGGGACCCCTGACCATTAGGTCCAGTCATGACCGACTCTGGGGTTGCGGCGCTTATCTCGCTTTACTGGCCAAGGGAGCCGGCGTACAGCTTCCGGGTCATGTGGCCAGCATGACTAAGCCACTTCTGGCAAACCAAAGCAGCGCATGGAAACGCCGTTTACCTTCCCGCCGGAGCGGTACCTATTTATCTACTTGCACTTTGACATGCTTTCAAACTGCTAGGTTGGCAGGAGCAGGGACTGAGCAACGGGAGCTCACCCCATCACGGGGATTCGGACCGCCGACCGGCAAGTCCTAGGCTCTGTGGTTTAACCCACAGCGCCACCCGCATCCCCTTGAGGCTCCTTAGGGTAGTGATAAAGCAGGATATCAAGTCCAAACTCCTCCTCTTCTCCTCCTCCTCCTTCCGGCAACTCCTGCAGCCAGGCTGGTGCCCATCGTATTGCTCTCCTTTCCTTCGGATCACATCCGTGAGGCCGAGAGGGGGGTCTTATCATCTGGGCATCCCAGGACCGGCATACACACAGCCCAGGCTTGCACCCCAGGGAAGTGACTTCGGTGCTGCTAATGCAGCAGTTTGACTTCCCTCTCAGACGTGCTCTGCACTGTCTCTCGAGTCAGGCAAATGCCAAGAACAATTTCCGAACAAAAAAACTAACAAGGCGGCTGCAGGGATAAAAGGTATTGAGCCCTCCAGTTCTCGCCTATTAGTTCTTATTCAAACCTTATGACAGGCAACATAAGGCACTTCAACATTCAAACTGCTTTAACACACTGTATGATCTACATCGCAATTGAGATGCATTACACAAAATGATTCACTGTCTATTTAGCAAGCGTAGCATTGATCAGGATGCCAATTAAGTGGATTACAGTCCATCAGCAATTATTTTAAACTGAATGTGAGCCTATTACTCTTTAACCAGGCTTATTATTAACCAAATGTGTGAGAAAACTATAAAGGTATTGCTACTCATCCCTTCTGTATATTCCTTGGACGTACCGTATTTTCCCGTGTATAAGATGCCCCCTGGAATATTTTGGGGGACTCCAAATTAAGAAAACACTCCTCAGAACTACCCATGTATAAGACAAGCCCCAATTTTAAACCTAATCTTTTGGTTTAAAAAAAATCCTAGTCTTATATACGGAAAAATACGGTATATTATTATTGGAATCTAATGTAATAATAAGCTACAAAAATAGTAAGCTACCTGGATGTAGGAAACACAGGGAAGTGCTGGAAAATGTTTGTCCATCAGAGTGGGGATGGCCCCCCCCCCTCTTGTTTCTCAGTTAGAGATGTTCCTCAGTTTTGGCTACCCAAAATCTCTGGCTTCCCTTATGAGACACTATAATTTGTTCTCCAAAGGGTAATGGGCGTGGAGTCACCATCACTCAGTGGAAGCACACAAGTTTTGCAGAATAGTTTTAGAAAGCAACTACATCTCCACACCTATCTATAGATGAGATAAGCAAATATTGTGATGGAAAGATACAGCTGGGTAGTTTGCCAGATACCACTGATGTATGCTGCTGCGATTCCACTGAACTCAGAGACTTGATCCAGAATTTACACAAGCAAAATTCAGAAGTTATCTCTGCGTAGCTGTCCTAAGACGGGAATTCTTCCCTATGTATAAGGATAGGTGAATATGTCAATTTCTCTAAGTTTCGTGGGTTCCCCCCCCCATATAAAGTTCAGTCTCCCACATTTCCTGTTTACAATTTTCTTGTTGTTTTTAAAGTCATCATGAAAATTAATTAGGACTTCATTGTGAACTTCTCTTAATTTACACATTTTTACACAACAGTTCTCTGTACTATGATGCATTTTTGTAAGTCCCGCCCCCCAATGAGCTAGGAATTTATATGCACATGATATTAGCTGTATATATTTATATGCACACTGTGATTCAGTGGTTCAATAGATACTGTTTCAGATCATTTAACGGATAACGAACATGCCGTTGTTTGCACTATTGCTTCACCTGGGCTGAAAGAAAGGAGAGCCACACAATCAGCAGAAACACATGGCATGTTTCTTGCTGGACTATTTCAGTCTGTGTTTGAATGATTTCCACATATGTGTTTTTCTAAAGCCCTGCTCATGGCAAGTGAGCGTTTCAGGGGAAAGGATTCTACCATAGTCTGCTCCATGACTGGTTAGATTTCTTTGCACAGGGAATTTATTTCATTCTGCTTATCATGTAGATCAGGATGAGAGAAAGGAGTCTAAAACCCCAAATTTTCCTGGAGTATAAACACTCCTACCTCTAATTCATCTTTTATGCAAATAAAGAGATTGAAATTAAGTCTGTTGTTTTTAATTCCTATTTATTTCTGGAGTATAAATTCTGTTGCAGGCAATCATTCCTGTAGATTTTCAGAATCACAAATTAATTCTGTTATTGGTTATAGTTTTACTTTATAAATTTATTACAATTTGTGCTTGTTTTCTCTGCAATATTTTTGTAACTCACTGTGGGCAGACTATAAGTACAAACAGCGAATAAAGGATTAAAGCAATGCAAGTCGGGAAATACAGCTTTTACAATCCTCAAACTGAGAGACAGTCATGTCTGAACAAGTGGCTTTGTGTTCAGTGGAAGAACTGTCAGCATAAAATTACGAAAATGTTAAAATAAATATTTTTCAGTATTTAAACTACAATAATAAAGATTACTGCCCCATTGTACCAACTGCCTTTTAACATAACAGCATTTCTGTTTCCACAAAGATTCCTAAATCTGCTCAGAGAGTTAATGGATAACATAATTCATAATTAATAATCGAATTGTCCACTCCGAGAAAACCTCTAAAGAAATCATAACGCCAGCGAGAGAATTTCTGGGTAGAATGTTTTGTACCTCGCAGCCAGAGTTGGCACAAACATCTTGCCAGTGGAAAGACTTTCCAGGCTGGATTTGCAAACACATTACTTGTCTGCGTAATTGACATAAATGAAGCTAACTAACAACATAATTTGCATCAATTGAACTAGACCGGTTAAAGCACTATAATCTAGCAGCACCATTCAGTGTGCCGTCAAAATTTCGCAGAATTTATTTATTTATTTAGAAAGCGATTCACGCCCAGCAGTTTGCAATGCAAGGCAAATCTGTCATGTTGGGATAATGTCTCTTTCCATCGAGTAGCCCTGCAGGAGGGGAGCCTTTTTCAGCCCATGCCTTTGTGGGGAACCTTCTCGGGGATACATGCGAGTAGTGGGTCAGGGTAGAGGCAAAAGTGGGCGGAGCAATGTTGTCACTCAATGTCTTTGCACGCTTGGTGACATTCCAGCCACACAAGTGTCAGAGGTAGAGACATGCATTCCCCTTTGAAA
The DNA here is from genome assembly GCF_964270895.1 of Podarcis filfolensis. Taxonomy (NCBI): domain Eukaryota; kingdom Metazoa; phylum Chordata; class Lepidosauria; order Squamata; family Lacertidae; genus Podarcis; species Podarcis filfolensis. The sequence continues at coordinate 16,482,577 of NC_139614.1, forward strand.
GTTTACCTTTCCTTTACATGTGGAGAACCAGTCGATTCCCCTTCAACCCACTGCCACCAAATACTGTACTTTTCCGTGTATAAGACTGTTTTTTTCTTTAAAAATCATGCTAAAAAGTGGGGGCCATCTTATACATGGATAGTGCATAGGGTGGACGTTTGATTGGTTGCTGCCATGGCTGTCAGTGGCTATTGTGCGTGTTATTGGTTGCTGCATTAATGGGTGATGTTGATTAGTTGATGCTCCGGCAGTTGGGCAGGCAATTGGCAGCTTCTGCCAATGATGGGACAGACTGGAAGCGAATTTCGCAATGCATGTGGGTGAGTGATTTTCGGCAACCCCCTCAAAATAATCTCAACAACTCCGTGCCATCTCCCCTCATTTTATTAAATTTGAGTCCCCCAAAATAGGGGGCGTCTTATACATGGGGGCGTCTTCCAAAAATAGGGGGCGTCTTATACATGGGGGCGTCTTATAGATGGAAAAGTACAGTATACTATACTGCTTATTGATGCTTTTAAACATATTGATGCTTTTAAATATAGCTGTGGTATTTTAGTTATGATACAAAACCAGCCAGACACACTTCCACAATTAAATAAAAGTTAACAACATATTATTTATTATGAGACAGAAATGTAAATGAGGTAAATGAAATGTAAATGAGGTACTTGCAATTTGTTTCTGTTTCTGTAAGACTCATGTTTGCACTAATACGGTTAATATTTACAGTCAAACCTCGGCTGTCGAACATAATCCATTCCGGAAGACTGTTCGACTTCCGAAACGTCCGACAACCGAGGATCAAAGGCCATTCGGCAATGGAGAAAAAGAAAAAGAAGAAATACCCCGGAAGCCATTCAGCATCCGAAAATCATTTAAAAACTGAACAGTTACTTCTGGGTTTCCGGCGTTCAGGAGCTGACACGTTCCAAAATGGAGGTGTTCGGGAGCCAAGGTTTGACTGTATTTAAATGAGAGTGACAGAGGTTTTATATAAGACTGACTGGTAGAGTGTAGTTCCTAGCCCTATTTAATTTACATGCCAATTACTCTTAGTCCCTCTTCCCCCGTCAATCTCACAACCAGATACTCTAGAATCCAGCTGCTTTCCTTTGAGTCTAGAGTAACTGCAATTCTCCAGTCAGCTCCAGATGCTCCTTGATAAATTCTCCTCACAGCTTAGCATCCTTATATGGTCTCACTGCCAATCATAAGCCAGTGATTTAGCTCTTTTGGGGCCAGGGAACCTGCACCCTCTCCAGCTGCCTGATGAACTACAACTCCCATCAACACTGAACACTGGTTATAATGGCAGGGGCTAATGGGAGGGTCCCATCCTTTTCGGGGGGAGGGAGTAAAACTGGTTTGCAGAGTTACTGGTCTCCTGCCAATCACCACTGCACACAGCTAACATTTACTGTAAACGCATCAGACTGACTTTCCCTGAGTGCAGTCGTGGACAGAAGATTGTACATATGAGCGAAATGATTTGCTTAAGTGATACCCTGGGTGCCCTGCTCAAATTATGGACATCTGTACACACCCTAAGATATTATCTTATCTAAACGTTGTTCACCAAAAACCATATTAGCTGAAAAGTAATCCCTGAAAAAAAGACAGAGATTGTGTTGTTGTTCAACCAAACTGATGTTTTGAGCTAGATACAATCTGGTATAAGTAATAAACAGCAGACAGCTGCTCATACTTCCCAGGTCATTGTGAACTTTAAAGAAGCCCAGTTCACTGATATTTCTAAAGAACACAGCAAAGCAATAGGAAGATGTGCATGTTCAGCAGCTTTACAAAATTCAGCCAAAGGCATTTGGCAGCAGACAAAATAATAATAAAAAATAAGGTGCAAGCTAAGTTGCATGCCAGTTGCTGTACAATTATGCAAAACCGAGAGCTAGAAACCAATTCCTTACAAAGCCACAAAAGGGAATTATGGGAAATAGGCACTTAACCTTGAAGTCTCCCCACCCAATCTTTGAAGGTGTCATAATAGCCCTCTGCCCAGAAGAATGCTTTCATAAATGGGAATAATTTACTGCCGTTGCTCATTCTCATGACGTCACTGCAAGCTTTGCAAAAAGTGAGACCCACACAGAAGGCCACATTCCCCACAGCCAAGGAACAACGTGAGGGATGTCATTATTTTTTACAACATGAAGCGTGGTGGATGTAGTCAGCAGCCCGTTTTGTCAAGCAAGATCCATCGATATAAGCAGGTCTTTCAGTTTCAGGTGTACTTGCTAGACTTTTCTAGAAGAAAATATTGACATTGCTTTGTGGCTCACAGGCAGGGAACTCCTGCACCCTTAATAGTTGTAAAGGTAAAGGTAAAGGGACCCCTGACCATTAGGTCCAGTCATGGCCAACTCTGGGGTTGCGGCGCTCATCTCGCTTTATTGGCCGAGGGAGCCGGCGTACAGCTTCCAGGTCATGTGGCCAGCAGGACTAAGCTGCTTCTTGGCGAACCAGAGCAGCGCACAGAAACGCCGTTTACCTTCCCGCTGGAGTGGTACCTATTTATCTACTTGCACTTTGATGTGCTTTCGAACTGCTAGGTTGGCAGGAGCACTTAGAAGAGAGAATTTCAGGTGTAGTTTTTCATGCTATTTCATGCTATTAAAGCCCCACAGTCTTCTTTTGCATCTGGTCACCCTCTTTGTGACACGTAAAAGCAGCATGAGAAGTGGGGGAAATCTGTCTGGTTCTTTCTTTACCAGAAAAAAAAACACAATATGCTGGTAGCAGCTATTTTACTTGTAGGCTGAGAGTGGTTGTTTGTATACTTTGCTTGTACAGTGACCTGAAATTAGCACCCTCTCTATTATTATTTTATTTACACTCATAATCACTTGACATTTTATTCTAGTATCAATAACACAAAACTGCATCCAAAAGGGAGGAAAGCATTAAAATTAAGATGCAGGACACATCTTACCAGCTAGATGTAAGAAATTAATTAAGGAAGATATAGCATGAAGCTCAAGGCCTACACCTACAGCTTTTCCTGCTAAAATGACACTGTGCTTTTATAAAAAGAATTTGAAGGATACAAGAGATATTGGTATTACTTCAATTCTAGATGGCAGGTGTGCTATCTCCTTAGAGACAGGACACATTCTGTCATCCTGATGCTTGGAACGGCTCAGCTCTATGGCCTTTTTTAAAAAAACAGGCACAGCAACACTGAAATGCACTCATCTTTTCCCAACAAAGCCACCCCATTCATTGCAACAGAGCCAACCAATCAGTATGTGCATTTTTTTGGGTGGTGGGCACACATAGCTGAAACAAAAGGAGTATGTGCCACTTGACCTCAGCAGATACGACTGAAAAGCGGCTATTGTGCAAGAGACGGAAGAAGACAGCTTCAAAGTTAACTAGGGAAATATAAACGAAATGTGTTTTATGACAACTGTTAAATTAATTTATTCAGGAGTAAACTGAAGGAGGATGAGTCCTGTCAGAATGTTGATCTCTTAATTTGTGTGAGGAGGACCTCCCTGAAGGAGGACAAATGCCTGCTCTCACAGGAATTGGCCTCATATGAAGTCAATGCAGCAAAAGGGAGAGCGGGGGGAGGGGGGAGGTTGCGAGAAGGGAGCAAAGCGGTAGGAGGAAAAGTTTAATGTTCAAAGTATTCTGAGTCTCCCAGGTGCATCATCAGGGAGTTTGAAAAGTACAGTGGTACATCAGGTTAAGTACTTAATTCGTTCTGGAGGTCCATTCTTAACCTGAAACTGTTCTTAACCTGAGGTACCACTTTAGCTAATGGGGCCTCCTGCTGCCGCCGCGCAATTTCTGTTCTCATCCTGAAGCAAAGTTCTTAACCCGAGATACTATTTCTGGGTTAGCGGAGTCTGCAACCTGAAGCGTCTGTAACCCGAGGTACCACTGTAAACCGCTGTACATCTCCACTTTTTAATACCTTTTGCTGGGGAGTAGACAAAAGACTGAACTTCTGCATTTGAAGCTCCCCAATGAAGGACCTGGGAGATCCAAAACACTTTGGATATTGAACTCCCCTCCTCCCACTCTCATACCCTCCAACATTTCTCTGATGAAAATAGGGCTGTCCCATTCCATAATGATAATTTTACTATTTATACCCCACACATCTTACTGGGTTGACGCAGCCACTCTGGGCACCTTTCAACATGTATATATAAAATAATAATCCATTAAAGATTTAAAAAAACACCCCGAGATCTCTGGGTATAGGGTGGTATATAAATTGAAACAACAGCAGCAGCAGCAACAACAACAACATTTCCCTATACAGGATTGCCTTTAGATGGCTTGGGGGTCAGATAACTCCATAAAGGTAAAGGTAAAGGGACCCCTGACCATTAGGTCCAGTCATGGCCGACTCTGGGGTTGCGGCACTCATCTTGCTTTATTGGGCAAGGGAGCCTGCATACAGCTTCCGAGTCATGTGGCCAGCATGACTAAGCCGCTTCTGGTGAACCAGAGCAGTGCACGGAAACGCCGTTTACCTTCCCGCCAGAGCGGTACCTATTTACACATTGACGTGCTTTCGAACTGCTAGGTTGGCAGGAGCTGGGACCGACCAAAGGGAGCTCACCCCGTTGCGGGGATTCGAACCGCCGACCTTCTGATCAGCAAGTCCTAGGCTCTGTGGTATATCCCACAGCGCCACCCACATCCCAGAAAACTCCATGCCCTCCGGCATTTCTCCAATGAAAACTGGGACATTCCAGGATCCAATCAGAAACTAGGACAGTTTCTCCAAATCTGGGAAGTCCCTGGTAAATAGGGACACTTGGAGGGTCGGGACTCTGCATACTGTTTTTATACAAAATCAAACCATTGGGACAGCTCTGGCTTGGTGCTATCTACCTTGCATGGCAATGACACTTCAGAGTTTCAGGCTGGCTTCTTTTTCTGGCCTTGGGCATTATAACCTTCTTCAGAAACCCTACCTTTGGTGGGCGATGGCAGGGAGAGCACCTTCTCAACAGTGGCACCTCATTATGGAACATCAACCCTAGAGAGGTCCATTTGGTGCTTTGCTTGTTTCTCCTTTAGCTGCCACGTCAAGATCATTTTGACTTTATCTGCTCTATTACTTATTTTATTGTGTTTTACTGCGGCTCTTGTTTTAAAAAAATTCCTCTGCTTTTGAGATGTTAGTTTTGTTTTGATTTATTTAACATTTTAAGTGTGTTCTATTTTGTACCACATTTAGCGGGCTGATATTCCTCAATAATGCAAGTGGTTTCCCCCTTATACTAATGATTTGTGGTTCTGCTGGATTATTTGATGCATACAAATGTACAGCTGCATGTGCTTGTAGCCCCAAAGGAGGGGCACTGCTGTTATTCTAACAGTGCCATCCTATAGATATGTCTTCTCATATAGAAATCCCATTGAGTTCAGCTAGATTTTCCACCAGATAAAAAAAAAGGTAAAAGGTAAAGTTAAGTCCAGTCAAAGCACTCATCTCGCTTTCAGACCGAGGGAGCTGGTGTTTGTCGACAGACAGCTTTCTAGGTCATGTGGCCAGCAGGACTAAACCACTTCTGGCACAACAGAACACCGTGACGGAAACCAGAGCACACGGAAACACCGTTTACCTTCCCGCTGCAGCGGTACCTATTTATCTACTCGCACTGGTGTGCTTTCAAACTGCTACATTGGCAGAAGCTGGGACAGAGCAACAGGAGCTCACTCCATCTTGTGGATTCGAACCTCTGACCTTCCAATCGGCAAGCCCAGGAGGCTCAGTGGTTTACAGGTGAAACTCGAAAACTTAGAATATCGTAGAAAAGTTGCTTTATTTCAGTAATTCAACTTCAAAGGTGAAACTAATATATGAGATCGACTTATGACATGCAAAGTGAGATCTGCTTCTACTTCTCAGAGGTCCAATCTTGCTCGATTTGGAATCCTTGTTTTGCTGATTCCCTTGAATATTCTAATTTTCTGAGATGGTTAATTTGGGGTTTTCATCAGCTGTACGCCGTGATCATCGCAATGATAACAAATCAAGGCTTGACATATCTCGCTTTGCATGTCACGAGTCTATCTATCGCATATATTAGTTTCACCTTTCAAGTTGGATTACGGAAATAAAGGAACTTTTCCTTGATATTCTAATTTTTCGAGTTTCACCTGTAGACCACAGCAGCACCCGCATTATCCTCCAGATAACTGTGCTTAGCACAGCAGCCTTGCAGCACAACCCTATGCATGTCCACTCATAAGTAGACCCCATTAGGTTCAATGGAGATTCACTTGGGTGAGTAGGTATAGAATTTACTCTGTGGATCTCCATAAAGACAATGTTTTGCAAACTGAGAGAAGCGGGTTGCACATATTTGGAATGAAGAAATATAACGTACTAGAAAATAAGGAACAGCTGGTTAATACATCTTTCTTAAACCCATTGGTTCTGCTTTCTTAACGACACACCTGGCCATCTTTGTTTCCATCACAGTAGGCAAGCTTTCCCCGGCGTGATGATGCCATGATGGGGAACGCTGCATCTATTTTATTTCTGCTATTCATGTAGCCATTAAAAATGCAGACCCTCTCTCGCGGAACAAAGGGAGGGAGAGGAAGGAGTGCAGCTCAGTAGCAAATTATAAACTTTGTACACAAAAGGTCTCAGGTCTCAGCACTACCAGGTGGGAAAAGACTACTGTCTGGTACCCCAAGGAGTCACTGCCAATCAGTGTCCAAAATCCTGAGAGCTAGACAGACCAAATGGTGTGACATGGTTAATAATAATAATAATTTATTTATATCCCACCCATCTAGTTGGGTTTTCCCAGCCGCTCTGCGTGGCTCTCTACAGAATATTAAAAACATGATAAAACATCAAACATTAAAAACTTCCCTAAATAGAGCTACCTTCAGATGTCTTCTAAAGGTCAGATAGTTGTTTATTTCTTTGACATCTGATAGAAGGGCGTTCCACAGGGCAGGCGCCACCACCAAGAAGGCCCTCTGCCTATTTCCCTGTAGCTTCACTTCTCGCAGGGAGGGAACCGCCAGAAGGCCCTTGGAGCTGGACCTCAGTGTCCGAGGCTGAATGATGGGGGTGGAGACGCTTCTTCTGGTATACTGGGCTGAGGCCGTGACACTTTGACTTGTGCTCATAAATTACTACCCCTTCTTAATTGGGGTTGGGGGGAAGCTAGAATGCAGAAAAATTGGTAGCTACGCTGCTATAATGTTTGGCAAAAGAAAGCAACACGCCAGAAAATTTATGCAGCCCTCCTGCTTCTTTTATGCTCCTTGCAGAAATATACACCATGCCTAACACGGGGCTGCCGGTGCAAATATGTTGTCAACAATACGCGTTCCAGTGTGTGCCTGGAAATGAGATGGGCCATGCACACAAGTTCTGCATTCCTGGGCACACTGTCTGCTCTTCAGATTAGCACAAAGGTCTGAAGAGGGTTTTGAAGTGCAAGCAGTCATTTAGAAGCTTGCTCTGCATCTGAAAACCCTAAGGCGGCAAGGTTCCCTCTCATGAGAGCCAATGTAGTGTAATGGTTAGAGAGTCAGACTATGACCTGGAAGAGCAGGGTTCGAATCCCCACTCAGCCGCAAAGCTCACTGAGTGACCTTGGACCAGTCACTGCTTTACAGGCTAAGTTACCTCAATTAGTTAAATGCAATTAACAAACAAACATTTTGTATGCACTTTCCCCATTAAATGTGCATTTTTCAATGCATTTCAACAACGACAATAATTTTATTATTTATACCCCACCCATCTGGCTAGGTTTCCACAGCCAATCTGGGCGGCTTACATAGCATATAAAAACATAGTAAAATTTCAATGCTTTTTGACACATTTTTTTTCTCCCTAAAATATGCTGTCTGAATACTCCCCCTCCCCCCGCAACACACAGAAAATTCCTATTTTTCTTCATGTTTTGGGGAGACTTAAACTGCATTGCAACATCTGGAGCTTGCTTCTGAGTAGACATGCACAGGATCGTACGATAAATATATGTTTATGACTTGCAAAGGAGACCATCAAGTTGGAATCATTCCTAAACCTTGAAAGTTCCATTAAATATTACAAAACAGTTCTGAGACCAAAGATGGCATTGAAATGTTCCCTCTCCTGCTACTAAAAGTTTTCATAGCCTTTTACAAGGAATATAATGAAGATGTAAATTATTTTGGAGCTAATTAACTCCACCTGTTTATTTCCTTCAGTGTTGAAAGGTGTCACCCCAGGTAATAATTACTGAAAATTGCATACTACTCTTTTGCTATAATGGAGGGAAATTGCTTTAGGAGATTAAGGAAATGGAAACGTCATTGAGAAAGTTTTTTTTTTTTAAGTTAAAAAAAATCTTAGTTTAAAAGTACAGTTGAATTTGTGGTAATGATTTTTGCTGTAATTTGGTAATTATTTAAAATGCATTTGCTGAGTCTCCTAAATATCATGCATTAAAATTGCACACAAAACTAGGCCTAGGAGACGCTTTTGAATGCTGGGTGCAGACAGTGTGTGCAGCATTTTGTGACTTATGGCATAATTCAATAGTAGAGCTCTGCTTGAAGAATGTCCCAGTTTCACTTCCCGGTATCTCAAGGAAGGGCTGGAACAGGCCTTGCGTGACTAGAGAACTGCTGTCAGTCAGCGTTAAGGAATATTGAACTAGATGGACCAATGGTCAGACTCAGTACAGACTCGTACCTTGGAAGTCAAACACCTTGCAAGTCGAACGTTTTGGGTCCCAAACGCCGTAAACCAGGAAGTGAGTGTTCCGGTCTGCAAACCTTCTTTGGAACCCGAACGTCCAACGTGGGTTCCATGGCTTCTGATTGGCTGCAGGATCTTCCTGCAGCCAATCAGAAGCCATGCCTTGGTTTCCAAACATTTTGGAAGTCAAACGGACTTCTGGAACGGATTCCGTTCGATTTCCAAGGTATGACTTTATGAGGCAGTTTCCTATCCTCCTATTATTCATGGTCTTATTCAGTACAATGAAGCTTCTTGCTTTCTGTGATATTATGCTGTCAGATGAGGTGTTACAAGTGAAAAGTGCCTGCTGAAATACAATTATTTCATGCAGTAAATTTTGTGATGCCCACCAATGACTACCTTTCTTTATTTCAACGCATTCGTAAGCTGCTCAATATTTTTTAAACCTCTCAGCGGTGTACGTATAAAAACAAGATCTGTTAAAATGAAACAAGAAATCGCACTAAAGTTGCTAAAACCAATGCTAATTTTCTAGAAAAACAGGTGAGGGATGAACTCACCATGAACACCTCCCTTGTTCCCTTATAATGGCAATGGTCCCACCTGAGAGGTGTTGGAACTGAGTTTTGGTGAGTTCTGGCTGGGAAAAAGCCCAGGCCAAAACAATATAAAAACAGAAAAGCATACAAAGGCAAATAAAACAGAGATTCAGGGGGATTCATAAACATAAATCAGGGTCCGATTCAGGGAAAACTTGGGCAAAAAATTGAAGTATTTGCAAAGTACCTGAAGCAACTGGCGGTTGTGACCTTAACGTATGACAGAGGGAAGGGCATCCCCTTTGAACACATTGGCAAGCTTTTAATCTGAAAGTGGGTCTGGAAGGGTAACAGGGAGGATTTTTTTTCCCAAAATAACAAACAATATTTGCCTACAAACTGAATACAACTGAAGGTCACACGTTCAACTCTGGGCATCACCAGTTGTTCATTATTAAATTAAATATACCACCCTTTATCCAAAGATCTAAGGGCAGTTTACAACATAAGAAGGACCCCTGGACGGTTAAGTCCAGTCAAAGGCAATTATGGGGTTGCAGCGCTCATCTTGCTTTCAGGCCTAGGGAGCTGGCGTTTGTCCACAGACAGCTTTCCAGGTCATGTGTTCAGCATGACTAAACCACTTCTGGCACAACGGGACTTCGTGACAGAAACCAGAGTGCACGGAAACACCATTTACTTTCCCGCCACAGCAGTACCTATTTATCTACTTGCACTGGCATGCTTTCATACTGCTAGGTTGGCAGGAGCAGGGACAGAGCAACGGGAGCTCACCCCGTTGCGGGGATTCAAACCGCCAACCTTCTGATCGGCAAGCCCAAGAGGCTCAGTGGTTTAGACCACAGTGCCACCCACGTCCCTTTCACAACATAATACAGGGTAAAAGCACAAAATAGTTAAAAACAAAACAGAACAATAACCACCCTCCTAGAAACACATTTAAAAGGCTGTAGGATATTAATGTTATTGAAGAGGAATGTTTTCGCCTGACGCCTAAATATGAAAAATGAAGGCGCCAGGCAAACTTCCCTGGGGAGAGCATTCCACAGACGGGGGAGCCAACTGCAGAAAAGGCCCTTTCTCATGTTGCCACTCTCTGGACCTCTCACGGAGGTGGCACATGAAGAAGGGCCTCACAAGATGATTGCAGAGTCCAGGCCGGTTTTATGGGGAGAGGCGGTCCTTGATGTATTGCAGTCCTGAGAGCCATTTCAAGCTTTATAGTGTCAAAGCCGGCACTTTGAATTGGGCCTGGAAGCTAATTGGGTCAGGATCGGTGTAACATGCTCAAATCATCTTGCCCCAGTGTTGAGCAACCTGGCCACCAAACCTCTGCGCCAACTAAAGTTTCCAACCCAGCTTTAGGAAGTGATAGGAAAGGCCTAAGACCCTGGATGTCTATGACTTCCAAATATTACAAAGTTTTGAAGGAAGGGTTGATACAACCTCTGAAGGAAGTCTGCAATGAGATTATGGAGGGGAAAAGGGCACCCGATACGTGGAGAGAGGCCTACATTACACTTATACCAAAGACAGAGACTGAAAAGACCCAACTTAAAAACTACCGACCCATCTCGTTATTGAATGTGGATTACAAAATCTTTGCTGACATTTTAGCAAAGAGACTGAAAAGAGTTTTGATGGAGGAGATTCACGGGGACCAAGCGGGCTTTCTCCCAAAAAGGCATTTCTCGGATAACGTAAGGAATATAATTGACATTTTGGAAAAGCTGGAAGTGAATATAAACACTAAGGCTGTTTTGATATTTGTGGATGCCGAGAAAGCCTTTGATAACATTTCTTGGAGTTTTATGTTGAAGAACCTCCGGGGGATGGGGGTAGGCCAAGGGTTTGAGAATGGTATAGGTGCAATATACTCTGAACAGAAGGCGAAACTAATTGTAAATAATGTGGTTACAGAAGAGTTCAAGATTGAAAAAGGGACACGTCAGGGGTGCCCTATCTCCCCACTACTTTTTATATCGGTCCTGGAGGTTTTGCTTAATATGATTAGGAGGGACCAGTTGGTTAAAGGGATTCAGGTCGGAGCTAAACAATATAAACTGAGAGCATTTGCATATGATTTAGTACTTACATTGCAAGAGCCAGAAGCTAGCACGAAAAGAGTTTTGGAAATAATTCAAGAGTTTGGTCAAATGGCAGGATTTAAATTGAATAAGTCTAAGACAAAGGTTTTGGAGAAAAATTTGACACAGATAGAAAAAGAAAGGTTTCAGAACGAGACAGGGTTGACTGTGGTTAAAAAAGTGAAATATTTGGGTATAAATATGACAGCTAAAAATGTGAATTTGTTTAAAGATAATTATGAAAAAACTTGGAGAGAAGTGAAAAAAGATTTGGAGATTTGGTCCAACTTAAAGCTCTCCTTGTTAGGCCGTATTGCAGTTATAAAAATGAATGTATTGCCAAGAATGTTGTTTTTGTTCCAAGCATTGCAAATAATTGATAAAATGGATTGTTTCAAGAAGTGGCAAAAAGACATATCTAAATTTGTCTGGCAGGGCAAAAAGCCCAGAATTAAATTTAAGATATTAACGGATTCAAAGGAAAGAGGGGGGTTTGCCCTGCCAGACTTTAAATTGTACTATGAAGCGGCAGCTCTCTGCTGGCTGAAAGAATGGCTGCTTCTTGAAAACACAGACATTTTGGATTTGGAAGGTTTTAACAATATTTTTGGGTGGCATGCATATTTGTGGTATGACAAGGTTAAAGCACATAAAAGTTTTAAAAATCATATTGTCAGAAAAGCACTATTAAATGTCTGGGTTAGATATAAAGACTTGCTGGAAAATAAAACTCCAAGGTGGCTGTCGCCAATGGAAGCTAAGGCAGTTAAAAAGTTAAATATGGAGTCCAAGTGGCCAAGATACTGGGAAATTTTGGAAAAGGAAGGGGACAAACTGAGATTGCAGAGTTTTGAGAAATTAAAAGGGAAGGTGAGAGACTGGTTGCACTATCACCAAATAAATGAAGCGTTTAAACTGGACAGTAAAATTGGCTTCCAGGTGGAAAAATCAAAATTGGAGACAGAACTGTTAGAACCCAGTACTAAGAATTTGTCAAAAATGTACAATTTGCTGCTGAAATGGAATACACAAGATGAAACGGTTAAATCGGCCATGATTAAATGGGCTCAGGACATTGGTCATAATATTTTGTTTGCTGATTGGGAAAAGTTGTGGACCACCGGGATGAAATTTACGGCATGTAATGCCTTAAGAGAAAACATTATGAAAATGATATATAGGTGGTACATAACCCCAGTCAAGCTTGCAAAGATTTACCATTTGCCTGACAATAAATGTTGGAAATGTAAAGAAACTGAAGGTACATTTTTTCATCTTTGGTGGACTTGCCCGAAGATTAAGGTATTCTGGGAAATGATCTATAATGAACTTAAAAAGGTATTTAAATATACTTTCCCCAAGAAACCAGAGGCCTTTCTCTTGGGTATTGTCGGCCAAGGGGTGTTAAAGACGGATATAACTTTCTTTATGTATGCTACAACAGCAGCTAGAATACTCATTGCGAAGTACTGGAAGACGCAAGAGCTACCCACACTGGAAGAATGGCAGATGAAGGTGATAGACTACATGGGTTTGGCAGAAATGACGAACAGAATCCGAAACCAGGGAAGAGAAGCAGCGCAAGAAGAATGGAAAAAATTTAAAGACTATTTAAAGAAATATTACAAAATTAATGAAAGTTAGAATGATGCTGGACTGGAAAGTAAATGGTTACTATTAGCTATGGTTAAGACAAGGAGAATAAGGAAGACTAGTCTAAATTTAAATTAAAATAAGGGAAGATTTGCTGAACAATCGATAAGAATTTGGAATACAGAAAAGGGAGGCATGAGGAAGTCGGGGAAGAAAGGTATAAGAAATTAGGATATGAAATGATACATGTTTTTTGTTCTGTTTTTGTCTTTGTATGTTTATGTATGTTGTGTTTATATGGAAAAAATAAAAATATTATAAAAAAAAAGACCCTGGATGTCTGCTGCCTGCTATAGTAGGCAATACTAATCTTAATTGGCAAGTAGTATGACAGCTTCTTATGTTCCTACTATTAATGTAGACCCCACTGCTGATGAACCTCTACTACAGCCTTCATCAGCCTGTTGCCCTCCAGAGGACACTAGACTGGCAAAGTCTGCTCCAATACGCCAGGTATTATTTGGGGTTTTCAGGGTGTCTATTATTATTATTATTATTATTATTATTATTATTATTATTATACACAACCAAAACTGATCTCTCTCAATATTTTAAAAAGAAAAAAATGTCATAATCATATAGACAAATGTTCAGCATGTTACCTAACCAGGTCGGACGATACTGCTAAATGACCAACACAGCAAGTACAATATTTCATGTTACCTTACTAGTTTCTTGGGTGTCAGGCATCAGAAAATGATTGATCGTAAGCAGCCCCTTACAGCGAAAGTAATACCAAGTACCCTCATGGAAACAGCTTTATTTGAGTATTGCAAGAGGGAGAATGAGAGAGCGGACTGACAGGTACACAAGGTGGGCAGCTAAAAGTATAATGCGTTTTTGCCTCTACCCCCTTTCATAAATCATGATATTCTTTCCAACAAGGTCTGGTTTAGGGGGAAATTACACTTTTTCTCCCTTCGAAACAGGAATGTTCATCACCGGAGTTCCAATCTCGTGAAAAATTATCATGGGGCGGGGGGAGCATAATTCACAACTGATTTATGGCAAAATTGATAGAAGTGAGGGGTTCCAGCCAATCGCTTGCTTCGAAATATCCTCCAATCTCACATCCTGACTAAAAGCTTTGCTCAAAATGGCTTGGGTAATTTAAGTACCAAAACAGAAGGCATTAACCCAGCACACCCCATTAATCATATCAGTTGCTAGGCTAAGGGGAGGCCAAAGGAGGGGGGAGGAGAAGCAGGACTGGAATCACACCTGGAATAACCAGAGAAGACCCTGGGTTTGTTGCGGATGCAACTTTTAACTTCACTGCAACTATCATAAGACTGTGTACGTTTCCAAAGCACAATTCAAAGTGTTGGTGCTGACCTCTAAAGCCCTAAACAGGCTATGGCATATTCCACCGCAAGATGAAGCGATAGTGGTCACAAAATTAGAATGCTTTAAAATGGGTTAGGCAAATTAATGGAAGATAAGGCTACCAACAGTTACTAGTACAGATTGCTATATACAGTGGTACCTCGGGTTACATACGCTTCAGGTTACACACTCCGCTAACCCAGACATAGTGCTTCAGGTTAAGAACTTTGCTTCAGGATGAGAACAGAAATCGTGTTCCGGTGGCGCGACGGCAGCGGGAGGCCCCATTAGCTAAAGTGGTGCTTCAGGTTAAGAAAAGTTTCAGGTTAAGTACGGACCTCCAGAATGAATGAAGTACTTAACCCGAGGTACCACTGTACTATTCCAGAACCAGAGGCAGTAGGCCTCTGAATACCAGTTGTTGGGGAATCCAAGCAGGACAATAATATCGCTGAGAATACCCTGCCTGGGTTTCCCAAAGGCCTTTGGCTAGCTAAGGCGAGGACAGGATGTTGTAGTAGATCGACCTTTGGTCTGATCCAGTGGCGGCGGCAATCATTCAACAGGGTTTATCTCCCTTCCCACGCTTTATAGAAGTCAACTCTCAAAGCGGGTGCTTGAGGCCGAAAATAGGAAGTAGCTCTACTGAAAAACCATCACTGATGCGACACGATACACCTACGGTGTGCGATCTCCCATGACGACTATTTCCTTTGCTGGACCAGGTTGCATGAACAAAAGCTGCCTTGTGTCTAGGTCTTTTGGCATTGCCGTATCTGCACTATAGGCCTCTAGGTCACTTTGATTTGCATGTAGACAAATAAATTAACTGAAGCACACACGCACACACAAAAGCCAGAGCACGCAAACACCCTACAAGATGGAACAGAGTGGCACAAGATGAGAAAGCTGATGAAATATGCCAGACAATTATACAAGTGACTACTTTCCCCAGCAATATGACGAGAGAGAGAGAGAGAGAGAGAGAGAGAGAGAGAGAGAGAGAGAGAGATGTGTGACTTTGAAATGACAGGATTTTGTGCATTTGAAAGCAAGGAGAGAGGGGTGGGGGTGTGGAAAATGAGCAATTACTGGAGATGAACTGATTTCCCTAAACTCTGCAAAGGCTGGGTATGCAACAGCTGCAGCTGTCATCTCTTTAGATGAGGGAATGGAGAAGTGGTCCTTAGTGAGACCCCCTTTTTTAGCATCTCTTGCATCTTGAGATGCAGCAGGGTTAGGGATGACTGGGGAACAAGTGATGGAGGTGGCCCATCCAATTTGTGGAACGTCCTGCCTAGTTTTCCTAGCGCTGATACAGATGTCCTTCTGGCACCAGGCAAAACCAGAAGATTTTAATCCCAGAATATCATGGGTTGTTGCCAACAAAGTTTTACTCAGAACAGACCCATTGGAATTAACATGTTAGACCCATGCCGGTCATGTCCATTATTTTCAATGGCTGTTCTCTAAGGATAATTAATGCAGCACACAACACCATTTTTTATTAACTTCTGGTTCTATTCTCAAGGGTTTTAGTTGGGTTTTATCCAGGTTTGTGTTTATACTGCTGCGATCCAGTTTTCATTATGTATATTAGGCTATCTTTCGTATTTTTGGGAAGCTGTGTAAGACTTTTCTTTTTGAGGGGAAGGCTATACACTTGCACATTTAATTAATCTTACAGTCAGTCAAATGGTGTTTTGCTGTTCAAGTGTGAGATTATCAGGTATATCCCCAAACGACTGCCTCAAAAGGATTTAAATTAAGCCTATTAAGGGACCAGTCCTATGGTCCCTGGGAAGGACATCCCAGCAGATTTCCCCTTCCACCTGAGGAGGAAAGGAGGTGTACCTGTGGAAGCTTCCTTATTGTGGAAGCCTCTGCAGCCATCTCCATCCACTTTCAGTACTCCAGTGGCACAAGGACAAAGAGAGAGAGAGTGTATTGCTATGATGCTTGGATGCTAAAGGATCCAGTGCCTCACCATTTCCTTGGCATGCACCCAGAAAGGCACGAAAAACATGAAAGCCAAAGGAAAGATAAATTGGAGGGGGAGGAGGCAACAGCACCAAAATTATCTGGGAGGATCCAGCCTCTCTCCATCTTCCGCCCAGGTGATCTAAGATATGGTGGTTCCTCCACCACAACTTATCTCTTCCTCACTATAGTGAGACAGCTCTGAGAGGTTGCCATCCTACAGCCACTTACCTTATCATTACATAGGTATATGAGGAACGGCTAAGGGAGCTGGGCATGTTTAGCCTGGAGAAGAGGAGGTTAAGGGGTGATATGATAGCCATGTTCAAATATATAAAAGGATGTCACACAGAGGAGGGAGAAAGGTTGTTTTCTGCTGCTCCAGAGAAGCGGACACGGAGCAATGGATCCAAACTACAAGAAAGAAGATTCCACCTAAACATTAGGAAGAACTTCCTGACAGTAAGAGCTGTTCGACAGTGGAATTTGCTGCCAAGGAGTGTGGTGGAGTCTCCTTCTTTGGAGGTCTTTAAGCAGAGGCTTGACAACCATATGTCAGGAGTGCTCTGATGGTGTTTCCTGCTTGGCAGGGGGTTGGACTTGATGGCCCTTGTGGTCTCTTCCAACTCTATGATTCTATGATTCTATCCCAGCTTTCGCTTCAATGGAGTTCAAGGTGCCATTTACAGCCACCCTCACAACAACAATTGGTATGGTAATCGGTTAGGTGCGCAATCCAAACCGCTGGGCTTGGAGGGAGTCGGTGACTTCCACCACGTCAACAGCCCTGCTGCAAATGCCTGATGGGGTGGAAGGTTGTGCAGATGGGGATGGAAAAGGCCTCTGCTGCACCACCAGAGGCTGGCAGAACCAATCAGGATTGAGCTGAAGCCCTGCAGCATGCTGGAGAGTTAGGCATCCCATACCATCTTATATATGTCTACCTCAGTGAATTCAATGGGACTTATTCCCTGGTATCAGAGAGCAGGGTTGCGACCTAAAGTACTGGAATTAGAGTGACAGAATATTTCAGAGTCACTCTGTCATACTTGTGTGTTTGCTTTTCCTTTAAAAAAGGGGAGGAGATTTTGTTATCTGGATCTCCATACCTTGCAACTCACATCTCAGGTAATGCTATATCTGTATCCGGCATTTGATGAAGCAAGCTGAAATGTTCAGGCCACTATGAACCATTTCAGATCCCAGTCTTTTTAGCTCTACTGGAGAAGTGTAAATGCACTTTACAACTAAAAACAAACCCTTTAAAAATATGCAGCAGGTCTGAACATAGGCCTGTATTTTATTCTTGATCTCTATAAATTTATACACACACACACTACTATATACAGTCGGTTTAGAACAAAGATCAAAATGTTATTATTACTTTGGGTTATTTAACTTGATGCAGTTGTCTCAGATGAAAGAGGAACACTGGCTTTGTAATGCGATTTTTCATTTGACAGTACTGTAAAAATTTTAACATAGCGTTAGATGAAACAAATTGTACGCTACAAGAGAAGGATTTCAGAGGATATTGTCCACTTTTGGTTTCCTGATTTTAACACTTGAAACAGGTTGGCAATATATCCCTGCCCGCCTGGTCACAGGTTTTGAAATTCTTCTGGGAGATATTTCCCATTAGGGATCCTTCAACAATATTCCTGAAAGAGAAGAAAAGAGAATGGAAATGTTAGTAAAGTGAACATATCCATCTCTCTGCTAATCAGAATGAATTTACAGCAGAAGAACTGGCTAAATGTGAACCCAAGAAAGGATCTTGGTGGGGGAAAAGCATGTAAAGCCAGAAATCTGGAGAAGTACGCAATTTCAGTGGGTTATACCCAACAAAGTCATGGTGTGAGTGATAACTTCTCCTCCCACCTCAAGCTCCCTGCAGCCCTAAATCTGTTTCTCAGGACTGGGCATCCTTCAGAACAGATTTGGGCTGGGGAGCATATGAGAGACAAGAGGGGAAGAGAAGTTCTCTTCTGCGAGTGGAAGTCATTCCACTCAAGCAAAGGCTTTGTTGGAAATAAACCAGTTTTCTTTTGGGAGGGGAGAAAGGGGATCTAAGGATAAATTGAGGAATGGCACTGTTTGCTAGCAGAAAACAGTTACCTTACCAAGATACATTCTTCCACAGCAGCTACAAAGCAATGAGCAAGCTGATATGTACCAAATCGAATTATTTGAGAGCTTTAACAGAACTGCAAAAGGCAACTTGCAATCAGGAAGACTCATAAACTGATTTAAAAGCCGGTTTCATATTGGGGGAGAAATACTTCAGTGGGAAGTTTCCACAAGTTTATGTCCAAAGTGTATTTGTCTGACTCCAGAGGAAGACCAAAGGGCAGGGTTAGAATTTCAGAATGATTCTGCCAACATGGGTAATTTGGGACAGTAATTGAGGAATGAAATTCTATGAAAGGAAAATACATGGGATGGTCAGAGGGAACAGACGACAGGGATGCTACAGTTTTAATAGTTGTGTAGAACTGCATAACTATTAGGGGGCAGGAGCCCTGTCCTATTTTGCACCTGGCACCCTAGATACATAAGAGTATAGTACAGATTACACCTGTGATGGGGGAACTGTCGATCAACTTCAAATTATCTGAAAGACCACCTGCCCTTTTATAGACCTGTATATCATCTTATATCATCTGGGGAAGTTTGATTCATGGTACCACACCCGAAAACAGGCGTCTTCTGCTACTGACTCTGTACTGTACCATACCCTTCCTTCTACCATATGTGAAACATCATCCATCATTTGCTTCAGGCATCTTCTAAAGACATATATTTTTGCTCATAAGATTGGACCCTGTTATTACCAAATTCCTATTTTTAATTTTTATAATACTATTTAACTGGCTTTTTATGTTGCATTTCTGTTTTTTTGTAATATTGTTCATTGTTCCATGCTTTATTTTTGTACACCGCTTAGAGATTTTAAAATATTAAGTGGTTTAGAAATGCTGTTAGATAATAAAAGTAGTATTATTTCACTTGGGGAAGAATAAACACCCAAGTGACAAATGAATGGTAAAGACCCAAGCAGAGCTATTGGTCAAAAGGATGAGATGAGGCACTGTGAATTGCAAACAGGAGTCCAATATTGGAAACATTGCAAGGATGGCAAATACCCTCTGCCACAAATTTTGCAGAAGCATCGTCTCTAACAGGCAGATTGAGGAGCTAGACTGCTCCACTTGGCAGTGATTTGGTCTCCATTGGAGAAGTGTCTTCTCTGAAGCTAGATCCGAAGAGGCTTTGAAAAGCTTGTGCAAGGCATAAGAGGAATCATTAAAGGCAGGTATGATCTCCCTTATCAATCCTAACCTCATTAAGGTGATTCCAACACCATCAGCTGATCACCCCTTGCTCCACTCCTGCAATTACCCCATCCTTGTCTCTGCTCCCCTAATATAATATATGCCAGGCACAGGCAAACTCTGGCCCTCCAAATGTTTGGGACTACAATTCCCATCATCCCTAGCTAACAGGACCAGTGATCAGAGATGATGGGAATTGTAGTCCTAAACATCTGGAGGGCCAGAGTTTGCCTATGCCTGATCTATGCAAAGGCTGTGTTAACTTCAATAGTAACCTCAGTGCCTCCCCCCTTTTTTTTGAGGGGGAAATGAAAGGATGGGTGTAAACAGTAGTAGTTTCTTGTTCAGCTAAGGAAAATTTCAAGGAGACCCTATTAAATAATAATAATAGCAGACACTGATCCTGGTCTAATTGTGCACCAGTCTCTCAAATAACAACTAGTGAACACAAGAAGGTGGAAAGGAGTTGCGCTTTTGGTTCAATTTGCAGAAAGGCAAAATCTGGGTTGCTAGATGATAATGATGGGTAGGATTTGGATCATTCCATGCACCCGAAGGGGCTCTGGTCTCAAATTTCATGAATGCCTTTGCTCCAACCACCATTCTGAGATGGCTGAAGTTGACCAGAAACTTGGAGAAATGTCAAGGGCTGTGCAATTCAATGTGGGTGGGCAATGGCAAAAATCCCACTGGCATGCCTAAAGTAACTATTTTGGCCCCAGTCATTAATTACAAATGTGCTTGGGGGCGTTTCAGATGAAATAAGCACAATATGGAAGTAGGAGCAGAGGGGATCTGTGGCCTGGGATCCAAAGGGATCCAAATGACAGTAGAATGCACCTCACCATACGTGGTGGGAAAGGTTGTGACCGGGTGACCCATGTTCCTGCTCATGGGGATGGCCCAAGATATTTTGCTGCCTGAGGCGAAGAACAAACTGATGCTCCCTCTTCATCCCACAAGCAAGGACTGGCAGTTTAGTTTTACTTCAACACTGGATAGTTTTGGGGTGGGTAGGACATATGGCAAGTACAGCGCTGTCCTCCAACTGACAAGAGATGCCCAGGGAATACTTAGAGAGAAGAGCCAGGGAGCTGCCATTGCTGCTGTCCAATATTTACTGCCTGAGGTGGTTGCCCCACTTTGCCTAATGTAAGGGCTTGCTCCATCTGCTGTCCAGGTGTTGTTGATGGGGAACTCCCAATACCCTTGTGCTGTCCCCTTCTAATGGTTCTTCATCTTCAAGCTGGGCATAGTCCAGACAGTCCCTCAAACACAGGGCCTTCCTCAGGCAACCCTTCAAATAGAAGACTGCAAAATTAGGAACTATCGCTCTAGGAAAGCTGGTTCCCCAGGGCTCTCAGTGTCAGTAGTTTCACAGTGCTTTAGCTCATAGAGAACCAAAACTTTCTAAAGGGAAAGAACAGAGAAGGGGAGAGACCTAGGACCTACCACATTGAAGGACCCCAGAGGCTGCTGATTTAAAACACAGTGGTCAGATCTCTAGAAATGAACACACAGCTGCTGAATACACATAGCCTTCTGGTGGATATTTCAGGGCTAGTTCTCAAATACAGCCATGGCTGAAAGAGACCTACTATGCTATCTTAAATTATGTACAGTGGTAGGAAAAAGCGACTCCCAAGCACAGTTCAAAACTAATTAGTGGAAGTTGTTTTAGTGTTCCAGGCTCATAGCTTTAAAGAAAAATCCAGCTGAATGTATTGTATGAATGAGAAAATGCCACTGTGGGGAGCTGAGTCGTTAACTTTGGAAGCCCCTTTGGAGATGATGCTCTACTGACATTGTGAGAGGACTGCTATCTTTTCCTTTCAAAGGGAAACTTGCAAAGGAACTCCCATGTGAAGCTTTCCCCGGCACAAATCCCATGCTAAGCAAGTCTGCACTCGCTGCATTTCTGACTCTTGCGCACAGAGCCTTTGTCAGGAAAAAAGCCAGCATTAAATGTTAAATGTGAAGGCCACATTTGCTTTAAATAAGCTACTGTTTTGTGGAAGTCACCTGCCACCCATCCAACTTTCCAGATGATCAATATTCCAGTCTGTGGACCTCATATATGGCATGGGCAGAGAGAGACTCTGTCTTGAATAAGGCCAAGTAGGTGTGTGGAACCTTTGGCCCGCCAAAGGCTGCTGAACTGCAACTCCCATCAGCCTCAGCAAGCATGGCAAATGGCAAGGGATGTTGGGAGTTGCAGTTCAGCAACATCCGGAAGGCCAAAGGTTCCCCATAACTAAGGTTCACAAAAGGATGGATAGGTGAGATACTAATGGTTGCACCCATGTTTCGATTCTTGGTTGGTCGAAACCTGTGTGCACACACACATGCATGGATGTGCCTGTCCTTTACAACCAGGTTGGTTGGTTCTTCGCAGAATAATACAATTAAATTCCTGGCTGAAATTAACACCAGAACATCAAGTTCAATGTAAAGGCAGCAGGTGTGCCGCTATGATAAATCTCTTTAGAAAGGGGCACAAAAGCTGTTGAACAGATGCAGTAATCACAATAATTAGAAGAATTGTGTTGCACAGGAACTGGAGGGAAAACATGAATTGAAGTCCAAGTTATCCTACTGAGCAGAGACAGGAAGGCAGGAAATCTCCCGAAGGAAGAATTCATGGGGGAGTTTTATTCCTAAATAATATAGCATCCATTCCATAGGAGTTAAGTAGGAAGAAAACAATGACATTTGCTCATACCTGTACACTTTTATATACCAAGGTGCTTTATTAAAGGTTTCATATTTAGGTAGGTCTATTATGCAGTCATGTAAGATACCTGCTGATAAAGGTTTTGTCTGGCTTTTAAAAATAGAATGTGTTTGAATGATTTAAACAGTAATTTGAGTAACTAGTATTGCAGACTTAGACATGTCTACCCAGAAGTGCCATTGTGGTCAATAGGCCTTACGATCAAGTAAGCGGGAATAGGCTTGCGGTCTGAAATCTGTATTTTCAACAATATAAATAGCTTGAAGACAAAGATTCATTTTATGGTCTAGACCAGGGGTAGTCAACCTTTTTATACCTACCTCCCACTAATGCATCTTTCTTGATGGTAAAATTTCCTTACCTCCCACCAGTGCTGCAGTAACATATGCCATAGAACCCCCTACCACCCACCCGGAATCCTGAAACGCTCACTAGTGGGCGGTAGGGGCCAGGTTGACTACCCCTGGTCTAGACAGTGGAGATGCAGACCAGGCATTTTCTGATTCAGAGGTGGGGAATCTGTTGACTTCCAGGTGAATCCGGACTACAACCACCTAACCACCCTTGACTGTTCTTCCTGGGACTGATGGAAGAAGGACCCCTATTGTATCTACAGAGCCACATGTTTCCTAACACCGACCTAATTTCTTCCAGCACGTTCATCTGCTTTGTCCAAAAGGGCTGTTAACTCATCAGGAAAATGGCATGATATTTTTTCCAACGTGGGGCTAACTTGGTGGCATCTGCATATTAATATTAACAAAGGAACGCCCTTCATCAGCATTTCTCAGTTGGGGAGAAGTAGCGAAGGGACAGCCTCGACTCCCACACTCCACTAGATCTGACACAGCTGGACACAAGAGGATGAAACTTGGCTGCCAGAGCAGCCTAAAGATGTTGGCTCGGTCCCTGAATGCAAAGGAGGCGAGGGGCAGGATGGAGGAAGGAGAAGTCAAGACAGAATGCAACAGCAGCAGCAGCAAATGATGGAGTTTTCTGGGAAACTCCTCAGAGGCAGCAAGAAAAGCAAGATGAGGCTAGATGCATGTGGTTGTCAGTCTAGCAACTGCACAGGCCTGGAGACACCTGAGTGCAAGGATAGATGTATGTAAAACTTGGTATGGGAATTAAGCCTCGCAGGAATAATTAAGCCTCAAGGGAACCTGCGTGATGAGATGAGATTCAGATCTCCTCCAACAAAGGAGAAAGTGTCTCATCAAGTCTCCTCTGCAAAGTTGTATTCTGTTGCGTCCTTCAGGGAGTATGACCCTTGCATGTCCATAAAACTGACCTCACGGACCTACAACTGCCAGTACTGTTAACAAACTACAGTGGTACCTCTGGATACGAACGGGATCCGTTCCGGAGCCCCATTCGCATCCAGAAGCAAACGTAACTAGCGATGGCACGTCTGCACGCGCGTGCATCGCTTTTCGCCGCTTCTGCGCATGATGTCATTTTGAGTGTCTGCGCATGCGCAAGCGGCGAAACCCAGAAGTAACACACTCCGTTACTTCTGGGTTGCCGCGGAGCACAACTGGAACACGCTCAACCTGAAGTGCATTCAACCCCAGGTATGACTGTACACTTCCCAGGATTCTCCAGGACTGTTAAAGTAGTACAAGAATGCTTTAAAAGTACCGTATGGTGATTGCTAAAATTCAAGAGCCATTTTTTAAATGAATAAAAAAACACGGTTGTTATTTTTGTTCATTACAGTTTTATAAAGCTTTAAAGGCAGTGGTGAGACCAATCTTTGGTCCACGAGGCCATTTCCCCCAAATCGTATCCAGGTGTAATGAAATAATATGTAATGTCAGGTATGTGGCAGGTGAAGACACATCTGCAAAAGGAGGAGGAGGAGGAAGAAGAGCCTTAAATTGTGTTCCTGGTTGTCCCTAGAAAATGCTGGGCTCACATTTGGCATCTTTTAAATTTGGCACCAAACACAAGCCCCACTGGGACTGGTTCCAACACAGGATTTCCTGACTGGAGCTCTTGGGTGCAGCAGATCCGTGGCGAAAAGCAGTGCTGACTGCAGCTTCTGCTGGGATCAGCAAAGGGATCTTCCTTTGCAGCTTGCCATGAATTCAAGCCAGCCTGCAACGAAACTTTTTGCAGATTCCGCACACATATCTCCAAGGGTATGAATCTAATGGAATGGGCCCATACTTGCTGGCTCCATCCTAGCCTTGTGCTCCCGGGGGCAAAGGAAGCTAAGGGACAAAGAGCCCTGAGGCCAGTTGCTGGTTTTGTTGCAATTGTTGTATTGTGAGCTGGCAATCCTAAGCAGCCGGGGGGAGGGGGGCGTTCCTAAGAAATACTGGAGAGTGGTCTGATTTTCACACACTGATTTGGCCTAAACCAGGGGTCAGCAAGGCTTATCTTGCCTGGGCCAGATCGGTCCCGCAGAGATCCCTCCCTGGGTTGGATCGTGCCTGCCTGCTATTTTTGGCGTCTGAGCATGTGCAGATGCTATTTTCGGCGTCTGCATCTGTGCAGATGTGATTTTCAGCGTCTGCGCATGCATAGACGCAATTTTCGGCACCGCAGAAGCAAGTCCCCGCACCGCGCTGCACCGGTTTAGCACAGCGCACAAGCTGGAAACTCGGTTCAGGGGAGGCTCAGGGGACGGTCAAACGACCTCCACGGGCCGCTTCTGGCCCATGGGCCTTAGGTTGCTGACCACCGGCCTAAACAATCAATTTTTGAGAGCTTTGGGTTTTTCAGTTGTGCTACAAGCAGATTTGAATGGGGGGAGTAAATGAAACTGGTGTGATTCTGGGGCTGCTCTCCTGATTCCCTGTAATACATGTTCAGCTATACTAAGTAGATTGCAGAACAAAACAAAGAAATCCTAAGCCTTCAAATGAGGACTTTTGAGTCTATAAAACGCTTTCTGGATTTCCGACAGCTCAGCAAACACAACGCCCCACGATGAGAGCGGGGTGTGTATATTTCTCCAAATATTTTTTTTTCTAGCAGCACGGCAATGCATTGACCTACTAATTCATATTCAGATTGCTAGTCCTAGAAGCACACACCCAAAACACAAAAGCTGCATGATTATGCTTGATGAAGAAGTGCCAATTGAAAACTGAAATGGCTTATGGAAATGCAAGCAAAATTTCCCAGGTTTAACCCATTTCTCATTCATGTCCAATAGCCGAAGCAGATGATTTTAATGTGTTTACAGTCAACTCATTAGCTGGGAGGTACAGTATATGGAGGGGCAAAAGAGAACTCTAGCACAGAAACATGTATTGAATGGTGGTCATTTCTTACCATAGTCAATGAACTCCTGAGGATTTCAGTGTGAATCTCTGAAAAAAGAGAAAAAAAGTTTTAAAACCTTCTTTAGCTAATTAAGAGTTTAACTTTTTTTAAAAAAAACTATTGGCAACATAATTCTATATGTTGAGTTAAATAAATGAATACTTATCTGATTGTTTCCTGGGATCCTTTTGTGCTTGTAATTCTTGAGTTAAGAGGAATTTTGTTTAAAAATGTGTAATTATGAAGATTTGGAAAAAGGAACTTGAGAGCAAATTACAGCTTGGCTTTAAGAAGTGAAATCGTTCAGGGTTCAACAGTAAATGCTGGTGCTTCAAGTTATACAGGAAAAGTACAAGGTAAAACAAAAAAGGATAATGTGCATTATGTGGCCTGTAATAATATTTTGTCTCAGGTTTATAGTGCAATGCGGCAACTCTGGTTGACAGAAGGGAGAGAGCATCCTCAATCACTGGTTAATGAAATAATGAACATGTCTTGGTCAAGTATTTTCTGACAGGGTTTTTTAAAAGCTTAACTGCAGATCTTTCAAATGCTCCTAAAGTACAAAGGTTGCAGAATATAGCCTTTTAAGAGGTGCATGTTACAAAGCAACACCCATTCCCATCAATCCCTGTTGTCAAGGTCACAGCAGCCAAGGCAAAAACTTCATTGCCTTTCTTCAGCAAGAACAGAATAAGAGCAGGAAACTCTTGACTTTTCTCACACACACACACACACACACACACACACACACAGTACCTCAAACTATATACAATACTGAATAACTGGTGCAAATTGATCCAATTTGCATTGCTCTTGCTAACCAGATGGAGGGAGGGACTGGAAGGGACAAAGTTGCACCCACTGGTCACAGGAATCTCTTGACTCTGAGATTTCTCCAGTCTCTGCCCATGCGTTCCAGTTCTTATGGTTACAAAGGAACCCAGGTTAAGGCAACAGGTATCTCAAACTAAGGAAATGTCATGGACTTGTTGGATGCAGAAGAATGGTGGGAGGAACCAGCTGGGGAACCACTAAGGAAAGAAGGCTCAGGGCCCAGAGAGTGGTGGTGGGACAACAATGAGTGGTCAGAGGGAAAAGAGTTGGGAGCTAAAAAGGTAACAGGGCTTAGTGAGCTGGGAGAATCTGTGGCAGAAAGAAGACCAGAATTATAGGCAGAAGCTGAAGCAGGGAGAGGAGGGAGGTCAAGAGGCATAGATGAGTCAGGCTGGTGTAGGGCTGGGCAATATATAAATATATCGTCTAACACCGGTTTGATGTTCACATCGTGTTAATTGTTTCATAATATTTGAGCTGGCAATATATCGCAAATCACAATGTGTGTAAGGGCTAGGCCAGGCATAGGCAAACTCCGGCCCGCCAGATGTTTGCGACTACAATTCCCATCATCCCTGATCACTGGTCCTGTTAGCTAGGGATGATGGGAATTGTAGTCCCAAACATCTGGAGGGCCGGAGTTTGCCTATGCCTGGGCTAGGTGATATCTGGTTTTCAACATCGTGATAACTCACCAACTAAACATTGTGATAACTCACCAGCTAAACACTGAAATGTTATCATCAACTAAACCTCACCATATCACCAGCTAAACCATATCACCATTGTCCTGATTGTCTCTGCGTCGTTCCTTCCTTAATTCACGTATCGTGATATATCGATATACCATTATGTTTAGCTGGTGATATATCATGATAATGAAAACCAGTTATTGCCCAGCTCTAGACTGGTTAAGAGTCACAGGTGTCTTGCCTTCCTCCTGCAATAAGCTCCCCTTCGCCTCTGCCTCCCAGAACCAGAAGAGGCATCAAAAGGGTGGAGGAGAGGTTGACTTCACGTAGGCGCAGTCTCCAATTGCTTCGGGGAAAACCCTGGAGAGGAGGGGATGGTGTAGGGAGGTGGGGACTTTCAGTCTCAGCAACTGAGCCATTGGGGCAAGACCTAGGGATGAGCTTCTGTGCTCATTAGGCCTGACACTCCTCCAAGTCTGTGCAGATCGTGTTCTTGCTAATGAAGAGTTAACTCCAACTTGCAGTGTGATTTACTGCTGGCTCCTTCCTGTCAGCAAGGCAAAGGATCCAGCACAACACTCAGGCAAAGAAAGCTACTGACCTGGTGTCTATAGCTCCATTAAAAGTGGGCGATCCTCTTCTAAGACAGTGCCTGTGATTTGCATTTTTTAATAAGTACATGTATTTAAAATAAGTATTATTTATTTAAAATAATGTGCTGCCAACTTAACCAGGGGCACCTTTTTAGTGGATCAAATGTTTTTCAGTTAATTAATCTAACCAGCTAATCAACTAAACGTTGCAACCCTGCTCAGCAGATACCATGACAATAGATTAAAAGGAAGCCTATC
Organism: Podarcis filfolensis; assembly: GCF_964270895.1. Taxonomy (NCBI): domain Eukaryota; kingdom Metazoa; phylum Chordata; class Lepidosauria; order Squamata; family Lacertidae; genus Podarcis; species Podarcis filfolensis. The sequence continues at coordinate 16,510,615 of NC_139614.1, forward strand.
AAGCAGGAATACCATTAAGAGTAGACCAGGGGCTCCCCACATTTCAGAGCTTTGTAATTGTTCCTCTGTAGCACGTACATGCCTGGCAAGCTCACAGGTTCTATGCACTGAATAGCTGTAGTTATAAACAAGGAAATCAGCTTGCGTGGCGGCACATGCCAAGAAAGGCACAAGTCCCTTAGCTTAAAAAGAACAATGCCGACTTAGCCCCTTTTAATTACGAGAAAACCCAGAAAACCACTGCTTTTTTCTGCCATTTAATTTCAAAACCCATTATTATTGTCATCAGTATTTCAAAGGACAAAGCTATAGCCTGTTCTGAAAACCTCTTTCTCTGCCTTGCAGAAATAAATTCCCCCAACCTATAACTGAAATGGAACATGCTACGTAGGAATTTCACACTTCCTGTAGGAAATGCATAATGTTTGAAGCCATCCTCAGTGGATTACTGGAAGGGCACTCCGGCTTCAGCTTACAAAGCACTGCTAGAGCATGTAGAGTTATTGATTTATCTTACAGAATTCTGCTATGCAGTGTAGTTCTTTCTGATTTAGCTTTTATAGCACTGCGGGGATCATTTAATATTTTTTTTTTCTCCCCAAAAGACCTCTGATGTACTTTATTAATCAGAACATGTACCTTGCATCAAGTCAAATTTTAAGAAACAATAACCCGGTTCGGATCTAAAATACCGATTTCTGGACACTGCCCTTTGCTCGCATTTATTGACTCCTCCCTGTTCATCTTCTCTCCCTATCTTGCTTTAATCAAGTAGGATTGCAGCTTCAGCTAAAATTTCCTTCTGAAGAAGAAATGCACTGATGGTCAAGGTCGATGGAAAATTGACATTTATGACCAGCCGTGTATTTCCTTCCAATGCCTATGCATCTACAATTCAGGAGACTTTCTACATGTGGGGCTATAATTATGGTTCCTCCAACTCCCATCCAGCTTCTTTCATCTTTTTGTTGTTGTTCTACAATTCAATGTAGTTTTGTTGTTGTTGTTAAGTCTTATGAAAAGGTAGTGTCAGGTTAAGTGGCAGGGTAGAGGGCAGAGAAAGGGCTGGTTTAAACCAAGGACAGCCAACATGGCCCCTTCCAGATATTGTGGTTTACAAATCCCATCATCCTTCAACCTTGCCCATCCTGACTAAGGGCTGGTGGGATTTGTAGTCCTTCTAGAGAGCACCGTGTTGGCTACCCCTGGTTTATCTCTTTCTTCCCCAACAGCCATTTTGTGCCTCAAATTTCCCTACCCCTGGTTCCTTTTCTCCCCCAAACGTGAAAGATACATGGATCTACATGTTTCCATCCGTCTGGAAAAAGAGCAGCTAGGGGAATGGATTGAGTAGAAAAAAAGGCTGGGAAAGAAAGAGAAGGTGTGTAGAGCATAAGGTGTAGAGGCAATGGCCAGATTCAATTCCTGGCATCTCCAGGTAAGGCTGCGAGAGATCACTGTCGGAAACTCTGGAGAACTTTCACCTGTCAACATAGGTGACACTGAGCTAGATTGACCAATACACCAACACAACCTTGACCTTCTTGTATTCTTGCTGTTCTAACATGACCAGAGCAGAGTGGGATGAATCCAGGGGGAGAATGTCAACTTCCTGATACTTAAGAGCTAACCCGTACCTTCTTGAATCTACCTGCACATTTTTCTCTTGGCAGCATGTCACATCATACGCCCATTCTCACCCCCACCTCCCCTTCTAATGCAGTATTCATAGTGGCCTCTGTCCCTTCTTGCACCTTCCTGCGGATTTTCACACTATCAGATCTCCCAGCTTTTAGTAACAACACGTACAGAATTGTTGTAGCACTCCATTATGCACTCATTAAATTTAATGCATTCTTCTGAACGACTTTCCTAAAGGAATTGCATCTGACCCTCTCTCTTGGCCTTTTCTAGGGCATCTGTTTCGTGCTGTTCCCAATATCACCACATCTTCCTATCCCACAATTTCAAGAACCATCCCATCTGTTAAACCTGTCACTTCTGAAAAGGAGCCTTTAGTCTCTGCCTTAACAATATGCACCACAAAGTACTTCTTTGCCTGTGATTATCCATCGCTTTCTTCTCCTATTCAACACTTGCTTCTGCATGGCCCAAACTAGCCTAAATACCGTATTTTTCCGTCTATAAGATGCCCCCATGTATAAGAAGCCCCCTATTTTGGGGGGACTCAGATTTCAGAAAATGGGGGGAGATGGCCTCATGTATAAGATGCCCCCTAATTTTTGACATCATTTTTTAGGAAAAAAGCAACTTAGTCTTATACACGGAAAAATACAATATATGGGGAGGGACTCTACCCTACAACCACACATTAAGGAACTCACTGGTAACAACCACCACCACCACCACCACAAAAAAATATATATTATTACTTGTACTCTGCCCATCTGACTGGGTTGCCCCAGCCACTCTGGGTGGCTTCCAGCAGAATATAAAAGAACACACGATGCATCTGACATAACTCCCATATCTACAGATTGTTAAGCATGTTGCACAGGCAGCATACATACCTTTTTAAGGCAACTGATGAGGGCTTAGAACATATGTGACTCTCCAGATGGCACTAGATTCTAATTCCCATTAGCTCTAGGTCAGCATGGTCAATGGTTAGAGGTGATGGGAGTTGTAATGCAGCAATATCCGGAGGGCCACAGGTTCCCCATCCATGTCTTAGAACATGGCTTCCCAAATGGGTCTCCAACTGTTTTTGGACTACAATTCCCATCATGCTGGCCACTGGTCCTGCAAGCTAGAGATGAGATGATGGGAGCTGTAGACAAAACCTGGCTTAGAACTTCTGTTAATAGAGGCTCAGAACTTACAGGGTTAAGAGTTCTGAGTGATGACGCCTCACATTCTGAGGGCGGGCATAGAACACGGAAAGGGAGTGGTTTCTCTGTGTTCTTTCAGTCTGTGTGTTTGCTCTATGGAGAAAGGAGCAACATGGGCGAACTCTCGCCAGGCCGGAGATTTATAGCTATTGTGTTTTGCTAAGGAATAAAGACTTTAAGTTAAGGAGAGCTGCGTGTCAGCCTGAGTTATTGCCACCACACGACAGAACGTTTCAAGCTTCTACTTCCGCTGTGTTTTACGCTCTGCTGAGTCAAAGGTCTTTGGGAAGGGTCAGAGGAGGCGCAGAGAAGTGTGCCGGACCCCTGGACGTAATTGACTCATTCGAACAGGTTATGGGAGATCAGCAATAAAGATAAGCAACGTTCGTGCGTGTGAGAGGCCAGCCGATGAGACGCTGGGAAAGGGAAACTGCAGGCAGTATCGGCTGAGGAGCAGCCAAAGGCCAGCTAAGGAGAAGCTGGTGCCAGCTAGAGCGAAGGGAGCTCGCTGGGAAGGATCTGCCGGACCGGAGGTACCTGTAAGTAAGCTGGGCCCCCGGGGAGAGATGGCAGACAGCCAGAAATCGCGTGCAATCCCTTTTGAAGAGGCAGACGGGAAGGAGCCCTGGGGAGAGTGGCAGGCACTGAGAAGAGTGGGAGCCACACCAGAGGGGGCTAGAAGCCAGCCTGGGGAACGCCCAGAGATTCCAGGAGGGGCTGTGGGACGCCCTGGAAGCCCAAAGTGGGCTGAAGCCGTGTCTGAAAGCTGCTGCGATGCTTTGACACGCCAGAGAGGTGAGCAGCCGTGTGCTGGGAAGCTGCTGAAAGCTGGGAAGAGGAAAGCAGTGGCTAGCTGTTCCTCTGGAGGCTGTGCCCCTAAGTTTGGGGGTGCAGGCCGGAAAAGCCATTCCAAGGGTCTTGAGAGTGCCCAGGCTGTTTGGCAGGAGCTGGAAGGGGTTTGCAGAGAAACCACAGCAGAAGCCAAAAGCCATTTTCCCAACGGCAGAAAAGCCTCGAGGAGGGCTGCTGGAAAGGTTGGGGGGGCAGAAAAGACCAAAGGCAAGTTTGCAAAGTTTTCCATTCGTTGCTGTTTTGTTTGCGGTTCTCCGGAGCACCTGCGCCGAAGCTGTCCACAGCGAGACAAAGGGCAGGAAAGTCCCAAGGACATTTCCCATGGGAACCAGCCCGGGAGAAGAGGCCAGCGTGGAAAGTCCCAGGGTCGGCCGGAAGGGGAAGAAAAGGCTTATCAGCTGACTGCGTCGATGGTGGTTTTGGACAACAACAACACCTGCAGGAAGGCAGTTGCTAAGGCAACAAAGAAGGACAACTCCAGAGGGGGGAGAGTCCTACGTTGGGTTGTTGACTCGGCTGCGAATGCCCATCTGGTAACAGCGCCGCCTGATGGACAAATGTGGAACTGCAAGGCTGTTTCAACTGAGAAAACAGTTAGATTTGCTACAGGTTCACAGGGACGTATAACCCATGTTTCTAATATGTTTGTCTCTTTTTTACAGGCTGAATTGAAGGTTTATGTTCTCCCTGAGTTAAAACATTGCCTGCTGTCTGTACCTTGTCTTTTACAGGAGGGATATTCTGTGAGTTTTGAAAACAATGTCTGTACCATTTCCAGAGGTGGAGTGCAACTGGTACGTGTTGGGAGAAATCAGAACAATCTCTTTGTTCTGGAATCACCTCTGGAGGGTGAGGGGAATGTTGGGAAAGCCACTGATCACACTCATGTGTCGTGTGCTTGCGTGTGGCACAAGAGGATGTCACATGGGTCCTGTGAGGACGTCCAGATGTTATCAGAGTGCACCAAAGGTTGCAAGGTAAAAGAGTGTGGTAAACCTTTGAATTGCAAGGCTTGCAGGAAAGCCAGAAACAAGGGATTTAGCCATCCCAGGATAGAGAGAGTGACCACAAAGCCTTTTGAGCTTGTGCATGCAGACCTTATAGGTATGCCACAGCCAAGTCTGGGCAAGGCCAAGTGGCTGTTGGTGCTGACAGATGATTATACTAGGAACGCATGGGCATTCACGCTGAAAGCTAAGGAGGAAGCAGCGCAACTGATCAAAGATTGGGTTGCAGAGGTGGAACAGAGGTTCTCCACCAAGGTGCAAGGTTTCCAGTTTGACCGTGGTTCAGAGGTCACTGGGTCTGCTCTAAAGAGTTTCTTTCGCCAGAGGGGGATACGTCACAAGGTGACTTCGCCTCAGAAGAGTGGCGTGGCAGAGCTGAGGAGTAAGGCTCTGGTCCGAGCATCCGAGATTCTACTGGATGACTCTGGTTTGCCTCACAGTTTTTGGGGGGAGGCGGTAAAGACGGCCAATTTCACGATGAACAGGTGCTACAATGCAGTGGTAGGTGACACCCCATATTTCTTGCTCAACGGACAGAAGCCGCTTGTGCATTTCTTCCGTTCGTTTGGTTGCAGGGCCATGGTGCCTGTACCAAAGTGTTTGCAGCAAGAGGGTGGTCCAAAGCACCAGGAAATGATCTTCTGTGGGTATGAACCCGCGACAAAAGGGTGGAGGTTCGCATACCCAGAAGGTGATCAGACCAAGCTTCTGGTCAGCAAGCTTGCTGAGTTCAAAGAGCAGCAGGGAAATAGGTCAAGGCTCAAAGTCAGCCATGACACTGTCTCGGATTGTCTGTCTGAATCCGAATCTGAGCAGGAGGGAGAGCCAGGTAATGGTGATCTGGTCGATGATCAGGATCAGGACCAGGGGGAGGCGTCTCCACAGGTTGTGAAAGGAGTGTCCAAGAGTGAGCCCTCATCTCCTGTGCGCATAATGGAGAAAGCTCACAGACGTGTCAAGTCAGAGGGGGAGTCTTCTGATGAGGAAGACGCACATGCTGGCCCCAGTGGGTCAGGAGAAGAATCCCAGTTTGTGCCCAGGCGGTCTTCACGGGCAACAAAGGGAATTCCACCTGAGAGGTTTCAGGTCACAAATGCGTGGGTTGGTTTCGCACAGTGCGAACCTGCGGTTTGTGAGGTTCAACAGGTGCCTAACAACGATGCCGGGAAGGGGCGGAAGGCAATGGGGAAGGTGTTGAACACTCAGAAGTCCCCTCAGAACGTGATTCGAGAGGGGGTGTTAATAGAGGCTCAGAACTTACAGGGTTAAGAGTTCTGAGTGATGACGCCTCACATTCTGAGGGCGGGCATAGAACACGGAAAGGGAGTGGTTTCTCTGTGTTCTTTCAGTCTGTGTGTTTGCTCTATGGAGAAAGGAGCAACATGGGCAAACTCTCGCCAGGCCGGAGATTTATAGCTATTGTGTTTTGCTAAGGAATAAAGACTTTAAGTTAAGGAGAGCTGCGTGTCAGCCTGAGTTATTGCCACCACACGACAGAACGTTTCAAGCTTCTACTTCCGCTGTGTTTTACGCTCTGCTGAGTCAAAGGTCTTTGGGAAGGGTCAGAGGAGGCGCAGAGAAGTGTGCCGGACCCCTGGACGTAATTGACTCATTCGAACAACTTCATCACTTCGAAAGTCTTTCCACGTAATTGCCCTCTGAGGCAGATATAAATGTTATAAAGTACTTCACAAGTTATGTCTCCTACATCTTTTAAGACTATGACAAAATGAACATCTATGTTTGTATTTGCTATGCAGAGAGACACATTATATTGACCTTAATTTTCAGCTGCCACCAAGTCCTGCTTCCATTTCAAAGCAGATTACTGTAGTTTACACTTGTGAGCAAATTACCAATAACAGGTGGTTGTTGTTGTTTTAAAAAAGAATTGTACAGAAAGGCTGGAAGTCATTGAGAATTAATAATTATTACTGTTACTACTCAGTTGTGCTTTTGTACATCTCCTTCACACTTTGTTTACTTTCAGCTTTCTTTATTATCAACTAGTGCAGGTTTTAAATGGTGAGATATGAACCTCAGAGTTCTTATTCTGCGTGGCGACCAAAGTCATATATTTAATAAACCAAAACTTTAACCTCGATCTTGAGTTTTGCTGCAGTTATAGCTTTTTGTTATCAGGAAGCTTCAAAAGGCCTGCAGTGCCGTAAAACATTGCTAAGCTGTGTGTTTTGTTTTGTTTTTTAATATCTATATATTTTAAAGGAGCCATGATAAATAAGGCCATGCCATGCATTAAAAGAAGAAGAAGAAGCCTTCTTATCCTCAGGGATTTCTTTATTTTTCTAGTTATTTCTTTGTGTGTGTGTGTGTGTGCGTGTGTGCGCACAGTGGTACCTCTGGTTGCGAACGGGATCCGTTCCGGAGGTCCGTTCGCAACATGAAAAGCCCGCAACCTGAAGCGCCGTATCTGCGCAGGTGCACGGTGCAATTTGGTGCTTCTGCGCATGCGCGAGAGGCGAAACCTGGAAGTAACCCTTTCCGGTACTTCCAGGTCGCCGCGGGATGCAACCTGAAAAAAAGTAACATGAAGCAAACGTACCATGAGGTATGACTGTGTGTGTGTGTGTGTGTGTGTGTATTCTTCATATTTTAAACTTTCAGTTTATGAAAATGCATATAACAATCCCATTACACCTCCCCATATCTTTATCCCAACGTTCAGCCATATATCGTCACCAAAGAATGGTTCACATCTATAAAAACAGTTTCTACCCGAGAGCTGTGGCCCTTTTGAATGCTGTAACTCGATAGTGTGACTTGGGAGATTGATGGGTGTGGGTGTGGGTGTGGCTGGAATGTGGTTTGTGGGTTGTTGTTGTTGTTTTGCTTTTGTTGTTTTTAAGGGATGGCATCCAATTTCGTTGCACTTGTGCAATGTTGCACGTGTGTAATGACAATAAAGAATCTATCTATCTATCAAAAAGAGAGAGGGCAGAGCAGGTATACAAGGAAAGGGGAACGGAGTCGTTGTTAAAGAAGAGAGACCCAGTGGGTAACACTGGAACAAAGTGGTGAGTTGTAAATGGGCATCTATAGCCACCTGGAACCAGGTAAGTATTCTCATACAGTACTTGTACAAAGCTGCTGCAGCTGACTTGGCAGACCTTGCTCCTCTGACGGGCAGCAGAAGAGATTGCATAATACCTCCTCCTCTCACTTCTACAGTCTGACGGCAACCCCTTTGGTCATTTGCCATGCAGTGCCACTGTACATTGCAGAAGATGTTAAGATGTGCCTGGAGTGACGGCCAGGCCTGCAGTGCCTCTCACCTTTGCCATACGTAGCCTGGAAGGATGTCAATGCATTCGCACTACCTTGGAGATGTGCACATTCCGGGAGAAGATCATAGGAGGCAGACATAGGTAAAAGGTAAAGGACCCCTGGACGGTTAAGTCCAGTCAAAGGCGACTATGGGGTTGCAGCCCTCATCTTGCTTTCAGGCCGAGGGAGTTGGTGTTTGTCCACAGACAGCTTTCCAGGTCATGTGGCCAGCAGGACTTAACCACTTCTGGCACAACGGAATACCGTGGCGGAAACCAGAGCAGTGCATGGAAACGCTGTTTACCTTCCTGCCGCAGCGGTACCTATTTATCTACTTGCACTGGCGTGCTTTCAAACTGCCTTTAAACTACCTTTAAAGCACTATAATACCACTTTGAACAGTCATGGCTCCCCCCTGCCCTGCCCAAAATGGGAGGTGTAGTGTGTTAGGGGTGTTGAGAGTTGTTAAGAGGTGCCTATTCCCCTCACAGAACTACAATTCCCAAGGTTCCCTGTTAAACCACCCTGGGACTTCTGCTGGTAGTTCTGTACTCCTTTCATTGGTGCTGCTCTGCACCCTCACTGAATGTTTCTGCCTAGCTGTAATGCAACGTTGAACTATGATAATGCTTCTTGTTTGTCTGGAATGGAGAATACAGAGAGGTGCCTGAGTGTGTGTAGAAACTACCCCACTGTATAAAGGTTAATTCGTATTTGTTGCTCTGCTCCTGCCTACGGCTGGCATGCAGCTCCCAATGAAGTTGCTCGGAAGGGGCTCCCAGGGTGAAAATGGTTCCCCATCCGCGATGTAAAGCTTAAAAAAGAGCAAAATTGGGCAGGTGGAGATCAGTCTTTCTGGCACATGGGCAGAAAGAAAAGAAAAAACACATGCTAGGCCACAACAGTTGCCCTCCTTAGAGCCAGTGTGGTGTAGTGGTTAAGAGCGGTAGACTTGTAATCTGGTGAACGAGGTTCGCTTCCCCGCTCCTCCACATGCAGCTGCTGGGTGACCTTGGGCCAGTCACACTTCTCTGAAGTCTCTCAGCCCCACTCACCTCAGAGAGTGTTTGTTGTGGGGGAGGAAGGGAAAGGAGATTGTTAGCCGCTCTGAAACTCCTTCGGGTAGTGATAAAGCGGGATATCAAATCCAAACTCTTCTTCTCCTTATAGTGGCTTTTCCTGGCATTGCAGGACTGTGTGGGTGTAATGAGGCTCTTGGGTTAATGCACAATGCCAGGCCTTAACTCTGCAGAAGTACAACCATTGCGTCCAATCCTAAAATAGTTAATGCGGCAGCAGTGTCTGGTTTTTTTTTTTAAAAAAAAACCTATTAACTATATTTTGATGATTATATGACATCTCCTGTTTTCAAAGTCTATTTTATTGCTATTTTTCATAAATATCTCATGCCCTTTTATGCAAACCGCGTAGATTTTTAAAAGTTAAAGCCAGCAAAGGAATACATATACAAACATTTACCCCTAAAATTGCAGCCTGTGTTCACTCACGCCGAGTAGAACCAGTGCTTTTCTTCTAGGAAAACAAAACAAAAGGTTCCAGTACTGCGTTCCCTTGAATACCCCCAGAAAAAAAAGTACTGAGTAGAACTGACTTGTAGAAAGGAGCTTTCATGATTTGAAAACAGAGACAGTGTGTGTACTTTTGTAACCCAAGAAAATCTTTAACAATTTTTTTTTAAAGTACATTTTAATTAAAAGCACAAGAAGGCATCCAAATTTGATAAGATTTCTCTGGTGAAAACCACAATGCAAGGAATTATTAAGGGAAACGGACATTTGTCTTGGATTCCCCCGGTTCTGAAAAGCGCAAGTTATTTCAGGTCAGCATAGATGTATGCTTTTAATCAGAGAACTTTGGCTCCTTTTCCTGGCACTGAGCAAGGAAACACACTATAATAATCCCAACAGAATAGGCAGTGGAATGGATCAATGCATTGGTTAGGATAATAACTTAAGAGCACTAGTGCCTTATATGAGGCCGCAAGCTTCTTCCTGCTCTCCGTGCTTCCAATTAGAATTTAGGCCCTCATTCCGGCTGGATACAGCGGCAAGCCTTGCAGACACCTAGGGCTAAATAAGCCAACCAGCAGAGGCCAAGAGGGTTGTCAAAGTAGGGTACATTTAATATATTGAGTTGACAGAGAGCAACCTCATTATTGCTGAAACGTGCTCTCTTCCTGCTAACCTCTTTGATCCTCTGTCTCCCGTGCCTTTTCAAACCCCCTCCCCACAGCTCAATAAGGATTATTCTCCCTTGCACACTCATAAGGGTTTTTAAAGCCTGGGTAGTTGCATTTTAAGAGCTCTACCTTAGTCATAATAATCCCCCGGTGCTGAACGAGATGCTGGAAAGGCGGTTGAGTTGTTTATTCATAAAGCTCCACAGCTCCCACCCACAGGGCTTTCGACCGGGTTTCTGGCGGGAGCAAGAAACCTAGTTGGCTTAATGAGAAATAACTGCATAGCCCTCACTATGCAAATATCTATATTCTGACTGGCTGAAATAAAGAGGCGGGACCATGCAAGGGGCAGGAAGTGAGGTTCTCCATTGTAAACCTTTTGCTATGCAATGGTCTTTCTTTTCCTCGTTTAACTTGGAATGCCCAAGTCTGTCCCTTTTGAATTCCCTTAATTTCTCTGTTTCCCAGTCTTTAATTCAGTCCATGTTTCCAAATCAGTTTGCAATCCGGCACCAAATCCTTGTAAAAATTATCAGCACTTTCCTGCACATCTCTTCTCATATACACAGGATGTCATTTTAGCCTAATATACACATTTCCGCCAGCACACTCCCCCATTGTTGTTTTTTAATTATTAATTGCATTTTCACCAATGCATCCATCCATTTCAAAATGCACATTTCCCCCAAAGTTGGGTATACAGTGGTACCTCGGGTTAAGTACTTAATTCGTTCTGGAGGTCCGTTCTTAAGCTGAAACTGTTCTTAACCTGAAGCACCACTTTACCTAATGGGGCCTCCTGCTGCCACCAGAAGACAATTTCTGTTCTCATCCTGAAGCAAAGTTCTTAACCCAAGGTAATATTTCTGGGTTAGCGGAGTTTTTAACCTAAAGCGTATGTAACCTGAAGCGTATGCAACCCGAGGTACCACTGTATATCTTTGGCTGGACAACTGCACTGCAAAATTTGGAGAAGTGCACATTTTGAAGGCTAGTCATGATTTGGCTTGTACAGTGGTACCTCGGGTTACATACGCTTCAGGTTACAGACTCCACTAACCCAGAAATAGTACTTCAGGTTAAGAACTTTGCTTCAGGATGAGAACAGAAATCGTGCTCTGGCGGTGCGGCAGCAGCAGGAGGCCCCATTAGCTAAAGTGGTGCTTCAGGTTAAGAACAGTTTCAGCTTAAGAACGGACCTCCTGAACGAATTAAGTACTTAACCCGAGGTACCACTGTATACTGTTTGGGCAAGAGTGAATGAAGTAGGTTCGCATAAAAATGCAAATGAAACCGAATTCCTGCCCCCGCCCCTACATTTGACATCTCATAATGAGGTTCAACACCCTCCCACTTTCTCTTTTGCATTCCTTCAAACACAACCACATACGTTTTTCCCAGACACTCTCTCCAAAGAGCAACGTTTTAGATATTCGTATTCAGAACGTTGGCAAAACAACAACAAGCGGGGAACTCATCCATCAAACTGAATTATGCACTCACCTGATCCAGCAAGTGAGATCTGCATGCAAAAACAGGTTTGCGTACCTGCAGCTGATCCATATTGCATCCAGGGCAATAAAATGTTGCTCAGAATCACTCGGTTCAATTTCTCTGGGAATGCGTGAGTGAGTGACAGAGAGAAAAATGACTAGGGCTGGATTGTGGCCCCTGGTTGCTTTTCAACATTTCAAAAATAATATTAATGCAAAGTCATACTCTAACTTTTGTTTGATCTGCTTTTGGTTTAGAATTATAACCTGAAGTCATAAATTATATATCACTGATTTAAATTATATAATTATCAGCACCTTTCTGGCTACTAAAAGCTAGTCAATGTAAGGAGGCTATAAATTGCCAGGCCTTGCTTAGAGAAGTCTCACTGAAATGAATGAGCATGAATATGTTAGGGCCATTAATTTCAGAACATCTAACACTATATGTACAACTTCAAGTTAATAGCACACTAAATCTGGGCTTTGACAAACCACAAAAATAAGGGATGCACATTTATATCTCACTGATTACAGGGTTTTTTGGGCCCAGTTTATACTTTCAGCGCAGCTTAGATAACTATAGTCCATTTTCCCAATTAATTGCCAAGTTGGCTTGCATTTAGACAGAAAGGTATTTAATGCATACGATGCCATAAAAAGCTCAAACCTTAACAATAACCCAAAACACTGTGCTACAGTGCAATAATAAAGCCAGTAGGAAAACCAAGCAAGAAACTGAGCAGCCAGTAAACAGAAAAGGCATGGAGAAAAACTGTAAAACAGACACATTACTGGTGCATGGTACAGCTATTTTTTTCCGAAGCATGTTCAGCAATTGGGACAGGACAACTGAGAAGGCACTTTCTCCCAGAACCGCTCATCTCATCTCCAATGACAGAACAGTACCTTTAATGAAGTTCCCAGCAAACAGGCAGATTTTATAACCACACTACATATATAACTAAGGGATGCAGGTGGCACTGTAGTGTAAACCACTGAGCTTCTTGGGCTTGCCGATCAGAAGGTTGGCGGTTCAAATCCCCATGAGGGGGTGAGCTCCCGTTGCTCGGTCCCTGCTCCTGACAACCTAGCAGTTCAAAAGCACGTCAAAGTGCAAGTAGATAAAAAGGCAGGTGGGAAGGTAAACGGTGTTTCCGTGCACTGCTCTGGTTTTGCCAGAAGCGGCTTAGTCATGTTGGCCACATGACCCGGAAAAACTGTCTGAGAACAAACGTCAGCTCCCTCGGCCAGTAAAGCAAGATGAGCGCCGCAACCCCAGAGTTGTTCGCGAGTGGACCTAACGGTCAGGGGTCCCTTTACCTTTACATATATAACTATGTAGCACCAGTGGGCATCAGCCCAGCACTTCTTACAGTGCAAAGTAATACAATACAATAATTGTATTATTGTATTGTAAAATTTTGGGAATCTGGCACTGGGGTTCTTGCTATATTGAGGGCCTTGGCAATGGTTCAATGATGCCAACCTTCTGAGAGAACTTAGAAGCATATAACTAATCACCCCTAACGTTGAATGCCCATTTTTGCACTTGACTGAGTTCTGAACTATTACACCACCAGCAACCATAGTCAGTTTAAACGATGCCACCTCTCTATGTGAACATCCCCCCTCGAGCCTGTATAACCTTATTGCCACTGAATCTCAACAGCCATTCTGCCAATCAAACGCTGACAAAAGGCTTTGACCGAAAGTAGTAAAACACCTGTTTGAAGATAATCTTCGGGAGAGATTAGATAATCTTCAGGGGGGAAATTGCACCAGTTAGCCTGCTATTCATTCAAACTCAACTGGCTTTACAGCAAAAGCAGTGATTCAGCGATACATTCCCCCCCCCCCTTCCCGAAAGGTTCTTACTCCTGGCAAAGTCCTAGATGCACATGGTCAATTGCACATCAGATTTAGGTAGCTTGTGCATGATTTTCTCTGCTGGATACATAAATCGCTTTGCAGGAGATAAAAATCAGGAAGGGATTAGCCAGGGATGAATAAGTGATACAAACACACACACACACACACACACACACACACACACACACTCCTTCTGAATTTCTATGAGAAGCTCGATATATACACCCCTTCTCACATTACAGAACATTTGATGGAACTCGCTACTCGTGTGTGTGTGTGTGTGTGTGTGTGTGTACACACAATTAAAAATCAGGAAGGTTTGCTCCTGAGAAGGGAAGCTGACATGATCTATTGATCATGAGAACTGCTCTCCAGTCAAGTATCCACTTCTGTGGCAATGGATGTGCTTCTGAGACAAGGACGAACAATTCCCTCTAAGAGCATTGCTTGTGTTCGAGACAAAACAATACCTGTAACGTATCACTGAGGACCATTAATGTAACAAAGTACCTGGTAACATTTCACCAGAGGATAATGGGAGATTCCTGAGAGGAGCCGCCATGGAACGAAGGCAACTTTTCAAATCTATTTATCAACCACTCAATGTTCTGGTCTTTTAAACTCAAGGAAAAACAAATGGAATACAGGAAACAATGACAGGCAATCAATAGACAAAGACAAATAAATAGAGCTGAACGCAGACGTCTGATGCTGGTGCTGTGTGGCGCATAAAAGCAGCCCGGAACAATTTGAAACCGAATCAAGAACTAAGACCATTTGGCCCAAGACAGTTTGCTTCCAGACAAGCCTATTACATGTGCAGAAGCCAACTGGACTTGCAGCTGATGGTAACTTCAGCTAAGAGGGACAGGGACAGATCAGGCAGAGGTAAATGGCCAGGTGGCTCATGGGAAAGGCTGGAGGGGCTATCACTGTTCCCTGAACCTCACAACCCAGCAAGCAGCTGTTTCACTTTGCCTAATGGTAGGGCTGGCCCTGTTGCAAACTAAGCCTATGCGTATGAGGTTTATGCAAGCCATCTCTTTCTTCCTTGCTGCTCATTACGCCTAGAAGTGTCACCCAGGAAATGTGTTGCCACCTCTCGTTTCCTGCAAATCCTTTCTCAAAGCCCATGTTTTCCATGAAGTCTTTATCCCAGCTCCTTAGTCCCCGTTAGGACTGGGAAGATCGGTATATTTCCAGTCCATGATATAGCTTCACATGCACTTATTCATAAGTCTGTTCCATCCATGGGCTGTGAATCCTGGAAGATCTGCTGCCTGCTTTTCAAGTTTTTTTTCAACCTCGCCTAGGAGGATTGACTCCAACTACAAAAAGGCTGGGGAAGAGGGTTGCCTATGCTGTTTTGCAACTTTATTTTAGATCTTGTTGCAATTTATGTGGAAATGGTTCAGTTTGGTTGTGCATTTTTAAAATGTTTTAGTTATTGTTTATTACTACTTTTGTTATGCATTTTTTTTTCACATTCTAAGCCGCATTGAGCATGGTTTGAACTGTGGAAAGGCAGCACACACTCACCACCACCTCCTCCTCCTCCTGAAATAAATGAACTGCAGAAATGCTGCCCTGAACTCCCAACAAATTAGGAGCCCATTTTAGAAGTTTAGGAGGGTGTTCTAAACACTCAGGGAACACATATATCTTAGCACCTGACTTGATAGGCGGGTATATGTTAAGGGGAATGAGCTAAGCTGAGTAGTTAATAAGCATAACAATGAGCCAGACCTCACAGAGAATGTGCACACAATTCATCAATGAAGAGAGAACTCTGCACATTTCACAGGCAACATGCATTATCTTCAGCAGGCCTTGGAGAATGTTCACATTTAGGTGGAATTTTGTACTGGTCATTATGCATAATCCCCCTTAGGTCTTGGGGAATGTGCACGTCTTGGCTGTGTTTTGTAAATTCTACATAATCTCCAAAACGCCTTGGGGGGTGTACATTTTGTGCATTCTCTAGGCAATATGCACATTCTCCAGTCAGTATGTGTTGTCTCCAAGAAACATGCCTTTTTTTCTTATATGTGGTAGAGAAGTGTGTGATCTGGACCCCCTGGGCTGCTTCTGACCCACAGCCTAATCTTACAAGGCCTGCAACATACCCTGCACAAGGGGGGTATAAGATATAAAACATACAATTTGGGCAGTCTCATAGCGAGATGTTGAAATTGTAGCAAAGTCGTAGACATCAACACCAAAACATTCAAACACAGGAAAGAGAGTTAATTCACACAGAATATTTTTCTGTTTTGTTTTAATTTACATTGTGTTTGTTCTATTGTAGTCCAAATTTTTGCTCGTTCTAATCTTTACGGCTTTCCCATTTTATACTTAATGTAACATCAGTCAATGTCAGTTGTTGGGCAGTATAAAAAAAGACTGCTAATAAATAAATAAAGCAACCAATCCTAATCCGGTAATGCAGCTGTCATCACTGCTAACGGAATTTATCAAACGCAGATTCAAGGACTTTTAAATGATGAAGACAGAAGCCAACATATTTTAGACCAGTCCTGAGGCTGCTCTGCTATTAAAAGGGAAGAACTGAGTCCAACAGAGACCAAATTTAAGCTAGGGGAGGCTGGCACTGTGCCATTACATTGCTATTAATACCACTCAAATGCACTGAAAATGTACTGAATGGTACCTGATGATCTAGTGTGAGCAGATATTAGTGCTAGGTTAGGAATGCTACTCAGGCCCACTAAAGATATTGGAACTGTATGCTCTGTGCAGCAGCGCTAAGACGATTACTCTAAAACAGAGAGGGAAAACTTGAAAGAAATTTGGTATTTGTGTTTTCTCTTTTTTCTTTTCTTGCTGTATCAATTAAAAAAGAAAAAAGAAAGTCATACCAAGCAGCAATTAACACAAAATATTAAACTCTAGGGAAAGTAAGAGAGCCGTATTAAATCACAGCACAATACAGGATTAAAAGTATCAGATTTTAAAAGTCGCTGAGGATAAAAAAGTCTAGCACCAAAAAGACATTGAAACAGACAACAGGCAAGCCTCTCTGGGCAGATATGCCATAAACAAGGGGCCACTGCTGATAAGGCCCTGTTTTTTTGTAGGTACAAGGTATGCAATATCAAACCTTACGGAGGCACTCCGATAAGGTTTCCACTGATGATCTCAGGGCACCCACAAGGACATGCAACAAGAGGCAATCCTTCAGATACCATGGTCCCAAGCCATGACTCTGATGCTGATCTATCTAATCTTCTAATCTAATCTAACCCATCTAATCTTAGCGCAATCTTTTACATTGTTTTTAGCTCTACATTTAATGGTATACTTAACGTATTTTACTGTGTTTTATGTGCTGTGTTTTCTTCTTATCTTCTCTACCGGTCATTGACTGAAATAAAATATATACATTTCCACATCAGATTTTTTTAAAATCCCCATGAAAAATGTTAAGCATTTTGTTTCCAATTCCTAATTCACATGGGTTAATATGCAATTTTGCCTAATATACACATTAATGCAATGCCATTTCTCCAATACAGTGCATTTTGTATGGTTCTTTTCACTAATATATGCATTTTATTGACACTTCTGTACACATTATTGGCTAGAGAGCTACTTGCAAAATTTGGAGAAGTGGGAATTTCAAAGGCTGTTTCAGTTCTATTGATTCGGAAAGTGCAAATAAGGTGGGTTTGCTTTTAATTAAGAACTGAATTAAAAATCCCCCTTCCTTACTTAAGAGTAGACATGTACAGGATTGTGCTATAAATTTCTCACCAAAGTCATAGCTCTCCCCCTCCTTCCTTCCCAAATATAAAATCCGATGCAATAATATTTCTTGCCCTTCCTCACTTTGTTATTAAATCTTCCTTGAATTACTGTTCTGTATTTTTGCCTTGGGCCTTGAAACTGATGCATAGTGGTGTTTTGGCAGGGAAAGAATAATCTGCAATAGTTCTAACAATATAACTTCTAATTAAAAAATGGCTACATCTGCTAATTAATATGTTTCCAACAGAGAATCATATGTGCATATGCTCCGGCACTTAGAAATACCTGTCATTAAGATTGCAAGAGTTTCGATTCTATTTAATCCTCAGACAGAATCTAAACCTCCACAAGGACAGACAGCAAGGCGGGGGGGGGGGACTGGGCAATTATCTACAATAGCTCTCGATCCGATAACTGGGAGAACCCAGCATGGGGTGTAGGATATATGATATATTGCTGCATCTGCAACTAAGCACGACCAGGACTCATTTTAAAAAATTAAAAATTATGTGAGGGCATTTGTTCTTTTTAAGCATTTCCTGGACCAGAATGATTGGCTAAAAATGGAATATAACCATTCCTAAAGATTATGACATGAGTTAAGTATTGTGAATTTAGGAAAACTGTTCTGGTTGTCTCACCTCAGAAAGGGGATCGTAGAACTGGAAAATGTTCAGGAAAAGGACAACCAAAATGAGGTTGGAGCAACTCCCCAAGAACATAAAGTTGTTTGGGACTACAACTCGCTGAGGCTGCTGGGAGTTGTAGTCCCAAACATGTGTAGGGATACAAGGTTGCTGATGGCCTGTTTTAATGCTATCTCCAGAATCAGAGACAATATGCCTCTGAAGGCCCATTGGTAGGGAACAGCAGGGTCCTCATTTCCCACTTGTGGGAGTTTCCTGGGTGCATCTGGTTGGTAAAGGTAAAGGTAAAGGTAAAGGTAAAGGACCCCTGGACAGTTAAGTCCAGTCAAAGGTGACTATGGGGTTGCAGCGCTCATCTTGCTTTCAGGCCGAGGGAGCCGGCGTTTGTCCACAGACAGCTTTCCGGGTCATGTGGCCAATACGTCTAAACCGCTTCTGGCGCAACGGGACACCATGACGGAAACTAGAGCGCATAGAAGCACCGTTTGCCTTCCCGCCGCAGCGGTACCTATTTGTCTACTTGCACTTTGATGTGCTTTCGAACTGCTAGGTTGGCAGGAGCTGGGACAGAGCAACGGGAACTCACCCCGTCATGGGGATTCGAACCGCTGACCTTCTGATCGGCAAGCCCAAGAGGTTCAGTGGTTTAGACCACAGCGCCACCTGTGTCCCTAGTTGACTACATTGGAAAACAGGATGCTGGACTACATAGATCCAGCAGGGTTCTTCTTATGTTCTCAAGTGAAACTGCATAGCTTTAATTAAAGCAAAGAGTTCCAGCATACAACACCTGCATTCATCTGCTTGCCTGCTTGTTTTCAGGTTCAATTTGAAGCGCTAGTATTAACCTTGGAAGCTTTCAATGGCTTAGGTTCCAAACCTGCCCCCATACAAACCTGCCCATAGTTTAAGATTGGAAGCCCTACTATCTATCCCATTCATACATGATGTTAAGCAGGTGAGTACAAGAGGATAAGGCAAGCATCCCCAACCTTCGGCCCTCCAGATGTTTTGGACTACAATTCCCATCATCCCTGACCACTGGTCCTGTTAACTAGGGATCATGGGAGTTGTAGGCAAAAAACATCTGGAGGGCCACAGGTTGAGGGTGCCTGAGCTAAGGCTATCTCAGCTTTGGAACACCAGGGAATTCACCAGGTTTCCTCTTGTCCCCATCAGAAGGTAAGAGCTTCCCACTCCACACAAGGGACTCAGCTGCATCGGTAAAGAAAAACTGCTTTACATGCATTATAACAGATGGCGCTGTGGAGCCCCGTCTTTCTCCAACATGATTTCCCCTTATGAAGTTTAGAACGCATTTTCCTGAAATGCATTTTTGATACGTCTAGCTCAAGTCAAGGTGGCTTTTACAGAATGGTCTACCGTTTTACAGAGTTTATTGCTGGTTTTAATTATTGTTGTTTGTGAGGTTGTTTGAATGAATATGTAATTTGAATCGTGTGTGTGTGTGTGTGTATGTGTGTTTTTTAACTTTGGGTTGTAATCAATGCAAGTGCTACTCAAAGAAGCCCCACTGAAATGAATGAACCTAAGTTAGGGCTCACCCATGCTTCCACTTGTCCCCTGCCTAGAAAACACGGAGCTGTGCAGCTTTCCACTTGCCGTGCTAGTTTCGCAGGGAAAACCCACTCTTTAGAGCTAAATCGAAGCAAATGTCAAGTTCAAGAAAACAGAAATTGCCATTTGCTCCGAAAGAGTAATAAAGAGGGCAATGCAATGGGACGAGAGGAAGTGTGGATAACCCCTCTGTCGTGTCCATTAACTTCAATCAGTCTGCAACCCTATATAATTTATTTTTGGGGGGGTTACTTCATTGCAAGTTGCTTTGGTTGTTATTTTCACAGAGAAGTCTGATGCCATTATTAGCGATGTTTTGTTAAAGTAAACTAGCCAGGGACTCTCATCTCCTGCAATAAAAAAATGAAAGGAAGGAGCTAGTCAAAGCTGTAATCAGTTGTGCTTGCAGCAGCTGACTTTTCAACGCACCCACCCACCCGGTTTTACTGGCAACTGCAAATGGAGAACGGTGCACTTCATTAATGTCTTGATCCCTATTATGATCACATGGCATAAAGCTTATTGCAATTACCGTTCCTTGGTTGGCGGAAGCAACCACCATTTTAAATAGAGTCACTGAGTCAGACAGGGTTTCTAAATTATTCTTATTGACTATAATTTTCAATTAGAGCAAATAAAAGCATTAAATGACCTTTAACCTGGTTTTTGCTCTAACAGATGAGGGCTAAATTTATTGTGACAGGCCCTAATCACAGGCAGCGCTGCCTGTGATTCAATGGGTATCTCAGCCACTGAAGGCTGAGCTGGTTAGGCTGTTGTGTGTTCAGACCCAGAAACCTCCCCCCCTAAAGAAATTCACGCGTGACTCAAAGCAAAAGCACTCAGGGGCCGAAGGCCCCGTGAGGCAAAAGCCCCTCTAAAGGGGAGGAAAGGGCAAGGAAGGGGAAGGAGCAAAATTAACAAAGGAGGGCAAAGGAAATAAATTGGATTTGGGAGACAAGGGAAAATGGAAAGATATCACCAGGACAATCCGTCAAAGGTAAATCTCTCTCTCTCGGCTGCACAGAGGACATGCTGTTGCTGTTCCGAATGCACGCGCCGAAAGAGGAAGCTCTGGGTCACATGCATGGGTATATATAGGTCCCTCGATCCATTTGGACTGCGCCCCATTGGCCAGATTGAACCCAGCATCAAGGGACCTACCAATCGGGTGTTGTGGCTGACCAATCTTACCCACCCACAACACAGGAGTTCGGTTTCAAGGTCTCATCCCAACACGTG
Source organism: Podarcis filfolensis (assembly GCF_964270895.1). Lineage (NCBI taxonomy): Eukaryota > Metazoa > Chordata > Lepidosauria > Squamata > Lacertidae > Podarcis > Podarcis filfolensis. The sequence continues at coordinate 16,531,411 of NC_139614.1, forward strand.
CCCTCTTTAAGGGAGGACACGATTTACGGGAGGAGGTCGTATTAGAGAGGAACACTTGCTAGTTTTGTAGGGAGTGGAGGCCTTTTCAGGCAACAAAACTGACACTGCTGTTGCACACAGCTTTACTATTGCCTCCAAAATAATTGTTCACACTGAATGCACCATTGGCCAGATTGAACCCAGCATCAAGGGACCTACCAATCGGGTGTTGTGGCTGACCAATCTTACCCACCCACAACACAGGAGTTCGGTTTCAAGGTCTCATCCCAACACGTGCCCTCTTTAAGGGAGGACACGATTTACGGGAGGAGGTCGTATTAGAGAGGAACACTTGCTAGTTTTGTAGGGAGTGGAGGCCTTTTCAGGCAACAAAACTGACACTGCTGTTGCACACAGCTTTACTATTGCCTCCAAAATAATTGTTCACACTGAATGCACCATTCTCCAAGCCTTAGGGGGAATGAGATGTCACGAGAGACACAGCACAGCTACAACCCATTAGCTTCTTAACTCCCTCGCAATGTCTGGCTCCATGACTGCCAATGTACAGCAATCATTGTTATGTTCTTGGACTCCAAAACCTATCAGCCCCAGCCTGCATGTCCAATGCTCAGGGATGATAAGATTTGTAGTCCAGCTACATCTGGAGGGCACTATGTTGGCTGTCCCTGGTCTACTTTATTTACCCCAGACATCACGTCATTGCACTGTATATTGTTGCAAGCTCCTCTAGCCAATCATACACTGCGTAGCACAACAATGCTGTCATGTTATGGCTTGTGTTAAACTTAAATATTGTCAGATAATGACAATGTCAGATAATGTATCATATAAGTTCCACTCTTACTGCTTGGTGTAGTGTGAATATGTATGTGTATTTTGGTGACTGTATTATTATATGGCAGGGGATTGCAACGTTAATGAGATTTTCATGACATACAGTGGTACCTCAGGTTACATACGCTTCAGTTTACAGACTCTGCTAACCCAGAAATAGTGCTTCAGGTTAAGACCTTTGCTTCAGGATGAGAACAGAAATCGTGCTCCAGCGGCGCGGCGGCAGCAGGAGGCCCCATTAGCTAAAGTGGTGCTTCAGGTTAAGAACAGTTTCAGGTTAAATACGGACCTCCGGAACGAATTAAGTACTTAACCTGAGGTACCACTGTATTGCATTTGTGTTGCATTAGATGTATTTTGGTGTCGTTTGTTTTGTGGTTCTGAGTTGTTCTACTGAGGAACATTGTTCAGAGGCATTTAATAACAGCTACTTAAAATGTGAGAATATTATTATTATTATTAGCAGTAGCATTCTTTGATTCTGAATGTGAAATTTGCGTTGCATTTCTTCTACTGCTTCTCTTTTTTTGTGGGTATAATGTTATTAGCGTCTAAATTATGATTCGGCTTCCACATGTGTCTCAAGGAAATTTACAAATATATCAGAAAAACAGCTAAAAATAGTTTTGATACGAGTGCAAAATAAAAATAAAACACAGATTTTTACAAGGAATGCAGAATGAGCACCTACAGCACCTAAGACCTTTCCCTCCAGCTGGAAATGCTTGTCAAAGCAAAAGTGTAATGTAAACATTGCATTTGTAAGTTGCTTACGGATTTCTGTTGAAATATATACAGTATACATTAAGTAATTAAATATATAAAACAATTCTCCTTGGGAAAGACATTGTATTAATGGGACACAAGCTATAGAGAAAAATGTACCATGTGTCAAGCTCTTTATAATACACACACAAACACACACACACACACTGGCAGCACTTTGTTCATTTTTAGTTGCTCAGCTGCACATTTTATGCACCTGTCACTTTTTGTTCATTTTGGGACATCGCACTGTACTGTATCATAGATATATAAAAGAAATGAAAATGCTCATCAAATAAAGAACAGGAAACAGAACCACAGGAAATATTTCCTGTCTGAGTAAACCCAGGCTTCCTGATAGCATTCCTGTATTGTGGCCAGGGTTGGTAGGAGGGCAATGCAACTAAGTGATAAGCCCACTGTACCAATGCCATGGGATACAGGAATGTGGGGAAGGGGACAATGGAGATGGGGAGCCGACAGGTGAGCCGCTAGAGGGAACAGCTGACTGGCTGCAGAAACCGTGGGTGGCAGGCCGGCTCTACCATTAAGCAAAGTGAGGCAACTGCCTTGAGTGGCTGATGTGAGGAGTCATGAAAAGGCAATCAATTGTTTACTTTCCCTGCCAGGGAGGGTGAGGGTATTGCCTCAGGCGGCAATACCGTTTGATCAGCCTTGGGTCTCATGCACCTTGACCTGCAGAGCACGGGAGCGCCATTTGCAGCTCTGCCTCAGACAACAAAATGTCTTGGACCAGCCTTGGTGGCCGTCATGCTTTTCTGGTAGTTTGGCAGGGGGGGGGGAGGAGTCTGGTGCTACAGGCAGCAGCGCCCGAAACATTTCCTCAGCCAGGAGCAAAGACTGAAACCCACTTGAAAAGAAAGGCAGAGTCGCGAGCAAGAGCCCATTCAGTAGAGTGTAGGGATTGGAAAAGGAAATGGGAACCAACTTAGAGGGCTTCCTGTAAGAGGCATATGGGGGGCCTCCTGAACTGCTTTCTCAGCAAACATGGAAGCATGAAGGAAAAGAGCAATAGGTGCTTCCTGACTTCTGAAATCTTGGACAACCAACTGGAGCATGCTGTGTGAAGAGGGTTCTTTTGAGGGCTGCAAGGTCACACAAACCCTACAACGTTGTCTATGTAGATTTTATAGGTGCCATGTTTTGTCATACTCCAGCATGGTGCAAAAACAAAAACCCACAATTTATGCAGGTTGAAGGGGGTGGAAATATGCAAATATGGGAAGGCTTGGTTTTCAATGGCTCTCACTGGTTTTTCAACAACCAAAGTGAACAATATGCAGTGGATAGAACCAATTTGGCAAGAATTGTCTAGTCAACTCCACCATTAGGCAGACAAACACAACTACCCCGGACAGCAGATGTTGAGGGGCAGCAGCAGCCCCCAGGCACCCCTCTCTGTTGCCATGTGCAGCCTCAGGGGCGGTGGAGGACACTAGGTGAACAAGTAAAGATTAGAGTGACAGTCCAGTCTGCTTCTGTACACAGAAAGGGGAGGAAGCACCATTTTGCCCTGAGTGCAGGCAGCAAAATGTCTTCAGCCGGCCCTGTGAAAGTCTCTAGTTTCATCCAGAAAAGCCATCGCTGCCTTTTGACTAATTCAGCACTGCATGTTCAGATGGAGTGTCAAAGAAAAACATTGCGCTGTCAGTGCCTACGGAATAGAAATTACTCACTTTATAATCTCCCGAATTTCTCAATTTGCATAAAAATAACGATGCTGTTACCAAGGTTTTCAGGCTGAAATACTAAGTTAGATAGTCCCGCTATATATTATGGCAGACTGATTATTGAATATAAGATGAGCTCTGAATGCACCCCATAAATTCAAATTTAGGAGAAATCCCTGTATACAAATTAGAGCGGAGCTTCACCTGTGCTTGGGAGTTTTTGCTTTTTACAAAGCCTGGGTTGCCACCTATGTAGCCATACTGAAATTATAGACAGCATGGGTGTGCATTAACAGCAAGATCCTGTGTAGGGGTTTGCTCAGAAGTAAGTCCCCCTGTGTTCTGCTTATTCCCAGGGAAACGTACCCTGAAATGCAGAAATGGATATGTTGCAACAATTTCTAAAAAATAGGTAGACACTCATCCAAAAGAGGTGCTGGAAGAAGAGATTCCTTAGGCCCAGAATGAATGAAAACATTTGACTGAAATGTATATATGTATGTATTTAAACTGTAATATTGTTGTGGTCAAAGGAATCCAGCCTCCTGTTCAGATTCCTTACCAAATGCCGATAAAAGAGGGGTTTTCATTTCCCGCAGCCTGTTTGATATACCACAGACATTCCCGCACATGACATTAGGGCACAGCGTTGAATGCACATTAATTTTAAACATGTTAAACTCGGTGCAGTACATCAATATCGACATCTGACATTTTATGTGACCCTCCTATGCAAAAGGAGAAAGTACTCGGAACATGAAAGAGCTTATTCTAATGGAAAAGCTTTTTAAGACATATCACTCAAAAATGCGCTATTTCTAGTGACAGTTTCAACTTCAGAACATGGCTCCTTATTCTCCAAGGCACTTCAAACACCTTATTCCTTTTGTTAGGCCAATATGCTGTGTGTGCTAATGACGACTCCTGTAACTGGCTGGAGACATTTTGCTGCAACTCCGCTTCCATCCCACAAGTACGTCCAAAGATGCATTTTAAAAAATAATTTAGAAAAAGCTTTGATGCAATACAGAGAAAGAGAATGCCGAAATACACCTCATTATTGTACACTTAAATAAGATCAAAATGCTAAAAATGGAAGACAAGCAGCTAAGAGTGCGAAAAATGACTCTTGGGGAATTGTTCCCTAACACTGCTCCCACCAACCTCATTCTGCATTGAGTATCTGGATTTGCCATCACTCCCAGCTTCAGCGAAAAGGTGGGTGTTATGTACTGAAGTTCTCACCCTGGGCCAGCAGGGGGATACTGTAGATAGTTCAGGTCCACATATGCAAATAAGGGATCGAAAGTGACGTTCAGTGATTGGATAGTTACAGAAAATGGTTACTGTTGCGTTCTAGTGGAGCTCTATATAAGCAGGTTGGCTGAACCCTTCAGTTCAGTTCTGTTCTGGCCTGTGAATAAACAAGAGCTGTTTGAAGAATCGCTGTGTCGTCTGATATGTTCACCCACAACTTAACAGTGGGGCTGCATATCAGAGCACATGGCTGACATGCAGAAGGTCCCGGGTTCACTCCACATCACGGCCAAAGAAAAGGAAAGGTAGCAGAAAACAGGTCTGCCTGAGACACCGGAAGAATGCAACCAATCAGAACAGACAAGCTAAGCTAAGAGGACAAATAAGCTGATTGTCAATATTTTGTGGGAGGGATCCCAACGCACAGTGGAAATTCAGGCTCGTGCAATTAAAGTGAATGAAGGCACTCTATCACCCTAGCGCAACATTTTATTTTTTTAAAGGATTTCCTGTGGTTATACACTAAGAAGTGCAGGGTGGACAAATGATAAATAGGAAAATGTATATACACTGGGAATGCTAACCAGGATGAATGTCCATTGTCATATAACGTCCCTGCAAAACAAATCAGGACGAATGCTCAATACAGAGCGGGCGCAACTTTGCACAAGCTTTGTGCAGGCAAATGAGGATGAATGCTCAAATAAGCAGGTTGTCTGGAGGCAACTTCTTATATTACAAAGAGGTGTGCAAAGAAAACTAGCCTAGAGCTGGTCGGTGCAAAAGCACTCTGACGGGAAAAGACCATCTCCACACACACTTGGTAGGGTGGACCTTCTTTAGTCCTTATCACAGAGCTTGACTACTCCAGTTACAGAAATGTGGGTGGTAACGACGACCCTGGAGCAATTATTGCCAATAGGGTTTTTGTTGTTGTTGTTGTTTAGTTCATTAAATTTATAACCTGTCTCTTCCATTTAAATAGCTCAAGGCAGCTTGCATCAAACAACCCACTCCAACGGTGCAAGCCTAAATTAAGACTACCAGCAGAAGCTATAAAGTGCCAAAGCCTGTCTAAAGAAAAACCTACAAATCTCTAGAAGCCCATCTCAAGAGAAGTAGCTTAGGCTTTAAAAAAAGCCTGCAGCAGGCCGTTTTTCACTGTGGGCTTCTCTAGAGGAGGCAACGTGATAGCACAGCCAGGGCCACAATTCGGAAGTCTTCCCACAAAGTAGTGCCTGTGGCGTTTGCCTATTCCTTGTGATTATGTTTGTACAGGGGGATGGAAATGGTTAATGTAGATTGACCAATGAGAAAGAGGCGGAGCCTACCTGGTTTTGAGGCTCAGCCCAGGGGTTTAACCATGGAGAGATAGAGGAGTGAGACAAAGGCAGTAAAAGTCGAACATAGTGGTTGTGACAGTTAAGAGTGAGAGACAGGGATAGAACTGAGAGAGAAGAGTGTGACAGTGTGAGATAGTGCCACATCTAGTTAAGGGCGCACATTTGAGAAACCGTTCTGAACATATTTAAAACTTGTTTGTTCTTCAGTAAACTTTAATCTTTGTTGTTGACTTTACAACCTGACTGAGACTCAGTATTTCACCTGAAGAAACCTGGTTGGTGGCAGTGAAAGAATAAAGCAGTGGTGTACAGGTCAATAGCCTGTGAAACGACCAGGGGCTCTGTACGAACGCCACAGTGCCAATCAGATGTTTTGGACTACACATCCCATCAGCCCCAGTCAGCATGGTCAATAGTCAGAGACGATGGGAGTTGTAACCCAAAACATCTAGAGAGCACCAAGCTGGATGGTCTACAAATTTCAGTTCATGAACGAACAAAAGCTCCAAAAGTTGCATCTCGTTTTTACTGTAGCTTGTATTTTTTTATTGTGCATACATGTGTGCATATATATGAAAAGAAAAAGGATTGCGTGTGTGTGTGTGTGTGTGTGTGTGCGCGCACGCACACACACAAACACACATAGAGACAGACAATCATGATGTGCTGCCTTCTTCCATGAAAGCAGAGGTGACCACTGACCCCTACATCAGCCCTTCCTGAAACCAGAGGTATCTATCTATTTAAAATGATTCATCATAAAATATATCCAATTTATCTATTTTATTTATTTCATAAAATTTACAAACCATTTGATTCTACCTCAAAGCAGTTTATCAAAAAGGTAAAACAGTAAAATCAAGGAAAGATGTTTGCTGTTGAACTAACAAGTTTGTTTAATGGCTTCAGACAGATATACACACAACAACAATTGACTTAATATTTCCGTTTTGCTCTGTTTACCATTCATCACCATTTGTACACAAAGCAGCATGAATAAAAGATAAATATAGAGATTGTGTGTGTGTGTGTGTGTGTGTGTGTGTGTGTGTCTCACATCACAAGGAACAAAGGTGTAAAACTGCCAGAAGACCCAGGCTATGGGCTGATTGTAAAGTAGGGATGAAGAAGAACCTGGTGCTCTCCTGCTGTAAATCAAACACAACTCCCATCATTCATAATAATAATAATAATAATAATAATTTATTATTTGTACCCCGCCCATCTGGCTGGGTTTCCCCAGCCACTCTGGGCGGCTTCCATAGAAACCACATTCACTCATTCATACTGAACTCCCATAATCCCTGAGCACTGGTTTTGCTGGCTGGGTCTGATGGGAGCTGGAGCCTAACAATATCCTAAGGACCACAGGTTCCCCATCCCTGACCAGGTGGGAAAAGTCTTCCTCTTATAGGTGCTCTCCTTCTATCGTAGAAAGGAATTCTTTCATCAGAACAAGATGCTTCCGTTAGAAGAAGGGAACCTATCCTACGTATATAGGCCCCATACTACTAATGCATAGCACTCACTCTGCAAAGCCTTTCCTTACCACGTGATATCAGGTTCACCATGTTAAATATTTCCGTTTGTCCCTGGGATTCTCTAGCTGAAGGAAGGAAATATGGCCATATATTATATTTCGTGCAGTTAGATCTACCGTTGTATATTCCTTACACATTAGTAGCAGCATTTAGCCATGATTTCTCAACTCCCATTCCCTAAGCAGACTTTTGTTCTTGAATTCCCATGGAATACCGACATGCTGCAGTCACTAACAAGTGGACAGATAGCGACAACCCCGGACTGCAGCTTCCTTGCCCTTGCTCAGCTGTGCATCCTGCAGGCGTTAATGGGTTTTATTTCCACTCACTCTGATCTTGGGCCACACAAAGAGTCTTGCTACTGGCAGCGCTGAATAGAGGATCAACCTCTATGTGGATGAAAATCGTACCCTTTTTTTTTTGCACTAGATAAAGAAAGATTGCAGAGGTAGACATGAAAGTAATGAGCTACAGTGGGGCACAATGTTTCGCTCCTAAGCAAGGCAGCGCTAAAATGCTCACTAATAACTCTAGTCATCACTCCCTCTGGACTTTATACTCCTGTGCCTTGATATAAGTTATAGACTCATTTGGCCACTGAAAATTAGAAACATGGGAATCTGCCTTATTCCAGGTCAGACTAGTTGCCCATGTAACCTAGTACTGCGCATTCTGACTGGCAGCAGCTTTCCAGGGCTTCAGGCACAGGTCTTCCCCTTCCCTCCCTACAGGATTTCTCCAACTGGGGATGCTGGGGTAGGGATTGAACCTAGAAGTATCTGGGAAACACACTATGACCCTTCCCCATACTAATGATCCAGGAAACCAAAATGTTTGTTTACAAAGCTATTGTACTGACAACCTTACTGTATGCTTGCAAAACATGGACCACTTATAAACGCCAGCTCCAACTCCTCGAAAGATTCCATCAACGGTGTCTCCGAAAAATTTTACACATCATTTGGGAAGACAAGTGAACTAATACCAGTGTACTGAAAGAAGCAAAGATCACCAGCGTCGAAGCGATGATTCTTCAACATCAACTTCGTTGGACTGGTCATGTTGTGCGGATGCCTGATTGTCGTCTTCCAAAGCAGCTACTCTATTCCTAACTTAAAAATGGAAAGCGTAATGCTAGTGGTCAACAAAAGAGGTTTCAAGACTGTCTCAAGGCAAATCTTAAAAAATGTAGTATAAACACCAACAACTGGGAAACACTGGCCTGCGAGCGCTCCAATTGGAGAACAGCCTTTACCAAAGGTGTCATGGGTTTTGAAGATGCTCAAACTCAGGACACAAGGGAGAAACGTGCTAAGAGGAAGGCATGCTTGGCAAACCCTTACCATGATCAACTCCCACCCGGAAACCAATGTCCCCACTGTGGAAGGATGTGTGGATCCAGAATTGGCCTCCACAGTCACTTACGGATTCATTGTTAAAACTGTGTTTATGGAAGACAATCTTACTCGCCTGTGAGTGATCGCCAAAGAAGAAGAAGACCCCAGATGAACCCAGAACAGACAAATGCTCAGCAGGAAAATGGCTTTGCTATATTTTCACAGGCAGGTTTGGAGGTTTTCTGCATGAGAAAACAATTGCAAGGATTACATGCAGAGAAGCATGAGCTTCCCCCTTGCACGCACACACATATTAAGAAGCTTTTGTGTATCTCTTGAGTGAGTAGCGGCAGACAATGGACCGGATTTCCCTCAATATCCTTATCAACTATGTATCTTCACTTCCTTTGTATTGAATGATGACACCCTATTGAGCAACTCACTCTTTGGGAGAAGTTAAAGCACAGTAATAAACATACTTCTCTCTCCCAGAGATCCACTTGGCATCATGCCTTTGTCTTGGTTTCAAGTTGTTGGGGGGGGGGCAGTTTATTTATTATCTGGCCAGACACACTCTGCAGAAGTTTGAGAATCCCACAATTATAAAAAATTCAAAGCAGAGGATGCTGCATGCCACACAGGTATTAAAGACACACACAAAAATATCATAGAAGCAGTGCTCCTGCAGCCAGAGTATAGGAAGATCTGAGTTGTAAATTATTTGTTTTCTTTTGCAAATACCTACACCGGTTACTGAGGGACGTGGTTGGCGATGTGGTCTAAACCACAGGGCTTGCCGATCAGAAGGTTGGCGGTTCGAATCCCCACGGCGGGGTGAGCTCCCGTGGCTCGGTCCCTGCTCCTGCCAATCTAGCAGTTCGAAAGCATGTCAAAATGCAAGTAGATAAATAGGTACCACTCTGGCGGGAAGGTAAATGGCGTTTCCGTATGCTGATCTGGTTTCACCAGAAACAGCTTAGTCATGCTGGCCACATGACCCAGAAGCTATCTGCAGACAAACGCCACCTCCCTCAGCCAGTAAAGCGAGATGAACGCCACCACCCCAGAGTCGTCCGCGACTGGACCTAACAGTCAGGGGTCCCTTTACCCTTTACACCGATTACTGGCTATTGCATTTCCATGGGATGATAAATATCCCAGCAACACAGAAGCAATATGGAACCTAGCAACACCATCCCAAACGTTACTCAGAATTACGGTAGGTCCCACTGAATACAAAGAGACTTGCTCGCATGTAAATATGCTGAGAACTGCAGCCTAAGTACATTCTCATATGTGATACACTAACAGCACAATCTTATGAATTGGGCTATTGGGTTGTTGTTTTTATTTTTATTACGTATTTTGTGGTTTTATATCTTGATTTTATTCTGTGAACCACCCTGAGGACCTCCCCCCCAGGTATCGGTTGGTATATAAATTCAATAAATAACAACAACAACAACAACAACAATGTCTACTCAGAAGTAAACCCTCCTGACCAGTGGTATTCTCAGATAAATGTGCATAGGACTGCAATCTACGAAGCACATTTAAGACACTTTCATTAATTTAGCATCACAAATAAATGCTGTATATACAGGAGGAAATTTAGAAGAAAAGCTGAATATAAATTCCAACGAATAGCCCATTTAAAACATTGCTGATTTAAACCTCAGGTGTGAAACAGATCCTAAGTTGTTCAATGCAAGCACAAAAGACCTGAAATCTCTTCAGAACTACAGAGCAACATTTTCAAAAGCATTAAACACTAATTGGTGTCCATCTGTTCCAAGCTGGTGGACAGCTCCTGCATTCTAGTTCTTTACTTTGGAAGACGAACTGCACTACTTTTATCAGAAATTATATTAGGAATATGCTCATATGTATTAGGGAATGTTCAAGAAGGAACTGAAGTATGTTGTTTGGACTGGAATGTAATTAGTCAAAGGCTCTCTGGCATGAAAACTCTGTCCACAAATCTCTGGTGTGTGTTGTTATTCAGCAGCAAACTACCTGTGGCATCAGTCGCTATATATAAAATCACCATGTATAGTTTAGCAGTAACAGGCAGGCATGCCACAAATGCTCAGGTGACCCTATGCAACTTTGCACAGAAGTTAAGTCCCACTGTGCACAGGATTGCAGACGGTTGAATTTATTTCACAAATCACGATTCCACCCTTCAATAACAGGTAGCAAGAGCAGCTAACAATAATGAATTAAAAAAACATTCTAATAAAATCATAAAGCAGCAACAACAACAAAAGCATTGTAAAAACAGAAGGTATAATTGAGGCCTAAACCATGGGTAGGCAAACTATGGCCCGGGGGCCGGATCCGGCCCAATCACCTTCTAAATCTGGCCCGCGGATGGTCAGGGAATCAGCGTGTTTTTACATGAGCAGAATGTGTCCTTTTATTGAAAATGCATCTCTGGGTTATTTGTGGGGCATAGGAATTCATTCATTTTTTCCCCTTCAAAAAATAGTCCGGCCCCCCACAAGGTCTGAGCTGCAGTGGACCAGCCCACTGCTGAAGAAGTTTGCTGACCCCTGGCCTAAACAATCAAGTTGTGGGAGTTCAAAAGGAAATCAGAAAGAGGTTGTTGAAAAGGTGAAGGCACCAGGTGAGTTTCTCTGGGGAGAGTTTTCCAAAGACACGATGCCACAAATAAGAAAGCCCTCTTCCCAGGATGTCCCCGATACACGTCAGACAGTGGGGGGCACCAGTGGCGACAGGTAATCCTTCTACAAGCCAATTCCTTCCCCAGTAGTCCACTGCCATGCCATGCAACACTTGGGACTGAGGTTGTGGAACCCCTTCCTCTTGGTTGCCACTCAGTGGCAGTGGCTGGTACTGCAATATACCCCAACCCACCAGCCATCACTAGTGCATCACACAGCTGGCTAAGCAGAGATATGAAATCAGAAGATACATTTTTTCCCCCGTGGCAAAATTCCTGGGAGTGCAACTTACTTGTTCCTGCTCCTATTGCTCTAGCCTTGATCAGCACCTTGACAACAGTAAGAAGAAAATTGGGGAGGGGGGATGAAAACCTTTGCAAGGCCAAGCGTCTATGAAGGCACAGTTATTCTCTGTAGCCTGATAAAATCAAAATGTGAAGTGAAATGGACTAGCGAAGATCAAGAGCAGCTTCTGGTCTAGTTAATTTTACTCTGAATGAAAACTAGGCAATTTTTTCTTGTAAATCCACACATTAAAAATGTCAAATGACATTTCAAATCTAAGTCTCGTGTTTCGGAGGGGACTGTGTTATTCACCTTGGACATTATCCATGGCAGACACATCAAAATGTAGTAGACATTTTGCAAAATGTGTATTGCAGCAGAGATTTATTCCTGCTTTTTTTTGTAGGGTATCTGGCTGACTGGGAAAAGGGCGAAAATGGGTTGGGCTGCAGCAGGAGATACCACAACACCTCCAAGTTTCTAAGAAGCAAGTATATGCAGACACTCAAGTAGAGGTTGAAAAGCTGGCATTTGTTCTATTAGTTCAATGCAGCTGAATTCAGGGGAGACAGACGTGGTTTTCTATTGTGGTAAGATGTGCCCTTTAAAACAATGGACATCTGCCAGCCCCGACTGAATTACCGGTTTACTGAAAATATCATACTTGCTTCAGGTGCAGAATGCTCAATGAATTATTTGGTCGACATTTTTAAGGACCTCATTGGCACTTCCTGGACTAATCAAAGTCCAGCTATCCTTTAGTTTTCACACCACCAAATTTTGCAATAGAGTTATCAAGTTAAAAACATGCAAAAAAAAAAAGCAGATAAAATGTACATTTGTTAATAAATTTTAATAATAATTTTTATTATTTATACCCCACCCATATGGCTGGGTTGCCAGTAGTTAATATGCACACGCAAATGCCTATTTTACGATAAAATGGATACAAAAGTCTATATTCTAGGATAAGATGCATCAGACAAAATGCACATTTTAGGGTAACACGTACATTGGGGTTAAATACACATTCCTGGGTCATTTAAAAGTTAATCTACAGACTGACGCATAAACAAGAGAAAACAAGAGTTAAGAATGAAAAAATGCAAGACCGGGTATAAGCCAATCCATACACCCTTAGCTCCAGGGCATGAATATAAAAGCTCACGTGTTAATAGACAAAGCTGTAGTTACATTAAATGTGTGTTCTAGGGCATTCTCCATGTGGTCTCTTTCTTGTTCATTATTTCTAACTGTGCAAATGTTTATATAATCAATCTCTGCACATGCATACAAACACTCACTGACACACCTCACTCCACTCTGTAATCGCCTCTACTCAAAATAGTACCTATTTTAATGAGATTCCCCACCCCCCACCCCATTACAATAGCATTTTCTGCACTTGCCCCAGGAATCGTCATCAGTGTGAGTGGCTTTTCAAGCTTCATCCACTTATTGATCATTTGGCTGAAAAAAATTCAAACAGCTGTTCACGCTCAGTATGCTTCCGCAATTCTTTTCAGCGACCAAGTAATTTTAAAAAATAGTGTATTTATTAGTCCCTTTGCAGAATCCCCCAACATTGCATGAGACTTGACAAAGCCATTATGAAGTCTAACCAAAGGCTCTCTCTGCTAGTCTGCAGCATGAGCTCAATTTAAAATAATTCAGAAACGGATTCTGCTAGAACCCTCTTTTGTTAACATCGTTTCTCTGCATTTGGGAGAAGCTGACGAACCAACTTCATTAGACTGAGCAAAAAAGCAATTTTGAAAAGGTAACGGAAAGACAGTGCATGGAAATAAAGAATATAGAAACAAAAGATGTCCTTCTCACAGGAATTAACTTGAAACACAGAGGTAATGATTTCCTACTGGAGATCTAACTTTCCCATGTCTTAATAGGCTTCCAAAAGAAGACACATGACAGTGTCCACTGCAAATTGTCTTGGTGATCTAGAGTAACCAGAGCTTACGGGTCAAGGAAGGCACGCTCTATTCAAAACAGGAAATACCCTGCCTCAAGTATTATGGATTAGCAATTTTTAAATTTTGTTTAGCTCACTATTTGACACAAGCTTCAGCTCAGTTCCATGCCGGACTCCATACTCATAGTGAACATATTTCAGTACAACCTGAACACCAGCCCTAGCCTAGTTTTGGTTGTGTTTCATCTCAACACAGTACAGTAACTGCACAGTAACAGTAAGGAATAGGAAGAACAAGCATGGACAGATCAGAGAACAATGTTGGTATGAAGTCTTGGTATCCTCCAACCCAGGCATCCCCAGCCTGCGGCCCTCCAGATGTTTTGGCCTACAACTCCCATGATCCCTAGCTAACAGGACCAGTGGTCAGGGATGATGGGAATTGTAGTCCAAAACATCTGGAGGGCCAAAGGTTGGGGATGCCTGGTCTAACCAATGGACAACTATTTAGACACCCCCTGTAAGACTCTGGGAGGGTCAAACTAGCGATTCTGGTAGTGGAGCCCTGGTGCCTTGCTACCAGAGGACCTTCCAGTAGCACACATGGGGGAACGCCAGATTGACTCCGCTGGTGCGCCATGCAGTCCCTGCAGCCCCCCCATCCAACTCACCCTCCCAGCTGACGCTGCTGCCAGGAGGCTATTGCTATGACTGCCTCATTGGGTGAGCCCTTTTCTGTTTTAACTGTCTCTACTTTCTTTCTGACAACTCTGTTTAATCCCTAGCAAGCTGGCTACTGTCTTCTGCACTGCCAAAGAAACCACCTCCCTGAATTACTTTGCCGCTGCCAAGTGAATAGGTCCCCTCTCCCCGAACCTCTTCCCCCATGGCCATCCTGCTGCCTCTGAAACAGCTCCCCACCTTCTCTCCACTCAAAACTTGGGTTTGTACGTTTCTGCTTCAGCGCCTTTCTCTTCCTACCCATTAAACAGCTCAATTGATGTTTCCCATGAGAGAGAGCTCCTCTTCCTCCTCTGCGCATCATCTCTGCTGGGATACAAGGCCTGGTCCCCTTCTAGTCCCTCCCTCTCGTTTTCTCTTCCCGCTGTCAGACTTTATTCTGTATGATCTGCAAGGCAAGAGTGATGCTTCTAATGCTTATGCTAACCTGCAAGTACGCACAATTCAGAAGATTTTTTAATATCTGGGGAAGTTTCTGAAAACTACAGAGTTTTGATGAAATGCCTTGTAATGAAAAGTGTTGTTTTCTTCTCTTTAATAGATTGAAGACCCCTTTAATCATTGATGAGCCACTTTTTGAGGTCTTCCTGAAAAGAAGTACAGTGGAACCTTGGTTCTCAAACTTAATCTGTTCCAGAAGTCCATTTGACTCCCGAAACCATTCAAAAACCAAGGCACGGCTTCCGATTGGCTGCAGGAGCTTCCAGCACTCAAGCGGAAGCTGCGCCAGACATTCAGCTTCCGAAAAATGTTTAAAAACCGGAACATGTATTTCCGGGGTTTTGGCGTTCGGGGGCCGATTTGTTCATCAACTAAGCCATTTGAGAACCAAGGTTCCACTGTATATAAATTCTTTAGGTATAAATAGATTCATATCTGTTGTTAGGCCAGCTCTAAGACTGGAGCATGTTCTTCAGCTTTCAAGCCTTGAGTTGAGAAGCACAGAATGGCTGAGTTGGAAAGGGACCCCGAGGGTCATCTATTATAACCCCCTGCAATGCAGGATTTTTTTGGCCCAACGTGGGTCTCAAATTCACGATACTGAGATTAAGAGTCTCATGCTCTACCAACTGAGATATCATTCTACAAATCAATAGGGTTCACAGATGTTTTGAATATGCCTCCTTAAATATCAACAATTCATTGCAGGTTGTACCACTATAGACTGTCTGGAAACCTTGCCAGAAACTGCAGAAATACTGTCCTGCCTCCCAGCTGCCACCTTTGAAACTACCACCACAACCACCCCGTTTGGAAAACCAACATTCACTCCCTGCAAAGAGGGAAAATATGGAAATACTTTCCTGTAGAAAGCCAGCTCTCCAGGGAGACTTACGTTTTGTCTCCAATATACTGTGTTCTGCACTCAAGCTTTGCTTTGCTTTTTACATGAGGATAAGAATTCAAAAACATGATTTTGCAGAATGTTACCTTGCTCCTTACACCTGGATTTAAAGCCTGGCTTAAGCAGAAGTTAGTCTCGTCTTATGCAAAGGCAGTATTGCAGCACATTCCTACAAATGTACTCCTAAGTAAATCCCGCTGTTTTCACAGGGGTTTACTCTAGGAAAGTATCTGTAATATTGCAGCCTTACTGACTCATTTCACAAGATAGCTTTGAGCACGACTGAAGTGAGCATCGCACAGATTTCACACTAAGAGTGCTATAGAACAACTAAGTATGCAGCGTTTCAATACACGGAAGAGAGACTGTGTGTGTATGCACATACATGTGCATGGTGTATCAATTTGGAAAATGGTCCGTTTAATATTTTGAAATAAATAAAACAGAAGTGATTTAGTTGCTGACAATCAGTGGTATTCTTAAAGAAGACCTGGAACAGTTTAGCACTGGTGAAAGCACTGTAAACCCATAATTGATTAGTAGTCCCCTTCTCCCCACCCCCAGTCCCAGAAACAGAGTTATTTAGGCAATAAATAAGGTAAGTTCAGCTTTGATACTGGGCACCAAGAGGAATGCTGTCATCATGTTATTTGAAAGGCAACACCAGAGGGAAAGCTGTACTGTTAACTGTGTCAAGAATTTGCTCACAAACACAACAGAAAACCCATCTCAGCGGAAGGCTCAATTACGTATGTTTTAATTAGCTATGAATCTCGCCAAGCATCATCAGTGTCGTATTTTAACCTGCAGGCACACATTATTTGACTTCCTGCTACCGGCTGCTAGTAAGACATTAGGCAGAGTGCACAGTACATCTAGAAGTAACTACTGATCACTGATTTCTGCTGATGGCATGCTTTTGAAATGCTGAAGGCGTTGTTTGGCACAGCCGCCAAACATTTCAGTAGTAGCTCTCGCTGTATATTTAATTAATGCGTGCAAGCTAATATTTGAGGAATATGCACAAGCTGGAATGGTTTTGTAGGCCTGAACAGTCAAAAATTTACTAGCACTTACTAGAACACAGGACACCTTAGGAAGCTTAAAAGCAAGAATGCAAAATTGGCATTCCAGGTTTTTTGAGCGTGGGGAGGAAAGAGATCCTAATATTAGTAGTAATAATAATAATAGCAGCAGCAGCAATGTTAGAAAGTAACCAATACAAATAGAGGCACAAGAATCAAATGTAGTGTTGTCAACCAACAGCCTCTAGTGTGTGTGAGAGAGAGAATTCAGTAGAATGAGTATCCTTTTCTGTTGACAATAAAAATTAATGTCCTATATAGTTGGCGCATAATGTTTAATTATCTAGCACAGCAAGGTGGAGGCACTCAGTTGACACAGATCAGAAAAGATCTAATTCCAGGTGCAACTGGAATTTATTAAGCAATAGAGGATCTCTTGCTTCATAAACACTACTTTATTGAAGTAACTGGATTCTCTTTCCTTTGACCCATGTATAAGTTTTTGTGGCTGCTATCTGTTTCTCCATTGGTTGGCTGAGTGGCTCTTTCCTTATACATCTTTTAATACAAGCATCAGAACTCTCCCATGAATGTGAAAACTACACCATGAAAACATACCAGTTCCCAGGATAGTGCAGCCATTCATATTTAAGAAGGAAATAACCTACTACTAACGCCGCAGTCGTCCACAGTGGATAGGCAGATAGAACTCCAATGGAACGTTAGTCAACTTTTGCAGCATGCAAATGTTTTCACTCGATCAATAGTCCACATTCACCGTTGTAGGCAAGCTTAGGCCTTTGTGAGCATCTCTGCTGCAAGCACACCAGTCCTTCCATTTATGAAACCCATGCTGGGAAACATTATTGGCAAGGCAGGCATGCCTACAGACAGGAGGACTGATCAATGTGTTTCGCTAGCATTATCTTTAGCAGGGACATGCTCCCCTCTCTTTGGAAGCCTGCTTCAGAGAATTCGCAGAGCAGAAGATCTATCAGCACCACCAAGGAAGGCAAGGCTGACCCATTTCTTTCAGTTTGCCAAAGCATTCTTGCTCTTGGTACAGGATGAAGCAGCCCATCTACAATGACACAGCAAGGATGTAGCAGCAAAAAAAACCAAAACCGTGCAGGCTTTCCTCCTCTCCCTTTGATATCTATTCAGCACATTCTAGGCCCGTGTTCCCTATATGCCAGAGGAGACACTTCAGCAAGGGATATGCCGTTAAAGCAAACTTTTGAGCCAGCAGTTTTTCCTCCGTTGTCGTTGCAGTTCGTAAAGCGCCCCACCCCTCACCGCGCCCTCGACGTTGGACCCAGAACAACGCTGCTGAAAAAGAACCACAATCCTTTACAGAGAAGGGTCCCACCCTTAACAAGTGGCTCTTTCAGACTTCTTAATCTTGCCTTGCCCTTAAACCACATTAGGACCGCCCTTGTCTGCGCCGAATAACTCATTGTTTTCGATTTGGAAGGAAAGAAAGGAAAAGAATCAAACCGGGTGGGGAATGACAAGAGCACTTCTAAAACATAAGTTTTTTAAAAATGCATAACAACGCATACATTTAGGCTTAAAATCCAAGGCACCATTTCTGCACAGAGAGATGGAGGGCTCCTTTTTTTTTTTTAACTCCACTTCCACCCCCATTCACGATCATTTGCTTCCTATATCCAGATTGCTCTCCCCCACCCGCTCGACCCTCCCAGTTTCTTAAAGGCGGCTTTCCCCACCCCCACCCCCACCCCACCCCTCCTGTGCGCGCTCGGCGATTTCCGCCTCGGCAAAGGGGGAAGGACGCGGAGTTGGTGGGGGAACCTACCTTTTTGTCTTCCTTCTCGCCGCTATGCCTCTTCTCCGGCTGCTGCTGCTGCTGCTGCTGCGCGCTGTCACCGGCGCTTTCCCCTGCCTGCCCATCCTGCTGCTGCCGCTGCTGCTGCTGCTGACAGCCTCCAGACCCCTGCGCGGCGTGGGGGATGGGCTCCGGGCACGGAGAAACTCCCCGAACATCCATCTCCATCTTCCAAGCCGCCGGATTTGCAAACAAAAGCAGCCAAGGAGAAAGAGACTTTCCGCCACCCCGGCGTCTCTCTTCCTCTCCAAATCTCTCTCTCTCTCTCTTAGGATTTGATTCCCTTTCCCCGGTTATGCGCGTGCATTTATTTGGCTTGAAGAATAGGAAGCCGAGGGGCACACTCACATGGTTCCTCTCCTGCACAGATCCGGCGCCTGCGATCTCATGCACAAACACACACTTGAGATCCTCCAGACTTTTGCAGCCAACGTGTGCGCCTCGCTGTCTTGCCGGCGGCGGGTATGGTGGCCTCCAGCCGCGAAGCGCGCGCGGTCCCCTGCCAGACCCAACTCCCACCGTCCTCCTCCTCCTCCTCCCTCGGCGAGGATTAGAGACTTGGTGGTGGTGCTACTACCGCCAGCCGGGGCTTCCAGGCCCGGGCAAGCCTTTTGCATGGGGCTCTCTTACTGAATTTACCCCTTCCTTCTCCGACGCTGTTTCTCTTTCTCTTTTTGGAGAGGCGGTTAGGGGAGCCTCTGAATGGAGAAGTTCGAGGCGGCGTGAGGGAAGGAGAGAAGCCGCCGAGGGGCTTGGGAAAAGGGGAACTCGGGGGTATCCTGAGGAGAATGTCGAGGAAAAGTTAAAACGCCTCTCGCGCGCGCAAACGCACCGCGCGCGCCCCGCCCTGTCGCCACAAGGACCCCAGGCAGGCGCGCGTAAAGGAAGCCGCCGGTTTCAGTCCCGAGTGGTGGGGAAGAGGCTGGTTTATGAAGGAGACGGCGGCCCCCCCTCGCTCCCCCCACCTCTTCCAAGCCTCTGTGTCTCCTTGATGCTAATCTCCGCGCTGTGCCCGCGCGCGCGCTCCTTTCTCCGTGTATCTATACATATATGCGCAACTGGAGCTCCCTCTCCAGACGGCCAGCGCAGCGCATGAGGAACTGGAGTAAAGGGCGGGCGTGGAGGAGGGGGGGGGAGCGCGCGCGCGGGTGAGAGAGAGAGAGAGAGAGAGAGAGAGAGAGAGACGCCCCCCTCCCCGCGCACGCGCGGCTTGATGAACTCTGCTGATTGATTCTTCAGATTAATACAGTAGTTGCTGTTTCTGAAAGGAAGGGCGAGCCCAAGCTCAGGGGCTTCTTTGGAATGCCAGCTGTGAAAATGTGGAGTCATCAAGATGGGCGCCTCTGGGCATGTGCAGAGGGCCTCTCCTCCTCCTGGGACTCTGTCCCCAGAGAGTTGCTCCAAGGTGGTCTCATACCTACACTTTAAAACCTTCAGTTTTACAAGTGTACCCCCCCCCAAAAAAAAACCCAGTGAAAGAAGCTTGTATGGTAAAGGTAAAGGGACCCCTGACCATTAGGTCCGGTTGTGGCCAACTCTGGGGCTGCGGCGCTCATCTCGCTTTATTGGCCGAGGGAGCTGACGTACAGCTTCCGGGTCATGTGGCCAGCATGACTAAGCCACTTCTGGCGAACCAGAGCAGCACACGGAAACGCCGTTTACCTTCCCGCCGGAGCGGTACCTATTTATCTACTTGCACTTTGACATGCTTTCGAATTGCTAGGTTGGCAGGAGCTGCGACTGAGCAACGGGAGCTCACCCCGTCGCCGGGATTCGAACGGCCGACCTTCTGATCGGCAAGTCCTAGGCTCTGTGTTTAACCCACAGCGCCACCCGAAAAGGTAAAATGGGATGCAGGTGACACTGTGGTCTAAACTGCTGAGCCTCTTGGGCTTGCTGATCAGAAGGTCAGCGGTTTGAATCCCCGTGATGGAGTGAGCTCCTGCTGCTGTCCTAGCTCCTGCCAGCCCAGCAGTTCGAAAGCACACTGGCGCAAGCAGATAAATAGGCACCGCTGCAGCAGGAAGGTAAACAGCGTTTCCGTGCGCTCTGGCTTCCATCACAGTGTCCCGTTGCTCCAGAAGCGGTTTAGTCATGCTGGTCACATCACCCAGAAAGCTGTCGGTGGACAAATGCCAGCTCCCTCAGCCTGAAAAACGAAATGAGTGCCGCACCAAATAGTCCCCTTTGACTGGACTTAACCATCCAGGGCTCCTTTACCTTTACCTTTTTACCTATATTAGAAACAAGTGGGGAGGGAGAACAGTAATTGTTTTTAATTTGGATGGGCATTTGCGCCTGGAACAAACCATCACTGATACCACAGCGTGGATAGCTTCATTGGTGCTGATAATGCCAAGCTTGCAGGTTCAATCCCCATAGGGGACAGCTGCATATTTTTGCATTGCAGGGGTTGGACTTGACGCTCAAGGTCCCTTCCAACTCTGCAATTCGACAACACATTAACTCTGACAGCACATCACCTCGGACAAATTTTACAGTCCAGTTGAGGAGGGATGACATTGACGCAGGATGCTTGGATAGGAACTGAGCAGGGTGCTCCAATGGAGATTTGGCCTCTGGGTTTTTCAGCAACTTGAAAAGTACCCGTGTGTATGATGTTCCCAACAAGCCAATAAATACTGTAAAAGTGTTCTCTTGAATGAAAGCCAAGCTTTGATCTGATCATTCTTAAATCAGGACTCTTTTATCAGGTGACTAGGCTGCGTTTCTAAATATAAATTTCCAAATATAAGCTAACATTGCCTTAAAGAGCTGCCATTGCTGCTTTGGGTGTTACCTGGAAACATATGCCGACAAATTTTAGCATACATTTTTTTTAAAAAATCCACAGTATGCATGGTTCTAAGGAGAAAATGTCTCATTCCATGTAGCTGTAGAATATTTTCCCGGTTCATGAAACTCGCACTCAACCCTGCTTGCATCAGCTGATGCCCTGACCCAAGGATATTTTGAGAAAATGCTCTTTGTGTAGCGTGACATGGAGCCCTATGGAACTTTGCCTCTAGAACCAGAATGGCTAAAATGGTTTGTTAGCTTGCATCTACACTGGCAGATCTCGCAACTGAAATAGAAAGGAAGACAGCCAGGGATGAAACATTAGCAGTGCCCCCCTCCTCTACCAAAGATCCATCATAACCCACCCACCCCCCTCAAAAAGGCAAGCTGCATTTAAAAGAGAAACCATTCACCTTCTAAGAGCCCATCAAAATGCCTGTACTTCTACTTTTTCCCCTATAATTTTTATTAAATTTTCTGTTTTACATTTTAGAATATTCATTTAAACAACTTAAAAAATATCAAGTGACTTCCCTTCTTCTCTTTCCATAGTTAATTTTACATATCATAAATCCCCACATATTTTACAGAAACTATACCATTCAGTATTCCATTACTGAAGCCATCAAAACTTATTTACACTGTTGAATTTATCTTAATGCTGTCTACGTTTTCAAATAAACACAGTTTCCCTCCATATATTCAGTAAACATTTTCCAATCTTCTTTAAACATAGGTTCTTCATGTTCTCTTATTCTATATGTTAGGTCCGCAAGCTGCGCAGATTCTATCAGTTTAAGTTGCCATTCTTCTTTAGTTGGGACTTCACTTGATTTCCATTTTTGGGCTAACAAAACGCGAGCTGCAGTAGTGGCATACATAAATAACCTTTTTTGACACTTGGGAATTTCCATCTGAATTATCCCCAACAAAAAGGACTCGGGGTTTGTTTGTTTGTTTGTTTTGGAAAAGTACTTTTGAACATTTTTTTCAATTCATTATGGATTATTTCCCAATACTCTTTTACCCTTTTACAGGTCCACCACATATGATAAAATGTACCCCCAGTCTCATTGCATCTCCGACACTTATCTGATTCAGTCTTATACATCTTTGCAAGTCTACTCGGACTTAGATATCATCTGTAAATCATTGTCAGGTAGTTAAAATGCCTGTACTTCAAGGCTTCCTCATTCTGCTTCAGCAAAATATTGAAGGTCTTCCTAAGTGTGTGTATGTTCCATCAGCTTTGTACTTAAGCACAAGACACCGACTACAATGAGTCACATGCAGGCAGGCATTGGAGAGGTGGAGCACTCTGTCCCTCCTCTGGACCCGGAATACAAATACAGGGGGCTGTTGCAGAAGTGATAGAGCTATACCTTCTGTGTTAGCCTCTAGCAGGTC
This sequence comes from Podarcis filfolensis, assembly GCF_964270895.1. Taxonomy (NCBI): domain Eukaryota; kingdom Metazoa; phylum Chordata; class Lepidosauria; order Squamata; family Lacertidae; genus Podarcis; species Podarcis filfolensis. The sequence goes on from NC_139614.1 coordinate 16,554,250, forward strand.
AGTAATGTTTTTCTGGCTAGTAACTTTTGTGGGTTTATTAATACTGTAATTACAAGGCTGATTCAACACATAAAGGTAAAGGGACCCCTGACCATTAGGTCCAGTCGTGACTGACTCTGGGGTTGCGGCGCTCATCTTGCTTTATTGGCCAAGGGAGACGGCGTACAGTTTCCAGGTCATGTGGCCAGCATGACTAAGCCGCTTCTGGCGAACCAGAGCAGCGCACGGAAACGCCGTTTACCTTCCTGCCGGAGTGGTACCTATTTATCTACTTGCACTTTGACGTGCTTTCGAGCTGCTAGGTTGGCAGGAACAGGGACCGAGCAACGGGAGCTCACCCCGTCGCGGGGATTCGAACCGCCGACCTTCTGATCGGCAAGTCCTAGGCTCTGTGGTTTAACCCACAGCACCACCCGTGTCCCGATTCAACACATACATAATGTTTAAACCCTTTTTTTAAGGTGATCTTTTTTAAGATCATTTCTGACACTGCTGTCATGCCCTAAACAACAACAGTATTTTTTTCTATATCCCCATTTAAATTGTCGTTGTTAGGTTGTTGATACAACTATCCAGAGAATCCTCTTTTTTTTTCATACAAGCATGATAATGTCAAGGTTGCAGGTTTGATCCCCATATGGGACAGCTGCATATTTCTGCACTGGAGGAGGTTGGACTATTATTATCGTTATTATTTATTCAACTTATGCACTGCCCTATACCCAGAGGTCTCAGGGTGGTTCACAACAAGACCACAAGACTAGCTGCTCCTTAGGATCCCTTCCGGGACGTGGGTGGCACTGTGGGTTAAACCACAGAGCCTAGAGCTTGCCGATCAGAAGGTCGGCGGTTCGAATCCCCGCGACGGGGTGAGCTCCTGTTGCTCGGTCCCAGCTCCTGCCAACCTAGCAGTTTGAAAGCACGTCAAAGTGCAAGTAGATAAATAGGTACCGCTCCGGCGGGAAGGTAAACAGCATTTCCGTGTGCTGCTCTGGTTCACCAGAAGCAGCTTAGTCATGCCGGCCACATGATCCAGAAGCTGTACGCCGGCTCCCTCGGCCAATAAAGCAAGATGAGCGTTGCGTCCCCAGAGTTGGTCACGACTGGACCTAATGGTCAGGGGTCCCTTTACCTTTACTTTAGGGTCCCTTCAGCTCTGCAATTCTATGTAGAACATGAATTTGCCAGCCGCTTAACAGCTTTTGGTCTCTTCACAGTTTCTTCTATAGACTTGCATCAGAGGAGTTGTTTAATGTCTTACTGTAAATATTCGTTATTGGGTGCACCCAGTTCTGTCACCCTGGACCTAAATTGTGCTAATATGTGCAGCCTCCCAAACATTAGCTGGGTGACAGATTGTGCAACTAATACCATTTTAAAGCTAATTAAAAGTGTTGTCTTCTTTGTTGCTTTATTGATTTACACAGCAACTTTTGCCATAGTTGCTAGCCACTTGTTTACAAAGTTAATAAAATGATAAATTACACCCAAGTCTCTCTGTAATGGGGGGGGGGGGCAATGAAGAATTGGTGTCTTCTTGTTGTTAGAAAATAAAATCAGACCCAAATTCTCCAGCCCCTGAGGCTAAAACGAAAACCAGGAAAAGGGCTAAAATAAATATAAAGATCTTACCGTATGTGCCTGAACTTACTTGAGTCGGGGTTTGGCAGAGTGCCAAGGCAAGCCCATTCCAAAAGCGTGTACCCACAAGGAAGGAGGAGTCCTCAGTTGATCCTGAAACATTTAACCCCAAATGTCAACAAGGATCTTCTGAAAAATCTGGGTGGTCCACACACAGTCAGATTCTAGGTCCCTCCCCCCGTGTTTATGTTTCAGAGGATAATGATATCTAATGCTAACTTGGAATAGACTTCTGGTCTACATTGTCTAATGGGTAGGCAAACTAAGGCCCGGGGGCCAGATCTGGCACAGTCGCCTTCTAAATCTGGCCCGTGGACGGTCCGGGAATCAGCGTGTTTTTACATGAGTAGAATGTGTCCTTTTATGGAAGGTAAAGGGCTTTTCCGTGCGCTGCTCTGGTTCGCCAGAAGCGGCTTAGTCATGCTGGCCACATGACCCGGAAAAACTATCTGTGGACGAACATCGGCTCCCTCAGTCAGTAAAGCTAGATGAGTGCCGCAACCCCAGAGTCGTTCGCAACTGGACTTAACAGTCAGGGGTCCCTTTACCTTTACACCTTCTTATTTAAAATGCATCTCTGGGTTATTTGTGGGGCTTGCCTGGTGTTTTTACATGAGTAGAATGTGGGCTTTTATTTAAAATGCACCTCTGGGTTACTTGTGGGGCATAAGAATTTGTTCTTCTTCTTCTTTGCAAAATATAGTCCAGCCCCCCACAAGGTCTGAGGGACAGTGGACCGGCCCCCTGCTGAAAAAGTTTGCTGACCCCTGGTCTAATGCTTACTGTACATTTCTTTAGCAAAGACCTTGACTTATAGCAGGCATGGCTAACTTCAACCCCTGCTAATGCTGTTGGACTCCAACTCCCAGGAACCTAGCAATTCGCCCATTGCCGCCCAGTGAACTGCATGGTGTTAGCCAGAGTTTCCTATGTCTTAGCCCAGTCATACCACACTGGTTCTTAACGCACAATGTGAAATGTCAAGCAGAAAACATTTAGTGTTCCATGATCTATCCTCAGAATTTGTGGTGATAAATTTGGAGGAGCTATTTTTCAGCACTACAGCTTAGAGCCTGTTTTCTTTTTTTTTTCTTTTCCTATACTTTACATAAATATTCCATCACACTTTGCAATCCAACCTTTCAGATGTGGGCGTAGAGCTGAAATGTGAGACTCATAGTCTTTTATCAGCTTGTAAAACATTGGCTGCCTTTGCCGCTCAAACATGGCAGGCAATTGGATGGAACCCTTGGCTGTGCCATTTCCAAAGAGAAAACTGTTGTGGACAACAACGACTGGCTTGTCACATGAATGGAGAAATGGAAAAATGGGAGCACAAGCCAATTCAGCTCAATAGTCCGGCGTCAGCTGAACAGAACTGTGCAAGTCCATGACCTAAGAGAATCAGCTTGGAAGACGTCTCCCTGTCTTGGTCCAAGAGAATGAGACAACAGCTGCCTTTTATTGGAACAACATGTGTGGGTGAAAGAGCATGTAGGCATTCCATTTCAAGAGAGATCTTTGTAAGTCTGCTGCTGCATTCAGATAGCAATTTATTCCTGACATTTCCTTACCTGTTAATTTTCATGCTTTTGTTTGATCGATGCAAAATCCACATCTGGAAATCTGGCAGAATCTAGCTGGTGTACGCTAGGAAAAAATTCCATACAATGTATATTATTAGGAGAAATTTGCACCAAAATGCTTATGAATTTTAATGAGAATTTTTTTTTTTTTTTTGGCAAACTGACGTGAACTGAGCTTAAGAGTGGGAAAATGAGAAATTCGGCAAAAATGGAATTGGGAGATTTGCCCACTGCTATTTTTCTAGGAAAAGAGGTGCCAGAACTCACCTTGTTATCTTAGAATGGCAATGGCGCCATTTTAAATGTCATTAGGACGATATTAGATATAACGTTCTATAACCGTTAACATACATTTTCCCTTTGCTGGTGGCTCGCTGCTCTGCAGCACCCTCTGGTGTCACATTTTAATAAGACATTGTTGCCGTTATAAATCACAAATGTAGACCCACCCCCATGTGAGTTCCAGCTGGGGGGAAAAGCCCTGGATTTGCCCATCCCTAGCTTTGTGCAAAAGCCAAATCCCTTCCAAAAGGAAGAGGGTTAAGGAACATCACACAAATTGGGCCCTTACCTGTGAGGCTGTGATGGACTGTGCAATTACACAGGAATGCCAAAATAAAAATTCAGAATTGTGGTACTGCTAGCAGAATTCAACATTTGAAAAACTGGCTGGGTTTTTAAAAGCAAATTTCTAGTTCTCAGTGCTTTGAGGACATGCCTGAATCTTTGTGGGCAATGTTTTGTAATAGCTTCAACTATGCAACTAAATGCTATTTTGTAAATGTCTGCTGAATCCCAGGCTCCAGAGAGATTACTAAAATAGATTTTTGGGTTTATTTGTTTTATTTATTTATAGCATTTGTACCCCGCTCTTCAGCCAAAAAGACTCCCAGAGCGATTTACATAAAACCAAGACCAGATACTCCGTACCCGCAGGCTTACAATCTTTGTTAATAAAAATAAAAATAATAAAAGGTTGCATTCGGACTTCAGTGCCACACAAACTCTCTGTGATTAACAATCCCAAATGTTATGGTGCATAACAGCGAGAACATGGGAGGGGGATTAAACCTTACTTAAAATTGCTCAGTTTGAATAATTTTAAAACTTGGGATTTTATTTTATTTTATTTTATTGGTGGCGGGGTGGGGGAATTGCACTGTAAAGTACACACAACCTTTCCTTGGTCTTTAGAACGGAAGGCCTTCCTCACATCTTGCCAGGTACAGTGGTACCTCGGGTTAAGTACCTAATTCGTTCTGGAGGTCCATTCTTAACCTGAAACTGTTCTTAACCTGAAGCACTGCTTTAGCTAATGGGGCCTCCTGCTGCTGCTGCGCCACCGGAGCACGATTTCTGTTCTCATCCTGAAGCAAAGTTCTTAACCCGAGGTACTATTTCTGGGTTAGCGGAGTCTGTAACCTGAAGCGTATGTGACCCGAGCTACCACTGTATGTGTCAGAAGAGAGAGAGGCATCAAAAGACTGGCCAGTCTGGGAAGGGGTCTCAAATGACACAGAGACACTTTTCAGCGTCCCAGTTGGTGCCTGAGCCTCTATGCCAAGATTGACAGTTTTGATAGACAGTAAAACCAAGTCTCTGGTGCATCGTTGGCAGCAAGGGCAGCTTCTGAGAGCTGACTGTACATGGCTGATAGAGGGAAGCATTTTGTATCCACGCGAGAGAAATACCATCTACAAAGCAGCCCTTGATCTGGCTACAAACAAAATGCTCTGCCTTTCTGGTTATATTTGTTCGTTCATTTTGATTTCTGTACTGCCCTTTTATCACGTGTGGGCCTCCGGGGGGGGGGGGGGAAGGCAGGCGTTAAACTAAGTTTACCAAAAAAATTTCAATGAATCCGGGGACACTTTTGAACTTCAACTGATTTTGTATGGGGACTGATTTGTAAATCCAGGGACTGTACCCAGGAAACTGGGACATCTGGTAACCTTACGTTAAACCCAGGCGCTTCTCCATTAACACCATGAAAAAAACAGTGTAGCAAATTCAAAACCAGATGAAAATAAAACCAAACTGTACAACCGGCAAGCATTCTTCTGTTGGTTGTATTCAATGGGGCTGTCTAAACATAAAGACTACGAAAGTTTCTTCGGCGTTTGCATTGTGTCGCATGGTGTAGAAGCCACAATGGGCATTTGAATCGCTTTGACCTTTTACCACCCTCAAACAGTTTAAATCAAAGACTTCCTCGTGTTGATTCAAACTCCTTGGGGCCTCCGTCAACACCGCCATATCTGTCAGCTGGCACTCCCAGCTCTTGCTGTCTGGGATGTGCAGGGCTGCTTCCTCAAGCACAAGTCGGCCTTATCGATAATTCCCTCTGTACTATACATTTCAAAGCAGATGACACAGATGTACATCGAGTCGTTCCCCATCCATCGATCTCGGCTCCTCTGAGGGGCTTTCGAGCAAGCCCGCAAAACATCCAGCAGCCCAGAGGATACTGTCATGCTTGAGCTTTTACATACAGGCCTTCCGAGATTTGCCTTTGAGGAATGCCTTTGTCTACATTTCCAGACTGCTAACCTGACAGAAATATCCTGCAGAACAACCCAACTCTACCAGGGACAGGGGGAAAGACCACCAAACTCCTTTACACAATTCTCACAGGGGGCAAAGACTTCGGATTTCTTTTGATGTGAACGATACCAGCGGCTTTAATTCATGTTCAAATTTGTTTTGTTTTTTGAATAGTACATCTGTGAAGCCTCTGCTCATTTTTTTTTAAGGGGTGTGATCGAAGGCTTTTAGCATTTGTATTGTGTTTAGCAGAATAACTCAAGGCCAGCCCTATCCATATACAGTGGTACCTCGGGTTACAGATGCTTCAGATTACAGACTCCGCTAACCCAGAAATAGTACCTCGGGTTAAGAACTTTGCTTCAGGATGAGAACAGAAATCGCACGGTGGTGGCGCGGAAGCAGTGGGAGGCCCCATTAGCTAAAGTGGTGCTTCAGGTTAAGAACAGTTTCAGGTTAAGAACGGACCTCCAGAACAAATTAAGTTCTTAACCCGAGGTACCACTGTATAAGGCAAGACAGTTAAATCAGTGCTGGTCATTGTGGGGCAATGAAGGGATGAAACCCACAAGTTTATATTCCCCCCTCTCCTTTTGAGCCAACTCTTAGCCCCCTTGCAGAATGCAGTGATTTCTACCCTGCCTTTTAGGGCAAAGCCTTCAGAAAAGGTAGCTTACATAAAAACAGCCATCGAATATTGCGTCATGTTGCAATAAAACCAATAATTCAAAACAGCATTCGAAAACAATCCACAGGCTAGAACATAGGAAGATCTTAATGAGTTTGAATATGAATTACAGTATTTAGAAGGTACTTCATTTGTAGAACTGAAACATTAGGGTAACTTCAGTACTTACAGATATTAAACTATCACTTAGGTGGCATACAAGCATGGCAATAGCCTGGGATGGTAGATGTTGAAGCACAGTAAAATCTGGAGGGCCAAAATCTGACACTGAGATTTATTTTTTTTAATATAACAAGTTTTGTTGATTTTTCAGAATACAGGATACACAAAAGGAAAGTCGCTACAGATACAGCAAAATTACCCTTACTCATGGAACAGATTTTCAGTCTACTAGGTCTTACCAAAGGTAAGTTTGTGAATCTGGTGGCTGCCATTCATCAGTTTGTTCATTTGAAAATTTTATAAAGGGCTCCCCAATCTCAATGAAACCATCCACATCTGATACAGAGAGATGTTGAAACTAAAAACAAATTGCTGAGACAGAGGAAGCATATATTTGAGTACATTCTGCACGTGGTGAGCATCTGTGAGAGTTATCTTTAGCAGAGTTTTAGTTCCTTTCAATTATCATCAGAGCATGTTGTACTGTTGTTAATGGCCTTAAGGTGTAGGTAGGAACTTTCCCTTCTCTTTGTATTCAGCAGTTTTCCATTTAGATTCCTGTATAAAGCGGTTTTTTTATCCTATATATTAAATACTGGAACAAAAGCTCATGTCTTGCAAAAGGCAAGAGTTTACCATAGCAACGTATTCATTATTCCAAATGACAATGCACATAGGGTTATGAGTTCTATACAATATTAAAATGGATTTCGGATAGTGTACCTTTAGAAATCCTGCTTAATTATAAGCAAATTGATTTATCAGTTAAACAGGGATAGGAAAATGGAGAGGTATTCATGCAACTTAATTGAAAAATACTCAACTGCCCTGATGTTCTGAAGATGCTTCGAGCATTTTTTAAGGCTTGGGCTTTTTTGAAGGAATAGTTGAATCACATTTGGCACCTTCCTTTTCAGATGCCTGCATTAATTTGTACCAAATATATTCTAATTAAATGACTATTTTTATGCTGAAGTAACTTTTAAAAAACAGCACTTCATAGAATGCTGAAGTTAACTATGAAGTTGGTGTATATGTGGTGAGTAGTTTTGAAAAACTTTCCTCCCTTCACTTCTGAGTTATGTTTAATAAAAATAAAAAGATGGCATACTGTCTTGGGTATTCTAATCTTTTTCGTCGCTTACACTGGAGGAATAGGAATAACACCTCTCTTCCATTAACAAACATGGAACATAATCCACAAGGACAGCCATCGGCAACCTTTTCTCGGCCAGTGGGCATGTTTTGAATTTTGAAGAAAGTGCCATGAAGCCAGTCACAAAATGGCTGCCGTGGGGCATGGCGTAACACAAAAAGACTGTCACATCTAAACCAGCAGAATATGCAGGACACAAAATGGTGCCCACATGCTCTCCCACCAACCACCCAATCAACAGGTGTGTGGGGTTTTTTAAGGCACTCACATCAGCCACTGCTGTGCTCACTCACAGACAGAAGCTCTTTGCACTCCTCCCTTGTTTAGAATAGATGGGAGGGAGGGTGTCCACTTCAGTGGGGCTTATGGGATGGAGTGATAGCCTAATCTAGTTTGGTAAACAAGAGCCGGTGGATGTGTGGGGAAAAGATCTGAAGCGTGACCCCTTGCTCCCAAATTACAGATTGGCTGGATGTGTGGAGAGCAAGCAAGGACAGGGATTCTGGTAATCATGCATCACGCCGGGACCCTTTGTGATCCAGCATCAAATGATGTACTCACAAATGATATCTGAACCTGCTCTAAGGGATAGATAGCCTAAGGGATGATTTGCTGATAACGGGATGTCTCATGGCGACTCCCAGTACAAAGAGATTCAGCTGTCTGAGCTCTCTTCAAAAAGCCAACATGGCAACCGTTTGATTTTCAGCAGGAAGTGTCAGAAACGCTTTCCTGTAGTAGATTATACACTAGTCGCAACCCATTCCCTCAGCAAGTCTACCATCTGCTCTACATATTGCCCACATCAGATGCCTCTGCCAAGAGCAGTTTAATCAATACAGAACCATACACTACCTAAGACAGCATTAGAAGCTCTTCTCTGTGCAGGAAAAAAAGGTGAAGAAAAGCAATAAGGACCAAGAGCAGATGAGTTCAACGTCTGCTGTTGTGCACAGTCTCCTTCTCTGAAGCCTCAGTGTGTCATCTGTAAAGCAAGGCCCACAGGGATCTATCCTATGGGACAGCAGTCAATATAAACACAAGGAACAATGGATACAGTTTGCACACTGAAAGTCCACACATAAATCTATTGGGCAACATGGGGAGCCTGTGGCCTTCCAGGTACTATTGGACTACAACTCCCATTATATTTCCCCATTGGGCGTGTTGGCTGGGACTGATGGGCATTGGAGTCCAACAAGATCGGGAGGGTCATTGCGTCCCAACCTCTGCTGCCAGGAGAGCTAAAGTTCCATCCATTCACCCAGTCCAGTCCTGATATTTGTCTCCTACAGTAGCAAGCCAGATGCCTTTGAGAATCTGACAAGCATCCTGGTCTTTTCATCTCTGACTGTTCCCTCTTCTGCAAATACTTGGATTGAAGAGCGAGCATTTTATAGCAGTCTGTGTTTGAGGGAGAGGAAGGGTGTCTGTATGCAGTAGCCAAAGTGTCGGGACTAGATGAGAAAAATACCAATTTGAGTCCCTGTGCAGGCATGGAGTTGTTGGTCTGCCCTGGAAAAAGTCACTATGCCTCATCTTAAAGTTCCCATTTTTTGAGAGTGAAACAGTGCTCCTTGGAGGATGATAGGAGGCAAGCATATCAGTAACACATGCAAATCATCATCATCATCATCAGCAGCAGCAGCAGCATCTCTTCTCCAGCCACTCTGCGTGGCTCCCAACAGAATATTAAAAACACGATAAAACATCATACATTAAAAACTCCCCTAAGGTTGCCTTCAGGTGTCTTCTAAAAGTCTACCTCTACTTTTCAATCTAGAATATAGATGTTTATTTAAAGCTATCATAATCTGGGGCTAGATTATTCTCCAAGCTGAACCACAACGAGTGATTTATCTTATATGCCTTCTATTACCTATCTGAACATAAACACGCTCTTCACATATTTTTCATTAAACGTATTGCTCATTCAGGGCAGTTTCTTCCAACATTTGTTCAATTTATTGCCCCTTTAGATTTGCCCCATTACATCTCATTGTTATTTCTCCTTGGGCAAAATGGTATGTGCATGGTAAAGAGGTAATGCATACAGTTAGTTAGGGAATACCTAGTTTAACTAGGCTGCTGGAGCTTTGCAGGTTCAGTCAGAAATCAGCCCCGTTCAGTTCAATGTGGCTTCTGCCCTAGTAAGCTGGTTTAAGATTCCATCCTCAGTGTTCCCCAGGCACTTCTAGATTTTATCCCAAGACATAAGAAAAAAGGCACCATTTCTCCTCTGGTCTTGTAACATCCCATCATTAAATGATAACCCATAGAGAGCAATGATAGATAAGTACATAGATAGATGATTGATTGATTGATTGATTGATTGATTGATAGATACATAGATTTTTTAAAGACATAAAACTGGCATAAAATGAGAAAATAGAGAGTGAGACACACAGCAGGTGCACCATGATGATGGGGACAAAATAGATGGGGTGTCAAATGTACATTATACTGACCCAAATATAGGTTGCATGTCTAACCCCCCCCCCAAAAAAAAAAATTGGCTTACAAGAAATGTAAGTGCAACCTATATTTGAGGGTAACCTGTATTCAGATCAGTGCAATTTAACTTGCCTTTTTCTCTCCCTTTTAAATTACAGTCAGTAGGGAGAGTGATCAGGCCAGCATACAGCGAGGGGCTTAACTTATGGTAACCACCCTTTCCCTACGTGGTCCCAACAAAAATACTTTCTGCCCTGGGTTGCTGTTTGCCCTGGGAAGGAAGATGCTGGCGGGCTTTGTATTTCTTAATGGAAAATGTTTGTGGCCCTTACTGTGCAGGTGGGGAGATTAAAATGTGTATGTAGATTTTGCAAAAAAGCGTGAGCTTTGCGTGGTGGTGTCAGTTGTTCTGCAAACTGTGCTCAATGAAGTTAATTTAAGATAATTGCAACAGTTCAGTGCTGAAAACTCATCAATAGCTTTGAGAGCCAGTGCCAAATGTCAGTCAGGTGAAATGAGTGACAATGATTGCTCCCCTGATCTTTTCAAAGCCCCATGAGTTATCTCAGAAAACAGTGTTTTAATTTTGAAGGATTTTTGTAATGCCTGAGAAGCAGGTCCCTACTCCCTAAGAAGTTATATGGAAACAGTCAGGCTAACTAACCAAAGACCCGGCATTTTGAGGACAGATAGAATGTAAATAGACACAGTAATGGACATAAAGATCATAAACTGGAAGTGAAATAAAAAAAATGCAGGTCAAGTGAAATGTGCAGTTAAATGGGGCATGGCACTGTCAGCTCCCTGAAAGCCGTAAGGGTTAATACTCAAACTCACCTTTCCTTTTATAGGATGCAAATTGTTCACACCGACAGAGTTTTGTTCATTCATTACTCTTTTACTAGCAAGGAATCTACACACACAAAAGCCAACACACACAGAACCCAATGTCGATGGACACATGCAGGTAAGGTAACCTTGGCTGAAGCTTGTGGCTAGTGAAGACTAGGAATTGGTGCTTCTGTACATTTCAGGTGCTCAGTTTTCCAGTCGGAAATGAAGTACTCCACATTTCTGTAACAATTAGCAATAATAATAATAATAAATCCTCATGGAAATTCATCAGCATTTTAGTGCAAATTTCTAACAATAAACACATTCTTGCAAAGTGATTTCCCCTAATATAATGCATTTTGCACATTATTGTCACTAATACGTGCAATTTTTACACACTTTACCCTTGTACATGCATTTTCGTACACCTTACTTGAGCGGCGAACTGCACTGCAAAATTCAGGTAAGTGAAAATTTCAAAAGATGTCTGCTTCAGTTTGCATTTCGTTTCCAAAGGCATGAATTTGGTAGGTTTGCCCTTAAATGGGAACTTAACTGAATTTGTTCCCTATCCCTAGTGAGGGGATGGGTTCCCATGAATCCCATTTCAGATAGCACGCTAAGCTAAACTGTGGCTTAGCCCAAACCAATATAGCAGAAAACTAAGAACAGAGAATTGCAATGCAACTGCAACAACCTCTCTAGGAGTTGGCATGTTCACACGGTCCTGGTAAGCTATGTCTGACTTACCATGTCAAGTGAGCCAGCTCATAGACAACATTGCAGCATAAGCCTTCAACTGTCAATGAATATAAGACTCAACATAGCAGCCCACACAGTGTGTGCTATGACCCCATTAGAAAAAAGCCTGGTGAAAATTGCATATTATAGGTTTCTATTTCCCACATTTGCTTATAAGCAGCAAATTTAGAGCTATATACCTCCATTTTTCACTCACTTGTATTGGAGGCACATTCTTTTTTTTTCAAAGGAAAAAAAGCAATACGTGAAAATTGAAGCCTAATAAAACAATTGAACAATACGATGATCTAGTGCATTTGACTTCATTCACGTAATATGAGAGAATTGCCTGGAGAGCAGGAGAGAAGGAGAAATGGCTGTTATTGTAAATTGCGGGGGCCTGCATTAGCTAGAGGATTGGTATGGTCGGGGGGGGGGAATCTCTGTTCTGTTAAAGCAAAGTATCAGAGATTACTGGCAGCTTTCAGTGGCTCTGCACCTTATTGATTTCTCACACAAGGCCAGCGTGCACTCTACACACACACACACACACACACAATCTTACAAGTTCTATGAAATCAAGTTGGCAGCTCCTTTTATTTTTCCAATGCGGCACATTCTAGCTTAACTAAGTGGATGTATTCATCGGGATGTTGCAAAATGTCTGAAGTGTTGAGTTCGGAGATGGATTCAGACATATCTGGAGGAATTTGTTTTGTTTTTAGAAAGGTCTTTCAGGAATTTGGCTCCAAAATTTCCCAACTGCAAAAAGGAAAGCAAGGCTCCTGGTCCTGCAGTAGTTCCAGAGGCTACTGTTAAAGAAAAAATTCAAAACTCCCCTTTCTTTATCTTATCTACATGCATAGGATATTAAGGGTAATTCCCAAGATCTAGACAAGAACATTAAAAAAAAAATATTATTATTGGTATGGGGCTACTATGGGTGGGAGAGAAACGTGATTCAATTTGCATTTAAAGGCAAACCTCATTTGCTTTTTCATATATGAACTAAAACTGAGCCATCTCTTGAAATTTACACATCTTTGAATTCTGCAATGCTGTTCTCCAGCCGATAAATGAGCCATGAGGTCACGGTTTTCGCCAAAAACCCGATTCACTAAAAAACGGTGCCAAACAACTGCAAATTGCCCCCTGCAGTGATCCGTGCAGGAGGCATGTTCGCAACCCGCAGTGTTCGCAACCCGCAGCGCCGCATCTGCTCACGCGTGGGTCGCAATTTGGCACTTCTGCGCATGCGCAAAGCGTGATTTAGTGCTTCTGTGCAAGTGCCAAAACCTGGAAGTAACCCGTTCCAGTACTTCCGGGTTTGGCGCAGTGCACAACCCGAAAACGGGTAACCTGAAGCGTCTGTAACCCAAGATACCACTGTATAACAATTTACCTCTTAACACACTTTCAATCTCCATTCTAACCAATCATTACAGCACATCCTTTGCAAGTAGGACATCCTAAGTTTCAAGCCCTAAGTATCCCCAGTTCAAATGATCAGGTGATGTGAAAGACCTTTGTCCAAAACCCTGAATAACTGCTGCCAGTAACTATAAGCAGTATTGGGGTCGAATGTGTGTCTGCTTTGGTTTCTTGTTTTCCCAATCTGAAGTTCAGTTCTCCACAGTTCCACACAGTTTGTGATTTATTTATTTTTTAATGCTCTCGTGAAAATTAATCAGCATTTTAATAGAAACATTTGTATGCAATTTGCCTAAGGTACACATTTTTGCAAAGCAATTTCCCCCAAAATAATGCATTGTTTTATATCATTTTCACTAATGTGTACATTTTTTATGGGCGCTTTACCCCAGTACCTGCCTTTTTGTTCACAGCGGACTGGAGAACTGCGCTACAAAATTAGGAGAAGTGCAGATTTTGAAGGACAACTGTGTTCTAGTTCTTGTATGGTTTTGCAACATGTGAGTTAAGCAGGTTCACCTTTAAATGCGAAATGAATCAAACTTCTCTCCAATTCCTGGCTGGGGAAAATAGCCTAATCTGGTATGAAATGTTCCATTTAGCATTAGGACCAGGGAAGGCACCTGCGTGCTGCCTTGATGGTTGCGGGAAGAGAATGCTCTGAATAGGCAGAGGACGTTTAGAAGTCAGTGTTAGAAATAAAGGAAAAGGGAATCAGAAATAGAAGTAGCAGGGCAGGGTAAACATCAAGTCACCGCTTTGTGCCCGTGGAACGAAGTGCCAAATTAGAAGGATGGAACAAAGCCATAGGTTGTCAAAGAACAAGGTAGGTTTTGAAACAGGAACAGCTTGAGAAATTAGCTAAGGGAGGATCAAGGCACAGTTAGGAGGCAAGACTGGATAGTTTTCACGAGTCTGATCTAGTCAAAGAACATTGGTTATATCTGAAGCACATGGCCTCAACAGTGCAATCCTAACCATGTCTGTCAGCCGTTACAGACATGACTCTTTGCAGTAACAGCTGGGTTTTCTTATTTAGTCGTGAATGGTGGTCATGCAAGTAAATAGATCTATTCTGCCTTCTGGCTGCTTTTCTCATTCTAGAGACTATATGCAACTATTCTTTAGCATAGGCTTTCAGAACCTGGCACTCTAGATGTTGCTAGACTGCTGTTGCCATCGGTCCCAGACAGGACGGCCAATGCTAGGAGTGATGTGAGTTCAGCAACCTCTGGAGGGTCACCTTCACACAATCCTAACAAACCTGAGTGAAGAACACCACTCGATTAGTTCTTCCCCACTTTATATTGTGTTAATTTAGTGATATAATCAGGGTTCAGATTTGCACATTAGCAACCTCAACGGGTCAGGAAGTGAAGACAACCAGTGATAAAAGATCACTGATTCACAGACTGTAATTGAAACAAATCAGTTGGGTTTGTTGATTTACAATGCTTCATTCAAATCATATTATTATCTAAGACAGCAATTTAGTACTTAGAAAATAATATGGATTAGAAACGGCATAATAGCAGCATAATTGCATTGACAAAGTAATAAAAGCCATTTGAGTGAGAATTTTGGGCTTGCTGATTCCTATTCTAATGGAAGATATGGTCATACAGTTTAGCAAACAGACTTTCTAAATTTCACAGCATATCCAAATTTTTAAGTTCCCTATGATACATAGCATTTTAGAATAAAGCTCATAATTAACCATATAGAGCTGGGGGAGAGCAAGTCAAAAAGAGCTGGATAGGCAGCAACTGGGAAAAGGAGAGGAAAAATTATTCCCTGTATACCCGTTAATTGATCAGGGACTAGAACATAATTTTCCACCCTTTATGTCAATGCTCCCATAAGATGCAGCCTACAAATATCCATGATGTAACTGGGGAAAGGAACTGCGATCCTTATTTTCTGCTATTTCTGTATTTAGGTCATAATCACTTAGAAATAGTCCAGCATTTTCTTTCAAACAATTCAACAATGTTTATAATTCCACATCCATTGTGATGATGTTGGGTATTCATTATAGCAGCTTAATAGGAAGGGCTTTTTCCCATCTGGAACTAACCAGAACTATGTTCCGGCACCTCTCAGGTGGGCGCCATTGCCATTCTAAGAGAATGAGGGAGGTGTTCATAGTGAATTCCAGCCCCTCTTTTTCTAGAAAAATAGCACTCTTAATAGGTATGATTTCCCTTTTTCCTTATCATCAGGTTCTAATCACCTCAAGATGCCACAGTTTCACACAACTGTCATTTAGAGTTAGAAAGAGCTCCAGTTTCCACAAAATGGCATAGAGATGTATGTTTCCATCATGATCCCTTAGATGATGATTCCTTAGTCCTAGCAGAGTCCAAATTAACCTATGTCAGAAAATTGGCTCCTCTTCTATTTCACACAGCTGAAAAATTAACATCACAATTTAGATAGGAGACCTCCTGAATTTAGCCAGGCATCCTGCATATGGAGACATGTTCAGCATTTAGCACTGTTTCAAATCTTAATAAACCTGAGTGAAGAGGATGAATACCAAATGATTCAAAGCCCTGCACCCTTTGATTGGCTCATTCCCTTTAGTCCACAAATTAATCAGTGTCTATGCCACATATTATGTACCCCTAATAGAAACAACTCACATTATCCAGATTATAATGTTCCAGGAATAGGTATGTGGTTAAATGACTGCATAATTCAATATATAGTTCAGTGAAACAAAATCCTTTTCTGGACTAAATACCCCACTATGCTACTGCCTTAGTACCCTTAGGTTCTCCATTGGATTCTGTTTCACTTCTGTAAGGAAACGATCATACCACATTGGCTTTCACTCATGCCCAGTTGGGATGGGGTTGTGGGTATGCAGGTCAACAGGTATCATCTGAAGTTCTTTGTGCTCATTATGTATCACTGAATGTCTTCTTAGTCCTTTACCCCCCCCCCCAACTTCCCAGAATCCTGTTATTTAACTCAAATTCTGTTATTTGTTATTTGACTCAAATTCTTCCCCAGTCTTGCTTACCTATCTTCCAACTCTGGCTTTCTCAGTCCAGGTCCTGCAAAATTTTGCCTCCCAGATCTTGATGTTAACAGTGGTCCAGCTCTTCTTTTGTATTCTGGCAGATTCCTGGCTCCTGGTTGCTTTTGTTAGGCTCATTGCGATACTACCGAATTCCTTTGGTACGATACACTCAGCTTGGTCAACTGCTTCCTCACCCACTTGTCTCTATGCTATAATATTTTCTATAAATATCTGTGGCAAGTCATTAATCCTGTAAATACCGTTTGTACTATTTACCATATCTTTTTAAAAGGTCTGAAGCAGCTCAGGAAACTAATTGCTTATTTTCGTGAGATGTAGACCTATTCACAACTTATAGGCTCTGGCAGGGTTTTTTGTTTTTTTTGGTGCGGTGGGAAGGTAGGAGCTTTAAAATATTGTTGTTTTTTTCTTCATCCAAAAGTGGGCTCCTTCAGACATCCTTTTTATTGCAAATTCATGATTTGCGCTCATAATGCTATCAGGATGGTCACACATGATCCTGCTTTTAATACTGTTTGTGCCTGCAAAGGTTTGGGGATGGTCACACAGTTTTATTTCAAATTAGTGTATATCACATGAATTCCTGTTGAAATCCTGTAATATTTTATATATTGTTGCAAGGTGGCCCCAGCCCTAGACAGCAACAATGTGGTAGCACAGGGGAAGCATCACAGAATAAACTAAAGCAGAAGAAATCCACCATTAATGCACAATTATTGTGCCAGGAATATATTGCAGAATGCAACCACAGTAAAACACCAGTCTGGAGAGGCCCAGTGACTAACATGTAGATAGCTCATGTGACCGTATTTTGTGTGGTCTAATCTTCACGAATTGATATCTCACATAATGAACTGATCTTGTGGGTACTGTTATATGTCATTACATCACAATTCCTTTCATCTTGGCTTAACCTATTTCTGAATCTTTTTAGCTGAGTCAAGTGATACATGGAGTTGCAGACCAACATATAAAAAGATACTGTGAATGACCTATTATTCCTACTTATAATACCACAGACAACAGCATGAATTTGTCACAATTATTCCTATGCATCTTTTAGCATCTATCCAAAATGGAAAGCATGACTACCATTTATGAAAGGACACATCTTTAAACAAAATATTCAGTCTCCAAGGCTGTGTTGTCTACAGATGAATCCCACTGAGAACAACCCAATTGTAATTATATATGTGGAATAAAGGAGGCATCAGTGGTTCATACTAGAAAAGCCATATGGCTGAGGATGTAAAACTGAAATTTCCAGCTAAAAATTCCCATAAGATATTTTTATATGACTTCCTGAAGAGTTGCAAACAACTCTTATTTTTTGGAAAGCCTGAGAAATACAATGCTTAGAATCTCTCTATATTCAAGTAAAATAGCTCTTTATTTCATTCTGATTTATAGAAATCTACAATTTGCTTAAAGCCAGCGAGAGAGAAAATAATTATCAGGGGAAGACATCTAAACGTGCATGACTGTGCTGTTGGATTACACTTTTTAATCTGAACACGGACTAAGTTTGATATCAATTTTATCAATGAGCAGGCCAAAAAAATTGTTAAACTTCACAGTAACTATATTGTTGAACTGCTGTTAAGGATCTCCCTCTATATGTGAAAAAGAATGCACTCTAAAGCTGTAAATAGTATAATAGGTTCTCTCTTATCAGCGCTACAAGCTGTCTTGGAATTCAGCCATTAAAGACTCTATTTCCTTAAACCTGTCTGTTATACTCTCAATGCACTCTCCAGCCTTGAAAGCTTTTCCATCAATTATAATACAGTCCTCTTGGGCGTTGATTTCCATTGGCCTTTTTTCAGTATACTCCAGGCAGAAGTTAGCTACCTAAAAGGGGGAAAATATTCGTATTCTAAAATTAAATACAATTTTGCAACAGATAATCTTCACCTGATACAGGAATGGAGAGCTACCAGCAGAAGCAGACATACACATGGAACACCAATCTGAATGCAGTTGTTTATCTAGTATCAGCTAGTAGTGCTTTATTATTATTATTATTTCTTCTTCTAATGCAGATGGGAATTACAACTATTCTTATTCAGAAGCTTTTCTTGCATTAAAGTTGTAATCAACTAGTGCTGGATCAAGGTCATTGGTTCCTAATTTATGTTTTAAGGTAAATTAACCTTCAAATCTCCATACTGTAAAATGTATGGGAAAAAATTGGGTTAGGGCCACAGCTCAGAGCACATTGTTTGCATTCAAAAAATCCCAGATTCAACTTCCAGTCCTGGGTTGGACAGACTCCTGCCAATTAGTGGCAGCCACACTGAGCTGGATTGAGAAATGGTCTAATGATATACACCAGCTTCCTATGTACCTAAAAATGTGAGTTCATGTTTACACACCATACATAGCTGTCAACTTACAGATTTGAAAATAAGGGACCAGCAGCCTTGAAAATAAGGGACCAACAGCCAAAATAAGGGACCTGCAGCATCACCTGTTCCAGGCACTCCAGTCTTCCTGTCCTCCTGCAGTCTGGTCAAACTCATGCTGGGTAGCTTCGAGAACACTATCCAACCAACTTTGTAACCAGAGGTTCAGCTGAATAGAATCTGAATCACATGCACCACAAGGCCTATGCAGCCTCAACTTAAGATGGCTCCCCGGCCTGGCTTTGCACTGCAAAGTTTGCAGCAGCACGTGCAACAAAATGGCATCCAGCATTCAAAACCCCCCTCAGCTTGCATTAACTAGCCACACACAAGGCATGCAAGCTCCACCCCCCAGTCGTTCTTAGACTTCTTATTGGGTGAGCAACACAGCCAAGCAACACAGTTGGAGCCTCCCTCCTCCCTGGCTGGCAGGGAGGGAGGGAAAGGAGCTGCTTCCTTTGAAATTTAAAGGGACATCATTTAAGGGACATTTAAGGGACATCCATCAATAAGGGACAGCAGTGGGACATGGCGCTGGAATAAGGGACTGTCCCTTCAAATAAGGAACACTTGACAGCTATGACACCATATGCAAACAGACATTAAATCTCTATCTCTCTCTTTTTTTTTTTTTTGAAAAGTGGAATGCTATTTTTTAAACCTTTCACAAAACTGTTATGTGAACAGGCTGCAAATACTGATTGATGGATTGTTATACATTCACACTGTTGGATAACCTTATGTGGGTTATTGAAGGTCAACGGGGGGAAACGGTTATAATCCCTCCCTTCATTTCATTTTCTGATTCAGCATATTGGATGGATTAACGGCAAGAAAGATAACTGTGGGCTTTGCTGGGAAGTGGTACACAAATGTAACTAAGAAACAATAAGTAAAAATTTAACTGCAAACTCATACTAAAAGGTTGCTACTTTCCTGGTTCTGGATAAGAAAGTCGTGCAAATTTCAGAACAAAATTCAATGGCATTGTATCATGTTTGATACATACAGAGGCAGCTATAGGGCATAGCTGAGGAGGGCACTTTCTCAAAGCCTGGTGCAAGCACTTGCCCAGCTTCAAGAAGGAGGTGCGAGGCTCTGACAGGGTCCTAGAATCATCTTGCCTCCTTCCCAAAGCTGGGCAAGCACTTACTGGGCTTTGGGATGGAGGTAGGAGGGCTCTAGGACCCTGCCAGAGCCTTGTGTCTCATTCCAAAAGTTGGGCTTAAGCCAGTGCCACGAGGGCTGGGAGGAGGGCGTCAAATGTTGGCCTAGCACAGGGTGGCATAATACCAAGGTCCACTGCTAATACAAGTCCTTCTATGACCTACAACATAATTTACATTTTCTGTGCGTTCTTGGAAACAGTCAGAACACTTTGCATGGAGTAGCTTTTGAATGTGTGCACTAGGCTGAAGTTGCTAAAATGCTACATAAGTATCTAAATAATTGTAATGTTGCAGGTTTGTTCTCTAGCATGCCTGGAAAATGTTCAGGAATTATATTGCAGCAATAATAACAATAACAACAACAACAACAATAATGATAATTTATTTTATATTTTACCCTTCCTTCCTCCTTCCATAAAAAAAACAAAGAACTAAAAATTCTCAGAGTGCCGTAAGTTCCTCTACCCCTTTAAAAAATATGGAACTTGGCTTGGCAGAGGAGTATTATAGTAGTAGCTGTTTTGCCTGTTTGTATGCAGATATTTGCAATGCAAATAAAAACAAGGTTATCAGTGATTGCAGCTTCCCTGGTCTGGGATCCCGGTGATAAATATTTCAAAAATGGTCTTGTTAGATGCATGTACTTCTACTTATTGCAGGGTGTACACTTTTAACTATTTCATTTTTCAAACAGTCTTATAATTCCTAATATATAACCCTTTAGCGCCTGGTGTGGATGCTTTTTGTAAGTACATTAAAAGATAAGTAAATATTTCAGGTTGTGTTTCTAAGCCAAAAATAAGGATTCTACTAAAGTGGTTTTTCCAATCATTCGTAATTAGTAGAGAAACTATGAATAATTTATACCTCTTCTCTCCCATTATTGTTCTCTCCATCCACAAATGATGCCAAAGATGGGTAGGAGGGGGCTGCAACATGCTTGAGAATGTGGTCCAATTCTTTTAGTATCATTTCTGTCTCAGAAAGACCTAATAAAAATGGCAATATTTTAGCTTACATATACATTGTACATTTATGCAATGCTATTTATTGCTCAGTCGACTGCTTGGACTACAAGTGTTAAGTGGAACGGGCAAACATCCTAATTCTAGATACGAAAAGAAAAGTGTTTCCTATGACATTACAGTGGTACCTTGGTTCTCAAACGCTTTGGTTCTCAAACGCCGAAAACCTGGAAGTAAGTGTTCCGGTTTTGGAACGCTTTTCGGAAGCCGAACGTCGAATGCGGCTGTCAGCTATTTTTTTCAGGGCACCTGCACCAATAAGAAGCTGAACCTTGGTTTTCAAACATTTCGGAAGTCAAACGGACTTCTGGAACAGATTGAGTTTGGTGCTTTTGTTTTTGCTATTTATTTTGCATTTTTGTTTTTGAGGCTTTTTCGGTTAACTTGTTTTTGTGACTGTGTTGAACCCAGTTCAGCTACTGGTGGATTGATTGTGCGACTGCGGAAATGGATAAAAGCCCCCCCCCCATTCAGATAATGCCTATCATCAGTGCAGGCAAGGAAAAAGAATCAATTTTAATTTTTATCATCTACAATGCTGTCTTATTTATTTTATAGTACAGTACATCATAGCTGTCAACTTTTCCCTTTTCTTGTGAGGAATCCTATTCGGAATAAGGGAATTTCACTTTAAAAAAGGGAAACTTTCACATTGATTATTGCTTTCATTTTATCAATCAATGGTCTTGTTAGATAGTAAAATTCATGCTAAATTGCTGTTTTAGGGGTTGTTTTTAAAGGTCTGGAACAGATTAATCCATTTTGCATTACTTTCTATGGGAAAATGTGCCTTGGTTTTGGAACGCTTTGGTTTTGGAACAGACTTCTGGAATGGATTAAGCTTAAGAACCAAGATAGCACTGTACTCCTATGCAACAAAATGAAATCAAGTGCTCTCACTGGGGTCAACCTGACTGGCTTCTGGTGGAAACTCCATTTGTGCTAATCACTTAACAATTTAAGGATGCAATTCTAACCTCACTTATCTGGGAAGTAAGACCCACATAATTCAACAGGGCTTACTTTTGACTAGACATGGTTAGGATGGCCATGTAAAAGACAGATCCTACAACTCAACCAACTGAAGCAAATAGTTAGATTTAATGAGAGCATTGGTGCCAAAATAGAGTTAATGAACATTATTCCAACTGTTTCAGTTAAAATAAATTGCATATAGAAATTACTAGTAATTACAATCCTATTTATTTGGAAATGTAAACAAAAATAGTAACTTCTTATCATATTTGGCAGACACACAGCATGTAATTTTGGTCTGATAT
Organism: Podarcis filfolensis; assembly: GCF_964270895.1. Taxonomy (NCBI): domain Eukaryota; kingdom Metazoa; phylum Chordata; class Lepidosauria; order Squamata; family Lacertidae; genus Podarcis; species Podarcis filfolensis. Next base: position 16,576,415 of record NC_139614.1, read on the forward strand.
TAAAATAGCAACAAACAGAATGATCTGATTTGTGGTAGAGTTAATCCAAATATAAATTGCACTAACTTGGGCAAAAAAGACAAAATCTTTTGTTGACACAGTGTGAAATGATTGCATACATGATTAAAATGGGTAGAATAATGTACACAAAGTATTGGAGGACAGATAACATCCCAAGCATGAATAAAAATAAATTATGAATGTAAATTTTCTGTAAAATTAATTAATTGCATTTAAGTTACAGATAAAGATTATGGGGGGAAACTCCCCCCCCAAAAAAAACCCTGAAATCATTTCCAAAACTATTGGGTTGCATCCAACTAACCTTTACGCAGAGTAGACCCACTAAAATTAATGTAATAATAATAATTTATTTATATCCCACCCATCTGGCTTGGTTTCCCCAGCCACTCTGGGTGGCTCCCAAGAGAATATTAAAAACATGATAAAACATCAAACGCTAATAACTTCCCTAAACTGGGCTGCTTGCAGATGTCTTCTACAAGTCAGATAGTTGTTTATTTCCTTGACATTTGATGGGAGGGCGTTCCACAGGGCGGGTGCCACTACCGAGAAGGCCCTCTGCCTTAGTCATGAGATCCAATTACGTACATTCACCTGTAGCCTCTGTTAGTGCAATGGCACTTCCAGTTTCTCCCTCCATCCTCCATTCCCCCAGAAAGATAAATCTGTTCTGAGGGTTCTCAAAAATACCAGAACAGTTTTTGGAGTTAGGCAGGGGGCTGGAATGGGGTGGAGAGGACAGAGAAGTGCTAGTGGATACTCCGTGTGCTGTGCTGGATCATGCCCATACACAGGATTGTGCTGTTAGTCTGAATACAACCCTGTGTTTTATTTATTATAATTATAATTGTTAATCTTGTCTTGTTTGATTCTGCCTTTGTATATCTATTTTTCTGATAAAATATTGTCTAATTTGTCATAATCATCACCACCATCATTTCTTTTAAAAAGATAGAAAGAAGGTTCTATCACAGCTACACTCACTTCTTGCCCTCTCACCAATCCATCTTTCTTGTGTACAGTTTGAATCTCTTTACTTTCCAAACTTTAGTTTCAAGTGAGGTGAACGATAACCATGTTCAGTGTGTTTGGAGTAAACAATATTCTCATTATGATACAATTAGCTTTTGAAATTTTCAGAAGACAACTATATTTGAAGTAAAAGCAAACAAGCCAAATAAATCAATATGAGGATAGAAAATTATTCTTTGTAACTTTACTGGTCGAAATATAAAGTCTCAGTTGTGTTCTTAGAAGCCAGAGTTAATTAAGCATCAAATAAAACCTTACAGTTAGGGTTAGATACAATCTAATCCAATTTTCACTGGTGTCATCCTTTAAAGTTACCTTAGGAAAGCTTTAGATGTGTTAGATATCTAGTCAATTTAGTGCATGACACTCAGAAGCTACTGATAGCAGGCTTTACACTGAAAAGGTATTTTTTATGCCTTATTCAGCTGGTACTTATTGTGTTAACCTCTATGCACTATTAGTCACACTAGTTACAAGTGTGTCAAGGTTTACCTAGCAATTAAGAATGGTAGGTTATGTGTTCTTTTCAGTGGAGATGTAAAATTCTGTTTCTGGAGATTCACAGAAGTTCAATGCTATTTTGATATCGCACTGAAGCAGTGCTTCACAATTCTTTTCACTATAAAAACGAATTATTGTCTTCTTTGAAACCCATCTGTCAATTCTAAAATCCAGGCTTGAAGGGAGGGGGGAACCCTTGTCCCCATACTACATATCTCTCAATAAAAAGGTAAAGGGACCCCTGACCATTAGGTCCAGTCATGATCGACTCTGGGGTTGCGACGCTTATCTCGCTTTATTGGCCGAGGGAGCTGGCGTACAGCTTCCGGGTCATGTGGCCAGCATGACTAAGCCACTTCTGGCAAACCAGAGCAGTACACAGAAACGCCGTTTACCTTCCCGCTGGGGCGGTACCTATTTATCTACTTGCACTTTGATGTGCTTTTAAACTGCTAGGTTGGCAGGAGCAGGGGCCGAGCAACAGGAGTTCACCCCATCGCGGGGATTTGAACCGCTGACCTTCTGATCGGCAAGCCCTAGGCTCTGTGGTTTAACCCACAGCGCCACCCGCATCCCTTTCTCTCAATATCCACTGCCTAATAGCTTTCCCATCTAGACTCCTCCTGCATAATACAGGCACAGGACAGAAAACCACAACTATGTCATTTATGGTTGCCAGAATTCTTTAAGCTTTTTGCTACGCCAGATTTTCCAAAACCCACAGAAATCAACAGCATAATCTGCATGCCTTTTAATGAAGTTGGATGGTGCCCTTTATTACTAGTCATAATATCAGAACCAGGAATTTTTTTTAATGGGCAGCCAAACCCAGAATGGGAAGTTATAGGGAGGGAAATGGGCAGTTCAAAAATTCAAGTCGTGTAGACGCTATTTTATGTTAAGTGATGCAAAAAGTGTCAACAATATGAAAAGTAAATTAAGTAGTCCAGTCTCCCCTAGGACTCCAGACGCTGATCAGGCATACCAATTTTTCCTCTCCCTGCCAAAGGCAGTGTCCATATAATCCAATCCTTCTCTCTACAGAGTATTCCTAATATGAAAGCAATCCTTCTGCATTAGAGCTGTCAAAATCCAAGTTTGGATAATTTTCTCCCAATTATTACGGAGGAAAGCATGTGTGTGCACACAAGGAAAACACACAGGTGTGTTGTAGTGGGACATGCTTTGCCTGCGAATTATAATCACATACCACTGGGCAGTTCCAAATTTTCCTTTTAAAAAGCTCAGCCTTGAACTGATGGGGAAAGTAGAGAGGAGTTAAGGCTGTAAACAGAACTTTAATAAATGTAGTCAGCAGATACTACTTCTGTCTGCTTTAATGTTAGCTAATACCCCTACTGCTGTGATTTAGAAGAACTGGGGCAGCAGGAAGCATTTAATTTACAGGAGCCTCTTGTAGTTATTGCAAGTATGGCTGTCAGCATACTAAGCAAACATTTTGTACACCATGAAAAGAACCTAACAACACACTTTTATTTTGGAAAGACAGGGAAAATCACAACAACTCTCATGCTAGCTAGCAGAATTAAAAGTTCTCTTGAATGTAGAATATCCTAAACAATCAATACGATGTAATTTCTCACAGTAATAGGATGCCTTGCATATGTGGGTTATTTCAATCATCATGCCCTACAAAGCTTTACTCCCCTCAGTCACTATTGTTTACACGTTATACATATTTAAAAGGTATCTAGAAGTCAATACATGGCTGTTTTAGACTATCAAGCCATTACATGATAATCATTATCACTGTGTAAAATGGCTATGTGAATCCACTAGGAAATACAGCTTGTTTGCAATAATATAGGAACTTGCACCTAAGCCAATTTAGAGCATTACAGAAGACTCACATGGTAGAATGAAATCAAGACTGAAAGGTGCCTTTACACTATCCAGAATGTACAAATTGACAACTTTCAAAATGTTGCATATATCTCAGAATGTTCATGATTATAATAATTTGCAATATGTTTCCCAATGTTTTATGCACGTAGAACTGGAAGGAAACTCACTTATAAAACATGAAGTATATCCTTTGCTTGAGAAATAGTATTCCTGCCTAAAATTTCCCTGACAGATTCCAGATATAGGATTTTCTGAAAGGATCTGAGAAAAGAAATTCAGCTTCATTCCTGGGCAGCTTGTTGGATTGTTAATCATTTATTAAAGTTATGATGCTTTCCTAAGAGTTTAACGCATCTATAGTTTATGTTACCTGTATCTTTTATCTATATTTCACAATTCCACCTCTGAACCATTTGTCAATTGTCAATATACTACCTAAATTCTGTCAGCTAAGAAGTGAACATAGCATTATTAAATCAGTATTTTAAACCTGTTCTGAATAGACAGCTTCTCTTTCACTTTCTCTCTTTCTCTTCTTTTTAATTTTTTGCTATCAGGCTGCTCATAATATAACCCGATAGCACAGTATTCGTGTGCCACAAATACAACATTGCTGAATCATGTTCAGTTTGCTATTATCTGCACACAATTACAGCAATGCTGCTGTTGACTATCTTTCACCTTGTACGTATGATTTCTCCTCCCCCTTTTCTTTTATCTCTGTCCCTGCATCTTTGTTAAAAATTCTGCCATCAGGAGAACAGCTAATATCTGGTCTTTGATACCGAGCAGAGAAGAATAGGCAGAAGATATGCAACTGTGCATGTTTTACTTTAAAAGAGATGGGTTGCATTTTTAAAATAATGTCTAGCAATACATGCTGTGATCTGTATGTTTCCATAGCTGGTAACAGATGTAACAGCCTGGGAGCTCATTACGAAGGGCCTGCCTTGCAGTATGGATCTCATATACCTTAGATACATTAGGCAGCCACTACACAATAAAGTTAAAATTGGACTTGTCAGCATTGAAATTTGGATTTGCAGCTTGGATTTGCAGCAACTCAGAGGGCGTATTAGAGAATTTGCATTGAGCTGACAATGGAGGGAAATGTAAACATGATCATGGTTAAACCTTGGGATTGGGGGAAATCCTGTATAAGCAGTCTACAGGCTGGCAAACAACCTCATCTTGCCAAGTGTACTGCTCTAACCTTTTCCCAATTGAACACAGCTTTATAATAAAAGTCTCGGGTGATACAACAGCAGCTATTCCTTTCCCTGTTCCCTTTCAATGACTTTGTTCCTTGACCCAACTGAAGATGTGCCAGTTCAACAGGGACCAAAGATAATAAATGAAATTTAGTAATTGATGCTTACATGGGAGTAGCTAGGATTTATGTTAGGGGGGCAGAACCTCAGTTAGTTAAGTATTTTTATTGATTTACTTGGTTTAGGGGAGGGCAGCTGTCACTCTGCCCCGCCTTAGCTACAACCACGAATGCTTAGATATTGGTATTTCATGCCTCCTAATTTGAAGTACAATATTAGAAAGCATTCTCTGAACTTTGTAGAAAGCCAGCTTTAGAATCAAATCTGACTGCAAAGCCCCTTTAGCCCGACACATTTACTTTAACTGTTTTGTATTATTTGAGAGGTCCCCTATAAGGCCCTGGTCCCTGATTAAGGTCAATCACTTATCTGATCCACTAAGGCAGGCATAGGCAAACTTGGCCCTCCAGATGTTTTGGGACTACAACTCCTCATTATCCCTGACCACTGGCACTGTTAGCTAGGGATGATGGGCGTTGTAGCCCCAAAACATCTGGAGGGCCGATTTTGCCTATGCCTGCACTAAGTTCTGATGCCCCTTAATACTTCCCATAATAACCTGCTACCACCATGTACTGATTTACAAAAAGCAATTGGACTCCCCTTCTGTCTACTTAGCTATATAATCCAAAACCAGGATGCAGAGGTGAGATCTGCTAACCTAGGATTGTATCCATAGGCAGCAGTATCCATAGGCAGCACTCTGCTTGCACAAATTCACAAATTCACAAAATCACTTCTCTTTCTGCTTCCCCACTGAGCTACTGTGATTCCATGGAATATTCAAGTACATTTTAATTTCTGTTTGCAAAATACTTACTTAACCATTTTTGATTATTTGCAAACAACGTGGAAATGTTACTGTCTATGTACACTTCCCAGTTTCTTTCCGTATAACCACACATATATGGCTGACATAATACTATATTTCAGAAACAAGAACTAGTTTTCACAGTGAAAGGTACATGCCCTGTATCTTACTTAGATATGAATAAATTCTTTGAAAAGATGGCGGTCCTGATTTAATATATTGCTACACATTTATACAAACCTAGATTTTCATCTGACAATACATCTTCTGAGCCCGCTATTTCAAATGAACTTCTTAATGTTATTTTCCTAAAACACATACACATACAGAGAAAGTTGATGTATTTGTTGTGAATATCTAATCAAGAAGAATCAGATAATATTTGAAACATATACTTCTATATGCAGAAAGCATTCTCTTCCAAATCCTGCCTTTATACGAGAAAAGTATTGCTAGGTATTTGTGAAAAGCACCTCATCTTTAAAACCTTTTCGGTTACTACTTGTAGGCATAATTTATCACAAACCACTTGATCATTTATTAATAGGATTATGTCCCTTTGGTGTCCCCTTGATAAGAGGAAATGTTAGAAGGGGCAGTTTTTATCTATAGTTGTATTGAGCTAAATCTTTAAACAATAATTGCAGGCTAAATTTTAGTCACTGTTTTTAGTCATTTTGCATCCACTAATCAGATAGATAAGTAGTCTAAATTATGTGTGAAAGTGACCGTCTGCTCTAACTAAACAAAAATAAAAGCTTGTAAGAGACAAGTTGAATGTTTAATCTATAAGCGTGAATATTAAATATTATAGGGCTTGATCCTAAATGGGGCGAGAGTGGGAATCTGAAGGAAATTTAACTGCCCACTCAGAACCTCAGAAGTGAGGTTGAAGAAACACTCTTTTGCTCCTTCATCTGTTTTGAAGTTTCCTGCTTTTAAAAAGTTTTCTCTCTACTGAAAACAACCCCCCACCCTGGAAAAAATAGGGAAGTATTTTGTTACCCTAGCACAAAAAATCCGTATGCTCAAATTCATATATCCGCCTTGCAAACAAATCAGAACGGTTGCTCAGTAGAGACCGAACATGGTCTAACCACCACATAAGCTCTGTGCAAGGAAATCAGAATGAATGCCAAGTGCCAACAAGTGCAAAAATCGTTTCCCTCAGCATCATGGGAGCCACCAGGGCATTTTTCTCAGCCGGAACTCACCAGAACTCAGTTCTGGTACCTCTCAGGTAGGCGCCATTGCCATTATAAGAGAAGGAGGAGTTCATGGTGAGTTCCAGCTCCTCTTTTTCTAGAAAAATCACACTGGGAACCACCATTTTATAACAACACAACTTGGCACAGTAATCGCAGTGTTAATAGGCTGCCGAAGGGATGGTTTAAAAAAGTAACCAAATAAAGTCAAACTAACCCAATGGTTACCTTTTCTTTCTTCCAATTCTGCAACTACTTTCCCCTCCACAAGTTTTTGTCCAGGTTCTTGTCTAAGAAACATAACAAAAAAAACATACTTTGAAGCTTTCTGTATTTAATATTTTTATTTAACACGATGTTATGTTTGCTGCTGGGATTAGTATGCTTGTGCTAAACTTCCCTCGCACACCCCAGTTGTGTTGTTTCAGTAAGATTCAAAATGTGAGCCACGGTCAACCTGGTCATTTTCCCCATCTTCACCAGGAGCCATCACAGACAACAACTGGGGACTGAGAATCTTACCATTTGGGTAGCACAACTCACATAGGGAGTTTTACTAGTTGAAACAGCTGGCTGGGGGGAATTCACCAACGCATGGTGGTGTTTGACCATACCTTCGTTGAAGGTTTAGTTCAGCTCTTTACTCTTTCTGTAAAAGTGAAGCTGATTCTCCTCTACGTCAAAAACGGTTGTGCCCAGTATTTTATTAGAATTCACAAACTCATAAAATCACTGCTCCCCCCCTCTTCAGTCCACTTCATTCCCATCACATATTTCGGTCGACACCTGTCCAAAATGTATGCTGGTTACCAATTTGTATAATGTCAAAAAGTGTTACCATGGTAAGGTGACAGAGGTGTTATGTTGTTTCATTTCTAAGTGAGATTCTATATTTAAATTCTCTCTATATTTATCTCTTTATTCTCTATATTTATCTCTTTAAACTCTCATCCCCTCCCCCCAAATTGTTCACTTAAAATTTTGATTAAGCATAATACACAGAGAAAATAGGAAAATGTATGAACTAATGGGACCAACCTCAAATTCAAGCAGATTTTAAATAAGCTAAGGACAATACTGTATCTCAAACAAGGTTGCAAAAAAAAAAAAAAAATCAGGTATAAGATCGGTGAAAATGAAACAACTGTGTCAGACAGGTTATTATTATTATTATTTATTGTGTTTATACACTAACCTTCGCCTGGAGGATTCCAGGGCGGTGCACAGCATAATAAAAGCAACCATTTACACAGAATAATTTAAACGTCTAAAAGCTACAAAACTAAAAACAACATTAAAGCACAACAGCACAATAATACTGCTAGATTTAAGGAAGATTTACCTCCCCAAAGCCTGGGAAAGCTTGCATGCCTTCAGCTGATTTCTAAAAATTAATAGTGTGGGAGGCAACTGCACTTCCCTAGGAAGTGAATTCCACTATCAAGGAAATGCCACTGAGATAATGATAACAGCACCACAACAGCAGCAACAACAACAACAAGAACTTGAAGCTGAAAGTGTAACTTTGGTTTGCAAACGAGTAGCCTCCACCAATCCATTAAGAATGTAAGAATACATATTAAATCTTACATTTTTTCTGCAAGTGATCATGTTAGATTTGGTTTCGGCTTCTTTATTCTTTACTACATCTGGAAAAAGAATTGGTAAATGAGCAAAAGCAATAACTGAGTAAAAAATAGTTTACTGGCAAACAAAATTACTTTTCATAGTTATTCCAATCTGTTCTCTAATACATCAAGTTGTAATAACAAGACGTAGTACTGGTATAAAAAATTATTTTATTAAATATATAATTATATTATAACGGATTGAATGGTACCTTTCTGTACTGCTATAACTACCTGCACAAGATTTCCAGATTTGCACCAAACATACACATGGTTTAATCTGCTGTGGACATAAGAGCCAACTCCTGGGGGCAGAGGTCTCTTTGCCCCCCAATAAAAGATTTGAAGGGGCTGCCCCCCCCCCAAGTTGAAGGGCATTGCCATTCAAATGGTGTGCATGTGCCACATCTTGTGATCAATTATGTGGGGCGGGGCTTACCTGCGTCCCCCCCACCTGTGGAATTGTTTTACACAGAGCTATCACCTCTGGTGGTGCTATGGGTTAAACCACAGAGCCAGGACTTGCCGATCAGAAGGTTGGCGGTTCGAATCCCTATGACGGGGTGAGCTCCCGTTGCTCGGTCCCTGCTCCTGCCAACCTAGCAGTTCGAAAGCACGTCAAAGTGCAAGTAGATAAATAGGTACCGCTCCGGCGGGAAGGTAAACAGCGTTTCTGTGCGCTGCTCTGGTTCACCAGAAGCGGCTTAGTCATGCTGGCCACATGACCCGGAAGCTGTACGCCGGCTCCCTCGGCCAATAAAGCGAGATGAGCGCCGCAACCCCAGAGTCGGTCACGACTGGACCTAATGGTCAGGGGTCCCTTTACCTTTATCACCTCTGGTGGTCGTGTTTTCCAGCAGTGGATGGTTTTGGGGGGCTGTGTTGCTCACCTGACCTCCATTTGCTTATGCTGCCGCTGCTGCTTACTGGAAAGTAGAAGGGAAGTGGGGAGGTGGTGGAGAGGTTAGTGCCGTGGAAGTGCACTGCCAGAAGTGCCAGAATGGCTCTTCCAGCGCCTTTGCACCATGCTGACCTCACTGCTGCCTCACCTCTCCTCCCAGTAAGCAGCACCAGCCTCACTATCTACAACTGATATGTTCTAGAGATGTCCACATTCAGGATTATGACACGGTCAACATGGATGAGACATCTACAGAAAATACATTGTGTGTTACAAGGAGGACCATGGCAGCAATCCAGCCACTCCTTGAAGGGACACAGGTTGTGCAGAATCAATCCCCACATATCAAACGGGTGCATGTCATGAATGAGCGCTAAGAGTAGAAGACAGATAAAGGAGCGAGGGTCACAAGCAATCTGCATGAAGCACGTATACATATAAAGCCTTAGTTTTCATTTAATAATTTGAAATCATTATATTACTGTATACTACAATTACTAGTATATTACAATTACTGTACTTGGGAAAGAATCCACTTTGCAAACAAACAAACAATGAAGTCAATATATAGAGACAGAAAGCCAGATAACTGTACCCTTTTTTGAGAGGTAGCACATTTCAAGCCTTTGCTGAGCAGAACAGTCCAGCAATTTGTTTGCTTCTTCTAATGCACTTTCATACCAGACTTTCCCCCTCTTGTATACATTTGCCTACAGAAAAACACACACATTATATTAGTTATCAAAGTACTAGTACTATGTTTCTGAAATTACAAATACGTGCAAAAAAATATGCATGGACTCAGCTAGTCTTGGATGTGTTACATACACCTGCAGTTGCAAATATATGTAATTATATATTTATAAATCTAAGATTATGAACCCATTTTAATACCCCTCCCCCAAATGGAAACATGCATTTTAAAAAAAATTAGCTATCCATATCAGTTTTTAGAACTTACATGAGGTAGAGACACACACAGCTGACCCATATTTGGCAGTTTTGGGGTGACATTAAAGGACAACAAGTTGTCTATTTCTCTCATTTAAATGAGGAAGAGGATTATTTGATTTTGTCTCATAGATCAAAATGTATTTGCCTCATCCTGAGTTAGGTCCTGTTGGTAGAGTTTTGAACTCTTCATTTTTGGGAGCTTATAAATGAATGTAAATCCAGACACCTGCCTTGACTACACTGTGAAATCCAGTATCAACTACATATGCGATCAATCATTTTAAAAAATCCCATGTCATTTACAACTTTATAATTTAAACGTGGGCATTTGAAACAACATATTAACAGTGAAATTCTATACAAGTCTACTAGGAAGAAAGCCCTATTGAGTTCAAATAGTTGTACTGTAGATATGACTTTAGCCCAAACCAGTAAAAATATGCCGTTTTACTAAGTTTTGTACTAACTATAATTAGGTCTTTGAGAATTATTTTGCTTTGAGTGGAAAGGGAAATAAAGTGAAAGTGAAGTAAAAATAAAGCTGTTTTGAGGGCTTCCGGTGTGATGAAGCACTGGTGAGAAAGAAGGCCCTATGCAGCAATGAAAAAAGGAATACAGCATAGTTTAGACAAAAGGAGACTCTGTAGTTTACAGAGAACTAGGCCTGTGGAAGCTGAACTGTAGAAGCCACGCAATTTTTCACATGCTCTTGAACAGAGCCATTTATTGGTATCTAAACTATGTGTCATAACCATTTCAACTGTTATGCAATCTCTCTTGTAGGCTTAAGGCACAATAGTTAGCAAAACTATGAGCATGACCTGGAACCTTTGAAACAATGAACTTCAATGCAGTACTTGCTGATCAAACAATATATTGCAACTTGGTGATGCTGTTTGTTAGCATTTGCATTTACTGAACTGAAATAAAAGTGGGGGGGGGGAGAAGTCTTTAGAGGCAAAGATGAAAGGCTCCTATTCTTAATTTATACAATCCCAAAATATAGGCTATATGATTAAAGAGATTTAAGTTTAGAGGGTTACCTTAATATTATAGAAAACAAATCTAACAGAAATGCCTTTAGCTTGTTGCTAGGCACCAGTAACTAAACTCAACATCTAATCCCTGCTTATGCAGAAATTGTAAATTGCATTCTCCTTGATAATAAAGAGAACTGATTAGAAGTTATTAATATTTTCTTTCTTTTTACCATCATCTTGTCAACAGACAGTCTATTTTTTGAAGCACGGCTTGTTGGATTAGTTTCCTACAGGAAGATACAGTTTGTGTAGGGGAGCATGGAATCTCAATCTAGTCCTCTATAGACAAAAGGCTGCTTTCACCAATGTTATCTCTTCAGAGAAGGGAAGGAAACAGTTTCTGAATGCTTTCTTGACTACTGTCTTGGGCCCTGCTCTTCTTTAGTTCCAGGGCTGCTCCTACCACTAGACAGAGTGAGACAGCTGCCTCGGGTGGCTAATGTCAGAGATGAGAATCCTTCTACCATTCCCTTTGCACCTCTTAAGTTATTCTGTTGCCCTCAGGTAGGGGAGAGGATGTGGTCCTTTCACCAAGTAAGATCTGGCTTTTGCATTTGGAACAGGGAGGGTGCCATATTGACCTTTTCCTCAAGCAGCAAAATAGCTTGTTGGCTCTGCTCCGTTCTGATCTATGCTATATCCATGTGGTACTATGAATTATGAAACCTGTACAACATAATTTTCTTCAACTAACACCCCTGCAGTTACTAGTTATCTGAGTCCAAAATGCAGATAAAATATTTTGATTTTTCCTGTGTTTTATTTATTGAGATTGCGTAGGTAAGGTGAACATAAGTTGCAGGCTTACTGTACTACCTTTGACCAGGAATATCTGCCCTATCAATTGTTTAGTTATTTATTTACTATATTTATACAGATGCCCCATAATATGTTCTCTGAAACCCCCACAAAGCAAAGAAACAAACCATACCACTCATATTCCAGCAAATGTGGATTTTTAAAAAGAAACACATTTTATATCCGGGAAAATGGAGTAAAGCAAGCAAGCAAATTATTTATGTATACTGTACATCTTGCAGTTAATGCATAAAAGCAGCCTAAGAAACACTTTAGAGTTCTAGTTCAAAGTTGAGATAATAAAGCACTCAACTATAGTACCCTCATGGGTTTATGGATCAGCTCCTAATACACAAGGTCACTTTGAACCTTTCAAAAAATATATATAATTTCATTTTCCTACGTATGAAAAATGGTTTCATCTCTTTCCCTTATACAAGCTGACTCATCTGTCTTGGGTATACCCCTTTCACAATAGGCTTGTCTCTTTATCCAGATCTCATGTACCCCTTTAAAATACAAATGCGCTACCAAGCAGAGTAAAATGGCTAAAAGCAGTGCTATTTTTTCTAGAGAAAGTGGTGTTGGAACTGAGTTCTGGTGAGTTCGGACTGGGGGGAAAAAGCCCTGGCTAAAAGCATTTGTTATTGAAACATTTAAGATTGCATTGCCTTGTAGACATATGGTCCTGGGCTCCCTGTTTCTCTTTTGACAGCCTTCAAACTTCTAGGTCCATGCAAGGATGATCTAAGGTGTCTATACAACTGCCAGTATTGGGAGAATTAGTGTGCACAGTGACATTCTAAATCAAAACCAAAAAACATTAACGAAAGGTTTTCCACCTCAACCATTGCAAGTAAAGCTTCCAAGCACTGCTCTCATGGGGCCTAGACCAAGTTCTCAAACTTGGGGGGGCCATTGCCCCCTTGGTTCCATGAGCTACTCCCCAGTGCCCCCTACCCTGTAAAAAAAGAATATTATTCTAAATAGTGGTTAGCACGACCCGCTGAGGAACATCACACAATAAAAATCAACACAGTAAAAAATTAATTGCACACTTATTCAAAACCTAATTAAAACTAGTTTAATTTCCTCACAAACTTGATCCGGTGATACCAGCTTTTCTAACTGTTATAGTCATTTGCACCTCCAGCTGCTGCCCCCCTGCCTCTAAGTGCCTCCCTAGGTAATCCCACCATCCCGCAGGGGGTGGCACCCGCCCCCTTTGGGAACCACTGGCTTCAACTTTTAAAAGTCAAAATACAAATGGAAACGTGTTTTGAAAAGTCAAAATACTTTTGAAGCATGTCATTTTTCAACACTTAGGCTGTGTACACACTCCCATTTACTCTGCACCCAAGGCACTCCGTGTCAGGAGTGTGTGCAGGAGCCAGGCCCTGTGACCAGTAGGGCTTCGCAGGACCCGGGGCTTTCCTAAGTTTGTTCTCAAGAGGCAAGGCGCGGCCACACAGGTGAGGCCGATTGGTAACTCACAGCACCTGGTGGCAAGAGCTGGGAAGGGATAGAAGGTCAGCATTTCCCTTTGGCTCTTTGCCACAGCAACGCGCTTCCTGCCTTGTTGCATTTGGTTTCTTGACTCCTTGCTTCGTGACCCTCGGACCCTTGGCTTCTTGACTCCTTGCTTCCTGATCCTCGGATCCTTGACTTCTTGACTCCTGGCTTCTGGACTCTCGTTCCTGCTCCCATCCCGCCGTCTTGCCCCTGGTCCCGACGTCCTCTACCAGTTACTTCAACCGCCCGTAAACCGGACCATGACACTCCCGACTGATAGTTTGGGAATTGGTTTGCCCACAACATTAGACACGATCTGGTGGTGTCGTTTTTTAATGAATTACTGTTCTGATGTGTTTTTCTCCAGCCCAGCTTCGATCCAAATTGAGAAAAATAACAACCTGGTTGCATTTTACACCAGTAATGTGTTGTCATGAATGAGCCACCTCCCAGGGAAGGGTTGCTGCCAGCGGAAGACAGCAGCAAGGAACAGAGAGGGTTAACTGCCATGCAGGATGAGCATCAGCTTGTGCCAACTCCACCGCCCCTTGGAATGCCGGCCGACCGATAAGGGAATGGCGGGGAGCCAGCTAGTATGCAGTCAAAGCTCTCCGGAAGGAAGAATTAAGAGACGGCCTCTCGGAGAATGGGGAAGAGTAGGGTGCTGACACACTCAGTCTGAGGTCTCCACGAATGGGAGGGCTCCAAGATAGGAAGTAAAAAAGATGTGTGAAGCGAAAGTTCAGTTGCTTCTAGTCTCACCGGAAGCAGGCTTCAGAAGGGTCATCATGACTGATGATGGTGGGAGCTGTGTTAGGGCCATCCGGAGTTGTCTGTTTGGTTTGACAATAAATCATCCTTTTTAATTACGCTCGCTGTGTTATCAAGCCAGGGACTGGACTCCTGATATGTGCACACAACCTTTGTTAGCAATTCTGCCTTGGGAATCACATTCACAGATGATGTTGTGAACCCAGAAGTTTTGTTAAGATCTCATGCACAAATAGGATCAATGACATGATTTTATTATTATTTTACTCTGGGTTGGTAAAGGCTTCAAAAGGAATAGATGTGGGAATGTTATTAATCATGCCCTGATTTGGCCTTTAGCCTTGACTACTGCATTAAAAAATAATCAAAGGGCCAGTAATACCACCGATCACAACAAAGGGGACAACATATGTACCCAGCACACAAACACTTTATTAAATTGTTTTTGCTTTCCTAAACTTCTGAAATAAATGTCCCTGCAACAAACAAATAAAAAGGGGAATAACGTTAGTCCAAGCCAACCTCAGCCAAAATGACAACACATTGGAAAGAAACCAGTTTTTCCATACTGTAGAATCACTTAAGATTACAAATTGGTCCTATGCATGTTTACTTGGAAGTAAGGTCCAATGGATTGAATTAGACTTTATTTACATATAAATTCATTTAGAATTGTAGCTTTAGAAGACATTTCCAAGCTTGGTGTCATCTAACAAGGTTGAGCAGCTGTTCAGCTTCCCATTCACCTCTCTGCGTTTGG
Source organism: Podarcis filfolensis (assembly GCF_964270895.1). NCBI lineage: Eukaryota > Metazoa > Chordata > Lepidosauria > Squamata > Lacertidae > Podarcis > Podarcis filfolensis. The sequence goes on from NC_139614.1 coordinate 16,591,549, forward strand.
GAAAATTAGCGTGACCCACAACAATTACGCAGGCTTTCCCAGTATTGCTTTTTTATTTTTGTACCCACTTCAGTTTCTGGTGCAATCCGTTGTCTTCAAATTATATACAAGTCTTACTAAAATGAATGGTGTTGCTTCAGAGTAATACTTGATGAATAATGCTCTTACCCCAAGCCAAGGCTTTCTATTAACATCCTTTTAACTCCTATTATTATTATTATTATTATTATTATTATTATTATTATTATTATTAAACTCTGAGTCAAATACAGTTTAGTATTTTTTAAACAGACCCAGAGAAATCAATGGGATGGAATCTAAACTTAAGTCAACTTTAGCACAGACCCACTAAAATCAATGGGATTAAGTTGGAATACATGACTAATTTAAGCATGCCTATCTCTGAATCCAACCCTACGTATTCTGTATAGCTGTCCAAACCATGAAGCTGTTCAAATAGGCGAAGCTAACTTTTTAAGTATATGCACTATACAAAAGTAACGACTTGCTCTTTGCAAGGAATGCTCTGCATCCTCGTTGCGTGTGTGCATGGTCCTCCCTGAACCTGCAACTTTATATTATATAGGAGCATACACAGAATAGAAAAGGGTAATTATTTTAATAAACTGAATGAACTACACTGTTTGTTTGCAAGCTTTCGATTTATTTATTTTTAAAAAAACCCCAAGCACAAATGTTAAGAGCAAAAATTAAAATAAATTGTGTTGTTAGATCTCCATAGTTGGTTCAGTTAACAATCTTCCTGAAAAAATCACCTTTTTTCAGAACAGCTAACACAAAATCCTAATTATTTTAATTCCCTTAATTGCTCCAAATAACTATGCCTAATGAAAGACCCGTTTGCCCTTTGCCCTTGTAATTAAAAAAAAACAAACAAAACTAGAATTATGATAGCAAAGGTAGTCATCCTTTTGTGTGTCTATCAAGGCAGATACATGCTAATTACAAGAGAAGACGTCATTCACAACCTCTTCAGTTTAATAATAGTAATGTATGCACAACAATAATGTGCACACATAATGCAGTAATGCACACTTTTTAAAGAAATGACATTGTGATGAAATGTGTATTACTTGATTTAAGGTATTTTCTTGACAATACAAGCATACAAATAAGGAATTTCCAAGAAAGTTACTTACAGTACAAAGGATTCAAGCTAGTGCGTTTTCAATGTACGTGTGCGCCACCTTGTGGTGAAATACATATTTTAAAAGATCATCTTAAAATTTGATTGCAAGGAATCTGAGGCACGAAAGAACCTAACTTAAGGGTAGGAAACTTGTGCCTCCTCCCCAAGTTCTAACAAAAGGCCTGTCCCCCCCCCCAACAAAAATGCTGGCTACACCCATGGCGAGGAGGATGCTGAACTTTCTCCCTCAAATTGTTCTTTCCTCAGATGGTTTCTCTTCCATATTTTCTCCCCTAAGAGGAGTTACATCTGATCTCAGATATCCATTGGGACAAAAACAGCTAAAGATAGTCTTCCTATCCAAATGTGTTAGTAGAAGCTGCACTGCCTTTCAGAACACTGTGTTCACCTCTGGTAACTCAATTTCTTAAAGGGTAACTGAAGAAGGTACAGAAAGTAGCAACTAAAATGATTAGGGAAATAAAGCAGTGGTTTTACGATGACAGAAAGCATGACTAAGGGGAGACATGATATAGATTCATAAAATGTTGAAATAGGTGGAGAAATTATTCTCTTTCTAAATTTTAGTTTCCCAGCCCATCCAATAAAATTGCTCACTCGTTTCAATTAAAATAAGCAAAAGGAATCAACTTGTGCAAACCATAGCTAAGAAACAGTGATGGCTGCTAAATTAGATGGAAACTTAGTACAGAAAGTCATTGATCTGAAAGTCGATTAGCTGTGATAGTAAATAATAATAATAATAATAATAATAATAATAATAATAATAATAGAGCCTCCATATTCAGGCATCATACTTTTAATAACCAGATACTGGGGAAAATTACTGGAGATAGCCATCTCCATGGTTACTCAGCTTGCAAGCTTCCAAACATCTGACTTACTCACTGTTTTAAACAGCATGTGCAACTAGATAGGCATTTGATCTAATCTAATAAAGCAATTCCTAGGGCTTAAAAAACCTCACTATAGCTCTTTCAAGATACCTCATTTGTGTATTCCAGCTTAACCATTTCAAACTCTAATCCATTATCCAATTAAGATGACATACAGATCTAAGCTGATTATGCAGTATATGTTTAAATCCTAGTTCTTAGGTTTTAACTGAACTGTATTTCAGGCTGTAAATGATTTTGGAATCAGAATGAAACTTCCTTTTAAAAATAAAAAGCTTTTCAAATATTCCACTTAGTAGAATTATCCTATTTTGTATTGATTATTCTATTCACATTGGGGTATTTTTCCTCTACAAAACTTATTTCTCACTCTGTGTGTGTGTGTGTGGGGGGGGTTATAACATATCAAAAAGATGAAACAAATATCTAGAAGTAGATATCTTAAAAAATGTATTTTCAGCTTAAACAGGGTACTGCTATTTTTACAGGCAGATACAATCTGCTTACGTGACTAAACACTTCCAGAAATTGACTTAACTATTCAAGAAGTGCTTTCAAAGATTGCATTTTAAGGGAAATCCATGTTAAATGAGCTAGTGGTGCAAGGGAGCGTCAATTATGAGGCATCACTTATTATTTAACTGAAGTAAATTTGAGTTACAGGGACGTGGGTGGCGCTGTGGTCTAAACTGTACAGCCTAGGGCTTGCCGATTAGAAGGTTGGTGGTTCAAATCCCCGCGATGGGGTGAGCTCCCGTTGTTCGGTCTCAGCTCCTGCCAACCTAGCAGTTCAAAAGCATGTCAAAGTGCAAGTAGATAAATAGGTACCACTCCGGCAGGAAGGTAAACGGCGTTTCCATGCACTGCTCTGGTTTCGCCAGAAGCAGCTAAGTCATACTGGCCACACGACCAAGAAAAACTGTCTGCAGACAAACGTCGGCTCCCTCAGCCAGTAAAGCGAGATGAGCGCCGCAACCCCAGAGTTTTTCGCAACTGGACTTAATTGTCAGGGGTCCTTTACCTTTTTTTAATTTGAGGTACCAATGCCACTGAAGTTTGCTAGGCTCAGCCTGGGAATTAACTTTGGGGGCTTGGCAATGCTTACTTCAAACAGGAGATGAGCATCAGAAGCCCACCACAATTTTTTTCACAGCTTGAATTACGATCTTTGGTTAATCCTGCTCTGAAGGGATACGCCCATGGAAGCTACTGCTGGAGTGCAACGGTCCCTAGCTGTAGTTGCTATCAGTACTAGTTTATTTGGTGTGCAGTCTCAGAAACGTACTCCCTGCATATACCAGTGGCCTCCCTCCCTTCTACCTTGGCTGCTTTCTGAGACTGCAACCAGAAAAGTGCTGCTGGCAGGAAGGGTTTATTATCTGAGCCTCATATTTGCTTGGAAACAGATTTAAGTACTTTTTAATCAGTGGAAAATTCACCAAACAGCTATACATCTATAGCACATGGATTCCAAACCAGAATTGATACATAGATCCCAACCCAGAAATTTCAAAGGCAACGTTATTTAAACTTGCTTTTACAAAGTGCAAATTATCTGGATTTATAAACAGGACAGAAATTCACCAAAAGTAATTGACTTGGCAGCCGTCACTGAGAATCTTTTGGGCAGGTTCCATCAGGAGAAAAGAGCAACTGATTTTTGAAAAGCAATTTCTAGATCATAATATTAAATATTCAAACTTTTATTTGAAACTTTGGAATAACTCAGGAACTTATAATTAAAATGCTTCAAACTAAAGCACAGATAAACTCTAAAATGCTATATGGGCCCCCGAATGGCAGCATCTCCCAGATGGATATTTTACATGCACATTCAAGTGTTATGATCTCACACCAGTGAATAGGGTAAGTGCAGTACAACTGACTTACCAGCACTGACAAAAATAAAAAGATACCTGCATTTTCCTGGAGCTGTGCCAACAAAAGCAGCAAACCCAAAAGCAGGAGCTATGGCACTGAAAACAAGTATTCAGATGTTATCAGAACCAGAAGCTGGAGTGGACTTAAAACATGGTACGTCAAGCCTTTAGTTAATATTTTTACTAGATCTAGTTAAGACAATTTTACTAAACTAAGCTTTCCTTAATGGATTGCATAGGATAACAATTTCTAAATATCTCTGAAAATTATTAATTGGTAATGTTTCTAGGTTTCACATTTTATCTCTGCCACCTTTATTTTTAAGACTAATCTACTTTATGCATATGCGATTATTATGGCCAGTAATTAAAAGATATGAATGTTTACTTGTTGTTTTCACTATAGTGTGCTTTATTATTATTTTGTGGTGTTTTCATATCTGTGAAGATAGTAAATCACTTGGGGATAAAGGAAAATATCAGGAACAGGCTAATTTCAGAAACCGACAAAGGAATTCACAATGTCAAGAAGCCTTTGGTTCAAGTGCAATTTGTGGTAATTATATCTGAGTTAATCTTAATAGCAGGCTTGTCTGCTTATAAAGTAGAGCCACTTCTTGATCAACAGAGCACCATCCTGTGTTTAGAAGCTGTTTGAATCATCTATGAACCCTACAACTAGGCTCTGTAACCACCCTCATTTTTGCCATCAAAATGTAGCACTATTGCTTGGATACATTTGAGGAGCCATACAGATGCTCCAATAACTGTATGGCCTAAAACAGGCTTCCTCAACCTCGGCCCTCCAGATGTTTTTGGCCTACAACTCCCATGACCCCTAGCTAGCAGGACCAGTGGTCAGGGATGATGGGAATTGTAGTCTCAAAACATCTGGAGGGCCGAGGTTGAGGAAGCCTGGCCTAAAAAGTATAAAATAATAAGTTGTTACCTGTGCTTTTAATTCTGGAGCAATGTATTTCAGAATTCTGCAGCAAAAGTATAATTGTTTATGATTACCCATTCAGTCAGAGTATTCCTTCAACGGTAGAAGCTTCCTCCCACCCCATACCTAGCTTGCAGTTACAAGTCATCTGTTTATTACATGTTGAGACAGAGAATCACAACCATTTCCCTATAATACATAATCAAAAAGCTCTCCCAAAGAAGAATGTCCTGAAAATAGGATTCAGAGAGAGGTACACAGCAGAGGTCAAATGTTGTGCCTATATATATATATATATATATATATATATATATATATATATTACTGTATGGCTGGGGAAGCCCAGCCAGACTGGGTGGGGTATAAATAATAAATTATTATTATTATTATTATTATCATTATTATTATTATTATTATTATTAATTAAGTAGTGGGTTGACAAAGCAGACGACACAGAGATTTCTCCAAGTGGTTCTTTATAATAAGCTGGGACTGAACTGAACTGAACAGCTCAGCTGGCCTGCTTTTATAGGCAGCTGGCTGTCAACACTGTAACAACATCCCAGGATTTCCCACCTAAATTAACTGACGTGGACCAGAGTGAAAACTATATACACAATACCCCTGGTGGCCAGGGTGAGCACTTCAATACATAACAGTATTCATATATGGCTTTTGGAGTAGCTGCCTAAAGAAAGCCAGGAAACTTTTAAAAGCAGTGATAGCAAGCATTTTAGAATTGGGGCGTTTCAAGCAACAAAGCTTTTCAAACACCTGCAGCGCTATGGCAGTACAACTTGCATCTGCAGAAATTCCCTCTTCTACATAATTCTTAACGTGAACCTACATTTCCAGAGGTTGGGAATCCCTGTCCTAAAGGATGGCTTATGAATACACAAATTTGTGAAACCAATAGATCATTAGCCTGGTGCATGTTCCAAGAAAGGTTGAACAAAGACTGTAAGCTGGTGCAGCTGAAGCTAAGCCACATTTACCGGTACTTCCTGCAAATAGAGCTATAAGATTATGGCCTTGAGTGGAGACAGTATGACAACAGCCAAATAAAGACTGACTGTGTATATCTACTTTCAGGCTTTTCCGTCTCTCAGATAATGACATGGAAAAGGCCTGAGAACAGTCATCAGTCATTTCTTTAGTCAACAGTGACTGTCCTTGAATTTGGTAAGGGAAGAAGAAAGGAGTAGATTTGCAATGTCACATAAAAAGAAAACAGGCCAAGTAGAGAATGAAAGGAAGAATAAAGAAAAAAATATGATGGAGTTTCAAAGATCAATCAGAGGACAGAAGAGCATTTATTGATAGGCAGGCATTTGAAGTGGAAATGGCAGAAATAAGAGGAGATTTAAGGGCGTTTTATCAAACTACTAAATGATTGGCAGGAGATTTAGCTACAGAAGAGTTCATACAATAAATAGGAAGAAACTTTACCCGCACTAAAAGGAGCAAGAGAAAAGATTTGAGCAGCATTTTTATGTTGTACCAAAACTAACACTTAACTTTGATAACATAAAAAAGCGAATGAATCTTGACACTTGCTGTTTGAAAACCATTGCTGACAGCTGAATATTAAGGAGGTAAAAGAACATCACACCATAACCGCTCAACACAAGTGAGTGGTGAAATCAACTTAAAACCAGTACACTTTTTTCATCAGATTGAATGGGAAAGTGGTTACATCAAAACTTCCCAACCGTGATGCAACTAACCACATAAATTGACTTGGGACTACAAAAATATATTGAAGTATATTCTTCAAAACCCTCTCCAGCCACAGATGTGGACTTACAGCAGGTGATGTGGAAACATAGCCAACTGTTCTAGCATGTACAACAATGTGCAAATGAGGAAACAAAATGTATACACAGCCTCTGATCCTGAAGCTAACATATAGCCCTTGTGACTAGTAAAAACAAAATCTGTAAATGCTAGCATGTGTATGGAAAATCCATCTGTTGGTAGACAGCTAACTTGCTCAAAACTGTTAGTAAAGGTATGTTGACAGTTTAATTCGTGCTTTATTTTATAGACATTTAGACTGCTTTTTAGGCGAGACTGTTTCTCAAAATGGTTTACAACCATATACAAATACAGTACATGTCCATAAAACCCATCAGCAACATTCTTTTAAACAGTTTACTGTATCCAATTCCATCCCCAAAGCATTTAGACCAGCATACCGAAACAAAAAGTCACACACCTCACTCTGAAGAACCGCATCCAATATCTTAGGTTACGTTATATTCCACAGTCAAACCCAATATGAGTAAATAATAATATGTTATTAGACTCTTGTATTTTGCAGGGAGGGATTGAATTGTGGATTTTTGCTGTGTTGACATTGTGAATAATTAAACACTGTGGCCAACTATGTATTATGAAGCAGTTATATAACTCTTAATTTTTTTGTATTTTGTGGACATTATTCTATGTCTCTAAATCATGCTAACATGATACTATGCAGTAAACCACCCTGTGGCCTTTTGGCAAAGGGTGGTATATAAATTTCTTACATAAAATGAAATAAACCTGAGTCTTTAAGCTAATTTAAAGTCAACAACAGATGAGGATTGCCTAATCTCTGTTGGAATAAAGTTATATAATTGGAACATCTATCTGCTGTTGGCCTAGATGAGCAAAGCATGTTCTGAATTCCAAAAGTTAAATCTTGTGCATTAAATGTAGTGAATGAACTGTAATTCTCCAGTTTTAGAATTTATCTAGACAAACTGCAAGCTAAGGCTGGTTGCTCTCCTCCACTTCAACTTCATTCTCCTTGCCACGGTATGAGCTAGAAATAAAGGTTTGTCTGGGGTTACAAGAGTACCACGTTACTGTGACTCTCTGTCTGTTACTATTTCATTATTACTATTATTTTTTAAATCCAGTTTAGGACCAGATTTAAGGCTCTCTCATGTTGGCTCCACAAAGCCAGGCAACTGGAAGCTAAAGCTGATATACCACATAATGGATGCACACCATAATGATGTAATGCAACATCACAAATTGTGCTTACTTACAACTTACCCTCCATGCTCCCATACTTTTCCTTGGTCTTTTAGGCCAAATCCAGATGGTGAGGATGAAGTTCTAGGGTCAGCAAAAATGCCCCACGTCTTAGCCCTGTGTTGCCTTATGAAGCATCAGAGCCTTACTGCAATGCTAGAGCAATCTTGTTACAGGGAATCATCTCAGGTTTCCGAATACGTCTCAGATTTCTAAAGGTTGACAAACACTTGCCAAACCATTGCACCCCATCATATTTCAAAACTAAATAAATAGGCATTGCACCCAGCACCCAGTATGTAGCTTCTGTATACAGTGGTACCTCGGGTTAAGTACTTAATTTGTTCCGGAGGTCCGTTCTTAACCTGAAACTGTTCTTAACCTGAAGCACCACTTTAGCTAATGGGGCCTCCTGCTGCTGCTGCGCCATTGGAGCAAGATTTCTGTTCTCATCCTGAAGCAAAGTTCTTAACCCGAGGTACTATTTCTGGGTTAGCGGAGTCTGTAACCTGAAGCGTATGTAACCTGAAGCGTATGTACCGCTGTATACTGTTATAATCCTGGCAAAAATTCTACTTCAAAAATCAATCTGTGCATATCCTATCTTCCTTTTTTTGCCCACAGTTGCTGCCACAGCCCTCAATGATGGGGCATGAAAATCTTAATAACCTTTTTAACGCTGCTCAGAACCTCATCAAACCAGGGAAAGACTGCCTTCCTCAGCACTCCTGAATGAAGTGCATCTGTAGTTTTCGTGAAAGTTGCTGCACCTGTGGCAATTTTCTTTAGATCAATTTAGAATTTGGTACATTTACAGACCCCATCAGGTCCGACAGGCTTCACATTATTAGCTCAATATATGCCATTTACATAGATTTTTTAAGGCTTATAATAGCAGAACCTTTTCCATGCAGAAGTGTATGGAATTTTCAAAATAAATCTACAGCCACCAACCAGAACTGTGATTCTTGCAAGTTTGAATCTGTGTATTATTTAACAAATGGGTGAAGTCATTTCTGACAGTACCAACCATCCTTTGGAGAAATGGAGAAACCAAATTCATTTCTTCAGCTACTCCAAAGAGATGATCGGTGGAATTTTGGCCTAATAATTTGTCAGCTGTCGGGGTACAAATGCCTAGAATAAAGCAAGCAATAAATAAATAAAAACCAGTTCTTTCAAAAATTACCTTGCTGACCATTCATGTGGTAGGTGTAAGCTGCCTTACATTGGAATCTATAAGTCAGAGGTAATGCTTCTGGGTGTTCTGTATAACCCTAAAGAATTTGTTGACAAATCTAAATTTTCAATCCCAACATTCTGCTTCTACGAGGTGTTTTATTTTTTTGTTTTTGTTTTTTAGTTATGAGGGAAGTTCATATCTAGCAGATATGTATTATGTGGTTTTAAAGTTATGATCAATAAGAAAAAAATACAGTTTTAAAAGCTCCTACCTTAAATGAGCTAGGATAAACGCTAATATATTTTATAGCAGCCCAGCTCCTAGAATGGGGTTTTCCCAGGAATTCTACATGATGGCTTTCAACATCTCCATCCGAGTCGTATGTTACATACTGTCCATTAGTAGGATCAGGACAAAGAATGGCAGGCCATCTTAAAATAAAATGTTTTCAAAAAATCAGTTCAGGGAAAGAAAAAGCATATAATACACATGCTCCCAATTTTTTTAGTCAGAAACATCAATAACTGGCAACTTTACACACACACACACCAATCAGCACAGGGATCTTTAATAACTTGTCTTTCAAAATAAAGGCACATTGCAGAGCAAGCCTATATACTTGATGGGGATGGGGATCTGCAGTACAACTTTCACAAATCCACAGCCTGCTAGTTTGGCATGGCCAGGCAGGAGCTGTGTGTACATGGATGTTCTCATCCTGTTGTAAAAAAATAAAATGAAATCCTAAAATAACCATGCCAGCTCCTCAACTGTCATAGTTAAAGGCTCACTTTGGGGGCATGTTGAGAGAATGAGGATACTTTAGTCGTCTAGGTCCAAGCCCATGCTGATAAGCTGTTGGAATACCTCATTTTGGAGCCCACCACTGGTGGGAACAATGCTAGTGGTACATTTACACCCATGGAACTTTCCACAGGAACATTGGGGAGGAACCTCCAGGGCTGACCTGCTGGCACAATGCCCTTTCTGCTGGTGGAGCAGCATTTCTGTCACATCCTATGTGTTATGTACTGAAGTTCTCACCCTGGGCCAGCAGGGGGATACTGTAGATAGTTATGCAAATAAGGGATCGAAAGTGACGTTCAGTGATTGGATAGTTTTAGAAAATTGTTACAGTTACATTGTACTGGAGCTCTATATAAGCAGGCTGACTGAACCCTTCAGTTCAGTTCTGTTCTGGCCTGTGAATAAACAAGAGCTGTTTAAAGAATCGCTGTGTCGTCTGATATGTTCACCCACAACTTAACACCATGACTCTTTAGCCAGTCTTGTGGGGAGCTTAGGATTGCTACCCTACTTGCTTTCCTTGTTCTTGTCACAAGTTTGGAGGTAACATTTGCTTGTGCTTATCACGAACAATCTTTTTTAAAAACAAACAAACATGTTTCCCCCTGTCTCCTATTTTTTTCTGAAACATACTGTTTTGGTATACTTTTTAACTAGGCCTCCTGAGGCAATATCAGAACAGAATAACTGGAGTAGAATGGAAAATTGTTTTATCCCCCATTCTTCAAGGCTAGAATTGTTTTTATGTCTTCTCAGACTACTGCATTCAAAATATATAGCGGATCTGTGTTACCTGCAATTAAATGTTAACTTTTTAAAACCTTACCTTGGCCACCGGTACATTTTCACCAAAACTAAGCTTCCTAGAGGAAGCTTTGAATACACATATTTTAATCCATGTTTTTGAAACTGAGACTCCCCTGGAAAATGTTCTTCCGAAACAGAACAGTTGTTAAACCAAGGATCAGGATTCATATAACAATACCATGGTTCATTAGCAGCAATATGCGTTGCATCATCATGTGATAAGAGTCTCCATTTTAAACAGCTGCTGTTCTCACACTGCACCCATACTTTATCTAAATAAAAATTATGCTCTGTTATAGAATCCATATAATATAGGATCTTCACTCTTACAGGTCACAGCTTGATGAATACTTGTGTCCTCTGTAATATAAAGAAAAGAACAGGATCAAATTAACACAAATCCAAAACCCCCAAAACAAATAGCTACTATTAAACTCCATTAATCGTAAAGCCCTAGCTAAGCTCTCAAAAGCAAGTGATAGTTGACTGCAGCTTGATGGAAACTGCAGAAAATTAGCACGTATTGACCTATTTCCAGGGTAAACTAGAACATCTACTAGTCAAAACATTTATGAAGAAAAATTATGCAAAAGGGGTAAGGAAGGGGTAAACTTTAAGAGAACAAAGTAGATACCAAAATTAAATGCCAACAACCCTTCATCACTATACCATTCCTAGAAATGAAGACTGTGAATAATAAATGACTGCACCGACACATTCCTTCCCTTAGCACAAGGATGAAAAGCCTGCAACCCTCCACAGGCTGTTGGTTGTTATAACAACCAGTTACTTACCGTTTCTGTGAAAAGTCATTTTGCATATAAGCTCTAACTCAGTTGTCTAGTATTTGCATTATATTGCCATTTAACCCCAACCTTTATGTTTCCCCTTCCTTTACGATCATGTTTTATATGCATATGGTAAATTGGGAGCATGTTCCATGCATTTGATGAAGTGGGCTCTACAGCTTATGCCATAATAAAATTGTTTGCCTTTAAGGTGTCACTAGACTCCAGGCCAACCTTCTCCAACCTATGGCAGATGTTTTGGACTACAACTCCCATCATCCCTGACCATTGGCCATACTGGTTGGGGCTCATGGGAGTTGAACTCCAGATATTGAACTCAAATATCTGGAGAGCCACCGTGGGTCCTCACTCTCGCCCTAGCAAACAGTGATCAGCAGTGATTGATCTTCATCACATACTGATGGCTGTGTGGCTAGAAACCATTGCTCACTAAAAACCATGGCTATTGTAGGCCGAAAGGATTGTAGAAACAGGGCCATAATATGAGGTTCTACCCAGATAAAGTGGAATCCTTGGTTAGGAGAAAGCTAGAGACTAGAGATAGTAGTAAAGCAGATGAAGTCCCAGCTGAGACAAAATGAGTACAAATGGCTTGTCATGAAGCAGATGAAGACCCACACAGCTCAGTGAAGAGACTGGGAGACTCAAAAACTGGTGGGCAAGAGGTGTATCGCTTTCATATTTTGTCTACCATTTCAATACCACAAAAGATGGGCATGAACATTCTATGCAAAAAAAAACAAACACTCTTAGGACTGTATTTAGGTTGTCATGCTGCAAGCTGCAAATTCAAGCCGTACTTTTCAACTCACTGGTCATATTAAAATACCACACTAAGCCTTGGTTTAGCACAGGGGTAGGAACCTTTTGGGCCTGGTGGACCAGATTGTCATCTGTCTCCACCCCTGCGGGTCAACTTCGACATGTGGGCAGTCAACCCACCTGTCAGTCATCTGATTTCATAATGACATCTGGCAACTGGCAGGTAAGTTGTCCCAACCAACCGGTTGCCAGGTGCTTGGGAACTGCAGCACAAGGAGCCTTGCCAGCCTTATGCTCAGAAAACATGTCAAGCTTAGGGCTTAGAAAATGGTTTTCCGCAGCGACCACCTGCCTGATTGACTTCCTTGTGTGGAACTTGGTTGCAGAGATGATCCAGCCAAGATCTCTTGCTGCACTATGACAAGTATAGCATAACATGAATAAGCTGCAAGACTTGGGCTCCCCTTGCTCCCCACATGACCAAGCCGACATGTATGGAAGTTTTTATGATGCCTGGGACTGATTCCAAAAGACATGGAAGGCATCAGCTTGTCGAAGACTGGTTGAAAACAAGCCAGGTGATTCCAGGTGTTTCTAGATGGGTTTTTATTCTGGGAACTCGGGTGATTTAGGGTGCTTCCAGATGGGCATTTACTGGTGCTGCTCATGCATGTAAGGTTTTTTTTACAACTTCCATGTACTGTATCCTCAGCATCAAAATAAAAGCCAGTATTATTATTTTTTAATAGTATGCCAATGGCCTACTTGTGGCATCTGAATGATTCATTTGCGGTAACTTGGGTCAGATTACCTGAGAGAACACCTTCTTTTATATAGACATGCCACCGTTCACCAATATCTTCAGCCGACACTTTTCTGATTGTGCCCCAAACTGTGGAAACCAGGAGAGCCTTTTCTGTGGTGGCAGCTACCTTGTGAAATACTCTCCTAGCCGGGGTAAAGTTTGAAGAAGAGGAGTTTGGATTTGATATCCCGCTTTATCACTACCCTGAGGAGTCTCAAAGCGGCTAACAATCTCCCTTTCCCTTCCTCCCCCACAACACACTGTGAGGTGAGTGAGGCTGAGAGACTTCAGAGAAGTGTGACTAGCCCAAGGTCACCCAGCAGCTGCATGTGGAGGAGCAGGGAATTGAACCTGGTTCACCAGATTACGAGTCCACTGCTCTTAACCACTATACCACACTGGCTCCAACAACTACATAGAGTTTCCAGCCCATGCTTAAAACACACTAGTTTGCCCCCCCTTTTTTTTTTACCAGAACAATCAGAAGACCAAAATATTAATAAGGAATGGGGGGAAATTTATAATTTACCTTAAAAACCATTGTAAACAGCTAAAATTGTTAGTAGGATTGGAATAACACTTGTAGTTTGATGGTGAATTTTGGACATAACGGAGAGGTAAAAGATTTGGATTGTATTATAAAAGATGCAGGAGGAAATGATTTACAATAGGACCCACAAAGGGAAGTCCAGGAGACACTTTGGAATCTTGTTTTTATGTTTTATGGATATGTGATAGTAAATCTTTAATTTGAAAAACCAAATAAATAAATATATATAAAACACTAGTTTGCCCAAGCATTTTCCCGGGCATTGACCCGTGGCTGCTATGGGTGTTGGTGTTCATTACATTTATACGCTGCCTTTTCTCCCAAGGGCTCAAGGTTCTCCTCCTCCTCCTCCTCTCCATTTCAATCCTCACAACAGCCCTGGGAGGTAGGCTAGGCTGAGAAATGGTGACTGGCCCAAGGTCACCTAGCCAGCTTTATGGCTGAGGGGAGACTCGCACCATGGTCTCCCAAGCGCTTTGCCTGTTGTTGTTATTATTATTATTACTATTATTATTATAAATGTTGTCTTGCTGCAAATATTTTACGGCTTATGGAATCCTCTCGAGTATAAAGCATTATAAAGAAGTGTTTTAAAAATAAAAAAACAAGCACCCAAGCCCTTTGTCTGGGAGCATCCTGGCACTACAGACCTATGCATGCCTACTCGCGAGTAAGCCCCACTCATTCCAGTGAGACGCACTCCAGGGTCAGGGTGGACGCGGCCGTGGCATTAAGAAACGAGAAACAGCCTCCCCTCACGACACAACCTCCTCAGAGACTAAGCCCTGTCAGAAACTCGGCACTACAAATCCCGCCATGCTCCGCGCGCCCCGCGCTGCACGCTGGGAACAGCGCCCTTCGCCGTCCGTTTAACCCTTGCGCAAAAGTTAAAGGGGGGGACGGAGCCGCGCGGGACTACAAATCCCGGCGTGCCTCGCTTCTTTGCTCGGGCCGTCGCGAGGCTTTGGTTTCCAGCGCGGAGGTGGGGCGGCGGCGGCGGCGGCCGTTGTGAAGGGTCACGTGAGGCGGACGAGAGAGGGCGGAAGCCGGCGCTGCGTCGAGGGAGGCGGGGAAGAGAAAGGGAAAGGGAAAAGGGCTCCTTCGGGCGCTTCCGCTATTGGCTGCTGCCGCTGCTTCTTCTTCCGCGGCCGCTGCTGTTGCTGCTTCTACTCTCGGGCTGGGCGGAGAACGATGAGCGTCGAGAGGCGGCGGCGGCGGAGGAGGAAGAGCTTCGGGGGCTTGGGAGCGGGGGCCCCGTCGCGCTGCTGAGAGAGGGAGCCCCGGGAAAGGCCCGCGATGAGTTCGCTGTCCGCAAGTAACCCTTCGCTGCCTGCAGGTAATTCCTCTTTCCCCCTCACGGCGCACCTCCTGCGCCCGCTCGCCTTGGTCCCCCCCCCAGCTCCCCCCCGCCACCCCTAGTATACCTGGTGGGGGGGAAGGGGGGCACCCGCGTCCCTTTCCCCTGCAATTCGCATCGCCCACCACCCGATCGTGGCCTGTTTCTCACGAGACGGGGCAGGACAAACCCGTGTCTGGATGCAACTGCTGCAAACCGTAGGCAGGCGGGTGGGTGGGGGGGGGAGAGGGGGTGGCTCATATAATTCACATTTACTCTAAAGTCCCCCCATGTCGAATGGAAGGTAGCGCTCCATGGTGTGTTTCTCGGACGGCAGGCAGCCTAAGCGGCCCTCTGGACAAAACAAGCGAATGGAGGAAACTAGCATGTCGGTGAACCTCTCGCCTAGCCCTTTCCCTCCCCTAATGTGCTGCCGATGTGTGTAGAGAGTTTAATGGGTTTTTAACAGTGGTTCCCAACTTTTTTTTGGCCATGCCTCATCTAAGCATCTCTAAAATTCCGATTCCCCCCCCCCCCCCCCGCGACATATAATGGTTATTATTCAAAAAGTGAACTATTCACGTGGAGGAAGCCACTGTTAATAACTCATTCTTGAATTGCCCCCCTTAAAAATCAAATTGCCCTCCTGCGGGGCGTGTGCCCCACATTGGAAACCATATAGAAGTATCCAGCTGTTAAAGACAAACGATTGATTCCAGCTTCTCTCCCTCCCCCATGCCAGCTGGAACGATCCCTGCTTACTGTAATTGCGGTATGCGGTTTTTATTGAATGGTTTTGCTGCACCTAAGTTTGTGGTGCAGCACCTTGGTATTGTTTTAATAACGTGTGTGTCTCAAATAAATGCTCGGGTCGTGTGAAGTGTTGCAGCTCTTACAAACGTCCCATCTCCTATGTTGGCCTTAGGAATATGGAGGGAAGCTGACATCTTGCAAATGGCCCTACAAGGCTGAAGAAATGTGCTTGTTTTTGCTACAGACTAGGAAGCTGGGACAAATTTTGTGATGATACACACTTGACTGCCTGCTATGTGTGTGTGAATATAGATGTGTATATTGCCCTTCACCCAAAGATCTCAGGGCCATGCACATCATAAAAAGACATAAAAATTGGAGCAAAAACAAAACGATAACCCCCAACACACAACATGTTTTAAAGGACATGTTAATCAACTTAATAGAAGTGTTTCACTAAGTTATTCAATATGTTGAATTAAACTTTTAATGTGATCCACAACACTTGCTTTCCTTACCTTGAAATATTCACATAGGAAAAAACAATTCTGTAAAACAGTCTACAATGTTTCTTCCTGTATCTATAGCTCCATACCCCTCTCCTTGTCCAATAACAGCTTTGTGGCACTTGGAATTGGAGATCAGTGGGGAAGAGCAGAAGAGCACTTTCATCTGTTCTCTCTTGCCTTAATGGGTCAAAGCAACTGTCGAGGTTTCTTTCCAAAACTACTGACCTCTGCTTCTAGTCCCTACTGCTTTGTGTCTATCCTTAATTCAAGTGACTTGCTTTACGGTTGCTTGTGAAGTTGCAGGAGACTCTGGGATGGTTTCTCAGCTGTGTGCTCATTTTTCCCCTCCAACCTCCCACCTAAGAAAGATATGGAGTTTTACTAGGTCAAGTTGGCACCCTTCCCCCTCCCTTGCCAAAAAAAGGGAAGAAAGTTGGAGATAGCCCATGCACCATATACTGTTCAGAAAACTCAACATCTATGTAAAATAGGAAAGGACTTGAGACTTTGACATGGGTGCAAGAAGCCGAAGGGATTTG
The DNA here is from genome assembly GCF_964270895.1 of Podarcis filfolensis. NCBI lineage: Eukaryota > Metazoa > Chordata > Lepidosauria > Squamata > Lacertidae > Podarcis > Podarcis filfolensis. The sequence goes on from NC_139614.1 coordinate 16,608,323, forward strand.
GTGAAGATATATTTTTTCTCTAAGAATTGGCACTTACTCCGGGAATGTTTAGTTGAAGAAGTTCTTATGTAAACAGTACTATCATTAGAAGATTATTATTTTTTTGTAGACTCTTGTTCCCAAGCTTTGCTTCTCCAGACCATGATATAACTTTAGAACTTTTGAAATGAGATATAATCCAGAGATCTCATCAACAACTGTCTGTAAAGTCTTCGTAACATTAGATATTGTTACATGTGTTGTGCAGAATCCTATTTCTCAGACAAATACTGTCAAGCAGTCCTTCTTTTCAACTTAAAATTCTGAGATCATGGAACTGTAGAGTTGGAAGGGATCCTGAGGATAATCGAATCCAGTCCCCTGCAGTGCAGAAATATACAGCTGCCCCATACAGGGATCGAACCTGCAACAACCTTGGTGTTATCAGCACCACGCTCTAACCAACTGAGCTACCTTCCATTCCACCATACAAGCATTCTTGCATCTCTTGTCTAAGAGCACTGTAAACATCTGATTCGAACACTTTATTTACTAAGACAGGTTGGAAACTGATGCTTTCTTGTTGAACTTCCTGTTTTAGAGGTAACCTAACATTTCTCATTACCTTATTTTATTTTTTCATGAGGTTGTGGTTTATGTATGTGTTTAAATTATGCTCTGATCTCACCAAAAGGAAGTTGCAGCAAAAGGAAATTCCCTGGACCCTTCTTTCCCTTTTAAACTTCGGAATAGGCATTTCAACACCACGAGTGGATTTCAAAATATGCATTCAAACTGAATCAAAGCTAGATGTAACTCGCCAAGAGTGAAAAATAAACACTAAATCTGTAGGGAGAGGGGGAATCAACTAGCTGGTTTAGAATCAAATTTCAGTTGAAGTGTGTATTGATGCTGCATGGATTTTAAGCTGTACGGCTCACTTTCAAATGCCCAGCTCTGCTTGCCCACTGTATTATAGCATATTAATGGAAGCTTTGTGGAAGGATCCCTTCCAATATGTTCTAATAGCTATTTTTATCATCAATACTTTACTGTCACCTGAGAGCCACTTCATAATTTTATAGTGGGAAATCTATTGTAAGCTTGAGGTGATATTTTCTGGTAAAGGCTAAACTATAACAAATGCTCTACAGCGTTTCTTCCAATTTGAAAGATATTAAATGCTTGGGATATATACTTAGGATCTTTCATAACATTATGCTTTTTTTATTTAGCTGCCATGGATGAACTAGCCGAAGATGACATTTATATTTTGAACCATGAAAAAGCAGACACTCATCCTAAGCAAGATGGAGAAATTCCTACTCCCGTGTATTCAGGCGAAGAGTCTGTTGCTTCACATTTTGCACTTGTCACTGCTTATGAAGATATCAAAAAACGACTGAAAGAGACAGAAAGGGAGAACTCCCTCTTAAAGAAAAGAGTAAGAGTGTTAGAAGAAAAGGTAAGTAACTGTTTAACAATTCACAGAAACATGCTTTTTTTGGGGGGGCAGAAATGATAAGGTATCTTAAGGCTGCAGTGCTATGCACAATTGGCTGAGAGTGATTCCTATGGAACCCACTGTAGACATGGCTGGGATTTCCCTGTGCACTTTACATGTGAAAATAGTAATTGCCAAACGTTTCAATAGCAAAACATTACTTTTCTGGTATGATTATAATTAGTACCTGGTTGTTGTTCTTTAGCAGCGAGTAGGATAATTGAACACAAAGGGGATGTTAGGAGACTTCTTAATAAAAAAATTATGCACCATAATGCAAGAGGCTGTCTTCTGCTGAGTCAGACCATGGGTGGCGCTGTGGGTTAAACCACAGAGCCTAGGACTTGCCGATCAGAAGGTCGGCGGTTCGAATCCCCGCAACGGGGTGAGCTCCCGTTGCTCGGTCCCTGCTCCTGCCAACCTAGCAGTTCGAAAGCACGTCAAAGTGCAAGCAGATAAATAGGTACCACTCCAGCAGAAAGGTAAAGGGCGTTTCTGTGCGCTGCTCTGGTTCGCCAGAAGCGCCTTAGTCATGCTGGCCACATGACCCGGAAGCTGTACGCCGGCTCCCTCGGCCAATAAAGCGAGATGAGCGCCACAACCCCAGAATCGATCAAGGATGGACCTAATGGTCAGGGGTCCCTTTACCTTTAGGATAATTGAACACAAAGGGAATGGTAAGAGACTTCTTAATAAAAAAATTATGCACCATAATGCAAGAAGCTGTCTTCTGATGCGTCAGACCATTGGTTTATGTAGCCCAGTTCTCTCTACTTTGACTGGCAGCAGCTATCTGGAATTTCAGAGCAGGTTCTCCCACAGCTATATTGGGAGATGCTGGGGATTGATCCTGAGCTGCTCTGTGGGCAAAGCTGATGCTGTCTACAATGAGCCCATGGTAAACCCATGTTTCCTGGCTGCCAGTTAATTTGTTTCACTTGAAGTATTTAAATTTGATGCTCTTCGAGTAACAAAGCTAGGAAAAATGTAATTTTGGAATTTTCCTCTAATCGTCTAGGTTCTTGGCTCCCATGTGGAAGAAGGCGCAAGCTCCGTCGGCCGTGAGCAGGTTAACAAAGCCTACCAAGCCTATCGAGAGGCTTGTATCGAACGGGATAATCTGAAAAGTAAACTGGATAAAATGGTATGTACTTTGCAGTAGGTTAAAAGAAAGATACTATGTGAGTGCGGTTTATAAAAGGAAATTGTGACTTTGATGTTAGGTTTCTAGCCAGTTACGCCAGCATTGCAGGGGTTTGGACCGGAGAACTCTCAGGGCCCCTTTTAGCTCTGCAGTTCTGTGATACTAAGCTGGGTAGGGAGTTTGTGGCCCTCCAGATGTTAATATTGTTCTATTTTAAAGATGATGATGTGGTTTATTAGATTTGTATGCCACCCTATACCTGTAGATCTTGTGGTGGTTTGCAACTTAAAATCACAATATAAAACGCACCCTACAAAATAACAGTTGTACTTTGGATTCTGAACGCCTTGCGACTCAAACGTTTTGTTTCCCAATCGCCGCAAACCCGGAAGTGAGTGTTCCGGTTTGTGTATGTTCTTTGGAAGCTGAGCATCCTCCGTGGCTTCCGCTTGAGTGCAGGAAGCTCCTGTAGCCAATTGGAAGTCGCGCCTTGGTTTTCAGAAGTTGAACAGACTTCCGGAAGGGATTCCGTTCAGCGACCAAGGTATGGCTGTATATAATAAAAAAGACAACTCAATAATCCCTGCTTGCACAACAGCCCCACCCAGCATAGGCAGAAGTCAGGGATGATGGGAGTTGTAGCCCAACATCATCGGGAGAGTACCAGATTCCCTACCCCTGCTCTATGGTGTAAGAGACTCAAGCAGGCCAGATCATTCTTCCCTGTTTACGCTCCCTCTCTGATGTACTATTTTCTTTTCCAATTGACAATTATCTCTGGTTACTGGAGGCCACTGAGCATGCTTGGTCCTTTTTAAAAGTTTTCCTTTTTCCTTTTCTTCTTTGGCAACCTTTTGGTTTTAATTTTTGGGTTTGTTTTTACTTCTGCATTCTTCAGAAGTCACCCAGCTATTCTTGTGTCTCAGTCGTCTTTGAGTGGGCACATTTGGCTCCAGCTCTGTCAACACTCAACCACCTGCGTTCACTAGTAAAGGAAATGCTGCAGAAGTTTCAGATTACAGAATCCCTTCCAGAGATGCAGTGTGCAGCCAGTGACCACTGGAGGAAAAACCCCATGTGGTGCAGAGAAGGCAGAGGGCAGATAAAAGCAAAGAATAACAAACAAAGAAAAGGGCTAGTTAATTTGGAAAGCCTGCTAACTAACTGAGCTCAGTTGGAGAGCCTTACCTCATAGCCACAGGATCTGGTATTGTGCCTGAAGAAAAAGTGCTATTTTATGTACTCTGAAAGGTTGCAGCATTTACCGTATTTTTTCTCTATAAGACTCACTTTTTCCTTCCTAAAAAGTAAGGGGAAATGTGTGTGCGTCTTATGGAGCGAATGCAGGTTGCGCAGCTATCCCAGAAGCCAGAACAGCAAGAGGGATTGCTGCTTTCACTGCACAGCGATCCCTCTTGCTGTTCTGGCTTCTGAGATTCAGAATTTTTTTTTCTTGTTTTCCTCCTCCAAAAAACTAGGTGTGTCTTGTGGTCTGGTGCATCTTATAGAGCGAAAAATACGGTATATCTGATCTTGACTTCAGTGCTTTAGAAACCGAGTATCTGACAGCTTGGCCAATTCTTCAAGAAGTAGAGCTGGCTAGCATTTAGTTCTAAGAGTTAGGCATGTATGGATTTTATTATTGATTGGAAAGCTGGACAGACTAAATCCTGGCAATGTGTTCCTTCCCCAAACTAGATGAAAGAGAACACCGAATCCCTGAAACATTTGAATGAGCAGTTGCAGTCCAAAGAAGTGGAGCTCCTGCAGCTCAGAACTGAAGTGGAAACTCAACAAGGTGCCCTTTGTCTCTCAGAGTGTAAATTTATGTGCTTGACTACGAAGCTGTACCTCTGTATAAGAAGGCCTGTAGCCAGTATGCATACATTTATGCTAACGTGTTCAATTTGCATAAAGGAATATTATTACAGATCACTGTTCAGAAGCAAAACATTATGGTGTTCATTCTCAGACAATTATGGCTGTGTGAGGGAGAGGATGGGGCTGCATTTGCTGCCCCTCCCTCCTTTTCTCTGTCAGTTTCATTTATGCGTTTTATTTTGAAAGATTTATAATCAACATTTTGAACGACATAGCTAAAAATACAAAGCTGAATACAGTGTAAAACGTAAAATCTCTACTTATAACAGCGCTAATGTCAAAAGCCAGCGCTAAATAGACAGTGAAACAGTAGAAATAGAAAGCAGTCCTTGACATTGTAGCCCCCATTTATAATTACAAGAGCAACTTCATAATAATAATACCAATTATACCCCACCCATCTGGCTGGGTTTCCCCAGCCACTCTGTGTGGTTCCCAACAGAATATTAAAAACATCAAACATTAAAAACTTCCCTAAACAGGGCTCCCTTCAAATGTCTTCTAAAAGTCATATAGTTGTTTGTTTCCTTGACATCTGATGGGAGGGTGTTCCACAGGGCGGGTGCCACTACTGAGAAGGCCCTCTGCCTGGTTCATAATCTTGGCTGTTAACTTTGCCATGTAATGCATTGCTTCACAATGCTGGGAAGGGTAGGCATGCGTGCGTGTGTGCGCTTTTTTGGAATTCTGAAAACCCCCAAAATAATAGTTTTTAAAAATAAGTTGTTAAAATCAGTGCAGTTTTGGCAGGTTCAGTCTGCCATCTTGATTCAGAATGACAGCCGGTTGGAGCCAAACATAGATGAAAACACTGATACTAGGAACCATCATACAAAATTTGGTTGAAGTAGCTTGAGGTGTATCCAAATGCATAAAGAACAAACAAAAGGCATACAACTTTTCAAATTATATAGTTGTAGTTTACACACACTCTCTCTCTCTCTATATATGTATATTATACGTACACACACACAAACAAACATACAGAGCTTTTCTGCTGTAACAGGCCCTAAGGTCTCCCTTTTTAAAAAAATCTGCTGCAGCAATGCCACATTTCACAATGTATCTTGGTCTGCCAGGTTACCAAGGAGCAGGGTCTGTGTTTGTTAGCCTTATTAATCCTTTGGCATTAGCATCGGGTGTTACATTAGTATAGCAACACCCTTTGCATGCTCCAATTAGCATGGACAGTGTATTCTCATACAGGAAGTGCATGTGCATATCTGTGAATTCCCAGAAATACCTCCTAAGTTGACCTCTGGCAATGGGAAGCAAGCTTTTGCTTTTCCTTTTATGTTTACATCAGCCCTGCACACAACTTGTTGACGTGGACCGATTATGCAAGGAGATCATGTGTTTGTGCCATAGGCACCGTAGCAGCTGAAACATTGCAATCCAAGAATGTACTTCTGCCATACGTTTGCATTGATCTAACGGCTGCTTCTTGCACGTTGAAATCTTCCCTCCACATCTTACTACACCTTGTCAAAACTAACACCGCTTGCATAGGAAAAATAGTAAATTGGTGTGCAACATCACAGCACAGGTGTAATAATAAAATTGGCCAAACCACCAGTAAACATGACGGAGAAACATTGTTAGTTTTTAAAAGTCACATTCCAAAGCCCTTTCAGAAAAATATGTTGTTTTAAAAAGTCTTTATTTTTACTCCCAGCCCTTCAGTAAGTTCCCAGGGTGGCTTACAAAACATTAACATTACAGTAAAAGCAAAACAGAAGCTGTTAGTACAAGAACATAAAATGCCATAACCAAATACCAAATTATAACCAAATACCAAGCAGTATAGGAGCTTGTCTGCAGGATTAAAAAGCCTGGTAAAATAAGATGCTTGCTTTGCGCCAAAATGACACTGAGGTATGTGCCAGGTGAGGCCACCTGGAAGAGCATTTCATGGTCGTGCCAGCACCGTGTATATCCTTTCTCCTGTAATCTGTGCCTCAGAGGTTTGGTGCTTCCAAAGAAGGCTCTTGGGTGAATGGTAGCACACATAGAGATAAAATGTTCTTTGAGAGAATCTCCACCCCCATTGTTCAGCCCGGACACTGAGGTCCAGCTCCGAGGGCCTTCTGGCGGTACCCTCCCCGCGAGAAGTGAGGTTGCAGGGAACCAGGCAGAGGGCCTTCTTGTTGGTGGCACCCGCCCCGTGGAATGCCCTCCCATCAGATGTCAAGGGAATAAACAACTATCTGACATTTAGAAGACATGTGAAGGCAGCCCTGTTTAGGGAAGTTTTTAATGTTTGATGTATTTATTGTGTTTTTAATATTCTATAGGGAGCTGCCCAGAGTGGCTGGGAAAACCCAGCCAGATGGGCGGGGTATTATTAATAACAACAACAACAACAACAACAACATTACTTATTATTCGGTTATCCTTATCCTAAGTAATGAATGCCTTCAGAGGTCAAGACCAGCACTTTGAAATGAGCCACATGTGCAGCCTATAGCATATTACAAAAGACCCATAATGTAATACATCGTGTTCTTTGTACATATGAACATCTGTGAATTTTTCCAGTGTCACATGTTTCTTTTTTTTTTTTTTTTTTTTTTTTTGATTTTAAATTCCAGTTTATTTACAAAGCAGTGTCACATGTTTCTTAATAATGTGATCACTCTAATTAAATTCAAAAACATCCGAGGTTTGAATTTTGGGCCTTTGCTATGCTCGTGGGAGCATAACTTTGAATCCAACCACACCATTCTTAATGTCTGATTATGTTCTGATTGAATGATAAGTGGTTTTTTTTTCATATTTCTTTGCAGTGATGAAGAGTCTGAACTCTACCCCATCTAGCTGGGAAATAGAAAAGCTGAATAATGCCCTAAAAGTGCACAGCTTGGAGCAGGATTTGGAGAAGCTGAGGGAAGAATGCAATGATCTTAGAAAAGAACTACAAAAATCTGTTCAGAAGGTACTAGTGCGTTATGGCTTCTGTTGCGGAGATGGTGTGTGAAAATGTAAAATTTAATGTTGATGCCCTTCTGTTGTGGAAAACTAATTGTAATAAAGGTATTGGCCAGGGCTGAGGCAGTTGTTGTGAAGCACACCTAAAGGCTTTAAAAGACTTGGTGAGATTTTTAGCTTCTGACTTCCATGCAAAACTGCTTTTGAAGGTGGTCTTTTCAAAAGAGGTTTGCCATGTGATTGAGCAAGCCCTCTGTCACCCTCCCAGAGTTATTTGCATTTGCAGAACTAATGGTTTGTTCAGTTTTTTTTAATTCTTGCCAGTTATCTGCTAAACGTGTTCATACAACTATAGTGTATTTCCCTCCTTAGTACTTAGTTATCTGCATGAGGGGAATGCAATGAATATGCTACTCAGCTCTGTTTTAATGCTGATTTTTCTGGCCTCCTTATGCCTAGATAACTACACACATTAGTAGGTGCTACCTCAAGTTGCAGTCTCAATTGGTTTTAAAGCCGCAAAAGATGAATTGCCAACAGCCTGAGAGGGATGGCAAATAGAATGTCATGGCCCTGTCTATCACATCGGTTTTGTTTGATGGCTAATCTGCGAATCTGCTGATTACATCTACCATTATTTTGGTTTAACATGACAACTTGGTTTAACATAAATGTCTCTCACATAACAGAAACTGGATTGCAAATTTCAAGAAGCTCCACTAGATGGAGCTAAGCACAAGATATTGGCTTGAATTCCCCTTAGCTAGCCCTGCAGATATCAAAACTGGCTCCTTTTCAATCCCACTGCTTAAAATTTGCTGAACTGAGCATGTAATTTATGGCGCTTATTTGTGGGTTCTGTTGATTTGGGTGGGATTATTCATAAATAATCCTTTCTTCCAGTTGTTTCCTTGTAGAAGCTGATTGAAACGTAATTTCATTACGTGTGGGTTCTTGTCACACGGTCACGCTATTCTACTTCAGTAAACTCCCATCTGTAAGTGTAGTATGACTCAAGCAAGTTCACCCTATAATCACTATGATTATGTTGAAGCTAAGTGCAAGCACTATTGACAGCTAGGAAGTTCTGATTTTTTAGAATGAAACCGCTGGTTGGAAGAAAATTCAGAATGGATAACTGCAGCTGTCACTAGCTTCTGAATAAGGATTTTTGCACATGTAGTTTATCTAATGTGATTAGCCTGTGTGAGTGATCCTTTTTTATGATAGTAATCAAATGAGCCCTACTCACATGTGACTCTGGTGGTGTAACTAACCTTGACAGGGTTAAGGACTAGAATTCTTCTCGCACCCCTGCACACCAGAACTATTGAACATCAATCACAAATTGGAAGAGAAGTCAACATACATTACTTATCCCATTAAAAAGTACTTTTTAAAAATTCTGTTCACAGTACTACTACAAATGCAGCTGCTCTCCATACATTTCTTTGATAACATTTCCTTTTCAATTCATTTCCTAATGATCCCTAGTATGGAATTTGCCTTTTTTTACACCTGCCACCCACTAGGTTGATGTCTTCCTCATGTTGTCTGCTTTGAGACCCTCATTCCTAGTCAGTCACCACCAGTTCAGACCTGCCGGGCATATTATGTGGAATTAATATTTTTTTGTCCCAACCGGCATCACTTTATACTTCTTGCGCTGAATTGTATTTTCCATTTCCCCATCCATTTTCTAAATTTGTAGATGTCCCTCTGAAATTCTTTTTGCTTTAACAACCCTGAACAATTTAATACCGCCAGGAAACCTGCCCATCTCACTGCTCTCTCTTGTTTATGAGCAACTTAAAAAGGACATGTCCGAATACTGATCCTTGGAGGGACTCCACTTTCTAATTTCTTCATTTGGAGAACTGCCTATTTATTTCTACCCTGTTTTCTGCAACTTAACCAATTTGTGATCCACAAGAGGACCTCTCCTCTTAGAAATCCTGGCTGAGCTACTTCATTGATTATTTTTAAAAAAATCAAGTATACTGTGTCAACCAAGGGACGTGGGTGGCGCTGTGGATAAAACCTCAGTGCCTAGGACTTGCCGATCTCATGGTCGGCGGTTCGAATCCCTGCGGCGGGGTGAGCTCCCGTCTTTCGGTCCCAGCTCCTGCCCACCTAGCAGTTCGAAAGCACCCCCAAGTGCAAGTAAATAAATAGGTACCGCTTTCTAGCGGGAAGGTAAACGGCGTTTCTGCGTGCTGCGCTGGTGCTGGCTCGCCAGAGCAGCTTCATCACGCTGGGCACGTGACCCGGAAGTGTCTCCGGACAGCGCTGGCCCCCGGCCTCTTAAGTGAGATGGGCGCACAACCCTAGAGTCAGACACGACTGGCCCGTACGGGCAGGGGTACCTTTACCTTTACTGTGTCAACCAGCTCACTGCTATTTGTATGCTCCTTGACCCTCTCAAAGAACCCTAATAGGTTCTTGAGAAATTACATGCCCTTGTAGAAGCCATGATAACTCAGATTCAGTAATGCTTGCTATTCTATATGCCTTGTTATCATACTTCTAACATATGCTGCTAATATGTTTTCCTTTTCGTTCTCTTCGTTCGGACCTCAGTTTTTTGAAGGAAGCTTTCTTGCCTCTAATAACATGTTAACCGGAACTCTATTATCACAATAGCTTCTAGGTTGTCATGGAGGGGACCAGCTTTATCCTCAAAAGTGCTTTTCAGGCTTGTTACAGCAGGACTTTGAAGGTTCCAATACTCTACTTTGCCATGTTAATAAGTCCCAAGCCATTTGGCATCACTGTGGTAGAGGCAATGAAGTATCAACACTTGGTTGTTTCAAAATGTCATTGAAAGCCTACCTCACCACTTTCCAACTTTGCTTTTAAACCTTTCTTTTCCTTTTACTTCAAGTAAGGTAGATTTTTCCCATTCTTTTTTCAAAGCCAAATGTTTTGTTTTCCCCACCAGGTTGTATCCCAGGAAGGAATTTTAACAAATGGAGAGTGTATCCAACAGCAGATAAGCATTCATAGGTATGTAGATCCCATGAACTTGTTTTATCTTTGTTAGGTTAGTCATCTCTGTGTTAGTTCTAAGTGAGATTACTTAAATCCAAAGAAGGCACTACTTTGAAGAAATGCTAAATTGGGAAAGATATGAACACAGTTAGGCATACCTTAGTGACATCCAGATAGAGCATGTTAAAACTAGTTCATTGTGGAGCTGCCTTTGAAGATTATTCAGAACTGACAGTTCACCCAGTATGCAAAAGCAGGGCAGGACTATCCGAGGCATGTTAACATGCATTTTGAGATGGCTTTATTGGCTTATAGTTGATTTTGGCTGAATTCAAAGTGCAGATTTTGTCCCTTTTTAAAGCCCTGAGCAGTCTGGGACCAGATAACCTTAGCGTAGTATTTTCTCATATGAATCTACCCATTCACTCAGGAAATCTATGGAGGTCTTGCTCTGTGTTCTCTTGACATCATAAGTACAGTAGGCAATTATATGGAACAGGGGCCTTTTCAGTGGTGGCACCAAGGCTGTAAATTCTCTCCCCAAGGAGGCTTGTGTCATTCTGATAAGCCTGTAGATCAGGCATGTCCAAAATCCATTTCGGGGGCCTAATCCGGCCTGCCGTTCGGTTTAATCCAGCCCCTGTGGCAGTTTATTTCCTGGGGTAAAATTCCCAAAAAAGCTCAACTTCAATCCTAAAAATCGTCAACAACTTTGGTTGGCCCTCATTCATGTTCACTTTATCAGATCCGGCCCTCTTTGAAAAAAGTTTGGGCACCCCTGCGTAGATGATGAGTGAAAAGAATTACATTCCATATTTACAGTACACTAAGTGCTGTGCTTTCTCATTCTTCATTTGCTGCTTCTATGTTCTCTTTCGTTGCATGCTGAGATTTTTATTGATCAAAAGATGTGGAGTAGAAATCTTAAACAAGCAATCTGTGTTGATAAAATAAGTTGTTAATTGTGGGAAACCTATCCAGTTATGAGCAATGGACAGGATGCAACTAAACAGTTTGTGCTGGTGCAAGGTTTAGCGTTAACACCGGAACAAATTTAGGTGATGTGTGGGAAGGAAATGTCCCATTGTGCAGAGAGAAATCTGTGCGTTAACGGAATGTTTACCATAGCACTACATTGCATAAAACTCAGTGGCTCAGATTTTGAAGGCAAATGATAAACCGGTTGCAGCATATCTGTTACATGAGAATCTAACCAGTACACAGTTATATAGTGAATAACATTAATAGGATCCAAAAATCCTATTTGCAGCTGAAGGCACCTCCCTGAGGTTCCACCCCTAAGTGCTTGCAAGTTGAAGTCCTTTGCGTGGCGAGTTCCCGCTTCCCCCCAGTGGAAATAAAGACACGTGGCACAAATATTTAGGTTAATGGGCAAAAAATGGTCACAACTTTATTGGTTACAGGAATTGGTCCTAACCGACTATCCGGCTTCAGCCCGATTGTTGAAGACCGGGAAGGGTTAACCACCAGTAGGGGGAGTCCTGCTGAGGCACATCAACTAGGATCTCCCCCGGGGTCGCCGCTCGGGGGCTTGCCTTAGGCCCTCACCTCCATAGGCTTCAGACAGGGCCACGCCCCCCGGAATCCTTTACCGGACTACCCTTCGATATTCGGGGGAGGTGATGGCGCTTCCTCCCCCCCCCCCATCTACATGACAATACCCCAAAATGTGGGGTATTGTCATGAGGAGGTCAAGGATACAAGCATATGACTTTGAGGATATAGAGAAAAATGGATTTGTTTTATCTTTTTAACTTCTTTTTTTTTCTTAATTAGCTGTTTTTTGTGTATTTTGCGTGTTTTCTTTTTTTTTGTATTGTCTATTTTTATTTGTGGTTTCTCTTTCTTTATGCTGTAAATTTTTACTTTTTTCTTTTGTAAAACTCTAATAAAAATTTATTTTAAAAAAAAATACATGACAATACCCCTACCAATGCCGAGGAAGTTGTGATGATTTGCTACGAGGTAGGCGAAAAACCCAAGTGGCTGGTGCCAATTTGCCAAGTGGAAAAAAATCCTACCAGGCCCCTTAACGGCGACCAACCGAGGTCCATAGCAAGGTCAAAAGGAAAACCTAAAGGGCGGGAGGGTGGGAAACCCGTTGAGCTGAGGCGGCAAAAGAGGGAGATCCCCGGCCGCGCCAGTGTGATAGCGCGGAGGCTGAGAGCCAGCCCCCGCGCACATGGAGTGGGCGTGAAGCCGGCAACTCCACCTCCTCTTTAGTTCTGGAGTGGTTTTGTGGTGCAACCTTCCTAGACATTTGCTGGATTCTTCTTTGGTCCTCTTGCAACATCAGATCTAGCTTTATGTGAAACATCTTCACGAATCTCAAGTCAGAGTTCAGGTGACTTATAAGAAAGAGTGGCTTTTCTCTAGCGCTTGCAGTCAACATTGAATGTGGATGAAACCAAACTTGAAGCACATTAGAAGAAATAATGCAGGCCTTGTGAAATTAAGGGAATCCATCACATTGTCTCTACCATATTGCTAAATTGCTCTTTCTGTAAGACTTTATATGGTAACGTATTACTTGAAACTCTTATTTGGAATGTTGCACAGGGCTGTCTTGTTTTTCAGCAATTGCTTCTTGCCTAGCAACCCTCCATCACATTGTCTGGGTGGAAACTGCAAGAGAAACCTGTACAGCTGCAGAACAGAAATAACCTACAGGAGCAGTTGTCCTGGAGACAATTAGTATAGAGAGCACACAACCCAACCTGTGACCTTCTCTCTCTTCAAAGTGCCGTTGATGTAGTTAAGCCTCTTCTAACCAAGCCCTACTTCTTCCTATTGAGAAAAGGAGTAAAATTCTTATTTATGTTTTCAATCCTCAGAAATGCATTTTCCTTGTTTTCCACATGAGGGAGAAGTAGGACTTGGTTAGAAGAGGGCATGATAGCTATTTCGTGGCTTGCATTGGAAAAAATGGAAGGAAAGGCAGTTCATTGGGGCTCCACTATGTTAATAACCCATATGGTATATCCTTTATTCGTCTTAATGAGCTAGCCAGCTAATGTTTTTGCTTCTCCAGAACAATGTTCAAATAGGTAATTTGCTAAGTGACACTTTTAGCCCTTCACTCTATTAAAATAAGTTGTGTGTGTTTTTTTAAAGCATCTCTCTGGTAACAGCCTGGTATGTAAATTAGCACATACAGACTTTTATGTTAAAAATCCAACTATTTTATGTAATTCACATCGACTGTGAAAACAAGTCCACAGCTCTTTTCACACCTAGAGGAAGTTCTTTGAAATGTTTCTTTCAGCAAGTACCCTTTGCTTTAATATGAATGTCAATATTCACTTACCTAATATTCTTGTGAAATATTTGTCACTTGTCAGTGACACAAGAGATTCTTTGAATACGAATTGTTGCTTATCGGCAGCTAAGCACTCCTGCAGATAGGGCTGGGCGACTTTATTGCCAACGGGAATTATTTTGACTAGAGTCATATAATTTGTGGTGGCAAATTATTAATAATTTCTTTTATTACAATGATGGTAGTCATAAGCAAAAAAACAACAACATACTGCACATTAATATATCTCAGCTAAAGCACAACTGAGGAACACTGAATGACACTGCAATAGCTTTAAAGAAAAGCAACATATGAAAGCTTGCATCTTACGAGCTTCTGTTTGTTGGTGCAACTAAGAAATATTGGTATATACAGGATATAACACCTGACCGCTCCTTATTACCTCTCTCGAAAGTTTTGTATATCTTTAAGCTTGTTTGCGGTGTCAGGATTCCTGCTGGGTCCGCCCCCCGAAGTCTCAGGCCAAAATTCTGCACCTTCCTTTTTCAGTTGAGATTTGGATTATGGGGGTATAATATATCCACCCATACACAGCACAGCAGCAGAACTCATTATGCTGCTCCTAGTTTGGAGAGAACTGCCCTAATTTGTTATAGTTCTTGTCGGTCAATGAGTCTTAACTGAAAACTGTGCAGTACTTGAGAGTTTTAAGGGATACTGATACACACAGTTGGAACTCCAGTCCATCAGTGAGAGAAAAGCATATTCAAGAATGTTTCCCTTGTGTGACAGCATCCTGCTTTTTAAAAAATCTTGCTTCAACAAAGAAATACAAGGTTAGCAGATAAGTTAAGCTAGCAGTTGGGTGCACTGTTTGCTTAAACTGGTCATCAAACATTGCAACTAAGCGTGGTCTCTACCTGACTGTAAACTTGTGTATTTGCCTATTATTACATGCTTCTTGACTTCTGTTCTATCATTTCTGGGTTGAAGGAGGTACTTGTAATTACCTGAAATGCTGCTTCTCGAGAACCCTGTCCACATTGAGTGTGGCCGATCCGTTATCTTCCTAAAGACTGATGAAAGCAGTTTCCTATATTTATGGGGGAACTCTTTACCCAAAGAGTGTTGTGAGGGGGCATCTGCCAGATGCAGCTCCCAGTGATGTGTTGACTGGATATTTATGCAAATACTCTGTGGATGATGACAGAAATATGTGACCTGATCCACATGGGAAACAGAGTTCTTGCCTTTTTGTAATATTAGAAGCAACTGAGTTGTTCTGTGGAGACTGATTTTTTTTTGGGGGGGGGGGATGTGTGCTGGGCAGTCTGAATCAGAGCAATGTTTTATCTAGAGTTCAGACTGTCATAGTCTGTACAAGAGCAACGTCTTGTGCTTGGAAGTACTCTGCCAGAAGCTACAAATTGCATTTTTCACAGAAACTAGGTGTTCTTCCATTTATGAATAAGGCTTTCTTTCTGCATGGGATTTGTAATGCTAAACACCACTTCAAAGTTAGCAGGTGGTACAATGTTAGTCATACTTGGAGGGGATCCATTGAAATTAGTGGATTTAAGTCATACTCTGAGTATGACTTGGTTAAATACCATTCCGTTAATTACTTGTTGGGATGTATCCCTGTCCTGCAAAAGGAGTGCTTCTGTTTAGCCAGACTGGAAATGGAGCAGTGTGTTGTTTGGACTTTTTTTTTTTAGGTGGGCGAGGAGAAATGACATTTTTCACCTCTCACCTTCTCTAGGACTCTCTCCTGCTGACCTATATAGTTTCTGGTCCCAAACCTGAGTATTTTATTGTTGCACACTCACCCAATCTCCAAGCTGTATGAGATTACAGGGGTTCCAGGTGCTTACTCTGGGTTCATGTTTCCTTTTCGAATGAGGCACTGCGGAGTCTACGGTGTCTTTATGATATAGGTTAAGGTAAAGGACCCCTGGACAGTTAAGTCCAGTCAAAGGCAACTATGGGGTTGCAGCGCACGTCTTGCTTTTCAGGCTGAGGGAGCCAGCATTTGTCCACAGACAGCTTTCTGGGTCATGTGGCCAGCATGACTAAACCGCTACTGGCACAATGGAACACTGTGACAGAAACCAGAGCGCACAGAAACGCTGTTTACCTTCCCGCCGCAGCGGTACCTATTTATCTACTTGCACTGGCATGCTTTCAAACTGCTAGGTTGGCAGAAGCTGGGACAGAGCAACAGGAGCTCACCCCGTTGTGCAGATTCGAACTGCCAACTTTTTGATTGGCAAGTCCAAGAGGTTCAGTGGTTTAGTCCGCAGTGCCACCCACGCCCCCGTCTTTATGATATATGTTTTACGCATATATTACAACCTGAGCCTACAATTGACAGCATTAACACCCCAAGTGGGTCTTGCTTCACCCATCGTCACACCCTTGGATGTGAGCAGAAATCGGACATATCTCCCTCTCAGAGACTTCAGCCTCCTTCTTCCTTCAGCACCTAGCTTTTACACACACATATCACACACACACCCTCAACTCTGGCCTTTGTCTTTCCTAACTACCAGCATGTTGAGGGAGCAGGACTCATTTACTTGTCATCTGGCACAGCCCCACTTCCTTTGTTACCTTAACGACCCATAGTTAGAGGGCCATTATCACACCAGGAAGCTAGCCTGGCTATTTCAGGAATTTGAATCATTAGATTGTTAGATTTTAAAACTTGCTATATACAGAAATTATAGGTGCTGAGCAATTTCCCTTGCTTTTGTTTGATTTGCTCATTGCAAACAGCTGAAAGTCTGTAAATTTTGTTAATAAACCTGATTTGCAATGGAGGTTGAATAATTTTGATTATAGCTGTTTACATGGAAATAGTGCTGTGAGATGCCCACTCCATCCCATCCAGAACTACTTTTGTTTAGAGACCTTTCTGTAGATCATAGTAATACAGGAACTGAGACATACAGCAAAGCTGAAATGTTGTAACTTCTAAAATGTTTCAGTGAAAACGTTCAGCAAGCGTACTGGGAGTTGAAGCGGGAGATGTCTAATCTGCATCTGGTGACGGAAGTGCAAGCGGAAATGCTCAGAAAACTGAAACTGATCCCATCTGCAACCAAGAAAGGCAAGTGAGAGTTTGCAGGATGAGGTCTTGGAAATGCAAGTCGCTTACCTAAGCTGCATCATTTTGGAGTACAGCTGCCTATTGCTTCTTCTCAAAACCTCATCAGTTGAAGCTCAGAAACCTCCGTTTTCTCTCTTGACTTCCGTCTTATAATGGTCAACTTAACACATAAAGGTGTTGCTGATGGGGTTTTTTTTTTAAATGTGGTTTTTCTCTTCCCGTGTGGCTTTCTTCCTCGGTCAAGTGTTGCTTATTTGTACGAGGCTGAGGTGTGAAGTTTAGTTGTATTTGACCTTTTTTACCACAAGTACTTCGTATTGGAAAAAGCACCAACAGACATTTCATTTTTCAAATGCATTCCTGTACAAATAGTGTCCTCTTAAAACAAACCAAAGCAGGTGAGGCAGACCCCCTCGCCCCAAAAGAAAATGCATGCTACATTTTTCTTAGCTGTTTACTGGGACCATTAATCTTCAGGGCTGCTTTATATGACCCAGAAAGCACTTCTACAATTTAGGCTTGAAATTCACCTAACCAGCCATGTCAGGGGAAGCCCTGTGCAAGGACGTCCACTTGCTCCACAGGGGTTTCCTCTCTCTTCCCTGTGCCTCCCCCAAATTATTATTTTTTTGTGGGGACAGAACCCCTAGAATAGTGCACACTGGGAGGAGGGGTTATTATTCTTTGTGGACCATTTGGAAGAGCACAGCATTAAATTCCACCCTAGATGGCCTTAGGTTGTTTGCTGGACTACAATTCCCATCATCGCTGGTCTATGGGCCTTCCTGTTTGGGTGGAAATTGGGAGTCCAACATCTGGAGAGCACAGCTTCGTCATCCCTGCTCAAGAACGTAAGCAGTCGCCTATTTCCATGCAGCTTTGGACCAGCTAATTGGCACAGGCTCACTGGTTCAGCTAGGGTTCAGCAGGGGTTGAGTGTGAACTGTTAACCCACAGGGATGGAACCAAAACCCACCCCCGACTCTACATCACATGCTCTGCTGCTTTAAGGCTCCCCCCCCCTTGCTGATTTACTAAGGAGAGCAGCAGAAGGCTGGGCTGTTAAAGTAGAGGGTGAGCTTTTCTCCTGTCACCCTCTTTTTTAGCATTTCTTCCTCGCGCGCTCACACACTTTTATAGCTGAACTGGTGAGTGTGTTCACTAAGCAGAAAGACGTATGAGACTTAGCCTGGAGAGGAACAATCAGCCCTCAAGAAACCACAGCAAGAAGCTGCCATCTCCTTTACTCTGTCACCTCCAGAAGTCCCATTCAATGAGAAGATTGGATTTATTCCCCTATGTAGGTGATGTACTTAATTCTCAACGAGTTAAAACTGGGGTATTGAGGTCCTTGAAGAACTGAGTTGCAGTAAAGCCAAATGAATGGACAGAAGTTAAGAGATGCATTATAAGTAATTGGCTTTTGTCTACTGAAATAAAGTATAACAATTGTGTTAGTTTTGAGTGTCTCTTGTGTTAATTAGGTATTTTCTGCTGTTTCCACAGTGCCACCACATGCTCCTGTTCAGTGTATTGAAGACCTTGAAAGGGACACCACAGATCTTTATTTAGCTGCTTCTGGAGCTGTGTACAAAAAGAGGCTACTTCCGCCGAGTGACCACACTTTCAGCAATGTTGTGTCTTCCCCCTCGTGTACTGACGAGAGACTTGTCCCAGTTCACGACTCTCCGTTTCAGGAACCTAATTCGTACGGAAAGAGCTCTCTGGAAGATAATTCTTGGGTCTTCCCAAGCCCTCCAAAACCTAGTGAGACAGTGTTTTGGGAAACGAAAAACAGAGCGTCTCACTTAAACTTTCCAGAAAACAGTTTGGATCACTGTAACCAAAACTGCCTGCACAAGAGCTAAGAACTGTGGAACTTGATTTAGCTCTGACTGGGCTCCCATACACCTAAGAGGAAAATAGCTAATGGGAAGGAGGGTGAAAGTGTGGTAATCCAAGCAGGATTTTACTCTTCCCTTGTCTAATTTTGAAAGCAGGCCATGTACATCAGTAGAAATGGCGTATGGTGTAAGGCCTAGAATACACGAGTCAGTCTTTGGATTGTGCTCCTGCAAATTACTAGAGTATTAAGCCTCCGAGTAAAACAAAAGCTGTACATTGCAGCTAATTGTGTGAATGTTGCTTAAAATACAGTATCTTCAGACATTTCTACAAGCTTCGAGAATGTCCTTCCCCCTCTCCTTTTTTGACACTGTCTCTTCCTTCAGGCCTCTCAGGTAAACAATGGAATGTGATGTAGGTTTTACCTCCAGTTCTGAAACAGTGTCTGGTTTTTGTTCCCTACTCTGTGCCGTGCGCAGGGAAGAACAGGTAAATGATTGAAGTGATTGTGACTAAAACAGTAAGCCAAATGAGTAGATTTGCTGTCTCAGCTGTGTGTCATCTTTAGCCTTACAGTGAAGAATCTGAGGTAGTAGAAATGGAGTAGAAATCTTAAAAAAACTTAATGGCAAATACTTCCTTCATAAATAGTGGTGTTCTGGTATGATCCTAGCCAAAATGCAGTGACCATTCGGGTGCCTATCTGCCACTTACCAAAAACTTTGCTTTATGACTCCTAAGCTCACTGACTGCTTTGATGTAGAAACCTCCAGGCGCCTTAAGCAGGAAGAACTGTAATATGATAAATGCATTTAATCTATGATAAAATTTATGTCCTATATTCATAAGGTGCATTGAAGTGTCAGAAACATTATGTACATAGTCACTCAGTATTCTAACAAATATTGGGAGTCAAATAATTCTTAAGCTCCTGGTCCCTACTCTATATTACTGATTAGCTGAAATTAAGATTTTGTAGCAAAACCTATTAATATTGATTTGTTTTCAAGCAGAGAATAGTGGATGGTTTCAGAGCCTGTTAATGTCCAGGTTTCCAGCAATACTTTTTCCTCATTGGCCTTTTGACATGCAGTGGAGCAAGATTCTCTCGTGTTGGAAAGGGCTGGTGAGGGCTGACAACACTAATTCTGTGCCAGAATCTCATCTGATCATTTCAACGGTTACAAATTAATGCATTATGCCACCCTTCTCCTTCCTTCCCAACTTGGACTTGAAACACGACTGGGGAAAAGTAAAATCTGCATTGGACCTAAGAGATCAGGGGTGAGCAACCTGCAAGCCTTGGCCCAATTCCAAAAGCCCTCTGCTGATGCTCATATCACCTGGTAGCGTAATGTCCCTTCCTGGCGCCCTGCTGAGTGGAGAGGAAAAGTATAGCCACACCCAGTATTGACTCTGGCCCTGCCTGCTTTTGGCATGTGGCCCCTGACAGATACCCCAAAGGAGACAGAAAATGTTCTTCACCCCCTTTAAGATGCATGTTCTTAAATAATAAAAATCACTTGCCTGGGTGCTGTGTGCCAGAGCAGTGCAAGCATATCAGTGGTTTTCTGTAAAGGGAAACGTGGCTAAGTCTTCCCTTCCTTGCATTGCAGTTTAAATATTTATTCTTTGTCTCATACTGGAGAGAGTTTTATCTGTGGAAGAGGGAGAAAGGATGACTTCTACTGTGTTAGTGAATGGCATACATAAATAAGGTACATACCATTCACCCGATACTCTTATCTCGCTCACATAACCTGGCTTGTCTGTGATTAATGGAAATGGTGTCAGATGCTGGAATTTATTCTGACCAATGAACATAGCTGACTCAAGGGAGTACAATCTCCTGAAGAGTAATAGAACAGAATCCAATATGCATAAAATAAATCCAAGTCACTAGACTTTAGCTGATAGAACCAACTACCTGTGTAATAACACAGCAGCAAAAGCCATTTCTCATGTGGCTGCAGAGCTCTGATGTGTTTCTCAAGGCTGCTCCTTGGGGTTACAGGGACTTGAATAAGTATCACTGTCCAGCACACTGACACAGTTAATGTTTTAAACAATGTACTGGAGAAATGGTCGTATTTTTAAATAAATTATTTTTCTTTGAAAATGGCTTTCTATAAATTAATGCAAGTAGTCATTATTTTTTTGACTGCTACGTAGCTTTTGTACCTCAGAAATGTCCACAACTGCAAGATGCATGAATGAAACTTTAATATCTGGTGCATAATTCTACACCTCAGCAATCTCTTCGTAGATTTTTATTCTTCCTGGACTGCTTATTGCTCCCTTACTGCGCATAGCAATATTCATATAAATACATTGTGTAGGTAAATGAATTCCTAAGTGGGAGGAGACTTTTATGTTTTATGAGGTGTCATGAAATAGTGGGAACATTAACCAGCTCAGTTTCTTTAGGTGAGCTACTCATTGAAGTGGTTATTCTTTCTCTTTCACCTTCCTATTCCATACATTGACACTCTAGTCTAGGCGTTACCATACCAAGGAACCCTTGAGCCTATTTGTGCTACATGAGTCTTAACCGGCAGAAGTCCAATAGTCTAAAGTGTATGGTTTGCATGCAGAAAATGCCACACTCAATCTCCAGGCTATGAAGATAAAGTTGGGAAGGATCCTGTAAGAAACCCTGGAGCACAGAAAGCCATTGCAGTGCCATTTAATGTTTCTGGCCTGCACATTCCATCCATTCTTGACCGTTCGCCATGTTGGCTAAGGCTGATGGAAGTTGTAGTCCACTAACAGCTGGAAGGCACCTCCCTTGGTATCTGCTGCTGTTCAACATAGATAACAGTGGGCGGATGGACAAGTGTCCTGGCTTAGCATAAGAGCAACTTCCTATGGCTTTCTCCACTGCTGTGGGATACAGCAATAAAAAAGATGGGGCTAATTTAAGGAGGGAAACCAGTAGCTTTGAGCAGGGGAAGAATGGCTGTAATCTGAATTTGCCATTCAGTTGCTTCTCTCAGTTCTCCCTCCCTTCCCAAGCAAAACTTTTTGAGTTTAAAATCACTTCGGAACTTGTGAGTTTGTGAAGCATTCATGCATTGCTGTTTTAGCAAGGTCTTCAATTAGACAAATAAGGCTCTGCCCCCTTTAAGCATTTTCTACTTTTTTAAAAAAGCAAAGGCTTCCTGCTCTGGCTTTTTGCCTTGAGGTACCATAGAAAGTCTAAAGGCTGCTTCGTACACAAATCCAGCCAGTCTGATCAATATGGAAGTAGGTGTGAAAGTTGGAAATTCCCAGAAGTGTTGAAAGAGATGCCTCTGCAAATGGGTTAGTTGCAGGATGTTTTTTAAAAAAAAAAACTTAGGAAAGTTTTGTTTTAATTTTGATTTGGTCAACAATATGCTTTGCTGCATATCCAATTATCATTACAGAATTGAACTGAAACAAATACACTAAGTTAGGATATGGTGAATAAAAATAAGTGGAATGTTAAAACAAACCTTTTATTTTGTGTATTTAGTATAGCGATACTTCCTTTCTAGACAGTCAGGTTTACAGTATCATGACACTGATTAACAGCACTTTTACTCTTTCCTATCCTGCACTTCTACAATTTATTCCCCCCCCCCCTTCCTTTACATCAGAAATAGGAAGGTTGTGACTGTCCAGAAGATGATGAACTCCAAACTCCACTTAGCCCCAGCCAGTCTGGCCAACCCTTGGTAACAATGGGTGTTGCATTCAAACATGTGGAAGCTGCTGTTCCACACCCCTTTACACTGATCCTCTTGCTCTCTTATTTGCACTCCAAAACAAAATGCTCAGTGCCTTTTTACCCTGCTAGTAAGTTCATCTCAATTAAAGGGGCTTCCCCTGAAGAGATGGAGGAAAACCTCAATGGACATTTGAATGTATTTTGACTTTATTTTCCTACACAGTTCATGGCCTTATGAATAAAAACCAGGGTGGAGAGACTGCAAGAGGAAGTGAGGATTAGATTGCCATGCTTGGCATATACACAAATCAGTACAGCTTCTGCGAATCCCTGGTAAGTTGGAGCAGGGCTTGCAGTATACTTCAGCATCAGCTGGTGTGCAGAATTTGGGCACACGAGCCAGTTCCCAAGCAGAACTGAAGAGTCAACTCTCCACCCATCAGCTTATTCTGCTTTCTGCAGCCCTTTCTACCTGCCCTCATGCCTGATGTTACATATGACATCAGAGCTTTTTGAAAAATAAATGTGGTATCCTGAAAAAAAATTAGTATACATTTAGTTTAAGGTGTCTGGAAAATTTCTTCTACTGTGAATAAAAGTGTATAACTGAACTGGAATAGTTTACCTTCCTTGGAAGACTTTTCATTTGAGGTTTTAAGCAGAGGATCACGCCTTCTGGCTTCCTGTATTAACAATATGAAAGCATACAAGCTCCATTTATTTCAGCAAGATTGGGTTAGGGAAAAGTGATTGTAAGGTATTCAATTCCATGATATCAAAGGTATATAAAGTTAAAGTGTCAGCCAAAACATTTAAGACTTTGACTACATGCTTGTAGGAAGCCTCTGCTGCTTTCGACGATGTCCTGTTTCTCTGAACTCTTCCCTTTGCTTCAAATATTCAGCCTTGCATTCTTCATAAAACGCTGGATCATTGTAGCTAGAAGACAAGCAAAATGCGCTCATTAGGTCTAACAATTTCTCTACTCGGTTTTACTTACTAAACTACTTAAATACATGTAGGAAATGGTGCAGGGAAAGCAACAACAGCGATACTGATTCTGTGGTAGGTATTCTATGTGAGCGTGCAACCATAGCTGGTGTTTACTTCTTGCTCATTTTTAAGAGAAGGCAACTATTAGCCTGCTGTTGCAGAGATGTGTGAAATGTGTGTAGGAGACTGCACTGATACCTACACCCCACAACCACAAATTGATAGTTCTTGTTGAAATGCCTGCAAGGGTGTGTGTGTGTGTGTGTGTGTGTGTGTGAGAGAGAGAGAGAGAGAGAGAGAGAGAGAGAGTAAATCACCTTCCTTCTAATACTTAGCAGTTGGACCTTCTCTTTTCATCCTGCTACAAATGATGGGGGAGGGGTGTAGAATGCAATATATGGTCCAAACTTATACGAAAAGAGGAGTACGAGAGAAAAAATAGTACTGCCTTGTTAATTCTAGGGTCTGCACTTGCAAAATGGAACTTCAGATTCTCCGCCTTGCAACCCTCCATTACACCCTCAATCTTCCCCAGAGGGTTAGGCATGTGTAGGTGGGGGGTGGGGAGATGAAGGTGCTGTTAGGAACTAAGGCTCACACAACATTGGATTTAACCCTGCGCCCCCTTAACAAAGCAGGCAACCTCAGAGCAGAAGGCTGCATTTCACAATAGCTGCTTTGTTCTTAAAACTGACTAGAAACTTACAGCGGGAGGCTCCATCACCTTCCAAGCAAGTCTCTCTGACTGTTGTAAGTGGCAGTTCTCACACTGCCAGGAAGTTCCTCCAAATGTTTAGCTGAAAAACCCTTTCTTGTAATGTGAACCCATTGGTTCAGTTCCTACACCCTGAAGCAACGTACATTTGCATCCCATGTTGCATCCCTTCAAATATCTGAAAATGGTTGTCATATCACCTCTTAATCATCTCTTCTCCAGCCTAAACTTTTCATCGTAGGACTGGGTCTTCAAGCTTTTTAATGTGACAGAAGATGCAATGGTATAACCTAGGTAGATGCTTTATCAAGTAAGTGAACCAGAAGGGTAACAGTCCATACAAGTTATACTCAGGGCATTTTTTTTAAAGTACTCAGTAGTATGGAGTAACATTTTTTTTTTGCTTGCCACAGCAGCCATTTTGTGCTGGCACACCTGACACTTAATATAAGAGTACTTGCATCTCACTTGTTAACAAAAAAGAGCACTGTTAATGCTAGTATAGATACATCTAGATTTTGTATCATATACTACCTATTGAGACTAAGATGATCTATCTTGTCAGCTTCTAGAGACCACTTTATTTTTAGTCCTCTTCTAAATTAGCTCACTCAAACACACACACACACACACACACACACACACACACACACACACACACACAGCAAGAGGTATTAGATTACTCTTCCTTTAATTTATTGCTTGGTGTGGACTTATCTCCACGCATTGTACTTACTAGCGAGTGACGCATTCTTTCAGGGCTGCATTTTCTTCTCTGCATTTTACCACCATCAGAATGCCTGAATCCTGGCAACATTTGGTGAAGGCTGAAACAAAATTTGGGACAACTGGGGTTATACTGAATAACGTGTTAAGTGTAAATAGGTTGTGACCCTTGCTCTTGATCAGTAGTCTAATACAACTTCACTGCAGCAAAGTACACATTCAGCACAGTAGTGTACTTAACTTTCTGAAAAATGACAGAGGTCTATCACACAACTATCGCCCTAAACATGTGGAATGTCACTTGTTTGAAAACTGCTTTGTGCACTAAATCAGAATGCAATACTGGTAATACTGTAGAGTGTTTTTGCGCTATTGACTGGCCACAGTATTAGAGACAGTATTGGACTACAGGGATATTGGCTTGATTTAGGAATAAAGTTTTACATCAGAGGCGATAAACCTGTGGCCCTTCAGATGTTGGAAGTCCAACTTCCACCAGCCCTTGTCAGTATGTCCAGTGGTGAGGGATGAAGGGAGAATCTGATGATAATGCCTATCCCCTGTCTATTCAAGAAAAAGATTGAATACCATCTCCTCCTTCACTACTATACATATTACATAACAATTTGCCCAATGGGCAACCCTTTTATGTGCAGGAAGATTTAGATAATTTTCAAACAAGCAGTTTTGCCAATGCACAATCTCAAGGACTGTTTCACAGTACAGCATGTAGACGTGTTTAAAACAACAACACCCCCCCCACCTTCATTTGCTAGTAAATTACTCTTCTCCATCTTTGCACCGTGAGTTTTATCAATTTAACTGTTACAACGAACTTGCTCCTATTACAATGTGATGTAATATTCCATACAAAATGGACTAAACTTACATGTCCCAAAATAGTTCAAGAAAACAAAACAAAACAAAAAGCAACATTTATATTGGGGCCGAAACAAAGCAGACCATATTGCCTCAATAAACCAGCTGTTCTATGTCAAATGGGTTTGGTGTAAAATCTTTCTTAGTCTGGATGAATAATAAACACAGTGTAGGCTATACATGCACACAGCCTGACCTTTTGATTGTGCTAGCTTCTGCTAGGGTAGTAGTGGAAGAGGGCTTGAAAGGGGCTAGCTGTTGACATTTTAAAACCCTGTACACAGTATTGTAATACCCTGCCATCACCCTAAGCTTGCCAAACAAGGTTTCCGCTCTTTATCTATTCCCCTCCCCTTACAACTTTATGTCCTTACTAGAGCACATGGGGGAAACTCCGAAGTTCCTCTAACCCTTCCCAGGAAGCTCAGCCAGATATTGCCCGCCACATAGTCTCGCTAAATAATATCACTTTTCCATGCTGAGGTAGGGAAGCAGCCAAACTGTGCTCATGAGGGATTTCATCTTCCAGCAGTAGCTGCAGGTCTCAAGGCTGCCTGGTGATCAACCCCTGGTGCTGCTCAGCTTCGAATGACCAGAAACTCGGCCGTCACTACATTGGTGCACTGAAAACATATGGACATAAGAAGAGCCCTGCTGCATAAGCCCAATGGCCCAGCCGGTCCAGAATCCTGTTCTCACATGACTAACCAGATGCCCATCGGAAGCCCACAAGTGCAGGAGCACAAGGGGAGAAGTGCCCCACTGTTCTGATGGTGTATGTGTGTTTTTTTTAAGGCTGTTTTATCTCCACATGCATCAAATTATTCCAGCCATTAAAATTTGCATTGGGAAGCTGTCCAAGTCACCGATAATGCCTGATTGTATTAGTCGAGAATAAAACAAGCCTTCGCTGGAGAAGTATTTTCTCACTTGGTGACCGCTCTGATCTTCAAGCTTAGCCACTCCTGGCCTGCTGCCTTGAGCTTTTTGTAAGGTCTTTCTCACTTGTTTAGCAACAAGGTTGTAATTAGGCTCCCCCCCCCCCCCGCTTCACACTGTGTAACAAATTAACACTGCTCATACTTGGGAGTGATCTTCAATACTACTAAACTATTTATGAAACAGTATTTATTCTGTAACAAATTCAGGAGGTGAAACCCTTCTCCTTTTCATACTGCTTTCAACAAGTCAAGGCCCGTGTGATAACACAGCGAGACACTGATTAGCATTTTGCACCGCTGATTCCGATGGACCACTTCACGCAAGCCTGTTTTCTTTTGGAGATACAACTTCCGTGTCTGAAAGCCCATTGTGTCTCATGACGTGCGATAAACACACACATGTATTTTGCCATATGCAAAATCCAGAAGGTGACCAGCTCTCGTATGGTTGTCACCCAGGACTTCTGGCGTGCAAAAAAGCACTCCTGGCATCTTCTATGAAGCCAGAAGTGCTCAGATGGCAAGAGTGCTATTATTTATCCTCCAGGAAATTCCTGAAAAAGGAATATTCTGTCTCCTAGTGGGCTTGCAATAGTTCTGATCAGTGTTGAATCCGGAATATAAATGAGAGCTCTGGTGTTTAAGGGGATAGTTTAAATAAAGAGCACTTCTGATCAATGAAAACTGTCAACCTGCTTAATTGGGTTAAAAAGATCTATTTAAAAAAAACACATGTCTGCATAAACACTGAAAATGGCAAGCACTGAGTTATAGGACATTTCTCTCTCACACACAGTAAGGCAGGCATCAGAAACCTGTGGACCTTTAGATGTCATTGAACTCCGAAGTCCTCCATTAGCCCCAGATAGCATGACCAATGGTAAAGGATTAATATCAAGATATAATCCAACATCATTCGGCGGGGGGCATCCTACAATAAGGAATGCCTCTAAGATGTCATATACTGCTTAATCAAAATATCTCTAAATGGCATACATAATAAGATTGTGCCTGCTACGATCATATGCAGATCATCCGAAAAAAGAAATAAAGGATGCTTTTTTCTACAGTACTGTTGTTTATATGTATATGCAAATTCAACTGATGAATGAATGAGTTAATAAACTCAGGCTGCTATGCTATATATGCTTTAGCTGGTTGTAAACCCCATTCAATGTAGTAGGTCTTACTTTGGAGTAAACAGATTTGGGATTGCATTGTCAAAAGTAAAATGCATTTTCTTCAGTGACAATCCTGTGTGCTCTGCATTTAGACATGTCAGAGTTCTGTGCCGGTAACCAAAAGCAAGACCAAGGAATCAAGTAACCTAAAAACGTTGAAGCCCTCCATTTCACATCTGGCTCTTAAAATATAATGTGTATCCTAGATATACACTGTTTCTCTCATTTCATATAAACACAGCGGATATAATAAGCTGTAAAAAATGTTGATGGGATTCTCAAGCTTAACATTTGGTCTAGAGAGCAATTGGATTTCTGCTTTCCCACTGGCAGTGGCCAGCTTTGCTTCTTCCTTTTGCAATCATTCCCCCTGAAAGCTGTGAAGTAAAATACACCCACATGCACACCAAATAAAATAAAAGCCGAAGACAACAGGAGGTCCCTCTCACTTGTTAGCTCACCAGCTTCAGTTGGTTAAAGGTGTGATGTCCTAGTGAACGGAGCCTGAACTGCTACAGAGAGCACACCCCAGCTTCTGAGCAGCCCTGCCTGAGCTACACACAGCCACGGTCACGCACACAGGAAGCATCATTACAAAGTGATAAAACTGCTTCCAGCTATATGGTTTTAATGTTGTTAATGCTAACTAAAAAGGAAAAGAAATGGGGAGGGAGAGCAGGCACGGGGAATATAAGAATCCAACCATGTGAATGTATCGCACAGCTTAATTGCTGGCTTCTGTATCCCAAACCCTTTTAAATCCCGCAAATACTGGCCGGGGGGGGGGGGGGGGAGCTACAAAAGACTAGCTACACAAATGTTAACTAGATTCAAGTCCAAAAGCGATGCACCTCTCACTTTTATTAACCGATTTTGAAGCTTCTTTTCTCCGGGCAGAAAATTCAGAACAGCTATAATTGAAATCTACTTTGGGTGAGGGAGATAAAATCGATTCATAAATCAAGCAGAAAACCAGGTGTATACAACTCCCAAATATTAAAATTAAGTTCCAGGAAATCAACCCCCTATTCCCCGTTCAGCTTTACTTATTTCCCATGTTGTCAATAGAAGGCTCATCTACTTGGAGGACAGACCAAAGATGAATATTGCGTTCCCCATGTTTTCACAGTATTTTCCACAAGCTACCAATTGAGATAATAACTGGAGGGCACTACCCTTTTCACAATCAGGCGGCAATCTGCTGACATATACTGCATGCTGAGTGAGGAACAGTTGGCCTTTCAAGTCTAGTCTCGCACTGCAAGAAAAGGAGGGACGAGGCTATCCAATAATCCATAAACCATCGTTTGTATTTTTGAGCCTACTCTTAAAGAAACAACAACAACCCACAAGGTTTGTAGCAAAATAACGAAACGTAGCTTCCTGTGGTTTTATTTTTGTTTTTTAAGCTACCATATAGCAGATGTGGAAAACATGCAGCTTCTGTATGGCTGCACGTTTGTGTGGCTTATCGGTTTAGAAATGTCGTTTCTCATTTAAAAAAAACAAAACAAATTGCTTTTCCAGCCTTCATGGGTGTAGAGCTATGTTTAGAAGCATACAGTGGTACCTCGGGTTACATACACTTCAGGTTACATACGCTTCAGGTTACAGACTCCTCTAACCCAGAAATATTACCTCAGGTTAAGAACTTTGCTTCAGGATGAGAACAGAAATTGTGCTCCGGCGGCGCGGCGGCAGCTGGAGGCCCCATTAGCTAAAGTGGTGCTTCAGGTTAAGAACAGTTTCAGGTTAAGAACAGACCTCCGGAACGAATTAAGTACTTAACCCGAGGTACCACTGTAGTAGCAAAACAGAAGAAAAAAAGCTACATTCATGTCTTATTTTTATCTATTAACATCATCTATTTATTTATTCTTATTTATTAAGTTTGTATACTGTAACACTTATTTTATGTGAACCTAGGAATCTTTAGTTTTGAATGTACATATGCCTGCCCCACCAAGTAACCTGGTTAATTCTAGTGTTTGAATCATTTTGAGCTTCCATGGCAACTACTCAGTCACTTACTGAAGTAAATTATAGAATCATAGAATTGTAGAGTTGGAAGGGGCCCTAAGAGACATCTATTGCAGCCCCCTGCATGGCAGGATTTTAACTAGATCATACATGACAATCTCTACTTAAAAATCTCCAAGGAGAGTCCATTACCTCTCATGAAAGTCTGTTACACCACTGAATACAGTGGTACCTCTGGATGCGAACAGGATCTGTTCTGGAGCCCCGTTCACATCTGGAGTAAAACGTAAGATGCGACTGTGCATCTGCGTGTGTCACGTTTTGCTGCTTCCGCGCATGCGCGTGACGTCATTTTGAGCATCTGCGCATGCGGCAAGACCCGGAAGTAATGCGCTCTGTTACTTCCAGGTCGCCGCGGAGCGTAACTTGAAAACGCTCAACCTGAAGCACATTTAACCCGAGGTATGACTGTAGCTCTTACTGTAAGAAAGTTCTTCCTGATGTTTAGTCAGAATCTCTTGTAGCTTGAAGCCATTGGTTCATGTCCTAGCCTCCACAGAAGGGGAAATCAGGCTTGCTCCATCTTCTATGTGACAGCCCTTTAGATATTTGAAGATGACACTGTGTGTATATATAGCAATTAATGTGCTTTAATAGAGCTATACTATTTGCCCTCACAGAGAACCATCCACCCTGCAAAGGTAAGTCACTAAGGGTAGTGTTCCCTGTTTTACAGCTACTGAGCCAATTCAGCAGGTGTGTGTGGCTTGACCAAACCTATCAAATTAATAGGCATTTTTGCAGCCAAGCATCCCACATACAGGTTTCTACAAAAAGGAGGTTCAGTGCACAACTATAGTGGGGATGGTGTTTTGTTTATTTAAAGAAGGCAAGATTCACAGGCCAGGAAAGCTCAAAAAGTGGTGTTGTGCATGCCTTTTAAAATTGATAAGTCCTATAATATTTAATATGCAAAAAGGTATCCCACTGTTGGTTATTTTGGTGTGTCAATTTTGTGGAAGTGAGGAACTTTCACAACAAAGTATTAACTTCATTAAGCTGTTTTTGAAACAAGAAAACTGATGCTAATCTCATGTCAAATTACTTAATGCCAACTAGCATTTATATAGCACTTCTGAGAATATTCAAAATGTAACATCTCCGACAATCCCTGCACCAACCTTGTAAAGTAGGTCAGTGTTGCTATTCCCTTATGCAATTTTTATTTATTTATTTATGTATTTATTTTACTGAGAGAGGCTGTATAGTTTAAAAGAACATCAAACAACTTATAAACTGAAACACTGTAGAACGGTCTTCTTGGATCTAACTAGGATATGCATTCATTTTGGGAAAGTTCAAATAGTCTATGGAAGTACACAAATGGAGATTAGTACCATCTTCAGCTATTTTGCTAATAAAGGTTTTGCTGCTGTTCACACTAGAGGAACACAGTATATCAAATTTTAAAATGTTCATAATGTAATAAGAAAGTGTCTCACTCAGATTTATGATTTAATTGTAATTCTCCCCTATACACTTAGCAAGCAAACCACTGCCAAAGTAACACTGGCGATCTTAGGACCTGCCTCTGTGGTTTATATATAAAGGGTTTACAATTTTACTACTTAAGAGCTGGTCCTATGGAGGTGTTACCTCACCATTTATATTTTCTTCAACACTTATGATATTGCTATCACACTCTTAAAATAAGAAAATCTACCATGAACCAGAACAAGCCTAAAGTTAGCCCCCCCTTTTGAACCAAAAAGAAAAAAAGAAAAAGGAAAAAAGCATATCCCCTAAGATTCACATCATTCTTTTTTGCTGTACGATTCAATTTGGGGGTGGAGAGAGAGAATCTGGAGTGATTAGGTGCTACAGAGTATTGGGTATTTGAAATCATGTATTTTGTAAGACATCTAAAGGCTCATAATGACTGAAGCTATAAACATGCTGATTTTTAAAAAATAAAATAAAAACAAAGTTATGTCTTTGACTTTGTGATTTATTAACTTGTTATTTTGAAGATTACACATTGTGCAAAGAATGGATTTATGGGTGCATTTAATGAGGCAAGTAGAAGGTACAGCAAACATGAAAAGACTGTTCTGAATTGTCGTGTGTGAGCTATTTGATATTTCTGACACAGTACAAAAGGCAGCTTCTCTGTAGATTGATCACGGTTCGGTTAACATCACTGAATATCTAATACCTCCAACTCAATTAATTCTCACCTGATTAAGATCAGACTGATATTCAAACTAAATCATCTCTCCAGTCAAGTAGAAATCAATATTTCTTATTTTACTTTTAAATTATAGCAACAAATAAAATATACACATCGCCGTGTGCCAGGAGTGGCTTTTCCCAGCTTGGCCCACTATGGCATGCATAACAGAGCTGATTAAAGAATTATTCTAATTTGAGCAAGGACATATAGAAAAAAACAAGATTAAATCCGAATATGGCGAGATGGAAAGAAGTAATTATAGGGCAAGCAGAAGATTGACATAGCATAAACTCTTATTCTCCAAAAATTTACCTCATTTGTCAGATCTGAACATCCATTTGCCTTCGCGTTCATGCCTGCCGTACTATGTTTATAATCCCATATTAAATAATGATCCTCTACCCTACCTCCAACAAAGTCCCTATAACAAACCCAGCACATCTTCCTTAACAGAACCATTTCAGAAATTGGCACGTGTGGGAAACTCTAGAGGGACAGGAGAAAGAAAGACCAAGAGCCTACTAAAAATCAAATTGTGCTCAAATTTAATAGGTCTCTTTCTCTGCCAGCCCCACAATCTAACCTTACTCCACAACGCAGCCACTTCATTTCCTTCTGGTAAACTGGGGTATTCTGAGCTATAGGCTCTTGTACACCAATCCTACATATGCTACCACTCCAGCAAATACAGTGGTACCTTGGTTCTCAAACGCCTTGGTACTCAAACAACTCTGAGCCCAAACACTGCAAACCCGGAAGTAGGTGTTCCGGTTTGCGAACTTTTTTCAGAAGCCGAACATGCTCCTTTTTGAGTGTTATGCTTCCGTTTTGAGTGCCACACTTCCGTTTTGAGAGTTACGCTGAGGTCTGTCTGTTTTTGTTAGTTATTTTGCATTTTTGTTTTGCGCCTTTTTTGTTTTGTTTTTGTGACTGTGTGGAACCTGGTTCAGCTACGGATTGATTGATTGATTGATTGATTGATTGAGTGAGTGAGTGACTGCAGTACATTGTTTATTGCTTTCATTTTACAGATCAATGATCTTGTTAAGATAGTAAAATTCATGTTAAATTGCTGTTTTAGGGGTTGTTTTTAAAGGTCTGGAACAGATTAATCCATTTTGCATTACTTTCTATGGGAAAGTGCGCCTTGGTTTTGGAACAGACTTCCGGAACGGATTTAGTTTGAGAGCCAAGGTACCACTGTACCAGCTTGCGGCACTAGAGCAGCAGCTGAAATTAAATGGCACAGTAGTAGTCACTCTAGGGCAGGAGTACCCAGGATGATGTTCTCCAGAGGTTATGGACTACAGTTCTCATCATTCCTCACCACAGGCCATGCGCAGCAAGGTTGGGGGTTGGGGAAAACTCACAAGCACACCATCCTCAGTGACTTTCAGCTAACACATACAAGCAGAGTTACGACAACACAAAGAGAACAATAGGGGAACTAGAAAAAGGGATGGTCCCGAATCTTCAGTTTCTTTTTGAACTGTCAGAAGTGCACATGTTCATTATTACATAATATTTGCAGTGAACACCCCATTTTGTGGCCTTGTTTTGGTTTTTAAAACAATCTTTTAATTATTGCACGGATGCTTTGCCACAAAAGACAAGCAAAGTGTTATGGTAGTATAGTGTTACAGCACCAGAATCAATAATTATAGTATTATATTGTTATAGCACTATCTTTTCTGGCTTCTTTGTTTTAATGAAAGCGTTGTAGTAATAATTACAGGCAGATTCAAAATAAACAAATGGGGCGGTCGTTTAGTGAATGTGTGCTAAGTTTCTTTTTCTTTTTTGATATTTTCCCATTTTTTAACAGTGTTGTTTACATTTAAATCATTTTCAATTTTTTACACATCTGGGATTACTTGAATCCCTGGGCTTCCCCCCTGCCCCCGGTTTCCAATATTTGTCTAGTCTTTCTACTGCATCTAATTACATTTTTCAAATTGTTTTAGGTCCACTTTTAAATTTAACCTTATTACATTATAAGTGCTATAACAATCCTGCTAACATTTTAAAGTATCTACAGTGATCTTTAAGGTACTCTATAAATTTCCCCCACTTTTTATTAAATTTCTTATCATATTGGTGTCTGATCTTCACGATCATTTTTGTCAATTCAGCATAGTCCATCATCTTGTTTATCCATTCTTTGTGTGTGCTAAGATTCAACTAGCCCAAGTCACAGCAGCTATGTCATGCCCACTGGTGTGGACAGAATGCAGTGGGATGCATATATAGCAAAATGCAATACAGTGGTACCTCGAGTTAAGTACTTAATTCGTTCCAGAGGTCTGTTCTTAACCTGAAACTGTTCTTAACCTGAAGCACAACTTTAGCTAATGGGGCCTCCTGCTGCCGCCGCGCCACCAGAGCACGATTTCTGTTCTCATCCTGAAGCAAAGTTCTTAACCCGAGGTACTATTTCTGGGTTAGCGGAGTCTGTAACCTGAAGTGTATGTAACCTGAAGCATATGTAACCTGAGGTACCACTGTACTCTCAATAGTATAGAAAGTCAATTCCAATTCTAGCTTGCAACAAAATAATAATAACTGGGTAGTTCTAAAAGTGACCCATATGGAAGCAGCAGCCTTGGCCAAATGCATCTTGTCGCGCTCATGAAATTCTTCTCATGGAATTCAAAGCAATTTCTGAGAGGAGAGACAGTTCATGTTGAGCTAAAGTCGCAGGACACCCAGAACACACCAAGTACCCCAAGAATGACCTTTCCAGTTTCCAAAACTGTTTTTAGAATGACCTGGAGGAGAGCCAAGAAGTTGTTCACTAAACCAGAGACGATCTGCCTTCTCAGAAAGGGAACTAAATTTAGTCCCGGCCTAGAAAGACGAGTGCCGGGCAAAGGAGTTAATTGGAACTTTAAAAGCAGTCTTGGCAAGGCAAAAGGCCGGTAGTAAAATTAATGAAAAAGTAATAATGAAAACAAAAGCAACACCCAGGAAGCAACAAGCCTTTGACAGAGAACTATCTGCAAAAACAAAGACCAAGTGAGTCTGTGTCCTTTCCCTGCAGATCTTTGGGGGTGGCGCATTTTTAGAAGACCTGCTTATTTGAGAATTAATCCCAATTTGTTGACAGAAAAGTTAGCTAGATTCAACTGCAATGGTAAAAACACAGCCTTTCCAGTCCATTTCACAGGAGTGCCCTGATAAAGCCAGGGCAGTCCCTTTATGCAGGTATATGACATTAGCACCAGGGAAATTCAGGTAAGCTCCTACACCATGCAACACTTCTTAGAGGACTAAGGGGATGGAGGGGCTCCTATTAAAAGGTGGCCCCCAGCTAAGGGTTTCCTGCTCTCTTTTCAATGCAAAATGCTTCAGAAAGAGCGGACTCCTGGCATTTCACACCATTTTATCTTCTAACGGAACTGCATTTGCTAGTCATCTCTCACTAGCTTCAAGCCCCTTCCTCATTTACACACAAAGCTTGCGCACTGATCTCAGAAAAGTGAACAGCAGGCGGAAAAGAGTCCATTTCTCCTTCCTGCTTCAAATAGAGACTAGTCCATTCAGTTAGATATGCATTGTTTGGGGTGCCTCTGGGGTAGGCCCTAAAGAAGTGTCAGACAGAGGGACAAGCAAAACGTTTATGAAAAGATTGCAGGGAAAGCAACATTGACTCAAGGAGAAATTTCAACTGAAATAGGAGATCACAGACCCAGGGCCCGTAGATTAATTGTGTGCAGGTGACTGGCACTGTCAAGCATCTGACAGCACCAAGTATCCATCTCCAAGGGGCACGTCTGCAGATCTAATCCAGGTTAATGAGCAACACCAACTCTGAAACTAAAAATATAACAGAGATCAATCTGAATGCTTGAGGTAATCATTTACAACCGCAACCCTCGTTGAAGAAACAGAAGAGTATAACATGATACTGCGCTGTGGATTCAGAACACACAACAGCAAGCAAAAGGCAGCAGGAGCAGAGACTGATTGGAGAAAGACGTAGCAAAATAATGAGCAATATTTATTAAATTTCTATACCGCCCTTCATTTGAAGATCACTGGGCATTCTACATTATAAAAACACTAAAATGCATACCATAATAACAAACAAAAACAATTAACCCGCCCCCCCCCCCAGTTTAAAAGGTCATAGATGGTTTAATTAGCCAGAGAAATGTTTTTGCCTGGCGCCTAAAGTTATGCAATGAAGGTGTCAGGCGAGCCTCCCTGGGGAGAGCACTGTAGAAGCTGGGAGCCACTGCAGAAAAGGCCCGCTGATAAGAAATGAGAAGTTGAGAAGAATTAACAAGGACACATTTTCCCTGTTTCTCTCCCAATAGAGGTCACCATACAGGGTGACCAAAGCAGTTTCTGTGCCTAACTGGGTCTAAATCCTGATTGAAATGGATCTGGAAAATCAGTTTCCTCCAACATCTGGTCCGCAACCACCCACTTGAGGACGTTGCCCAAGAAGGGGAGTTTGGCAACTGGCTGGCAATTACTTACGATTTTCCAAATCCCAGGAGGTTTTCTGAGGAGTGGTTTTACCACTGTCTCCTTCAAGCAGGCAGGGATCACGCCTTCTCACAGGGAAACATTATTCACCTGCCTAACCCAGCCAAGCTGTCCCCTCCCTGCTAGTTTCTTGCTGTGCCTCTTATAATACCTGTATAATGTGTATGTGAACAAAAAATGTTCTTTTGGACTACAGTCATACCTTGGTTTTTGAACGCCTTGTGAGCTGAACATTTTGGCTCCTGAACGCCGCAAACCTGGAAGTGAGTGTTCCGGTTTGCAAACATTCTTTTGGAACCCAAACGTCCAACGGGGCTTCCGTGGCTTCCGATTGGCTGCAGGAGCTTCCTGCAGCCAATCAGAAGCTGCACGTTGGTGTCCAAATGTTTTGGAAGTCGAACGGACTTCCGGAACAGATTCCATTTGACTTCCAAGGTACGACTGTATTTGTCTCGTGGCCACCTTTGTCCCACACACTGGAAGTTGGAGACATTTCTGACAACCAAAGGGACCACAACACAGTTTGAAAGATACTGAAATCCCTCAGAAAATGTCCCCAGCTGTATCTTAAAACCAACTGTTTTTTGGCACCACAATATTAGACCTATGGGAGCTGGTTTAGTCTAGTGCCTGTGGCTAAGTGCTGAGGAAAAATACCCTCATTTAATCCTTGTGTCAGCTAAGAACTGACTACAAGTGGCCTCTTCAAAATTACTAACATAAACAAAGTTGCCACATTCCAATGCATTTAGCCCTCGAATGTTTTTAGAGAATGTGTGAACATGCCCTCTTCCCTCGTGCCCTCCTTTTTAGTAGACTAAACAAGCCCACTGGGGATATCATTCTCCAAAAACACTCATTTTATAGACTTTTCCTTCCTCACGTCCCAACACCTGTAAAAATGAAGCAGGCTTTGTCAAGAAAGAGGTCTATATTTTGTGACAAACATATCTTTTTTGCCTATTAGGCTGGTTCCTTTCAAGAGCACCAGTAGATTAGTTTCCTGTTTCCATAGTAAGAATTCTTGACATCAAGCATCATAGCACCAGGGTCTGGAAGAGGCAGAACTAGAACACACACAAAGTTCCCCTACAGCTATCTCCCATCAGTGCTTAATGCTACGTTAACCTGTGTCAAACTCCAACACGGCAACATAGCCTCAGTCTCAGTTTTCCCATATCCTGTAGGATCAAGTGCCCTACAGTTGGGCAACAGCAGGTGTGATATAGAATATAAAACGGAGACAGTTTGTAGCACTAAGGCTTCTAGCTACAGCCTAAATTGGTCTTCAAAAGGCTTAGTGTCCGTATGCAAGGCAGGGGAAAAAAACCTACGAGATTCTTGGTGGTGAACACACCTCTTTTCACCACCAGATGGGGATAAAGCAGATTATATTTAACCGATGCCTTTAAACTAGTTTATCTGTACAGAGGCTTTTGTATTCCAAACTCATGCTACAGCCACCACTCTGAGGCATATAACTCCATGTTTCACTAACATCTCCTACTACTTTTCATGAGAGAAGGCTTTCTTTTCAATGGAAAAGGTGGAAGACAGCTTCTTCTACCATTTAGTTGAAACAGAAGAAGTTCTGCACCTATTATTATTATTATTATTATTTATTAAATTTGTATACTGCCGTTCATCCACAGACCTCAGGGCGGTTCACAACACAAAACTACAATATAAAAAAGACAAAATACACAGTAAGAACAAAAACAAACCAACAACCCACAACACATTTAAAAGGGCATCGGATGCCAAAGGCCTGGTTGAAGAGGAACGTTTTTGCTTGGTGCCTAAAGATATGTAACAAATGCACCAGGCAAGCCTTTCTGGCGAAACCACTCCACAAATGGGGAGCCACTTCAGAAAAGGCCCAATCTTGTATTGCCACCTGCAGAGCTCTCGTGGAGGAGGCACATGTAGAAAGATGATCTCAGGGTCTGGGTGGCTTCATATGGAGAGAGGCAGTGCTTAACCGTTTCTGGGTCAAAACCAGTACTGGGATTAAAAAGAAATCTTCAACCACATGTTTTTCTACACTCATGAAGCATCACACTTAAAAAGATGAGGAAATAAGCATAAAAACGCATTTATTAATCCCTTCCCATAAAATATCCAAAAGCAACTGCACAATAAAAACAGCCGCACAATTTCATATATTAAACACCATCTCTAGGCCAATGAAGATACAGTCTGGGATGTATCTTTCCACTTGCTAAAAAAAAGGAAAAGCTCCAACAGGCATTAAAAAGATAATGGAAATGATGCCTATCTGAGATGTACATGAAGTGCACATGAGCCCATCAGGTGAAGAGCACATTGTAAATACTTGAAAAATGATCCTTTAGCACTTCCAAACTAGCATGAAGATTGATAAAATAAAAAGTATTTCCAGGTAGTCAAAATAAAATAACCTCCTAACACAGCTAAATGAATGTGTTTCCATTTTATTTTATATAAATCTTACCTCCTTAAACTGTGACGGTTCTCTCCCTCTCTCTTTCAAAAAAAGACAAATGAACAGTATATGTTCCACTGTACTGCTATATGAAAACCTCTAGAGGGCAACTAAGTTTCAGAGTAGGCCTAAACAATCAGTTCCTTAATTATTTTAAAAAGCCCCATGTCTTTAATTTCACCAATACTTTATTTCCAAGTCTACATGTATTTATTTGGAAAAAAGCCCAAATGAACTCAATGGGACTTACTTCTGAGTAGACATGTATAGGCTTGAGAAGTTAACTGCCTAAAATCATTAGGGGGTGAACAATTTTAAAATAGTAAAATAGAGTTGGAATGAAAGAGAAGTAGTCAAAACAAGTGACTGAGACAGAGTGACTATTTTTTGGCATGGAATTTATGAAATAGCTTCCAATACAGAAAATGGTGGAAGATCTGTATATTGATCAGACTATTTCCCTCAAAGTCACCTAATTTGTACAGTACAAATTAAGAAACCAACACTCTTCCCATTTTTATTTTAAAAAAATACATTTTTAGGTGTTGGAAATGACACAATGAAGCAAATGTTTAGCAAGCTAAATACAAGTGGTATTTTTCAAATAACTGGAGCAAGACTTTAAAAAAGGACATTTTTCTTTTGCACTATTTGCCTTTCAGGCTATTAAGTTATTACTGCAAACTATTTTTTTGTTGCTGGTAAGACCATATTAGTTCACCATTAGAAAGCTGAGTCAACAGCAGCAATTGTAGACGTTCCAGATATCATTGGGATGGATAAACTGACGAATAAAGTGTGATGAAGGAATGACTCTGAAGTTTCTGTGCAAGTAACTGCAAAACGCACTCTGTTTATTCTGTGCTGGAATGCCCAATGTAATAATGTTAAGACTGAAAAATGCATGGAAATATTTTTTAAAACATTTTTTTAAGGAACAAACCTTAGAATACCATACAAAGATTAAATGAAGTAAAGGGCTTAGTTACATGACACTCCATAGGTTTCAATAAAGAAACCTACTTTGTCAGTGAGTAGCAGCTGATTTAGGCAGGAAGCCATATGGACTGACAAAAAGTGCTGCCAATTTACTGACTATTTTTTCCTTTTCAGTTGCTCAGCAAAATCTAGTTCTAAAAATGCAGTTCTAAAAGCTGGCTAAATAGAAGTATTTTCCATTTGACAAAAAGCTGATTAGCACCACCTTAAATATTGGGAATTCGAATACATGCAGAAAAACTACTGCTATGCTAGGCTGCATCAACAAAAGTGTAGTGTCCAGATCCAGGGAAGTAACAGTGCCACTCTATTCTGCCTTGGTCAAAGCACACCTGAAATACTATGTCCAATTATGGGAGCAGCAATTTAAGGACATTGACAAGCTGGAACATGTTCAGTGGAGAGTGACCAAGATGATCACCAAGCCTTATGAGGAACAGTCGAAGGACTTTGGTTTAGCCTGGAAAAGAGGAGACCGAGAGGAGATAGGATAGCCACCTTCAAATATCTAAAGGGCTGCCACATGGAAGATGGAGCAAGCTTGTTTTCTCCTGCTCTAGATGGGAGGATGATTAACAAAATCAAATCTCCTGGCAAACTGGGAATATTCCCTCACTCACCCAACTTTAGGATAGTCCACCATTCTTCAGCAGTTTCTTTTTCTTTGAGGAAAAATAAGTGGCTCACGTACATGTAAACTAAGCTTTAATAACACTGTAACAAAATAACGTAATGAGAGAAACTAAATACAGCAACATGAAACTCAATGCAATAACATGAGGCAAGTCTTGGTCCCTCTTAACTGACATTCTTAAGTGAACACACTGAAGGGAGGGGCATAACACACAAGCCAAATACCAGATACCAAAAATTCTACTGATCAAATGAGGCCCCAGTGTTTTTCTTACACTAGAGCAGGCATAGACAAACTCTGGCCCTCCAGATGTTTTGAGACTACAATTCCCATCATCCCTAGCTAACAGGACCATTGGTCAGGGATGATGGGAATTGTAGTCTCAAAACATCTGGAGGGCCGGAGTTTTCCTATACGTGCACTAGAGGCTAGGACTAAAACCAATGGCTTCAAGTTACAAGAAAGCAGATTCTGAGGAAGAACTTTCTGACAAGTAAGAGCTGTTGGGAAAGTGGAACAGATTCCTTTGCAAACTGGTGGGCTCTCCTTCCTTGGAGGTTTCTAAGCAGAGGTTGGATGTCGATCTGTCATGGATGCTTTACTTGAGATTGCTGCATTGCAGAGGGTTGAGAGGAACCCCTCTCAACACTACAATTCTATGCTTCCTGTTTACTCTTACAAGCAACTACAATTAGATTGGCATGGGGATCTCTGGAGCCGTTTTATAGGCCAAAACCAGGGACTGGCTTTCCAGATGCTGTTGGACTGCAACTTCCATAATGCCTTGCCACTGCTCATGCTTGCTGGAGGCGATAGGAGCTGGAACCCCACAACATCCAGCAGGAGGGGACCCCCCCCCCCCCGCCCGACAAGTTCCCAGCCCCTGCTGCCTTACTTAAAACCATGTGCACAGAGATTCAACAAGATTTATTGAGGAATGTGCACCAGTTACCTGGTGGTCCAAGGCCATGTGTTAATGTTAGGTTAACATGCATGTCCTGTAAGCCAATGACCTATACACCATAATTCAAAAGGTACACCGTATTTTTGGCTAGGCTAGGTCTGGCTGAGTGGTTTGCTTCAGGCATGTCAAATCTCATTCTTCTACACCTGCCCCGTGTATGTGAGAAAAGATTTAAGCATGTATTGGAGAGGAATAGTGCCATCAGTTATAGTGCAGAGAGTCTGAACTTGATAGACACATTATTGTTTGCAATATCTACAGTTATAGGTTAATATTAAAACTTATTTATGTAATTGAAGTGCATTTACAGCTTACA
The DNA here is from genome assembly GCF_964270895.1 of Podarcis filfolensis. NCBI lineage: Eukaryota > Metazoa > Chordata > Lepidosauria > Squamata > Lacertidae > Podarcis > Podarcis filfolensis. The sequence goes on from NC_139614.1 coordinate 16,650,197, forward strand.
GAAAGGCGGCAAAACCAACCAAGAGTCTTGTGGCACCTTAAAGGCTAACAGATTTTATTACAGCAAACTTTCATGAACCACGGTACAAATTCATCCAATCTTAAGGTGCTGCAGAACTTTGTTGGTTAAAAACTCAGAATTTTGTAATTTAGAAAGTGTGATTTTTTTTTAATTCTGAAGGCACATAGTCTAATAGCACAGTCCAATGTCCACAAAGAATTAAAATTCAATGTGGCTTACGCCCAGGTAGGTGGGGTTAAGAGGGCCGCTTAAACTGTTGACAACTGGAGAGAAAGAATGGTTCCTTTATTAGGTCCACTGACATCATTTGTTGGAAAGCCATTCAATTGACTGGTAGCTTTGAATGCAAAACGAGGATTACTTAAATGGGTAGCTCTTTTGATCAAAAGCAGAAGGAGTTTTCCAACACTAAAGTAAATAATTTCCATGAAAAGATGCATCAGATTCAACAGTAGAAAAACAACCTATTTCTAGTGTGAAAGTAACCTTAGGGCAGTGTTAATAATTTATACTCTATATAAATATTTACACATATGTACAGAAAACATAGTAGGACCTTCCTGGTGAAATTTATTTATGTACAAACACACAGATAACTGCATTAGTCCACAATGTAGAATGAAACAAGGGGAGGGGGGGACTGAAGCAGCTTCTGCAGATTTCTTTAATGTCAGGCATATGTAGCAGTTATAAAGCAGATTTCTTGACTGTAAAGCATATGTCATTGCCAAAACAGGAGAAAGAAGCCCCCCTTTTCTCTTATTTTCATATTACTGTTGCAAGCATTCATCAACAATACGCATTCATATGCAGCTATCCTAGCAACATGTCACTGCTATATTATTTTTAGAGTGTCGAAGTGACATATGCCACAGTATTTGCAGATATTTCTATTCTCACTTAGAAGTGCAATATTAATTGCTCTGAAACAAAACCAAGTAAAATCCTCAAACCACCACCAATGACAGACTAACTAGTGTAAACAAGTAACCGAGTGATACATTTGGGGAGGCGGGGAGAGGACGAACAAGGGAGAGACTGGGGAATCAGCAGATGCTGCCTCCATGTTCCAAATGCTTTTTTTGATCAGATTTTATGGTTTATTAAGACAACTTCTAAATATTTTGCAAGAGTGTAAGCAACAAAGAATGGCTATAGTGGAAGAGCATGTGCTATACATATGTAAAGCCCCAGGTTCAGAACCTTCCAATCTTTGGCGAAGAGATGAAGAGAGAAAAGGAAAAAAGAGAATTTGCGTCTCCACTAGTGACTAAGCACAAGAGTGAATGCAAGGATTCGTTCATCTTTGCAGCAGAAGTCAAAACAGAAAAATCTAGAGATGGAGTGAAGGGGAAAGGGAGCATAGCATATTTACACACAACTGATTTTTCTTTTCCAGCATGGTGGGCCTGAAAGGGAGTTGGACAACTGTCTGGACAACTGTTCACTGGGGAGTGGAGAATTGTGATCATGCCGCTAACTCCACCCACAACATCTACATTGCGATTATGACATCTGTATAGAGACCAACTGTACACTGCAGTGCCATGCTGCACAAGTCATGAAAGTGAATCCTATGCAAGCTGGGATCTGCATGTGCGGATACAGATTACCGTATTTTTTGCCCTATAGGACGCACTTTTTCCCCTCCAAAAATGAAGGGGAAATGTGTGTGCGTCCTATGGGGCGAATGCAGGCTTTCGCTGAAGCCTGGAGAGCGAGAGGGGTTGGTGTGCACCGACCCCTCTCGCTCTCCAGGCTTCAGGAGAGCCGCAGCGCCAGCCCCACAAGGTCGGGGGACAGCGGGGAGGCAGAACGCCGCCATCCCGCTGTCTCCCGATGTGGTTTGGAGGCTGACGGCGGGGAGACGCGTGCTTCTCCCCGCCGCCAGCCCCGCAAGCTCCGGGGACAGTGGGGAGGCGCAGCGCGTCTTCCCGCTGTCCCCGGACCTGGTCTGCAGGCGGGCGGCAGGGAGAAGAGCGCTTCTCCCCGTTGCCTGCCCCGCAAGCTCCGGGGACAGCTGGGAGGCGCAGCGCGTCTTCCCGCTGTCCCCGGACCTGGTCTGCAGGCGGGCGGCAGGGAGAAGAGCGCTTCTCCCCGCTGCCTGCCCCGCAAGCTCCGGGGACAGCTGGGAGGCGCAGCGCGTCTTCCCACTGTCCCCGGACCTGGTCTGCAGGCGGGCGGTGGGGAGAAGAGCGCTTCTCCCCGCTGCCGGCCCCACAAGCGCCTGGGGGGGAAATAAATTTTTTTCCCCTTTATTTCCCCCCAAAAAAACTTGGTGCGTCCTATGGGCCGGTGCGTCCTATGGGGCGAAAAATACGGTATATGAAGGAGTGTAGTGACAAGCACACATAACCATAATTCACACCCCTGCCTACAATTTGTTAAAAGCTATTGCGTTTACACACTGCCAAGTACACACCGCCAAAGACAACCTATTACACATAATAGCGAGGGCGTCTAACAGCTACAAAAAGCTAACACAGTATTGCATGCTGTCTGGAAAGAAGACACAAATATAATTTAATAAGATCCTCAAATATAGCTATGCTAGCCAATAAATATCATCACTGGACTAAAAAAAAGGTACTGTATTGTGCAAAGTTTTGCAATAAAGCACTGCCAGATACTGCACACCTTAAATGCTTTAAGGGACAGGGGGAGAGTAGATTGGAGTGATTCTTCAGGCATTCAGAAACTGTGTGAAGTAATCATGCAACAAAGCAACCGAAGTAATGAGTATGCTTAGGGTTGCAGCCAACCAAGTTCTACTTAGAGCACTGAAATGAATGGACCCAAGTTAGTCATGTCTATTTATTTCAATAGGTTTACTCTGGGTAGAATGAACTTTGGACAACCTGTAGATTTTCCAGGGTTCCACAACCACAAAAGGCCTGCAGGAGTAGAAGCGGCTCTCTGCTTCAGAAGAGTTCGCCCTCCAACTTAGAGACAGTGACCAAATGGGGAGGACTTGAAGTTGTGTGCTTTTTTTCTCCTTCTCGCACCCCTACATAATTACTTGATTCTCAACATCCAAAGAGGGCTTGGGAGAGGTCTCCAAGGAGGAAGGAGCGCAACCTGAATGTATCTCTGTGTCTGTATTTGTTGGAAGTATTTTGGTGCCCCAGGAAGAAGTCAATGTAAATGAGACATGGTAGAGAGAATGTGGAGGAGCTACGAGAGCAATATCTCCCATTCGTTCACCTTCCTTTAATCCTTACACTTCTCAGCACCCCCACCCCCCGCCCTTTTGAGCCACTGCTGATTTATTGAATCAGCGTATAGCCCTTTTAATGTGTTTTTTTTTAAAAAATTGAGCTATCTGTCTTTGCATCACATTCTTAATGGATTTAGCAATATAATTCTATGTATGAAACTCAATTTTCGTCCTAAGCATCAATTGAAAGCCCGAGCACCTTAACAGTAAAGTCTTGTGCAAGAACCACAGGCATTAATCGACATCAGTGAAAGTAAAGAGAAATCAGAGGAAAATACATACTTGGGTCAAAAATAAAAGTTACAAGCTGTGGCACATGTTTGGGGATTTTAAAACCAGAGATGAAGCAGTGATGACACCTAGATGACACAGTGATGGTGGTCATCTCAGTATGATGACCATTATCTGAAAGGCAAAGATTTTCATCCCTTTTAAAAGCACTCTGATCCTGGCCACCAGTTTTTCTCTTTTTTTAAAAAAAAATTTAATTTTTATTCATTTTCCAAACAAATTTTATACAATCAACAAATTATTTTGCACTCATTCTTCAATTTTTGACTTCCCTCAGTTTCTCTGTCAATCTTTCGTAAAATTTCTATTTATTGACGCATTTCTAAACATCACCAGTTTTTCTCTATCCACTGAAACACTATGGAGCATCTATGAAGTTCTGACCTTGACTGAAACCCTGCTTCCCTTCTCACCAGGACTAAAACCCATTTATCTCCTAGAAAGGTCATAATGGCAGCAATACACAGGACACAAGGAACAGCCTAGATCAGTGATGGCCAAACTTGGCCCTCCAGCTATTTTGGGACTACAACTCCCACCATCCTTAGCTAACAGGACCAGTGGTCAGGGATGATGGGAAATGTAGTCCCAAAACAGCTGGAGGGCCGAGTTTGGCTACCACCGGCCTAGATTATATTCCAGAAGTCATCCTAGAAAAGCAGTCTTACATGTCAGCAACTATTTTCCAAAGATGTTACTGAATAAGAAACAGAGAAAGTTTGAACTTTCCCCCAGCCTTCTTCAGTGTGGAAGAATCTACCAGCATCAGTGTCATCTAAAACACACAAGCTCTTTGAGAAGTCTCACTGGGGAAATTGAGAAGATTTCAATACCTTCTCTCTTAAAGGACACAGTATTGTTCTTCTATGGATGTGCGCCTGTCAGTTCTTACAAACCAATCTTATGATGTACCCATGGGACTCAATGAAGACTTACTTTCAAGTAAGCATGCATGGGATGCATGTTGTTTATGGGCCCAAAGAATATTCCTGCTCCTGAACCTAGATACTCATGTTAACACATCACCACACTGCTCGCATATCATTAGAATAGCTAATGATAAAGATGTACTTAATTAGCAAGCTACTGTTTAAGCCTCAGGAGTTGGTTGTATCAGAGTTCTTGCTGCGGATATTAATGCAAATATATTCAGGGAATGTGTCAGGATTAAACACCTCTCAGTTAATGGCGGTGTTTTAACTTGATGGCTTAACTACCTACATTATAATGATTAAGATAGTAATGGCATATTGACCCCAAATTATCCAAGTCTTGGTTAAAGCCCTAGACCAATGTCAATTGTTTAAAGAGCCAAAATGAGAGATAATTGAGGAGATACAAGTTAATCTGCCATCATGCTTGCCTTCTTTGGACATTACACTAAAAATCTGGATAATGAGAGAGATGCAATTAAAACTTTATTGAAGGTAATATAAAATTTAAGACAGTGCTGATAGGAATAAGGCAACCTGGCTGAAATTGATATTCATTAGGATACGCCTTATATGAATAGGAAGCATTTGGACTTTGTCGTCTTTAAAAGAGCCCCAGCTGGTAATGGTTGAAGGTTAATGCCTTACCCCATTCTGTTCAATTTTCTGTCCTAATTAGTCATCTAAATCTATAGCTGTGAGCACCAAGTGTCTGTGCTCAAAAGAAACTAATTAATGCTAGCAAATTAGATCAAGTCCAAAGATCCAACAGCCAAACTCTTAAATGCTCCTTGTTAATAGGAAGTGTAGCTGTCAATAACTGCTGTTGGTGGCTATAATGAGGCCTCTTTCTTTCACTGAAAGTGATTTCATTTCTCTTTGTCCTCGCAAAAGCTGTTCCATTCCCTTTAAGGAAAAAAAAATACATGCAGTTGCGGTGTTAATGTTAGCTGCCTGACCCATTTCTTGCGATCAGCTGGGTTGAAATGACATGGAAAAACCAAACAGGGAAAGTCTTTGCTCAGCCACACCTTTCATTTCAACCAACTTTCCTTGGAATCCCTAATACTGGCCTATGAGTATCTAGGTTTTCTCCATCAATGAACGCAAATATCCAAATGAACCGTAGTGACATATAACTGTTTAATGCAGAAGGTGATATCACCCACAGCATAAGGAATTCTGTCTGAAGTATAGTTTTCACACAGTTTCTCTAGGATGCTTCACACATTACAATACTGTATTGAAGAATGCACACTGAAGCTTTAGCACATACCATTGTCTACTCATAAGATGAGATGTGTTTATACGAGTTTATTTCACTATGCTCCCTGAATTGCATGATGTAATGATAAATGCAGATATGTAGCATGAAGCTACTCTACTGGTAGGGAATTCAAACGGCTACATGTGAAATATTTAGTGTATAGCCAAACATGCTGTCAGTTTAACAAGCCAGCTTCATAAACTATGGCTTGAAATTGGTTAGCTTTGAAACTGACCAGAGTCTGTGACAAACCAAGATCCCTAGACAAGAAAACACAACAAAATGAGATTCAGGAAAACTGATACTCATGAAGTGTGTGAATAGCACAAGCCTGAGTCTCACTTCGGCTCATGCCAGTCATGTGCATCCTTCTAAACTATGGAAAATACTGCCTTTCATTTTCATCTCCGCTCTTTAATCCCATACTTTATAAAAACAGAAATAGAATGAAACAAAAGAATAATAGTGACACCACCACTAGTATTTGATTTAAAGCACACTCCAAAAATTAAGAGGGAATAGCATACAATACATTGCTTGGTTCAAAAATCAGTCGAGCATTTTGCAATGCAGTAAGCCAGCAACTTACATGGGGGTTACATTTGGGGGAATCGCATCTAAAGCCAAAATCACATACTAGTCAAAGCACAGTGGGTTCAATGGCAGATGGGATTGCCAATGTATTTTTACCCTGGACACCTGCCCCCTTTCTAAAACTATTTTGCCAACCACATAAAGCTGAATGGGCACAGTTAAATGCAGGTAAACTGTGGCATTACTGTATTGAAGAAATGATAAACCAAAGTAACAGTAAATGTGGAAGTGAATTTACAGGGTTGTTGTTTTTTAAAGCAGCTTGCTAATGCACTAGTATCTCAGGCTCTCAAAATATTTATTAATTAAATTTATATCCTTCTAAGGAGCTCAAGGTGGCATACATGGTGCTCTAGGGTCTAAACCACTAAGCCTCTTGGGTTTTCCAATCAGAAGGCTGACAGTTCGAATCCCTGCAAAGGGGTGAGCTCCCGTTGCTCTGTCCCAGCTCCTGCCAACCTAGCAGTTCAAAAGCACAACAGTGCAAGTAGATAAATAGATACTGCTGCGGCAGGAAGGTAAACGGCGTTTACATGCGCTCTGGTTTCCATCATGGTGTCCCATTGCACTAGTAGCGGTGTGGTCATGCTGGCCATATGACCCGGAAAGCTATCTGTGGACAAACGCCAGCTCCCTCAGTCTGAAAGCAAGATGAGCACCCTAACCCCATAGTCGCCTTTGACTGGACATAACCGTCCAGGGGTCCCTTTACCTTTACATGGTGCTCTCCACTTCCCATTCTTTCCCTACAATGACCATACAAGGTAGGCTAGGCTGAGAGATAGTGAGTGGTCCAGTACTATCCAGTGACCCTCATGGTTAAGTGGGGATGTGAACTCAAGCTTCCCCAGTTCCTAGCCCGACACTCTAAACTATATTACTCCGGCTCTCTTAGCACCTCAAGTCCTCGCATCAAACTGTGTTAACGGCACTTTAGATCCCCGTGTACTTGTGCCAAGACATTTCCTCTGCCTTACCCTCTGACACATATTATGTTCAGTTAATAGAACCTGGTCCTTTTTTTTAATTAATAGCGAGTAGAAGTGATGGGCATAAACCTATCCCAGCATGATGCTACTAAGTATTTCACACATTTCCTTATCTGTGTTTCTGATGAGAGAACACAAGACATTTCTAAAGTGTGTTTTTTTTCCAGGTGTCCTTGGGCATTTAAACAGGCAGTGCCAACATCTGCCCAAGGATTTGGAATTGCTCTCCTTTTATGGAGCTTGATGTGTCAGGTGCAAGGGTCATGCTCTGGTGCAGGTGGCCCCTAGAGGGACAGATAAGATCCCAGCTACTAGTGGACTGTTGATTAAGTGTGTATTACTAAAACAATGGTTGACATTGGCCTTACTCTACTTTAGGAAAGCCCGAAGTGGTGTTTCATCCCATCAACTTTACTAAGTATCAATGCTGTCCCTGGGGAGAGGAAGAATGGTGGCATTTGGAAACAGCCTTTGCCAGAATACTTTCCTAATTATAGCTGTTTGGCTTGGCCAAGTATTTGTAACTGTATGGGGTTATTCTGCAATCCATAGATCTATGACTATCACAACTGCACACTTTAAATATTCAGAATACACTTGCTTTTATTAAAATGTGGCCATTTCATCAACAAAGACCTAATAACAATAAATAAACTCCCCTTTTGAATCCCATCATGATTTTCTTTTAAACGCCCCCCCATGTCAATAACCAATTATTGAGGACAAAACCCAAGTAGAAAATAATGTATATTTTAGGTAACGTAGGGAATGACTGTCCAACATTAGCATTGTTTACCATGTGTGTAAAATGATTCCCAGCATTCAGAGCTCTCTTACACTGTTCCAGAAGATATCAGGTGACCACAATTTCAAAACTGTGTTCCTAGATTAACTGTCCAGACTTTCTAGTTAGCAGGAAGCCCAAGCAAAAAAGATTTATTTTTTTCTCTCACCTAATTTGCTCTCTCTCCTCATTTTATTTACCCCATCAAATGGAAAATATTACAAGTTAATTTAAGCAAAGGCTGGTCTGAATGAATGCCTACAAATAATATGGATCAGTACAACCTAAAGCTTCCCCAATATATTTTTTTTAATCAGCCAGTCAGTAAAGCATGGAACTTTAAACCTCAGGGTCAAAGGTTTGAGCCCTTTCTTGGGAGTCTTGATGAACCTTGTGGTACCTTCCAACTCTATGGTTCTATGTAGGTAAAAAAAGGTAAATGACCCCTGGACGGTTGAATCCAGTCAAAGGCGACTATGAGGTGTGGCACTCATCTTGCTTTTCAGGCTAAGAGAGCCCTGTTTGTCCACAGACAGCTTTCCGGGTCATGTGGCCAGCATGACTACACCACTACTGGCGCAAGGAGGACCATGACGAGTGCCAGAGTGCACAGAAATGCCATTTACCTTCCCACCACAGCAGTACCTACTTATCTACTTTCACTGGTATGCTTTTGAACTGCTAGGTTGGCAGAAACTGGGACAGAGCAACGGGAGTTCACCCCGTGGCATGGATTGGAACCGCCAACCTTCCAATTGGCAAGCCCAAGGGGCTCAGTGGTTTAGACCACAGTGCCACCCGCTCCCTATCTAAGATAAGATGCTGGCTGAGCTTAAAGATCATCATGGTTGATCACAGGGCAGGAGGATGGGGTGCTGGGCTTTACAGGTCTTCATCAGTGCCTTCAACAGAGTCTGCATGGCAACAGAAGCCAGTGGACTGAAGACAGGCATAATGAGCTTCTGATCTCTCTCCTTCAGAAGGCAGGCCACAGCAGACTGTGCACATGTGAAAGTCTCCAAAGAGTCATCAGGTGCAGAGATACACAAAACCCTATTTCCCCACTTTATCAAAAACGTGACAAATCATTGTTGTAACCTAGATATTCAGGCTTTAGTGAAAGTGAGCCTACGTAGCACAGGAAAAGGTGAGACCATGTTTGCATACTCACTAGTGCGGAGTGCACCAAGGATTGTCCCTAAGTGGAATGTGAATGTTCTTGCACTGAAATGCTAGTTTAAAAAGAAAATAGTTAATGTACAAATTACACATACTTGAATCGAGAGTCTAAATCTGAGACAGACCCTGTAAACAAAGTTGGCTCAATACATTATAGAGCTTGTAACTCAATAGCACTTAATCTCTGATGTAAGGGAGAAAATGAAAAGACTGTTTGCAGCAGAGTAATCAGATTAATAAAAATATACAGAAAGGGAGTTCTCCTTGTTTGTGTTTTAGTCACACCTAGGCAACACAATCAAGTAATATATGTGGAAGTGCAAACTTGGAATACTGTGGATTTAACAATGTATCACAATTATATGAACACCTATATTCAATATTCCATAGCTTTCTTAACAGATTGCAATGCAGTTGGGAATAAGAATGTAACTTTTCAATGAACAGCAAAATCAGTGTTAGAGACAACATACATTCATGCATTCATACATACATTCATGTTATTCTCACATGAAACCAACCAGTACAGTGGAACCTCGGTTTTCGAGCATCTCAGAAGCTGAATGATTCGGAACCCAAACACCGAAAATCTGGAAGTGAATGCTTCTGTTTTCGAACATACCTTGGAAGTCGAAGGGCTTCTGAGGCGCATTTCTCCACTGAAATTGCCAACCGCCCATTGCACCTCGGTTGTCGAACGTTTTGGAAGTCAAACGGTCTTCCGGAACGGATTACATTCGACAACCGAGGTTCCACTGTATTTGGTATGGAACATACAATGGCTTAGGGACGTGGGTGGTGCTGTGGTCTAATCCACAGAGCCTAGGGCTTGCCGATCGGAAGGTCGGTGGTTCGAATCCCCGCAACGGGGTGAGTTCCCATTGTTCGGTCCCAGCTCCTGCCAACCTAGCAGTTCAAAAGCACATCAAGTGCAAGTAGATAAATAAGTACCGCTCCGGTGGGAAGGTAAACGGCGTTTCCATGTGCTGCTTTGGTTCGCCAGAAGCGGCTTAGTCATGCTGGCCACATGACCCGGAAGCTGTACGCCGGCTCCCTTGGCCTATAGAGCGAGATGAGCACGCAACCCCAGAGTTGTTCGCGACTGGACCTAACGGTCAAGGGTACCTTTACCTATACAATGGCTTGTATCTTAAGTTGCTCTTTTACTCACACAAAGAGGGTCAATTTCTGCCCAACTTCCCCCTCGGCAACACATTATTTACCCAGGGTCACTTAACTGTTAGGGAACAGGTTTTTCAGGGAAGAGGGAGGTAGCTTACTTCAAAGCTACACATTTTCCTAATAAGTTCCCTTCATGATGTCAGCAGCGTATTGGGGTAATAATTTTAGGATGAAGTCTTGATGACTAGAGAAAGTATGTGTGTATACACCCACCCTCACACCCAGAGAGATTGGCATCCATCTGTCTTGAGAGACAATGGAGTACACCTCCAGGCGTTGAAGTCAAACCACTGTGCTAGCTGCAGTGAAGTGACCTCCTTAGGGTACAAGCCTGGGCAGTGTCTACGGAGGTCCTGGGTGGCCCAGGCGACAATATCACCCTCTCGGCCTCACTGGCATGGTCCAAAGGAAAGCAGAGCAGAGGAAAGCAGAGTTGGCACCAGCTTGGCTGCAGGAGTTCCTGGAAGGAGGCATACAAGATACCATCCAACCATTTTAGGGATTCCACTCTGGATTGCTGTAGGGCTTACTCCTTAGCCTTTTCTTCTCCCATAGATGCCCCACAAGCAGCAGCTAACTCCAGAATACCATTCTCGATACCACCTACCAATATTTTATGCCACCAGAAAATGTCATAAAGATACCACAAAACTGTTGTTTTTTGCTGCAAGAGACTAGGGGGATATAAAAATTTAATTAATAAATAAACATGGCTGCCCCTCTGGAAATCTTTATCTTATCAAAGTCAATGGTTAAGCTCCCACTGATTAGTATAATTGGGTTTTATACTCAATATGGTATGCTAAACATGATATCCATACACCAGGATAAAAATTTAATATTTAGGAAAAATCTTATATGCACAATAAACACCACCAAGCAAAGCATTTAAGATTTTCATACCCAAAAATATACAATTACTTTTAGTTATTCTTTCACAGATTCTATTTTCAGTTATCCTTAGGTACTTAACCTGTCAATATTTATTGCGCATTAAACAACAGAATACAATCTTACTTTGTCTGGGTAACCTTGAAAAAACACACCACAAATGTTAAGCCAAAAAGTCAATGAATTGTAACAGGGTCTTGAATATGTAATTTCAATAGAAGCATGATTGTTCTTTTGCTTTCTGTTAAACATGGCACAACTCTCAAAAGTTTGTTACTGGCTTTTCTTCTGACAAATCAATTGAATTATCCAATGCACACACAATTTATTTGGCTACATCTCATATTAAAAGCATTATAGTACAGAGCTATTTCTATTCTTCATACGCTAACACCACAGTGAATCATGTTCCCAAGTTCTTTAAGTGTCAAAAGTTTCAATGAGAAATACTTGAAATAGTTTTAAGGTCTCAAAGCACTGATTGTCCTTTATGCTGATCTGCATACCCAAGGTAACAGCTACAACGTCTGGAAGTACAGGAACTACCCCCAGTTATATGACCTACTTCCCCTGAGTGAATGCTTTCAGCCTCTCTATTTTTCTCCTGTTCACAGGACTTAGGTTATTTTGCAATTTTCACAACATCACACCTCTTTCCCCTGCAATTCCAAAACATATGGGGAGTTGCTCTGCACGTTGGCAGTTTAGCTGAATGCAGAGGTGAGAGTCTTATGCCATTTTCTCGTTCCCTCAAAAGCCATGCACTATTATAAATCAAATTTAACTTGTATAAAGCTCAGTGTTAACTACAGGCAACAAAGAAAAATACAGACTTTATTATTTTAGATCTCTGCCAGTTATTATCATTTTATACAGGTCTGTCTGTGTATATGGCTCCTTACAGAATTCAAAGAGGCAAAATATAAGCAGGTTCCTGCTCTTAAAGAGCTTCCAGCTTGCTTTCTGCAAAGGGAGATACATTCCTGGCAGCCACTGGAATCTCCTCCACCTTCAATCCGAAGATTATCAATGCCTGTGAAGGAGGATCTTTCATGGTCTGACATGCACGGGTGCAATGCAGCGTACAACAGCATTCTCAAGACCACTCCAATTGAATTTCAGATGGCATAATACTGGATAACCCTAATCAGCTTCTTCTAAGGTACCTGAGCATTATGTGTTTGCCTCAATGAGAGTTGTAGTATAGAACTGGGTTAGTGATTCCAGGTGGATTGAAGCATCTGACAACTTCAAAAATTATAACGTCACTTCTCTGCAAATATGTCATTGTGTTGTTATACAGACGCTTAAAGGAAAGGCAGTGGGGGTGAAGAAACAAGGGTACACCCTAAGCTGTTTAGGAGTTTGCAAGCAAGTGCACATGCCCACAGATTTCCAGGTTTCTGGCAATCAAGGTAGCTGGGAACAATATCCTGGCCCTTCAGTGCAAATTAAATGAGAATATTTGTCATTGATGTTTACCACTAGGTTCAGCCCAACAGCATGCCTAATTTCTTTTAATCTATTTTGTGTTGCAGTCATTGTTATGATCCTCTCTTTAACTCTCCCAAAGAAAAGTACGGAATACTTCCTTTCTTCAGTATGGTGCCCAGGTTGCAGCAAACTCTTTTCAGCAAATTATTTCAGCCCAGCATTCTACAATGCATTTTACTGAGCATGCAATAAAGAAGAGAGATAAAAATCACACACCTATGTTCACTGCTCCTATGACAGCTTGGAAAATGATAAAATTCAGGTCACATAAGTGATTAGATTTCGTATTTTGATGAATTTCACTCTCACCTTGTACTTTATCAGAACATAGTTCCCTGGCCTTCTCTCTCATCATTTTTGGAATCAAAACATCCTTTTCTACGTGCCTGAGCTGTGGCTCCTCTGTAAGAGAGCAAAAATATTTCTATGTTTAGATGGCAAGTCGCAGGTGAACTGAAAGAACAAGAATGCTGTTTAGAAGGGATGTTAATACATCCGGAGTTCTGAAACAAAACACATGTATGTATAATGACGTCCTACTATCAACAATTAATTATTTATACCCCACCCATCTGGCTGGGTTTCCACTGGAAAATATATCAAGGTAACACTGAAGATGACAATGGGTGGAATTCAACATAGAAAGTCTGCTTGTACAACAGAATTCCCACCCCCTCCTTCTCCTGCATGTCTTCCCACATAATTTTCTGTTGTGGAGGACTGAGAGCAAACCCCAAAGTGATTTAGGCAGCATCCGGTGGTATGTGGGGGGAGCAGAAGGGGAAGTCCTGCCATGTGAATGGATCTCATTCCAAGCACAGAACAACTTATTTGACTCCCACCCAATACCTTCATTTGCTGTATTTGCAAACAATATGCCTAAGGAATCTGACATGCCAGGGTCATTCCCATCTTATCCTCTGAAGGGCTAACATGTCCAAGGCTGTTCAATGACCAGGATCTGAATTCCATTCGCCATAGCCCCATTCCACTAATCCAGGCATAGGCAAACTTGGCCCTCCAGATGTTTTGGCACTACAACTCCCATCATCCCTAGCTAACAGGACCAGTGGTCAGGGATGATGGGAATTGTAGTCCCAAAACATCTGGAGGGCCGAGGTTGGGGATGCCTGCACTAATCTAACTAGTTGACCACACCGGCTCATAGCAATATATTCATAAGCAGGTTTTAGGAATATGAACCAGTCACACAGAAAAAGCAGCATTATAACTTTCATCTTTATAGGAATAAAGAACAGCAGATAACTTCCCAATATGAGACTCAGGAACGATAACCTTTCCATCACTTTAGCTCAGGGGTGGAGAATCTATGACCCCTCCAGCTGCAGTTGGGACTCCAACTCCCATCAGCCTCAAACTATCACATGCATTGGCCTGGGGTGATGGGGGTTGTAGTTCACAAACATATTGAGAACCACTGGTTCCCCAACCCTGCTGTAGCTAATATGACACATGCAAAGCATTGTTTTTAAAGCATTTTCAGTTTGTGCACAAACACTGATTGACAGACTGGTGAGACATATAACACACTGTACTAATCCAATTTGGAGGTTACCAAGCCATGGGTGACTGTGGCCAGGCTATCTCTACCTCGGTGGGGTTGCAGCTGGTGTACTTCTTTAACCTGGTAAAAGGTGCAGCACGCCATGAAGTCTCCAAGCAGCATTTAAGGCTGCAGGCCTGATCCTTAAGACCAATGGTGTTCCAGATGTTGGTGGACTCCGGGGCCCATCAGTGCCAGCCACCATGGCCAATGGTCAGGAATGATGTGGATGTGCAGTGCTGCAACATCTGGTGGGCCACAGGTTAGCCACCCCTACTTTAAAGGGAGTACAATCCCATTCAGAACAGGTTGAACACCAGCTTCCAAAACATATGAACTACCCATCAATACTGTCTTTTCAGGACTGAGCTTCAGCTTAGCAACCTTCACCTGGTCCATTAATCATTCCAAACATCAATTTAGCACTCATGCCTTGTTCCACAGGAAGGTAACAGTTGGAAGATGGTGGTCCCTGTTTGAGAGGCAGGGTAGAAAGGGTCTCCCAGGGCGGGAGGCTGGGGGAAGAAACAGGCTCCCAGGTGGGAGCTGGGAGGGTCTACCTTTCTGTGTATGGATAAAGGATATGATATAATTGTGATGAAGGGCCTTTAATTCTTTTTTGTTTCCTCTTTTCTTTATCTAGTTTGACTTTTATTGTATTTTATGTTGAAAACTTTCAATAAAAAATTAACTAAAGAAGAAGAAGAAAGGGTTTAGCAGTTGTACCTGGGGGGGGGGGGAAGGGTTGCATATTATGGGACATTAGCTCTTCTCCTTGACAAAGAAAAACCTGCGAACAGCATTCTGATAAAACAGGCCAGAAGTTAATGGGAGGCAGAGATCGCTACATATGAGTGGCTTATTAGAACCGTGAAACTCTCATTTTATTAACCACTATGCAGCTTGGTACAATCCTATGCACAGTTTCCTGGGAACAAGCCCCATTGAATTCAGAGAAATTTCCCAGCAACTGAAACATACGCAGGATTGGTTCCTTTACTAGTTCCTTTAGCTGCTTTTATGTAGGTTCGTTTCTAAAAATAGCCCAGAAAATTGTATACATTTGTGTTTTCCATAAGTTTCAAATGTTGAGATTGTACTACCTTAGATTCGCATCAATTCAAATTAAGAGAGAGAGTAAGGATGACAACACCAGGGAAAAAATTTCAAAGCTTTAACTTCTCACTATTCTATCATCACCTTGAAGTCAATTTTCACCTTTTTCACTGGCTGAATCTGTTATCTTACATTTTGCTTTGGGGCTCATGTGTTCTTGCAATATATTCTTGTAGGTTGGGGATCAGATTCTGAACCAATTCTGTAACATTTTGGGGAAACATAAAAGTAAAAACATGAACAGAAGGAAAGCGCAACTATATATGTTGACTAATTCAGATACAAAACAATATAATTAGTAGAGAATGGGGAGAGTTGTTTCTGCAAGTAGTTTCATCTGACCTGTTTTATCTACAGTCATCTTAGAATAACCAGCTTAACTGCTGAGAGATGGCAGATCAGACAGCCCCCTGGGAATTATAGGAGCTTCAGAGAAAATATTGTTGCACAGAAAGTACATTTTACAGCCATGCATTCTCTTCTTGCCTTTTGCCAAGTTTTTTTTTAAAAAACAACCCCCCCCCAAACAAATCCACTCTGAGCCATGCATGTAGAAGGCCAAGTTTAACCACCTTACTTACAGAGCATCCTATCATATGCCCTAGAGTGGCACACTGTACTTAACCTCTGACTTCTTTCCGAACCGATCAATTGGAAGGTGAACTGGAAATGCATGTCCAGATTTGTCATAGGCGGGTAAAAGCTTGAGAAGCAAAGGTAGCTTTCCCTATCTTATTCTAATGCTAATCAATACAGCGAGCCTGGGGTGTGTGGGGAAAGGGAACTTTATCTAGAACAGCTACCCTCCTTCCACATCAAGCCAATTTTTCTATGTGGTTGAACCTTCAATCAGTAAATACAGCAATTAAATGCAAGTTACATCTGCAACAAAATGTTGCAGTGTGGAATACTGTTGTTCGATATGCCAGCCTTCCCGTTTTGTTTTGTTTTTTGCTGTTTTAATTGGGTTTTATAAACAAGAATGATGTTATACAAATAAGTATACCAAGTTTTTTCATGTCATTTGTATATCACAAAAATAGCACAATAAATGTGGGAAAATATCCACAACATATGTTTCATTATCAGTGGTCAATGGTATGAGCTCTTGGTTTATGATTTGGTTTAAACGATTAGGAGGAAGAGGAAGAAGAAAGAAAGAAAAAGGGGGGGAGAGGTGAAGGAGGGAGCGGCGGGTGGGGTGGGATAGTTATGCTTCTATTATTCTACTTAGCGTGTGTGAAGGTTTGTGTCAGTGTTACTTGTATGGGTTCTCTTACTATTCACTTGTTGTATTTCCTTGGTGGTGAAAGAGGTGGGGTGTGGCTTAGGGTGTGGTTGGTTGTCTTTGGTTGGCTGTAGTGAGAATTGTTTTTGTGTGTGAGCGGGGTATGAGTGTGTATTTTTGAATCAGGTTAGACAGATTGATTCGTATGCTGTCGGGGGATTCTTGTTGTTGTCTTGTTGGGCTGTATATATGATAAAGGGGAACCAAATTGGGGTGAAGGTGTCTTCTTCTATTTGTCCCCGTGTCAATTTCAGTTTATTTGGTTAGTTTTTCTAATAAGGCTGTTCCCCATGCTATTTGATACCATTGGTCCATGCTTACTCCTGACAGGTCTCTCCAGTGTCTGGCTATGAAGCTTCCCTTTTGCGCAGGGGTCAGCAAACTTTTTCAGCAGGGGGCCAGTCCACTGTCCCTCAGACCTTGTGGGGAACTGGACTATATTTTTTTGGGGAAACGAACAAATTCCTATGCCCCACAAATGACACAGAGATGCATTTTAAATAAAAGGGCACATTCTACTCATGTAAAAACACGCTGATTCCCAGACCGTCCGCAGGCCAGATTTAGAAGGCGATTGGGCCAGATCCGGCCCCCGGGCCTTAGTTTGCCTACCCATGTTCTAGCTAGCAGATGCCCTTCCATTCCCTGTCCCCACTCCTTGTTTTCCAGCCTTGCGCAAGCTACAATTCCTGCTTCAGCCTTCTATAGAAAGCGATTTCAAAACACTCTTCAAAGGCTGCCAAACCAAGGGCACATTATATTACCCCTTCCAAATCAAGACACTATCTAGATATGGATTAAGGCAGGGGTGAGAGAATCTGTGGCTTTCCAAGTGTTGTTGGGACTCCCAGCTCCTATCAGGTCCTGCCAGGGATGATGCAAGTGGCCAGGGATGATGCGAGTTGGAAACCAGCAAGGCTGGGAGGGCCACAAATTAGCCACTCTTGAGATAAGGAGACGAGGCCCTGATAATCAAGGAAAGGATGCAGGGACACGCCCGGCAAAGCTGGGAAAAGGTCCTCTTGGTTGCAAACAGCACCTCCTGAGATTCCTAGACCAAATTCCAGCAGGAGAAGAGGAAATGACACATTGAGCCCTGAGAGCTCCCTACCAGGACCTGTTTCCTAAGTATGTATGCCAAGGACTGCAGCATTAGTGAAACTCATAAGACCAAGCAAATTACAGGGAATTTCAGACTTGAGTGTTTTGGCTTGCAAAGTACAAGTTCGTCAACTTTCTTAAATGCAAAGCGTCTTTCTCTCTGTATGATAAGTACACCACCGTCACCACTTTCATTGTAACCTCAAGCAGAGATAGATATGCATGACAGCAAAGGTAAAGTGGCAATGGCAGTCACTTAAGGAGTTTAACATTGCCAAAGCCAAGCACAACATTTTCAGCACATATTGCTGCTGGAAAGAATGGTCCCAGGAGGAAGATCTCCAGCAACCATGTATCAGTCATACACTTATTAGCACATCACCAACCACAGGTGAGAATGTGCCTTGACAGAACCGGGCATGTAGAACTCCTCAAAAAATAAAAAAGTGTTTTTCTAGCAAAGGTGAAAACATGAGAGAGAAGGTTTGCACCCCCCCCCCCAGTATGACACTGTTGTAGTAGGGGGAAAACAAAACAAATAAACATGAGAGCTAAGCGATGAACATAAAACATGTAGCTGGATTCTGGATGAGAAGAATAGAAAGGAGTACAGCCAGTGCTGCTGAACCTGGTCTATGCTTTTTTATTATTATTTATTATATTGGTATACTGACTTATGGGACGTGGGTGGCGCTGTGGGTTAAACCACAGAGCCTAGGGCTTGCTGATCAGAAGGTCGGCGGTTTGAATCCCTGCGACGGGGTGAGCTCCCATTGCTCGGTGCCTGCTCCTGCCAACCTAGCAGTTCGAAAGCACGTCAAAGTGCAAGTAAATAAATGGGTACCGCTCCGGCAGGAAGGGAAATGGTGTTTCCGTGCGCTGCTCTGGTTCGCCAGAAGTGGCTTAGTCATGCTGGCCACATGACCCGGAAGCTGTACGCCGGCTCCTTCGGCCAATAAAGAAAGATGAGTGCCGCAACGCCAGAGTTGTCCGTGACTGGACCTAACGGTCAGGGGTCCCTTTATCTTTACTGACTTATACCTGTAGATCTCAGGGTGGTTCTCAACTAGGGTGCTGGTGTAAGAAGCCAGAAGCAGGCCTTGGGCTTACATACTATATTGACGCCCCTCTTGTAGTCATTTCCCCACCCCATGTTAAACATGGTTAAAACCTGGGCACTAATCTTAGCTATGGTTAATGCTAGCCTGGGTTTGCTATTAGCCAGTGTTTTGAAATCAGTTTCAAATACTGTAGTATTAACCATATTTAAGTTTGGTGTCAACTGCCTTGATTGTTTTGAAGCCATCAAATCCTCCTTTAGACAAGAGTGGGTACAATACATTTTGATCTGGATTCTCTAAGTTAGAAACAAGATGATTCCTCATATCAGCAAAAACAATCCGAGATAGAATTGAAATACAAAGGGAGTCAAATCACACAGAAAAGTTGGCAAATGTGAGGTATACTGTATAGGAATGTAAGAGCTGCTAATAAAATATTTTGGAGATTCAAGAGTGAAGAAAAACCTGATGACCAATTGTGAGGTCTGCTACATCCAGCCCTTCTCCTGGAATATATTACTTCCATAGAAGACAAACCCAACAGGAGTTAGTTTGTCAGTCCCTTAGATTTAGGCTAATCATCGCAATTTTTAACAGGCCAATTTGAGAGTAAAGCTAGAGGCAACTTTTTTCTGTGAATGTAATTAATGTGTCATTTTTTAAAAAAAAGTAACTAGAAGCTGGGGTGAGGTACAGTAGGCAAGACCTCTGAATGAGGAGAGTTTACCTTCCACCCAAATCCAAACACCATGGTCAAGATTAAAACTGCCTTCCTGAATCTATTTACATGGGAACAAATGGCTCAATTGGTTTACATAGCAAAACCATTAAGTTATGAAACTATAGGAAAGGTTAAGATTATGGTGTTATGCAAGTTAAAGATTATCTACACCAGTTGCAAATGGTTGAGAAAATGTAAAGAAACAATACAAAAAACAGCCCTACCCTGAAAACTTGTTACAGGATCACTTATAAATGCCACAAACAAAAAAACCTACAGCCAAAAGACAGACAAAGTGGCTCTACTGAAATACAACTTCCTATGTTCCCAGGTGTGTTTGCCTACATGCTATCTTTGTACAAACTATAACTAGCAGTAGTGGTGTCATAGAAGCAAGAATCGTAAGCAAAGGCCACTGCTAAAGTGCAAATAAAATGTGCCCATGAATTATAAGAAATAATTTGAAAAACAACAACAAAGAGGATCAAGCTAGTCCGGAAGTATAGTGACAAGTTCACTGTTCCCTTTTAGAACCAACACAATCTAGTACACTTGAGAACTGGTATAGCGTAGCTGGGCTATACCAATCAGGAAGTATTAACTTTGCCATGAACTCCCTAGGTAAGCCCCTTTCTCTAGCCTCAGTCCCACTATCTGCATCACAAAAGATAATACTACTAAGTGTACCTTATTATGTATTATATTTATTTTAATGCTACACCACAATTACATTCCCAAGGTGGTTTTGAAAAAAATTAAGTCAGTTAAAATATAAATACCAGGGTGTGTGAGAGAGACCAAAATCCATAAAATAGATAGCAGTATTAAAATAGTATCTAAAAAGCTTGGGAAAACAAAAATTCTGTGTCCGTCATCAGAAGGCGAACAAGGTAGGAGACAGAAAAAACTTTCTGGGGAGCGTAATCCACAACCACTACCAAGAAGGCCCTTACCAGTAAAGCATGTTGAATTTTTCAACTTTCAAATTCCAAAAAATGAGGAGGGCTTACAAGTTGTATCATGACTTGGGAATTCAAAATATGTTTTGGTTAAATTAATATAATTTAGCTTTTTTGCTTGGTAAGTAAAATGTGTGTAAAACTGCACAGAAATCATTAAAAATTATTGCAGTTATATTACATATTAATATTAATATTAAACATTACCTTACATTTTCAGAAGGTAAAACTAAAGTTCTTTGGTTTTCCAAAAGCCGTTTATGTGCTTCTTCACCAAATGTAGATTTACCAAGCTAAATACTGTTTGGTCACAAAAAAATAATAATAGCAGATTTGAATCCCCCCCCTCAAAAAAACCATATTTTTAAGACCCTTCACTGAAGAAGTTTGCAAAAATTAAGTTTTGCCCCTTAAATGACACGCCCCACTACCAGGCTATTTTGTAGAGGTAATGTTGAGTGTTCTTCATTCATCTAAATTTAAAAGTGGAACAACCTTCTGAGGCATTCATCATAGAACTGTAGAGTTGGAAGGAATTCCCGGGGGCCATCTAGTCCAACCCCCTTGCAGTGCAGAAATCTCAACAATCATCTTATAAGTCAGACCACTACACCCATTTCATTAACGAAGGGAACTAAGAGCACGTGAGGGCTGGGAGCCCTTGAGTCGGCGGTAAACCCGTGAACAAGGGTTCACACGTGAACCGAGGAGCAAGTTCACGGGTCTGGACTGGCAGCTCCTCAGCCTAACCCCCTTGCACTCTCATGTCCCGGGCACGTCAAGAGGAGGGGGTAGCAACCGCCCCTACCTGCTGCACCAGGGGCAGGCTCCATGTACCAGCTTCCCTGCTTTAGGGGCGGGGAGGGAAGCACCTCAGTAGCTACAGAAGTCGCGGCGGCACCAGCAACATGGTCATAGTCCCTCAACCTTGGGGGTTTTTTTAAGCCACACACTCTCTCGGCGCATGCGCCAGCTGCGGAATTCGAAGCTCCAGCGCGCTACCCGTCTGCCTGCGGCGCACGCGTCGAAGAGAGGGAGGAAGCGGAAGAGAAGGAGGCGAACGAACAGCGTGGGAGGGCGCGTGCGCGTGGAAGGCTAGCGAAGGAAAAGGCGGGGTTCTACCTATTGGGGCGGGGCGAATGTCGGCCTCTTCCAGACCGGCTTCTTAATGGGAGGAGCTTCGGAGGATAAAGCGATAGTGACGTCACCGTGACAAGATTATCGCCTGGAGAGCCCCTTAAAACCAGTTGGGAAGGTGGCTGTTGGGATTGTTTCTTGTGAGGCAAGGAAGGAAAAACAAACGCCCATACTTTTAATACACACACAAGTCTTTTAATAAATACATCCATTAATAGAAGGGAGAACAACTAATAATCAAGGAGATAGACCAATGTGAACGTTGAAGCAGGCATTATCACCAAACCTATCAGCTCAACAATTATTAAATATGGACATGCTTTCATAACGTGACAGTTTTCACAGACTCGAATATAATATTATAGTTTGGGGGTCAGCCTGGTTGGGTTTTGCTGCTCCCTTAGATTCTTAACAGCTATTTGGTTGTGTTCACAATATCTGAGGATAGCCTCAATTATTTAGGGAGTTATTCAGAAGAACATGCCCCACTCTTGTATTATGACTTCACGTTTTAAAGCACAGTGCTGGGGCTTTGGCCCCATGAGATTTCTTTTATCCAGCAGTTTTGCTCTCGGATTGGGGTGGGGTAGGGCGGGTTTACCCCTGCACTGTTCACAAAAACTAGTTAGGTCATTGTGACCCCTGTGTAAAGAGTCCCTTCATTTTCACTTCTCTATTAAGGTACAGGAGTGAAAGAGTGTTAAGGCTGCAATCCTAAAAATATATGGTAAAAGGTAAAGGACCCCTGGATGGTTATGTCCAGTCAAAGGCGAATATGGGGTGCGGCGCTCATTTTGCTTTTCAAGCCGAGGTAGCAGGCGTTTGTCCACAGACAGCTTTCTGGGTCATGTGGCCAGCATGACTAAAACTCTTCTGGTGCACGGAGGATCGTGACAAATGCCAGAGCGCACAGAAATGCTGTTTACCTTCCTACCACAGTGGTACCTATCCATCTACTTGCATTGGTGTGCTTTCAAACTGCTAGGTTGGCAGAAACTGGGACAGAGCAACGGGAGCACACCCTGTCATTCATATTCAAACTGCTGACCTTGTGATTGGCAAGCGGTCCAAGAGGTTTGGACCACAGTGCCACCCGTGTCCCTTAAAAATATATATACAGTACTTAGTAGGGAGCAAACTCTACTGCATAGGATTGCACTGTGAGAATTGTAGTACAGTACTGTCGTTTGTTAAATTGTGAAAAGATGGCTGAAGAGAGATCTTTCCCAAATTAGGTCTGCATTGGGCCAGAATGAATTTCCTAGCACATGCACAAAGGTGCACACACACATGTACAAAAAAAAAAGTTTTAGGAGCCACCTGAGATGTCTGAAAAGTGCAGTGCAATGACAAAGAATATATTTTCCATTGCACAAAATGTGGCTGATCATAAATAGCTCCTGCTTGCAGTCATTTCTCTGTTTGTCTACCATTCATATTGTCATTTGATTAGTTAATCATCCATTTTCTAAAGTGTGAATGTGTTTTTACACTTCAAGCAAGACAGTGTTAACTATGAAACTATAGATAGCAATGGAGATTAATTATCTATTTCAGAAGTCTCCACACCTTTTGCTTCTGAGATAAAGGAGAACTTGTAATCTGTTCAAAGGTTCAGTTATCAAAATAATAACAATAATAAAATAAATTCAAACCACTCTGGACAGTTTGTTGAACTGTATTTAAGGGTCGTCGTCCCCAGGCTGTTTTTATGAAACACATTGTGTCCTAATGACGTGTGAAGAGACTTTAAATACACAGCAAAACTGCACTGTTTAATGGCATTAAAAGGCTGAGAGTCTTTGGAGAAGTAACAGCATTTTTCTGATATATTGATCACCATTTTATCATTATTTTCCCAACGACTCTTTGCTAGCCCCGCTCACCCATGTGGGCTTATGTGGAGGCAACTGGCTTTGACAGCATGCTCTAAGCAGCATGGGAAAACTGGGCCTACTCGCCGTGCAAATCCCCCACAATGCCCCTGTGATGTGCTATGAGGGCTCACTGGTTCCTGTGCTGGCACACCTGGCCACTTGACTCCTGTTTGCACCAACCAGGCAATAACTCCTGAGAAGACCACATGTGGACATTGCCTGGAGACTCCCCCTGTGAGGGAAGAAGTGCTGGGCCTTCTCCACTGGCTTGCCTGGTAGCTGGGAAGGAACTTAGCTGCAGTGCCTTAGGCTGAAGGGAAGGGAGACAAAGAGGGTATATAAAATGCCCCAGGAAGCTGAAAGAAGAGACACAGTGGAAAGGATGGGTGCCTAAATAAGGAGTTTCTACAAATATTTGAGAAAAGTTCTCCTTGTTTCCGTGTGGGGGTGTTCTTCAGGCTATTTCACAAACCTCATTGAATGTGGTTAGAGTGGGGTGTCAACAGACTTTGCTGCTCCCCGTGGTTCAGTCCTGCCAAGGACATGGAGTCAGAGGATCTCTTTGAGGGAAAGCCTTCCTTGAGGCAGCTCTGGGAGGAACTGGCTGTTCCCGGTGTTTGGGACTTATTCCTGAGGGGCCTGGACTGAGAAAAAGGAGACTTGGATGCTCTGAAGGACGCACAACACTTTGTAGAAGATGTCTGCTAAAGGGACTTGGGGCTGGGAAGAATTTGGGCCAGGGGTGAAAACGGAAAATATGAAGCAACATTTGTGGAAGAAAGCCTGATATGCAGCAGAGCTGAGGTGAGTCTGTGCCTATTGAAGTATAGAGCATGCCCTCTTTGATGTGTCCTTTCCATAGGGGCAGTGCTTTTTTTCTAAAAAAATTAAATGTTTAGGGGTACTCTCATTTTCCTACTCATACTGAAATACAGTGGTACCTTGGGTTAAGTACTTAATTAGTTCTGGAGGCCTGTTCTTAACCTGAAACTGTTCTTAACCTGAAGCACCACTTTAGCTAATGGAGCCTCCCACTGCCGCTGCTCTGCCGGAGCACGATTTCTGTTCTCATCCTGAAGCAAAGTTCTTAACCCGAGGTACTATTTCTGGGTTAGTGGAGTCTGTAACCTGAAGCGTATGTAACCTGAAGCGTATGTAGCCCGAGGTACCACTGTACTGCCTCTCAATGAGGCCAAACATAGATTCCCAAAAATGTATAGGGGTATGCGTACCCCCAGAAAAAAGCACTGCATAGGGGTGTAGCACAACCCCAGAGAGAACGTGCCAGGGGCATTGTGGGAGATTAAAATGGTGATTTATTTTTGGAGACGTGGGACAGAAAAATAAGGATGGGGATGCGAAAACAGGCATCAGCAATGGAGAGGGTGCAGTTGCTTAATAATGTGGGGCAGGGATGGGGAGCCTGCCTTCAGATGCTGTCAGACCCACAACTCCCAAACAGCCCTGTCAATGCGCAGGGATTATGTAAGTGCTCCAGCCACAGGTTCCCCATCCCCGGTGCTGGGCTTAAGTTGTTTATGGACACCTGAATGAGTGTCTCCATTCCCACCGTTCAGTCCAGACACTGAGGTCCAGCTCTGAGAACCTTCTAGCAGTTCCTTCATTGCAAGAAGCAAAGTTTCTTTTCTTTTTTAAGTTTTTATTTATACTTTTCAAGTTTATACATTTCATTAGTTTTACAATCAATTTAATATTTCAAAGTTTGACTTCTTTCCTCCTCTTTCTGTGGCTCCTTAAATTTATTTTTTAATATCTTCTGCATATCCAAATTCATTTAATTTTCTCATTTAATAATCTACTTTAAATATATACTCTTATGAAACTGCAGGTTATTACAATAATCCTGCCAATGTTTTTATCTGTTTGCAATTTTTCTGTAAATATTTAATAAACCATTTCCATTCTTTTATAAAAAGTTTGTTATCTTGATTTCTTAAGTTTCACCATTTCTGCATATTCCATAAGTTTTTGTATCCATTCTTCCTTTGCTGGAACTTCTGCTTCTTTATACTTCTGGGCAAGTAGCATTCTTGCTGCTGTAGTAGCATACATAAATTTCTATACAATTTAGGTAGCTCTGTCCCTATAATTCGCAGAAGCAAAGTTTCAAGGAACCAGGCAGAGGGCCTTTTCAGTAGTGGCGCCTGCCCTGTGGAATGCCCTTCCATCAGATGACAAAAGTTAAAAAATTATACAGCTTTTCATAGACACCTGAAAGCAGCCCTGTTTCAGGAAGTTTTTAATGTTTGATGTTTTGTTTTGTCCCTTTATAATTTATTGGAAGCTGGTCTGAGGGGTTGGGGTAACCCAGTCAGATGGGTGGGATATAATATGTTGTGGTTATTCAGGTTTAGCAAACGTGTCTGCACACATACTATCTGTTTTTAGCATTGTATCATGATAAATATTTTACGGCAAGGTGGAACCTGTAGCTGAAATTAATTACAAGGAGCCAGGACCAACTTCAGTGGTTCAATATGGGGCACCATTTACTCAGAATTACAGCATTTACTGATTATGGGCTTATTCCAATAGTGTCTCCTCTAGGAATGATTTTGGAGCATACACAATAAAAGTGTATTATCAAAACAGGCTGTTCATGTAAATTTTTAAACACGTTTGTGGGCAGGAGTTCCTGAGAATCTAACACCCTGTTTGGGATTCTAAGGCTTAGAGGCTGCATCAGCCAGGAAGCAAGTAAATAACTTAATTTGAAAAAAAGCCTTTAAACTTTGATTTAGGCTATAATATTTTTAGGGGGGAAATATCACTTCCATGTCTGCTGAACTTTAATTCTTATACTATGTTTTATTTAACAAGAAAATGTAACCCAAGCAATGAGAGTTGTTTTCTTACGGGTATGGTGGCAAGTGTTTGCGAGTTTATAATATGCTCTGAACCAAGGATGGGGAATCTTTGGCTCGTGAGCCACATTTGACTCACCAGCTCCTCCCCTTCTGGTCAGTGAGGCAGTTTTTTTTAAAAAAAAAAAACCATGCTCACATGACATCATATGTGACATCAGGATGGGGAAAAAAGGAATAATCATAACTTAAAGTGAGTCTGTAAAGTGTGTATCTGACGAAGTGTGCATGCACACGAAAGCTCATACCAAGAACTAACTTAGTTGGTCTTTAAGGTGCTACTGGAAAGAAAAAAAAATTTTTTTTTTGTTTTGACTATGGCAGACCAACACGGCTACCTATCTGTAACTGGAACTTAAAGTGAGTTAATGAACAGGGTAAGTATGCCCTGTTCCAGAAGCACCAAGCTCTGTTTGGGCAGTGGTTTCAATGGAAATTGCTTGATTATATTCCTAAGCATGTGAGAACCAGCTGGTTGTCAGGTGCTTGTGAAGCTCTGTACCAGGGGAATATTTGGTCCTCCAGATGTTGAATTACAGCTCCCATCATCCCCAGTAAGCATGGCCAATGACCAGGGATGGTGGGAATTGTAGTTCAGCAACAACTGTTGGGCCAAAGGTTCCCCCCACTTGCTCTGGCCAATGGGCTTTGACAGGTGGGTGGGACAAGCCATCTCTCAATCATCTGATGTCATAATAATGTCAGGTGGGCTATTGTGCCAACTTGTCAAAGTTGGCCTATGGAGTGAGAATCTGACCTACTGGTTGCCCACCTTTTTGTAAACTAAAGATTCCAATTACTATCTTCAGTTGTTGCAGTTTCTCGTTTTTAACGTCATACTGCAATAAGAAAACTGAACTTTCAGCATATGGCACCGTGAAGACCATATGCAGCCTGTTGACGCTTAGGAGAACCCTTTAATTTTTGTCAAATTCGTAAGAACCCTTAGTCCATGAGACGTAACTTTGAAAGCTGTTTCACACAACCACCATGTTACAACCTTGCTATTTTCACATCGTCAGAAAAAAAGAATGTGAGAATCAGGTCTTATCAGGTGATTCCTCTGTCACCCTCAGTAATGGCCCATCTTCCATAATGATTCCCCGATTCAATAAAACTCTTTCTCCTTAAATTACTGCCCAACCCTGACATGCACAGAGTTTCAGACCCCATTATAAAAAAGAGACGTGCAATGAACAATCCTGCTAATCCTGTTTTATTGCAAGGGAAATGCCCCTTCAGGAAACACCTCACATAGTCTTTTCATTTCTAAGTATCGTTGATCTCTCTCTGCTGACTCAGATTCACAAAGATGGAAAGTCTTTGGTATTTCATAGTCTGATAGTTGCTTCCACGCATAACAGAAAATACCTAAACGGAAGGTTGATTTTATTAGGATGGCATAGTTGTTGTAGTGATGGGCCTGGTCTCTCCCAGATTCTTCTTCATCTTCAAACAATAGTTGGTAGTGAGGCTGGTTTAGAAAAAATGTGGTAGGTTACAGGATTCCTTGGCAGTTTGAAGGCCATGTTCGATCTTTTTTAGGCAGGCAGAAGATTGTAATTTCTCTCAGGCTGGTGTCCGTACTTTCCCTTTCTCTTTTCTGTTCTTAGCCTTAATAAGCCAGCCATAGAGAAGGGAAAGGATACTTTTTCTAACGAGTCTTGCTGAAGGCAATTCGCCTGGTGTATTTTCTTGGCATGACTTGCCTCAAGGCAGTTTGCACATCTGAGGAAATTATGGAGGGGCGTCGTTCCTTTCTCCTTAGGCGTTCAGCTTCCCCGGACACTTTCCTGTAGATGCCATCTACATAGGAGTGCAACATGCCCCAAGCATCTCTGGTCATTCGGAACTTGTTAGACCGGATCCTTCTTGGCAACTTGGAGGCAGTTCTAATTCTTGGTTTCTGCCTTCTGTATCTTTTCACAGACCTTATAGTTCTCTTTCGGACTGTGTGCCTTCTCCTGGCCTTCCCCCTGTACCGTGGTCGTGGTCGTGGCCGTGGTCTCCTACGCATTAGTCTCCGTGAAGCCATTTTGTTTCATACACCGAGACTGCAAGACTGCTTGTCTGCCTGTCTAACTGCCTGCCTGCAAATGCCTGAACCTTCATTGGAGGTAAACTCTTATATAAGGCTAGTTATTCAAATGAGCAGACACTTCTGTGCCCAGTGATTGGCTGACTGGAACAAAGGCCGTGTGAACTACCTCATAATACCTGATTGTGACCCATGCTGAGATCATGGTTTAGTTTGACTAAAGGACTGTGTCTGGGACTTGCCTCATGTTGTTGTATGCTCCAGTTCCCTGATCCATTCTTTGTGATAACAGTAGTATCCCATGACATCAAAGTTAGGCAAAATTCAGTTTTTCAGAAAACCAATTTTAAAAAACATTGTGTGAACTAGGTTTCCAATTCCAGTTTGGAGGCAAACTATGGTTTGTGGCAACTTTCCCCAAATGGCTGCTTTCTAGATGGCTTGGACTACAACTCCCATCAGCCCCAGCCAACACAACTGGGCTAGCTGGAGCTGATGGGAGTTGTAGTCAAAAACAATCTGGAAGGCACTGGGTTAGGGAAGGCTGCTTTATGGCAACTGTGGTTTGCCTAATAGAGATGCCACATCAGACTATAGTTTATCAGATACCAGCACAAACTGCAGTTATCACAGATTAAGAAGTAAGGGAGAAAATGTTAGAACATGGGTGAAGGAAGTAAGTTCACAAGCGTAAGTTTGCCAAGCTATATTTTATGCTGGTCATTATTTTAATAGTAGTCTATCATCATCTAGACTCTGGAAGGAAAAGTATTGCCTCAGATGCTAACATCAGTATTACAGCACAGGCTGATTTAAATGATTTGTGGGCCATATTCTTCTCTTGTTTCTTTTTCTGTTGCCATGACATCTTACCTCACAGTATGACTCTTGCATCACATTCTTTTCTAGTTACCTAAACACTGTCCTCGCTTAACCTTTTCATAAACCACAATAATAGGCAAAAGGCCATGTTTGTGAATCTTTTCTTTGATCAGGTCATAAACATTTATTAAAAAATAAGATGCCAGAGTGGTTTATAGTGCATTCAAACAATAAAACAGTGGTGGTTGCATTCAGGGTATATGGATACTGAGGTCTATACTTGTGGAAAACATTTTAGCTATTTGGGGGTCTATAACAAAATTAAGAGAGGCCCATAGCTGTCAACCGTCCCTTATTTGGCGGGAAACTCCCTTATCCCAGCGCCGTGTCCCTTAAATTTGGTGATGTCCCCTAAATTTCCTGAGTTTCATGCTTGCCCGGCTCGGGAGGGAAGCAGCAGCTCGGGGTCCTCCGACGCAAGAGAGAACGCGTGCACGAGCTGCCGTGTCTCCATCTCTCCCATTAGCCCCCTTAGGGGCGCGTTGTGAGGAGACGGGCGGCAGCGAGCGGGCAGGCAGCCCCTCTCTTGCGAGACTTCTGCTGCGCTGCCAGGGGAAGCCGGAGGCAGAGGCTGAGGAGGCAGCCTGAGGGAGGAGGAAGAGGAGGGGATGGGGAGGGACGCTGAAGGTCGGCGCTTCAGCGGCCGCCACGGTGCCACAACCACCTCATGCCGGGCTCGCGGATGGCATGGGCGAGAGTCTCTCTCAGGCGGAGAAGGGCCGATGGAATTCCTCACGCCAGGACGACGGCAGCCCCGGCGTGCTGCCTTGCATACCCTCCAACTAGTGCAGCATCTTAATATAGTGATTTCCCCCTCTGCATCCCTTTCATAACTTTATTTTTATAAATCATTTGTCCATCCATAGTTCAAATTTTTACTACAAGTTTTCTGTCAATCCTACCAATGTATGTAACTCTTTACAATAGCTTTTCAACTAAATTATAAACTTTCCCCATTCTTTATTAAAGAGGTCCTCTTCCTGGTTTCTAATTCTGCCTGTAAGCTTTGTCATCTCAACGGCGTTTATCAGTTTTGTCTGCCACTCTTCTTTGGTCGGAGTTGTAGACCCTTAGGATCATCTAGTCCAACCCCCTGCAAAACACAGTCAGTGGCAGCAAAAGCAGCATGGTTCCATCAATGGCGGATTTCTGTATAAGCTAAGCCAAAATCCCTTATTTTGGCTGCTGATCCCTTATTTTCGAGGCTGCTGGTCCCTTATTTACAAATCTGTAAGTTGACAGCTATGGAGAAGCCATAACTTGACATTGCTGTTGTAAATAATGGGAAGGGAAAGGAAAGGTTTGCACTATTTCTAGTCTTCTTTTCCGTTATTAAAAAAGAAAGGGAAATGGCATCAATCCAGTTTAGAAATAATCTTTTACAGGTCACCTTTCTGAGTAATTGGTACTGAGGCTAAACCCTATCACTAGTCAAATCTATTTTTCTTGTGCATTCCGTCTACAGCACAAAGATGTAAATCTTTTCCAGCATCTTAATCTGTATTCAGATAAGAACCAAAAGACTGATTACAGTGTGATGAATCAATTCCCATGATGAGGCATAAGCTTGTGGATGCCTGAGTTTCATCATTGTCTGAAATGTAACATCAGATTATGGAGCAACGTCTAGATTTTAACCCATACATTTTAAAGTCAAGTAATTCCAATCCACTATAATAAAATTCACAAAGATCATCACTGCCACAAAACTTCTATTGTAAAAAAACAAGAAAAAAAAACCCTTTAAAAACTGTTGCCGTAGAACAGCATATTTCATAGCACTTAATTCTGGGTAAAACAGGTGTGCTCATAGAAACACACATCTGCTTTGAAGCCAAGAAATGCACAAATTGATAATAATGAAACCAAATAATGAAAATAATTATTTGAAACATTTAAAACAGATAAGGAAAAGGGATTTGCACCAGAAATATCTAGATTAGAAACGGATTTGGTCTACTCAAAAACGAAAACTCTTTCAAAGGTGTACTGACTCCTCCTTGACTGGGAAGTCAAAGAGGAAGAGATGAAAACCACCATGATCAAATGGGCCCAGGATTTCAGGTATAATATAGAAATGAAAAGTGGGGAAAATTATGGAAAGTAAATTGGAAATTTACTGCATGTTATACTTTGAGGGAAAACCTTCAAAAAATGCAATACCGTTGGTATTTGATGCCATAGAAGCTTTCAAAAATGTACAAAAATGTATCTAGTACTTGTTGGAGGTGTGGAGTAGAAACTGGTACTATGTTGCACATGTGGTGGCTATGTAAAAAAATTAAGATCTTCCGGGATGACATCTATATAGAACTTTAAAAAATGTTTAGAGTTTCATTTAAAAAAAGACCAGAAGCATTTCTACTTGGAATTACAGGATCAGACATACCTAAGAATGTAAAAGAAGTTTTTTTATACGCCACAATCACAGCGAGAATCTTAATAGCAACTAAATGGAGAAGTGATAAAATCCCTTCCAGGTCAGAATGGTTACAAAAACTAGCCGAATATGCAGAGCTAGCCCAAGTAGCTGAAAAAAATGAAAGATAAGTCAAAACAAGTATTGCAAAATGGGAGGTTTTCAAATCATATCTTAAGATCAATTGTGGTAGTATGAACTTGGTTGCAGCCTTCGAATAACTTCTGTAGTTGTATTAAGTAAGAAACAAGGATATAAGAGAATAATACTTTAATATAAAATGAACAGATAGATTTATGCAATAAGTTTGTAAATATTAAAAGAAGCATGGAGAAGACAGGAAGTTAGATGTACCTTAAGAAGATTTACTGTCAAAACAGATGATTTTATTCTTTTGTTATTTTGTATTTGGTGTAACAAGTGTCGCAGATGTATGGTTTTTCTTTTCGATTTTTGTTGGTGTTTACAGCAAAGCATAAATAAAACAAAACAAAAACAAATGCGCAAACTGAAGCTAAGGCACTCTGCACATCCTCTGAGAAAGCCTCCTCTTCAGCAAGTCTTCTCTGCTTCATCCAGATTTGTGGCTTCTGTAACTTCCTTTTGCTATATTAATTCTCCAGCTGCCAAACACTTCAGCATGTACTTGAATCCTGCTGCATTATTGCTAGTTGATATGGCTTTGATTTATCCACAGAAACTCAGCAAGATCAGGAACTTTTAATGCATTTCAATTCCTGGGGTGAACAGTGGGCAGGTTTTGAATTTTGAAGCTACTGAATGGGAATATTTTTCTTGCATAGCATTTTTCCTTTAACAATTGTATGGATTAAGTATCCTTAGAATAATTCTTCTGCTTTAGGACACAATCCAGAATTGTGGTCTGGCTTCAGGTCATACTCTTCGCCTGTAATCTGGATAGTCAGCTGAATTAATACCTATTCCTCTCTGGCAGTGTTCTGTTCTCTTAATGATGAAAACATTGTGAGTCGCTGGAAGATAGAGGCTGGTTCAAAGGGCACTTTGCAAAATCACAGGGGATATTTTGACAGGTGGGTGGCCTGCCCACCTGTCAGTCATGTGGTATCACAATGACATCATGTGATTGACAAGCAGATGGCCCCACTCACTTTCCTGATTTGAAGCCGAAACTTTCTCCACCCTGACTCAAATGACAATGTTACCTTGGAATCTAAAGTAATGCCAATCAAAGTTAATTCCTATTAGACCGGCATGGTGCGTGTGATCTTCCTAGATGAGTTATTTTAACATCCCTTGTCTAATCTAAAGCACTACAGTAGTCCCATTCTTTAAATCCATTGTATTTAGGTTTTCCTAATATATGAGTGATTCCTGTAAGAGCAACAATAAGTTAGTTTACCAGCCTCATATATGAAGATGTACCCCTTTTTCAAGGTCACCCAAAGAGAAATCGAAATGTTATTCGTTTGCAAAACATACTATAGGGCGTACAACTGCAATCCTATGCACAGCTTCAGCCTTGAAAGTTCTACTGAAAGCAACAGCACTTACATGTCAACGCCTCGGTGTGTGTTGTTGTGTTGTCTAAACTTAGGTTCTATGTGATCAGCTTTCTCTACCCACTGTAGAGGGAAGTGCTCTGTCCTTTGAGACGTTTCCATGAGAGTTTGAATTAGTAGAACTGAGAGCAAAATTCACTCCACGCCTTTCTTCTTTACTGGCAGGATTTCATATTTGAGTCTTATTTACAAACAGAATAGAGAGTGCTATTATGACGCTTATGTAATCGGAATATGTTTTATTTGAGTTGAGAATAGTTCTACCAGTAGCATAACAAATCTGGCTACTCTGTTCTGGTGCAGTGTGGAATATGAGGTTGCTGAAATCTTCTGTCTTAGAGAATTCAAATATCAAAAAAGAGGGGAGGGGAATCAAAATAACTAAGGCTCAAAACAGACTGGCAGGCGAGCCGGTGTAAAGAAAGTGGCTGGCTAATTGTATTCCCTCATGATCCCAGTCCAAATGGACCAGACGACTTGAGTGCATAAAAGAGCACATGTGCCACGAGTTTGAAAATCTCTGGGAATACTAAGGGGCCTTGTGCCACCCCTGATGGAGCTGAAATTGTAGTGAACAGAATGCTGGAACCATGTTGTATTATCAAAGGACATGGAACCACTTATTCCAACTAAACACTTAGTGCTGTCATGCTGGCGTGACAGAAAATGGCACTAAAGCACAGACGAGTGGCTATTTTAGTTTGGATAAATACACTAGATTGTCAAGCCCTGTTCTTATATCAGCAAAAAGTGTTGGGGACATTTGTAGATATGTCTAAAATGAGATCGCCGTATTTTGCTTAGAAGTAATTTGCCTTCCAAAAAAATGTGTGTGTGCATGCATGCTTTCCCCCACGCAGTCTGAAGCTGTTTTGCTAGATATACTCTCAGATAGATATGCTATGTGGGAAAGCAGAAGATGATCCATTTGATACCTATGCAAGTAAGTAATTTTGTAATGCAAACTAAAAAAAGAGTGACCCGTGCTTCTATGTCAGCTGTTGGGCTGGTTAGTAAGAACATGTCTTCAGAATGTCCAACGCTTTAATCCCTGACACATGTCTGTTCATAGAGAAATTTAAGAAACAGGATTACTTACTTTTTAATCCCATGAACAAGGAAATTCTGTGGATTAGCACCACATTTGGCTGGTTTGCATATCAGGCTTACATGCTCTCCCCTTCTCTGACATGGCTGTGAGTTATTAGAAAGCTTTTTCTTCCATTTTAGATTAAACACACTTTGCCATGTAGTCTGGGCTTGAAGAAACTGTGGTTTATCATAACTATGGTTAGTGGAAACAAGCCAACTTCAAATCATAGAAGAAGCTGACTTCTTTCAACTAGCCATAATTCAGTTTAACCACACTCTAGGGTGTATGAACAGTATTTAACTACAGTTGATCTAAAACTGAAGTTGAAGCTTTGAATCTCTGCCTCATGACTTTGTCAGAAGAGAAGGAGAGGGAGAGCATGAGAGATTCAGGTTTTGTAAAGCTAAACCATGGTTTAGCATAGGATTTTGTTATACGCCATCCCAGTCTCCACAGTAGTGTGAGATTCCTAGTGTGAGGTTCTTTACCCAGGTTCTTTATGATATAAAGTTTATTTACACATACCTGTACAACCTGGGCCTACTATGGAGGGCATTACTGTCCTTTTGAATCGCACTGTTGCTTGAGATAAAATATACATCAAGAGATACATACATTTTGCTATGCCCTTCCCTCACTATCCATGCTGAGAGGCGCTCTTTGAGAGCGTATCTTTCCCAGAACAAACCCAAAGCAAGTGTAATCTTAATTTATATGCTGTGCCTTGTATGCACAAACAGCTTTTCCACAGGCTATGCAGACATTTCACAATGAATCCATGCTGATGGAGCACTGGAGAATAACATGATGCCAACCCAGAGAATTGACAGTGGGGCATATATTCAGATTCCTTTAAATTTTTAATTTTTTAAGAACATTGTTATGTATTTCTCTACTAGGGTAGGAGGAAATATCTTGCCAGCAGTGCTGGAATGCCCTTAGGATCCCCGGCAGCATTTTAAATTATATTTTATGCACTGCGAGAAAGGCTGGAGGTAAACCTTTTAGGTGTCTGCACTGTGTATAAAGTGAGAGTGAATAGTGGCTGTGATTTAATCCAAAACTTTTCAGTCTTTTCCTTCCTTCCTTCCTTCCTCTTTCTTTCTTTCTTTCTTTCTTTCTTTCTTTCTTTCTGTTTTTATAATCACCCACCATAAGCTGAAGCTATGTATTTTGTGTGTGATTATGTGCACTAAGCCATTTTAACTCCATTCATACATTACCCAAATGCAATTTATATACAGGGTGAGTCCTTTAAAAGAGGCCCCGTGGATACATAGTACACATGTTCCACGGGGCCTTTTTTAAAAGACTCACCCTCTATCTATATTTGTGATGCTCCTGCAAGACCCAAGTTGGGAACAACAACACTGTTGCTGAGGGGTGGACAACAGCAGTGCTATAAAAACCTGGCTAGATGTACGTTCCATCGTAAGTACCGTATTTTTCGCCCCATAGGACGCACTATTTCTCCTCCAAAAATGAAGGCGAAATGTGTGTGCGTCCTATGGGGCGAATGCAGGCTTTCGCTGAAGCCTGGAGAGCGAGAGGCATCGGTGCGCACCGACCCCTCTTGCTCTCCAGGCTTCAGGAAGCTATCCGCAAGCCTTGCAAGCCTGGGGGGAGTTCCCACGGACTCACAAGGCTTGCGGGCAGCAGCCTGCAGCCCGAAGCACGGGGAGCCCTCCGGAGGGCTCCCCGTGCTTCGGGCGGGTGTCCGCAAGCCTTGCGCGCCTGGCGGGAGGTCCTTTTGAAGCAGAGGGTGTGCGCGAGGCTTGGGGCGGCAGCTGCGGCTGGGGGGGAAATAATTTTTTTTATTCATTCCCCCCCCCCCAAATGAGGTGCGTCCTATGGGCCGGTGCGCCCTATAGGACGAAAAATACGATAAAAGTTAAAGAAAGCTAAGGTCATAAAATGGCAAGGGACTGCTGTGGGGTTTTTTTTATTGTTCTTGATATTTATTTTATAAAGCATAGTGCCTTCTCAGACATGGCAGAGCCTTGATGACTTCTAGTGGATGGCATATAGGCAGTAGCTCTTATTAAGGATTACACTGGCCGTAAAGAGCAGTAGCACCAGCCCAGATAGCACTGTTAGAGCAGCCAGGATCAACACCTCCAGCACTTCCAGTATTTCCCCCATGGTCATGGTGGCTGCAATAGGGGTGCCCCTGCCACCTTCCCCTCTGGCATCACCCAACATATTATTCCCTCCACATTCTCTCCACTAAACATTCAAATCAAAATGAGTGCCGGGCATTTGTTCTGCATTTTATGCTTTTTATAATTTTTTGATGTTTTAATTCATTTGTCCACTGCCATGTTTTTATCTGTTGACAGTTTATAAATATTCTTATAAATATAATTCATATAATGTAAATAGAAAATCCAATGCTGGTTGTAAAAGTACCCCAAGGTTTTCTTGATAACCTTAGTTGTGTTTCAGTGCCTGTTAAAGACTTGCATTACTGATCTTAATACAGTGGTACCTTGGTTTACGAACTTAATCCGTTCCGGAAGTCCGTTCTTAAACCGAAATGGTTCTTAAACCGAGGTGCACTTTCCCTAATGAGGCTTCCTGCTGCCGGTGCCCTTCCACCGTTCAGCTTCCGTTCTTAGACTGAGGTAAAGTTCACAAACCGGGACACTACTTCTGGCTTTGCGGAGTTTGTAAACCGAATTGTTCATAAACAGGGCCGTTCTTAAACTGAGTGTATCTAGCTTTTAATAACATGTTTTTTTCTACTCTGGATTGTTGTATTTGTTACTTTAATTTATTGCTGTTTTAAGATACGTAAACCATTCTGAAATTTGATGATGAAGAGCAGTATATCTTTAATTAGTTCAGGTGCTATGATACAGCCGCCAAATAATGCACCAGTGCTATGATGAAGTACTGACCTCAACAAAAGGCACTATAAAATGCTGCTTTAAAGTGCCAGGTAGATGTTTAGCTGGGCCCTCCACACAGGACAGTAAACTCCACACTTTAATATTTCCAGGCCCCCTAGTCTCTAACTCAAGGAGTTCTCCACCCCTGATTCCTGTCTCACTCAGGAACCTTGCGATCAACTTCCAAAATAATCCAGAGGATTGTGCCTCTGTCCCCTTGTGGCTTCCTAAAGGGGTGATCTCCTTTGGTTGTGTCCCTTTAGAGTCAGCCTTCATTGGCCCTGCCTTGAAAAGCCTTATCAGCAAGGAAGCTTCAATGCTGAAAGACATCTATCACAGGCAAGACTCTCTAGCCAGCTTTGCATTGCTGCTCTTCGTTGATGTCCTTGGCAACTGCACAGTCCAAACTGAAGTGGTGAAGGTCAGTCACATGTTCCAAATTTGCTGCCCTTCCTTTCCACTGACTTCTCTTCTTCTCCAGCCGTGGTTCTCACATTTTCCCACATAATAATAATAGAATCATAGAGTTGGAAGGGACCCCAAGGGTCACCTAGTCCAACCCCCCCCCAAATGCAAGAATCTCAACTAAAGCATCCATAACAGATGGCATCCACCCTCTGCTTAAAAACCTTCAAGGAATGAGAGTCCACCACCTTCTGAGGCAGCATGTTACGCTGTCCAACAGCTCTTACCATCATAAAGTTTTTCCTGATGTTTAGTTGGAATCTCCTTTCTTATAACTTGAAGCCATTGGTTCTAGTCCTAGCCTCTGGAGCAGGAAAAAACAAATTTGCTCCACCTTCCATGTGACAGCCCTTTAGATATTTGAAGATGGCTATCGTATCTCCACTCGGTCTCCTCTTTCCCAAGCTAAACACACCCAGTTTCCTCAACCATTCCTCAAGGGGCTTGCTTTCAAGACTCTTTATCATCTTGTCCACCCTCCTCTGCACATTGTAATCCAGGTGTGATCTGACCAAGGCAGAATAGAGCAGTACAACCCCTCTTGATCTAGACACTATTTCTGTTGATGCAGCTTGGAATAGCATTAGCTTTTTTTTGCTGCTGCATCACCCTGTTAACTCATGTTGAGCTTGTGGTCTACTAAGACCCTGGATTATTTCCACATGTAAGCCAGGTGTACCCCATCTTATATTTGTGCAGCTAGTTATTCCTGCCTAAGTGAAGAACCTGACATTTGCCCCCCTTGAAATCCATTTTGTTAGTTTTTGGCCACTTCTCCAATTTGTGAAGGTCATCTTGAATACTGATTCTGTCTTCTGTTGCAGTAGCTGCCCCTCCCAAATTTGATGAGCATCCCCTCAATACCTTCACCCAAGCCATTTATAAAGACACTGAAAAACAACAAGCCCTGGACAGAACCCTGCAGCACCCCACTTGTCATGTTTTTTCCAGGATAACCAGGAAACATTAGTGAGCACTCTTTGGCTTCAGTCAGTCAACCAACTACAAATCCACCTAACAGTTACCTTGTCCAGCCCACATTTCACCAAGATATTCTCTGCAAGAATATCATGGGGACTTTGTCAAAAGATCAAGATACACTATATCTACAGCATTCCCTTGATCCACCAGGCTTATAACTCTACTAAGCAAAGAAATGAGATAATGTTCTATAAGAAATTAGAAGTATTCTATAAGGTGTAGACAGCAGTCACGAAATTAAAAGATGCCTGCTTCTTGGGAGAAAAGCAATGACAAACTTAGACAGCATCTTAAAAAGCAGAGACATCACCTTGCCAACAAAGGTCCGTATTATTAAAGCTATGGTTTTCCCAGTAGTAATGTATGGAAGTGAGAGCTGGACCATAAAGAAGGCTGATCGCTGAAGAATTGATGCTTTTGAATTCTGGTGCTGGAGGAGACTCTTGAGAGTCCCATGGACTGCAAGAAGATCAAACCTATCCATTCTGAAGGAAACCAGCCCTGAGTGCTCACTGGAAGGACAGATCGTGAAGCTGAGGCTCCAGTTCTTTGGCCACATCATGAGAAGAGAAGACTCCCTGGAAAAGACCCTGATGCTGGGAAAGACTGAGGGCACAAGGAGAAGGGGATGACAGAGTACGAGATTGTTGGACAGTCTTGAAGCTGCGAACATGAGTTTGACCAAACTGCGGGAGGCAGTGGAAGACAGGAGTGCCTGGTGTGCTCTGGTCCATGGGGTCAGGAAGAGTCGGACACGACTAAACAACAACAACAAAATAAGGTGTAGAATATTATGCTCACCTGAAGGAAAGACATGTAGACTGTACAACAAATATGTTTACATATTATGAGGACAAAGATTGTACATGAAGACACTTTATTATGGAGGAGTTCCACAAATGTTATCAGGGAGAGGGGAATTAAGCTAGCATACCCACAAGTGATAGCAAAGAACATGTCATGGGTAAGTAAATGGACATCCGTTCCAAAGGAGCTGAACTTCATAAGGGCCCTCAATTCCTCTATTTATTTTCCATTTATGTGTATTCCATGGCCATAGGGACCTGTGGCCCTCCAGATCTTGTTGGATTGCAAATCCCATCAGCCATAGTCAGCACTGCCACTCCTGATATAGACCCTCTATGAAACCGATTCCCACTTGTGGCTTGCTCCCACCCACCACATTCATAAGGCACTATTGCTTAGAAAAGTGCTTAGAAAGCATGTCCCTGTGACTTGTCCCCCTTTTGTCAGTCCAGGCACTGCTTTTCTCCATCTCCAAGAAAGGGAGGATAAATGAGCACAGTGTTTAATGATTTAATGAAGATAGTTTATAAGATACTGGTAATCTATTCCTATATTTTGCTCTTTTTTGAGGCATATCCTTCTCTTTGAATTCATTAACTTAGGTAGCTTTCCATAGATGGTGGCGAGGATGATGACTTATAGTGGTTCAAATTCTCATTTCTGATCCAAGGGAAGTTTCTCACATTGCCATTTACATCTTATGCAGACTTTATTGGGACCAGACTTTTTAAAAACTAATTTTCAAAACGGAGACACGCTGACCCACTCTGCACATGCTTCATACAGCATATGGCTGAAGTAAAGAACATCATCTCTTTTGTTCAACGGTGAGGGTTTTAGAAAAGAGAGAAAAAATCCTTCTGGTCCTTTTACTTTCCTGGCCTTCAAATAAAGCTAATTACAAAGGGGGGAAAAGTTGGAACTGGTGGAGAGTGATCATTTAAAGCCATTTCTTTTGCAGAATGGAACAAAAAGAAGTACCGAGGGCATGGATAGGCCCTGGAAAAAAAGAAAAGAGAAAAACCATCTAATGAGGATGTTGAGATAAGTGCTTGTGAAGAAAACTGGCAAAAAAAGAGCTTTTAGTCTAAAATCCATAAATAAGTGGGCATCAGATGGGTACTAGAACATTTATAATAAGAGAGGCCACCAAGCTGTATCCCTCAATGCAAGAGCTACAACCTTAGAAATCTTATTTCTTAACAAGCTACTTTCTCCCCTTTTCAAATATTAATTTTAAAAAAAGAAATACTTGAAAATTAAGGAGTTTTATTCATGTCTTTGAATCCATTATAGAGGCAGGCACCATCAGTAGGTCTGCTTAAATTTATAATTATGACAGCTGGCCGGCTCCTATCACTCTATGCATGGAGAAGTTCTAAGTGGTTTGGACCTCTGATCTCTTTGGCGACCTTGAAACATGGATGAAATATGCACTAGAGATGTACAGTTTTAGCAAGAAGAGTCACACACAGTCTCCTCTTACAGGCTGCTGCTCCCACCCTTGGCCGTGAATCACTGGGGGCTCGGATCCACTTGGTATACAAAGATGTGTACAGGCCAGATATTTGAGGCTCAGTCTAATTATCCGAGAAGGACTTTGTCCTCACGCATTGTCTGATTCAGCATTTAATGCTGCTCTTGTAGGGCATGAAAGGAAAGGGGAAAAACAAATCTGAAAGGGAAACGAGATAAAAGGAGGAAGAAGGGGGGGAATCTTTTATAGCTCTGTGCTATTTTGATGTCTGCCATCCATTGTGAGCTCTGCTGCTATTGAGCAGGAAGGATGCTTGGTTGAAGGATGGATAGAATTAGTTGTAGTGACCTACCTGCATGCTAAGCACCCAGCTGCCCTGACCATATCCCCCGCCCCAATATGTGAAACCACATGTACCTTGCAAACTATTTGACTGGCTTGGGCAGGCTAGATGCTATAATCTACTTGGTCAACAACTAACAACCAAACTAGACATTATGTTAATTGTGTGAATGCAATCAATATTCATTTTCCCCTGTATGCATCTTTATAGCATCTGTTTGGCGGGGCATAGAGAAGGGAGATCTTGAGCAACCTTGGGGATGGGAAGGGGAAGGATAAAGTTTAATTATTTCCCTTTTACCCATAGTCCTGATAAAATTATTCCCCCACCCAAAACTGCTGGCTGCATTTCAAAGGAAACCTCCATTGGTACTACTGGAGACTTTTTTTAAAATAAAAAAAACCACTGTTAGGGAAATGCAAGAAATAAATATAAACTTTTTTTTTAAGTACTTAACGTGCAAAAGCATGGGCTGGGAAGTGCCTGATTAAAAGCCCACTTGGGATATCATCACATCAGGTGCCTTTAAGCAAGATGTTATAT
Organism: Podarcis filfolensis; assembly: GCF_964270895.1. Classification (NCBI taxonomy): domain Eukaryota; kingdom Metazoa; phylum Chordata; class Lepidosauria; order Squamata; family Lacertidae; genus Podarcis; species Podarcis filfolensis. Next base: position 16,692,227 of record NC_139614.1, read on the forward strand.
TAAGACCAAAGTAGATAGGGTACAGGGACGCAGGTGGCACTGTGGGTTAAACCACAGAGCCTAGGACTTGCCGATCAGAAGGTCGGCGGTTCAAATCCCCGCGACGGGGTGAGCTCCCGTTGCTCGTTCCCTGCTCCTGCCAACCTAGCAGTTTGAAAGCACATCAAAGTGCAAGTAGATAAATAGGTACCGCTCCGGCGGGAAGGTAAACGGCGTTTTTGTGCGCTGCTCTGGTTTGCCAGAAGCGGCTTAGTCATGCTGGCCACATGACCCGGAAGCTGTACGCTGGCTCCCTTGGCCAATAAAGCGAGATGAGCACCGCAACCCCAGAGTCGGCCACGACTGGACCTAATGGTCAGGGGTCCCTTTTCCTTTACTTTTAGATAGGGTACAGTATAAGAAATTCATGAATGGGATCTTTCTGGATTTTCTTTTTCCCTTGTTAATAGTAGCCACGGAAGGCAGAGGGCAATTGGGATTGGTACTGCAGTTCTGGAGAGGCTGTTATAAATTCCTGTACAAGTTTCCAAATTTAAATCTGTTTTCCCAGGGGGCAAAACATATAGGTGCCCTGCATGGCATATAGGTGACCTGCATGGCAAACAGCAGTTGGCAGGCAGTTTTGATTGGGTGGGATATAGTCCAGGAAAAGGGGTTAAGCCTTCCCAAGCACTATGACCCCATTCCAGCCCCATGGCTGCTTTTAACAACAACAAAAAAGACCCTAGATTAACGATACTGATCATCCTTCCAGGGTTCTGGTAGATATTTCTTAGGCAAGCCTTTCTCAGTCCTGCTATTGTGAATCTCTTCACTGCAGTGAGCTATGGTTCCTTGTACTCTTCCTCAAATTTGGCTGCCAGGTAAGTAGTACAAGGAGAGCCAAGGATGGAAATGAAACCTCTGTGTGATTCAGCATGCCTCAGCAGTCTCAGGCAGGGATTGGTATTGTTTGGACAGGAGAGGGTTAACGGAGCCCAGAGTGCTCCTGGTGACATAGCTCCTATGCTGATGAACAGTGATGCAAGGAGCATGGAGGTAGTGAGTAGCCCCTCTCTCTGAGATGGTATGCTCTACCTCTGCTGTTGTCTATGCTGTGGTAACCTCAAGGTTAGATTACTGCAATGTGATAAGTAGGGCTGCCTCTGAAGATGGTTTGGAAACTTCAGCTAGTGCAGAATTCAACGGCCAGGTTGCTCACTAGAGCAAGACGGTTCGAGCATATTACATAGACCCTGGTCCGACTGTACTGGCTACCAATTAGTTTCCGGGCCCAATTCAAAATGCTGGTTTTGACCTATAAAGCCTTAAATGGCTCAGGACCGCAATACCTCAAGGACCGCCTCTTTCCATATGAACCTACCCAGACCCTGAGATCACCTTCTGAGGCCCTTCTTCATGTGCCTCCTCCTCGAGAGGTCCAGAGAGTGGCAACATGACAACGGGCCTTCTCTGCTGTGTCTCCCCATCTGTGGAATGCTCTCCCTGGGGAAGTTCGCCTGGCACCTTCATTACACACCTTTAGGCACCAGGCAAAATCGTTCCTTTTTAACCAGGCCTTTGGTTGATCCAATTTACATCCTATGCCCTTTTAAAATGTGGTTGTTGTTTTTTGTGGGAGGGGGCTATTGGGTTGTTTTTATTCTTATTAGGTATTTTGTGGTTTTATATTTTGATTTTATTCTGTGAACCACCCTGAGACCCCTGGGTATAGGGCCATATATAAATCCAATTAATAATAATAATAATAATAATAATAATAATAATAATAATAAGCCCAGCTCCCCTGATGTCTGCATGTATAGCGTAAAAATGTCTGTAGGGAAGGGGCCTTTGCATAAATGCTTTCATGGGATCCGGAACTGGGCTCCAGTTCCCATGGAAACCTTTGTGTGCATAACTATATGAGCAAAGGCACCTCCTTACAGACAGGGTGGGTGTTAGAGGGCCAAACTGCTGGGTAAAGTCCCACTCCCGGTCCCATGTCCATCAACACAGGAGCTATAATGTGCACACAGGGCTTAAGTGCCTAGGGAAATGCCTGAAAGAGAGATACCTCACACCTGCTGTGATCTAGTTGCCATGTGTGAAGACAAACAGCAATTTGAGAGAGAGCGATAAAGTCACAGAGAGCTGACTTTTGGACTCTATGAGATATCAGCAATTTGGGGTGCCGGCTATCTCCCTACAGACCTGGTTTAGGGGCAGTGGGCTTTGAAGTGTTTTCCACCTAATGTTCAACCAAAGTATTTGCGAATGAAGGCAAATATTACAAAACACCACTAAGCCTCCAGTGATTCCGTCAAGAGAAAAGCAATCCTGGCTAAGTTCTGCACCCTCAGACTTCTCAGAGAAGTGGGGTGAGCATAGTAGCATTAATTTGTGGCTTTCTGTTCTTAGGGAGTCATCAGGCACCACTTTGATAATGCAGCTCTTAAAACAAACAAAAAAAAAACACATCCAAGGGGAGTCGAGGTGGCAGAGGCCTGAAGGGAGGGGGAAGAGGAAGCAACAGATAGAAAGCCAATGGAATGAAAGATGGCAAGTCCCGGACAAAGAAAACTAAGGGGAGGAGTAAACTGAGAGAAAGAAAAACGGGGGCAAAACCAAAGGAAGAAGGGAAGTTTGCCTTTGATACTTGCCCACCTACTCAGATCTAACCATTATTTATCATTACAATTCCATATGCAATGCCATCATGTGGGAGCATTTGCTAATAACTTTAATAATCCGTGGGGACGCAGGTGGCACTGTGGTCTAAAGCACTGAGCCTAGGGCTTGCCGATCAGAAGGTAGGCGGTTCGAATCCCTGCGACGGGGTGAGCTCCCATTGCTCAGTCCCAGCTCCTGCCAACCTAGCAGTTTGAAAGCACATCAAAATGCAAGTAGATAAATAGGTACCACTCTGGCAGGAAGTAAATGGCGTTTCCATGCACTGCTCTGGTTTTGCCAGAAGCGGCTTTGTCATGCTGGCCATATGACCCGGAAAAACTGTCTGCGGACAAACGTCGGTTCCCTCAGCCAGAAAAGCGAAATGAGACCACAACCCCAGAGTCATTCACAACTGGACTTAACTGTCGAGGTCCTTTACCTTTACCTTTTAAAATAAAACATTAATTAAAAAAACAGTGTCTCGTATAAATTACACATTATTTTACCACTTCAGCGTCAAAACTTGTCATAAAACAATGCACTTTAAAATGGACCAAAATCAAATCTGTTTGCTTGCTTTGCAGTAGGAGGCTGAGATAGCTTAAAATGACAGTGTGACATCAATTTCACGAGACTCTCAGAAAACAAATGTGGTTTATTTCCAGTGCCCCTAAGGTGTCTTCCTTGTCAGAAATACAAATTTTGTCGTCTCTCATTAGCTAATTAAAACAATGTGATGTTTCAGAACTTTTGAAATAAATTAATGGACATAAATAAAAAGAACAATAACCCGGCTTAAAGTTAATGACAATCTTTGTTACGTACTAGTGTCTTTAAGCCAGTGTTCCCCAAACATCCGTTAGCTAATGTGTATCTTCCCTACAAATTAAAATTGGAAAACACCAGTCTTAAAAAGGTTAATGATCCGCTACTGTAGACCATTGGGAGTACAATGGTACCTCGTTTAAGAACAGTCCGGTTTAAGAATGATTCGGTTTACACACTCTGCAAAACCGGAAATAGTGTGCGAGTTTGAGAACTTTACCTCGAATCCGAACAGTGAAAGGGCACCGGTGGTTGGAGGCCTCATTAGGGAAAGTGCGCCTCAGTTTAATAATGGTTTTGGTTTAAGAATGGACTTCCGGAACGAATTAAGTTCATAAACCAAGGTACCACTGTATCTGATTTGTATGTGGTGTTCATAAAATTCAATAATGGTGATGATGATAGATAAGTATTGAAACACTTTTAATGTGGGCTTAACTCTCCGAAACCTATCTGTCTAGTTAAGACCTAAGAGTGCCTGGGGCTGTCCACAAGGGTAGAAAATGCAAAAAGTCCCAGGTTCAGTTTGTGACATCTCCAGGCAGGGCTGGGAAAGACTTCCATCCGAAACCTTGAAGGGCTGCTTGCCTGCTAGTATAGACATTACTGAGCTAGATGAATCAATGGTCTGACTCGAGATAAAGAAGCTTCCTATATCTCTGTGGTGATGGTATAGCATGGGAATAATCCACTAAACATCATAAACATCTGATTCATTTCAGCAAGGCTGCCTGAGAAATGCAGCAGTGCTGGATGGATGGTGCATTGTGGACACGGTCTTCATAGATTCCCATCACATTCTTAGGGATTAACTAATATTGTCTGTTAAATGAGTTATAAATTATAATTATAAGCCACAGCACTTTAATCAAGCAATCACTTGGGGAAAGCCATGTTCAGACATGAAATTAAGAGTCAATACAGGGGAAGCCAAGTGCTGCGAATTTATATTGATATCACCAAATCCATTCCTTGGGGACGTTAAGTATGAGGACAGATAAAATCAATTATTTCCCTCCTTTCTAGCTTTTCCCTTTTTAAAGAAACATAAAACTGATCTATAACCTTATTTTGATACCTTAACACGCAAAAATTGCATATTTAGTGATTGCAATATGAAACAATAAGGCTACTGTACTCAGTCCTGATAATTTACTTAATTAGTTGACTAAGGTGCAGGGTGGGTGTGTATTAAGGTAGTGTGTAAATAAGGGCTTGAAACTAGTTTTCTGTATATTGATTGCCTTTCTATTTTGTAATGGAGTGTGTGGTTATAAGACTAGAGTTCCTCAGCAAAGGAAAACATAGCTTTTTTTCTTCTTTTAAAATTATTTTGTCACATCTAGCTATAATCAAAATTGACCATTTGAATTTCTTTTGCATCCTGACACTTGCACTTTCAAGAAAGTCACAGTAAAAAACGTAAAGATGATTTCGGAAACAGCTATAGGTTTTCATGTTGAAGACTTCTGTCTAAGGCCGCAAATTATGCATCACCAAATGAAAAGAGGACAAAATTTCATATTTAAATTGCGTAAACCAATCTATGTGAATAGATGCAAATTTAGATGTAATTTTAAAATAGAAATTCACAGCATCTCATGATAGGGAGGAAGACTTTTATGTCTAGCTAGCTAGCTAGCTTAACACACACACACACACACACACACACACACACACACACTGCTTTATACAAGTCTCAAAGCAGTTTACAAAATAATACCATAAATACAGTTGACATAAGAAGCAATTAAGCTGAAAAACTGCATATAACACAGTACAATACTTGGAGCATGTTGCCTGCTAACTGTTTATTCCAGGCACCTGCTCACCCTTCTTACAATTCTTAATTATTATTATTATTATTATTATTATTTTGAAAGACTTCTACTGTGCAGCACTTAAAATAGAGGGCTCTTTCAGATAGTTTGCTGATAATCCTTCAAACAGAGGACTGTCCCAAAGGCAAGACACATGACCAACCTTTGACTGCCTTTCTGAAGTAGAAATATTGTATACATTAACAGAGGGGTAGCCAGTGTGGTGTTTTCCAGATGTTGTTGGTTCCAATCCCCATCATCCCAGTCTGTTGGCCATGCTGGCTAGGATCAATGGGAACATCAAGAGGTCATTACACTGGAGCCTTAACAAGTTAGTCCTGGAAGAGATAGCTGGTGCACTTTACCTGTAGGGCCTAAAAAGCCAAACCCCTACTACCTTTTTGTAGCTTTTGTTCCCTTGGATCAATGCAAGGATAACAGTCCTACCAAACCATTTTAATTGCAACCCTGAAGCATAGTCAGTTGCAATGTGTCTACTGTTCTGTGACGGAGAAGTGAAGATGTCTCTACTCGGCCATCAAAGTGGCTATGCCAAAAGGGTATCTCTCTCTCTCTCTCTCTCTCTCTCTCTCTCTCTCTCTCTCTCTCTCTCTCTTACCGTCCCCCAATCCCTCTGTTCTCTTCTCCTATCTCTTCTCCTGCTGTGATTGAGCATTATGAGATGAGTCACGCCTCTATGTGCAAGTCCATGAAGCAATTTGTGTGTGGAGTAAATGATACGTATGGATTGCAGAGAACAGGGTTCAGGTCTGGGTCATCACACGCAGAGCTCTCAGCTAATATGAAAGATATAGACCTGGATTACTGTCTGTATTGATTCAGAGAGAGAGAGACTTTCATTGTCCTTTCATTTAAGTCTATTTCCTGTGCTATGATCACCATTGTCATTAATGTGGCAAAAGGGCTCTGTTCTGTACTTACTCTTAATATAACTAATGCTAGTTTCCAACAAACAGCATGAAGTAGGGTAGGCAAACTAAGGTCCGGGGGCCGGATCCGGCCCAATCGCCTTCTAAATCCAGCCCGCGGACAGTCCAGGAATCAGCGTGTTTTTACATGAGTAAAATGTGTCCTTTTATTTAAAATGCATCTCTGGGTTATTTGTGGGGCATTCATTCATCCCCCCCCCCCGAAAAAAATATAGTCTCGCCCCCACAAGGTCTGAGGGACAGTGGACCAGCCCCCTGCTGAAAAAGTTTGCTGACCCCTGAAAAAGCAGGAATGTATCGTTGATGTATTATATATGTCTTTGTTCACATATATATGTTTTTTGAAATACACCCATAAGACTAATGGCCAGGTTCTGTATACTTTTTATTATTGTTATAACAGTTTTTTTGCATGTTTGGCCTCCTGATACCTCCCCTCAGACATCATTTGTAAAAGGAATGCTTATAGGCTTAACCCTTCATGAAAGATAGGCTGCCTAACCCAGAAGCCGTGTCCTTAGACCAGAAATATATGGGACTGGGCTTCATTTGCCCTGTGATGGTGATACCATCCATTCTGCTCATAATCAAAAGTGTGGTTTGGGGGGGGGCATTATTTCACAGGTGGGACCTGCCTAAATGTAGAACCTTAGAAGAGTTTGGATTTGATATCCCGCTTTATCACTACACATTACATTTGTCCCTATTTGAAATTCATTTTGTTAGTTGGGGCCCAGTTCCATGGGTGTAGCCAGGATTTTTGTTGGGGGGGCAGGACTTTGTTAGGGGGGCAGGACTTTTGTTGGGGGCAGAACCGATGTGATAGATCAATTAGTTAAGTATTTCTATTGTTTTATTTGATGGGGGCAGCTGTCTCCCCACCCCCCACTTGGCTACACCCATGCCCAGTTCTCCAGTCTGTTAAGGTCATCTTGAATCCTGATTCTGTCTTCTGCAACATGGTGTCATCAGCAAATTTGATGAGCATCCCCTCAATACCTTCATCCAAGTCATTGAAAAACAACCAGCCCAGGACAGAACCCTTCAGCACCCCACTTATCACATTTTCCCAGGATGACAAGGAACCATTAGTGAGCACTCTTTGAGTTTGGTCAGTCAACCAGCTACAAATGCCCCTAACAGTTACCTCATCCAGCCCACATTTTACCAGCTTCTCTGCAAGAATGTAATGGGGAACTTTGTCACAAGCCTTCCTGAAATCAAGATAAACTATGTCTGCACCATTCCCTTGATCCACCAGGCTCTATCAAGAAAACAAAACAAATGAGATTCCCCTAGCATGACTTATTTTGACAAGCCCATGCTGGGTCTTAGAAATAACAGCATTTTCTAAGTGCTCTAGGGTCTTTCCTGGTCTTGAGGTCAAGCTCACTGATTGGTAATTACTTGCTGGATCAGCTAGTGTCCCATCTAGACCAGCATCCTGTTGTCACAGTGACTAACTAGATTCTTGTAGGAAACCCTCAAGGAGGACCCAAAGACAAGAACACTCTCCCTTCCTGTGGTTTCCAGCAACTGGTATTCAGGATCATTGCCGCCTGTGACCGTGAAGGCAGAGCAGAGTCACCATGGCTAGCAGATAGACTGATTGCCATATCTACCATGCTTTTAATATATTCTGGTGATAATCTTCACTTCTCTTATATATCTATATTTGAAAGATGACCATAAAGAAAAGGAAACTCAAAAGCAGAGAGAGAAATAGCAGTCCCTCAGAACACAGCCTGAATTAGGAGACTATTTGACTATTTAGACTTAAAATGAGTATCGTGGTTAAATATATCAAGTCAACAAGACTCCCCACGCCCTTGTAGAGCATTTTGCACCTATAATCACACATTGAGTCATCATCATATAATACTGCAGAATGGCGAAATTAATGAGCAGTTGAATTTTCAAGGAAAGAACTGAAAATATGTCAGAAACTGCTGATGCATGATGACCTCATTTGTTCATTTCTTTACCTGCATAGGTTTGGATTAAACAAAAATGTGTTTAGGTGTTTGCTCGTAAGGCTAGAAAATATATCATGTCATAAAGAAGGAAACTACAGTTAATCTTATTTTCACTCATCTTTTATTATATAAATAATAGGAGAAGGTTTTATGAAACTGTGCCACTTGGGTGTGACCATATTCCCATTGTTTTTAATGGCTCATATTACCATCCTCTGATTCCTTGTGTCAAAAATTCACTGCTGGAGAAAAGGCAGGGACAGACTGGTGAACATCATTTAAACTCCACTCTAGGTCTCCTTGTCCTCTTTCATAGGGCTACATACTGATGGACAGATTGTTCTGCCTTGCAGAAGATGATTAGGCCTGATATGTACAAAAATTTCATCACATCATAAATGTGTTACTCGTATTTTTCGCTCTATAAGACGCAGCAGACCACAAGTTTTTGGAGGAGGAAAACAAGAAAAAAAATATTCTGAATCTCAGAAGCCAGAACAGCAAGAGGGATCGCTGCGCAGTGAAAGCAGCAATCCCTCTTGCTGTTCTGGCTTCTGGGATAGCTGCGCAGCCTGCATTCACTCCATAAGACGCACACACATTTCCCCTTACTTTTTAGGAGGGAAAAGGTGAGTCTTATAGAGCAAAAAATACGGTATTTCAGATTTGGAGGAGGGCATCCGTCAAATAAAACTTGAAAGAGCTTTAATACTTTTTGAATGTGTTTTATAAAAACATGGTCAGGGAGAAGGTCAAAATTGAATCACTCTCCCTTGACATTTCATTTTCTACGTGTAAGGAATATTTTTATATGGCAAAATATTGAATCATGTGATTTCCCTCATCAGTGCTCTCAAATGATACGCAGTTCAGGAATAGTGACGCTGAGTGTGCCTAATTTTGAAAATTCAATAGCTTAACAACATTGCTAAAAATATATACTGTATACAGGAAATTAGCCATATGCATTGATCAAAACCAGCTTGGTCCTTGCAATCCAGAGTCATGCTGCCACACCTCAACAGTAGTAGGACGCTGTTACTTGCTTATCCACTGCTCACTGTGATATGAAATTCCAACTTTATTGGAGACAATGGACCTATGTTAGTCCTGGCCATTATTTCCATTGGTTCTTCTGGCTTTGCTTTGAGCCAAAGTTAGTTGAATGCAATCCTTAATCTAAAGGCAGAAGTGGTTGGTTGCTGGAATATACAGTGGTACCTCGGGTTAAGAACTTAATTCATTCCGGAGGTCCGTTCTTAACCTGAAACTGTTCTTAACCTGAGGTACCACTTTAGCTAATGGGGCCTCCTGCCGCCATGCCGCCGCCACACAGTTCCTGTTCTCATCCTAAAACAAAGTTCATAACATGAGGTACTATTTCTGGGTTAGCGGAGTCTGTAACCTGAAGCATCTGTAACCCAAGGTACCACTGTACTGTAAACAGGATTTTTAAAACTTCATAAGGTAAATATATCTCACAAAATACTCAGTTCTCTTTCTCTGTCCGCCTCTCCTCTCTCTCTCTCTCTCTCTCTCTCTCTCTCTCTCTCTCTGTATATATAAGTGCTGTTTTTTCTAATTTTATTTTTGCTTTTAGTTCACCGTGCTAGAATACACACCAATCTTGGGAAATCAAGCTAATGTCTCCCAGCTGTGCAGGAAAAGTGTGAACAGCTCTGTCAAATGAGCTACCCCCATCTCTTTTTTTTTCACCAGACAGCATCTTATACTTGAGCAGTCCCTTCGCATTTGCCTTTTGAGCTGGTGTGACATAACTGCTGTTTCATTGCCGACAGGAAAGTTTCTGTGAGGGATAAGGAACTGGTCTTTCAGCTACCCTAGCTGGGGGAAGGGGGGAGAAAACGGTTTTAGTTGCAGGCCCATTTTACTGGTGAATGGCTAAGGAAAGCTGACAGGATAAGAAAAGGATACACGGACACGGCTCTATCCTAAAGGTTGCTAATTGACCAAGTGGTAATCTGAGGGGAAGTATTATCCAACCTTGAAATGCTTTCGCCAGATTAAGTACATTGCATGTCATCAGTTAACCCATTGAGTACAGTGGCCAAGTGTTTTGACAGTCACATCTGGTACCATAGACTTCCATGTTACCTAATCAATAGTGATGTAGGAAGTACAATAGATAAGCCAATCCAAGTGCTTCTTTGTTTCATGCACAAATTCAGGGGGCATTGGAAAGGCTAACCACAATATTTTTCAAGGGCAGCAGGACAGCTGCTTAGAACACTGATCTTTCAGTGAATTTAAAGCAACATTTGGTGCGAAAACATGGTAGAAAATACCAGAAGTCACCAAGTTAATATTTAAACTTTTTTTACCATGCATTTCCCAACATTCCTGAATTGTCAGTAAACCACTGAGAGCCCAGTTCCATGAACTGGTATTCAAAAAAAGGGACCAGTGATTACACCTTGTTTGGAATCCAGTTAGACTAGTCTAGACAGTAAAATAAATCAATAATAAGCCCATAATCTGATAAGGATTTATTACTGAAGACATTTTTTATCTGGTGCTAGTGGGGAGTACCCAGAGCTGCTTGGGAATTTTTAGAGACCCAAAAATGCTGTGTTTTTTAAGCGAATGCTGTTGTTTGTGAGTTTGGACCCATCACACCAAAATGGGTCATGCCAAAATGATGTTTCAGTCCACCATCTTGATTCAAAATAGTGGCTGGTATCCAAATGATGACAGAGTCCACCACCTGCACATTAGGAGTCCTCACGCTAAAGTTGATGATGATAACTCAAGAGGCAGCCAAACCCATGCCACATACCTCTTTAATTACAAATAAAATGCCTCTGCTATTGTGGAGTGATATTACCTTTGCATGATTTAATTTTACTCTACTGGAAATTTCATGAATACTTTATGGTGCTCATACGCGCACACACACGAACACAGAAAATGTGGCATAAACAGATGCATAATATCAAGTCTCTTGCTACTATACAATGTACTTTATTTACACATTTATCTTCTCTCTTGCTCTTCTGCAAGGAAGTAGCATACATGATCTCCCCTTTTATACTCACATCTATCCAGTGAGGGAGGTTAGATGGAGAAAAAGTAGCCAGTTCAAGGTCTCTTAGGCCCAATCTGCACTATACATTTAAAGTAGTATCATAAGCACTTTACTCAGTCATGGCTTTCCTCAAAATAATCCTGTGAACTGTAGTTTGCTAAGGATGCTCTGAGTTGTTAAGAGACCCCTATTCCCGTCACAGAATTTCCAGAGTTATTTGGGAAGAGGGACTGATTGTTAAGCTACACTGGGAACTGAAGTTTTGTGGGGGGGATAAGAACTCACAGCATTCGTAACACTACACTTCTTTAGGGGAAGTCATCCTGTTTAAAGTAGTATGGTAGTGCTTTAAATATATAGCGCATAGATGGGACCCCAGTGTATTTTATGGCTGAGTGAGGATTTGAACCTACATTTCCATGAACCTAGTCTAGCACTCTAACCCTTCAATCACACTAGATATTTTTCACAGATCAGAGATAGGGAAGCCATGGCTCTCCAGATGGACTCCCGTTCCTTCCACTCCAAATCATGGCCAATGGTCAGGGATGATGGGAACTATAGTACAATAGCATCTGGAAGGCTTCAGGTTCTTCACCTCTGCTTAAGCATTAGTTTTAATGTTTTTATTCTTCTAGTCAGCCCATTAACAAAGGAAAAACAACCCATTTAACAAAGAAAGATGACTACTAGTCTCTTGGCCTCTGTTTCGGTTCACATGGCATGGTCAACATTTCTTAGGCAGAACCCGTTGTGTGACAGTTGTTCATAAAGGTGAAAACAGAAGTGACCTCTTCCAGCATCTCAGTAACTAGGGTTGGGCTTGCACAAACAGCTTGGCATCTGCCGCCACATCTTTAGCGAGTTGGCAGCCTCGATGCCCTTTGCAGGTTGCAATCAAACCTGCCTTCTACAGAAACCTCTTTCTGGCTGATTAACTTTAATGTAATTTTAATTAAAAACCACAGTGTCAAAGGGTTTAGCTGCTTGAGAAATAAGCACAGATTGTGGCACAGTGGCAGCAGTCACTTGGAAAATGGAAATGCATCCTGACAATATTGTGCGGGGGCCAGATAAACAAAGCTGCAGCTCTCTTACCTCGCACATCACAATAGCAAGGACCACTTACAAAAATCACATAGATCCCTTTGCCGATCTCACATTTCAGATGTTTGATGTTCTACAATCTCCAATGCACAGTTTCAAATATTATAAAGTAAAATGAAAAAACAACAACAACCTCACAGCCTTTTTCTTCGACATTACGTATTTAAGGAGAATTAATAGATATATGTGTAGCAATTCTTGTTTGTTTTGAATTGCTGAGCTTTTTCTTCGTGGTATAAAATAACAACTCCCATTCCCCCTACCTTAGGTTATGAAGAAGAAGAAGAAGAAGGGGGGGGGAAACAGATACATCATCCTTCTCCATTCACATCTGAAAGTAAGTTCTATACATGTGATGTTTCAATTTTCTTTGCTGCTAGCTCTTCATGTCACTTGAAGCACTTGAGACCCTTCTTTTATTGTTAGAGAAACTGAATTATATTATAATTTATTTCACTGCATTCAGAAACTACTAAACAATAGACAGTTATATATGGTACTTTACTATCTTCATATCTTTAATACACCTTTATTTCATAGTGCAGAAATGACTTTTATCCCATTTGTATAGGTCCATGCAACTGCAGAGACGTGGGTGGCGCTGTGGGTTAAACCACAGAGCCTAGGACTTGCCGATCAGAAGGTCGGCGGTTCGAATCCCCGCGACGGGGTGAGCTCCCGTTGCTCGGTCCCAACTCCTGCCAACCTAGCAGTTCAAAAGCACGTCAAAGTGCAAGTAGATAAATAGGTACCGCTCCGGCGGGAAGGTAAACGGCGTTTCCGTGTGCTGCTCTGGTTCGCCAGAAGCGGCTTAGTCATGCTGGCCACATGACCTGGAAGCTGTACGCCGGCTCCCTTGGCCAATAAAGCGAGATGAGCGCCGCAACCCCAGAGTCAGCCACGACTGGACCTAATGGTCAGGGGTCCCTTTACCCTTTACCTTTATGCAACTGCAGAAGGTGGCATTGCTCTGCTTTGTCAGTAGGGCAGTTCCTTCTTGCTTATCAGTTTCAGAAGTCATCAAAGTGTGTGAATTTCAAGTACTTTTCTGCACAATTTTATTTTTTATTTCAATTTGAATAAAAACATTTCTCTGCCGCTTTATATCACACTTACCCTAAGCTTTGTACAAATTGAAGACCACATGTATTCAATATAAATTTAAGATATTTAAAATATACGGTATTACAAAAGTTATATGAAAATAATAGCTGTGGTGATTCTGTCATGCGTCTTACTGATATTCCTGGTTTGGGAAGGGTTGAGTGAACAGAAACTTTTTAGAACCCATCAAGGTCAGTGCATGCCAGATTTGTTATACATTTTTGGAGGTTTTTTAAAAATAGGAAATCCTGTCCTTATTTACCTGGGTGTAAGCCACATTGAACTCAGTTCTGCTTACCTCTATGTGGATATAGATCAGGGGTAGGCAACCTAAGGCCCAGGGGCCGGATGCAGCCTAATCGCCTTCTCAATCTGGCCCGCGGACAGTCCGGGAATCAGCCTGTTTTTACATGAGTAGAATGTGTCCTTTTATTTAAAATGCACCTCTGGGTTATTTGTGGGGCCTGCCTGGTGTTTCTACATGAGTAGATTGTGTGCTTTTATTTAAAATGCATCTCTGGGTTATTTGTGGGGCATAGGAATTCGTTCATATTTTTTTCAAAATATAGTCTGTCCACATGGTCTGAGGGACGGTGGACTGGCCCACGGCTGAAAAAGGTTGCTGACCCCTGATATAGATAGATGTAAAGGAAAAGGAATTGCAGTGTTATTCACCGCTTTCCTCTGAGCAAGTAGACCAGTAGCTAACATACATCCTCGAGGTGTTGCTAGACTCCAGTACTGTACCAATCATCCCTGACCACTGGCCATGCTGGCTGGGGCTGATAGGAATTAGAGTCCAACAGCACCTAGAGGAGCACCTACTCCTGAAGTAGACTGTTAGGGTTGCAGTAGCATTCAGAAAGCATATGACTTGACAGTGACTAATAAAACCCTTGAAATGATAATGGAGTAAACAGCTGATTTGCATACTCCAGGCATAAGATAATCAGTGGCGTTGTGAAATCTGCCTTGTTGTCTTTTCTTTGTAGGCTAAACCATAGCTACTCCTTATCATTCATGCAGGCATAGTACAAGAATCCATGCAACTGAAAAAAAGTAGGCAAAACAAGCTGCAGATAATGTAGCATAAGTCAAAAATACCCAGCTTGTGAAAATATAACAATTAAGGAATCTAAGTTGGTAGATGTTCTGATAAATATTTGTAGGAAATGCTTGCAGTAATCAAAATATTTTATTTTCTGAGAATAGTTGGAGCCCAGGAAGATTTCAATCAGCTTTTCTTGTTCAGTAGAGGAGAATTTTCTCCATCCCCTTCAGATTGCTGGGGCATTTTCGAACAGATGGTGGCTGTACAGGTGGGAAAGTTTCCATGTGAACAGAAGGGTCACAAATGTACTTACTGAGAGGATAGACAGAACTATGGGGGAGAGTTTAAAGCAGTAGGCAAAGGGATGGGAAGTCTATACCAAACCCAACAGTGAGGAAGAGGTTGCTAAAATAAGCAGATGGATAGATAGCAGGGAGATAATAATGAATTCTGAAATATGGAATACACCTTTCATAATCAGACATAATGGAGAAGAATGGCCTAATAGCATAAACATGGAGATAAAAAATGATGTTCGGAATATTTTAAAAGTGCCAATGTAAGATGCACGGCCAATAAAAAAAGTAAAAGCAATATTGTGTGCACTTCCCATTATATTAGGCTGATTTGTATACAACACTAAACCATGGTTTAGCATTACTAGCATGACCTAGAACAAGGCTAAAGAAGCCTTGGGCTCACATGCTTGCCCCTCTCTTCCTTTGCATCATCCCCCACCGTTGGCCATTCTGGCTGGGCCAATGGGAATTGTAGTCCCAAGTATCTGGAGGGCACTAGATTGGCTACCACCACCATAAACACTTGTGCAGGAACTTGTTCAAAAAGTCCACATTGTGCTATTACACATAAATTATATCACAGTGGTCATGCTTCCACTTGTGAAAGAGGTTGTGCAAGCAGAACCACATCTTTGGATTGGTTTCATTTTTCTCACACAAAACAAGGTACAAAACAAAGGTATCCCTTTGGTAGGATTTTTTCAGTAGGATCCCAAGCAGTTATAGTACTTGTGTTATTGTAGTGTGGAGGCTCTTAAGTGTGATCTGTGAGTCTTGGCTTAAATAATGTTTCAGCTGCAAACTCACTAGGTAGCCGAAGGCTTAGGCAAACAACTATTTATGTTTGTTCAATGAGTTCAAGGTGGCATATATTGAGAAATAGTAGTGGGTATTGGCCTGGGTCATAGACAGCAGTCTGAATTAAACCAGTAATCAGCACCAAAGAATAAGGCTGCATTCCTAACACAGCTTGTTGTTGTTTAGTCGTTTAGTGTCCGACTCTTTGTGACCCCATGGACCAGAGCACGCCAGGCACTCCTGTCTTCCACTGCCTCCCGCAGCTTGGTCAAACTCATGCTGGTAGCTTCAAGAACACTGTCCAACCATCTCGTCCTCTGTCGTCCCCTTCTCCTTGTGCTCTCAATCTTTCCGAACATCAGGGTCTTTTCCAGGGAGTCTTCTCTTCTCATGAGGTGGCCAAAGTATTGGAGTCTCAGCTTCACGATCTGTCCTTCCAGTGAGCACTCAGGGCTGATTTCCTTAAGAATGGAGAGGTTTGATCTTCTTGCACTTCTTGCAGTCCATGGGACTGCACAGTACCACAGCTTACCTGAAAGCAAACCCTATTTGATTCAGTAGGACTTACTTCTGAATAGACACAATGAGGATTGTACTGTAGGTCAGAACTGGAAGATGAACCAGGGGGAAGGATCTAAGAACAAGCCAGAAATCAGAAACTGAAGTGTAATAAAGAATACAGGAGCATACAAAGCTCAAAAAGCCCTCATTGCTCGAACAAGTCTCAACTGGTGCAGGAAGCTCTCTGATACTTTTTCCTATCCAGCAGAACAAAATGGCCAGCCTGGGTAGGCAAGGTCAATTCAGCACCTGAAGTTACTTCACTGAGAACCTACAGTTCATCACATGCAGATGTTTCACACGCATCTAGCAGTTCTTAATTCTGCCCCATGTTTACCTAGTGTGCTGCATGGCTGAGCTTGAGCCCCCACTTCACCTCACTGGTTCCTGGTGAGGTCCTGTTACCTTCAGTTCACATCACCTTTGATATAGGGCTGATGACTCATTATAAGTTTGTTGAGAAGAGTTCATGTTTCTGATGCGTTTAGAAATCTTCACCGTTCAAAATCAATATAAAATATAAATAATCATAACAAAGCTAAAACAAGGTGATCATCATCATAATAAAAAAAGATCTAAAGCAAGGTGATTATAAGACTTTTTCTAATGTGGGCCTTTTTTTTACAGTGCATACTGAAACTGTGTTAAAAACTAATTAGCGGGCAGCCCCTTCCTCCCCTTATCTCCAACTGGGTGGAAAGCAAAAAATACAGCTGCAGGCTTAAAGACAGAGAATATTTTGTGGAATAAAAAGCTTCTCCTACAGAACCTAAATAAGTTTCATAAAAAGTAAGAACATGCACTGCTTCACCTTACTTTAAGTATCTAAGTTAAAATAATAAACACTAAAATAGAAAATGAGGAATGTCTTGTGTGAACAGAAGACAACTCCCTGGTTTAAAGATGGCTGAAAATCCATGTTTGTTTCATCTGTAACTAATGAATGTGACTGGTTAAACAGTGTGATTTGATCAACCGGTGCTTCATGAACCTATGTAAAATTAAACTATTCATATGAAAAATATCCAATGCTTTGGAATTTCGTAGCTGCGCCTTAATGTGCTCGGCCATTTTCCAGTGATTTCAATAAGTTGTGGGTTGTAACTTGAGTGGATTATTCTGAAAGGCTGAATCTGGCCGCTGAAACTGGCCTCTGAGGGATGTGATTGTAAACCCCTGGATTTATGCCCATTTTTATCTAGCTGAAGAATCTGGGCCCCTGTGTTTGGCAGCCCTGTATTTGAAATCCCTTTGGGTACCAGAACCACTCAGCTTTGCCTCTCCATTCTTTCTGAGCTTGTGAACAAGGTTCTAAGAATATTCCACATGGAAGCAGGCAAGTGCTGCTTTTATGATCACCAAGGGATGATGTTTCCCTGAAGCCTTTTCATGTTTCCTGGATAAAGCTGAGCTGCTGCCTCAAGCCCATTTGACTCACATATGCAATTCCCTTCCATAACCAAGTTTCATTGTGAATCTGGAGGGAAATGCCCAAGGGTCTATTCCTCACAACAATGTGGTGTGTGTACAGCATTTTACTGCACGCATGTAAGCCTTTCCTTTATGAATCAAGCCGTAGGTGTTTATCCATAACAACGAAGATATCTAATTGCATGAAATAAAGCACTGCTTTTCAGACTGAGAAGAAATTATTTAAGAATATGAAAGTAGGCTGCATTAAAAAGGTTCAAATCATATGAAATGTAAAAGGCAATAAAAGGGCATCTGTTTACAGAGCCATTTATTTTTGGTAGAGTTGCCGTGTATAACACCGAATGCAGCAAGTCTGATTTCATAAATAAAAATCACCTGAATACAAATTTTAACACTTGCACAACTATAATTTCAGATCCTGATGAATTTAATTGTTTTTTTGTTTTTGGAATTTCATCTGAAACTGAGGACTGTTCTGAATTTTAAATATGGGGGACTCATATTGTGCATTCATGGTGATTTGCGTTCAGTGATGGTATTGGGGTGGTTACATTTCCGAGCACATTTCAAAATGTTGGTGCTGACCTTTAAAGCCCTAAACAGTCTTGGGTCCAGTATACCTGAAGGAGTGTCTCCACCCCTTTTGTCCAACCCAGACACTGAGGTCTAGCTCCGAGGGCCTTCTGGCAGTTCCCTCACTGTGAGAAGCGAAGTTACAGGGAACCAGGCAGAGGACCTTCTCGGTAATGGCGCCAGCCCTGTGGAACACCCTCCCACCAGATGTCAAAGGAAAAAGCAACTACCAGACTTTTAGCAGACATCTGAAGGCAGCCCTGTTTAGGGAAGCTTTTAATATCTGAAAGACTATTGAATTTTAATATTTTGTTGGAAGCCTCCCAGAGTGGCTGGGGAAACCCAGCCAGATGGGCGGGGTATAAATGAATTATTATTATTATTATTATTATTATTATTATTATTATTATTATTATTATTATTATCCAGGCAACCCTGGATCACTTGGTGATCTTCCATAGAGCACTTGGCTGACTGGCTCCTTTTTTCTTGATGCGTCTTTCTGTGGGTTGCCCTACTGTGCTGCAGAACCATTGGCTGTGCATGAAGATTAGCTGCCATGTTACTTCTGGTCATTATAGCTGGCTTTCTGACCTGGTTAGCTTTGCTAGCTGGCTGAACCCACTCAGGGCTGCTTCAGGTGGCCTGTACATTGAGCATTCGCCCTGATTTGTTTGCACAAAGCATATGCAGAGGTTATATGATGTCCACTCTTTATTGAGCCCTCATTCTGGATATTTTGCATGGAAGTTATATGACAATCAGCATTCACCCCAATTTGCTTGTGCAATGTTTATATATTTACCTGTTAGCCATTTGTTCATCCCACACTTCTCAGTGCATTTCACCACAAAAAGTCATTGAAAGAAAAAAGTTGATTTGCCACACTAGGTTAACAGAGCACTTTAATCTAATTTTCGGGTACGTGCTTGATTTCCTCTCGCTAAATACTCACAACCTAGAGGTGACCTCAGTTTCTGTTGTTGTAAATCCATGCACACCTGGCAATTCTTCTTGTCTCACCTAGATGATCAGTCCCTTTGGGAATAAAAAAGCAAAGTTTCGGTCATTATCAGATGCCAAGACTCACCGTTTTGAAGGCCCTTAGAGACAAGACTGTCAGCACTCTATTGAACCACTGGTGATACCCCAAGTTTCCAGAGTTGACAGTTAAAATGAATGGCAAGAGCAGCAAATTCTCCTTTCCTTTGGCTCACAGTCTGGGAGGCTTACACAGTCTTAAGAAGACTTGACAGTGCAAGTGTTATATAAACCAATTATCCTTCAGATACCTGTGCAGCAGGTAGCTCACATTAAACCCACTCTCCAAATGAACAATAGTCTGCGAGAGATTAATTGGAAGCTTTTAAAATAACCCTGAAAATAGGTGTGCTCGTGTCAGTTAGTACACTGGGTTGAATTAAAGCATCATAAATGATGTGGTTTGCGTCTAATTGAAAGTGATTAATGCTGACCATGCAGCCTTGCTGTCTGCAGTAGATGTCTTCTGCATACATCTGTGGGGAAGTGGTTAGCACTGCCCTTCCTTGGTTTGCACCTCCAGCATAGTGCCAAAACACCTAGAGAGGGTGTGATGATTTATGCAATTAATGAAATGAAACCCCCCCCCCAAAATTGTGGGAAAACATTTGCAATTTTGTTCCCAGACACAATCATTTTCTTGTGCTGCACTGGATTTGTTTCATGCTTGGTTGCTAAAAAGATGATTGACTCATGCTGGTGCAGTGCTCATATTGCAGAGGGGTCCAGAAGGGGCCTGCATTCCCTTTTGCTACTGTTCACAGAAGGCTCTGGGGGCAGGATTTGGCTAAATTTGGGAGAAGTCAGGTGGTAGGGCTTGTGTATTTCATTAATTTGGGCCTTTGGCCAATGTGTGAAATATCACTGTTGCCTTTTATATTACTATTCTGCAACTGACACATTGGGATCTGCATGGCTCATGTGTTTCTTAACCTAAAGAGGAATGCATATTTTTTATGGGAAGAGAGTTAACAGAAGGGGCAGAAAGAGCGTAAAAGGAAAAAACCAGACACAAAGGAAGTTGGCCTCCTTTTTCTTTAATACTTGTGCAGAAGAGAGAATTTCTGGCAGTGTAGCTTTTCATAGGACTTTGGATTCACTTGCCAAAACTCCCTCCTCTCTCCTGTTCTCCTTTGCATCTTGTCACCTTTCACCAGCAACAGCCAACATTGGTACCCTCTAGGAAGTATAACTTCCATCATCTCATATCAGCATGGTCAATAGTCAGGGATGGTAGAGGTGGATTCCAACAGCATCTACAGGGCCACAATTTCAGTTTGCTGTTGAGGATTTACATGCCTGAACCCATACAAAAAACCCATACACAAAACAATCCCTGTACCTAGAAAATTAGGGCTGAAATTGAATTTAATAGAACTTATTTCTGAGTAGACGTCCATAGTGTCATGACTCCTGACACATAGGGCCGAGTTGCAAATGTAAAGTAGAAGCCTAGGCTAGAACTCTCCTCCTGGATAGGTTTGTTTTCTCTATAGTGCAACCTTTGTGTGTGAAAGTGTGTGTGTGAAAGCATTAATTCACGCATTACTCCCACTTGCAGTGGGAAAGAAATCAAAGCCCAGCAACAAACATGCCACCTAATATTCTATTTGTAAGAGTAAAGCGCAAAACGTAATGGCATTTCCTTACAATTTGTGCCCAATGCGTCTGGTTTAGGTTCTAGCTTGAAGAGCAGCCAAAAGCTAGGTAAAGGGACCCCTGACCATTAGGTTCAATCGTGGCCGACTCTGGGGTTGCGGCACTCATCTCGCTTTATTGGCCAAGGGAGCCGGCGTACAGCTTCCGGGTCATGTGGCCAGCATGACTAAGCCGCTTCTGGCGAACCAGAGCAGTGCACGGAAACGCCGTTTACCTTCTTGCCGGAGTGGCACCTATTTATCTACTTGCACTTTGACGTGCTTTCGAAATGCTAGGTTGGCAGGAGCAGGGACCGAACAATGGGAGCTCACCCCGTCGCGGGGATTCGAACCGCCAACCTTCTGATTGGCAAGTCCTAGGCTCTGTGGTTTAACCCACAGCGCCATAGTCTAAAACAGTATGCCCTCCTGATGTTGTTGGACCAACCCTTATCAGGCCCAGCCAGCATGGGGATGAAGGAAATGAAGTTCCGAATATTTGGAGAGAACCAGGCTGGAGATGGCTGTTCTAAGATGTATGGGTGGGGTCTAACAAATGGCAAGTGTGTTGTGCTTCATTCTTCCCCTTTCTTTCGATGTTAATTCACATACTTCCTCTGTGGGTTTATGTGTCCAATTGCGGTTCATACTAGAAGCAGAAGCAGCAGAAAATCTGTGAGAAAGATTGAATTTTGCATATAATTTCAGAAACCCTTTTAGAAATGAATTAAAGCCCTTCCACATAGCAGGAGAACCCTCAGGCATAATTCTACATAACTATTAATATGCAGTATAAAATATGCAGCATTTTCTCTCTCATAAAAGCAGTTTTACAACTGTGCTAAAGCTAAGTCATATTCAGGTCTCAATTTTGACCTAAGCCTATTTTGACCTTTTTCTTTTTCCACACTGTGAACACTAGACTTTTAATATTCATCAGTCTTGCATGCAAGTGAAAAATTAAGTAGATTTAGATGTGAAATGTTGGATCCTCTATGCATTACATTCTTAACCTAATTTTACATGTAACATTGTAGAAAACAACTTTGAACTTCTCTTATGACATTTTTGTTGTGCATGAATGTTGTTTTATATATGATAGAAAGTGGAAGAATACAGGTTCTGCATTTCTGTTTTACATATGTGATAGGACATCACATGTTTGTTTTTTTAATTACCCTTATTGAAGGGCCAGTCATTAATGAACATCGTGCAGAAGTATTAAGAAAGTTGGCCACTTTGGCACACAAAGGAGGAAAGACATGTTGCAGAAAATAACAAAAGGAAAACTACTAGCCAGCAATCTGTCCTTGAGAGCCAGGCCATTTAGGAGTTGGTGAGCACTTGGTGTTAGTCTTTGTGGAACAATCAGACCAATACTGGGCAATAAGGAATGATTGAGATAGTCTAGCTGTTTCCTTAAATGTGTCTAGCTGTTTCCCCAAATTGTTCTGGTGGTGTCAGTACAGAGTTGCACTGAAATTGGAGCCCTCAGCCCACCTCCAGTTAGAAACAATGGTCCATCTAGTTTAGTATAACAGTGGTTTTCGAACGCCTCCATAGTCGAATGTTTCAGAACTCAAACGCCAAAAACGTGGAAGCAAGTGCCTCTGTTTTCGAACGCGCCTCGGAAGTCAAACAGGAAACGCAGCTTCAGTTTTGAGTTTTCCGTTTTGAGGCTTCCACTTTCGGTTTTCAAACGTTTCGGAACTCGAACGGACTTCTGGAACGGATTATGTTAGAAAACCGAGGTACCACTGTATATACACAGACAGGCAGAGGCTCTCCATCAATTTAGACAGGGTCTTTCCTAGCTGTAAGCAGAGATGCTGGGAATTGAACCTACAGCCTTCTTCCTACACATGTGTGTAATACCAAATGAAACATTGGCTTTCTGCACACAAACCTGTGCTCTCTTACAACCTCTCCCTAACAACAACAACAACAACAACAACAACAACAACATAATTCCACTAGGGCTTATAGTAAAACAAATGAAATCGTCAGTTTCTCAAACTGGATTGGCTAATTAGTGGTTTGAAGCCAGTGGTTTTAGACTTTGGATGCCGTAAAGCAGAGCAGCAGGTTTTCTTAACGGAATGCTCTGGACTGGAGAATTGCCGCCCCATTCTGTGCAGCCATTCAGTGGCAGCATCACAGTGCATCAGGGGTACAAATGAGAGACAAACTGGATCTGCCAAATAACTTCATTGCTCAAAATTAGTAGGTCTGGGAGTCGCCTCTGTCTTCAACCCTGGAGAGATGCTGTAGATAACACTAAGGTAGGTGGACCAGTGGTATGACTCAGATTATAAGGCAGTTTCCTATGCTGCTATCCTTCAACAACAGTGACAGTGATGGCTGATGAATGAGCACTGATTTTAAACTTTGGAACACAGATTTTAGTTGAAGGAGTGATATTTTTTAATATAAATGAGTTTATAGGGAATTTCTAGTTACGTTTGCCTCTTGATGCTGAAGAAGCGTATGTTGCTGTTGTTAATTTTGCTGTCCGGTCTTTGACAAAGATTGTCAAAATCCGGCCTTTGATAAAAGTTGATTGATTGATTGATTGATTGATTGATTGAATCCTTCAACAAATTAAATTCCTTTAGAAGCACCTTGTTTCTTTTGGTAGCAGGACTGTAAACACTGGCAGAAAAGAAGAAAAGAGAGCACAGTTCTATGCCAGATAATTTAAATTAAACTGAGCATGCCATTTGGCTCATGTTGCAGCAAAACATGCAAATGACTCCAAACCTTCTGAGAATGTTGTCTTCAGCGAAGATAACACATCAGAAAGGAGAGCTCATTCCCTAGGTTGTGCAAAATGGATTTCTGAGGAAGAGACGCATGCCCCTACTCAAAGAAGTATGAATCCTAAAATGCCCTCATCTTTAAACACTTGCTGCCATCTTAGGCACTTGAAGACAAATCAAATAAATATTTTAGTTTGTGAGCACCATATGGCTAACACTTCACA
Source organism: Podarcis filfolensis (assembly GCF_964270895.1). Taxonomy (NCBI): domain Eukaryota; kingdom Metazoa; phylum Chordata; class Lepidosauria; order Squamata; family Lacertidae; genus Podarcis; species Podarcis filfolensis. Next base: position 16,716,084 of record NC_139614.1, read on the forward strand.
TTGCGGTGCCAGCTGCCAATTTGTTTGTTGGTGTTTGGCTTTCAAGTTACTGCCTGATTGATAATGAAAGCATACACTTTCCATTTCTTTGTCAGCAGTTAGAGGTATGTTTTCGAGTTCAAATACAGTTAATGTTGAATGGAAAAAATTAGGCTTATTCCCCACTCCCATTGTTTGAATGAATTGACATATGATCTACATAGTATATATATAAAATTTTGGCTATAACTGATAGGAATGGAACCACCATATTCAAAGTAATATTTACCAGATACGTGAGAGTAAGGAAGACTACCGCCATCATATCATGCATGCTGTAAGCTCTCATTAGCACATAGTTGGTCTTCATTCCTAAGAGAATGCTGGTCTAATAGAGAATACACATACAGTCGTACCTTGGTTGACAAATGTCTTGCGACTCGAACGCTTTGGCTCCCGAACACTGCAAACCCGGAAGTGAGTGTTTTGGTTTGTGAATGTTCTTTGGAACCTGAACGTCCAATGTGGCTTCCGCGACTTCCAACTGAGTGCAGGAAGCTGCTGCAGCCAATTGGAAGCCGTGCCTTGGTTTTCAAATGTTTTCGGAAGTCGAATGGATTTCTGGAATGGATTCCATTCTACAACCAAGGTGTACACACACACACACACACACACACACACACACACACTCTCTCTCTCTCTCTATTAGGGCTGTATTTCCTTGGAAGAAATCTCAAAGAGGTTACTTGATAGGTGAGGCTGCCACCCCCTCTCCCTTTCTGCAATCCTTCCTTCCTTCCTTCCTTCCTTCCTTCCTTCCTTCCTTCCTTCCTTCCTTCCTTCCTTCCTTCCAGACACACCCTTTCTCTCTCCTTCTCTTTGTCCATTACACTGCTGTGGAAAGGGTAAATCAATCTTGTCAAAGGTCTGAACTGATAGCTTCCTCCCCCCCTTCCCTTCCCTTCTCATGTCACTCAGCCCCCAGATTTCCCCACCTTCATGAAATTAAGCTGCAAGATCTAGATGGACCTTTGGTCTGATCCAGCAATAATTTATTCTGCGTTTAATTAGTTTATTTCCCACTACTTTTTTTTAAGCCTTTGGTCCTTTATATTTAGTTAATATAATTAAAATATCTAACTTTCTTGTTTCACTTCTGTTGCCTTCTGAAATATTGACCAAAACATCTTACTTTGGCTAGCTAAGATTGCCATGAATAACTTGAGATCATCCATCCCACCTGTGACAAAGTGATGAGTTTAAGGGAAGGGATAACATCTAGGCCAGTGTCTACAAATGGAACACTTGCACATGGAGGTTACCAGATCATCTGTCTCCATATAGTAGGCTGTTTGCCTGTACAATGCACTGCCTTGTAAAATGCATTGGGCATTTCTTCTCTGTTCCTCTTGCTCTACAAACCCATAGAAAAAATGGGATGGGAATATTCCATGACAAAAGTGTAAGATCTGCCGAAGAAAGTTTTAAATCAGAACAGAATGAATTATTTCCATTTATCTTCACTTGAGATTAATGCCTGCCCTTCTGTTATTTTCTTCTTCTTCCTGGTAACATATCCGAAGAAATGGCCGTATTATCCCTTTCCAGACTTTTCATGCCAGTGAAATAGAGGTTGTGCTACACCTGATTCTTCTTTTATCCTCTCTTTTTGGAGACGCTGCTCTGATGAGACGTTCATGCCCACTTGCCCCACATATGGTTGTGGGAAATATGCAGTCAAACCTAACAATGCATATTCTTTCTATTTAGCATGTGGAGGGGTTAAGACCATGCAGACTATAGAAAAGTAATTGGTAGAGAAGGCTCCGTGTGGTGTCATTTCCCCTCCTCTCCTGGGAAGGAAGAAGCAAAATGAGTACTTCCTGTTCCTTCTCCCCCTCTCTTCAGCCAACTGTGGGGGCAGACATGTCTCAAAGTTAGCAACAGGCACTGGCCTGAAACTGTTTTTCGGTAAGCACAAGTATTTTACCTTCATTTAATTTAAGGCTGTTGCTGCTAAGGACGAGTGCTTGACTGTGAGTAAAATGTATATTTTAAACTTAGTTTTCAATCTGTAGCCTGTTTCTTTGAAAAATGTGGTAATGAAGGGGGAGATCAGCCTAACAGCTAATTCCTATACAGTAGTACCTCGGGTTAAGTACTTAATTCGTTCCAGAGGTCCGTTCTTAACCTGAAACTGTTCTTAACCTGAAGCACCACTTTAGCTAATGGGGCCTCCTGCTGCTGCTGCGCCACCGGAGCACGATTTCTGTTCTCAAACTGAAGCAAAGTTCTTAACCCGAGGTAATATTTCTGGGTTAGCAGAGTCTGTAACCTGAAGTGTATGTAACCCGAGGTGTCACTGTACTTTCAATTAAACTGCCTAAGATGGGATTTAAACTGTTTAGCTCTGTGCTTTTAAATGCAACTGGTAAGCTGATCCTTTTGTCTGTGAACCAGCATATGTGGGGTCTGTAACGGAATGAAATATGGTCATTAAAATCCATCAGTGATGTCATATGTGATGTCAGGTGAGGGGAAGGCACAGAAGAAACCAAAAAGAAGCAACCAGGAGCTTAAAGAGAGTTTCTGATAGTTAACCCTGTCAGTGCTGATCAGCTGCACATAGTTGACAGGGAGCCTGACTGCTATCAGCTTCACTAGAGAGCTTCATGTCAAGTGCAACTGAGGGAGACTTGCTTTCTCTGTTTGGAGGAAGTGGTTTGGATTCAGGTGTCTGAAGAGGGGAAAAGCTCCATTTACAAGGACTCAGGGCTGACCTCCCACAGAGCCACCAGCAAATGCCACCAGTAAGTCTCTTAGAAATCTCCTCTTTTACGATACCAGATGCTTCCAAAAGCCTGGAAGTTTAAAGCTGATACTGGCTTCTCACATCCTTGCCAAGGCTGGTCCTAAACCTTTTCTTCTTGTAAGGGGCTTATCCACACTTACCACTTTTCAGGCAGAGATCTGTGCTTTAACACTTTGTGTCCAAGTGTGTGCTTTGATTTTGTTTGCCCCGAGCTTCCCCTGCAAAACCCTACTCTTTAAAGCTGAATCAGAACAAGGTCTGTTCCAGCATTCCACAAATTGATATTTGCTCCACTGCGACAAAAAAAGAAAAGTAGGGCAGGGGGGTCCTAAGACACAGATGTATAAATTTTCTATCTCAAACCTTTATTGGCATATAGACAAAATTCGGAAAGGTTCAGTACAATACAATCACTCGGCAAAATCTGCATCTAACAAGTAAAATGCTGTTGCATAACATTCACAAATCCTCATTGCATGTTGCAGAAACCTGGCTACTAAGGATCTTTTAAATTGCAGACTGTGTCTGGAAAGAGCAGAGGAAAGGTAAGTGTGGATAAGCCCAAGATGGCAAACACACACAGACACCAATTCCATTTACAGAGGACAATTGCATCTGCAGTTGAATCTTCCTTCAACATCAGCAGAAGGACATTGGAGGGCAGAAGGTTTACTGTACTTAGGAGGCAGGGCAGGCAGGCTGGCTTTATAGCACACTCAAGTTTGAACTCTTAACACTTTGCTGCTCATCCCTGCTCCCTGCTCCACCACCTCAGCTTTGTTGTTGTTGTTGTTTAGTTGTTTGGTCGTGTCCAACTCTTCGTGACCCCATGGACCAGAGCACACTAGGCACTCCTGTCTTCTACTGCCTCCAGCAGTTTGGTCAAACTCATGCTGGTAGCTTCGAGAACACTGTCTAGCCATCTCATCCTCTGTCGTCCCCTTCTCCTTGTGCCCTCCATCTTTCCCAACATCAGGGTCTTTTCCAGGGAGTCTTCTCTTCTCATGAGGTGGCCAAAGTATTGGAGCCTCAGCTTCAGGATCTGTCCTTCCAGTGAGCACTCAGGGCTGATTTCCTTCAGAATGGATAGGTTTGATCTTCTTGCAGTCCATGGGACTCTCAAGAGTCTCCTCCAGCACCATAATTCACAAGCATCAATTCTTCGGCGATCAGCCTTCTTTATGGTCCAGCTCTTACTTCCATACATCACTACTGGGAAAACCATAGCTTTTACTATACGGACCTTTGTTGGCAAGGTGATGTCTCTGCTTTTTAAGATGCTGTCTAGGTTTGTCATTGCTTTTCTCCCAAGAAGCAGGCGTCTTGTCTCGCTGTGCCTGATGGAAGGCTGGCCCTAGACATTGCCATTGGAGGGAGGAATGGGAGAGCAAAAATACAACAGCACTGGGTTTTTTTGCAGCACTGTCTGTGGACATATGTTGCTTTCCTACTCACAGCAAAGCCAAAAAGGACCCCTGCTTGCTGCGTTGGGCATGATGCAGACGGAGCAGGAATGGGAAAGCGCCATAAACCCATCTTTTTATTTGTGAGGGCTCGGCAATTCCTAGCTGCAGATGAGCAACAAGCTGCTTTTTCAATGGCTGTTTTAAAGTGTGCCTTAACATTCAAAAGCCAAGAAAAGAATGGGAGAAATTTGCATTTCCAGTCCACATTATAGGCGTTTCAGTCGGTATTGCTAATTGCTTGCACACTTCCCAAATGCACTGGAGTGGACAGGGCTTTTGCATGGTGCCGCACTTGGCAGTTCCAGGTTTTCCACTTGGCGCATAACATTTTTGCGAGCCATTTTCTTTTCCCTCCTCAAGCATGGCGTAATAGGCTTTAAGTTTGTTAAGCTGCGCTGCCAGCCCCCCTCCCAGTGCCCTGCTGTTCTATTATATTGAACTTGTAAGCGGGACGCTCTGCCAGCTTCACCCAGATTACTGCTGCAATAAGGGCCCTGCTGAGTGACTAGTGTCATGATAAGTGCTAAGAAGGGAGCTCACCATCTTGGCATACTGTTCTCATCTTATTAAATTCAGCTTTGTGGAAGCAGGGAGTCTGCCTCTCGGTCTGGCTGGCTCTACCTCGGTCCAACTGCTACTGTCAGACAATATGAAATTAGGAGCCACCACAGCTAATGGCAGGTGCTGCACCACAGCTGAGGAGTTGGGGAGGAGGAGGGGGATGGAGAAAGAAAGAAAAGGAAGCAGTGTGAGTGTGTGTGTGTGTGTGTGTGTTTGTGTTTGTGTTTCAAGCCCTCGACAGATTTAGAACCTCCAGCTTTATATATGTTGGTTCAGACCCTTATATTTTAAAGGGCCCTAAAATTAGATCACCCCTAGGCACTCAGAAAAAGGCAAGGCTTTATTTACATTGGTTAAGATCCTTCTTGAAGGAGGGACAGTTGTAAACCAGGGTGGCTAACCTGCAGTTCTCCAGGTATTGCTGGACTCCATCTTCCCTGACCATTGGCCATGCTGGTTGGGAAGTCCAGCAACATCTACAGCAAACCACGTTGGCGAAAGCCTATTTAGAGGTTTAACTCTATTGCAATTATCTGTATGGGTTAGTGATGATCTGGATTTATTCAGGCGAAGCTCTTTGTAAATTATTCTACTTTTGGTGTGTTCGTGTGTGATTTTCATCTGGCAGCGCAGTACTTTTCCTTCGCCTCTTATGTTTGGGCAATAGTCTTTTGTATCATTCTTATGCTTTTAATTAGGTCTTTTATATTGTCCTTCGGAGACTACTTTTGCTATAGCTAGATGTTTGCCTGAGATGTGATGATTATTTCCACCTATGTATTAGGTTACAGATCTGTAATATTGGAAACAGCTCAAAAATATACCGTATTTATTTAAAAGTCCAGATGTGATGAGAGATGTAAAATTCGCTATTGGTGTAAAAGATTAAGTGGCTTCCTTCCTTTAACAAAAAAAATAATGCAGTGTTTTCCAGCTGTCAGAGAATTGCTTGAAAGACTCCCCCTCCTCAGTTAGTGCTCTTTCTTCCTTCTGAGTGACACCCACCCCCCCCACTGCTATTTATTTTTAAGGATCCCTTGCGCTCTAGGTGCAACTAAGAGGAATCAGCATGACTGCTGGTGCAATGCCCATGCTGGACTGTAGAACATATAGTACCATGGTGCTTAAAGAAACCAAACCTTTTAGAAACATTTTTATTGAAATGAAATGATTTTTTTCTACATCATACAAAGCAATTATACAATAAATTGAACCTTGTGAGTCTTAATGCTTTACACGTTTTAGAATACCATACTTACATATGCTGGGACACAACCAACAGGGTATAAAAACAAGGCATAAAGTCCTAAGTAGAAGAGACTCTCCAAAAAGATTTATGAAAGATTGGAGCCTGTACCTTGCTATGAGTAGAGTTAACATAAAAGGTGAAATACAACCATGTGCTCAGAAATGTATCCTGTTTTATTTTGTCCCTGTCCAGTTTACTTTTGTTTTTTTCTTTCAAAAAATTGGCTAATGTCATTTGCCAAATCTTACCATACTGCCTTCACGAAGAAAGTCGTTTTTTGCTATTCTTGCAGTATGTTATCTCTAAATGAGCCACAGTTAACAAGTGCATTACTAGCTCTTTATGCAGGACTGATTTATTTAGACCTCAGAAGATAGAGAGCAAGTCCAGTGCTGAGTGCAGTTGAACTAAGCAAAAACTTTTTGCCAAAAATCCTGAACCAAGGCACAACCCAACTTTAATGTTTTAATAATCTGAAAATGAAATAGGCAAATCAATAGGCAAGGAAGGGAAATCCATAAGCAGTCAGCATGCTCTGCTTGTGTACATACCTGGTTGTTTGCCAATATATTAAAAAGCTCCTTATTTAAATCAACTCAAATATAAATTTAATGTGTTTCCAATTTAATGTATACTTGACTGTTTTGATCAAGACACTGATGTAGAGCACAGCTCTACAGTACAGTATATCAAATTGAGATCAGTACAAAATTCAGCCTTAAAAATCCACCCTCTTACTGTCAGAATAGCTAAAACCTGGCAGGCTGCAGTTCAGCAGTCTACTTTCTGGCCCTGTCAGTCTTCATAAGAGTGACAAATTTGATTAGATCCATTGAGAGGAGTGACTAATATTAAAAAATCACTTTTACTTCTGCCCTTGAAATGGCAGAAGGCAGACTGACAATCATTTACCACTACAATAAAGTAATGAGATGATATATAAGAACAAAGAACTAGGGATCTGATCCAGCAGGATTCTTATATTCTTCTGAATATATACAAATTGTTGTTACATATAAAATATGATATTTGAAATTCTCATCAATATTGTAATATACTTTTTTTTAAAAAGCCTTCCTAGAAGTTTCTGGTGGGTCTCATTCAACCGCAACACTGTTCCTACTGAACTCATAAAGGTGCCTACCAATTTAATATTTAAGCATGTACTGAACTTATTTCTGTTTCACCAAAGCTTTTCATAGAATTCATTTGATTGAGAGTTGGCCATTCATTCTGTATTTTATGATATTTTAATACTTTTATCGTGCACCACCGTGAAAGTTCCTTATGAGCTGGCAGTTTAGAAATCCTCCTATAAATAAAATACATATACAGGAATTAATTTCAAAATTGTTGAGCTACAGAGACAGCATACAGACAGCCCTGCTCGAAGTGCTGCTAGTGAAACAACCCAAATAAATGCCACCTGAAACATGGCTTTCTCAGGTGATATTAGGAGATGAGCTGGTTCATGTAATGAATGGTGTTCTCAGTCCAGTGATAATATTCACACAGGCTAGCAAAAATTTTATTAGTTAACATTATACCTTGATTTGCATCCAGTTAGGCTATCAGTGTGATTATCTAATCAAGGGTCTTATATGATCCCACCAGCCTATAGATGTAAGGTAAAGGTATAGGACCTCTGGACGGTTACGTCCAGTCAAAAGCGACTATGGAGTTGCGGCGTTCATCTCACTTTCAGGCTGAGGGAGCCGGTGTTTGTCCACAGGCAGCTCTCCGGGTCACGTGGCCAGCATGACTAAACCAATTCTGGCGCAACGGGACACCGTGACGGAAACCAGAGCGCACAGAAACAGTGTGTACCTTCTAGCCATAGTGGAACCTATATATCTACTTGCACTGGTGTGCTTCCAAACTGCTACGCTGGCAGGAGCTGGGACAGAGCAACAGGAGTTCACCCCGTCACTGAGATTCGAACTGCTGACCTTCCGATCAGCAACCCCAAGAGGCTCAGTGGTTTAGACCACAGCCCCACCCACGTCCCTTCTCCTATAGATGTGATAGAATGTGGCCTGCTGCATTCCATACTGGCAGTAGTTTCCAAGTGAGGAGCTGAGTGAAGCAACCCGAGTAAAACCCTAAAAGCCACCCTACTGCATAGTTTGATTAGTCTGCAGGGTGATTAAGACCTGATAGAACCAATGAGTACATCAGCTACAATTTGAACACCAGGCTGAAACCAGAGAACGACCAGTTATCACCATTGGTCTCTGCCCAGCCACAGCAAAAGCAGCCTCAATGTATGCAGAGATATGCATACAATGTTTGGTGTTTGTTAAACCAGACAATAGCTGTTGGTTAAGGTGAACTGGGATGGCCAGTAGTGTAATATTGAATTGGATCCTGTGCCGGAAATGAGGTTTTATAAAGTATCTGCTGCTTATCTGTTTTATATTCAATGAGTTAAATTGTGTACAGATTTTAATTGTGTAGTTAATAATGCTTTATTGTTTTGGTGTGATCTTTTATTGTAAGCTCCTTTGGGAGTCTCTATAATCCTGAAAAGTGGCATAAAAAGTAATTTAAATACAATACAATAAATAAAGCCCTTTTGAATTCAATGGGACTTGCTTCTAGGTAAGTGTGTATAAGACTGCAGCCTAAGTTCCTGTGACATAATAGTATCAGCAGTTTAATCTTACCCCCCAAATTAGAAAAGCAGTTCAGTCTGCTTCTTTTTTTAGTGCTCCATCAGAATTATTGCCCAAATTATCCAACACAGAATTTGTGCTTCAGGGAACTTTAGAGACAGCCGGGGAAGCTAACAGCAAATGGGAATTCCTCTAACAAATAGATTCTAATTGCTTTGTAAACAATAATTGTAGGGAATCCTATTTGGGACTGTATCATGACTGGCTTGTAACTGTATAGCACCGTACATGCTAAAAGGGGAGGCGGAATGCTCACGAAGCAAAATGCAATAAGCAATTTCTTTTGGGGGACGAAGCAGATTATAATATCATTGCATAATAACAATGTGCTAATTGCTCCTTTTGACCATGTGCCCGTTTTACTAAGCTTTTGCGTCAATGTGCTCTGTACCCTGAATTACAAAAGTAACGCTGCATTATTTCACGGCACAGCTTTGAAAATCTTGGTAGGACATTATGTATTAGCATTAATTAGATGCAAAAAAGGGGACAGAACAAAGGTACTCACTAGCAGTTTAGAAAAGCCTTGGTGATAATGACACGGATTACAATTGTTGCATTTTCTTTCAACTGATGCTGGAGAAAGCAAACTCTCAACTTACGGCATGTTACATGGAAGTAAGTCCCACTGATTGTTGTGGGATTTGGTTCCAGGTAATGTGTCTGGGAATGCACAATTTGGGATATGGCATTTCAGGATTTCCTCTCGGTAATAAATGCTATACAAAACCCCCAAGAAGCATAAGCAATAATTGGCATCAGTTCATTAATTATCTAAGAAACAAAGTGTGAACTCCTTAAAAGGACAACTGGCGTTAATGTTTTTCCAAATATATTTGAAAAATAGCAGTGATATCACAAAAAAACAAAATATGGTTGGTTCATGACATTGAATGGGGCAGAGAGTGTGTCATTTTGCCCCATCTTTTGCTATGAGCTTAAATTCAAAAGATAGTGAGATAGCCACGACTGCCTATAAAATGGATATTCGCATATATGATTCGGTGAGTGGGCCTGGTTGTCTGTCTCTGATGTATTTCAGTTTGCCAGTAGTTATGATGTTCCCCATGCATTGTTATTTTTGTTCATACTAAAATATGCTATTGTTTTAGTCTATACAAATGCCTAAGAAGATCTTACCCAATAGTTTTTAGTTTTGTGCTGTTTTAAAACGCGGAATTTTAATTGTAGTGATTGTGGTTTTTATAATGCTGTAGCTTCGATTCTTAACTGAAGTATTAAGCAGTATAGAAATTGCATGAATAAAAACAAATAAAATATGATAGTACAGAGAGCTGTGGCTTTCAAATTGGCCATTAGCTGTGGTCATAGGTTATGGCCACAGGATAGGCATGTAGCTGAGAATAAGTACCCCAGGTTCCACAGAGTATGAAGGAGGACTTGGATTTATTGGTGTATGGAAAGAATCCTGTGCTTGCCCTGAATAGGGGGCATGTGGTGGTAGCTGGGGACTACCTCTTGAGAGAAGTAGAGCCAGCGGTGTGTTGTTCTGACATGTTTTCACAGAAGACATGTCATTTCCCTGATGCATGTGTCCAGGATATGATGGGAAATGTGGCCAGGCTCATAAAGCCTAGTGACTATCCCTTCCTGCTAATCAGTGCAGGAATAAACAACACTCCCAGGCACAGCTCTGAGTGTATTGCAAGTGACTATGAAGCTCTGCAAAAGAAGCTGAAGGGCCATGGGGCACAGGTAGTTTTTTCATCACTTTTTCCTACTGAAGGCTGTGACCTAGGAATGGAGAGGCGAATACTGGAATGACTAACTATGCAGAAGACGTCATCAGGAAAGGTTTGGATTATTGGATCATGATCTGTTCTGCAATGATGAAGAACTTCTGGTGAGAGATAGGTTGCTCCTCACAAGGATTGGGGAGAATGTGTTTGGCAAGAGCTTTGCAAACTTGATCAGGAGGACTTCAAGCTAAGTTCTGTGATGGAAGATGATAAAATCCTTGAAGACAGCATGGTGCCCTGTAATGTGGACATGAGCATAGAAAAACCAATATAGTGTCATGTGTGGCTGGGTGATATATCGATAAATTGTCCCAAACCACTTTGAAGTCCATGTCATGATACCGGTTTCATAATTTTTGACCTGGCAATATATCGTGAATGATGGTTTGTGCATGTGCGCTATGCCAAAATTATGATGCAGGAAAAAATGTGAAGTCAGCCAATGCCTCTACATAGATCCATCCTTATTTCAAACATTGTGATATATCAGTATATCACAATCTTTAGCTGGTGATAGACAGAAAAGGGATCCAATATTATCTTGGCAGAAGGAAGACCAGACGATAACCTAAAAAATGAGTCAGCAGTGAGATGCAACAGCCAAAAGTATATAATACAACTGTAGTTTATGTGAACAGAAGTATAGTGTCCACATCACAAGAAATCGTGGTACCATTGTATTCTGCTTTGGTCAGACCTCACCCTGATCATCTAGTTCTGGGCACTACCATCTAAGAAGGATGTTAATAAACTGGAACATGTTCAGAGGATGTTGACAAAGTCAATGGGCCGGAGACCAAGTCCTATGAAGAAAGTTTGAAAGAATCGGATATGGTTAGTTGGAGAAGAAGCAATTAAGAGGTTATAAGAAAGTCATCTTCACATTCTTGAAGTGCTGTCATGAAGCTGGTGGACCAAATTTATTTCCCCTTTTTCAAAACCCACACCAATGTGTTCCAATTACAAGAATTGGAGAAGAACTTGCTGACAGTTTGAGTTGTTTGACAGTGGAAATGGCTGCCTTTGAAAGTGGTGGACAGTCCTTTTTTTGTAGAGGTTTTTAAGCAGAGGCTAGATACCTACCTATCAGGAATGGTGAATGTTTGTTGAATTGGCAGGGAGGTCAACCAGGTTCCTTTGAGATCCTTTCCAATTCTATGATTCTACTTGGAAAGGTTGAGAGCTACTAGAATGCGTGAAGAATGGATGGGAAGCTCTGCATTTGGACCTCTTAGCCTTCCTGGTCCTTTTCAGCCCCTGATCTGTAGTGAAAAATACACAGCCCACCAGCACTACCACCTCCCCCAGAAGAAAAAAGCCTTTGCAAAGGGATTATCTCTTATGACATGCTTTAAGAGGTCAAGAAAGAACCACTATTAGCGTGGTCTGCTTCTCTTTGCAAAGCTGAAATGTTTTCTTTACATAACCTTTTCATTTAGCAGGAGAGCTGGACCTAGAATAAAACAAGAAGGAAAGGGGGAATATTTCATTTTAGCACCTTTCAACATCTGTGCACCATTGCCCACTGCTAAAAATTGCCCATTGTTTGGGACAGAGGGCATAGGTGGCTTGTGTCGGTGCTTTTTCCCTCCTGCTGACTGAGCACATACAGTCGAAGTCTTTTCTATCTCCCCTATGCCTGATGTCAACATTAGATGCCATCTTTAGTAACAGCTGTGGCAGGCGCCAAGTGACAGCAAAAGGCAAACAATGGAAGACAGAGCCAAAAAGTTGAAGTCCCTGCTTCCCTCCACAGGGCAGCCATGGTATGTAGAGACTGGCAGTCTGGGCATAGGACACAGCTGTTAAAAGCATTTTAGTTTTCTAACCTGAATCTCTGGGAAACTTGATGATTGTAAGTGACTCAGATAAGCATGTTTCTTCCCCCACCCCCAACTTCCCTTGAAACACAGCCAAAGTGAAGTTTGCAGAGTTTTGACTTCCTAACACTGAATAAGGACAGCTGGATTCAGCACATGGTATGCCAAGGGTTTCTAAAAGGAACCTCATATATGTTGAACAGTTTACAGTACATTGTCCAAATGAAAATGTGAAGCATTGAATTAAATGGTCAAATAAGTCGAATATTTTCAGGAATGCATTGCACGTAGCTGTGAGTCAAAGGGCCCCAAATTACATATGATGTAAAAAGTGTTGTAGTCAAGAATTTTTTTTTTTTTAAAAAAAAACAGCAGTAAGGGAGGGCAATCAGTATCAGGGCTCTTGCACACAGAGAGGGAAGTTAACTCTTCCCTCTGCATCGTGGTCTGCCTTCCAACCAAAGCTGAACGTAAGTAAAACCCTGCTAGATCAGACCTATTGAGTCTAGTATACAATTAACCAGATACCTATTGGGAAAACCCACAGGCAGGACATGGGTGCAAGAGTTCTCTGCCATTGTTGTTTTCCCACAACTAATATTCAGAGCTGTGCAGCCTCTGGTCCTGGTATAGGTAAAAAGGTGAAGGACCCCTGGACAGTTAATTCCAGTCAAAGGTGACTGTGGAGTTGCGACCCCCCATCTCGCTTTCAGGCCAAGGGAACCGGCATTTGTCCACAGACAGCTTTCTGGGTCATGTGGCCAGCATGACTAAACCACTTCTGGCGCAACAGAACACCATGATGGAAACCAGAGCGCATGGAAATGCCCTTTACCTTCCCGTCACAGCAGTACCTATTTATCTACTTGCACTGGTGTGCTTTTGAACTGCTAGGTTGCCAGGAGCTGGGACAGAGCAACGGGAGCTCACCCCGTTGCGGGGATTCAAACTGCCAACCTTCTGATCAGCAAGCCCAAGAGGCTCAGTGGTTTAGACCACAGCGCCACCCACCTCCCTACTGATAACCTGAAATGGCACTCTTTCAGTTTCCTTCCAGCAATTCTTTGCACTGTGCCATTTCTGAAAATTCCCCCTACACATCCAGAAACTTGATGCACTGCATATGGAAATGTGTGTGTGTGGGGGGGGTGTTTCAGAAGCCCTTCTACTTGTTGAGATCTGGACCTGTATCTCTGAATTTTTTTCTTATGGGTGTGTTATCTTTACAGCCTATTCTCAGTGATCTGATTCCTAGATACCAAGATCTTAGTTTTTAAGTTGGAATATAATAATATAATTTTACATTTGCATGATCCTTTTCCTAATGAGGGAGCACCATCCTTTGAAAACTGCAGGACAGGCGTTATCATATTTTTCTCCTTAATAAAAAAGAATTCTCTAGATGGGGTAGGTGACTAAGCAAGCACATGGTTCAAGATCCTCATTTGATTATTTTTACTTCAACATTGTCATTGGTGGCAACTTTTGCACTGTCATTTTCTAGGGCAAAAGTAGTGTTTTTATTTCCAAAGTATGTTTATGTATCAAGGCAAAAGATTTAAACTCCATGTTATTCCTGTAGCTGCTATTATTTCAGTGAATTCACAATGCAAAGCTGCACATACTTTTTAAAAAATCAGGGTTGGCAAACATTATTATTCTTATAAGCTTAAAATATGAGGAATGTAGAAGCAGTTGTATAGAATGGTGGCGTGGGGGGGGGCAGGGGGCGAAAGAGAAATGTCAGTGGCACATCTTGCAAATGAAGTAATACACCTGCCCATCTAAAGGTGCTCTACATAGGACCATTAAGTCCAGGTTCTAAAAGCTGCACCACTGGAACTAGGAAAGGAGAAGAAGGGAAACAGTTGAATGTTTTTATTATAAAGATATCAGCAATGGAAATGTATATTTGAATGTGAATGTCATTTTGGAAATGGTAATACAGTCATGCCTTGGTTCTCAAACAGAATGTGTTCCGGGAGTCCGTTCGACTCCTGGAACCGTTCGAAAACCAAGGCACGGCTTCCGATTGGCTGCAGGAGTGTCCTGCAGCCAATTGGAAGCCACAGAAGCTGCGCCAGATGTTCAGCTTCTGAAACTCATTTGAAAACCGGAACACTCACTTCCAGGTTTCGATCGTTCGGGAGCTGATTTGTTTGGGAGCCAAGGCGTTTGAGATCCAAGGTACAACTGTACTTAAAATTATACAGTAAATAAAATTATAAATAAATAAAAGCGGCACCACTGCCAGCTTTGGATTTGGCACGACTAACGATATATACTTACTTGACATATCCTGGAAAACACTATCAAAACAAGGAAGTAGAAAAGCTAGGAGGCAAGATGGAATGGGTCTGCAAAACTGAGGCAGAATTCACTATAAGATATCCATGGCTGGGGGTGGCGAGAAGGGAAAACAACCCGGAGTGTAAGTGACAGTGCTCCCAGCAGGCAGGCTGCTGAACTTCTGCACCTTGCCTCCTCTATGACCCTCACTTCACCAGTCCTCCTCATTCCAATGTAGCCTCACATTCACTGCCTGGTCACCTCCTATTGAACCAAGGTGAGAAAATAAGATGGCGTTAGCTCTATTAACACATTTGCTCAAGTGAAATGGAGAGACGGGGAGTCAAGGCCTTGTCATGTTTTGCATCAAACTGATGCAACAGGGTCTGCTGGGGCCTTGGGCTTTTGGAGCGGAACCTGGCCGTGGGCAATTAGAACCATCAAGCCACAAAGTCAGCAGCCGCTCTCGACTCAGTGGGAGAAGTTTGGGCTTGTCGGCTAGAATTCCAACTTTATTCTCTCTTTTGAGGGAGCCCTGCAATCAATATGGATCATTGTATAGCTTTCGCGGCAAGCGACAAAGAAAATAACCTGTAGTGACCTCATCCTGCATGTGTGGTCAACATAGATTTCGTATCAAATCTGGCAACTGGAAATGAAAACCTAAGGCTTTTGTGGTCCTTACTTCTTACAACTGTCCTTTTCCGATATTTAATCAAAAGAATCTTCCTGACATCTTTAAAACCTGATGGCCAGGAAATAAACGCCATCCTGGCTGCATAATGTGTTTGAAGCCCTGACTCAATGAAAGTTTCATCCCATTTAGGAAACTATGCTTTTAAATTACAAACTGCATTTTAAACGTATTTACAGTATGAGAAGGAGGCATACATTGGGAATCCAACGTGGGGTAGTGGATCTGTTGTTTGATTCCTCTTGAGAACAACGGAAGATGCCTTATATGAACTCAGACTATTTGTCTATCTAGCTTAATATTGTCTCCACAAATTGGCAGTAGCTCTAAGTTTTCAGACAGAGGTCTTTCCCAGCCCTACGTAGTGATGCCAAGAACTGAACCTGGGACAATCTGCTTGCAGTTTGGTGCTCCACCACTGAGCTAAAGTCCATTTCCTCTTGTGTTTCTACATCTTCCTCCTGGATGTTGATGTTCTTTAGAACAACACTAGCAGGCTGGCTGACAAGAACCCTGCGCTTCATCCTGATAGGTTTTGTACCAATTTATTATTCCGGTGCCTCAAATTATGGACACTCACCTTTGGATCTGGCTATTGACTTTGATGTGTGAAAATGTACCACAAAAGGTTATGCATTTGGTTATTTTTTTAATTACGACATTTATACCTCACCATTTGTTTGTTTGTTTGTTTAACATTTATACAGTGGTACCTCGGGTTATGTACGCCTCAGGTTACAGACACTTCAGGTTACAGACTCTGCTAACCCAGAAATAGTACCTTGGGTTAAGAACTTTGCTTCAGGATGAGAACAGAAATCATGCTCCAGCGGCGCGGCGGCAATGGGAGGCCCCATTAGCTAAAGTGGTTCTTCAGGTTAAGAACAGTTTCAGGTTAAGAACAGACCTCTGGAACGAATTAAGTACTTAACCCACGGTACCACTGTATTCTGCTTGAGTGTAAACAAAACAAAAAACACCTCTAAGTGGTTTACAAAAATAAAACATTAAAATTATCAATGAAAGCAGTTTTAAAAGTTATCTAAAGACATTACTAAAAAGTTTTATTAAAATCAACATTAGCCAAAAAGAGATGAAACACATGTAACTTCTATACGTCAGGATAGATTTGCCTAAACAGAAATATTTAAGCAGAAAAGAAAAAGGCTCTCAGAGCAGCCTTACAAAAATCAGTTCTAAGAAATGGTCTCTGCCCTCAGGCTCACAATGTAAAAATACATGGCACCCAAGGAAAAAAGAGTGAGAGGGAGGAAGGGAAGAACAAGCTCAAGGACAAATTCTTCTATTTGCAGTTTTTATAAGAGAGTTATGTAAGTTTAGGCTGAGGGGATTTCAAGCTAAGGTGTACTCTGCCAGTTCCAAAACAAGTATTACTATTAGTTCATAGCACCAGAAGTCCAGCACTGGCTAAATGTGTTAAGTACACATTATTGGTGCAGACAAGATCCAAATTTAGCAAAACACTGGAATAATTTGTCATGGGTATAAACAGAAAAAAGCATGAGGAGATGGGGGGAAAGGGCGATAAAATAATAGCACAGTTACCTAGTAAGACTAGAAATTATCTCTCACGTGACATGCACAGGAGCCAACCACTTTATTCGGGGAGCCCAATAAAATATTTGAGGGGTCTGCCCCCCCCAAGTCAATGGGCATTGCCATTCAAATTGTGTGTGTGCTGCATCTTGTGTTCAGTTATGTGGGGTGGGGCTCCCCCCCCCCCGTTTTATTCAGGTTGGCACCCTTGGTGCAATGTATGCTCATTTACATAGTAACCTTGTATTTCTATGGCCTGTTAGTTGCCTTGTGTCATGTGTTTGCTGTGTGGCTACTTATTTCGTACAAATCAGATGAAGGTCAACAAAAAGTTGAGCTTATAGAGGAATCCGTTTCAGTCGCATGGAAATCATCTTGCTGCTTCTATTTTATAAGCTACCATGTTGATAGTTTAAAGGCAAACATAAAAAGAGCCCTGCTAGATTAGACCACCTTCCTTTTCTCGCAGTGGGCGACTAGGTGCCTATGGAAACTCCAAAAGCAAGACCCAAGTGCAACACCAAGTGATTTCCAGCAACTAGTTTTCAGAGGCATACTTCTTCCAATGCTGGAGGTTGTTCATAGCCAACAATATGAGTAGCAGCCATTCATAGCGTCCTGCTCCATGGATTTGCCTTACCCTCTCTCATAGCCATCCAAGTTCATACATTCATTCCTTTTATTTATATGCTACTTTTTTACGCATGCATGCATGCACACGCACACACACCATGCTCAAAGCTGGTGGCCATCACTGTGGGAGCAAGTTCCAAGGTTGAACGATGCTATGTGAAATTTGATGTTGACATAGCCTTTCTCCAGTAGACTGTATTGTGTTGAATTCTGTCATTTATACACTTCCCTGTGACATCCAATTTGCTGACTACAGTATGTAGTATTGCATTGCCCGTATTTTAGATGGCTTAGTGTACCAGCCACTTATTTTCTATGCTGAAGTCGTACTGTATTTTTAGAACTTCTGAGTTTCCTGAATCTTTATTTGTAAGACTTCCTGAATTTTTACCTGACTATTTAGTAATATAAATTTTACAAGCATGGCTGGGGCATATCAACAGGCAATGGGTTTAACTCAGGGCATACCTTCAAAAGGTCACATGTATAATATCTCACAGTATGTGCCAGTTTGGGTTTTAAAAACCCCACAAAAATTTAATTGTGGAGTTATGCCATCGAACAGATAGCAGTCTATCAGACACAGAAATGAATCTTCATCACAGCATGCACCTCTAATTCATATTATCTAATATCAAAGGAATTCACCAAAATATTACTACAGTGTCATGATTTTGGATAGTAATTGCATAATTATTTCCTCTGTTCTTTTAAGCAAAAACTGCCTTGAAAGCCACAGTGGACAACGTTTGTATTCCTCTAATCTCAAGACTCGATTATTGCAATGTTTTCTGTGTGGAGCTACTCTTGTGCCTCAGATGAGTTTTAGCTGCTGTAAAACACTGATGCGGATGGCCTATTGCCAGCACAAAACTCCCGTGCACAAAAGCTTGCACTAGTTACCCATACACTATGGGGCCAGGTTTAAGGTTATTGTATTAATTTACAAGGGCCTTAACAACCTGGATCCAGGATACCTCAAGAACCACCTAACCCCTTATATTCACTATCTGATCAATTAGTGGTCCCCCATGGCTCAGATCCCTGACACGTATCCACCAGAAGCCATATGTTCAGTATTGTGGGCCCAAATATATGGAATGCCCTTCCAGTTAAAGTCAGACAGGCCTTCTCCCCCTTGAACGTCAGGCACCTACTGTAGAATTGTTATATACTAGCAGGCGTTTTAATTGATATCTGATTTTATACTTTTAAGTGATTTTTATCTTTTCTGTATTGCATTTCTTAATGCACCACTTAGATATGGTTGCAATTAAGCAGTATGTAAATTATTTAAATAAATAAATGATTTCACTGATTCTACAATGGTACTTAGCATCATATAGTGAGTGGTTTTTTATGGCATTTCCACCCAAGTTCAAATTAAATGCTCCCATCTTGTTTTAACTGCTCCACAGATGGTGTAGTGGTTAAGAGTGGTGGACTCGTAATCTGGTGAAGCGGGTTCGCTTCCCTGCTCCTCCACATGCAGCTGCTGGGCGACCTTGGACTAGTCACACTTCTCTGAAGTCTCTCAGCCCCACTCACCTCACAGAGTGTTTGTTGTGGGGGAGGAAGGGAAAGGAGATTGTGAGCCACTTTGAGACTCCTGAAGGGGAGTGAAAGGTGGGATATCAAGTCCAAACTCCTCCTCCTCCTCCTCCTCCTCCTCCTCCTCCTCCTCGTCTTCTTCATGCTCAGTTGTTTAGCAGCTTTCCTTAGGAATAAGAAAATGAAGCGATGTCATGATCCAGGATGACAATGTGATTCCTTCCCATTTCAAAACTCTCTCTCCTTTCTAGCCAGGTGATACTCATGAGGGAAATGAACCCCACCAGAGGTTCCCCTTTCTACCAATGTGATTCCTTCAGACACATGTTCCCAGGTCAGCATGAGAAGCATATCACAGAGAAGCAGCTCGTGGGAATTGGAACTTTATGGGGTTTCTTTGTTTAAGTTTGGCAAATTAGTTCTCTACACACCTGCTCCACGATTGCCAGAAGCTGTTCCCCCCGACACACGTTTGTGGAGCCCCTTCTGCTCCGCCTACTGGTGAATTGGCAGCCTGCTGTAATTATTGCAACTCAACTCCTTCCTTAAGCCTTCCTTTATTTTGCTGCTTCTTCAAATCTCAGAGGATTCTTGCGTTTCAGATTCTCTCAAGTTTTATTTGGAACATGCATTTGCTTTTGGTGGCTTCTTGTAAGTCTGGCTCTACCCAAATGGCTCATTGACCAGTATGCAGTGATGGAGAAGTAATAGATTTCTCCTTTGCTCTCGCTCTTTCGTTTCAACCAGCTCAACCCATTTAAGAATCTATACTGTATCTTCAGCCAATAAAAAAACGCCAAATCTGTCAGGTGCCTTTGCTTTAATCCCACTCGTGTGAAAAATAAGATTTATCAGTTATTAAGCTGTTTATTTCTTTTAAGGTATCTAGCTTTGTGTCACTGTTGGTTTCACTATTTGCAAACTGGCTTTGTTATTTTATTGATAGCTCTTGAGTGAAGAACTCTCTGTTAATATATGCAAACTCACAGCTCTCAACAAGCTTTACAGCTCTGTTAATGAGGGGATTAACAAGAGCACGGCAATGTATTTAACCTGCGGCACTAGCTCTGTTTCAATAAGGCTTCAACAGCCTATTAAATGGAGTGGGGGCTCAATTAACCCAGACAAAGGCCACTCTACAGAACATGGCAGGGAGGACCACAGTTAGCATCTGCCTAAGCAGCTTGTTCTGAGCTGGAAATAAAGAGGGTGACATGTTCTCGCCCCGAGCTATGATATAACTGAAATGGTGATTCTAGTTCATCTGGGCTGACTGAATAGGTGACAGCATCAAAACCCACCACTATCTCGCCATATGACAGTCTGTAAAATCCGAGTGCACTCAACGGTCACCCCAGAGCCTCCTGCACTTCAGCATTCAAGTATTGTAACCGTGCCGGAGAGGGTTCGGTGCAGAAAGGTGGTGACGCCCGGGCAGTCTTGGGGCACTCGGTATGAAAAGGCCTTTCAGGATATGTGTGAGGTTTAAACAATTTCCTGTTGGATATCTCCTGGGCATAAAGATGTTGCTGGCCCTCCATCAACATGTTGCTAAAGCTAATGTCGCACTGTGGCATTGTATGGTGTTTACTGAAAGCTGTCATCCAAAATGAATGGGGAAGGAGTCAACAAAAGAGGCAACTGGCTGGTGCCGTCTTCGGGAAAGTGTGTGTATAGTTTTAGGCATGTTGAAGGCTGGGCTGGGCTTTGATTTGTTTCTCTTGCTTGCATTTTTAAGACACAAGGGGGAAGCAGGAACAGGGGGAGGAAATGATCTGTCCATGAAGCCTTATAGAGCAGTTATGGAAGCTTTTGTATAAGGATTCACCAGTCTCTGGTTACCTTTAGTTCATGGAGGGCAAGGCTACTAGCCGCAATGACTATGTTCTACTTCCGCTCAGCATACCAGTTGCTGGAGACTGCAGGTGGGCAGAGAGCTGTTGTGCTGTTGTCCTGCTCGCAGGCTTCCTACAGGCTAGCCACCGTGAGAAGAGGATGTGACTAGAAGGGCCATTGACCGGATGTAGCAGCTGTCAGGCGTGGAGTATCCTCTCCTCCCCTGGTAGCCTCAGAGTGAAGAAGAACAAACAGTTCATCTTTTATGGCTTTTTATTCAGTCATCTGGTTGCAAGACGAAAGGTCCATGTCTCCACCCATAGGAGACGTTGGCTACTCTGAGTCCCTCCTCTTCCGTCTCCCACAACATCCTGGAAACCTACGGGAAGTCACAGGAGTCATACCCCTCCGCATTCTCTGTTCTTGAATGCGGAGGGACCTGCAAGTCTTTGGACTAGGAGGGTCTCCCTCACTCTCCAGGGAGGTCTCCGCTGTCTGCTCTCTAACTTCCCCCTCCTCATCCTCCACTGTCCCATAACTCGTGATTTCTTCATTCATCCCTGTCTCCCTCTCCCCCTGAAACTGCTGGAGACAGGGAGGGCAAAACTTCCCACTCTTTCTCCTCTTCTGAGAGGAGCCCATCAGACCGAGGGTTCATTTCCCATTCCTCCAGTCCCTGACACAGGCTCATCTTCTGTTTTTGTCTTCCTGGCATCTTCTTCGCCAGTGTCTACTGTACAGATTGACTTTGTATGACTGATCATCTTTGAAATGTGGATTAAACACCCCCCAATCTCTATGAAACAAAATAGGCTATCTTAATTTGTGATCTATAGAACACCCTCTGCCCTGTTGAGGTTGCTACCGCCCCTATTTGGTTTCAGACTGTATAATACTTCCACATTCCTCCTCCTCCTCATTATTATTATTTATTGAATTTATATACCGCCCTCTACCAGGAGGTCTCAGGGTAGTTCACAGGGCTGAATCCCTTGTGCTAGGCTTGTTAGGGACAGTGCTTGTAATGATACACCACACTGGTATTTGATAAAGAACAAGTGAAGAACGAAGTGGTATATTTTAGACTAATAGTTTAATTTTGATCTTTTTTACACGAGCTTTTGTAAGTGAAACCTGTTTCACCAGAAAGGTCATACAGAGATAGAATCATATTTAAAAAAAACTCAAAAGAAAATACTTTTCTTAAAATCACTGAAAAAGACCGTGGCAACATGCTTTTTTTTTTAAAAAAAAAATCCCAATATGCTCCATTGCCACATAAAGCTTGGTGGAAAAGAAAGGGTTTTGCTAATGGTTGAAAGATTCAGATTTTTATTTTCTTCCAAAAGAGATAAATGAAAAAAATATCAAATGTGTTCTCCCGACCAGTAAATAAATAAATAAATGGAAATGAGTAATAATGTCTTAAATAGGGATAGAGAAGTTTAATTCAGTTAACATTTGAGCCTACCAAATTCAGAATAAGTAAACCAAAATATAGCCTTCCTTCAAAACTCACACTTCTTCAAATTTTGGAGTGCAGTTTTCCAGTCAAGTGTATGTGTATGAAGATATATATCCTAGGGTAAAGTGTGAATATAAATATATATGTTAGCAAAAAAACAACAAAAAAATTGCATTACAGTAGGGTGCGTTGGTCGGCAAAAATGTTTATGAGGCAAAATGGCACCCCAAAGTGTGTTTATTTGCGGTAATTTGCACTAAAATACTGCTGAATTTTCATCAGGACTTCTTTTAAAATAAATAAAGAAATGCAAACTTATATGGAAATATAGAGAACTGAATTAAAATTGGAAAAATGAGAAATTGAGAGAAACTGAAATGGACAGATTTAGCCATCCCTGTCATTAAGTCACAGCTCTGTAGGAGATGGTAGAACTGACCGTAGCTCACTGTGACTTGTTTGCAAAGCATTTTGAAGATAAAATTGCATGCATCCACCGGGATCTTGGCTCCTGCTGTTACAGCAGGTGAAGCTCAATGGGTGTCCAGAACACTGTCTAGTCCTGTTGTGTTGGATGAGTTTCAGTTGGTAAGGCTCAAGTATGTGGGCAAGGTGCTTGAACTGGTCAGGATGACCACTTGAACTCTGGACACTTGGCCCATTTAGCTGAAAAAAACTATCAAGAAGGGGACAGCAGGCTGGGCCAGAGAGGTGAATAATGCCTCCCTGCTAGAGGGGGTGGGCTCTGCCTGCTTGAAGGGGGCAGTGGTAAAACCACTCCTTAAGAAACCCTCCCTGCTCTTAGAAAATCTAAGTACGGTAACTACTGGCCACTGACTAATCTCCCCTTCCCCTTATTGAGTGGGTTGTCGCAGACCAGATCCAGGTGCTCTGGGAGGAAACTGATTTTCTAGATCCATTTCAATCAGGGTCTGGGCCTGGTTTTGACACAGAAACTGTCTTGGTTGCCATGTACGACGACCTCTGTTGGTTACTGTTAGATTTTTTAAAAAACTTGTTTCTTCGTTGTTGTTATAAGTATGGCTTTTAAATGCTGCTTTTCCATATAATTTATTGCTGCTGCTTTTTGTATTTAATGGTTGTTGTTTTTTGGTATTGTTGCACTTTTGTAAGCCATGCTGAAAAGTCCTCAGGAGAGTTGGGAAATAAGTAATACATAACGGCAATCAAATCGTCCTTCAAACGAAATCCTTTTTCTTCCATTGCTGTTCTTTCCTTTGAAAAGGAGGCTCTCAGTTTGACTAGGTGGATATCACATGCGGTTTCCTCACTGTGAGAAGTGAGGTTACAGGGAACCAGGCATAGGGCCTTTTCAGTAGTGGCGCCCTCCCTGTGGAACGCCCTCCTATCAGATGTCAAGGAAATAAACACTATCAGGATTTTTTTAAATGTCCAATGTTTTATAATTTTTTATGTGTTGTAAGCAGCCCAGTTGGGCAGGGTATAAATAATAACATTATTATTATTATTATTATTATTATTATTATTATTATTATTTATTCTAGTATGCAAGTCTGTGGATGTTTACTTGAAAGTAAGTACCTCTGGTTTTGGGGGGCTTACTCACACATATGTATATGATTGCAGAATAAGAGAGAAGAAGTAACAAAAGAGTAATATTATTAAACTTACTAATCTAAACCATTTAGGTATTGTTATAATTATAAACTTAACGTAGCATGTGCAGAAATGAGACCAAGTGGTCTGATAGACACGTTCATGAATAGTAAGTAGCACTCTTCTATAACTGTGAAGATCAGGTCTCATGCAGTTAGATTAGAGATAAGAAGCCCGACCTTCTGCACCCCAGTTTTGAAACACTGGTTGGCTTCTCTTAGAGTCAGGATTTCACCAATCTTCTGTAAATACAGAACTAATGCTGCTGCTCTGCTGGCAGGATAGGTGTGGGTAAAATAGTTATGACAAGGAGTTTTACCATCACTTGGAAATTGTAGTATATTTGTGAACACATTATAAATTCATAGGAAGTTGAGATTGGAAAAGCCGAGGTCACACATCAGGTTAACTGCTGAAGGAAAACTACAAACAGTATCAGGTGTAAAATCCAAAACAAGTGTCAGAGAACATCTGTGTGGAGAAAGAAGCAAGAAAGGGCACTTCGGTGAGTGGAAAACTGAGAATGTGGAAGTGTGACAAAGGAATAAATGTACTAGAGACTCCAAAGGTAGCTAAATGGCTAAAGTGATACAGAAAGGTGCTAGCTCAGCACCTCTGTCTGAACATGCACTTGCCTGGAAATGGATCCCATTGATTTCACTTCAGCCCTGGAGAGTTTCTAAGCAGGAGCCTCCTGCTGGTCTCCAGACACTACTTCCCCACATGCAGAATTGCAGCACCCCTTCCACAATGCAGCAGGCAATATGGACCTTTTCTCAGCCCTGCCCCTTCCTCCTGCTGCTTGCATCTTACACTTATCTCCTGCACATCAGTGGGTGAAGGATTATGGGATGCAGCCAGGCTTCATCTTGACCATCCCTGCCCCTCTTTCTACCCATTGCAAAGTTCTTCCTTTCTGGTTATGTACAGGTGCAGATAATACCTGTGCGTACCTGCACACATTTTTCTTTATCTTTTTATGTGAAGAAGTGCACACTGGCAGTCTGTTTTCATGCATGACTGCATAATTTCTCTAAAACCATTCCTTGCTCAACATGGATCTCTAGCTACTCAGTCTCTACTTGCAGGAATCAAAAGACTGCACGGCCATGCCAGAACTCCTTAAAGAACACAGCAGGTTCATTCACAGAGGCAGGACTTGATGTAGAAAAAGGTTGTGACCTTATAAGCTCTTAGAAGACGTCAGATGACTTTGACTCTGTACTGTGGCAACATTTTTCTATTCCTTTCAACTCCAGCCAGTTCATTGGGAGCTGTCTAGGGGTTCTGATCCTGTTTGTCTTAACCTGAATGCCCTTTGCTGCAGTTCACTGAAAGAGATCATTATCTGATGTGACCTTACCTGATGCAACTCCATTTGCTGTGACTTTGCCCACTGTAACTGACTGCTTCACTATATCAGACAAAATCCTGCTGCTGTACTGTTTAATGGGATCCATCTTGCCAAGAATCTGCCTAATGAACTTTTCCTGAAGGAAGTCTGGCCCCATACTGCATGGATCTTGGGTCCATGATAAAGAAACAACATATGGGAAACCATCTTTACTGAGAAATATGTGGCAAGGGTAGCACTGTGGTCTAAACCACTGAGCCTCTTGGGCTTGCCAATCAGAAGGTCAGCAGTTCAAATCCCTGTGATGGGGTGAGCTCCCGTTGCTCTGTCCCAGCTCCTGCCAACCTAGCAATTCGAAAGCATGCCAGTGCAAGTAGATAAACAGGTATCATTGCAATGGGAAGGTAAATGGCATTTCTATGCACTCTGGTTTCCATCATGGTGTTCCATTGCACCAGAAATGGTTTAGTCATGCTGGTCACATGACCCGGAAAGTTGTCTGTGGACAAACACTGGCTCCCTTAGCCTGAAAGCGAGATGAGGGCCACAACCCCATAGTCACCTTTGGCTGGACTTAATTGTCCAGGGGTCCTTTACCTTTTACCTTTACCTAATAGTTGTATGGTGGATTTCCATTATGGAATGCTACCATTAAGCTACCTTCCAGTTTGGAGTCAGAAAATCTACAGCATAAGAAATAGTCCTGAGGATGTCTTCTTCATTAAGCTCTGTGCTTGTCCACTAGACAATAACTTGGGTGACAACTGAAATAGAAGTTCTAATTTTTATTTTTTTGTTAAAAGTGCTTTCAATATTCTACTGTTTTGCCATCTTATTGTGACTTACAATAGAAAGTATCTTGGTATAGAAATCGGCACTACTTTTGAACTTGTCCATGACAGCTGTTTGGCACTTTACCTATTCCTAAAATGGTAGCCACCATTTTACCAGTGGACACTTGGGGGCTGAGTAGTAAGGCAAAACATTTTAGTGCTTGTGCAATTTCAGTATATCCCTTTGGGCGCTTATTACTATTCCATTCCTGCTTCAAGGGACAACTGAGCACATTGGCTGATTTAGTGACAAAGAGGAAGCGTGGAGCAGAAGAAACCATGTTGCATAAATTCTACCAGTGATACTGGCAGGTGCTGCCTATCTGATCCAGAGATGGTTTGTGGGAGCCACCTTGATCAGATTTTCAACCACTGCAAGACCAAGGACAGTATTGGATGGGGCTGATGGGAGCTGGAGATCAACATTATCTGGAGGGCCACAGGTTTCCTGGGTTAAAGGACCTAAACGCTATACCATTATCTGCTTCACAAAGATCAATCTTTCTTACATGAGCCTCCCCACCCCCACCCCCACCCCATTTAGATACTTCTCACATTGGAATGATTAGTCCTCCTTATTTTGGACAACAGCTTACTTATCATAGTAGTTGCAATAACTCCACTGCTGGAGTGGAGAAATGCAGATGTTATGTTACTTTCCTGCTATCAAGGGAAAACAGACTGACGTGCTATAATGTTAAGACAAAATTGTCAGAGTCCACTGGAAGTAATGAAGTCTGACAGTTCTTCAGTTAATACAAGGACTATTGGTCCTGTAA
Organism: Podarcis filfolensis; assembly: GCF_964270895.1. Classification (NCBI taxonomy): domain Eukaryota; kingdom Metazoa; phylum Chordata; class Lepidosauria; order Squamata; family Lacertidae; genus Podarcis; species Podarcis filfolensis. The sequence continues at coordinate 16,743,035 of NC_139614.1, forward strand.
ATTTCAATTAGGCCTGACAGCAATAGGGTTTAATGTGACATTTATGCGAAGTGGTAGGTTGGTAGCTTTCCTTCACACTTACAAAGTCAAGGATCTCGGGGGTTTTTTAAAAAAGAAAGAAAGAAAATAGGGTTCATCCACAGTCCTTTTCTGTTTCTTCTTCTAAGGATCAACATAAAATGTTTGGGACAAAGTGTTCACACTTGTAGCGGCTGGACTTAGTCACCAGAAACCATATTTATGTAGCCAATAGATGTGGGTTTTTTAAGGCTTTCCATTGTCCTCTGCTGCCCTTCATTCACAAAGGTAATGAACCAGACTACTTGGAGTTGTGACCCCTTTATGAAAACTCTGTATCATTCTTGGATACACAGCGTGCAAGGAGAAATAAAGAAATCCATGAATATACTCCTCCTATTTCGAGGATTGTGGTAACACTTTTTGGAGTGTGGTCCATAGTTCTCCATGAAATCCATTTACCCCAGTGTAGTGCAGGATGAATCAAGCATGCTTATCTAAAGTGGCCCTAAAGATGAAAACAGGTATCGGCTTGAAATATGGCTGCTATTTTAAACATTTCATGATCTAGCAGGAGAAGCTTCTGCTACCCAGGGCTGTAGACTGTAGACTAGGTTTTCAGGCAGCGGTGGTTCAGAGCATAAGGCAAATCAGGAATTTGGGAAGGCAGACGAAGTATCAGCACCCTGGACAGAGCTCAGTAGAGAGGGTTTCAAGACTGAGGTCCAAAGGCTATAATAGTGAGTGGGGAAAGAATGCTTAGAACCTTGCTTTTAATCCATCCTCTGAGAACAATCCCTACCCCAGCCCAGTGGATTTAGGCAGACAATATAACTTAAATTGTGCTAAAAGTTCTTCAGGTGTTGTTTCTGTTTCTGCCCAGGGAAACTGACCTTGTACCCTTCCAGTTTAAGAGCTTGAGGCTGTAACTTTTTTCTTATCTTTAAAAATATTGTAGGAATAGGAGTAGTAATATCATATACAATGATACAGATAATTTACAATGGTATAAATAATTCAAAGGTATATAAAAATATCACATAAGTAGTACTGGAGAGATTTAATAATATGTTGAAAATAATGCTGAAAGTACCTAAGTACTGTATGAGAATAAATGCATTGCATAAATCTATTATTCATCTGTTCCTTTCCATTAATTAATTTAAAATTAATACTAATAATTTTACATTAAAAGTAAGTTTATTTAAGTAACTTTTGTCATTGTAAAGTAACTTCTTTGATTGTAATGTTTTATTAATATATACTACAATATTAAATGGTCCCTAAAATTGTAGGTGGAAATGTAATTAATATAATACCATATAAATAATCGGTTCCTCTTTGATAATACAAGTAAACCATTACTACTACAGATTCTTGTCTAATCTGATATATACTAAGAATCACCACTTAGCCCAGCACTAAATCCCCAGACTGATTGATTCTGATTTTTTAAATTAATCAACAGACATTATTATTCAGTTAAACAATGCATCTACTACATATTTTGGTAAGTTGTCTATTCACTATGCATCTGGAGACTTCTTAAGATATCATAACCAAATTTTGCATGATGGTTCCTCAGATCAAGGAGCAGATTTTTGTCTATGCTTAGGTATAATTGGATGCCACTTTGAATCAAGATGGCAGACTCAATCTTTCAAAACTGCACTGATATTTTGGTTTCTTAGAATTCCAGAGCAACACCAGGTTACAAAATATAAAACATTGAATATACAAACTTTAGAACAGATTAAAATATCAGGGTGTGGAACACTGGGACAACATTCATAGTGCAAAGGCCTCTTGGAAGACCATCTTAGAGACCACCCACTGATTCAAGAAGTCTACCAGAAGTCACCTTCTAATCATCAGTGCTCTGTCCTGGTTTTGGCAAAGAGCCCATGAGGCACGATGGGGCAAGTCAATTAGCAAATTGTGCAGTTTGCTCAAATGAAAGTCTGCAAGTGAACTTGAAAAGGATTCAACATGCTTTGATTAATAGACAGAATGTGATGATAGTAGATATTTATTTGCTTTAGCCGCCAACCATTGCAATTTGTGTTCAAAGCACAAACATCCACTGTGCGGTAAACTAGATTTGTCTCTTGACGCTCTGTGATCTTATCAGTAATCCAGAGATGCAAACAGTATTGCTGAGCTGTGGGAAAGGACTAGGCTTCATTCAAGATCTGTCCAGTTGTGATGCCACTCATGCCTTTGTGAAGCAAGATATGAGCTGCGGCTTCTTCGTTTTAAAAGTTTCTTTTCACCTTACTAAAAATGCCACTCTGTTCTGCGCCCTGATTGGTGAGTCCATCTTGTAAACTGCCAACACATTGACGGATGCCGAATGTCCTCTGACACTATTCAGTGCTGCACAAAAGAGACATTTCCCAACACCTGTGTTCTCAACGGTGCCTCCAGCAAAGCCCCGCAGATGAACCATTCCAAATCTAGGCTGACCTTAACAAAGAAGGAGCCGACATACTTCACTCATAGCACTCAGCAAGCAATCAGGCTGCATCCCAGTGACATTCAGTGTAGCTGCTGGCAACGGCCTTTAATTCATCTGGTATTTAACCAGGGTGAAATACCCCTTGGCTATATCATGTTTGTTGGTGTTAGATGAACCCAGCTCATCTCCTGCTCACTAAAGTTCAGGATTTAACACCAGTCCGTGATTTTTAAGCATTTCAGTTTCCCTACAAAACACTTGTCTTTTCCTTGTCCTTTCTTCTGTTTTTGTTTTCCTTGCCTTGATTTAAAACACACACACACATACCCACACCCTACCGGCACCTCTGATATTACAGCTATGGCACATTAAAGATGTAGCACACCAGTAATATAATTAGGGGCAGCAATTATAGGAAACCTCCCACCTTCTCCAGATTAAATGTTGTGAAAGACGTAAGTAGGGGGGTTTTCCGGCACAGTAGGGCAATAAATGAGTGTGAATATGTCTGATTTTGTATGAAATAAAAGCACTAATAGCTGCATGCATTCAGAGTTCGCAAGCAAGGGAGACTTCAGTTGGAGCTGTAATACTTCCAGAAATAAGCATGCTTAGCACATTTAAGGGTCATTGAGTTGAGTAGGAAATGTAAGCACGTGCTTAACATTCTGCCACTGTAAACAATAAAAAAGCTTAACCTATAGTTGGATTGCTTCCAGTGTCATATTCTGGTGAGAGGATATTGTTATGTTCAGTGTTTTGCAGATGTGTCACGGATGTCACAACTGTTGGCCAGTTTAATTACCTGGCATCTTTTAATCTGCGAAAGTGTTGTCATGGTCTTCATTGCATTCACAAGAGCCGAGTGAGGCGTGTTGCAACTATTCCCATTTTACAGATGAGACTACCCAAAGCCGTATAACAAGTCCAGAGTAAACCAGAGTATGTACATAGCCTAAAATGGCACCAGTGAGTTCAGACCTCGCTATTGCTGGGTTGTCCCATTCCATGTTAAATGACACTCTGGGCAAACAGCAAGAGCCTTCATCCAGAAAAAGCTGGGGGGCGGCAGTGCTCATAGCCCTACTGCTTGTGTGCTGGTGCTGGGCCTGAGTCCCATTACATTCATTGTAGCCTTCTCTTTAGGTACCCGTGTAGAAAAATACAGAAGTCCTGTGCATCCTATATAAATTTCTTCTGGTTTTTTTGTGTGTGTGTTTTTAATGACTTTGGCTGCAATCCTATGCACATTTACTTGGAAGTGAATAGTGATGTGAGATGAGAATATTCTCCAGAGAATATTCTCTGCTAGAAAATTCTAATGTAAGAACCAGTTTTACAACCCACATTTTAAAAATCTAGTAAATAATAAGTCAAGCTGTGATATTGCCAGCGTAAGTAATGAATGATGAGACTTGTTACTTAAAGCCTATTTTTTAAATAAATTTCTTTCTTGTGACAATTTATCAGTTATATTTAAATATGTTGTGTGTTGCCTTACTTGTCTAAGCAGATAGTAATATGCATTTCTGATGTTATGTAACTTGTCATTACTGATTATTTGTGTTTTATTTTCTGGAAATAATAGCATTTTTTTAAACTTTATATTGATTTTATTAATCACTGAAAATACTGTACCATGTAGATATGCTTATTAAAGAATGTACTCACGTAGCGGACCTGAGTTTTTTAATTAATTTAAAATTAATACTAATAATTTTACATTAAAAGTAAGTTTATTTAAGTAACTTTTTTCATTGTAATGTTTTATTAATATATGCTACAATATTAAATGGTCCCTAAAATTGTAGGAGGAAATGTAACTTAATATAATACCATATAAATAATCGGTTCCTCTTTGATAGTACAAGTAAACCATTCTGAACATAGGAGGGTTATGTTTGCTTTGCTGAACCAACTTTTCATTGGAAGAAGGTAGGCAATAGTTGACAACTGGCTGCTGTAACTGGAAGCAATGTTGTTGTTTTTGGTTTTCCTAAAGAAAACACTCTCTGTGCTTTTGCATTTCCTTTGTTTCCAATCTATGCGAAGCATTTGGACAATATTTGTTTAATTTATAACCCGGTGGTTTTGAAAGTCCCAGATGTAGCCCAGTGCTGCCTTTTTGGTTTTTATCACTCCACATTGCAACCAGCCTTCCTCCTCTCAGGATGACAGTCCTGGGATCCAAATGCCAACCTGTGGAAGAAGAATTCCAAGACACAGCATCTGGCTCCATGTACAAGTCCAGTGGCAGCTGGCTGTGATGGGGGTCATGGAGTTGCCTCTGGCTCTGACATGTGGTTCAGTTAGTCACTTGATAGGCTCTGTGACCCTTGAGCCCCTTGGACTTCTGCCTTATTGTGACATACCTTTCAATCTATGTAAGTCTGACTTCATAATGCACTTTGCAGTCTAAGCCTTCCTATACCATACCCCGATTTCAGCACACCAGTGCAGCAAATTTAATACCACAATGTTTGAGGACAATCTGTTCATCGGGCCTTGTAAACATGGGAGACTTTTCCCACATATGTATACACAGACAAACGAATTGTATGAATTGGCACCACAAGCCAATTCATTAATAATAGTGTCACCAGGACCCAGAATGGCGGGCCCAGCTTCTTTTTACAGGATGTGACAAAAGTGTGACATATTTTTGCTGGGCTTCTAAATGTTTGCGTTAGCAAGAGGCCTCTGAAAAGACCACTTCCTACTCCTGTTGCATATAGTCTTAAACATGGACTAATTGTGAGTTGTGGTTTGTGGGCTATCTGTAGCTAACCTCAGTAAAGCTGATTAAGGCAGTTGGTGCTGATTTGTTGACCTGGGCTTTTTATTGCACTAATTACTATATTCTTTAGACAATTTATACCCCGCATTGTCAAGGCAGCTTAGATCCTTCAGTAAAGCAATCCATCAAGTGCAAAATGATACATCAAAACACTGAAATAATTTGTTGTTGTTTAGTCATTTAGTCGTGTCCGACTCTTTGTGACCCCATGGACCAGAGCACGCCAGGCACTCCTGTCTTCCACTGCCTCCCGCAGTTTGGTCAAACTCATGCTGGTAGCTTCAAGAACACTGTCCAACCATCTCGTCCTGTCGTCCCCTTCTCCTTGTGCCCTCAATCTTTCCCGACATCAGGGTCTTTTCCAGGGGGTCTTCTCTTCTCATGAGGTGGCCAAAGTATTGGAGCCTCAGCTTCAGGATCTGTCCTTCCAGTGAGCACTCCGGGCTGATTTCCTTAAGAATGGATAGGTTTGATTTTCTTGCAGTCCATGGGACTCTCAAGATTCTCCTCCAGCACCATAATTCAAAAGCATCAATTCTTCGGCGATCAGCCTTCTTTATGGTCCAGCTCTCACTTCCATACATCACTACTGTAAAACCATAGCTTTAACTATATGGACCTTTGTTGGCAAGGTGATGTCTCTGCTTTTTAAGATGCTGTCTAGAATTAAATAAAAAAGAGGCAGCAGATCTTTAAAATACTGTTATATAATGGCCTAAAAACATTAGCAACCTGGAAAGATAAATGCCTGCTGGAACAAAAAAGATATTTGGGTGGTGACTAAAAACATCATTGGGAGAGGGGGCAATTGGGCTTCAGTAGGCCGTGAACCACTTTGAGATCCTAATATGAAGGGCTGTATACAAATACAATAATAGGTAGGCAAGTCCATAATCTTTTTCCAAACAATCTAGTACTTCCAAACCTTTGGAAGCCTTTTATGTTAGCAAGGCAAAATGTTTCCCACATTGAAAACTCAGAATCTGGGTGCATAGTAACTTTAGAGACAGGGGGAGAACCCCCCCCCCAAAAAAAAGACAACTAGAAATATGATATAGAGGTTTGTGAAATTATTCACGTTACACAGAGGATGGAAACTTTCTGCACTTTCTCCTAATACAAGTACTCAGTGCCACTGGATGAAATTGATTAGCAATGGATTCAGGGGTTGGAGTAGAATGGAAACCATGTTGTACCCAATAGAGGGCAGTAGTGGCCTTTGAAGTGGGGTGGAGCCACCCCCCTGACACTTGACACTTACCTGGATAGGGATGGGGCAGGGCAGTGGCAAAGCTGGGACTGGATAGACACACCAACAACAGAAACATCAGTCTGGCTCCATCAGTACACCTGTGCAGCCCTAATCTCAATGCTGCCTTGCCATACCCTTATAAGCTACAGAGGTGCTGGTGAGGGGAAGGTGTCTCCACCTCACCATTCTGGTTGAGGGATCCTACTTCAGGAGAAGATGCCATAAAATAACTTTCTCTTGAAGACTGCATTCACCTCTGCTCATTCCAGCTAGAGTTTACTACAGTGGTACCTTGGTTCTCAAACGCCTTGGTTCCCAAATGCCGAAAACCTGGAAGGAAGTGTTCTGGTTTTCGAACTTTTTTCAGAAGCCGAACGTCCGATGCAGCTGTCGGCTATTGTTTCCAGGCCACCTGCACCAATCGGCCTTGGTTTTCGAACATTTTGGAAGTCACACAGACTTCCGGAATGGATTAAGTTTGGCGCTTTTGTTTTTGCTCTTTATTTTGCGTTTCTGATTTTGGTTTTTGGTTCATTTGTTTTTGCGACTGTGTGGAACCCAGTTCAGCTACTGATGGATGGATTATGTGACTGCATAAAAAATGGATTATGTGACTGGATAAAAGCCCCCCATCCAAACAATGTCTATCATCAGTGCAGGTAAGGAAAAAAATTAATTTTAATTTTTATCATCTACAATACTGTCTTGTTTATTTTATAGTACAGTACATTGATTATTGCTTTCATCTTATGGATCAATGGTCTCATTAGATAGTAAAATTCATGTTAAATTGCTGTTTTAGGGGTTGTTTTTAAAAGTCTGGAACGGATCAATTCGTTTTGCATTACTTTCTATGGGAAAGTGCGCCTTGGTTTTGGAACGCTTTGGTTTTGGAATGGACTTCCAGAACGGATTAAGTTTGAGAACCAAGGTACCACTGTACTGCAGTCTCCTGGCAGATGTCGAAATACAGTAGCAGGATTTATTCTAATAAGGGATGGTTCTTCTGAAAGATAAATGTAAACCTTCACCTATCCACCAAGAATAAGAGCAGAAACAGAGTTTAGGTAGACCTTGTTGTTCTAGCTATTGAGACAAGAAGTCTTTTTATATACAATAATAATAATAATAATTTTTATTTGATTTTACAATTATAAAATTTTAACAGTCCAAATTACATATCCATATTTAGAGATTTCTCCAAATCTCTGAACCCCACCTTCCCCTCCATGGGTCCTATTGTACACCCTTTCAACTGCATATTATTTCATAATCCGTATTTTATATCTTTCCATATTGTCCATAGTATTCTCTACATTACAAGTGTTATTAGAATCCTGTTAATGTTTTCATCTGCTTGCTGTGGTCTCCTAGATAAATTAATTTTTTCCCCGTTCTTTGCTGAAGTTTTGATCTTCTTGGTTCTTGAGCTTTCTGGTCAATTTTGCCATTTCGGCATAGTCCAACAGCTTGGTTTGCCATTCCTCTCTGATAGGGACTTTGTCTTATTTCCATCTCTGGGCTAGTAACATCCACACGGCTGTTGTTGCAGAGACAGGAAGTCTTTGTATACTCCTTCCTGTCTAGAATGAGCCAATGGCTAGCCTGGTCAAAGTCAGTCTGGAATTTTCTTCCCCAAGATGCTGTGGTGATGCAACGCACCACATAGCGCTGTGGTCAGCAATTCCTGACATTCCATGATAAGTCTACCAATGACTGTTTGCCATGACTGCTAAATGGAACTTTAAAGATTCAGAGGTGGTAGTCACCAGAGTACCATCTGCTGGCGAAGAGGCAAATAGCAGTGAAAGGCTGCAGCTTTTTATGCCATCTGGTTGGCCGCTGCTGTAAACAGGATATCAGATTAGATGGATCCTTGGCTGAATCCAGAAGGCTCCTTTTGCATTCTTATGACTGCTTTCCCTGTGCTCAAAGCAACCAGGTGACCGTACCTCAACATGTAAGAACTTACTACATCTGATTTCATGTTATTTTTGCAGTGAACAAAACAAAAGTTTGATCAATAACAACATGCCATTTTTATCTGCTCTCTGATGTCAAAACCGAAGCAGCTCAATGGATTAATTACTTTTCGGTAGTAATAACTAGCAATTACTTATGTCCACCGTGAAGACACACAGATCTTTTGATTAGAAAGATGCAAGTTTCTTTTGCAATGATAGACTCTTTGTCAAGTGTTGATCTTCTTAACAAATTTGAGTGGACATAAAAAGCAGCATCTTTGAGGGCCTTGCTGGCCCATCTGGGGTCATTGCAAAGGAATGGAACAGATTTTTTTATAATTATTTATAAGATGTCTGCTTTCATAACACTGTTACTTGAGTATCTGACAACCTCAGGGGCCCTGTCCAAGTATATCATATGACATTCTGTTGGTCATCAGCAAATATTCCCTTACTGAAGGAAATTTTAGAGACTCAAAAATCCATCTCACCTCCCTCTCCCTCCCACAGTGTATAATCGCCTTCATTTGGAATGCTTTAAGCAAATTGAAACATAACATACATAACTTGGGAAGGCAAACATTTGGACAGCGTTCACTGTAAACATAAATGTACTGTACTTCTTCTTTTTTGCAGTGGAACTACTTTATTAGATCAAATCTAGTTCTGACATAGTCAAATCCAGTAACTTCTAGTGTGGGTCATGATTGTTAGCCCACGAATACTGTGGTACACGTTGTGCTGACCATTGTGCAACTGAAATAAGGTTTGGCCTAAGTATGAACATACACTGTTCTTTTCAACAGTTCATTGGCTATTGGTTCTACTCTCAAGGCCTGCAGTGGGGAACCTAATCTCATATGATGCTCTGTAAAACTTGCTCTATTGCCCACCCCTCTGAGAACCAGTTCCTGTTCCACATTTTGTATGTGTGAGATGGGGGGGGGGAGAAAGAAGAGAGGGCTGCTACACTGTGAACCCAGTAAACAAATGCTCATCAGAGGAAGAGAAAGGAAGACCAGAAATAGACCTAGTAATTCAAGGAGTAGGGTGATGTCAGGGACTGGACTGAGGAGGAATGGTGGGGACCACCCCTCCTCTTCCTGAACCTTCCCGAGGACATAGATTTAGAACAGTGGTTTGCAGAGGGTCATAGTTCAGAGGCTGCAGAGGGGAGAAGCTGGGAAATATTGGGAGAGCAGCAGGAAGAAGCACCACCAGTGGAGAGACAACTGACAGACTCAGTGTCTTTAGAAAGCATTCCTGATCCCCCCCCCTTCCCAGGACCAGGTGTGCATTGAGAGTAGTAGAACAGAAATCTCAGAGGCAGAAAGCACTGATCAGCTGGCTCAGGGATGACATAAGATAGGAGGGATTGAGGGGGTGGCATTTTACTTAGAACAACGCCATTATCTAAGAGAGACCGCATTTCTGTCTCTCTCTGTGTGAATATTGACTAAACCACTTGGTAGGAACTGACAGATTTCTCTATCCCTTGGAACACAGCTCTCAGCAGAAAGTGATTGAGTGAACGCAATAGGGCACTTTGCTTATGGGGAAGTTTGCATTCATGGGTGGGGAATTCATCAAAGTTGGGGGTGGGAATTTACCCACAACTTTTTTTTATTAAAAACACACACACACCCCTCCTCTGGTATCATTTCCAGGAAGACTTTGAGTACTGTACTTTTCTTTATAAAAAGTGTGTCATTCTAAACCTAGCTGCCAATTTCCAAGCACCCTTCGAATCCATAGCCCGGGCTGGGGCGGGTAGCATTTATTCCATAAATTCTCCCTCAATTTTTAGCTCTCTCTCTTTTTAGTCCCTTTCTTGTGTGTGGAGATATAAGTAAAACACTTAGACAGTATTTTGTTCAACTGCTCAAAAAGAAAGGGCCATAGTCAAATGTATTTAAACAGATGGAATCACTTGCATTTATGTTGAGACCTTGTGCCTTTGATCAAGGGTCTGGAAGCCAAGCCTTATGAGGAATGGTAGAAGCAATTGGGTATGTTGAGCCTTGTGAAGAGGAGACTGAGAGGAGATATGATATCCATATTCCAATATTTAAAGGGATGTCACATGGAGAATGGAGCCAGCTTGCTTTCTTCGGTTAGGACCTGAACCAATGGATTCAAGTTACAAGAAGGGAGATTCCAACTAAACATGAGGAAGAACCTTCTGACTGTTCAACAGTGGAACAGACTCCCACAAGAGGTGGTGGATTCTTATTCTTTGGAGATTTTTAAGCAGAGGTTGGATGACCACCTGCCTTGTAGGTGAGATTCCTGCATTGCAAGGGATTGCAAGGGATTGGACTACTTTGGGGGTACCTTCCAACTCTATGATTCTATGAGATTCCACAGTAGAATTCACCAACCTGGTTCCCTCCAGAGGTTTTGGGCCACAACACTGGCTGGGGCTGATGGGGGTTGTAGTCTGAAACTTCTGGGGGGGAACCAGGCTGAGGAAGTCTGTTCTACAGTTTTGTCACAACCTTGTCAAATGCTTCTGCTCCCTTTCTTC